>NC_058099.1:81065000-83465000 GCF_020171115.1 Neogale vison
GCCGTCTTGATTTTATCCCAGTGAGACTGATCTCCAGAATTTATGGAGAATAAATTTGTGTTGTTTTAAGGCATTATATTTGTAGTAATTTGTTACAGCAGTGTAGAAAATTAATATCAATGCCTATATGAGATTTTTGTGCACATTTTTCTAGTTCTTAGTGACAATTGATCATATTCCTTAAACCAGAAGAATGCATAAGATAATAAAAATAATTCTGAGACAGAAAAAGGGAAGCAATCGGAAAGTTTAGAATTTTATGTTTCTACAGATTTAGGAGTTTAGAGATTACTTAGAATAGTTATTTGTTTTGTACAGATGATAACAACTAGATATATCAAATTTGACTTGTGCTACTTCATGGAGAGGTTTCATGTCGTGCTTGAGTTTGAAGCTCAGGCCCGAGTTTCGAAGACCTATGACCCTAGATATATAATAATAGTTAAGAGAGTGCTTCTCTGTTCCATACACTATTATAAGTGCTTTCCATAGACTATTTAACTCGCTTCATCCTTTGAGGTATTATTAGCCCACTTTGAATAATTATTAGCTCGCTTTAGAGACTAGAGAGCTTAGAAAGAGGCATGCCCCCATTCTCTATAGTTTTGATGCTGTCATTCCAGGTCTGGGGACCCAGAGGGAGTCCTGCAGGACCAACCAAGAGGGTTCTTGTCTTTGTGTAGGATAGAAATCAAACTTGAGCCAGCAGGAAGTGAGAGCAGAGTTTATTGAAGGTTACAGAGAGAGCAGATACAGACAGAGTGTCAAGGAGAGGAGCACAAGTCTCTTTGTTTGGGTCTGCAGGGTTTTATTGAGCATTGTGGTCTGCATGTAGGGGTCCTCTCAGGCATCAGTAAGGAACCAGTAAGAAGAACAAAGACAAAGACCCAGGTGTTATTCCTTGGAGCCAAGGAGTCTTGGCATGGGCATGTCTAGCTCCTGTGGTTTCAAATATGTATATGAGAGCTTCTTCTGGTTGTTCTCACCCGGTCCTTCTTTAGATGTTATCTGTTCTAGAGAAATCTCCTTGACTCCTTGTCCCTTACTAGGAGGACACATGCTATCTTCATTATAAGGCATGTGTAAAGTAGGGTGGAGGTACAGGTCTTAGCAAGAATAGAAGCAAAGAAAAGGAGCAATAAGTAGATTTTTATGGAGTCCTTTTGTTTCCCTATATCAGTTTCAAATGGGATTACTGTAAATATTTGTGGACTTTTTGGACAGCAACCCTCCCAGTTACTAATAAATGCTAATTTTTATATTGGGAATTCACACTAAAAATTAGTAAAATATATATTTTATATTATATAAATTATGTTTTATATAATATATAATATATTTTATTTATATTTTATTGTATATAACATATTATATATATTTTATATAATAAAATTATATATATATGTATTTATTTATTTATTTCCCTCCCAGGACACTAAATTTCTCTGAAACTACTGAATAATTTTAGAGTTCTGAAACAGATACTTTTTGGATTTCTAAAACCCACACTGCACTGGCGATCATGTATTTGTTCCTCACTCCAATTCTGAAAGTAAACAGGAGATTAGAGTAACTTTTGTACTTGTTTCCAGTAGGTGGTAGGTGGAAATGATGGGCTTGTAGAACTGTAAGTTCTACTTCATTAAGCACAAGGTATGGGCAGAAAATACTTATTACCAAACAGCCAATTTAGTGTGCTCAATTTTTAATAGAGATGGGAGGTAAATAATCCATATGTGCAGTGGTCTTTCATCAATATCTACATTAAGAAGTGGATATAGGGTATAATTCTACCATGGATACAAGTCTCCTTATTACCAGGTTTGCAATTCAATTACCTGAGGAGTCTCAAGTACCATTGATTATTCATTGGATTCTGGGATGGGCTGGCTACACAAGCATTCATTAATTCCCTCAGTGCCCCAGGGCATACAGAATGGTTTCAGCAAAGCAACAGTTCTCTGGTTCAAGAGTTTAGCCAAAGGAAAGATGCGTAGGTTGGGCAGTTTTTCCCCAGATATAATAACATGTAGCACATCATTTTGGATTCTGATGGAAGTTCCTGCTGTTTTATCCTTGACCCTTTTTTAATGCCCTTTCTTATAGAAATGTTTCCCTGCAGTTGTTTTCTCTTTTCACACCACAGTCATGTTTCTAGTCCTAAAAGGAGCTCCACATTTGGAACCTAAGATCAGAGCACACGTTTCAGCAAATGTTGTGGCACACACTGAGACAATAGCATAAGACACTGAAATTTGTATTGACCTAGAAATTGACTGACCTCTTTTTCAACTTCAGCAGGACCAGACAGAAAGAAACCCCAAACGTCCTCCTTTCTCCTCTATGCAGCAGTGGCTACCCTTCTCCATCGTCACATGTTTCATGCTCTTGGTTTATCTTTTGGATGGCAAGTCTTCAAATCTGGCCACACATATAGTCACCTGGGGAGCTTTTAAAGAATACTGTTCCTTGGGCTCCGTCCCAAACCTTTTTCATAAGAACCCTGGGGGGAACAAGGGCCAGGCTGGATATTTTAAAAGGCTCCTTGATTAATTGTAATGTGTACCTAAGTTTGATGACTGCAGTCTTAGCTCAAGCCAGATACCAGTAAATAAGCCTTGGTTCTTCCTTCTTCCTGACCCCCATTTCTAATTGGCCAACTGAAACAGACAAATCTGCCTTCTAAGTCATTATCCTTCATCTTGTCTTTGACTACCTTTGAATTTTCCTTGCTGTGACCTTCTAGTAGTTTTCCTTTCCTCTGATCATCTCGTTTCCCATTATAGTGCACTGATCTTGTTGCAGTGAGGTTTTCTTTCACATTTGCTAACCATCATTTTTCTTAAGATTCTTCAAAGATCCATCAGAACTTTAGGCCAAACTAATGTGGACTCTTTCTTTTCTTTTCTTTTTAATTTTTATTTTTGAGATGGAGAGAGAGCACATGCATGCACATGAGTGGGAGGAAGGGAGGCAGAGGGAGAGGAAGAGAGAAAATCTTCAGCAGGTCCACGCTACATGGGAAGTCCATTGTAGGGCTCAATCTCACAACCCTGAGATCATGACCTGAGCTGAGTTCAAGAGTCAGATGTTCAACTGACTGAGCCACGCAGGTGTCCCTGACTCTTTATTTCCTGACCACTACTTGCCTATCTAGCTTCGTGTTCTATCACTGTGTTCCACATCCCTATACTCTCCATAAACCAAATGACTAGCTTTCTTGTACCCTCATGTTTTTGCCTCTGACTCTCCATCTCTTGGTTCAGCTTTTAAGCTGACAACTACAATTCTTCAAAGCTGAGATAAAGTCTTCTCTCTGAACATACTCTGTTTTGATCACACCCTGTGCCTAACTACATTATGCCACTGACATACGGGGTTGATACAAGTCCTATACTGACTAGGAAATGTAGCTCTCATTCATACCAATAACTAACAGTGTGCCCTGCACATAGTCAGTGCTTGATAAATCAATGTTAAATGCATGGAGAAATGGATAATGAATGAACACATTAAATCAAATCCTGTTAACCCTGGCATCATTTTCATCGAGGCTTCTTCTAAGTCAGTGTGTGGTTATCCAAAAATATGTTGTTGAAGAAATGATAACATCAAGATGGCAAGAGTCTCCTTAATACACATTTCAGGAGGATGTTAATAATGATATTTACTTGAGCTAAGCTTAAACTGTATATACCATTTTATATGATTCTCATGGGGAAGAGAGGGAGTACATAGATTTTATGGCTGAAGTTTTCTGCTATAAAAAATAAGCTATCTGACAAAGAGGAATCTGTAGTCAATTTTAGCATGAAAGAAACCTTGGGGTGACCATGACTTTGCTACCAGACCTTGGCCCTGTTCTGGATGGATATTATACAGGAGAGCTGGCTTTTCCATAGCTTTGAATCTTGATGGCATGTAACACCATAGTTTGGTAAATGGACAATCTCCATGGTTCCTTTGAGTGCAAATACTCTTTGAATTAGTTGACATACAGTATTGGGTAAGTAATATAAGAATTCTGCCTAGGTTTCTTGCTCTAGGGAGAATCTGTGCAAATGGTTTGTCTTTTGGCCACCTTCTGTTCAACCTGACAGGGAACTCCACACATTCCTTTGTCACTGCTGACGGAGCAGAAGTTCCTCCTTGACATGGTGTGGGAATATAGATTGCATTTCTGGAAGATACAGAATATTTGAATAATAGGATCATCCTTGTCAGATGCCTAGTTTAGCATTTGCCAACAGGAAGCCTGACTCAAGTTTCCATTTTAAGGAGATTTACTTACTCTTTAAAATAAGTGCTTCTAGAATTGTCTGGATGACGTAGGTGTCAATATTTGATAGGAAGCATTGCTTAGTATAGGAACCATTACTCAAGAAAATGTGCTGCCATTCTCCCCAGAATTTTTTTTTTTTTAAGCAAAATCTTTTCAGGCTTATATAGAGCCCTGTTAGAGCTAAACAGTAATCTCAATAACCTCATAGAATCCCTTAACCATCTTAGAAAAAAAAACAAAAAAAACCTCTCTTTTTTTGGAGGTGGGTGGGTATATCATTACTTTGTATGGCTTCCAAATGCTGTACCTGCCCTTTTCACTTTTCAGAATGTGGTCTGTAGACATAGAAACATGGAATTGGAAAGGAGATACTAAACAAGGTCTTTGGGGCTAATCGTTGCCCCAGTTCAGATACCATTTCCTCAGTAGCTTGGGCAGTGAACTATACTGCCTAATCATAAACACTTTCTGTGAATGGGAGCTCACTGTTTTGGAGTTCACACATGTTACTGTTGCCCACCTTTATCAGTTAGTGAATTCTTTCTTGCAATAAGATGACAGTGAAATAAGTCTACATATCTCAGCCCATTTTTTTATTTGCATGTGACCATGAAACTAAGCGAGCCTCTGGGGTAAGTATGTAGGTTACCTGCAGAAGGATGGCTACCCTCTCATAGACAAGAGTTCCCTGGAGCAGGAGGAAGTCTTGCAAGGGCGAGTCTTAACATCAGGGGGTTAGACAGCTTCCTCCTCTCTCTAAGGCCAATAAGGAATTTGACCTGAACCTCCATACTTTGGAAGTAGGGAGACAGGAAAAGACTCTCTCATGGCAAAAGGTGAGACTCCTGGCCTCATACTGGCCATGTTTATCTTCCAAATAAACAAAAGCAGACAATGCCAGTAAGAAGGGATTGACAATGAGACTATGGCATTAACTCCATGTATGTCAGGGATTTTGCAAGGTCATGGTTTACCTCCCCCATTTCTGCTCGAATTCAGACCCTGGTGCTTTCGGTGCTGCTGCAGAGAGGCTAAGGAGTGATGCTGGTGAGAACTTTCTCATAGGGCCATGAACATTGAAAGCTTCTTGGATGCTGTGTTCGAACGTGTTTTCTTCCTTCCATAGATCATCAGTGAGATATTGGCAACTTCTTTTTTTTTTTTAAATTTCTAATAATTCTTAGTTTGAGAAACCCCTCCTCCCAAATCTATATAATTATATTACTTAGTACTTAAAAACAAAACAAAATGAAGAACAGAACTCCTTAAATATACAAAAGGCTACCCAGGCCTCCTTATAGCATTGTTGAAATAATCTATCTTTGCTAAATCACAAAACCATTGTTTTCCTCTGAAAAGCTGCACGAGTTTTATTTTGGCATCTGGGCATCTAGTGGCTGATCTGAAAAATGCATCTAAAGCCTTTCAAAGGAAAATGAATGAATGCTGGAAGAAATTCTCAAACGTGTTAGGAGAGAGGGACCAATAAAGGATAGTTCCTCTTGTTAAAAAGAGAAGGGAATTGGGACACACAATAAACGTGGTCAGATTTATCGTTGCATTTATGACATGAACCTCAGCAAGCTTAGAGTGTGCCATGAAAAGGCAGGGTGATGCACTGGGCATGTCTATACTCCATGAAGCAGAGCAAACACTCGGGCAAACATGCAGGCCTATCACCTCTGCTCCCAAACAGAATTGATGTCACAGATGGAAAAACTGTTTGGAGATTTCAACCCCATTCCACTGATTGCTTACCCATAATAAAACTCCTCTGCCAGTGGCTGCAGCCTGGGCTTGGTTCTGGAAAAGCAAGAAATAGATCAACAGTTTGCCTGGGAAAGGCTGATGAGGTTCTGAACTAACCAGAAACCGCTCATTCATCACTCTTCACCTGAAGTCAGCGGCATGATTTTCCCTAAGTCAAAAGGCAGAGAAATAGAATACTGAGAGTTTGGAGTTCTTGCAGTTGGGATTAGATTATAAAGGTTATGTTCATTTCAGGTTCCCATCCTCTGGGATGACAACATTGAAAAAGGATTCTTTCATTTTCCTTTCTGGAAGTAGGCATGGTGTTCTGATAAAACAGGGCATCCTGCTAATGCTAAATAGAATTGGTAGACTTAGTGTTTTATGTGAACTGATGACACTGGAGAAAAGCAAGAGAAAAAGAGAGGCATTTGATAATTAAAATTATATTTTTCCTTTCTTTGTCCATTTTTCTATTATTTAAATTTTAGTTAGTGAACATACAGTGCAATATTCATTTCTGGAGTAGAATTCAGTGATTCATTACTGACATACAGCACCCTATGCTCATCACAACTAGTGCCCTCTTTAATACCCATCACCCATCTAGCCCCTCCCCCACCCACCTCCCTCCATCAACTCTCACTTTGTTCTTTATCATTAAGAGTCTTCTATGGGGGCACCTGGCTGGCTCAGTCATTAAGCATCTGTCTTCAGTTCAGGTCATGCTCCCAGGGTCTTGGGATTGAGCTGCTCATCAGGCTCCCTGCTCAGCAGGAAGCCTGCCTCTACCTCTCCCAATCCCCCTGCTTGTGTTCCCTCTCTTGCTGTCTCTCTCTCTGTCAAATAAATAAACTAAAAAAAAAAAAGGGTCTTTTATGGCTTGTCTCCCTCTCTCCTTTTTTTCTTTTCCCCCTTCCCATATGTTCATGAGTGAGATCATATGGTATTTTGCTTTATCTGACTGCCTTATTTCACTTAGTATGATATATCGTAGCTCCATCCACATTGTTGCAAATGGCAAGATTTGTTTTTTTTTTTTTTTTGGCTGAGTAGTATTCCATCCTGTGTGTGTGTGTGTGTGTGTGTATATATATATACAAACATACAAACTACATCTTTTTTATCCATTCATCAGTTGATGGACATTTGGGCTCTCTCCATCATTTGACTATTGTTGATAATGCATCTATAACATTGGGGTGCATGTACATTTCTTTGAATCTATATTTTTGTATCTTTTGGGTAAATACCTAGTATTTATAGATCATAAATAATCAAGGTGTAACAGTGATATTTAATTTATAATTTAGTTTATATACATTTAACTTTTTAAAATAACATCCTAATTAAGGGACATTACTTTCTTTTTTTTTTTTTTTTTTAAAGATTTTATTTATTTATTTGACAGACAGAGATCACAAGTAGGCAGAGAGAGAGGAAGACAGAGAGAGAGGAGGAAGCAGGCTCCCCGAGAAGTGGAGAGCCTGATGCGGGGCTCCATCCCAGGACTCCGGGACCATGACCTGAGCCGAAGGCAGAGGCTTTAACCCACTGAGCCACCCAGGTGCCCTTCAAGGGACATTACTTTCTTAAACACATATTTCATGAAACAGTTTAATTGAACTGTTGTCTCAATCACGTTCTGCTGCTGCTATAACAAATTACTAGAGACTGTTTGGAAAGAAATACCTGGGAATTCCAAGATCAAAGTACTGGCCGATTTTTCCCAGTTTGTGGATGGCCTTGCCTTCTTCCTGTATCCTCACATGGTAGGGGGAGAGAGAAAGATGGGAAACTATAAGAATAAGGACATTAATCCCATCATGAGGACACCACACTTTTGACCTAATTCCCTCCCAAAGGCCTCATCTCCAAATGGCCTCATCTCCAAATACACTGGAGATTTAGAATTTTACCATATAAAATTTTCTCCCAGTTTTATTGAAATATAATTGACACACAACATCCTGTAAGTTAAAAGTGTACATTGTGTTGATCTGATACATTTATAAATTACAGAATGATTGCCACAATAGTATCAGCTACCACGTTCATGGTGTCACATAGTTGTCATTCTTTTATGGGGAGAACCTTTAATATCTACACTCTAAAAACCAAAACAAACAAACAAAAAAACCCCTGCTCTTTCTGAATAACAAAGGAGGAAACAGTCAACAAAACTAAAAGGCAACCTACTGAATGGAAGAAGAAATTTGTAAGTGACATATCTGCTGAAGCATCTAAAATATATGAAGAACTAATGCAACTCAACAACTAAAAAACAAATAATCCCATTAAAAATGGGCAGAAGACATGAACAGATATTTCCCCAAAGAAGACATGCAGATGGCCAAAAGACACATGAAAAGATACTCAATATCACTCAGCAGCCCAAGTGTCCATTGATTAAGGATAAAGAAAAAGTGGCATATATATTCATATATATATATATTCATATATATGTATTTATATATATTCATACAAATGAATATTATTCATCCATAAAAAAGAATTGAAATCTTGCCCTTTGCAACAACGTGGATAGAGCTAGAGATTATAAAGCTAAGTGAAATAATTTGGTCAGAGAAAGACAAATACTGTATGATCTCACTCATATGTGGAATTTAAGAAACAAAACAAAGAACAAAGGAAAAAAAGAAAGAGATAGAGAAAGAAACCAAGAAACAGACTCTTAACTATAGAGAACAAACAGATGGTTATCAGAGGGGGGTTGGGTAGGGGAATGAGTGAAATAAGTGATGGGAATTAAAGTGCGCACTTACCATGTTGAAAAAAAGAATTTACTCTCTTAACAACATTCAGATACATGATACAATATATCATATACCTATTTCCTTTGCTCATTTGTTTTGTTTCTTAAATTCCCCATGTGAGAGATATCATATGGTCTTTGTCTAATGTCTTTGTCAAGCTAGACAAAGAAGGGCAATTACTGTATGATATGCGTATTTGAAGAAAAAAGGGAAAAAATCTCTCAAATATAAAGTTGAAATTAAAAAAATACATAAATTTTGTCACATTTAGTCCATAGCAACTGTCATCAGAATTTTCATTTCTAGGTCCATTTTTTGCATTACCTAATATAATTTTTGGATGACATAATTTTGTTTTTTTAAGTAGTTTTAGTTGTAGGACTTGGTCAAGTTCTGTCAGATTCCATCATTGAAAATTTCATCCTAACTACATGTACCTATTTAAGTGACATTAAAGTAGCAATTCTGTCCCACATTATCCTATAGGTATCTCTTTGTGATTTACACAATATAGTCTTACATACAATATAACTCGATTCTGGTTTTTTAGTTCATATTTTAAAATAAAATGTTTATTTTGCTATTTTCTAGTATGGTAAAATGCAAAAATGGCCACAATTCTTCCCATCCTTGAATTTACTCATTTTTCTTTTTTTTTTTAAGATTCTATTTATTTATTTGACAGAGAGAGATCACAAGTAGGCAGAGAGGCAGGCAGAGACAGAGGGAGGGAAGCAAGCTCCTCACGCAGAAAGCCTGACACGGGACTCAATCCCAGGACCCTGAGATCATGACCCGAGCCGAAGGCAGAGGCTTAACCCACTGAGCCACGCAGGTGCCCCGAATTTACTCATTTTTCAATGTAACTTTATAGCCCCTCCCCCAAAAGGTAGAGTTCATTTTTCTATGCTTTGAATCTGGACTTGGCTACATGACTTGTTTTGCCCCATGTGTCATTAGCAAATTCTGTAGAAGCAGAAGCTTGAAATTAGGGTTTAGTTTTTTACTGCATTTGGGGGCCCTGTGGCTACCACTGTGTATATAGGCCCAGTGGTAACCTGCTGCATGAGAGGTGTCACAGACCCAGTTGCTTCCACTGACCCAGCGGACAGCCAGACAACTGCTCCATGCATAAAGCCACCCACTGTCAGCTGCCCACAAACATATGAATGAGCCCAGCTAATACCATGTGGAACAGAGAGAAATCATCCCCTCTAAGCTCAGCCTAAATTGTTACCCTACGGAATCTTCAGCAAATAAAATGTTCTTGTTTTAAGCCACTAACATTTATAGTTGTTTGTTACGTTGCAACAGTGAACAGGTTTATCAATTTTATACATTATTTATTGACTTCCTTTGATGGTAATGAGGATTTGGCTCTCTCATACTTTGATCTCTCCTACAATATCACCTCCCCATTATCCTGTCAATGTATTTATATTACATCTCTTGGTCAATCTGAAGTCAGTAATCATACTGCTCTGACTTCCAAATATTGTTTACACTAGAACTACACAATCCTTCGCAGCAATGCTTCCTTTTGAATTTTTCCTGGGGATGATTATTGTCTCTCTTTTTAAAATTTACTTAGTTTTTTATGGACCTTTCCTTTTTACAGAATTATTCTTGCAGATCTGTTGACACCCAATGAATCTTCTTTTATCAATGATCAAACATAGCAGATAATTTATCACTTCATTTTTATTGTTTTCTTGGGACTTCTTTCTGGAGTCCCCTGTCCTCTTGCTTTTGTCTAGTCTGGTTGCTCTCTAATCTGGTAACATGGCTGACACCTCCCCACTCTTAAATTTTGGATATTCTGATTTTTGGATACCTATGTCTGTCTCTGCTTTGGTTATCTTCATCCAACTTTTTCAGATGCTTTCCGGTTGACCTGGACCCTGTTAGCTTACTTTTCTCATGTGTGGTTTCCTTACCAGTGAAGTGAGAACAATGCCTCCCATGCTTTGTCTCATAACATATCTTTGGGAAGTACCGTGAGATCATGTCTGTGGTCATACTTTGTTACTTGAAAAGTACAATGTAAAATAATGTTACATGAGAAAATTAGAAGCCTAGTTCAGGAATGAGAAGCTCTTATATGGATCCCAATGTGACTTTCTGCTTGGAATTTCTGGACCCCAAGTCTGCCTTCTAAATGAAGGGCAGTGCAAGTCCGACTTCTGGAAGGGACAGAGCAATGGAGTGTCAGGGGAACTAAAGTGAATCAGGAGATCTGAGTCTTCATCCTCAATCTACCACTAATATAGTTGTATGACATTGGGTGAGCAACTAAGTGTCTCTGGGCTTAAATTTGCTACTCTGTAAAATGGGATACGAAGGGGGCCTCCATCTGTCTTTCAGCATTTAAATTCTATGAGGTCAGCCACCTCTTATCTGGAAGAAGGCTCTGTGTATTGCAGACTGCATATACATTACAGTTCCTTCCTGTGGTGGAGAGATGGTTAAATGAATCTGTGACAACAAAGTCAAGTAACACTTGGTAATGGAACTCTGATTTCATTTTCTTCCCAAGTCCTCGGAAATGCTGCCCCTTCCGAACATGACGGGGGACCTGCATTGTCACTCCTTGCTTGGCTGCCTCTTGGAAGTGATGTCCAGACACGTTGGCCTCCAGACAATAAGTTTCCCCACGTGCGGTAGTTTGGGGCCACCTGCGGCATGTCGGCTCACCTCATCCGACCACTGCACTCACTAGAGCAGAAAAGATTAACTTCCTGAAAATGAAAAGGACAGAGAGAAGACGAGCTGCTTATCAAATATGCACATTTCAGATGGAACTTCACACTCAGTAGAAAGATGTTAGATTGCTGTTAGCTCTCTGGAGCGCTCCTGACAATGTGTTATCAGGTCATGTTTGCATGACAGAGGCAGCCCAAGCAGGAAACATTAAGTCATATGACTTCTAAGACGGAATCAATCAAGTGAGCAGTACAGCTCCTGAAAACTAATTTCACCTTCATAAGGTCTGGTTATCTGTGCGGCAGACATGAGGTTTGTCAGCCCCATTTCAGTCTGACCAGGTTCAGCACTGCATCAAGAATTTTAATGAACCGACACTGTAATATGTATGAAAGATGACACTGAGATGAATTCATGAAAAGCCAAGTCCCCATGAAATATGAACAATTACTTGCAGCCTCCTCTGCCTACTTAGCTCATTTGAAATGTCCATTTCAAAGGCCTTTGTCTTTCTGTGGTTCATTTGCAAGTTGGTGCGCAGATTTTCATCATATTTAACCAGTTTAAAAATCAAAGAAGCTACTCACAATCAAACAGTTCAGTGAGCTCTCCTTTGATGAGGGGCAGAGCCAAGGCCAGCCAGAGTTTAAATCTTCATCTGGCTACGGAAGCACAGATTTCCTTGTGTGGGAGGAAGAGCCTTAAGGACTGAATGTTCGTGCTGACACCTTCTTTCGCATCCAGGGTGGCCCTAACAAAGGTCCTTGTTTCTGGTCCTGGTTACGTTATATTCGCTCCACTAGGAATGACATTTATTCATTTTCAGCTTCAAAACAGCATTACCAGGGTGAGGTGAGGTTTATTTTGGAAACTTTTAAAATTTGTTAGTAGGTACGTGGTCAGATTATAAATAGAGTTTTCTAGAAGGTGTTGGCTTTTTTGTACATGGCATCCCATCCTATTCTCCAGATCCTACCTGCTTTTTAGGAATTCCATTGCTGCCTGGTTGTGCTTTTTATATGCTGAGCTATATAACTTAGGATGTTTCATATACTATTAAGCACACTTCTTGTCTTGTGCTCAGGGGTTATGGGCCGTACATGACCTTACACATTCAGCCCTCCTCAACTGCGCTTCCTACTTCCTTGGCAGACCTTGCTCCCCACTGTGCAGACACACTGTATTTCCTTAGCACAGGGGCAAAGTAACTCCCTTTCTTGTATCTTTTCTCCCCATTTCTTTATCTTAAATATATTTCAGATATACAGAAAATACAGAGATCATTTAAACAACATTCATGTCCTTACCATCCATGCAACTTCCAACAGCTTTTAGTATTTGACTCAGATCTTTTATTTAAACAAACTAAAATATGCATGTCAGGGTCAGCAGAAGAGCTCAGTGTTCTTTTCAGTCTTTTCTTACCTCCCCTGATAAAAGTAATTGCTGAACCTGGCTATGGACTCTGAAAAACAATCTGAGGGGTTTGAAGTGGTGGTGGGTGGGAGGTTGGGGTACCAGGTGGTGGGTATTATAGAGGGCACGGATTGCATGGAGCACTGGGTGTGGTGAAAAAATAATGAATACTGTTATGCTGAAAATAAATAAATTAATGTAAAAAAAATGAACCTGGCAAATAAAATTCCCATGCACGCTTATTACAAATAAAATGATTATGTAGGACTGTTTTCATGTTCTGCCAGTGGCATCACACTGGAGATGCTCTTAAAATTTGATTTTTGTTTCTTTTACCCGTTATACTTATGATAATCCACATTGTTGCATTTACCTTTACTTCATTCATCTTTATTATTGCATAATATTCCATTAAACTTTGTGAATAGTGCTATAATGGAATAGAAAAATTTAGCATTTGGGCGCCTGGGTGGCTCAGTGGGTTAAAGCCTCTGCCTTCAGCTCAGGTCATGATCCCAGGGTTCTGGGATCGAGGCCCACATCGGGCTCTCTGTTCGGCGGGGAGCCTGCTTCCTCCTCTCTCTCTGCCTGTGTCTCTGCCTACTTGTGATCTCTGTCAAATAAATAAATAAAAATCTTAAAAAAAAAAATTTAGCATTCATTTAGTTGAGTTTATCAGTCTATTCTCTTAAGGTTTGTGCTTTTTGTGTTTAAGAACTCTTTTAAAGGTGTAGGTCTTGGTATATTAATTATTTGCATTTTGTTTTCTATTTTCATTAATCTCTGCTTTAATTTCATTATTTCTGTATCATTTAGGGTAAGTTTTTTTTTTTTTTTAAAGATTTTATTTATTTATTTGACAGAGAGAGATCACAAGTAGGCAGAGAGGCAGGCAGAGAGAGAGAGGAGGAAGCAGGCTCCCTGCTGAGCAGAGAGCCCGATGCGGGACTCGATCCCAGGACCCTGAGATCATGACCTGAGCCGAAGGCAGCGGCTTAACCCACTGAGCCACCCAGGCGCCCCTAGGGTAAGTTTTTAAGTCAAATTTCTAACCTCCTGAGTTGATCAGTCAACTCATTCACATTAATTCTAATTTTTAAAATAACTATATTCATTCATAAGGTCTTTCCATCTTAGCTCTGCTTCAGATGTATTCTACAAGCTTTATAAGTATTTATAAATTTTTGTTGTAATTTCTGCATTAAAGTTATAAGTGATTTAGGAATTCCTTTTATTTCTATAAACATAAAGGGTATTTTCAAACAGCTGTGTTGTTTATTCTTCTTTAATTGCCTTATGATTGATGACAATGTTTTCTATGATATTCATTCTATGAAATTTATTCAAACTTTCTTTGTGACCTAGTAAATGGTAATTGTTTTTAATGTTGTAAGTATATATGGAAACAATATTTTTATTTGTATTTACGCTTGATAATTCCTTGTCTTTGTGTATCTTAAAATTTCTTTATTGTGTTCTCATTTATGAATACAGGTGTACTTTGGTATAAAATTCTAAACTGTCATTTTCCCCCTCTGCACAGAAGCAATTACTCTATTGATTCAGATATCTATGACTGCCATTAGATTGCTCTTAGTTTATCAGTCCTTCATAGGAAATGTGCTTTTTTTCTAGCACGTTTTAAGGTTGTCTTTTGATGTTCCATATTTATAATATAATGCATCTAGATGTAGAGTTCTATTTATCCATTTTTCTTGATTCTCAGAATGTATTATTGATCAGGTGGCTTTAATTTTTTTTTTTCGCTTCAAATGGGAAAATTCTCAGTTTTTATCTTTTCAAATACAACTTCTTTATAGTCTCTTGCTAGAATTTCTATTAATTACATATTTGAACCTCTCAATTTATCCTCCATTTTGCTTATTTCTCATTCGCTTTCTCTCATTAACTTAATTATCTGTACCTCTATTTATTTTTCCATCTTTTTCTCTATTATATGAAAATGTTGGTTATAGTTACTTTAAAACCCTTTATCTGCTAATTTAGATTATGTTTGGTCTAGTTTATCAATTACTTGGATTATCTTTTGGTCTGCTCTGTTCTATTTTTTTCTTGGTTATTAGTTATATAGTCATGTATTTTTTATGTCTAGTAATATTTTTGTTATATGCTAGGGATTGTCTGTAAAAGAAACATAGAATCCATATAAAGTTGTCTTTTACTAGGAAAAGTGAATTTTTCCTCTATGAGGCAGATAGATTTCAGGCTGATCACCTTAATTCAGTCAGGGAATAAGCTGGATCTGGAGCGAGTTGCAGTTTTCCTAAGAATTGGTATACTTCTGTTTATCCCACATTCCTAGTGCATAGCACTCCAGAACTTTCAGCTGAGAGCCTGGTGGCTTTTGTTTCTTAAACCTTTGAGGATGGGGAGAATAGGAAGATTTAGATCTGTCCTCCAGACATTTTTAGTGTAGTGCTTTGACCTCCTATCTCAACATTTTGAGGGAGAAACTAACCACATAAAAAAGCCCAAAGGTTTTCTATTTTGTCATTCCAGACCTTTATGAATGACAATCTCCGTGCTGGTTTTTCTGTTATATTTTCTATTATATTGCTGATACTTTTATTATTGTCAATGTATTTCCTTGATTTTGTTATTAATTGGTTCATATACTTGGCTGCTCCCATATTAGGGGCATAGATATTTAGAATTGTTAGATCTTCTTGTTGGACAGCCCATTTGAGTATGATATAGTGTCCTTCCTCATCTCTTATTATAGTCTTTGGCTTAAAATCTAATTTATCTGATATAAGGATTGCCACCCCAGCTTTCTTTTGATGTCCATTGGCATGGTAAATTGTCCCCTCCCTCCACTTTAAATCTGGAGGTGTTTTTGGCTCTAAAATGAGTTTCTTGTAGGCAGCATATTGATGGGTTTTCTTTCTTTCTTTCTTTTTTTTTTTTAATCCATTCTGATACCCTTTGTCTTTTGATTGGGACATTTAGCCTATTTACATTCAGGCTAACTATTGAAGGATATGAATTTAGTGCCATTGTATTGCCTGTAAGGTGACTGTTACTGTATATCGTCTCTGTTCCTTTCTGGTCTACTACTTTTCAGTTCTTTCTTCACTTAGAGGACCCCTTTCAATATTTCCTGTAGGGCTTGTTTGGTGTTTACAAATTCTTTTAGTTTTTGTTTTTCCTGGATGCTTTTTATTTCTATTTTCAATGATAGCCTAGCTGGATATAGTATTCTTGGCTGCATGTTTTTCTCATTTAGTGCTCTAAATATATCATGCCAGTTCTTTCTGGCCTGCCAGATCTCTGGATAAGTCTGCTGCCAATCTAATATTCCTACCATTGTATATTACAGACTTTTTGTCCCAGGCTGCTTTCAGGATTTTCTCTTTGTCACCAAGACTAGTAAGTTTTACTTTTAGATGACGGGGTGTGGGCCTATTTTTATTGATTGTGCAGGGGTTTCTCTGTGCCTCCTGGATTTTGATGCTTGTTCCCTTTGCCATATTAGGGAAATTCTCTACAATAATTCACTCCAATATACCTTCTGCCCCCTCTCTCTTTCTTCTTCTTCTGGAATCCCAATTATTCTAATATTGTTTCCTCTTATGGTATCGCTTCTCTCTCAATTTCTCCCCTCATGGTCCAGTAGTTGTTTGTCTCTCTTTTGCTCAGCTTCTTATTCTCTGTCATTTGGTCTTCTATATCACTAATTCTCTCTTTACCTCATTTAAATTAGTATTAAGAGCTACCATTTTTGATTGTGCCTCATTAAAACCTTTTTTGAATTCAGCCTGGTTAGATTTTAGTTCTTTTATTTCTCCAGAAAGGGCTTTTATTTCTCCAGACAGGGTTTCTCTAATATCTTCCATGTCTTTTTCAAGCCCAGCTAGCATCTTGAGAATTGTCATTCTGAACTTTAGATTTGACATATTACCAATGTCCATATTGATTAGGTCCCTAGCCATTAGCACTGCCTCTTGTTCTTTTTTTTTGTGTGTGGTGAGTATTTCAACCTTGTCATTTTATCTAGATAAGAATATATGAACGAGAAAATAAAATACCAAAAGGGTGGAAAAGGCCCTGGAAAAATGTACACCAACCAAATCAGAAGAGACCCCAAATCAAGGGGAGAAGAAAGGGGGTAATAAGAAGCTTAAAAATTTAAATATATATTATATATATTATATTATATTAATTATATATAATAAAATATAATTATATATTATAAATATATATATATATATATATATATATATATATGAAAGACTGGTGAATAGAACAGAGCCACCCACTTGATTTTAGGTGTATTTTGGTCTCTTAGAAGAAACTACCTCCTAAAATTTTAAAGAAAGAAATTCTTATATGTACACAAAAATAAGGGTAAATATGATGACAGGATGGAATATGACTGTAAAGATGAAAATTTTAAAAAAAAATTCTAAGAATGGAATTGATAAGATAAGTTGGTTGGAAAAAGAAAGTGGAGAGAACTTGCTCAGGCTGGAGACTAGAACAAAGCCCTGTGCTAGATTTAAGGTATATTTTTATCTACTAGAAGAACTTGTATCCCAAAATTTTTTAGAAGAAAAAACAAACCCTATATGTATTCAAAAAATAAAGTTAGATACAATGAAGGATAAAATATGACTATAATAATAAAGGTTTAAAAAGATTTTTTTAAGAAAGGTATTTTTAAGATAAACTAAAAAATGTTAAAAGGGGAAAGACAAAAAGTTAAAAAAAATAGAATAAGAAAAAAATAAAATAAAAAAAAATTTAATTAACTTTGCAAGACTAAAAATCATGGGGAGAAAGCCATGAATTTCATGCTTTGCTTTTTCCTCTTCTGGAATTCTGCTGTTCTCCTTGATCAGTGAAGTTGGTCTTGGCTGGATTTTTCTGCTGATCTTGAGGGGGAGTGGCCTGTTGTAGTGATTTTCAATTGTCTTTACCTGAGGCAGAATTGCACCACACTTGCCAAGGGCCAGGCTAAGTAATCTGCTAGGGTTCCCTCTTCGGAGCTTTTGTTCCGTGAATGCTTTCCACTTTCCGTAGAGCTCTGGAGGATGGGAATGAAAATGGCAGCCTCCCAGTCTCCAGCCCGGAAGAGCCAAGAGCTTGGGGCCCCACTCCTCGGTGTGCTCTCAGAGAAAAGCAGTCTATCCTCAAGTTTCCCTGGTCTCTGGCCACACTCTGAGCTCACCTGGCCTGTGACCAAGCGTTTCTGTCTTTGGCACACTGCCCTGTTTGGAGTCTCCAAACCCAGCAGGTTCCTGCCTCCAGAGAAGGAAGGTGAGTTTCCCTGGATCTGCCACTTTTGGGATCCCTGCTCAAAGAGCAGTGTCCTGACTGTGTCATGGATCGTGGTTTAAGGTAACACCAAGTTGAGAGCTCACTCCTCGGCTCCATCTCTGTAGCTGGCATCCCTGCTCTGATACCTGTGAGCTCTGCTACACTCAGACACCCCCAATCCTTCTGTGACTCTGCGGGACCTGAGACCACACTGTCCCCATGGGGGCTCCACCCCTGCTTAGCCTCTAAAGCAAAGTGCCTCAGTGCAGGAGACTTTTAAAATAAAAGTTTGAATTTTATCCTATGTTGCTCCACTGCTTGCCAGGAGCTAGCCCCTCCCCCTGCAGTCTATCTTCCCATTTCTTCAGATTCACTTCTTCACATGTCCTACCTTTCAGAAAGTGGTTGGTTTTCTGTTTCTAGAATTGCTGCTCTTCTTCTCTTCAATCTCCTGTTGGGTTTGTTTGAAAACAAACCATTGTTTGGAATGGTTTGATACCTATCTAGCTGAACTCCTGCTAGCTAATGTCATCTCAGTCTGCTACTCCTCTGCCATATTGACTCCTCTCCATATTGCTGATACTTTCAAAGAACTGAGTAGATATTGTCTTTCATACTGAGCCCTATACTGTCTCATTTAATCTTCACTGTCTGAGAATTAAGTTATTATATCCAACCTGTATTTGAGGAGAAATGGGTTAAATAGTTTCCCCATATCATAGTTAGTAAGACATAGAGCCAGAATTTGAAATGAAGATGTTTGATTCTTGACTACTGCTCGTAACCATTATATCATGTAGTCTTGGTATCTCCTTTTTTTTTTTTTTCTAAGTACTATTACATCCTTAACTCCTATCCCATGTTTCTACTATTTTATTTCAGATACTTCTTTAAAAGGTTACTTGCCTTTGTTATTTACAATAGACTATTTCTTCCCTCTTGGTGATATGACTTGCCCCCATGTCACTCTATTAAAATAGTCAAAAATCTCATCCATAGCTTTTTGTGTGTGTATGTGTTTGTGTTATATATTTTTCAAAAATTTCAATTGAAGTATAATACTGAAAGTGTGCAAAGCAAAACTAAACATTCGACTCTCAATGAATTGTTACAAATTAAACATCTCTATAAATACCACTGCCTTCAAGAAATAGAACATTTTCATGTGAGAAACTCCCCTAATGCTCCTTCCTTATCCCTACCTCTTCTTTTCTTTCCAGGATTTCTCATTGTTGCAATTTTTAGTGCTATAAATTAGTTTTGCCTGTTCTTGAGCTTCATATTAAATGGAATTAGACTCTCTATATTTTTTATTGCTTAGCTTCCTTTTGCTGGATGCTTGAAGAATCATCTATGTTGCCCCACAGAGCTATACAGTTTATTTTCATTTTTCTTTAATGCTCTATTGTGTGAATACACAAAATTTAATCAAGTTTAATAGCTACATTAGGTCATAATTGACATTCTGTGAACTGCATGTGTATTAAGTATACAATTTGATAAGCTATAACATATTAATACATTCATAAAACTGTCACCACAATCAAGCTAATGAATATATTCCATACTCTCCAAAATTTCCTTAGGATTGTAGTTGCCTCCACTTCATAATACTCACTTATCCAAATCTTAATAGTACAATTTCAACTTAAATTCCACCACTTCTGTGAATATAGCTGGATATGATTTCTTATATCCAAACTTGTTCAGCAGTTTGGGGCTTAGCCTATGTAACCTGGTAGTATTGTACTTTGACTACACAGCTCTCACTTTTTTTTTTTTTAAGATTTTATTTATTTATTTGACAGACAGAGATCACAAGTAGGCAGAGAGGCAGGCAGAGAGAGAGAGGAGAAAGCAGCCCCCTGCAGAGCAGAAAGCCCAATGTGGGGCTCGATCCCAGGACCCTGGGATCATGACCTGAACCGAAGGCAGAGGTTTTAATCCACTGAGCCACCCAGGAGCCCCCACAGCTCTCACTTTTAAATGTAAGCCATTGGAAAAAAAAAAAATAATAAAAAAATAAATAAATATAAGCCATTTGAGGTCTTGGCCATGTCTTGACCAGCACTTAGTATAGTGCTGTAATTATTTAGTGAATATAATTAAATGAGTTAATAAATAAAGAATACAAATGTATATACAACTATGTCGATAGCACATGTCAGCCTATTACTTTGTTCATTGCCTAAATCACATTAAAATTTGTGCCAGGACAAAATAAAATCCTTAATAATTCTTTTCTTCTTCAAATTTTGGATCAGTCCTGGGCATAAAAATGGTGAACTCCAAGAAGGCATGAACTTTGCATGCCTTCAACTTTGCATGCTCATTGATGTGTCTCAAGCATTTTTCAGTAATTTTTTTTTGTCTGAATGAATAATACAATATAATGAGCATATTTCTCCTCTATTGTTACTATATTTTGTATAGGGACTGTCCTTATTCATTAACAATTAGGATGTATTGTATATGAGAAATAAAGATAGACACAAAATTCCTTACAAGTACAACACAACTACTTTGTGAAAATGTTTTTGACATGACTATAGTGTCCTAGAATTTACCAGTTATATTGTCCTAAAAATACACCATTCTCACTAGCAATGAACAATTAGAAAATAAAATTAAGAAAATAATTCCATTTACAATAGTAATAAGAGAACACAAAATTTAAGAATAAACTTAACAAATAAATGCAAGACTTGTATACTGAGAACTATAAAACATCACTGAATGAAATTGAATAAGACCTAGTAAATGGAAAGACTTCCCATGTCTATGGATTAGACAAATTATATTGTTAAGATGACAATACTCCCCAAATTAATGCAATCCCTACCTAAATCTCAGCTGCAGTTTTTGCAAAAATTGACAAGTTGATCCTAAAATTCATATGGAAATGCAAGGGACCTAGAATAGCCAAAACAATCTTGAAAAAGAACAAACTTAGAGGACTCACATTTCCCTATTCAAAACTTACTACAATCAAGACAATGTGGTACTGGCATAAGGATATGCATATTC
This sequence comes from Neogale vison, assembly GCF_020171115.1. NCBI lineage: Eukaryota > Metazoa > Chordata > Mammalia > Carnivora > Mustelidae > Neogale > Neogale vison. Next base: position 81,086,235 of record NC_058099.1, read on the forward strand.
ATCAATGGAATAGAATTGAGAGTCCAGAAATAAGCCCATACATTTATGCTCAACTGATTTTTGATAAGGGTGCCAAGACACTTCAATGATAGTCTTTTCAAGTGGTGCTGGGAAAAGTGGATATCCACATGTAAAAGACTGAAATTAGACCCCTGCTTCATATCATATATAAAAATTAACTCAAAATGGATCACAGGCTTAAATATAAAAGCTAAAGCTATGAAGTTGTTAGAAAAAAACATGGGCAGAAATCTTTATGACTTTGGATTAGTCAATGGTTTCTTGCACATGACACCAAAAGCACAGGCAACAAAAGAAACAAATAAGTTGGACATCATGAAAATCAAAAAATTCTTGTGCATTAAGAGAACAAAAAGGCAACCCATAGAATGGGAGGAAATAGTTGCAAATCATATGTATCTGATAGAGGACTTATATCCAAAACATATAAGAACTCACTCAACAACAAAAAGACAAATGACCCAATTATAAAAAATGGACAAAGAATTAGGATAGACATTTATCCAAAGAAGAAAAACAACCAATAAGCATATGCAAAGATGCTCAACACCATTAGTCATTAGAGAAATAGAAGTTAAAACCATAATGAGATGATACTTCATATCCTCCAGGCAGTCTAGAAAGAAGACAGACAATAACAAGTATTGGTGTATATATGAAGAAATTAGAAACCTTTTACATTATTAGTCAGGTTTTTAAATGGGGCAACTACTTTGGAAAATAGTTTAGCATTTCCTCAAAATGTGAAATATAGAATTACCATATGATCCAACAATTCCATTCTCAGGAGAAATGGAAACAGATCTACACAAAAACTTGTACATGAATATTTCTACCAACATTATTTTTTTAAAAAAGATTTATTTATTTGAGAGAGAGAACATGCACAAGAGAGCGGGGGAGGGGCAAGAGGAGAGGGAGAGAGAGAATCTCAAGCAGACTCCGTGCTTAGTATGGCAGATCCCCCATGAGGGGCTCGATCTTATAACCCTGAGATCATGACCTGGGCCAAAACCAAGAGTGGGTCTCTCAAAAGACTGAGCCACCCAGGTGCCCCACTAGCAGCATTATTTATCAAAGCCAAAAAGTAGAAACAACCCAAATGTCCATCAACTGATGAATAGATTAAAAAAAAAGGTAGTCTATTCATACAATGAGATATTATATGGTCTTAAGAGGAAATGAGATACTGATGCATGCTGTGGCATAGACGAACCTTGAAAATATTATACAAAGTGGTCAGACACAAAAGGCCACAAATTTTATGGTTTTATTTATATGAAATGTCCTGAATAGGCAAATCTATTATGACAAAGTAGATTAGAGCTTGCCAGGGGCTGAGAGGAAGAAATGGGAGTTATTGTGAATGGATACAGGGTTTCTTTATGGGGTGATGAAAATTCTCTACAATTAGACAGTGGTGGTGATTGCACAACTCTGTGAATATACTAAACACCACTGAATTTTATACTTTAAAGGGGTGAATTTTATGACATTTTAACTACATTCAATGAAAGTGTTACTAAAAAGCAGATGCTTTTACTATAAAACAAAACACAACACAATACACACATATTATTTATGAAGGGATCAGATATTTCTCTCATGTGTAAAAAGCAGACCACTGCAGAGCAACAAGCTTCCTCCCCACCCCCAAATTCTTCAATGAAGCGTGACCCGATGACAAGTAACAGGCAGCCTTCTGGGCTGAACACACATAAATACTTGGCTGACAACTCTTTTTTGGATGCTTCACATTCAGTAATATGGCTTACCTTTAAGGCAATTTAATTGTACTTTTAAATGACTGTCTATTTGTGGTTTCAGCTTCACAAAAGTGGCTGTAACATCTTTATGTGTGTAACTCTCATTAAATGAAAACAGTGTTGCTATGCCTTTGCATGTTTGACAATGTCAGGCTTCCTCTTGGGGTCTCTGTGTAGGAGTCTGATGGGGATATTCCCTTTAAAAAGGCAGCATCAACTGTGTTAGTTGAAACCTTATTCTTTTTGTGACCTTCGCAAATGTGATGTGGGCTGATGCAAAGCATTTTTCTCTCCCTCTCATAATCACCAAATGGTGAATTACACCATTCCAAAGAATACAATCATTTACATCCTCGGTCTAGTGGATGATTCCAACAAAACAAAACCTTGGCAATGGGCTCCGTGAAGTGTTAATTCGGACCTTTCTAAATAAGAAACTTGATGGTTTGAGTGGAAACAGCCTCCATTCGTGGAAGAACTCAACATTGATAGAACATATGGATACTCTGGGGAAACTCTGGCTCTCTTGAAAAAAATCTTTCTTTGTCACAAAGCCTTTAAATACTAGGTATGTCCAGTTAATGTTGAATCTTGCATCTAAAGCTTTGCCAGAGAAAAACTGCTGCAGTGCCAAAGCCTCAACAGAGTATCTCCAAAATATCTGGGATGAAAAGTATAGGAGTGGAAAGATCTTATAGATTCAAGGCCCCCATGCTCTCGTTCCAGCTGTATTGTTTTTTTACTGCTGCATAAAAAGTTACTACAAACGTAGTGGCCCAAAACAACAGTGATTTGTTGTCTCACATGTTTTGTAGGTGAAGTACCTGGCATGGTATGACTAGATTCCCTGCTCAGGGTCTCACCAAGCTACAGGTAAGGTGATGGCCATGTCAGCAGTTGTCACCTGCACTTGGACTCTTCTTCCCAACTCACTGTTTATGGTCAGAGTTCATTTCCTTGTAGTTGTGGGACTCTGTGTACCCATTTTTCTTCTAGCTCTTGGCCAGGGTCTACTTCAGCTGCTGGAGACGATCCACAGTTCTTTCCCAGGTGGCCCCCATGGATATAGTTCACACATGGATGTTGGCTTTCTTCTAGGCCAGTGGAAGCACATCTCCCTGACCTTTTGTCCTATAACCAACTGGAGAACGGTCTTATTATTTAAAGGGCTCATGTGATTGGGTCGGGCTTCCTGATATGCCCCTTATTTAATTAACATAACCAATTATGGGATGAAATCCCTCTTTTTAATGGTTGTAGGGATTACACAGGGCATGTACCCAGGGAGGTGAAAGCTGTTGCAGCCTATTTTAGAATCCTGCCTACTGTACCATTGTTTTTCATTTTGGAAAAAAAAAAAGCCTTCTTCTTAATATTTAACAGATTTAACAGTAAGCAAAGTCTTTGGGGGTGATGCTCAACTGAATGGTTACATTTTGTCTGTGGTAAGAGCCCAAATGGTCAGGGCCAGCAAAGGGCAGGGTAGGGGACAGATGAGAAAGACACAGTAGCCTGTTTCATCACATGTAAACTTAGGCTTAGTTCTATCTGCCTCTGCCTTTAAGGATTCTCAATCTCTGTGACGTTTCTGGAAGAAAGATCATAGGTGCTTGATTATCTTGCCCTTCAAAGGATACATACAGGTGCACTGGCCTATAGTTCCACCTACTCAGGAGGCTGAGGCAGGAGGGTCACTTGAACTCAGGAATTCTAGACTGTAATGCACCATGACGATCAGGGGTCCACACTAATTTCGATGTCAATGTGGTGACCTCCTGAGAGTGCGAGGTGCCCCAAGTTTGTCTGAGGAGGGGTGAACTGGCCCAGGTCAGAAATAGAATAGGTCAAAACTCCCGTGCCGATCGCTAGTGGAATCAGGCCTGTGCATAGCCACCGTGCTCCAGCCTGGGCAACTGAGACCCTTTTCTCTAGAAAACAAATAATAAAATAAAGGATGCATGTTTTCATGACTGACAGTCATTGAATCAGATCACCAGGAATCTAGGTGATTTCTTCATTGATAGAAATTTTACTTGTCTTCCTCCTTTTGAACAGTCTTTAAAAATATCTGCTAGTAGGAAGATTGAAAACTGGTATAGGATTCAACATACATTTGCCAGAAATGACACATGAGCTATAAATTATGGTGTCCAAATATAATTATAGGTACTTTATATGTGAAAACGATGAAGACTGTTTTCACCCTAGATATCTTTTTGTTAAGCAAAGAGGGTAGCTGCATATTTTGAAGACCTTAGTGAGTTCACATGATCCCTGGGACTCTTAATTTTCATGATTAGAATTTAAATTCAGAACAACTAGGGAGCTGAGGCATTTTCCTGCTAGAAATAGAGGAGAGGCGAGCTGAGTGTTATGCAGAAGCAGGGAAAGAGGCTGAGAAAAGGAACAAGAGTAGGGTCTCTTCCCAGGAGAATTTTAAAGCTGTTTCTAGAAAAATAACAAATGTGAAAATAAATTATACTAATCTATCCATTAATTCCTTAAATTCAGAGCCTATTAAAACATGCCTCAAAGAAAGCTTGGGATGACCTGTTCTGCCCAATTAATTTTGAAGTATTGGAAATCAATTAGTTACAATAAACAGACTTGTTCTCATTATTTTAAGCAGCTTGCAATTAGCTTCATAGAAAGATGATTGTATACAGAGCTTTAAGCATAAAGACATGCTGGCATTGACAAAGAATACTGTGTTCTTCTTTTTTCTAAGACTAAATCTCTTTTGTACTACAAGAACCAACTTCTGATAGTGAATTCAAACTTTTACCAAGTGGTCTGCTTTATATAGAACTGATTTAAATATTGAAACACTGGATTTTTCCTTTGCAGTATGTGCAACAGAAACTGAAATTCTTCTGTGAATGTACACATAACATGGTACCAGTTTTTGTTTGCTATGCTTTCAGCCTGCAAGCAACACAGAATGAAATGCCTTTAATCCTTCTCTCATTCCTTTCAGCCACCAAGGCACTTGGCTTGCCAAGGTACCCCTTTCCAACTGCAGCCAACAAGGACTCATTGTTCCTCACTCATTAAATGCAGTAGATTTGCTTGATGGAATATATTTGCTTGCCTGCCTATCTGGCGTGCTATTTTGCATCTGCAGTTTCCAAGGTATTCATTTGCTCACCAGAGAAACACAGGATGAGAAAAAAAAAAAAAAAACCCATAATCTGCATATTCTGATGTTAGTACATTGATTCATTATGTCATTTCTAAAAGAGGGACAATATTATGACTCATGAGCATAGAGGGAAAAAATGGAACATTTTATTTCTTTGTTGGTTCAGCAAGTGTACATTTGGTAGTGACATGAGCTAATTGCATAGTTACCATGAAATAACATGTTTTATTTTTTTCTGTAATAATGTAGTAACTACATAGTAACTTCTGAGGAAACAGTAATAATTATACAGTAATGTGATAACAGTGCTGTTTTATTTTTCCCAACAACTATACAATTAACTGCACATAAAGTACAAAATCCACCTTTTCTGAACGAATGTGCACACTTGCCTAAAGCGATTCTTCTTTGGTTTTTCTGGCCCCTAACTGCTTCTCTCTCACATCAAGCCCCTTTACACTATTCAGAAGTCTAAATCTAAATCCATTTTCATAATCTCTCTCCTTCAAACCTGACAAGCTATTCATCCTTTAGAGTTCTATCATGATGTTTAGAACTGAAACATGAAACTGAAATAGTATGTGGAGCTTTATGTTAAGTAACCTAGAAGTCACTTAGAATGGCAAAAATAGCAAAGTTAGGGGATGGCTTCCATGGACTGGCTTCAGTAAAATGGGCCATGGTGAAGACCTGGGACTCTTCTGGTGTGGTAGGTTTTACACCGAGCTAATCTGAGTCTGAAAGAAGAACATACATTTAGCTCCCAGGGTGAAGAGGTGTGGAAAGCCCTTGTTGGCACTTCTTCTACTGGATGGTCTATGGAATACATGCACAGGTTTGGCGAGAGGAGAACATCTCATCTTTGTCTCCGTAGACAAGGTTGCAGGCATCTTGAGAAATAGTTTCTCCATTGAAAAAAATATCCAAAATATAATTGCTCTAAACATCAGAGGGGGGAGGAAAGTCAGTTATGGGAACAGAGAAAGATTCACATAGTAAAAGTAGTAAAAGAGACTCATATACTTGGCTAAGAAAACAAAACAAGTGGGAATAAAGACAGAGAAACAGAAGCATAGAGACCGAGAGACAGCATGAAAGTAAGAGAATGAAAAGGTTAGAAACAGAGAAAAAGACATAGAGAAGGAAGCATGAACAGAGCCAGAGAAAACAGGAAAGAGTAATAGAGACATTGAGAGAGAAAGGGAGTGAGAAGCAGAAAAAAAAATGATATTCAAAGATGAAAAAAAAGAGCAAGGGAGAGAAGGGAAGATATATATACGTATATGTTTATACATACATATATACATATATAAAAGACCCTACTGATTTTTGGTCAGCCTTGTTCTATCTATTTTTGGATTTGTATGAGGGCCAGAGGCAATACTTCTGCTCATTATAAAATTGCATTGCATTTTCAACTTCTGGTTTGGTATGAAGAAATGAATCATACAGCCTCAGAGCACTACCATCATTTTTCTCTGTGGTCTAATTTAAATCCTCTATCAAATACCATTGCAACAGTGACTTTTAACATTTTTCATGATTTATACTGTTAATGAGCAAAGAACCAGAGCAGGTTGGGATGTTCCCTATAAAGGAATGAAGTAAAATAAAATCCTGCACACAAGCCTTGCAGAAGTATTCCAGTTCTGATAGGTCTCGTTCAAGCTGATCACTTTTAAGTGATTGCTTCTACTTATTGCAAATGAAATGACATCTTTCAATGACTGGGGTACCTATACTTAGATATGTAGATTTTTGCACATAGAAGAAAACTAATTGGATGGGGAAGAAATATCCCAAAGGTAGAGGAAAACTGCAACATGATCTGACTAACTCAAAAGATGAACATGCTAGTCCAAAGGAAGACAGGCAAGCCACAATAAACTTCGAATATCTGGGTTCACTGAAACCAAGTACATTAGATTTTGATAGCCTAGAGCTCTAAATCGTAGACTGCAAGTTCTGAATTTTCTAAAAAATGTATCTTGGATTGTTTGGAAAGGATATTGCCATGTGTTGAAAGAGTACTTTGCAATAGATTAAGAAAGGCAGCAAGAACTCAGATCCCTCAGATATACCATGTGTTTCTGTGTAAGATGTTTTGACCTGAGCTATGTCATTTATAACCCTAGACCATCCCATTCCAATTCTCTCTTTGAATATGCAGATCTCTATTCTAAACTTATTTTCAATGTGAAATGTTAAAAAGGTGAAATTAGCAGTTGATTCAAGGAGAATTTATAAGCTAGTGGGAAGTGATTCAAAACCTTCTGCCCAACCAGTATGAACCCCCCTCTATCTTCAACTCTGTTTGGAATGTACTGTGCTCGTCACTATGTAGAGAGCGTGTTTGCACATGACACAGTGTGCTTACAGCATTTTGTTATGGATTGGAACTTTATCAGTGCTATGGACTGTGATCCCAAATTCAGACAGTAAAGCCCTAACACCCAGTACTCAGAAAAGGACTGTACCTAAGAAAGGTCTTTACAGAGCTTCTTAAGTTAAAATGAAATTATTAGATGGGCCCTAAGCCAGTGTGAACGGATTTCCTTATAAGAAGAGAAGATTAGGATGCTGATACGTACCATGTGAAGACACAGGGAGAAGACAGTTATTTATAAGCCAAGGAGAGTGGTCTCAGGAGAAACCAACACTGTCAACATGTTGATCTAGCCTCTAAAGCTATGAGACGGTATTTCTATTGCATAAGCCACCTAGAGCATGGAACTTTTTTATAGCACCCTAACAAACACAAATAACCAGTTCTCATGATCTGTGCCAAGAATCATTTTCAGAGTGATAGATATTCCTTAACTAATGAAAGCTATATTTTATCAACAATAAAAGTCTTTAGTATGATATTTGAGTATAAATTTATTAACCAACCGTCTCAAAACAGACATTTAGAACAGTGGCTTACTCTAAAAGGATTTGGTAGCCTTCTCACTGGTCTCCTCAAGTTTCCTCTACCAGTTCACTCTGAACGTAAGAAACAATTCTTTGTAGTCTGCACTGGCTACTTGAGGAAATGTCTGAAGGCCCAGGTGCCCTCTCTCTCAGCAGCAACATCCTCTCTCCCTGCTCCTCTGCATGCTTCCTGCATGAGCAAAGTGCTATTGAATCACTCTTCTGTGTCTACCTAATTTTTTGTTTTCCCTGTGCCTTTCTATAAATGCCTTTACTTTCTTTGTAACTTTCTTCTATGGAAGCCATGTCTTTAGTCCTGCCCTAGGTGTTGATGTTCTTTGCCCTCTACTTGGCACTCTGCTCACCCTTTCAGACTTTTGTTGACAGTATCTTTCGAAGTTTAGTCTAGTCCTCTTCAACATTTGGGCTCCAGACCTGCTTGGTACTCCTATTGTTACCAGTCCCCAAGGAGATAAGGAGCTTCCAACAGAATGTAAATGTACTATATCACCAACCCTACTGTTCAGTTTAGCTCTTCAGTTAATGTTATTATTATTATTTAAACAGTAGTAGTAGCAACAATACCAAAACTTTCTTGAAGAAGGAAACAGGGTGTTGATTCACATTCTGGTACAAGCTACTTATCTCATCAGGTTCTGGTACTTGGAGCAGCACTAGGTTACACCTTCTATTTACCTCCTTTCTTCCATGAACTTGCCTTACCTTTGGAGCTCTGACAATCTTACTGTTTTTGTTCCGCTCTTTTTTCCCAGTTCCTAAAAGTACATACGGTTCCTTTCTTCATTTAACTTTGTTCTTGTGAGCATCTCTTCTACTCCCTTGAATCCTTATCCAACTTGGACTATTATTCTGTTAATCAAAGGCTACCATGAAACACTTTCTGGTCACCCCATAGTTTGCACCAAATGAAGTGTTGTGTTGAGCCTGTAGGAGCCAGATATAGCTCCGGTCTTCTCTTAACACATGTATTAGGGGACGCCTGGGTGGCGCAGTTGGTTAAACGACTGCCTCCGGCTCAGGGCGTGATCCTGGAGTCCCGGGATCGAGTCCCACATCAGGCTCCCAGCTCCATGGGGAGTCTGCTTCGCTCTCTGACCTTCTCCCCGCTCATTCTCTCTCTCACTGTCTCTCTCTCTCAAATAAATAAAATAAAATCTTTAAAAAAAAAAAAAAAAACACATGTATTAGATGAAGAAATTCCTCTCCCCCTCAGATTTGATTTCACATTTTACTCCCTGGGTCTTTCCTGAACTTAACAGCCTCTCGCTAAAATGGTAAGTGTATTGCACTGTTACAGTATGCCTTTTCATTATGTTTTAATTTGTAGAAATAGAAGAAAAATGAAAATGATGCTTGGGTATGAGTATCTCCTATGGAAGGAACCAGTTATTTCTGAATCCTTGTTGTGGGGTTCCTCCAAGAGCTCCATGTCCAGCATCTAAACATAAATTAGAAAGTAATATTCATGAGTCTGTAAGCAGGTATTTGAGAAGCAGCATCCTTGTGCTCAGTCTCTACTTACACCTGCATCAGTAGTCAACAGATGCTTGTTTCTCCCTGGGAGTGATCTTTGCAGGGAACGTCCTGTCAAAGCCCAGCTTTTGCTTCTCCAACCTCCAACTGTAATCGGTAGTGCAGTAAGAATAGAACATCAAGAGGCCCTGTGCTTTCTCTTTTCTTACTTGCTTTCTCTTCCATTATTCTTTTGCAAATCCCTTGATTTTTTGCCTTAGTTCCTCAGATTTGTCCCAGTAACCCCTCTTCTGCTGCTTCTCCAGGTCTTTCTCCAAGTTCTTCATCATGTGCACTCCAGTATGTCTCTTTTTGTCTCTTTAGCACTTGCTCCTGTACCATTTTCCATACCTTAACACATTTTTTTATTCTGTACTAATTCTTGAATTTTCCCTAAATATGCTGCTTAAGATTAGATGACTGAGTGTCCATGAAGCCCATCATCTCCTGTTTTGCTGGGAGGGAGTCTTTTCATAGTTCATATTTACCCTAAAAAATAGCATAGATATTTGCAAAAATACAGATGTAAGACTCCTGGGCTCAGATTCTCCTGGGGACTTAATTTTTTTATTGGGTATGGCCATGGGTAATCAATCACATAGTCTTCCAATAAGTGGTACTAGGTGGCTGGGTGGAGATTTGTGGAAGGTATTCTTGGCAATGGATAGAATGGGATTTGTGCAATGAAACATCTAAACTTATTTCTTAGGCTTAAATATCCTGGCTGCTTTATGATGATAAAGGTCACCTTCCTACTCCTTATTCTATTATAGTTATAGATAATGTCTCATCAATTTTATAATATAGCAGCATTGTTAAGCAGAGGTTTTTTTCCCTGGAGTTTAAGGCAGTAGAGCACAGCGACTCAGAACCTGAGCTTTAAAGTCAGGCTGAGAGACACTTAGGTGGCTCAGATGGTTAAGCTGCTACCTTCAGCTTGGGTCATGATCCCAGGGTCCTGGGATTGAGCCCCATGTTGGGCTCCCTGCTTAGTGGGGAGCCTTCTTCTCCCTCTTCCTCTGCCTGCTGCTCCCCTTGCTTGTGTTCTCTCTCTATGTGTCAAAAAAATAAATAAGTTAAAAAATAAATTTTAAAAAGTTAAAAAAAAAAAGTCAGACTGAATTGTGTTCTAAATCTTGATTTAGTACCTATGAGCTGTGTGGACAAAAGCAAGTTACTCAGTCTCTCTGGGTCTTTGCTTTTCATTATACCAAATGGAGATATTAATGTCTTCTTTCAGGGTTCTAAGGATCCAAACTGTATAGTTTAAACTGAATAAACTATATAATATAAACTGAAGTTTTAGCGCTTCCTATTGGGACAAAAAAAAAACGGCTTAAGAAATAAATGTGGTGTGGGTCAAAAAACCCCTAATGTATATGGTAGATGCCAAAGTCATTTTGGGAAACCTTGGGGGGAAATACAGACTCAGCCAGTCTTTCTGCAGAGCAGCTATTACTGAGATTCAGGGAGCAGGCCTATTTGACTTTCTATTAAGAGAAATATGTTCTATATATTAAGATGCTTGGAGCAATGAAAACAGTTGGTAATTTAAAACTAGGGGCACTAAATTAAAGTTACAATGGCAGCCACTCCTACTTTGCAGGTACTTACTTGTACTTGAGAAACTTGTCCCAAGAGCAATTTCATGTGACTTTCTCAAGACTGAGTGGCCTACAGTTTTTCATGCAGTGAATCATCCCAGAAGGACTGAAGAGACCAGGCAAGATGGTTTGAAGATATCTCTGAGGTGTTTGCATGGTGTTCCAGCACATAGAAAATGCTCAGGAATTGTAGCTGTGATTATATTTAGTAATTTCAGGCCTTCAAGGAACCCATGAAACCCTTCTGGAATTGTATGGTGATTTTCATGCATCATATGCATTTTTTAAGGGTTCAGCCACCCGTTTACTCAGGTTCTAACACGGTTCATAATCATTAAATGTGTAGCGATATTTTAGCTTGTGTCTCCAACGTGGAATCAACCTAAAGTCTCAGTTCATCTTTGAAAATGCCTTGGGACTGACATTAAACCCGCGGAACTTCACTTCAGATTCAGAGCAAAGAAAGGTCAGACCTTGTCTGTGGTAAATCACTGTAAAAATCCAGAAACTCGCCTGGAACTGAAGAGATGTTTAGGCATGAAGTCATGATATATTGGCTAGCTTTGGGTCCAGCTAACATGCTCCTCCTTGTGCGTCAAGAAACCCATTTCATTGTTCTGCCAACTGAATAAGTCCATTCTGTCCTTCACCGAAGATCCTTGAGGCTGCCCCTTGACGTCTGGTAATCACCAGCGGCTAAATGACAAGACTTATACATTTTTTGGCTCTCTACAATATCATAAATCCTTGCACTGGGACATTGTATAATGACTCCAGGATGGGGAGTCTTCCTTATCTCTGAAAGCTCAAATTATATAGCTCGTCTGTCAGTGGCCCCTGACCGCCAGATAACCTCATTTCATCAGACAAATACGTATCCCACACTTCCAACCATGATACTACTTCTGAATGCTGGTGTTTATTTCTGAACAGAGGTTAAACATGTTTTGTTTTTGTTTTGCTTTGTTCCCCCGTCCGGAAGTCAGTTAGCATCAGAATTATGTTTTCTATTCTGTTGAGCTCAGGCCTTGCTAGAGGCTCTGACTGGTTGGGCTTCTGAATCGTGTTGCAATCCTGGAGTTTTGTTTTTTTTACTTTTTATTTCTTTTTTCTCATCTTTCAGTAGTAATTTTGTGACATGATACATTTGCTGGCACCTTGGTTAGCTATGTTCATGCATTCCTTTACACCTTCTAGAACTGTAAATGTAATCCAACACACGGCTGTTGGAGGAAGTCCGGGAAGTGAGATCCAGCAAACCAGAGGTGTGGTAGGGGAGACGAGTGTGCACAGCAGATAACTGTACTTGATTAGCTAGATTTAAATAGTGTCGGATGAATTTGCCAGGTGAAAATAAAAATTGTCAGTTCAGTTTAATTTCATGGTGAATCAAACAAGGAAATTAGATTCTGCTACTCTGTCAGTTTGACGTCCACAGCAAGTGACAATTAGAGATGATGGGAGAACTTATATTTACTTTGAAACTCTTGATTTTCTGATAGGCATGCAACTTTTGTTTACCCTTGTGTTGCAGAAAAATGTGGCATAACAGTAGCATTAGTAGAGGTTGTTGGAATATTTGGGATGTAGGCTTGTGAGGCAGAAGGAGCAAGTAGAGAGGCCAGAGATCACTTTCATAGCACGGCATAATCAGATTGAGAGGTACGCCAGAAAGGGGAAGCCCCTGTACTCTCAGGCCAGTGGAGTGTAGCTGAAATGTGGATAATAACATAGTGGTCACACCTCTTGCTTCAGCAGACAAGATTACATTAGAGCAAGTTAAGGCCGGCAGGCGGGGAATGAAAGTGGCTCTGACATGCGTGGTGGCAGCCAGGCCATTGAGGTCACTTTTCCATTTTCTTCACAAGCCTACAGCTGAAATCCGGCAACTTGGAGGACTCCCATTTCAACACAGAAGCATTTCCAGACATCCTCCCCACCACCCTGGATAGAAGAAAGTGGAATTTCAGTTCCAAATTTGGGTTCAAAGAGCGCAGAAAATTTTGTAGAACTGAAGCATGAAATGATCACTTGGAAAGTTGCTTCCTTGATTTGCAGCAAAAGCTCTTGGCAAGAGGTAGCTCTCAGTAGCATGAGGAAATCATTTCCCACCTAAACTCATTTCCAAAGAAAGCATTTCAGGGTTGACTTGACTGGCTACCTTTGGATAGCAGAGACAACATTAGGAGATATAAACAGAATGAGAGGCAAAATATGGTTTGATTCAAGGGCAGTGATAATGACTAGGTATTCTTGTCTTTGATTTAACAGGTATATAGTCATTTTGAAAGGATCATTCATCTTGTGGGTATCAAGGTCACAAGAAGGCCTGAATAAGTCAACTCACACATTTCTCCAACTTCTGAACTTCAGTGGACCTGAAAGTCCACTGCCTAAAAGGCTCTCTCTCTCCAACTGGTTAAGGAGGTATACAATTCTGATTCTAACTAGACTTTTCTTTCTTTTTTTTTTTTTTTTTCTTTAAAGATTTTATTTATTTATTTGAGAGAGAGAGAGAGTGAGAGAGAGCATGAGAGAGGAGAAGGTCAGGGAGAGAAGCAGACTCCCCATGGAGCTGGGAGCCCGATGAAGGACTCCATCTCAGGACTCCAGAATCATGACCTGAGCCGAAGGCAGAGGCTTTAACCCACTGAGCCACCCAGGTGCCCCTCAGTATAACTTTCTTATTTGCCTTTCCCTACATTAACCTCAGACTTGTTTTTTTAATCCTTTTTAAAAATTAACATATAATGTATTATTTGCCCCAGGGGTACATGTCTGTGAATTGTCAGGCTTATACACTTCATAGCTCTTATCATATCACATACCCTCCCCAATGTCCATAACCCAACTACCCTCTCTCTAACCCCCTCCCACCGGCAACCATCAGTTTGTTTTGTGAGATTAAGGGTCTCTTATGGTTTGTCTCCCTCCTGATCCCATCTTGTTTCATTTTTTTCCTTTCCTACACCCCAAACCCCCATTGCCTCTCAAATTCCTCATATCAGAGGAATCAGATGAAAATTGTCTTTCTCTGATTGACTTATTTTGCTAAGCATAATACACTCTAGTTCCATCCATGTCGTTGCAAATGCCAAGATTTCATTTCTTTTGATGACTGCATAGAATTCTGTTGTACATATATATGACTTCTTTATCCATTCATCTGTTGATGGACATCTAGGTTGTTTCCATTGTTTGGCTATTGTGGACATTGCTACCATAAACATTTGAGTGCACATGCCCCTTGAGGTCACTACATTTGTATCTTTAGGGCAAATACCCAGCGGTGCGATTGCTGGGAAACTCCATGCTTTTTTCCAGAGTGGCTGCACCAGCTTCCATTCCCATCAACATTGTAGGAGGGTTCCCCTCTGTCCGCATCCTCAACAGCATCTATCATTTCCCGACTTGTTAATTTTAGCCATTCTGATGGGCATAAGGTGGTATCTCATTGTGGTTTTGATTTGTATTTCCCAGTTGGTGAGTGATGTGGAGCAGTTTTTCATGTGTCTGTTGGCCATTTGGATGCCTTCTTTGCAGAAATGTCTGTTCATGTCCTCTGTCGTTTTCTTGATTGGATTCTTTGTTCTTTGGGTGTTGAGTTGGTTAAGTTCTTTCTAGCCCTTTATCTGATATGTCGTTTGCAAATATCTTCTCCCATTCTGTCAGTTGTCTTTTGGTTTTGTTCACTGTTTCCTTTGCTGTGCAAAAGCTTTTGGTCTTGATGAAGTCCCAATAGTTCATTTTTGCCCTTGCTTGCCTTGCCTTTGGCGATGATCCTAGGAAGAAGTTGCTGAGGCTGAGGTCAAAGAGGTTGCCACCTGTGTTCTCATCAAGTATTTGGATGGATTCCTGTTTCACATTGAGGTCGTTCATCCATGTAGAGTCTATTTTTGTGTTATGTAAGGAAATGGTCCAGTTTCATTCTTCTGCATGTGGCTGTCCAATTTTCCCAACACCATTTGTTGAAAAGACTGTCTTTTTTTATTGGACATTCTTTCCTGCTTTGTCAAAAATTAGTTGACCATAGAGTTGAGGGTCTGTTTCTGGGCTCTCTATTCTGATCCATTGAACTTTGTGTCTGTTTTTGTGCCAGTACCATACTGTCTTGATGATGACAGCTTTGTAATAGAGCTTGAAGTCTGAAATTGTAATGCCTCCAACTTTGGCTTCTTTTTCAACATTCCTCTGGCTATTCAAGGTCTTTCTGATTCCATATATATTTTAGGATTACTTGCTCCATTTCTTTGAAAAACATTGATGATGTTTTGATAGGGATTGCATTAATGTAGATTGCTTTAGGTAGCATCTACATTTTCATAATATTTGTTCTTCCAATCCATGAGCATTGAATGTTTCTCCATTTCTTTGTGTCTCCCTCAATTTCTTTCATGAGTACTTTATGGTTTTCTGAGTACAGATACTTAGCGTCTTTCGTTAGGTTTATTCCTAGGTATTTTATAGTTTTGGGTGCAATTGTAAATGGGATCGACTCCTTAATTTCTATTTCTTCGATCTTGCTGTTCTGCTCAGGTTTGCTCTCAGGAGCTTTTGTTCCCTGAACGCTTTCTGTTGATCTCTGGAGGATGGGAGTGAAAATGGCAACCTCCCAGTCTCTGGCAAGGAGGAGCTGAGAGCTTGGAGCCCCACTCCTCAGTGCACATCGGAGAAAAGCGCTCAATGGCTCCCATCTCCTTGGTCTCTGGCCATTCTCCAAGATCACCTGGCCTGTGACAGAGCATTTCTGTATCTGGCATTCAGTCCCATTTGGAGTCTCCAAACCCAACAGATTCCTGCCCCAGAGAAGGAAGGTGAGTCTTCCTGATCTGCCACTTTTGGGGTCCCTGCTCAAAGAGCAGTGGTCCAACTGTACATGGATCACAGTTTAAGGTAACACCAAGCTGAGAGCTCACTCAGCTCTGTCTCTGCAGCTGGCTTCCCTGCTCTGATACTTGTGAGCTCTGTTACACTCAGACACTCCCAATCCTTCTGTGACTCCGCGGGAACTGAGACCACACTGTCCCTGCAGTGGCTCCACCCCCACTTAGCCTCTGGAGCGATGTCCCTCAGTTGAGCAGACCTTTTAAAGTTTGCATTTTGTGCTTTGTTGCTCCACCACTCCTGCTGCTTGCTGGGAGCCAGCCCCTCCCCCTGCAGTCTATCTTTCCATTGCTTTGGATTCACTTCTCCATACATCCTACCTTCCAGAAAGTGGTCAATTTTCTGTTTCTAGAATTGCTGCTCTTGTTCTCTTTGATCTCCTGTTGGGTTTGTAGGTGTTTGGAATGGTTTGATAACTATCTAGCTGAACTCCTGCAACCTGATGTCATCTCAGTCTACTACTCCTCTGCCATCTTGACTTATTTTGATATAAGGAGCACATACTGGGATGATGTTAGAATAGTCAGTAAATAAGCATATGAATCCTTACTTTTGGATTCTAATAATTTGAGAATGAGAGTTCTGTGTGGGAGGTTTACCAACTGAAAACTCCGATCCTGAATTAGGAAAATTTGATAGCTCCATGGAGCGTATCTTTATCATCACTGATTTTGATGACTTTGAATTTATTTCTTTAATCCAGCATGACCAAAGTTTGGCTAAAAAGGGGAAGAAATAGAATCCTGTGTAATTTGAATGTTATGATTTCAGTTGCTTATCAAATAGAACATATGAGATTATATCCTAATTATTTGGAAATGTCAGAATTCATGGAAGTCACAGAGTGGAGAAATAATGAATCAATTATTTCTTTTCTATTTCCCAGCTTTCTTGGTACAAATTTAAAACGGGAAATGGGAGCAATGATCGTTGGCTCAGCTATATAAAATTCTTAACAATTTGATTAGTGCTTATACCAGAATTCTAGTAAAAGTGGAGTACACTCATTCCAGGGTACTTGTTACGTGTAAATTCTAAAGCATCAATTTAAAACCTTCATCAGCACTTTAAAAATGAAGTATAATAATAGTAAACAACTTGAACCAGAAATGAATTGGCAGCACACAGCTTGACAACCTTACATAAATCCTCGAATTTCTACATCTTGCCTTTTATTGGGAAGCTAATTGATGCTTGAGTATATCATCTGAATCATACAAACAAGATAAATATTTATAAGTAAAAAATTGTGTAATGTTTGTGAAATCCAGAAAGGGACTTCCCTACTTGGTCTTAATACTTACTCTATTTCTTAACCACTAAACAGCTCCCGCCTACTTGGGTAAAGTACGAGGTTGTTTATCTCTACTTCTCTTCTCTGTTTTCTTTTCATTTCCTTTTCTTCTTTGGCAAATTCTCTTTTGGACACTTAAAGCTTGCTAAAGATGGTCTGGTAAGACCATAATCCACAGTTCTGTTTTATTGATGATAAATAGTTAGAAACTGAAATTTAATATATATTCTTTAGTTAATATTTTTAAGGGGTCTCTGAAGGAAACTACAGGCCTAAGGCTATATGAGCTGTACCTTTAAGAGTCACTTGCTATAAAATGGTAGAGGGCGTGTACCTTTGACGCTGTCCTCTTCCACCTTGAAGTCCTTTGTGAAGGCCTTTCAGCATGATATAAATAGGATCTCTCTGTGGTTTATTAAAAAGTTTCAAATTATGATTCTGACTTTCCCTAAAATAAATACATTGCACTGTTAGCATATTAATTGCCAATTGGAACATTGTCTAGCTCGACCATAACACAATGCCATGGTTCATTACCTGCAGATACTCCATTCAGCAAGCCACTGGTTGCATGCAGATATTTCAAATGACTTCATAAACACAGGAGCACATACTGTTAAGCAGTGATTAATTCCTACAAGACCATGTGATGCCCTGTAATTCTTTAATAGTGCCAAAGTGATCTATAGCATAAGTGCATACTTTGGCTAGCTCAGCAAAAGCCCAAGGGAAACATCAGGAACATCTCTCCTTGCAGGCATTTTTGTGGGGATTTTATTCACCTTGGAAAAGGACCTACAGCTTGCACAAAAAAGACACTTTAAGAAACTCACACGTGCAGTTGGTCTGGGGGGGAATAAAAAGACAGCTCTTTCCTCTTAAAGATACATTATTCTTTTATGGTGTTCACGTGATCATTATACCTAACAAGAGGAAGTGGGACAGTGGCCCTTTCTCTCTTTCTCTGGCCCCATTGCTGGGAGAGATGATAGGCCCTTTTCATATATTTCAAGATTCTTTATTCATTTACAAAAAGGTTCTTCTAAGGATACACATCAGCAGCCAGTTCCATCAACAGCAGAGCATGAACAGAATGCATTTAGAAACCAGTGAGGTTATAACAGCAATCAACGTTTTTCAACGATGCGCTCCAGTTTTAAATGAGAATTCTGGTGACTCTGTGATGTCAGACAGCGTATTTTGATTAAAACATTTCTTTATTGAATTTTTTATGGGCCCATTACTGGAATCCCTGGATACGTATAAACATTTTTCAGGACAATGCAATCGGGCAGAGATGTGGGACTGGGCCTGGAGTCATAAAACAGGAAACATTAAACCCAATGGCTAGGGAGTGCACACTACCCTAAACATCAGTGACCCAGACTCTCCCTTGGGTTTAAGCCACTCTGCAAAGTAAATTAGGTGCTTAGGGATGAATATGAATAACTCTGGGCACTGAAGACATAGTGCTGGGAGGGTCTTATTTCCAAATACTATTTAATAGTCCAAGTGAGTAAACATATACTTGTTTATATGGAAAGAGTAGGTTCTGCCAAGCCCCAGATTGGACACAGACATTCCAGTTTCTAGTCCTGTGCTTGCTTCGGCAGCACATATACCAGTTTCTAGTCCTGATTTTAATACCCATTCTCTGGGGGATTCTGACAAATCAAGTAAAATACCTGTGATTCAGATGCTTCATTGTAAATGATAAGATTGCCATACCTGCTGGGCTTGGGCATAGCCCATGAGATCAATCAAATGAAGAAAAGAAAAATGTGTGTCTGGAAAACCTTCTATCGGCCTGAAAGTGCATAATAAAGAGAAATTGCCACTGTTTATTTGATAATGAAAACTTCAAAAGAGGCCTTCAAAATCTTTAAAAAGAAAATGGGGATGCCTGGGGGGATCAGTCAGTTAAGCATCAAACTCTTGATTTTGGCTCAGGTCATGATCTCAGGGTTCTAGGATCAAGCCTACTATGGGGTTCTGTGCTCAGCAGGGAGTCTGCTTGAGATTCTCTCTCTTCTTCTGTCCCTCCCTCGACTCTCTCTCTAAAAATAAATAAATATGTTACAGACTTCTTGTCCCGAGCTGCTTTCAGGATTTTCTCTTTGTCACTAAGACTTGTAAGTTTCACTATTAGGTGATGGGGTGTGGGCCTACTTTTATTGATTGTGCAGGGGGTTCTCTATGCCTCCTGGATTTCAATGTTCCCTTTGCCATTTTAGGGAAATTCTCTACAATAATTCACTCCAATATGCCTTTCGTCCCCCTTTCTCTTTCTTCTTTCTGGAATCCCAATTATTCTAATATTGTTTCATCTTATGGTATCACTTCTCTCTCAAATTCTCCCCTCATGGTCCAGTAGTTGTTTGTCTCTCCTTTGCTCACCTTCTTTATTCTCCATCATTTGGCCTGCTATATCACTAATTCTCTCTTCTGCCTCATTTATCCTAGCAGTAAGAGCCTCCATTCTAGATTGCACCTCATTAAAAGCTTTTTTGAATTCAGATTTTAGTTCTTTTATTTCTCCAGAAAGCGCTTTTATTTCTCTAGACAAGGTTTCTTGAATATCTTCCATGCCTATTTTGAGCCCAGCTAGCACCTTGAGAACTGTCATTTTGAACTCTAGATCTGACATATTACCAATGTCCATATTGATTAGGTCCCTAGCCTTCAGTACCACCTCTTGTTCTTTTTTTTTTTTTTTTTTTTTTTTGTGGTGAGTTTTTCAGCCTTGTCATTTTATCTAGAAAAGAATATATGAATGAGAAAATAAAATACCAACAGGGTGGCAAAGACCCTAGATAAATATACACTAACCAAATCAGAAGAGAACCCAAATCGGGGGGTGGGGGGGAAGAAAGGGGGTAAAAACAACTTAAAAAAACTTTTTAAAAATGTATATATATATTAGACTGGTGAATAGAACAGAGCCACCCATTTGATTTTGGGTGTATTTTGGTCTCTTAGAAGAAACTACCTCCCAAAATTTTTAGGAAATAAAAACTTATATATACAAAAATAAGGGGAAACATGATGAAGCGATGGAATATGAGTATAAGGATGAAAAAAATGGGCAGAAGATATGAACAGACACTTCTCGAATGAAGACATACAAATGGCTATCAGACACATGAAAAAATGTTCATCATCACTAGCCCTCAGGGAGATTCAAATTAAAATCACATTGAGATATTACCTTATACCAGGTAGAATGGTCAAAATTATCAAGACAGGAAACAACATGTATTGAAGGGGATGTGGAGAAAAGGGAACCCTCTTACACTGTTGGTGGGAATGCAAGTTGGTGCAGCCTCTTTGGAGAACAGTGTGGAGATTCCTCAAGAAATTAAAAATAGAACTTCCCTATGACCCTTCCATTGCTCTACTGGGTGTTTACCCCAAAGATACAGATGTAGTAAAAAGAAGGGCCATCTGTACCCCAATGTTTATAGCAGTAATGACCATGGTCGCCAAACTGTGTAAAGAAACAAGATGCCCTTCAACGGATGAATGGATAAGGAAGATGTGGTCCATATACATGATAGAGTATTATGCCTCCATCAGAAAGGATGAATACCAAACTTTTGTAGCAACATGGACGGGACTGGAAGAGATTATGCTGAGTGAAATAAGTCAAGCAGAGAGAGTCAATTATCATATGGTTTCACTTATTTGTGGAGCATAACAAATAGCATGGAGGACATTAGGAGTTGGAGAGGAGAAGAAAGTTGGGGGAAATTGGAAGGGAGGTGAACCATGAGAGACTATGAACTCTGAAAAACAATCTGAGGGGTTTGAAGTGGCGGGACTTGGGAGGTTGGGGTACCAGGTGGTGGGTATTATAGAGGGCACGGATTGCATAGAGCACTGGGTGTGGTGCAAAAATAATGAATACTGTTATGCTGAAATTTAAAAAAAAAAAGTGAAGAAACGAGTTGGAAAAACAACAACAACAACAACAACAACAACAAAAGAAAAGACCTGTCCTCTGCTTTGCAACTTTGACTCATTCTCATCCAATTACTACTCAAAAGTTAATGTTTTATTTTTACCCCACACTCCTATTTGTTCCTTAAAATATGGCACATTCCTCATAATAAAAAAAATTCTTAAACTCTAAAAAAAAAAAGGATGAAAAAATTTTTTTTAAATTCCAAAAAAAATGGAATTGATAAGATAAGTTGGTTGGAAAAAGAAAGAAAAGGAAGTGGAGAGAATGTGCTCAGGCTGGAGACTAGAATGAAGCCTTGTGCTAGATCTAAGGTATATTTTGATCTATTAGAAGAACTTGTATCCCAAAAATTTTTTAGAAGAAAAAACCTTGTAAGTATACAAAAAATAAAGTTAGATATTAGATACTAAAATAAATACTAAAATAATACTAAATACTAAATAAATACTAAAATAAATACTAAAAAAATAAAGTTATATACTGGATTCCAAAGTTAGATAAAGGATAAAATATGAGTATAATAATGAACATTTAAAAAGATTTTTTTTAAAGAAAGGTATTGTTAAGATAAACTATTTAAAAAACGTTAAAAGAAGAAAGAGGAAAAGTTAAAAAATTAGAATAAGAAAAAATAAAATTAAAAAAATTTAACTTTGCAAGACTAAAGAATCATGGGGAGAAAGCCATGAATCCCATGCTTTGATTTACCCTTCTCTGGAATTCTTTTGTTCTCCTGGATCAGTGAGCTTGGTCTTAGCTAGATGTTCTTGCCGATCTTCTCGGGTAGGGGCTTGTTGCCCTGAATCTCAATTGTCTTTGCCGGAGGCAGAATTGTGCCACCCCTGCCAGGGACCAGACTAAGTGTTCTGCTCAGGTTTGCTCTCAGGAGCTTTTGTTCCCTGAACGCTTTCTGTTGATCTCTGGAGGATGGGAGTGAAAATGGCAACCTCCCAGTCTCTGGCAAGGAGGAGCTGAGAGCTTGGAGCCCCACTCCTCAGTGCACATCGGAGAAAAGCGCTCAATGGCTCCCATCTCCTTGGTCTCTGGCCATTCTCCAAGATCACCTGGCCTGTGACAGAGCATTTCTGTATCTGGCATTCAGTCCCATTTGGAGTCTCCAAACCCAACAGATTCCTGCCCCAGAGAAGGAAGGTGAGTCTTCCTGATCTGCCACTTTTGGGGTCCCTGCTCAAAGAGCAGTGGTCCAACTGTACATGGATCACAGTTTAAGGTAACACCAAGCTGAGAGCTCACTCAGCTCTGTCTCTGCAGCTGGCTTCCCTGCTCTGATACTTGTGAGCTCTGTTACACTCAGACACTCCCAATCCTTCTGTGACTCCGCGGGAACTGAGACCACACTGTCCCTGCAGTGGCTCCACCCCCACTTAGCCTCTGGAGCGATGTCCCTCAGTTGAGCAGACCTTTTAAAGTTTGCATTTTGTGCTTTGTTGCTCCACCACTCCTGCTGCTTGCTGGGAGCCAGCCCCTCCCCCTGCAGTCTATCTTTCCATTGCTTTGGATTCACTTCTCCATACATCCTACCTTCCAGAAAGTGGTCAATTTTCTGTTTCTAGAATTGCTGCTCTTGTTCTCTTTGATCTCCTGTTGGGTTTGTAGGTGTTTGGAATGGTTTGATAACTATCTAGCTGAACTCCTGCAACCTGATGTCATCTCAGTCTGCTACCCCTCCACCATCTTGACTCCTCCCTATAAAAATAAATAAATAAATCTTTAAGAAAAAGTGAAAAGAAACCTGAAAAACCAATGCTTCAAAACTATTTCTAAGCTGAGCTATTTGTTTAAAGGCACTGGCTGCCCTTTACTTTCCTTGAACCAATTATGGAAGTGATGAAATGGGCTTGGTAGAAATTTCCCTAAAGAAGCACTCTTTGCTAAGTAGGGTGTTTGCTTGGCTTACAAGTTGTGGTTCCATGGTGAGAGCTGACTGTGCTCTCTGTGCTATTTCTCCAGGCTCTCACTCCAGAAAGTTGCTCACAATGAGCATGGCTGTAAATGAAAAGTTACATGCAGTTCACATTTTACTGGAGAGAAAATCACGATTTTGTCCTTTTTTGTTTGTTTATTGAGATAATTTACATGTTTTTAAAGATTAAAGATGGCACTGAAGCCAAATAATTCATGTGAATTTGAAGGAATCTCAGCTGTTTTATTTTAGAATAACTCCTATTTCTGTGGGGTGTGTGTGTGTGTGTGTGTGCTTTATGGTTCAGATGGAAAGGGTTAATTCTGGATAAGATTACATAAATGAGCCAAAGTCATGATAAATCCTGAAGATAAAACAAGTGTATTCCCTGTGTCACTCTTCAGGATAGAAGGGCATGATTCTCATAAATAGTGAAGGGACTAGATGCCATTTTCAGTCATTATATATTGTTTGAAAATCATGACAGTTTCCACAGTCATTGTTAAAAATGAATGGAGCCGATATTGACGTGTTTTGTACTTCTTTATTAAGGTATGGTAGGTAAGATATGAAACTTTTTTACATATTCAGAGCACACACACATGAACAGGTAAGTTATGTCTTTTTTTTTGTTTGTTTTTTAAAGATTTTGTTTATTTGACAGAGAGAGAGAAATCACAAGTAGGCAGAGAGGCAAGCAGAGAGAGGGAAGCAGGCTCGCTGCTGAGCAAAGAGCTCAATGCAGGGCTCGATCCCAGGACCCTGAGATTGTTATCTGAGCAAAGGCAGAGGCTTAACCCACTGAGCCACCCAGGTGCCCCTGTATTGTTTTTTTCTGAAGTGACTTTATATGGGAGGACATGGTAGACGACCTGATGAACAACCCCATCAGAACCCAGTCTTTTCACATTTTAGGGATGAAAAGGCTATCTTGGACTCATTTGGAAGAAGAAAATTACAGCTTACATATTCTTTACCCTTACTATTGAATCAGCAGGCATATAGATGCTCATTCCAATTGGCAACCTAAATCAGAAAACATGTTGAGAAGTTTTATTTCATTGTATAAATCAAGCTGGAATGATTTATTCATTCTCATGAAGATTTTTTCCTGAGTTTTATTTGAAAAGGCAATAAACTTTTAGTTACCACCTACTTTAGTTTTGGTTAGATGGTAGATGGTATGATTAAAGTTGAAGGAAAGATGATTCTTGCCTTCAGGTTGTCTAGAGTGGGAGAATACCTTTAACTACATAATTAGCAAGTTGAGGGATCAGAACTTGGAAAGAAGTGGGTTGTTGCTTTAACGTGGAGATCATCTCCTGTGTTCTGGAGGAACCACATGATGCTTGGTGAGCTGCATTGCAGTGGTTCTGAGACCTGTTGTTAAGAAAGGATAAAAAAAAAGAGTGGGTGCAAATAAAGAAAAACTGTAGATGGCAGGACAGGCAGCCCAAGGCACATGACTTGAAAAGATTTAGGGTACCACATACATGACGAAGCTTGTGTCTTTGAGCACAAGTGGTTAGGATGTTAAGGGGCCTGTCAGTTTTTACAATATATATATATATATATGTTTTTATTGTACTTTGGTTTATTAGTCAAATAGTTCATTTTATCTGTTACAAATTTTGTCATCAAGGAAAATAAATTTGTCTGGTAAATTTTTAAAGAGTAATTTAAACATAATTGTTAAGAACAAAGAGATAAAATAAATATAATAGACATAATAGTTTTTAATATGTGTTAATAATTCCTCCAAATCTTTTTGGTGACCTAAACATCATAGTTTTGCTAAGCTAAAGTAAATACTATATAGTCATTAAATATCTAGATCATTACAAAATGACATGAAATACTGAAACATTAATTACTAAACATAGGTTTATTATTTTTTAATGTGAGTTTTTAATGGTATATATACATTTTCATGTCTTCAGTATAATGCTTTATATTTTTTTACTGATTTTACATTCTAATGTACTTATATTTGTGAAAATTCTTCCAGATTATATATGCCATACATATACAATATTTTTTAAAAATTTTTACTTTCATTCTTGACTCCTCTCAAATCAGCCTGACAAAAGTGTTTATTTGTTTGTTTTTGTTTTTATATCAAACAGGATTTGTTTTTGTGTACTGAAATACTACAAACTTTTCTCCAACTTCAGACATTTGGTACTCTAGTTCATTTGGGACATGGGGCTGCTGCTTATCTGAGCTATTTGGAAATAAAGTGCATAAGTTGTCCTTTGTGAGTTGTGTTAATATGCAGTCAAGATAGACATCTTGAAATCCTTAAAGCCTGACTGGTCGCTCACTGCTACATTAGGTGCTGCAAAGGTGTGAACATATTTCAAGAAAATCCTCGTCTGTGTTATTTGCTTTTTCCCATATATGTTCAGGGTCTCTGGCTCAAATGGGCTTAAAAATATCCTTTGGGCTCTTTAGCACAAGGCCTAGAGGTATAATTGGACTAGTTCTTGCCTGCTTTACCCAGGGCTGCAACTTGCTGGCTTCTTGGTTTTCTATAGATACAGTTATCTCCTCTTGTGAAGGAGGGCTTCCCTGGCCTATTTTACCTTATTTGGTTGCATTAGATAATAGACATATAGATGACAGATCAGTAGATTGATAGGTAAGTGGATGGATAGATAGTTAAACAGAATACACTATCATATACTAGAATATAGCATATATTACGGTAGAGAGAAAAACACGAGTTTACCCAGTTATACAGACCTAAAACTTTAACCCCAATTTAGTTGGCTTAACTGTCTGGTTTTAAGTATCCCATTGGATCCCTCATCCAAAAAAGAACTAACTTTTCTCAGTCTAGAGATGGGTTCTGATGGAAACTGTTGTCAGGGGAATTTTCAGTTTTAGGTGTCCTTGATGGCATCCTAGTACCTTGAAGCCAAATATCCCATTGCTTAATCACCCAAACCTCCCAGACAAGTCTTCTGTTTCTCTGTCATACATTTCTTGGAGTCACACTAATGACAAAGGGATGATGAAGCTCTTAGGGAACAGTTTTTCTCTTAACTTAATTTTAAAAATCTAGCATCACACTATTTACCTAGAAGATTGGAATTGAGGGAGAGGGAAGAGATGGACTGCTGTAGTGGTCTATGTGTAAAGGTCTTTCATTGTATCTCCTGTAGTATGTGATAGTTCAAACAGCATTCTGGTATACAAGATCTAACAAACAATGACACAGGGGGCCATTGGATCTGGCTGTAGAGCATCATATTACTTTCAATGTGTTAGGTTCTTTTGGATTGAGAAATCTTCTTCTGGTGTATAAATGCACTTTTTTTTTCTTCTTACATGGCAAGGTTCTTTTCAGTACTGAATGTTTTGAAATAAAATGAAGATTGAGGAAAATTTGCCCCTCCTTTTTTTCTTAGGAAATAATAGAGGAAAAATCAATTTTTTTTGCTAATTGTATCTGTCATACAACTTAAGAATTTATACAGAATTGTTTTCTTAACAATGTCGTTGTGTGAACACCTATGATTCTTAGTGTCCTTTGGATTTGGGGATAATAAGCTAGCAAACAAAGGGAAAGAATAGACAGCTCACTCTGACTCCTTACATAATTAATATACATGCAAGTATCGTGAAGGTAAGAGGGAAGCAAACACTTTTTTCTTCTGCCTGATCTTTGTATGGACATGCAATAGCAAAGGAACAACTCCATTTCTTAGGGATAGATGAAAAGTTTCCCCAAATATTAATAAAGAAATAGCATAAAAGCTCTTAATCCTTCTTTTGACATAGGTTTTGACTCCCCCATTGAGTAAAATTTTTAGGTTAATGTCTTAAGGAATGTATAATTCCCTTTTCTCACTTCAGCGTTAGAAAAGGATTTAGTCTGACTATAAGGGCCTGTAGAATTTAATTGTACCTGTTTTAGGATTTTAATCTGTGTAGTATAACTAACTTCATAAGGACCATGGAAACTGCAAGAGAAATAGATTTAAAATCAATCTCTCTCTCTCTCTCTCTGTTTTTCTTTTAAGAATACTTTTAGGTTTGATGGCTTTATTAGTTCTGGTCTTCCCCATAAGATGGAAGTGCAGAACTCATAACCACTGCTGTTCCTTCCTGGAATGAGTCTTTGAAACTGAATCCGCACCGCTCTATTGTATAGGTCATGATTTTTCCATTTAACCAAATCATTAACCAGATTATGTAAATACAAAAGATATCCTTTATTTACATTTTGGAATTTTGCAGGCTATATTTGCTCCTTCCTCCTGCCCTCATCTATCTCTGCCTCTATATTCCTCTGTCTCTGTGCCACAGCCCCCCGCCCCCGCAAAAAAGATCTTTTTTGTGTAGTTGTACCCTTTTTTGTGTAGTTGTACAAAGTGGAGGTGTAACATCCATAACATCCATTTTGTCACCTTCACTTTTTCTCTGAAAAGTGTAGAATAGATTAGTTTTGTTTTTAGAAAAACATAAGAAACCAAAATCACCAAATAGTATACATTAGTTATGTTCAGCATTTTGTATCCAGTTATACTTCAATAAAGTTGGGGAAAAAAGGAAAGACAAAATGTACATTGTTTTTCAGAATGATTTACTTTTTAAAATTCTTTTAGTCTTTTTAAAATATTTTGTTTATTTATTTGAGATAGAGAGCAAGAAAGAGAGAGCAGGAACTGTGGGGGCAGAAGGAGAGGGGGAAATAGGCTCCCACAGAGCAGGAAGCCCAATGTGGGACTCGATCCCAGGATCCCAGCATCATGACCTGAGCTGAAGACAGATGCTTAACCAGCTGAACCACCCAGGCACCCTTTTTATTTTCAACTATATTAAAGAAATATATGTTAATCATTGCCCAAGATTACATACTGGCTTTTAGTGTTTTGTAAAATAAGTTAGTTAAATAGTAGCAATAATCCTTAAGGATTATTACAGAAAAGTCCCCTGTATTCCCTTTTCACCCAACATTTCTCTATGAATAGTGTCTAGAATTATATATATCTGTTGTCGAGCATTCATAATCTAAAAAGAAATGTGCTTTGGATAGTGTTCAGATTTGTTTTTGAATTCTCACTTACAAGAAACCAAATTAAAAGTAAACTTAATTCTAAATCTTTGGCCTCTGGGCCCATAATAATTTATCTATTACTGCTTCTTCTGAGAAGAAAGAGCTACCATTGTCACATCCATGTTGCATTGTCCAAGGCATCTCCTTCCTCTTTGTCATCACTTGGATTATCTACTGCTAGTCACCACCAAATTTATTGGCTTAAAACACATTTGTTATTAGTATCTCTCTTTGTGGGTTAACTGGGGTGGTTCTTGGTCATGTTTGTTTATGAAGTTGTGTCATCTGAGCATTCAAGATGGCCACTCCCATGGCTGGCACTTGATATTGATTTCTGTAGGACCTCAGCCACACTTTCAATCAGATCACCTACTTCTCCACGTGTAGAAGCCTCTGGAAAGTTACTTACTCTCTCTGACCTTTATTTTTCTGAGTTCATATTTAAGTGATGTTGATAGGTAGGCTTGGAATTACTATTTATTATTATGACCAATAGTCAGGAAAGAAGCTTGCTGCTGAATAGGAAAGAAGACATGCTGGAACCCACATGTACTGTGGCAACTTGCTTCTAACCAATGTTGATATGCAGAGAGGAATGGATATTTTTTCACTTCTATCTGTTAGATCTCATGCAACTTCACTTTTTAGCCAACTCTAAGCTGAAACCGTATGGAATTAGGAATTCTGGGAAATAGTGCTTCCAATATAAACAAATTGACAGAAGCACAATCCAGCTTTCACTGGATTGTGAAATCCAGTCACAATGTGAAATGTGAAATCACAACCCACATTTCACTCCTTGTCAACTTGGTATCTATTCACAACTCATTTCATCATATTTAAGTTTCAAATATAGACAGTAAAAACATGCTTCTGGCTAATATGCATCTGTTTCCTTTACAACTGAAAATATGCTTTCTCCCCAGTAGAGGATTTACTATAGAGGATTTACATTTGTTTTATTTATGATTGATGTTTATTCCTACCCCAGTACTGAGCCTCTAGAAATAACCTCCTCTGAAGCTTTTTTTCTAGAAATAATAACGCTTATAAAGAGCTTGGATTAAAAAAAAAAAAAAAGAGCTTGGATATAGAGGGAAATTGTCCATAACCCCAACTGTTAAAACTGCACAGCTTTGTAAATTTGGCATATGCCTTTCTGATAATTTTCCAGTGTGATATATTATTATATATCATGAATTAATTATAGGCATACAATTTTAATTTACCATTCAACTTGTTACTAGATCATATTATGTTTTCAGGTAATTCCATAGACTTTATAATAAAGGCTGCATAATATTCTACTCAGTGATTGCGGCATCAGTTAATTTGCTCCCAGTCTACTGATACGTATTTAGATTGCTTACAGTTTTTCACAAGTACAAATAGTCCCATGTGATCAAATATAATGCATTCTCTGACAGGTCCATGAAAGCAAAATGCATGAAATTTGTACAGTATACTTATAAGGGAAATCTCATTCCCTTATAGATTCCCCACAACTAGAAAAATTTATAAAATCCATAGCTCTACTTCTTTAAGACTATGTTTTCAACATTTACTCACAGAACAAAGCTTTTGTTCTTTTATTTGCAGTAGTACATTGTCAACTACTTAAATTCTACTGAGTGAGTGACTGAAGCTGAAAATTTCCTGATCTCTTCCTTTTTTTTGCAATTTTATCACATTTGTGGAACAAGTGTTTTTTGTGTCAGCAATTTAATATATTTTCTACTAATTTTTATGTTATTTGCAAAATACATAGAACATTCAATAATATATTGAAATAATTGCACAAACATTGCCTAAAGAGAAAAAATGATGGTGACACTGCCAAATATGAATGTTTCCAAGGGGGAAACTATTACTTAAAATGTTCCTCTTCAGCTAATACACAGATGTAAAAAAAAAAAAGTGAGGTAAGATAGTGATGTGAGCCTGTTGTTGTATAATGGGTATATAATTCTTATAGAAGTTGAAAGTATGAAAAATTGTATGCTTTCCTAGAATATGCCAATGACTTTTTTCTTAAAGATTTTCTTTATTTATTTGAGAGATAGAGTGAGTAAGAGAGAGAGAACACAAGTGGGAAGGTACAGAAGGAGAGGAAGAAGTAGACTCTCTGCTGAGTGGGGAGCCCTCTATGGGGCTTGATCTGGAACTCCAGGATCATGACCTGAGCCAAAGGCAGACGTTTCACTGACTGAGCCTCCCAGGTACCCACCAATGACTTTTCATGCTTGTCACTTTTCACATATTGTGAAACTTTTGTGGTAAATAAATGGATTAAATAGTATGAACATTTTATGATGCTTGGCAAGTGGGAATAAGGGGGCAGGGCATATAAATTAGATGGTGATTATATAGACAAATGTATTCTGGAAAATGTGATGTATGAGCTGAGTTCTGGAAGGAAAAAAGGAATTAACTATGTAAAAGTAATGGAGATAAAGAATGAATTATTCAAGGCAGTTTGGAAAGCAGAAAGCACATGATAAGGTTGGGGAATTGTTAGTAGCTCAACATGGCTGGAGTGAAGGTTGTATATGATCAAGGAATGGGTGGGTAGATGTCTGAGTCAACAGAGTGGCTAAAAGCAGAAATCGTGAGCGATCATATGAGCCAAACTAATGATTGATCTTAATCCTGAAAGCACTGGCAAGCTCTTTACTGAGACATGGGGTCAATGTGACCAGATTTCTTTTCAAGAAGATTTTTTTTTCCCCAGCTATGAGAAGCAGAACTTGGAGAGACCAGAGAGAGACCAGTTAGGAAATTTTCTTGTAACCGAGGAAAGATAAAATGAAGGGATGATGGAGGCAGTGACTACAGGGATTGAGAAGCAGGGAAGTTGTTAGACAATCTTAACAGAGTTAAATCCACTAGAACTGTGCCTTTGTGTGTGGATGTGGGGAGTGAGCAATGAAAAGGAAGAAAGTAAGATGACTTCTAGACTTTCTCTGTGGGCATCTGAGTTCATGGCCACATCATTCTTCATAAGAGGGAGAATATAGTTGAAGAAGCAGATTTGTTGGCATATATGGTAAGTTCAGTGTCACCCCATAGACTGGGACACACCTATATGATATTTAAGGAGAAATATTCAGTAGATAGTTGGAGATAAGAATATATGAATGGAGTTGGAGGAAAAAACACTTGGGTAGTTTTGGTAATAAAGAAATTAATCTTGAAAAGACTAACTCAGGGATAGAATGTAGAAGAAGAGCAGAGGGCCTAGGGCAGAACCTTGGGACAGTGTAGATATTGTGTAGCCACGGAAAGAACAGAAAATAACAAAGGAGGCAGAGAAGAAACATGGGGAATTGTATTTAAGTACTTTATACACAGTACTTTATACATAGTCCATGCAAGGGTCTTTTAGTTTATGAGTCATATAATTTGTGCTCTTGTGCTGGTTCTAGGCATGTGGCCTGGCTATAACACTTAATATATTTGAATTTTTATTTTCTCCTATGCAAGATGAGGCTATCGCACCTGCTACCTGGCTTATCAGTTTCTATCAGATAAGGGGATATATGTGAAAGTACCTTGGGAGCACTTCAAACCACCAGAGAAATGTATATTATTATTATTATTATTTTCTAGAAAATGACTACTTTTGCCCTTTCTTCCTTTCTGCTGAAGAAATGTTAAGTGGGCTTATAATTCCAGCCTTCTGTTATTGTATTTCATTCTCTTGCATTGAGAGAAAAAATTACCAAAAGAATTTACTGGATTGCCAAATGGTCTAGGCCAAGAACTTCTAAGATATGAAACCGACGACACACTACATTTTTTAAAACTGACTTTGATGCACACTTTAGTTCAGGAAGACATTGGGTTAGTACTAAGAAAATCAATTTTTGGAAATTTGGTTATGTGCTTGGCATCACTATAAAAGCAATTGAAGGGAAATGGAGTTTCTAATTCAAAATGGATGGCTGAATATAAATATATAGTCTTAAATACAATCCCAGTGGTAGCGATGCCTGCAGGCAAATTTAAAGAGTCAGGGGAATTTGTTTTACTACCTTCTTCCACTTTTTTACTGATTTCCCTCCTATTTCAGTCCTGTACTACATTTTCCCTACCTACCTCCATTCTGAAGAATTTTTCTGAATTTGGGGACCATAATATCATGCCCCTATTCATTTTTAAGTATTAAGATAGGAATATATTATCTCTTAAAGGCAGTATTCTCAAAGAGTGGATAGTGAATTATCCAGATGAGCAGACTCAGGTGATTTTGACCCCTATTCCCATTGAAGAAGCACTCCTCTAAGAGTATCTATCTCTTTAAACAGGAGTGCAAGAAGAATTTGACATTTAACAAAGGGAATGAATGAGACATCATTATGGTGTGATGGAAATAATGCTTACTAACTAGATGTGCAGTGTTCTTGGCCAAGTCACTTAATCTCTTTGAAATTCCATTTGTCAGTTGTTACAATGGATAAAATCATAATAATAAAACCAGTAATCAAAAAGAGCCCAGTTTACCTCACTCACAGAATGGTTGTGAACATCAGGAGAGAGGAAAACAGATTGTTGATGAAGTAATTTTATAAGTATGAAATAATGTACTATAGTCATTTTTATTTTCACTGACAAGGTAGTATCTGGAGGGGGATGCCTTATAATATGCTTTATATTAAATTATATATTTCACTAATGCTCAGAAAGCTTGATTTACAGTTAGCTGGAATATATAAATGCAAATACAACATATTAATTACACATACCTGAAGCTATAGATTTAGGTTTTTATTATTATGGATATATTTCAAGAAAAAGCTTAATATTATATCAGAAATACTGGGTTGGAGCTCAGTAAGTATTTACTGAATGGGCAAATGCATTTGGAATAGATTTATTTTATATTGCTAGCACAGAGATATTCTTTTCTATTATATTTTCTCAAAAATTCCTCATAAAGACAGAAAATGTGAAAACGTTGTTAATACCATATTGATGTAGCATCATGCAGGAGTATTAATATCAGTATGACAGCATATCAATAGTGATATGATGAATGCAAAGAAATTCTGCCTTGAGGTCCATGCAAGCATCTCTTTGAGCTTTATTCTTATGATTTGAAGGGTCATTATGTATCAATTCAATTATAATTTTATCTTAATGAAATGAGCATATGTCTGTCAATAACATTGTTTATTAATTCTTTTAAACAAACCTATAATGTACTTAAGGGATCAGATCTATAACCATTGCACTCCTAAGGGAACAGTTATTTTTCACTTCTGTGCTTGACGTTTTATTTAAATGCTTTCTAAAGTTACATGTGAGAATTACTAAATACAGTTTTACATCAAAGAGTGGATTTTCTTACGTTTGGTTTATAGTAAGTATTGAATATTAGTTTATAGTAATTATTGAATATTAGCTTTCAGTGTCAGGCTGAAATTGTCTGTCAGTGAATATTAGTAAATATTGGAGAATCCTTTTGTTCCTAATTCTGTCTTTCACCCATGTGCCCATCCTTCACTCCATCATAATTGTCATACATTGACTGTCTTCTTTGTGCAATAGGATGTATTAGGTTAAGAGAGAGAGGGCAGGGGGAAAGAGAGAGAGAGAGAGAGAGAGAGAGAGAAACTGAAAATGAATGGTTTTCAACTGAGGGTGATTTTGCCTCCCAGGAGACATTTGGCAATATCTGGAGACAGTTTTGCTTGTCACAACTGGGGGAATATTACTGGCATCCACTGGGTAAAGCTAGGGATGCTATTAACATCCCACAGTGAAAAGAGTTGTTCCTTACAATGAAGAATTATCTGTTCCAAGATCTCAGTAGTGCTGAGGTGAACAAAGCCCACCTTAAATAATTTTCAGGTTTACCACATACTCAGCATTGGCATCTTCTCTACATCCTCCCTTCCAGGTGCTTTCTACCTAATCCCTTACAACTTGTAAGAAGGAATTGAAGACGGTAATTATGGGCCATATCCCTCCATATGTAGAAAGCACTGGACTCTTTATTGCTGCTTGTAAGTTTCTATTTCTCCCACGGTCATTTTCATCAACCTGTGAGAAAACCTTGTTTATTAACCATGCTACCATGGCCACACTTCGGGCTTTAAACAAAGGCAAACAGTATATTTTCTATTTCTTTCCGGTAAGGATTATCTTATTAGAGGAGTGAAAGGTCTGGTTCTACTACTTTTATTGTTTTGTTTTGTTCTGTTTTTTTTTTTTTTAATGGTTTTAGAAGTACTGCGGATCCCTACTTTCTGGTTTGAAAACTGGCTCTGTTGCTTATTTGCTGCATGAAGCTAGGAAAGTGTCCTAACTTCTCTGTAGAATGGGGATTTTACATGGAATCATCAAGATACTTACTTTGATGTAGAATTACTATTGTTTTGTCAATACAAGGATGTTCTTGATTTAAAGCCACAGCACTATTTTATGTACCAACAAGAAAGAGAAAAAAATGCTGTCAATTAAATTATTTAACATCATCATGCGTAAGGCATATTCCAATTTCAGAGATTGTTCAAATGTGGGGAAAAAAGTGCTTCTTAGGACCAATGAAATACAATCTATGCAGAGTGTTTAGTACCATGCCTGACACTGAGTGTGCTCTGAATATCCATTAGCACTTGAATTGATATATGCATAATAAACTTCTAGAATGAAAACAGCCTATGCTCTTCAGAAAGCACCCCAGCACTGCTGAAGATTCTT
This sequence comes from Neogale vison, assembly GCF_020171115.1. Taxonomy (NCBI): domain Eukaryota; kingdom Metazoa; phylum Chordata; class Mammalia; order Carnivora; family Mustelidae; genus Neogale; species Neogale vison. The sequence continues at coordinate 81,121,050 of NC_058099.1, forward strand.
CTTCAGGAAGAGGACTTTTTGTCTGTCCTTCCTTTCTTTTTTTTTTTTTCTGACAATATTTCTATTCATGCCATTTTCTTTTTTTTTCTTTTTTTTCCATTCTTTTTTTTTAAAATTTTTTATTTTTTATAAACATATATTTTTATCCCCAGGGGTACAGGTCTGTGAATCGCCAGGTTTACACACCTCACAGCACTCACCAAAGCACATACCCTTCCCAATGTCCATAACCCCACCCCCCTTCTCCCAACCCCCTTCCCCCCAGCAACCCTCAGTTTGTTTTGTGAGATTAAGGGTCACTTATGGTTTGTCTCCCTCCCAGTCCCATCTTGTTTCATTTATTCTTCTCCTACCCACTTAAGCCCCCATGTTGCATCACCACTTCCTCATATCAGGGAGATCATATGGTAGTTGTCTTTCTCTGCTTGACTTATTTCGCTAAGCATGATACACTCTAGTTCCATCCATGTCATGCCATTTTAAAAGGCCCTTAATGACTTGAAAAAGAATACTAGATAAAGAACCCATTGGAAGAATAAGTGTACCCTAACAGCAAGCATCTTATAAGGATGAGGAATTTGGGGTTGGAATGTCTTTTCTCTAATTCCCTATCTGATTTGCTTCCATTTTCTGAGTCACCCCCTGATAATTTTTTTTTTTAATTTGGTCTCAAGATAGAAATTTATTTATTGTTGTGCTTTACAAACACACACATTTATATACAAGGAGATTAACATCTCTTTCATCTACCTTCATAACAGTAATTCTTTTTTTTTTTAATTTCTTTTCAGTGTAACAGTATTCATTGTTTTTGCACCACACCCAGTGCTCCATGAAATCCATGCCTTCTCCAATACCCACCACCTAGTTCTCCCAACCTCCCACCCCCACCCCGCCCCTTCAAAAACCTCAGATTGTTTTTCAGAGTCCATACTCTTTCATGGTTCACCTCCCCTTCCAATTTCCCTCAACTCCCTTCTCCTCTCCATCTCCCCTTGTCCTCCATGCTATTTGTTATGCTCCACAAATAAGTGAAACCATATGATAATTGACACTCTCTGCTTGACTTATTTCACTCAGTGTAATCTCTTCCAGTCCTATCCATGTTGATACAAAATTTGGGTATTCATCCTTTCTGATGGAGGCATAATACTCCATCATGTATATGGACCACATCTTCCTTATCCATTCATCCATTGAAGGGCATCTTGGTTCTTTCCACAGTTTGGCGGCCGTGGCCATTGCTGCTATAAACATTGGGGTACAGATGGCCCTCCTTTTCACTACATCTGTATCTTTGGGGTAAATACCCAGTAGTGCAATGGCAGGGTCATAGGGAAGTTCTATTTTTAGTTTCTTGAGGAATCTCCACACTGTTTTCCAAAGTGGCTGCACCAACTTGCATTCCCACCAACAGTGTAAGAGGGTTCCCCTTTCTCCACATCCTCTCCAACACATGTTGTTTCCTGTCTTGCTAATTTTGGTCATTCTAACTGGTTTAAGGTGGTATCTCAATGTGGTTTTGGTTTGAATCTCCCTGATGGCTAGTGATGATGAACATTTTTTCATGTGTCTGATAGCCATTTGTATGTCTTCATTCGAGAAGTGTCTGTTCATATCTTCTGCCCATTTTTAAAATATGATTGTCTGCTTTGTGTGTGTTGAGTTTGAGGAGTTCTTTATAGATCCTGGATATCAACCCTTTGTCTGTACTGTCATTTGCAAATATCTTCTCCCATTCTGTGGGTTGCCTCTTTGTTTTGTTGACTGTTTCCTTTGCTGTGCAGAAGCTTTTTTCAAGATATGTCTCCAAAGGCAAAGGAAACAAAAGTGAAAATGAACTTTTGGGACTTCATCAAAATCAAAAGCTTCTGCACAGCAAAGGAAACAGTCAACAAAAAAAAGAGGCAACCCCATTAATTTTCTTGATTGCCCTGAGTCATTCTCTTGGGTTTTCATCCCATTCTCTTTGAACATTTCTTTGTGTTCCCCTTTTTATGTTGTGTCTTAGTTTTTCTATGTATGACTTTTCAATGTTAATACTAACATAGAGGAGGGACAAGGTGTTAATACATACCTGTTAACACGTATCATTAATGAATATCTACCAAAGTTTCAGATATTGACTGTGTGAATTTAGAGTCTACAACTTGTTAGTCTCTTTTGTACCATAAGATATAGAACATACATGTGCCAAGACTAGTAACCAGACTAAGTCAGTCAGTGACTTAGTCTCTACAGGACTTATATGAGGTCAGAGTTCAGTGTGTCATATCGGAGCATAGAAAGCATCCCTGTACAGAAAGAGTAAGGATTTTTGACAATACTTCCATTAGAGTTCTAGCCTTATAAACTATCAGGTCTGAGGAAACTGTAACATTTGACCTCTTCTTTTGCTTGAATGTGGACCTGGCTTCTAGCCATCCTTTCTTTCTCCCTCCTGTGTAGCATGGCTGATGAACCTGGAGGGTTAAGGCAATTTTAGAGGCCTACCAGATTTTCCAGAGGTAATGATCAGATGTGTAGACCAACCAGAGGTGCATGTCTATGGAATATAAGGTTACGTCCTGAACTCTGAGTCACGTAAATACAACAGCAAGTGTGGAACAAAACAGCTAGGACTTTGTTTCCCAAAGATCAAAGCCAGAAGGAAGATCCATGCATTCCAAGAACAAAATATCCAACCAAGGGGTTTGAAAACAAAACAAACCCAACCTGTTCTGGGATTTTAGGAATGTGAGAATATACTCTTAAAATGAAGCTTAGGCCATTATATGTAAACTCTGGTCTGCAGAGGTGAGACTAATGTCCACAGCCACCAATGTCTTATCAGATGTACTGTTGACTTTGTTCACATCAGGTTACATATTCAGGACAATAGCAAATGGCAAGTTGCTTGTTGTCATCATGTGACTTACCGAACTCAATATACCATCAGACATAATCTAGGTGCTTTCCTATTTCCGAAAGCCAATAGCTTTCGGAAATGTGGTCCTGTCCTCAGAAATTGTAGCAAAAAGGCCAAAATGTAACAATAGCACAAGAAATGATTGTGCTAGTTATTGAATTTTTGCAAAGGATATTTGCAAATATTGAATATTTGAAATTTTGCAAAAACTCAGTGGTTTTACATCCCAATTTATCTCCCTTTCTAAAAGGACACTGCCTTTAATACCTCCTGATCCTGGTTTTTATCTAGGCAGATGGTTGGAACAGTAAGAGAATATATTAACAACAGATGACACCTTTCCCTGGACTTCACAGTGGGGTGGCTGCTATCTCAAGAAATCATTAATGGAATTTAAAGTCTCTCACTTCCAGGTTATAGGTTTGAAAAATGCTGCCTTTGTTGTATTAGAAAATCCTACTATCTGATATGTGTCATCATCATTAACTTAGTCCAGACATTTCATTAAGTACTAATAAGTAGCAATGGTAAGCTGAGGGGAAGTGATTTCATTTAGACATTGCCACATTGAATTACTATTCTTGGAGATGATTTAAGTCGTCCTTAGACAGAGGCAGTGTCATTTTGACTGAAGTTGACCAAATTCCTTGGAGATCTGTGCCATTACCACACATAATTCTTTTGAGACAGAGAAACTAGACACCTTGGGTAGTAGTTTTCCAACAGATTTTTTTACTTTTATGTATGTCTTTTATATGTTATTTGATGCTTAATAACACCTTAATTGGAAAGAAATAATAATTTGAAATACAGAAGAACATAGTGTATGGATTATAGTATTGTAAAAGCTAACTTGCCTAGAAAAATTATTAATATATTTTAGGAGCTTGGGGAGAAATATAGCATAAAGTCATTTCTTAAACTTCTTTTTAAAGATTTTCTGAAGTTCCTTAAGAGAGGACAGGTAAAGCTGATGTTTGATTATTTGGGGGCATCTTCCTTTTGCAGAGTGAATTTCATTTACTCCCACAGTTTTTCACATATGTATTTTTAAAATATTCATTTTTTTCAACTAAAAAATATAAGAAAGATGAAGATAAACTTTCTGGTGGGCAATTTTAATGTATACATTTTTATTACCACCATCATGATCAGAATACAGATAGTTCTATCACCCTCAATCTTCCTTTGGGCTACCCCTATAGCCACATCCTCCCCCATCCCTAACCCGTGTCATCTACTAATCTATTTTATGTCACTATAGTTCTGTCTTTTTGTGAATGCCTTATGAATGAAATAATACATCATGTTTTCTTTCAAGAGTGGCTCCTTTTATTCAGTATATTGATCTTGAGATGGCACCCAAGTTGTGCACACCAATAATTTGTTCCTTTTTTCTTGCTGAGTAGTTTCCACTATATAAGAGTATCATGGTTGTTTATTCATTCTTTCACTGAAGAGTATTTGAGTTATTTCTAGTTTTTGGAAATTATGAATAATGCTGCTATAAACTATTCATGTATAGATTTTTGTGGGAATATACGTTTCAGATTTTTTAGGGAAGATAGCTAGGAGTGGGATTGCTATAGCCTATGCTTGGTGTGTGTGTAACTTTATCAGAGAGGCTTTGTCATTTTGCTTTGCCATCACTGCTTTGTATGTGAGTTCCAGTTGCTCTGCTTCCTTGTCAATGGTTGGTATTGTTAGAAGTTTTAATTTTAGTTCTTCTGTTAAAGGTAGTAATATCACATAATATTTAAAATTTGCATTTTCCTACTGACTCATGGTGTTGAACATCCTTACATGGGCTTCTTTGCTCTTTGTATCTCTTCTTTGGTGAAGTGTCTGTTCAAGCGTTTTGCCTAATTTTTAACTAGGTTGTTTTCTTTCTCTTGGGGTTTATTGTTTTTTTTGTTTGTTTTGATTTACATTCCAGAGGCCTTTTCTTTTTTATACCAATCATGGCAGGAACTCATAGGGAATAGGTTCCAGCAGCTCAGGCTCCTTTGCACTGGCTTTCCCAAAGTGTGCTTCTCTGGATGGAGTAGGCTGGCACTTCAGGTGAACCTAAGTACTTTATTTTTTGGCTTCCTTCTTTTTGATCATTTTTCCTTCACATGCTTCAGGAATCAATCATATATTGATTTATGCATATATTGATTTTCTTGGCAACAACCTTGCTCTTAGCTTGTTTGTTTAGAACAATGCTAACAACATGCTGGGTAACCTAGACCCTGCAATTTTGCCATGGTAACACACTTGTGGGGCATTCTTTTTTGAACAGTGACTATACTCTCTCTCTCTCTCCTTTTTTAAAAAAGATTTTATTTATTTATTTAATTATTTATTTATCAGAGAGAGAAAGAGAGAGAGAGAGAGATAATTCCTATTGTTTGTCTTCAACCCTATCCTCTACCAACTCCATTATGCTGTTTAGCCCATCTGGTGAGGTTTTGTTATTATTTTTTGAGTTTATTACCAAATATTCCTAACATTTCTCATTGGTTCTTGCTAATATCTTCTATTCCTGTGTTGAGAATTTCTATCTTTCTATTTAACTTAAGTGCTTTTGTTTCCTTTTTCATGTATATACATATTTGAAAAACACTATTTGCTACATATTTTTAAAACACAGATAATTCATATTCAGTGTGCATATAATAGTTTCTGTTTTTGATTTAAATTGTTCAGTGCATCAGAAGTAACTCTTTTTTAAAAAATTATTTTTATTAACATATAATGTATTATTTGCTCTAGGGGCACAGGTCTGTGAATCATCTGGCTTACACATTTCACAGCACGCACCATAGCAATACCCTCTCCAATGTCCATAACCCAAACACCCTCTCCCAACCCAACCACCCCCCAGCAACACTCAGTTTGTTTCATGAGATTAAGAGTCTTGTGGTTTCTCTCCCTCCCTATCCCATCTTTTTAAATTTTCCTTCCCTTCCCCCAAGCCCCCCACTCTGCATCTAAAATTTCTCATATCAGAGAGATCATATGATGATGTCTTTCTCTGATTGACTTATTTTACTCAGCATAATACCCTCTACTTCCATCCACGTTGTTGCAAATGGCAAGATTTCATTTCTTTCAATGGCTGCTTAGTATTCCATTGTATATATACATACCACTTCTTCTTTATCCATTCATCTGTTGATGGACATCTAGGTTCTTCCCATAGTTTGGCTGTTGTGGACACTGCTGCTATAAACATTTGGGTGCATATGCCCCTTTGGATCACTACATTTGTATCTTTAGGGTAAATACTCAGTAGTGCAATTACTGGGTCATAGAATAGCTCTATTTTCAACTTTTTGAGGAACTTTCATGCTCTTTTCCAGCTGGCTGCACCAGCTTGCATTCCCATTCAACAGTGAGGGAGGGTTCCCCTTTCTGCTCATCCTTGCCAGCATCTGTAGTTTCCTGACATTAATTTTAGCCATTCTGACTGGTGTGAAGTGGTATCTCACTGTGGTTTTGATTTCTATTTTCCTGCTGGTGAGTAATGTGGAGCACTTTTTCATGTGCCTATTGGCCATTTGGGTGTCTTCTTTGCAGAAATGTCTGTTCATGTCCTCTGCCCATTTCTTGATTGGATTCTTTGTTCTTTGGGTATTGAGTTTGATATGTTCTTTATGGATTTTGGATACTAATCCTTTATCTGATATGTGATATGCAAACATCTTCTCCCATTTAGTCAGTTGTCTTTTGATTTTGTTGACTGTTTTCTTTTCTGCGCAAAAGCTTTAGATCTTGATGAAGTTCCAATAGTTCATTTTTGCCCTTGCTTCCCTTGCCCTTGGAGATGATTCTAGGAAGAAGTTGCTGTGGCTGAGGTCAAAGAGGTTACTGCCTCTGTTCTTCTCAAGGATGTGGGTGGATTCTGTCTCACATTGAGGTGTTTCATCCATTTGGAGTCTATTTTTGTATGTTATGTAAGGAAATAGCTCAGTTTCATTCTTCTGCATGTGACTGTCCAATTTTCCCAACACCATTTGTTGAAGAGACTGTCTTTTTCCCATTGGACATTCTTTTCTTCTTTGCCTAAGATTAATTCACCATAGAGTTGTGGGTCTACTTCTGGGCACTCTATTCTGTTCAATTGATCTCGGTGTCTGTTTTTGTGCCAGTACCATACTGTCTTGATGATGACAGCTTTGTAACAGACTTTGAAGTCTGGAATTGTGATGCCACTGAACTTAGCTTGTTTTTTCAACATTCCTCTGGCTATTCAGTATCTTCTGCTTCCATAGAAATTTTAGGACTATTTGATCCATTTCTCTGAAAAAAATTTGATGATATTTTGATAGGGATTGCATTAAATGTGTAGATTGCTTTGGGTAGCATCAAAATGTTCACAATATTTGTTCTTCCAATCCATGAGCATGGAACATTTTTCCATTTTTTGTGTCTTCCTCAATTTATTTCATGAGCACTTTATAGTTTTCTGTGTACAGATTCTTTGCATCTTTGGTTAGGTTTATTCCTAGGTATCTTATGGTTTTGGGAGCAATTGTAAATGGGATTGACTCTGAAATTTCTTTCTTCTGTCTTGCTGTTGGTGTATAGAAATACAACTGATTTCTGAGCATTGATTTTATATCCTGACACTTTACTGAATTCCTGTATGAGTTCTAGCAGTTTTGGAGTGGAGTTTTTTGGGTTTGCCACATAAAGTATCGTATCATTTGCAAAGACTGTTTGATTTCTTCTTTGCCAATTCAGATGCCTTTTATTTCTTTTTCTTTTTATCATCTTTTTCAGATGCCCCTTTATTTCTTATTTCTTTTTCTATTTCTGATTGCCAAGCCTAGAAGTTCTGGTACTATTTTGAATAGCAGTTGTGATAGTGGACATCCCTACCGTGTTCCTGACCTTAGGGGAAAAAGCTCTCTGCTTTTCCCATTGAGAAAGATATTCACTGTGGGTTTTTCATAGATGGCTTTGATGATATTGAGGAATATACCCTCTATCCCTACACTTTAAAGAGTTTTGATCAAGAAAGGTGCTGTACTTTGTCAAATGCTTTTTCTGCACCTATTGAGAGTATCACATGGGTCTTTTTCTTTCTTTTATTAATGTATCATATTACATTGAACCTTGCAGCCCAGGAATAAATTCCACTTCGTCGTGGTGAACCATCCTTTTAATGTACTGTTGGATCCTAATGGCTAGAGTTTTGGTGAAAAACTTTGGCTCTGTATTCATCAAGGATATTTGCCTGTAATTCTCCTTTTTGATGGGGTCTTTTTCTCATTTTGGGATCAAGGTAATGCTGTCCTCATAAAATGAGTTTGGAAGTTTTCCTTCCATTTCTATTTTTTGGAACAGTTTCAGGGCAATAGGTATTAATTCTTCTTTAAATTTTGGTAGGATTTCCCAGGAAAGCCATCTGGCCCTGGGATCTTGTTTGTTGGAAGATTTTTGATTACTGCTTCAATCTCCCTACTGGTTATGGGTCTGTTCAGTTTTGGTAGTTTGTATGTCTTTAGGAATGCATCCATTTCTTCCAGATTGTCAAATTTGCTGGTGTATAGTTGCTCATAATATGTTCTTATAATTGTTTGTATATCATTGGTGTTAGTTGTGGTCTCTCCTCTTTCATTCATAATTTTATTAATGTGGGTCCTTTCTCTTTCTTTTTGATAAAAGATCCTGGCCAGGGGTTTATCAAACTTATTAATTCTTTCAAAAGAACCAGCTCTTAGTTTCGTTGATCTGTTCTACTGTTTTTTTTCGTTTCTATTTCATCAATTTTTGCTCTGATCATTATGATTTCTCTTCTCCTGCTATTTTTAGGCTTTCTTTGCTGTTCTTTCTCTAGCTGCTTTATGTAATAGGGTTAGGGTGTGTACTTGAGACCTTTCTTGTTTCTTGAGAAAGGGTTGTATCACTATATACTTTCCTCTCAGGACAGCATTTGATGTGTCCCAAAGATTTTGAACAGTTGTGTTTTCATTTTCATTTGTTTCCATGAATTTTTTCAATTCTTCTTTAATTTCCTGATCGACTCCTTCATTCTTTAGTAATGCTCTTTAGCCTCCCTGTATTTGAGTTCTTTCCTACTTTCCTCTTGTTATTGAATTCTAGCTTCGCAGGATTGTGGTCTAAAAATATGCAGGGAATGATTCCAATCTTTTCGTTCTGGTTGAGACCATATTTATGACCCAGGATGTAATCTATTCTGGAGAATGTTTCATGTGCACTAGAGAAGAATGTGTATTCTGTTGCTTTGGGATGGAATGTTCTGAATATATCTGAACATCTGGTCCAGTATGTCATTTAAGGCTTTTATTTCCTTGTTGGTCTTTTGCTTGGATGACCTGTCCATTTCAGTGAGGAAGGTGTTAAAGTCCCCTAATATTATTGCAGTATTGTCAATACATTTCTTTGATTTTGTATTAATTGGTTTATATAGTTGGCTACTCCCATGTTAGGGGCATAGATATTTAAAATTGTTAGATCTTGTTGGACAGACCCTTGAAGTATGATATAGTGTCCTTCCTCATCTATTATTATAGTCTTTGCCTTAAAATCTAATTTATCTGATATAAGGATTGCCAACCCAGCTTTCTTTACATGTCCATTAGCATGGTAAATTATTTTCCACCCCCTCACTTTAAATCTGGAGTTGACTTTGGGTCTAAAATGAGTTCCTTGTAGACAGCATATCAATGGGTCTTTTTTTTTTTTAATCCATTCTGATACTCTGTGTCTTTTGATTGGGACATTTAGCCCATTTACATTCAGGATAACTATTGAAAGATATGAACTTAGTGCCACTCTATTGCCTGTAATTTGTTACTCTATATTGTCTCTATTCCTTTATTATTTTATTTTATTATTATTTTTGTGTGTGTATATGTGTGTGTGTATATATATGTGTGTGTGTGTGTGTGTGTGTATTAAACTGGTGAATAGAACAGAGCCACCCATTTGATTTGGGGTGTATTTTTGTCTCTTTGAAGAAACTAACTTTCAAAATTTTAATGAAAGAAAAACTTACATATATACAAAAATAAGGGTAAACACGATGAAGGGATAAAATATGACTGTAAAGATAAAAATTTAAAAAGATTCTAAAGAAGGAATTGATAAGATAAGTTGGTTGGAAAAATAAAGAAAAGAACAAAAGAGAGAATATGATCAGACTGGAGACTAGAACAAAGTCACGTGCTAGATTTAAGGTACAGCTGGTCTTTTAGAAGAAATTGTATTCCAGGGACGCCTGGGTGGCTCAGTTGGTTGGACAACTGCCTTCGGCTCAGGGCGTGATCCTGGAGTCCCGGGATCGAGTCCCACATCAGGCTCCCAGCTCCATGGGGAGTCTGCCTCGCTCTCTGACCTTCTCCCATCTCATGCTCTCTCTCACGGTCTCTCTCTCTCAAATAAATAAATAAAATCTTTAAAAAAAAAAAAAAGAAATTGTATTCCAAAATTAAGAAAAAATACCTGTATGAATACAAAAAATAAGGTTAAATACAGTGAAGGGATAAAATATGACACTAACAATGAAAATATTTTTTTAAAGGTACTGTTAAGATAAAATAGTTAAAAAAACATTAAAAGATGAAAGAGGAAGAATTTTTAGAATAGAATAAGACAGAAAGTAAGATTAAAAAAAAATGTAACTTTGCAAGACTAAAGGATCATGAGAAAAATGCCATGAATTGTTTCGTTGCTTTCCCCTAGCTCTGGAGTTCCGCAGTTCTTGCTGATCCATGAACTCGGTCTTGGCTGGATATTGTTGCTGATCTTCTGGGGGAGGGGCCTGTTGCTGTGATTCTCAAATTTCTTTGCCTGAGGCAGAATTGCACTGCCCTTGCCAGGGGCCAGGCTAAGTAATCTGCTTGGATTTGCTCTCAGTAGCTTTTGTTCCTTGAACACTTTCTTTAGAGCTTTGGAGAACCTGAATGAAGATAGCGGCCTCCCAATATCTGGCCTGTAGGAGCTGTGAGTTCAGGGCCCCCTTCCTCAGTGAGTCCCCAGAGAAAATCAGTCAATCCCCTCTGTCTCCCTGGTCTCTGACCGCACTCTGTGCTCATGGGGCCTGTGACTGAGTGTTTCTATCTCTGGTGCACAGCTCTGTTTGGAGTCTCCAAACCCAGCAGATTCCTGCAGCCCACTCCCATGCCGCTCCTCCCAGAGGAGGAAGGAGGGTGTCTCTCTGGATCTTGTGGGGTCCTGCTCGAAGAGCAGTGGCCTGACTGTGCCTTGGATTGTGGCTTAAGGTAACTTAGAGTTGAGAGCTCACTCCCTGGCTCCAGCTCCGTCTCTGTAGCCAGTTTCCCTGCTCCAATACCTGGGAGCTCTGCCGCACTCAGACACCCCCGGTCTTTTTGTGACCCCACAGGTCCCAGGAACACAGTGTATGCACAAGTGCTCCACCCCTGCTTGGTCTCTGGGGTGATGGCCCTCAGTGGAGCAGACTTCTAAAAGTTCCGCTGCTTCACTGCTTGCTGGGATCTGGCCCCTACCTCCACAGTCTTTCTTCCCATGGCTTTGCATTCAGTGCTCCGCACACCCTACCTTCCAGAAAGTGTTCAATTTTCTCTTTCTAGAATTGCTGCGACCTAATGTTGTTTCAGTCTGATACTCCTCTGCCATCTTGCCAGCCCACTCCTCAGGAAGTAACTCTTAATGAATTATCCTAAATTAGCCAGAAAAATATTTTGTTTCCTGATTATTGACAAATCTCATCATCTTAAGTGAGACAAAATGATCCGTCTAATGAAGATAGCCTCCTTTTCTCCCCAACATCACTAATGATAAAATTTACTAGAGAGGAGAAACCAGGGAGGAATGTGCCATGCCCATAGGGGCAAGAACTTGGAAAGAAAGCAGCAGTACTTCTAAGGTGGTGACAGACTAAGATCAGGTATAGAAGTTGCTCATTCAGGTGATGATTTCAGATGCCTCCCTCTTGACGTTCTTTGAGATAACAGGCAAAGTAACTTAATAGGCACTTAGCAGTGAACAAGTCTCAGTATGAGAATGCTAAGTAATCGTATCATATACATGAGGAAAACACCAAGAGCATGAGACTTTTCGATGTTGGCTCTAGATACTGGGAATTATTTATGGAATGATGATAGGATGGAATCATGGTATTTGCCCTTTGTCTGCTACGTCTGGTCAGTAGGCCTGTTTTTGTTGGCAGTGCCTGTTTCTAATATGTGCTTAATTCAACTGAGGTGGGGAATGGGCATGGAAGTCTTGACAGAGGCTGAAATTGTCAGCTCAGTCATAATTTTGTATCATACTGGCAAGATGTAAGTCTCAGCAGGACAAAGTTAGCAAGGTGTTGTGAGACTAAAACTGGAATATAGTAACTGTGGTGTCTGGTAAGCCAGCCATCTCTTCCATGCATTTCTGATGCTCTCAGCTCCATGTGTCTGTGGATCAGCTGCTGCTGCGGGTGCTGACAAATGTCACACACACAGGACTGAAAAGTGTCTCACCTCATGCCATGTAATTCTCACCTCCACTTTGGGGCTTCCCGGTTCGCTGAACATGAGACACTGCAGGATTCTGAAAGTCACCAAGAGTTAATGCCTGGTATAGCCAAAACTTTGATAAGTGGAAGCTACTTGCAAATTATTTTCCTCTGCCTTTTCTCTGTGTTCTCAAAGAATAGTCCTGAGTTGTAATTTGTATGGCTTCTTAGAGCAAGGACTCAGGATACCAAGCTAGCAATTGCATTTGTTGGCAGCCACCGATATATACTTTCTTACTAGCACCGTCTCCATCCCTACTTGACACTCTTTGTGTCTTTTCTGATCCTGGGTACGGCAGTCCCTAATCACACATTAGCCCTTAAAGCTATGTCTAATGTTCTATTTTCTGGGGAACATTGGCCAAGACACATAATAACGTTATTACTTAATTAAGAGACCCATGTGAAATATAATAAAATATGAGATAAGCATTTCCAGCTAATATGGGTATTAAATAATTATGTGTAGTTTACTGCAGTGAAATTTGTTTGCTTCACTTTTCAAATTTAATTTTCACTTCCTCTTTGTACTGCTGCGCACTCAAGGGGACTCTGGGATTCAGCTTTTTAACAGGTGTGTTCTGGGGAATCTGTGCTCAGTAAATAGTTGTTAATTACCCTTGAGTTGTTTTAATAGACACTTAAGCAATACATAATATGGAGGTAAAACTGATTTTTATATCCCCTCAGAATTGCTAACACACTACAAACAAGTTTATAATATCCTTGGGTCTTTAAAATAATCATGTGAGGTAAGCAGGAAAGCAGGTTTATTTATCTCATGTAGGAATGTAATTGGGGTTCAGGGAGATAAAGAGATTTACCTTAGGTCACAGATGAGATAACTGTCAAAACCAGAGTCAGGTTTACCAACATTTGTTTTTTCCCTATTGATCTCTTTTATATCAGGTGTTTGCAGTCATTGGGTCTTGTAAATGGATATTTTGATTCATCTATTGAAACATCTGTAATACAGTGTGATCTTTCAGTTGATGTTAATTTTTTTTAAAAAGGCTTCTGGTTTAGGGGCACCTGGGTGGCTCAGTCGGTTAAGCTTCTGCCTCTTGATTTAGGCTCAGATCATGATCTCAGGGTTGTGAGATCAAGCCTGGTGTCGGGCTCTGTGCTGGATGTGGAGCCAGCTTAGGATTCCCTCTCTCCCTTTCTGCCCCTCCCCATGCCTCCCTGCCCCTGCTTGCTAGAGCACTCTCTCTCTCTCAAAAAAAAAAAAAAATCTAGGGGCACCTGGGTGGCTCAGTGGGTTAAAGCCTCTGCCTTCGGCTCAGGTCATGATCCCAGGGTCCTGGGATCGAGCCCCACATCGGGCTCTCTGCTCAGCAGGGAGCCTGCTTCCTCCTCTCTCTCTGTCTGCCTCTCTGCCTACTTGTGATCTCTGTCTGTCAAATAAAAAAAAAATCTAGTTTCTTGTTTATATGATGGAATATAAAATACATAATATGTGATAAAATGAACTTGAAATAAATTAATCAATTCTGTAAAAGAAGTAAGTTGCATCTCACCTAGACTTTCATCTTGACCTATCCTATGTTCTGTTATAAATGGTTATTATCCTAAATATGTTTCATTTGTTTATTTTAAAAAATACTTTTCAAAACTCTTTGCTTCTCTCTTCTGATCTTTGCACATCTTCATTAAAGCTCTTATTGGAACAAAATGTGTGATTGGTTATTTTTTGTAACTAACAGGAGAGTTTTCTTTTCTGTTTACTGAGCATAGTCTTACACTGCTATAGGAGAATTTATATCTATAGCTCTAGTATGTTCTAATGAGATATGTAAGCATAAATAATCAATATATAAAAAGCAAATACATTATATCAAAAGTACCTAATATGCATTATGTTATAAATAACTATATACTTCATTTCTTATATATCTGGACTAATCTTGGTACAGTAAGAGTTAAATAGTATTTTTAAATATAAAATATTTTGAAAGAGTTTTGGCAATCAAGCTAAGTTAAATGAAATACAGTATTTCTTTATATATTTTTTCTTGTTGATAATTGGTGTGTGCTTTGCACCATACAGTTTCTCAAATGATGGTGGAGGCATAAAACATGCAATAATTAGTTACTGCTTAGGTATCAACAAATCTTACTTCAATACTTTATGTATGTACAATAAAGGAGAAACCGAAATATTTTTTTCTGTGTGTCAACATTCTCACTCCTCATACTTCATTAAATCAAGATGATATAAATCCCTGAAGACTGAAGTACAAATTTTAGAGCTGTATTGATTTAACCTTCCCTTTGTAAATATTTCATAGTTCTATAATGTGCAAATGTAGTCACACATAGAACAAAGGATTGTTCTTTTCTGTTAGTAGGCAGAGGAGGTAACTGACAGCTTTTATTATACCATTTAGAAAATAATACATATGAAAATGTGTAAGAATATTTTGTCATTATTATGGATGTCAAGGAAAATTGATGAAACATTGTTTTTAAAGCCAAGATTTTTGTAGAGAATACTTTAAATGTGCCATTTTCAAACATAAATCCATTTGCCTCTTATAATTTAAAGTTTTTTCTCTTAATATTTTTTAAAATTACTTATTGGTTCTTTTCAGATAAGGGGCTTTTCTTTGTTGGTGGTGGTCTTTTATCTCTCTCTCTCTCTCTCTCTCTCACTGACACTAAAGAAACTCAGGATTTAAATATGCAATATTCTGGTAACTTCTGTAGCATCATACGGTAAAGTTGTAGGGGGTAGGTATAAAGATAAATATTTCATGAAGGATCCATCAAGGAGAAGTAACCTTTCTCATCTAAGGGTTGGGAGTAAGGCTGTAAAAATGACAACTATGTTATACTACTGTTTAATGTTTCTTTCTTTCTAAACTTTATATGAAAATAAAGCCAACCTAGAAGATTTTTGTGAATGCTGATATATCAAAACATAACAAAAATAGTTTTATGCACCATAGAAATGACATCAAAAAGAAGATGATTATTTGTTATTTCAGTACTTACGTGGCTAAGAGGGAGGCAGAGAAAATGGATTTTTGGTGAATGATTGGGGCTAATATCATGAGATAATCACATGACCTACTTTTGTTAAAGAAAAAGTTTGTTAAAGAAACAGTTTAGAATAAGAATATTATGGATTTATAAACTGGCAACTTAGTGCATTGAAACCAAAATTCAGTGTATACTGAAGCTGACTACATTTGGAACTTAAAGAATACAGGAATGTATATGAAGACAGTTTCTGCAAACAGGGGCCTGCCCTTTCACTAGAGGGCAAACTTTAATCAGGACAAATGGACTTTTGAGTATTTGTGGTGAATTTTCTTACAAAATTTTGCCATGGAAATATAATAACACGGTATATAAAAGGAAGGTTAATTATAGTCAATTTCTTGTACTAATTATTTAATTTAGGATCAGATGACTAATTTATATTACTGTATCAGGGGTGTGTGTTTATATATTGTGTTGTATGTGTCTTCACATGTGTGTGTATATCATAGTGCACCATGTAATGTCATTTAAAGTGAGTTTTATTTTCTTAGAGACAGTTCAGGCTTTATTGATTTCAACATTTCTGATTATTCCCTCATTGTGTTTTCTGTAGAAAGTGTCTAGATTTCCCAACACAGATTCAAATTAAAGCATGAGAAGGTATGGCTACTTATAAATATACCATCCATCCTGCCCTTTTATCACTGAATATACATGTAGGAAATGATGTTATTTAGAAATCATAGCGATCTTGTGATCTCAAAGTCTGCTTTTTCTTATTTTCAACTCCTTCGCACATACATATTTCCAGGTCAAGCCTTACTTACCTGTTCTCCCAATCTGTTGTAATAACTGGAACATGGTTACTTATGTCATTTAAAAAGAATGTGTTGATCACTTGTGATGTGTTAATATGTCCCTTAAATGTAAGTTGCAGTGTAGAAAGATCTGTATCTTGAGGACAATCTTCTTTACTTATCTGTCCCTTTCATAGGTTTTAAAAAGAGCTGGGTATGATGTAGTAACTTCTTAGAAGATATAAATTACTTTTACTGGGGGTTTAAAAATAAACATTTCTTTGAAAGATCCATCAAGGAAGAAGTGATCGTTCTCATCTAAGGATTGGGAGTTCTTCTTTCTTTTCTTTTTTTTTAGGTGAGTTCCCCATCTCCTACACACTGGAGTCTTTGTTGCTGTGTGACCCACAGCTACAGCCCCAGGGGTAAGGTATGTCTAGGACCCTCCCAGGCTCATGCCTGCCTGAGGCTTTTGGGAAGGGCATAGGTTGATTTCCTAGCCTCAGCATCCCATGGTGAACCCAGCAAAGCAAAAGCCAGGTGGGTGGGGGGACCATGCCTTGGAGTGTACTGGGACTGGGTCAAAAGTGGGTAGAACCAGGTGTCCACTGAGTGCTGGATGATAGTGAGGAGCCAATGGGGGAAAGGACAGGGTGACATCTGTGTGCCATAAAGCCCCTCTGCCTGCTGTGAACATGGGTTGGGTGGGGATGGCTTTAACCACAGTAAAAAGTGAGGAAACGGGCTCAGAGAAAGGACTAGTGTGGTCTGGGGTGAGGCGCTTCTCTAAAGAAGCTGGACTCCTGGGACACTGCCACCCGCCCTTCTCAGGGCAAGTTCTCTGGAAGAGTTCCCCCACACTCCTCACCAGCACCCCCTACCTTTACTTTGGGGGGCACTTGTTCAGACCAGCTCCCCACCCCTCTCATCATGGGCTTTGTTTGGTCTCTCATCCCCAAGCAAGCACCTGGAGAGGCAGGCCCAGGTGGCACTGGTCTCTCAGGGGAATGCCACAGCTAAGGATTTCAGCCCTGTTGTCCTTTTTGGGGTACAGGAGGAGACTGGTCTGCCTGAGCCCTGAAAGCCTGCTTCATAGGTTGACCCTCCTTTAGGGCCTGGCTCCTCAGGCAAGTCCCATTTGGACAGTATGTCTACAGACAGGGAGACAAAGTAAGCAAATAGAACAGAAAATGCCTACTGCATCTGTTTATTTATTTCATTTGTTCAACTCTCAAATAAATGGAAACAAATGTTTCTTGAACACCTGAACTATGGTGTGGGTTCTCAGAGGTAGACCATTCCTGTCTCCTTGAAGGCATGATGGTCCTCAGTGCTGGTCGAGGGATGATGGTGTTGCTTCTCTGGGCTTGGTTTGATACTTGGACTCCTCTTTGCTTTTGTGACTAAACTTTAGATCCTCTTACCATAGTTTGGTAAAGAACCCTTGAAAATTCACGTATCTTTGGGTGGTCAAAAAAAGTGCTATGAGACATTGAGTGAGTAGCTGTACTTCTCAAGAAAATAAAATGGTATCTTTAGGATTAAATGAGAAAATATATGTAAAATGCCTATAAGGAGCCTAACATAGAGAGACTCTTAACTGTTTGCTGTTATTATTTATAAAAGCACATTTTTTTGTATAAATAGTGTTTTTCTAAATGTGGATATTTAAAACTCAGATTTAAGTAAAAGTTGTTAGTGCTAGGTACTGTGCTGGGAGGTTTCTTAGGTGTTACCACATACAATTCCTAAAGCAATCTTCCAACTTTGGAAAAATGTTTCTTTTTTAAATAAATGAGCAACTTGAGTTTCAAAGTGGTTAAGCTACTTGTTTAAGGTCACACATTAAATGTCTCCAAATTCCAAGTTTAAAGTTCATTGATATGCATTAATAATAATTATAATATTTATTATACTTATTAGGTATCGAATCTGTTTAGGCATTATATTCACTTAATCATATATTACATCATTTAGTCCTCATAATATATCTATGAGGAAACAGCCAAAGACTCGGTTAAGATTCAAAGAGGCCAAACTATTCGCCTGTACAGGCAGGAGTTATAGAGCAATGACTTAAATCCAAATCCATGGGAATCTGAAGTCTGTAGTGGTCCTACTCCTTTACAATATCCATTGTTTCAGAAGCTATTCCTACCAAATAAGAGTCAATTTGAGCAGGAGAAACACACAACTTTTGCCTCAATGTGATAATACTATAGACTGCTCCTAGTCTCTAGTCACAGGCTAGGGACTACTGGCCTGTAGTCTCACGTTCGGTTTTAATTGAGCTTCATGACACTTCTGAAATGCTTTCAGCATCTCTGACTCCATGTCCTTCCTCTATTTCTCTGTTGGAGTAACTCCCATTCCCCATTCTCCCATTCACATTCTCCAAGCCTTAGAATAGCTGAAAACTCTGCTGGGAAGTCTTTCCTTCTATATCCAGATTCCACAGAAATGTATTTTGGCTGTGTTCTGAAGGTGCCCTGGGCTAATGTCCATCACCACCAACATGGAAGCTCTCCTCCCCCACCCCTGTCCCCACTGCCTTCCACTAAATTAGGTCTTTAACTTTCCTATCCACCATAGAGCCTAGAATATGGAAGGTGCTTTAAAAAATTTGTTGAGTGAGCAAATTAATAAAAATTTCTTCTTTCCCATGTCTTTTGTGATTCATTCTTTAGTAAGAACAATTTCTTTTCTCTACTGTTTAACCATGCTTCTCCTCTGCCACCCACTCTGAAGTGGTTCCCCTCCTCCTGTTTGTGGGGAGCAAGAACATTATTTGGTTTAACGAGCTTTTAACCAGATCATTCTGGATTCACATATCATTTCTAGGTTCTTTTTTTTTTCCCAATTTATTTATTTTCAGAAAAACAGTATTCATTATTTTTTCACCACACCCAGTGCTCCATGCAAGCTGTGCCCTCTATAATACCCACCACCTGGTATCCCAACCTCCCACCCCCCCACCACTTCAAACCCCTCAGACTGTTTTTCAGAGTCCATAGTCTCTCATGGTTCACCTCCCCTTCCAATTTACCCAAATTCCCTACTCCTCTCTAACGCCCCTTGTCCTCCATGCTATTGGTTATGCTCCACAAATGAGTGAAACCATATGATAATTGACTCTCTCTGCTTGACTGATTTCACTCAGCATAATCTCTTCCAGTCCCGTCCATGTTGCTACAAAAGTTGGATATTCGTCCTTTCTGATGGAGGCATAATACTCCATAGTGTATATGGACCACATCTTCCTTATCCATTCATCCGTTGAAGGGCATCTTGGTTCTTTCCATAGTTTGGCGACCGTGGCCATTGCTGCTATAAACATTGGGGTACAGATGGCCCTTCTTTTCACGACATCTGTATCTTTGGGGTAAATACCCAGGAGTGCAATTGCAGGGTCATAGGGAAGCTCTATTTTTAATTTCTTGAGGAATCTCCACACTGTTCTCCAAAGAGGCTGCACCAACTTGCATTCCCACCAACAATGTAAGAGGGTTCATTTCTAGGTTCTTAAGCTCCCATTACCTCTGCTCTTTCTAGCTTGGTAAGTGACAATTCTTTTTTTTTTCAAAACTGAATTTTGGGATCCTTTTTGTTCTGGTCTGAATTCCTGTTTGCTTTTGTCCCTGGATGATTGATATATATCTATATAAATATAGATATAGATATAGATATAGATATAGATATATATGCCAAAAACACGTAGGTGAAGAACATACACATTCTTGGTTAGCTAAAAACCACATCCCAACATTCATGAGTGAACTATGACATAAATAGAAAAATCACAAACACTAATGCTGTGTCCAAATCTCATCTCCTCTGATCCAGAGGATGAGGGAAGGGGGTGTGATCAGAGTGACTTCCAAACTTTATATCCTGAGATTATGGTCTTTTTAGCTACTCTAGGCTAGGCTGTTTTAATTGGCCAAAAACTAAGCTCTGCTCTTGTGGAGTAGGAAATTACTCTTATTGGAATATTTTCAACTGTCTTACCATGTTCTCTCCTCCCTTAATTAGATGCTACAGAAACCAGGGTTGGAATTAGCTACTAGAGATAGTCATCACAATGACGGGCTTAGTAGGGACTTGTGCCATGGCACATTTCCCTTGAGAAAGCTAGAACATAATATTTCCCTTGAGAAAACTAGAATGTAATTACTAGAAATACATAAGAGGCATGATAGCATGATAGCATGTTGGCAATGACCAGACTATGCATTCTGCCAGATCCAAGTTTAAATTCTATTACCTCAATTTCTTAGAAGCTATCTTTTTGGACAAGTTACTTAACTTCCCTGAAGTCCAGTGTACTCATCTTTAAGTACATAGTCTTATTTCAATAAAATTTCATAGCATATGTGTGGTGTGATAGTGTCTGCATAAACTGTGGGTCATACAAATACATGTTGTGTAATAATTTGCAAAGCATGATTATAAAAAAGCAAAATCATTGGAAGGTTAGTCCCTACCCCTACTACATACACTAGAAAACTTAATTGCTTTGTATCTCTTTGTCTCCTTTTTAGACCTGTGCTATACATGGGAAAAGATGATATTTTAATTCATATTTTTATTCCAGGGCCTAGTAGAATCCATGGAACACAATAAACCTTCTTTACTATTTCTTAAATTGAGCCTTAAAAAGGTTCAGTGATTTCTTCAGGGTCCCTCCACAGGGAAGTTGCCCAATATGGGACACATGTAAATCATAAGTCCAATGGGCATTCCATTCTAATTTTCCAATGATGCAGGTCTAGTAGCAAGACTGCACACATCCACCAGTGGTCCAGAATGTTATATATATTAAACAAAAAATGTGTTAGATATGATTTAAGCTTAACTGAAAGTTGCTTTTCTCTTAGCTCTGTATGTTTAATTAAACATGAGGTCTTAATACGTAAGAAAGGAAGGGCAAAGCCATTAAAGGATACAGGGTCTACAGTGTCTTCATGGAGCAATTCCTTCTTTAGGGGGAAGACTCCAGCTACAGTGGCATTCAGCTTAAGGTCTATCATTTATATGGCTGGTGGGTGAGCATTTCTAAGGCGTAATTATTGAGTTGAACACTCTATGTGGAATGGCTACAACAGGAATGATGTTTGCAAATCTTATATTTATGTGGTTTGAGGTCAGAATGAAGTTTATAATTTTCATTTTAATGTTTCTTATCTCTAAACAGATCCTTTCCATTAGTTGGTATACACTTTGCCTCAGTGAATATCCACTGAGCAACATAGATGTTAAATGACGCACTTTCATGCCAGAGAACGTCTCCCATGTTTTCAAATGAAATGTCATAAATAATCATCAACAGCCTTTTTGTTTTTTTTTCCTAGTGGATAATCAAAGCCAGACTTTTAGTAACTTGACATTCTTGAAAACCACCACATTCCATGATGAGTCTATTTCACAAACTCCCCAATAAACATGAAGGCATTAAGAGATTGAGAGACTATATTGTGATTCAGAATGAGAGAACCTGAAGCATAAAATTAGATCCAAAATATGTAGAGAGATTCTTAACTGCTTGAAAGATAAAAACTATTGTCAGCTGTCAGAAAAATGGTTGTGTTTAACATGGGGCAAGTGTGCCGCTCAGGGAAGACCAAAGAAGAATCACAAAATTACAATTTTGTCAAATGATGGTAGATAGGTTTCCACTTGTGGGTCAAGCCAGAATGAAAAATACCCAGGCATATTAAAAAAAAAAAAAAAAGACTTTAGGTGCACCTGGTTGGCTCAGTCCATTAAGTGTCTGCCTTCAGCTCAGGTCATGATCCCAAGGTCTTGGGAACGAGTCCTGCATCGGGGCTCCCTGCTCAGCGGGAAGCCTGCTTCTCCCTCTCCCTCTGCTCCTCCCTCCAGCTCGTGCTCTCTCTCGCTCACTCTCTCAAATAAATAAATAAAATCTTTAAAAGAATTCAGAGCTGTTTCTCTCTCAGTTGGGAAGAGTGGTCTAGGTCAGCAGCAGTGTACACAGTGAGGGCAGGAAGAAGGAGTGACAGCATACTTAGAGTCACTTTATGACTGTGGACCTGGGCAAAGCCTCAAGTTAGTTCTAGAGAGAATGTGAACCCATTTCCTTACTTCCAGAACTTCTTAGCAAATTCAAGATAATTATATCAACTTCCTGCCTTTTTCACATTAAATCTGGGCAGAGGCCACCATAGGTCAACTGAATGGGGAATATATATATATTTCTTAAAGCTTTATTTATTTATTTGAGATAGAGCATGAGTGGGAGAGGCAGAGTGGGAAAGAGAAAGAATCTCAAGCAGACTCTGCACCAGGCACAGAGCCCAATGTGGAGTTTG
Organism: Neogale vison; assembly: GCF_020171115.1. NCBI lineage: Eukaryota > Metazoa > Chordata > Mammalia > Carnivora > Mustelidae > Neogale > Neogale vison. Next base: position 81,143,574 of record NC_058099.1, read on the forward strand.
ATTCATGACCCTGACTGAGATAAGGACCTGAGCTGAAACCAAGAATCCAAAGTTTAACTGACTGTGCCAGCCAGGCACCCCGAGTGAGGCCTGTATTATAGGTGCTACACGTTCTAGAGTTGCCATGTCTTCTAGGACATGGCTCGCAGCAGGAGCAGACTTAGGTTTCTGTCTCCCTCTCAATGACCCCTCTTGGGCATCTCCAGATGAAACATCTAATATAAAGATTACAAAGCAATTTATTAGGTCTCTGATTTAGGGGATCACTGGCCTTGAAGCTAGCATAAAGAAATAAGATTTTTCTTTAGCATAACTTCTCTTGGGTCATGTTTACTATAGGCTATAGGAAGGCCCCAATATCTCTTACCTTTCACTGTTCTATTGTGGCCACTGTCTGTAACTTTCTATTTAATAATTGTGTTTAGTTACTTCAGGCAAATCTTTTCAGAATTTGCTTCCAAAAAAGGACTGAGATTCCAACACAAGGCATACCTCTGAAACTCATTTACTTGGGAGCTTGGTTTCCCAAAGGCCAGTGTGTTGTGGACCAAAGCACTGTATTATTAGATTCTTGTGATAAAATGTTTATATATGTAATCAGCTTGCATTCTTAGTTTACCCATGTGACCTATAGTAAATCCCCAAACATGTCCCAAGTCCATCTGTCCTTCCTTCCATCCTTCCTTCCTTCCTTTTCCTTCTTTCCTTCCTTCTGTTCTTCCTTCTTTTTTCCTTTTCTTATCCCTTCCTTCTCTCCCTCATTCCCACCTTTCTTTCTCCCTCCCTTCAGGAGTCAACTAGTTCAGTCAATCAAGAAGTATATAATAACTAGGAGCACCTGGGTGGCTCAGTGGGTTAAAGCCTCTCTGCCTTTGGCTCAGGTCATGATCCCAGGGTCCTGGAATCAAGCCCCACATCGGGCTCTCTGCTCAGCAGGGAACCTGCTTCCCCTCTCTCTCTGCCTACTTGTGATCTCTATCTGTCAAATAAGTAAATAAAATCTTAAAAAAAAGAAGTATATAATAAATATTTACTGTTTAGTTTAAAATGGTGAATTAAAAATAGACATCACCTGCACTCTAAGAACTTATTCCCCAATTAAAGAAGTAATGACAGAATGACATAATGAATTTATAAACTATTGGCAATGTACTACCTAAAAATGATGTGCAAGAAGGCTTATTAAGTGGTCTTAACTGAGCATGTGTTCAGGAAGACGTCTGTAGCCCATTCTTGCCTCTTGCCCAATTTTTGCCATTTATAGCTATCACATGAAAAAAAATGGGAATGCCGGGAAAAGCTTTTTTGTAACAGTTTGGTTACAAACTGGTTCTTTTGATTCATCAAGTTAATCTCAAAATTGTTATAGTGGCCAGTTCCAAATAAAAGTCTGTCTATGGACAACAGACAGAGCAGACAAAGTAGATGTACTGAAGCCTGACTCAGAAGAAAATAACATTTTAAACACATAAATGCCACATGTACGGAGCTTCCTGGTGATTTCAAAGATGAACTCAGCTGCGTATACTACGTGTGGAGATTTCCCCCCACTCTTTTCCAGGATTAAAGCATTTGGTTTTAACAAAGACTTCAGAATTAATCTTTGTGTGCTTTCTTGTCTTTTTTTTTGCTCTGTTCAGTTTTTAAAATGTAAATGCCCTACAGAAGCACACCTCTCGTGGCAAAACACTGGAGGCTCCCAACACCAACATCGGTGTTTTCTTAACCCCCAACTATTAGTAACAAATCGCATGTCTCTGTCTCTTGCGCTCCCCATCTGCCATGCCTGCCCTAACTCAGTCTCTACATCTTGATTCTCCATCAGGGGCATTGTGTTCAGGTTGTAACACCTAGTGGTTAACCAGAAAAAGCATGACTTATTCTGACTGCTTGAGAGCAAAACACAAAAACCTTCTAGGAGAGCAGACCCCAAAGTGGATCTTGTGGTTTCCTGTACCAGGAACACAAAAATCCAGTGGAGGGGCTTAGAACAAAAAATTGATTCTCATTTTTCACTGTCTAGCGGGATCCAGTAGTGCTGTTTAGTATACGATCATTTTACAAAGTTCTAGGAAATGAAAAGTGACTTTACCACCACCCTCAACCCACACACAAACTGAAGTAAACAAAATGTCCAGTTAGATACATATGTTTTACAAATCTGATGGTATAAAACAAGAGGCCCATTTTGGAAGAGGGGCACTTTTGAAGAGTAATCATCTAATGATAAAAGTGTTATGACTCATCTACATGAAGAGGGTCTCAGCAGTGCTCCAAGGTCATAGAAATTTGCAAAATGTTCTTAATGTCTGACACTCTTTCCCTAAGGCTAATATGGATATTGAATTAGACTGTGCCCCTTAATGGCCTTCCCCCAGTAAGAGATATTTGGTCTGGCTTCTAGGTTCATGGAACCTAACATCTAGAGTCTGCTTATACTCCTAATCTCAACTGTTCCAGTTCCCTGATTAAATATGCTCTTCCAGGTTTTGTATTCTATTTCCCAGAAGCTTTGACTACAATGAGAAATCATTCCTATAATTATGGTGTGTTATATGGCACAACTGACCTTGAGATAAGAAGATTATCCAGATAGAACGGATCTAATCTGTTAGAACGGCTTTAACAGGCAGAGAGTTTTTTCCAGCTGGTAGGTAGAGAAAAAGTGAGTTTATGTTCCCTTGTTGGTTTGAAGATCCACGTGCTGTTCACATGCTGTGAATACCAGCAGCCTTGAGGAGCTAAGAGTGCCCTCATCCTACTCCCTGCCCAAGCTGATAGCCAGCTAGGAGAGAGGGGCACCCAGTCTGATACCCACAAGGAATTGAATTCTGCCAATGATTTTAATAAGCTTGGAAACAAATATTTTTCCAGAGGCTCCAGATAAGAACCCATCTTGGTGACATGTTGATTTCGACCTTGTGAAACCCTGAGGATAGAACCCAGTTGCACCCATCTGGATTTCTGACCTATCAAACTGTGAGCTAATAAATGAATGTTATTTTAAGCTGCTGAATTTATGATAATATAGCAGCACAAGAATATACCCTATCATACTGCTCCCCAAGCCTTGGTAGAAATAAATTGCAACTAAACAACAAGAAAACAACAACAACAAGAATTTTAAGTCTGAACAAAATGTTTTAGCATACTTGGGAACTTTTGTTTTTTCCTACAGATACTTGAGTTTAATCAAAGAGTTTAGGAATTAAAATAGGCAAGCTATGGTAGTGCCTTATTAATGAATGCCCATCGTTGATCAAACTTTCAAAGGAATATTCAATAACTTTTAAGATAAAATAAGTGATACTCTTATATGCTGAGTAGAAATGGAATCCTATTTCATAATCACAAAAGAGCGTCTCTCTGTATCTAGGAGGGACCAACAGGAATGAGAGAGAATCAGGCTGTTGGCCTTAGTCAGACTGAAGTATTAAAAAAGAAAACATCACAGCCATTTACTTATCAACAGTAGAGATTATTAACATGTTTAGAGAGTGAGTTTTACAATAATATACTTTGCTACATCATTTATTATTTGATTCACTTGGATTTATCTTTAGGGAAATAGTGAAGTATTTAGCATAAATTCTTATTTTACTGTATGATAAAATGTGAATGTTTTATGGAAGCACACCCAGTAAAAAAAAAAAAAAGGCTTTTTTGGATGGGTTCATTTAAGTTCAGCAATAAAGGGAAGAGATGTGTAATGATCGCATAAAATCTTGGTAAGAGTATAAATTTAGATTATGTTCTAATCTGGGAATGGACTTTAGTATTTATGAATGTGAATGATTAGCTTTGTTTATGGGTTTTTATATATATTAAAAAAAGCTTCTGTACAAGGTCCTGGAAAATGAAACTTGCCTGACTAATGGATGTTTAGAGAATATGTTCTAATTGAGTTTTCATTTAATTGTGATTTTTAAAATTTTGCCTGTGATAAATGAAACCTTTCTCAGTATTCTATTCTACTTTCTTGCTTTAATAAGTATATTGTGCTGAAAATGAACATATTTTGAGCTCTCACAGGTTCAAAGTTATTATTAACTCAAGGGTTAATGTCAACAACTTGAAGTCATTCATATGCTATTTATTTTTACTGGAAATTCTTATGTTTTTATGTGAACTTTTTCATGTATCACCAGAAATCTTCTCTTAAAGTAAAATGCAGAGTAATAGAGTTCTGCATTTTGGTTCTGGGTAACGGAGGGACATGTGTGGGTTTGTATGTTTACAATCCATAAAACTATAGAAAAATAGAAACATAAAGAGAAAAACATAAAAATCATACATAATCTCACCTCACTGTTCATCTTTCAGGATATATTCTTTGATTTTTTTCCCCATTGATCCAATAATAGTTATTAAGTGTAATTTTGTTGAATACGTTATGTTAACTAATTTAAGTACTAAAAGTAGTTAACTATATCAAATTATAGTTATATTAAATATGTTTCTAGTGTATTATAATAAACAATAAGTATAAAATGCTTATTTCCCTATCCGAATTTAAAGAAATATCTAAAATGTGGGCAACATATAAGAAAGATGAAGAAACCAGTCTTTAAGAAAGAAAGGGGCTGATGGGGAGGGTAGAGTGTTAGAACTTTAAATGTAAATATAAGCTACTTCTTTCTAATGGAAGAGAGAAGTGACATGGAGTAATGGGTAATTTAGAAGGTGTTTATATTAGTCTTGGAATGTCGTCAGAGAGGCAAATATACACACATACTCAGACACATGTATATCCCCCCTGGACCTGGGTGGGTGGTAGTAAGGAAACACTGGGTTATTGAGAGTAAACCACAAAGAATTCCGTCACTGATGAGTAATTGAGGGTGACTCTCTTTCCAACAATGCATAATCTGTTCAAGACCTTAACATTCAAAGAAACCAGTGTTACTGCACATGGAGGGAAATTTTCTAGTGTACCCTGGGATGCGTTTTCTTTCCCTATTGGTTAAATCATACAATTTTAGAATTGGAAGGAATCTTAGAAATATTTTAATACTACCTCATCTACTGAAGGAGGAATTAAAATCTAGGGAAGTAAGGTGGCAGGCTGAGAATCATTAAACCTTTTGGGCAATGATCAAGAACTCTTGTCCCTTAATTTCTAGTCTACTGGCTTTCCCAGCTATGTGATAAAGTCAACTAGTCACATTTACTAGGGACCTTTCTATGTCAAGAAGATGTTTAAACATAGTGTTAATTTAAAAAAATTATTTCATTGTCTCTGTCCTCGAGGCATTTACATGCAGGAAACAACTAGAAAATAAAACCACATATTATTAAACTAAAAATCATGTGAGTTAGACTGAGAGCAACTATAGCCACTAGGAGAAAGAGGCTGGAGCCATTAAAAAATCTTTTTTTGAAGACATAATTTAGATTTTGGAAGTAAATGAAAGTATTTTTCAGGGTTTAGAACAGAACTGCCTTTGGAAATAGTCATCACAGTAATTTTTAATTTTCAAAATTTTATGTTACTGTTTAAAATTTTGTTGATACAGTTTCATTTTATTTCACTATTGTTAGAGAAGATAGCCTGTACAATTTATACCATAAAGTTTTTATTAAGACTTCTTTTTCTGCATTGGACAGATATTTCAACAATTTACTCTGTAGTATATTATTTAAATCTGTATATTTTTACTTTTGTATAATGTACTATACTTAGTTTATTTTTCTGTGACAACTTTGGTTCTGTTAATGTTTTCTTATGTTTCTGTTAATTTTTGCTTCATTTACTTTAATACTATGTTATAAGCACATAAATATTACTGACTTTTATATCTTCATGGTGGTTTTTACCTACTTCATTAATATCAAATGGCCTCATTTCACTTAATGACATTTTTTCTAAACTTTCTCTTTACCTGAAATTAATTTGCTCACTTTCCCTTTATTTCCCAGCTGATCATTTGCTCAGTCTTTTTCCATCCTTTCAGTTTAGGTGTATCTTTTCAAAGTTGTTCATAGGTTTCTAACAGTTTTTGGTAACAGCTGTATTGGGATATATTTCATATACCTTATAATTCACCCATCTAAAGTATAACATTTAATGGATTTTAATATATTTGCAGAGTTATACAACCATCACCATAGTTTCAGAATAATTTTGTCACTGCAAAATAAAATCCTGTACCTATTAGTCATCATCTTCCAATAATCTCATCCCTTACCCTAGGCAATTACTAATCTACTTTCAGTCTCTCTAGATTTTTGCCTATTCTGGACATTTCTTATAAATGGAATTCTTACATTACGTGACCATTTGTGCTGCCTTCCTTTCATTTAGCATTAGGTTTCCAGGTTCATACATGGTATAGTATCTATTAGTAGTACTACAGTCCTTTTCGTGGCTTAATAATATTCACTGTATGTGGACATCACACTTTTGTTTATCCATCACTTGATGGGATCTTGGGGTTATTTCCACTTTTGAAACTATTATGAATAATGCTGTTTTGAACATTCATGTACAAGTTTTTGTGCAAACATGTGTTTTCATTTCTATTGCCTACATGCTTTTAAGTGGGACTATTGGGTCAAATGGTAAATCTCCGTTCAGTTTTTGGAGGAACTGCCAGACTGTTTTCTTTTTTTTTTTCTTCAATTTATTTATTTTCAGAAAAACATTATTCATTATTTTTTCACCACACCCAGTGCTCCATGCAAGCCGTGCCCTCTATAATACCCACCACCTGGTACCCCAACCTCCCACCCCCCCGCCACTTCAAACCCCTCAGATTGTTTTTCAGAGACCATAGTCTCTCATGGTTAGGTAAATTGGAAGGGGAGGTGAGCCAGACTGTTTTCTAAGGTGGGTTGCACCATTTTATACTCCCACCAACAGTATGAGGCTGTCAATTTCTCCACACCCTTGTCAACCCTTATTATCTGTCCTTTTATATAGCCATTCTAATGGGTGTGAAGTTCCCATATTATGGTTTTGATTTGCATTTTTCTGAAGATTATAATGCTGAACATCTTTTTATCTGCTTGTTGGTTTATGCTTGCATAATATCTTTGGGAGAAATGTCTGTCGGGTTTTGTTTATAATTCATTATGAGAATCATTACTTTTTAAGAGAAGATCAAGCTACTTACATACATTGACTAAACCAATCTTTGTTTTTAACTATTTAATGTTTTCTATTTTTTGATATTTTACTATCTGAAATTTATTTATTTTAACTCTCTTGAATGATTTCATGTTTATGAATACTATTTTCAACCATTTTGATGGTTCTATTTAAAATTTGTGATGTGTTGGGGCGCCTGGGTCGCTCAGTGGGTTAAAGCCTCTGCCTTCGGCTCAGGTCATGATCTCAGGGTCCTGGGATTGAGTCCCACATCGGGCTTTCTGCTCAGCAGCGAGCCTGCTTCCTCCTCTCTCCCACTCTGCCTGCATCTCTGCCTGGACAGATCTTTGTCTGTCAAATAAATAAATAAATAAAATCTTAAAAAAAAATTTGTGATGTGTTAAAAAATTGTGAAGTCTTTTTCTTACAAATCTCTGGTTATTTAAATGAGATGAAAATTCAAAAATATGTCCTGATTTCCACTCAGGTAAAATGAAGGCTTTAGTAAACGTTTACTTCCACTTTCTACCCTGTTATAAAACAATATAAAATTTTTCAAGAAATGCATAAATTGACAAAAATGAACACTGAGATATCTGGGAAAAATTTGTTGTTTTCATACATAAATAAATTCGATAGCAATAAGAGTTTTGATTTATTACCCTTTGCTTCAAGAATACATACTTATTGGTTCTATTATATATTGATATTTGAGACTGTAAAATAAGCTTGATAATAAAGCATTGTGATTTTTAAAAATTTTTAGATTCCTTTTTGCTTTCCATACATTCAGGGATATTTTTATTATTTCTACATACAATATTTCCCAGTGTGTGTTTATATAGAAATTTCTTTATTTTTGTCATTTAACCCTTCTTTACGTGACTTTTTTGTTCTCCTTTATTTTATAGTTCCTAAAAGTATTTTTAATTCTATCATTAATTTGCTTTTATGTCAAAATTGCCTTTTTTCCTTTTTTTAAAGATTTTATTTATTTATTTGAAGTAATTTCCAGTTATATGGAGGTTTTCTTTTTTTAAAGATTTTATTTTTTTATTTGCTTTTTTTTCATCTTAAGTATTAAGTTTTAAACTGGCTTTTCATTCTCTTTTAATTCAATTCCATTTAGTTTTACCAAATTATGTTTAACCAGTATCTACTGAGCATGATCATCTACTGAGCATCATCGTATACTGACCTGTGCTGAAGAGAGAGAGATACAAACTTTGCTCTCATGGAACTTAACAGTGTAGTTGACAAAATGCTAGATCTGGGTGCATTCAACAGAAGGGGAAATACGTGCTGCTACATGAATACAGCATGAAATGAGGAATCTTATTTTGACAATGGCGTAAGGGAAGACCTTTCAGAGAAAGATAATGAGGTGAAACATGAGGATGGGTACTATTAAGTCAGGGTCATTGTGATATGGCCATAGGTGGGGACTGCTAAGGGACAGAGAGAATCCCTAAGCTTCCTGGAAAAAAGCCAAATAAAACAAAATCCAAAGGTGCCATAAGGGTCCCCAAAGTATAAGCTATTATCTGATTTTGTAAATAAGACCCATATCTTGTCCATACATTGTCTATGGCTGCTTCCATATGATGATGGCAGGGTTGAATAGTTGCAGAATGACATTATGGCCTGTGAAACCTAAAGTTTTATTATCGGGCTCTATACAGAAAAAGTTTGTTAACTCCCACTGCAGAGGGACAAAATCCAGTTTCAAAGCCATCCGTCTGTTCATATGTCTACCAATTTCACCAATCTGTGTTAGAACACACCACTGAGCCAGTAGGCATATTTTGGGGGAAGATAAGTTCAAATTCCTACCCTCTTTGAGTTATGAGTGCACTGTGTGGGTAAAATTTCTTTTCCCCCACCAATATTATCCATGAATGTGTAGCTTCTAGAAATTCTAAGATAGTGTCAATAACTAGTCTTCCAGCTTTTGTTTTTGTTTTTGTTTTCTGTATATTGATATTTTAGAGAGTCACTATGAGAGGTCACACAGGGAAAATCTACACTGATATAATTTTAAAACTGAATTATGTGTGTCACTTGAGATCTTAATAATAAAGTAATCTTTGTTGGATTAGGAATTGATCACATGGCCTAACTTTACATTCTGGGCTGTTCTAATCAAGAATCATCGAGAATATATTTCTTCAATTTACTTGCCTTAAAGTACTCCAGTTAACCTCGAAACTCTCCATTCATTCTATTGATATTTCCCTTCCTTTCTGCTTGAAACAAAATAAAATGACCCCTTTTGCATTGGCGCGGTTGTGTTCCTTGTTCTCCTTGTCTCAAGTTGCCCTCCTGCAAATATCTATCTGTGCACTTTGCCAGTTAAAGACAGAACATTAATGGCCGCTGGTGCTCCAGTCACTACTCTATTCAGAAACTGCCATGGTACTCTATCACACGTAGTGGGGTTTGATGAGTTACGGCCTGTACGCCAAATCTGACCCTCTGTTTCTGTATGTCCTGTGAGCCAAGAATCATTTTTACATGTTTAATGGCTGCAAAACATTTTTAAAAATAATATTTCCTTATGTGTGAAAATTAATATGAAATTCAAACTCCATTATCCATAAATACAATTCTTTTAGGAGACAGACCCCCTCATTCATTAGCATATCACCTATGGCTGCATTCCACCACAGGGGCAGAGTTAAGTAGTTATAACAGAGATGAAGTGACCCACAAAATCTAGAACATTTACTCTCTGGCTCTTTATAGTAAAAGTGTTCCAGCCTCTGGCCTATAGGATTAGTTCTAACTTCTTGGTCTCCCACCACATATTATATAATCTGAACTCTAGTAATTTTCTTACCCCAGCTCTTCCCATACAAATCTCAACTAAGTTGATTTTTTATCATTTGAAATTATGAGAATTTCTGGTTTGACTCTGCTCATCTTGTGGCTCATCCTGTAATTAGTGGTTCCTCTTTTCCTTTGCGATCAATGAAAATTTAAACTCACTTATAAAGTATTCCTTGATTTGTCCCACCTTCAACACTTGACACATAAGAGTTGCTTCTTTAGTCAGGATAATTAATTCCCAAATGTGAGTGAACTCAATATTTCACAATTATGCCATAGTTTGATTGGGTGTTTTGTCAGCAGCTCCCACATGATAATATCTCCTTCCATCTTGTGATACTGGTAGATTCTTTTAAAAAAAATTAATATATAATGTATTATTTGCCCAAGGGGTACAGGTCTATGAATCATCAGTCTTAACACAATTCACAGCACTCACCATAGCACAAACCTTCCCCAATGTCCATAACCCAGCCACCCTATCCTACCCTCCCACCCCCAGCAACCCTCAGTTTGTTTCTTAAAATTAAGAGTCTCTTATGGTTTGTCTCCCTCCCCATCCCATCTTGTTTCATTTTTTTCCCCTCCATAACCCCCACAACCCCCTTCTCTGCCTCTCAAATTCCTCATATCAGAGAGATTACATGATAATTGTCTTTCTCTGATTGACTTATTTTGCTCAGCATGATATCCTCTAGTTCCATCCATGTTGTTGCAAATGGCAAGATTTTGTGTTTTTTGATGGTTGCATGGTATTCCTGTGTGTGTGTGTGTGTGTGTGTGTGTGACTTCTTCTTTATCCATTCATCTGTTGATGGACATCTAGGTTCTTCCCGTAGTTTGGCTATTGTGGACATTGCTACTATAAACATTTGGGTGCATATGCCCCTTCGGATCACTACATTTGTATCTTTAGGGTGAATACCCAGTAGTGCAACTACTAGGTCATAGGGTAGCTCTATTTTCAACTTTTTGAGGAACCTCCATATTGTTTTCCAGAGGGGCTGCACCAGCTTGCATTCCACCAACAGTGTAGAAGGGTTCCCCTTTTCCTACATCCTTGCTAACACCTGTTGTTTCCTGACTTGTTAATTTTAGCCATTCTGACGGGTGTGAGGTGGTATCCCATTGTGGTTTTGATTTGTATTTCCCTGATGCCAAGTGATGCAGAGCACTTTTTCATGTGTCTGTTGGTCATTTGGATGTCTTTGCAGAAATGTCTCTTCATGTCCTTGCCCACTTCTTGATTGGATTCTTTATTCTTTGGGTGTTGAGTTTGATAAATTTTTATAGGTTTTGGATACTAGCCCTTTATCTGATGTCATTTGCAAATATCTTCTCCCATTCAGTCAGTTGTCTTTTGGTTTTGTTGACTGTATCCTTCGCTGTGCAAAGGCTTTTGATCTTGTTGAAGTCCCAATAGTTCATTTTTGCCCTTGCTTCCCTTGTCTTTGGCGATGATTTTAGGAAGAAGTAGCTGCGGCTGATGTTGAAGAGGTTGCTGCCTGTGTTCTCCTCAAGGATTTGGATGGATTCCTGTCTCACACTGAGGTGCTTCCTCCACGTAGAGTCTATTTTTGTGTTGTGTAAGGAAATGGTCCAGTTTCATTCTTCTGCATGTGGCAGTCCAATTTTCCCAACACCATTTGTTGAAGAGACTCTCTTTTTTCCATTGGACATTCTTACCTGCTTTGTCAAAGATTAGTTGACCATAGAGTTGAGGGTCTGTTTCTGGGCTCTCTATTCTGTTCCATTGATCTCTGTGTCTGTTTTTGTGCCAGTACCATACTGTCTTTATGATGACAGCTTTGTAATAGAGCTTGAAGTCTGAAATTGTGATGCCACTGACCTTGACTTGCTTTTTCAACATTCCTCTGGCTATGCAGGGTCTTTTCTGGTTCCATATAAAATTTAGGATTTTTTGTTCCATTTCTTCGAAAAAAGTTGATGGTATTTTGATAGGGATTGCATTAAATGTGTAGATTGCTTTAGGCAGCATTGACATTTTCACAGTATTTGTTTTTCTAATCCATGAGCATGGAATGTTTTTCCATTTCTTTATGTCTTCCTCAATTTCTTTCATGAGTACTTTATGGTTTTCTGAGTACAGATACTTTGCATCTTTGGTTAGGTTTATTCCTAAGTATCTTATGGTTTTGGGTACAATTGTATATGGGATCGACTCCTTAATTTCTATTCTTTGGTCTTGCTGTTGGTGTATAGAAATGCAACTGATTTCTGTGCATTGATTTTATATCCTGACACTTTACTGAATTCCTGTATGAGTTCTAGCAGATTTGGAGTGGAGTCTTTTGGGTTTTCCACATAAAGTATCATATCACATGCAAAGAGTGAGAGTTTGACTCCTTCTTTGCTGATTTGGATGCCTTTAATTTCTTTTTGTTGTCCGATTCCTGAGGCTAGGACTTCTAGTACTATGTTGAATAGCAGTGGTAATAATGGACATCCCTGTCATGTTCCTGACCTTAGCAGAAAAGCTCTCAGTTTTTCTCCATTGAGAATGATATTTATTATGGGCTTTTCAAAGATGGCTTTGATGATATTGAGGTATGTACCCTTATCCCTACTCTTTGAAGAGTTTTGATCAGGAAAGGATGCTATACTTTGTCAAATGCTTTTTCAGCATCTATTGGAAGTATCATATGGTATTGCTCTTTCTTTTATTAATGTACTGTATCACAGTGATTGACTTGCAGATGTTAAACCAACTTTGCAGCCCAGGAATAAATCCCACTTGGTCGTGGTGAATAATCCTTTTAGTGTACTGTTGGATCCTATTGCCCAGTATTTTGGTGAGAATTTTCACATCTGTGTTCATCAAGGATATTGGTCTGCAATTCTCCTTTTTGATGGAGTCTTTATCTGATTTTGGGATCAATCTAAAGCTTGCCTCATAAGATGTTTGGAAGTTTTCTTTCCATTTCTATTTCTTGGAATACTTTCAGGAGAATAAGTAAAAATTCTTCTTTAAATGTTTGGTAGAATTCCCCTGGGAAGTGATCTGGCCCCGGCTCTTGTTTGTTGGGAGATTTTTGATTACTGCTTTAATCTCCTTAGGAGTTATGGGTCTGTTCAGTTCAGTAGTTTTTATCTCTAGGAATGCATCCATTTCTTCCAGATTGTCAAATTTTCTGGTTTATAGTTGGTCATAATATGTTCTTATAATTGTATTTCTTTGGTGTTGGTTGTGATCTCTCCTCTTTCATTCATGATTATATTAATGTGGGTCCTTTCTTTTTTCTTTTTGATAAGTCTGGCCAGGGGTTTATCAAGTTTATTAATTTCTTCAAAAGAACCAGCTCCTAGTTTTGTTGATCTGTTCTACTGTTCTTTTGGTTTCTATTTCATTGATTTGTGCTCTGATCATTATTATTTCTCTTCTCCTGCTGGGTGTAGGCTTCCTTTGCTGCTCTTTCTCCATCTCCTTTAAGAGTAGGGTTAAGTTGTGTACTTGAGACTTTTTTTGTTTCTTGAGAATGGCTTGCATTGCTATATACTTTCCTCTCAGGACAACCTTTGCTGTGTCCCACAGATTTTGAATGGTTGGGTTTTCATTTTCATTTGTTTCCATGAATTTTTAAAATTCTTCTTTAATTTCCTGGTTGACCCCTTCATTATTTAGTAGGATGCTCTTTAACCTCCCTGTATTTGAGTACTTTCCCACTCTCTTCTTGTGATTGAGTTCTTGCTTCAGAGCGTTGTGGTCTGAAAAATATGCAGGGAATGTTCCCAAACTTTTGGTACTGGTTGAGACCTGATTTGTGACCCAGGATGTGATCTATTCTGGAGAATGTTCCATGTGCACTAGAGAAGAATGTGTATTCTGTTACTTTGGGATGGAATGTTCTGAATATATCTGTGGTGTCCATCTGTTCCAGTGTGTCATTTAAAGCCATTATTTCCTGTTGATCTTTTGCTTAGAAGATCTGTCCATTTCCATGAGGGGGCTGTTAAAGTCCCCTACTATTATTGTAGTATTATCGATGTGGTTTTTTGATTTTGGTATTCATTGGTTTATATAGTTGGCTGCTCCCATGTTAAGGGCATAGATATTTAAAGTTGTTAGACCTTCTTGTTGGATGGACCCTTTTAAGTGTGATATAGTGTCCTTCCCCATCTCTTACAGTCTTTGGCTTAAAATCTAAATTATCTGATATTAGGATTGCCACCCCAGCTTTCTTTTGATGTCATTGGCATGGTAAATTGTTTTCCACCCCCTCACTTTAAATCTGGAGGTGTCTTTGTATCTTAAATGAGTTTGTTGCAGACAGCATATAGATGGGTCTTGTTTTTTTTAACCATTCTGATACCCTATATTTTTTGATTGGGGCATTTAGCCCATTTAAATTCAGGGTAACTATTGAAAGATATGAATATATTTGGTTTTATGAATTGCATTGTATTTGTATTGCCTGGTGGTGGGTATTATGGTGGGCATGTATTTAATGGAGCACTGGGTGTGGTGCATAAACAATGAATTTTGGAACACTGAAAAAATTAAATAAAAAAAAATACAAATTTTAAAAAATTAACTTTGAAAGACTAAAGGATCATGGGAAAAAGCCATGAATTCTATGTGCTGCTTTCCCCTAGCTCTGGTGTTCCAGAGTTCTTATTGTTTGGTAAACTTGGTCCTGACTAGATGTTCTTGCTGATCTTATGGGGGAAAAGACTGTTGCTGTGATTTTTTAATGTCTTTGCCTGAGGCAGAATTGCACCACACTTGCCAAGGGCCAGGCTATGTAATCTGTGTGGTTTTGGGCTTGGGAGATTTGGCCCCTGAATGCTTTCCATAGAGCTTTGGAGGAAGGGAATGAAAATGGCAGCCTCCCAATCTGACACCAGTAGGAGCCAAGAGCTCAGGGCTCCACTCCTCAGTGTGCCTTCAGAGAAAAGCAGTCAATCACTCCCATCTTCCTGGTCTCTGGCTGAGCTCTGTACTCACCAGCCTTTGACCAAGCTTTTCTGTCTCTGGAGGACTGCCCCTTTTGGAATCTCCAAAGCCTGCTGATTCCTGCAGCACATTCCTGTACCACTCCTCCTAGAGGAGAAGGGTGATTCTCTCTGTATATGCTGCTTCTTGGGTTCTTGCTCGAAGAACAATGGCTAAGCTGTGCCTCAGATCATGGTTTAAGGTAACCCCTGAGCTGACAGCCCACTTCTCACCTCCATCTCTGGTGCCAGCTTCCCCACTCAGATACTGGGGAGCTCTGCTGCACTCTGGCACCCCTGGACTTTTTGTGATCCCTGGGTCCTGAGACCCCACTGCCCCTGTGAGTGCGCCACACGCCCCCTCCCTCCCACTTGGGCTTTGGAGCGATGTCCCTCAGTGGAGCAGACTTCTAAAAGTTCCAATTTTGTGTTCCACTGCTCTCTCACTTGCCAGGAGTAACCCCTCCCCCCATGGTGTATCTTCCCAAATGTTGCCTTGGATTCACTTCTCTGCACATCCTACCTTCTGGAAAGTGGTCAATTTTCTGTTCCTAGAATTGTTCTTCTTCTCTTCTCTCTCCTGTTGAGTTTATAGCTCTTCAGAATGGTTTGATTACTATCTAGTTGAATTCCTGGGACCTGATGATCTTTAAGACTTCTATTCCTCTGCCATCTTGCTTCTCTCTGATAGTGATAGCTTCTAAGCCTTCAGTAGAATACTCTGCTGGAACCCTTGCATTCAGCAATAGATAGAGCAAGAAAGTTTGGAAAAGCAGTTTTATGGTTGGCCTAGAAGCGACATACATGATTTACACTTAAGTTGTTTTGATCAATATCCAGTTACGTGACATCAACTAATTGCCAAGGAACCTAGGAAATGTGGTCTTTCTTTAAATCTTGGAGGAATTGGAATTGGTAGACATCTGGCTGGGTTCTACCACATTGCCAAAAAGAAGTTAACTCTTCTGTGACTCTTTGAGGAAAGGAATTATACTTCTTTTTATGTTTCCAGCCATATAACACAGTATTTTGTACATTATGTTGTAGGTGTTAAGTAAATACATCATAGTGATACTTATGCCCGCTCTCCATTTTAAGTGTGTAAAGTTGTCTATTTAAAAAACAATTATTTATCTTTTAAATAAAAGGGAGAGAGTGATGAAGAGCATGTGCAGGAGGAGCAGAGGGAGATGGGCTCCCACACAGACTTTCTGCTAAGTATGGAATCTGACAATGGGCTTGATCCCACAACTCTGAAATCACAACCCGAGGTGAAATCAGGAATTGGACGCTGAATCAACCATGCCACCCAGGTGCTCTAAAGTTGTCTTTTTTAGAGGTTTTTGGCTTATTGGAGATGTCAGGCTAATTTCCTCCACTGTTATGTATATTACACTGAAGCAATATCTTATTTTAGGAACTTGAAAAACAAACACACAAACAAAAAACCTATCATGCTAGGTGATACTTACAAATGGAATAACTCAAAGTTTCTTACCCCAGAGTTTAAAATCTTCATTATAGAGTTACATTATTATCAGAGTGGCTAGATTTGTACTTATTTAGCCAAGTGTCTCATTGATCCTAATGAGTGATTAAGATTGTATTAAAGAAGATTATGAGGAGATGGTGGAGGAAGAAGCAGATGAATCTGTCTATCTCCCTACCTAGACAATAATTGCACTGGCAGAATCTGTTTGATGTAACCATTTTGGAAATATGTAGTCTCTTAAAGGCTTGCAACTATTAAAGGAAGCATTAGACAATGCAGTGTGGATTAATTTCTATTAATTTCAGGTCTTAGCTCAGGAGAGACTGCTCATAACATATATCTCTGACCCATAGCAGGCAGCAATATTTGTGTCTCTGCATCAGTACGCATATAGACTGTGGAAGCCAGAGGGGATAGTAAGGACCCTGTCCTGAAATATCAGGGATCTATAATCTGATTACTGATTGCTGCTTCTAATCATGGAGATAGAAACACTGAGACCTCCTTTAATTGTTGCAAACAAGTTCCCCTCTGGCTCAAAGGAATACCATGAGATTTAAAGGGCATGTCCCTTCAAATCCTTTTACTCCCCTCTTTTTACACATTTGGGACCCAGACATTAAAGACTGAAACATTCTAAAACAATAGCACATTTGGCAAAAATTAGAAAGTGACCACATATGCCCACTGAAAGGTGAAGCTCAGAAAGGACCCAAGAAAACCTAAGATTACACCTCAGGCTGATCCATGGTACAGAGACAACAATTAAAAAAAAAAATACAAATGATAAACAAAGTAACAAAATAAACAAAAACTCAGCAAATGCTAAGGAGAGGGGAAATTATAATTTTAAAAGTTACTATATTATTAAGTTCAAATGTATAGTTTTTGACAACAACAACAAAATTATAAGGCATAAAAGGGCGCCTGGGTGGCTCAGTGGGTTAAGCCGCTGTCTTTGGCTCAGGTCATGATCTCGGAGTCCTGGGATCGAGTCCCGCATCGGGCTCTCTGCTCAGCAGGGAGCCTGCTTCCCTCTCTCTCTCTCTGCCTGCCTCTCTGCCTACTTGTGATTTCTCTCTGTCAAATAAATAAATAAAATCTTTAAAAAAAAAAAAAAGAGACAGAAAATATGGCCCATTCAAGGTAAGAAATTAAATCAGTAGAAACTGTACTTGAGAAAGACATGATGGTAGATTTACTAGATAAAGATTTTTAAAACATTTGTCTTAAAGATGCCCAAAGAACTAAAGAAGATGTGGAGATCAAGAAAACGATGTATGAACAAATGGAAATATCAACAAAGAGATAAAACATTAAAAAGAAATAAAGTTCTGGAGCTTAAATTTTATAACTGAAATGTAACACTTACTATAGAGATTAACTTTGGGCAGTTTGAAGAAACACTCAGCAAACTTGAAGATAGGAAAATTGAAATTATCTAGTCAAAGGAACAAAAATAAAGAAGGTTGAAAAATGAGTAGACTATAAGGGATCTATAGGACATCAAACAGACCAAAACACTCATCATGGGAGTCTAAGATGGAGAAATGAGAAAGGGGCAAAGAGAATATTTGAAGAAATAATGGCTGAAAACTTCCCAAATTTGCTGAAATACATGAGAATAAACTTCCAAGAACAATGAACTCCACATAAGAGACTGACAGTGAAACACATTATAATCAAAAGTTCAAAAGCCAAAGACAGCAGATTATATTGAAATGAGGAAGAAAGAAGTGACTTGTCACATCCAAGCAACCCTCAATAAGATGAACAACAGGTTTTCTATCAGGAAATTGGAGGTTAGAAGGTAGAGAGCCCCTATATTCAAAGTGCTAAAAGAAAACTCACCTAAGAATACTGCATCCAGCAGAACAATCTTTCAAGTGAGGAAGAAATATGACATTCCCAGATGAACAAAATTTGAGGGAGTACATTACCACTAGTTTTGCCTTTCAAAAAATTCTCAAAAGAATACTGCAAGTTTAAACAAAAGAACACTAGATAGTAATTTGGAGCAATATGAAGAAGTAAAGAGCTCAACAAAGGCAATACATGGGTAATTATAAAAGTTAGTATTAGTCTAACAATAGACAGAACTCTATTTTTGTTTTCTATATCATTTAAGAAACAAATACATTAAAAAACAAGTTATTTGTCTAAAGACTAGTATTATTGTATCTTTGGTTTATAACTCCATATTTTATTTTCTACATAAATCAAAAGACTAATGCAATTAGAAGAATTATTCCTTAATATTTTGGGGATACAATTTATAAAAGCTTGTTTTTATGGCATCAACAATTAAAAGGGATAGGGATGGAGCTGTTAAAGGAATAAAGTGTATATGTTATCAAAGTTAAGCTCATATAGGTTCAAATTAGAGTGTTATAACTTTACAATGTTAAATGTAATCTCCATGGTAACTACAAAGAAAATAGCTATAGAATGTACACAAAAGGAAATAAGGAAGAAATTTAAACATTTCACCACAAAAAAAAAAAAAATCAACTAAGCACAAAAGAAGACAGTAATGTGGGAAATGAGGAACAAAAAAGCTATAAGTCATATAAAGAACAAACAACAAAATGACAGAAGTAAGTTCATTCTAACCAGTAAGTACTTTACATGGAACTAAAGTTTTCAGTCAAAAGAAGATTGACAGAATAGATAAAAAGATATGATCCAACTATATGCTGTGTATAAGAGACTCGCTTTAGATCCAGCGACACAAACTGAAAGTGAAAGGACAGAAAAAGATAGTCCATGCAAAGACTTAAGCAAAACAGAACAGAGGTGGTTGTACTAATATTTGACAAAATAGACATTAATACAAAAAAATTTACACATGATAAAATAGGGCAGTATACACTAATAAAAGGCGCAATACAGCAAGAAGGTATAAGATTATAAACATTTACACACCTAATGATAGACCATCAAAATACATGAAGTAAAACTGACAGAATTGAAGGGAGAAACAGAGTTTCATAATAATAGTCGGACTTAAATATGACACTCTCAATAATGGAATGAACAGCAACACAGAAGATAAATAAGGAAATGGAGAACTTAAACAGCATAATAAACCACCAGACCTAACAGATGTACACAGAACACCTGACCCAACAACAATATCATACACATTCTTCTCAAGTGCACACAGGACATTTTCCAGGATAAAGCACATGTTAGACTACAGGTTAGCTCTCAATAGATTTTAAAAGGTAGATGTCACACAAAGCATCTTCTCCAACCACAACAGGCTGAAGATAGTAGAAAAAATACGTTTAAAACTGGAAAATTGACAAATTTGTGGAAATCAAGCTACACATCTTAAACAGCCAGTGGATTAAGTAAGAAATCACACAGGAAACTAGAAGATACTTAGAGAATAATGAAAATGAAAATGCATCATACCCAAAACTTATGGAACACAGCAAAAGCAATACTAAAGGGGAAATTTATAGCTGTAAATGCTTACATTAACAAATAAGAAAGCTTTCAAATCAACAATCTAACTTTGCCAATTAAGAAACCAGATAAAGAAAAACAAACTAAATCCAAAGATAACAGAAGTAAGGATATAATTAAGATTAGAGCAGAGAAAAGTGAAATTGAGAATAGAAAACACACACACACACACACACACACACGCGCGCGCATATATATATATATATATATATATATATATAAATTCAATGAAACCAAATTTGGTTATATAAAAAGATCCACAAAATTGACAAACCTTTAGCTAGTTTGACTAAGGGGAAAAAAAAAACAACCTGAGAACACTCAAATTACTAAAATTAGAAATGGAAGTGGGGGCATTATACCAAGCCATTCTATAATAATAAAAAAGATTATAGGAAAGTACTGTGAACAAATGTATGCCAACAAATTGGATAATCTAGGTAAAATGGACAAATTCCCAAAAACTACCAAAATAATTTTTGAAGAAATAGAAAATCTGAAGAGATTTATACAGTAAGTTGATTGAATCAGTAATCAAAAATCATCCAACAAAGAAAAGCATTGGACCCAATGCCTTCACTGGTGAATTCTACCAAACATTTAAAGAATTAACACCAGCCCTTCTCAAACTTTTCCAAAAAATTGAAGAAGAGGCAATACTTCCCAACTCATTCTATGCTGTCATCATTACCCTGATACCAAAGCCAGACAAAGACACTATAAGAAAACCATCAACCAGTATTCTCTTATGAGCATTGATGCAAAAATCCTCAACAAAACCATCAAAATGAATTCAGGAGCATATTAAGAGGGTTATATACCATGACCAAGTGGGATTTATTCCTGAATGTAGGGATGATTCAACATATGAAGTACATATAAACAAGGTAACACATTGCAACAGAATGAAGGAATAAAAATTCACATGATCTTCTTGATGCAGAAAAAATTTAAACAAATGAGACAAATTCAATGTCATTTTATGATAAAACACTCAATTTGTTAGGAATACCAGGAAACTGCCTCAAGAAAATAAAAGCCATATATGAATAACCCACAGCAAACATAATATTCAGTGGTGAATCACTGAAAGCTTTTCCTCTGAGATCAGGACCAGAATGACCTTTTCTACCATTTTTATTAACATAGTACTTGAAGATCTAGCTGGAGTAGTTGGACAAGACAAAGAAATAAAAGGCATCCAAATTGGAAAGGAAGGAGTGAAATTATCCTGTTTGCAGATGACATAATCTTGTATATAAAAAAACTCTGAAGATTTCACCAAAAAACTGTACAACTAATAAATGAATTCAGTAAAGTAGAGAATACAGTCAACACAAAAAAATCATTCATATATAATTAACAATCTGCAAAAGAAATTATGAAAGTAAGTCCATTTATAAAAGCATAAAAAAATACTTAGGAATAAACTTAACCAGAGAAGTGAAATACTTGTACAATAAAACTATAAAGCATTACTGAAAGAAATTAGAAAAGACATGAATAATGAATAAATGGACATAACCACATTTCATGTTCATGGATTTAAAGACAATGTTGTCAAAATGTCAGTAATATCCTAAGTGGTAGAGGGATTCAATTCAATGTAGTCACTATTAAAATCCCAAAGACTTTTTTTTTCTTTTTTCAGAAATAAAAAATCCCATCCTAAAATTCATATAAAATCTCAAGGGAGTCAGAATAACTAAAACAATCTTGAAAAAGAACAAAGGTGGAAGACACATACTACCTGATATTAAAACTTGCTGAATAGTCAAAATAGTGTGGCGCTGACATAAAGACACATAGACCAATGGGATAGAAGAGTACTCAGAAATAAACCCTTGCTTACATGGTCAAATGATTTTTGATGAGGGTGCCAAGACAGATGGTGCTGGAAAACCGAGTATCCAGAGGTAGAAGAATGAAGCTGGATCCTTACCTAACACTATATGATAGATTAAAAAAACCTAAAACCATAAAATTCTTGCAAGAAAACATAGGGTTGTGCTGTACAACATTGGATTTGGCAATGATTTCCTGCATATTACACCAAAAATGCATGCAAAAACAGAAAAAAAAACCAGACAAATTGGACTTAAGGAAAATCTTAAAATTTGTACATCAAAAGACAGTATCAAGAGAGTAAAATGGCAACCCACAGACTGGTAGAAAATATTTGCAAATCATGTATCTGATAAGAAGGAGGATGGGTGCCTGTGTGACTCAGTTGTTTGGGCAAGTGCCTTGGGCTCAGGTCATGATCCCAGAGCCCCAGGATCAAATCCCACATCGGGCACCCAGCTCCATGGGGAGTCTGTTCTCCCTCTGACCTTCTCCCCTCTTACTCTCATGCGCGTGCTCTCTCTCTCTCTCTCAAATGAATAAATAAAAATCTAAAAAAAAAAAAAATGGTTACATAGGGTGACTCAGTCAGTTAAGCAGCTGCCTTTGGCTCAGCTCATGATCCCAGGGTCCTGGTATGGAGCCTCACGTCTGGTTCTCTGCTCAGCAGGGAGCTTACTTCTCTTTCTGCTTCTGCCTGCTGCTCTCCCTGATTGTGCTTTCTCTCTCTGTCAAATAAATAAATAAAATATATATTTTTTCTGTTTTAAGAAAAGAGGTTACACTTGCTATTTCCTTTTTCATTCCACTAATGTTTAGATATTAATATCTAATATTAATACATATCTAATATGTAAACAACAACAAAAAAGCAATCTGATTAAAAAATGGGCAAAATACTTAATTAGACATTTCTACAAAGAAGATATACAAATAGCCAATAAGCACATGGAAAGATACCCAGTTTGGCTATTAGAGAAATGCAAGTCAAAACTACAGTTCTACTTCTGAGAACGTGTCCCAAAGACTTGAAAGCAGTGTCTGGAAGAGATATTTGTGCAACTATATTTGTGGAAACATTTTTCACAATAACTAAAACATGAAAACAACCCAAGTGTCTATTAACAGGATGAATGCAAAATATGTATATATTTGAAATGGAATACTACTTGGCCTTAAAAGGAAGGGAATTCTGACATATGTTTCAACCTGGATGAACCTTGAGAATATTAATCAAAATGAAAAAAGCTAAACATAAAAAAGACAAGTACTGTGTGATTCCAATTGTATAAAATACTTCGTGTAGTCAAAAATCATAAAGATAAAAGTAGAATGGGGCAGGTGTTGAGGGCAGGGAGAAATAAGGAGTTACTGTTTGATGAGTATAGAATTTCAGTTGTAAAAGATGAAAAGAGTTGTGAAAATGGATGGTGGCGATGGTTGTACAACATTGTAAAGTGTTTTCTTTTTTAAATATTTTATTTATTTATTTGACAGACAGAGATCACAAGTAGGCAGAGAGGCAGGCAGAGAGAGAGGAGGAAGCAGGCTCCCGGCAGAGCAGAGAGCCCGATGCAGGGATAGATCCCAGGACCCTGGGATCTGAACGAAGGCAGGGGCTTAACCCACTGAGTCACCCAGGCGCCCCTGTATAGTGTTTTTAATAACATTGAATTGCACACTTTAAAAATGGTTAGAGTGGTAAATTTTGTATCATGCATTTTACCACAATAAAAAAAAATAAGGGTGGAGAAGAATCTTTGGAAGGCATCCTTTCATCCAGTGTTGTTGGGGAACATGACAAAGACAATGGAAGAAGGAGGTTTCATCTGCCAGCTGTTTCCTTTTTCATTCCACTAATGTTTAAATATCACTGTTTTTTTAGGCACCTGGATGGCTTAGTCAGTTAAGCAGCCCAGAGTCCCAGGATGGAGTCCTGTGTCAGTTCCCTGCTCAATGGGGAGTCTGCTTCTCCCTCTGCCCCCCACACCCTGTTCCTCCTTGTGCACTCTTTCCCTCTCACAAAAATAAATAAATAAAATCTTTTAAAAAATAAAAAGCTATGACTGGATTTTAGAATTTCTTTAAAAATACTATTGCCTAAAAGTTATAAAGATATAGAAGTGCACTAACAGTAATCATATGTTTTAGTAATTAGATGATGTATCAATAGAATGGAATGTTGTTTTTTAAAATGTGAAAATAGTATTTT
The DNA here is from genome assembly GCF_020171115.1 of Neogale vison. Classification (NCBI taxonomy): domain Eukaryota; kingdom Metazoa; phylum Chordata; class Mammalia; order Carnivora; family Mustelidae; genus Neogale; species Neogale vison. The sequence goes on from NC_058099.1 coordinate 81,167,469, forward strand.
AAATGTGAAAATTGAAATGTATTATGTGATCCAGAGGAAATAAGATTATTAAGGGCATAGTGATTGTAATGATGTAAAAAATGCACAACCTGAAAAAATGAAATTGTAGTTAGGCAGATTAAATTATGTGTCTCTGGTAACAATTTTTCATATCTTCTAGCTGTATATTCTCTTACATTTAAAATAAGGGGAGGGGCACCTGGGTGGCTCAGTGGATTAAAGCCTCTGCCTTCAGCTCAGGTCATGATCCCAGGGTCCTGGGATTGAGCCCCACATAGGCTCTCTGCTCAGCAGGGAGCCCGCCTCCCCCCTCTCTCTGCCTGCCTCTCTGCCTACTTGTGATCTCCGTCTGTCAAATAAATAAAATCTTAAAAAATAAATAAATAAAATAAAATAAGGGGAAAAAAACCTTCCCAGCCTCTTAGCTAAGATCTAGGGTAGTATCTGTTCTTACCAGTTTAAAATAAGGAAAAACTAATCCCTCTAGGAAGCTAAACTGTCTACAGTCTCAGGAGATCACCATCTACTAAATTTTGTGACTCACTTAGCTGGAGGTTTGACCACACCCCTAATACTCCCTTACAACAAGATCTCCTTTAATCTGCCTCATTGCTCAGAGGTCAGACCCTTGCTTTTGTATGAAGTCAGTTGCTGTGTTCATCACCATTCCAGTCCCAGCTCATAGCAGAGACTTCCGTTTCTTGTGTCAAATTTTCCAGCCTTACTCAGTTTATTGCCCACCTGCTGTGATGACAGTAAAGATGGCAGAAGCCGTTTAAAAAGATTATATTAGAAAGTCTTTAAGTTACACACAAAAAAATTCAAGCACAAGAATAAATTCTAAATTTGCTTTGGATGTAAGCTTTTCACAGCAATGACAAAACTGAGCAAGTGTGAACAATCATAACAAATGCCTCCTTCCTCAGATGAACCCTGTGTGGCATTTTCTTTGCACATTGGAGCAGTTGCTTTCTTCTTCCATTCAGGACTGACTCATCATTATTGTTTAGTCTCTAATGAACAGTGATAAAATATTCAGGGTGCCTGAAATTTTTAGCTTTTTCTTAAAGGAGTTTTGAAATGATGCTCTGGAGTCCATGACTAAAGGTATCCTATAATAAAAGTACATAAAAATGGTCAACAAAATGAAAGTGTCAATAAAGATGGTCTCTGTGATAACTTCGAAAGATGCGTGCTGCTGACCTGGCTTTTATTTCTTCTTTAAATATTAATTGTTGATTTGCTGGTTTGAAAGCTTAGCTTCCAGTGCAGAGAGGTCTATAGCTATGAATTTCTGATTTTTTTTTTATTTGAAAGAGAAAACTGGATTTCACTGCTCCCACAAGGGTGTTGGGGTTTGTGTGCTAATTCCACCTGTGTGTAATATGTGGTTACTACACTTGCTGAGTCTCCATGTCTTGTTTTAGTGCATCGTTGTGCTAGGGATATTGGTGAGGAAATTTGTCTGTGAAAAATAGCAGAGCGATAAAAATGAAAAAAAAAAAAAAAGAGCAAAGGCAGCACTTTCCATTCTGAATGTGTTCCTTCTTATTCCTATCTTGACTCCTCACACATCCCAAGGAGGTAGTTTGATATAATGGAAATGATAAACTTTGGTGTGTGACCATTTTTGGCCCTGCAATTTAAAAGCGACATGATTTTCGGGAAGATTCCCCATCTGTAAAATTAAGGATAATATCTATCTTGCAAGGATTTTGTGAGAATTAAGTTCAATACTGTGTATAAAACAAGAATCAGCCATTAAAGCATGTGTCTGGTGTATCCATAAAACCTCTGGTTTCACCTTAATTTTCCTAGCCTGATATATCTGTGACTCCTAGTCTATATATTTGTTTTGCTCCTTTGAAAGCTGCCTTAAATTTTCTGGAAGAGTGAGAGTGTGCTGGTTATTAATTTATTGCTTCTCAGCACCGAACCCACACCTTCTTTGTCCTGTATTGTGCTACTGAAGACGGACTCAAGAAACATTTATTTTTGGCCTGTGGCTCAGGGTTAGAGTTCTGCCAATGGCAAGCCCAGAGGGAGGTTCCCTGCAGTGGCTGCTTGTGTTCACCTTACAGGTCTCTTCTATCCCATCAGTTGTTAACCACATTTTATCATGATGAACCAACATAGTTAACAGGTCTTGATTCCCTGTGCAGATTACTGGTATGGTGTCTGTGTCCTGACCAGGCCCTGATGAATACTCAGAGAGTGAAGTGTGATTGACAGAATTGATTGACTTTTATTTAGTAAATTTGAGCCAGTTATTTCACTGAGAATATAAAAAGGAGTAAGACAAAGTCCCTCCTCTCGAGAAACTTAGAGTATAGTGGATTTTCAGGATCACAGCATGGGAAGAATGTTTAAGATCAGTTTTCTAGTTCAACAGCTTGCTTGTGAAACATCTATAGTAGGGTCACCTTTTGGTCTGGCCTCTAACACTTCGGCGAGAGACAACTGCCTTTTGGCCTTCATAGATTATCATCCTGTTCTTCCTCATTTGAAACAGGACTTACCGCCTTGTATTTCATTTATCAAACAAAATTCTACCTTCTGGTATAATTGGTGAATCCAGTCAATATTTATTGGGCACCTTCCACACACCAAACACTATTGTAGATTCTAGGGTTGCACCTGTGAATTAAAATGAGGATTCTCTGCCCTCATTAATCCTAGGTTCTAGTGCAGAGGCAAAGAAGAAATGAGTCAACAAAGAAATACAGAAGATGATACAGAGAGGGAAGGACGTAAACCTCGTGGTGCCTAGCAGGTGCCTGAGGAAGGTGGGATACTCCTTTAGAGAAAGTGGTCGTCAAAGTCCTCTCTAAAAAAGAGTTATCAGGGGGCGCCTGGGTGGCTCAGTGGGTTAAGCCGCTGCCTTCGGCTCAGGTCATGATCTCAGGGTCCTGGGATCGAGTCCCGCATCGGGCTCTCTGCTCAGCAGGGAGCCTGCTCCCCTTTCTCTCTCTCTCTGCCTGCCTCTCCGTCTTCTTGTGATCTCTCTGTCAAATAAATAAATAAATTCTTTAAAAAAAAAAAAAAGAGTTATCAGAAATGGTTTGGCATGTCAGCAATCTGGTAAGAGCCCGTGTGTCTGGACCAAGGTAGGCCCGAAGGCAGGTGGGACAAAATGAGGATGCAGCAGTTTTAGGGCTAGCATACAATGGCAAACCCACTGAGGGTTTTATGCAGGGAGTCCCATCATTTGCCTTGGGGAAAAAAAGTCTCTCTTTTCTCATGAATATTTTGTTTTTGAATATTTTGAATATGAATGTTTTGTTTATCTACCCTGTACCAAGTCCCCTCCTCTTCCCTCTTCTCCCAACCCCTTGTTATCCACCTCCATATCAACAATTCTCAGCTTCTTCAACAGTATTAGCCCACTGAGATGCTGTGGTTTCTCAGGCCCCTCTTATCTCAATTTGTTGATTTGTTCAGATCCCAGAATTAAATTCTTTCTATTTTGCATTCTAAATGTGATCTGACCAATGCAAATAAAGGGACCTTGTCCACTGGTTTGGGTGCTAGATAATTTTTAATTCTTTTTTAAGGAAGCAAACTCTATTTGGTCTTGACTTTTGCCAAGACAGTGTTTACTCAATCTGGAATATGGTGAAAGCAGATTGTTTTCATTTTCTCTTTCAGTCTTATGGAATTGAGTTCTTGAATCAGAATAAAGAAGCATCTTGTTCAGTTTTAAAGGTTGTCATGTTGGTATTATCAAGTGTTTTTATCCAAATTATTTCTTTGCCAGCTTCTAGGTAACTATGAATTGCCTTTCAGAAATTGCCACAATTAAATATCAGATGTGAATGATTATGAAATCTCCAAGTAAACTTTAGAAATTCGCATTAGAATTCTGTCACTGTCACAGTGACACATGTAATTTCAGTTTCCTAGAATTCCTCAAATTTCTTGTAGACTTTTCCATATCGGTTACTCTAGAAGTAGGGAAAAAATGAGGAGGAAAGGGAAAGAATCCCCTTGATTCTGTAGTAAAATGCATAACCAATCCTTTTGCTAACTAGCATTTATGGAAGGGGTTTGAAATGCATAGAGAAGCTTGTAAGAAATACTTCCTACCTATGCTGAGAAAAACTTATATTTGCATTTGAAGACATCTAAAAATAGGATAAATAAGTGTAGTTGAAAAACATCTCTCAAGAAATTTTAATACACATGAGGCATGGCTTCTTAAAAAATTAGTATTAAAGCTTATCCACTATAGCAAATATGTGACAAAGTCTAAGATGTTGCACTGATTGTGACTATAGGGGACCCAGATTTTCTCCAGGTGTGTGGGATTCAGTGATATTACCAGACACCAGGAATACATTTGTGCTCAATTACAACATGTAGAATGCTGCATTGGGCTCTATTAGAATTTGTTTTCTGTTACATTTGATTATAATTGAATCAGAACATTTTGGTTACTTTAGAGAACTCCTGGTTCCTCTCTGAAAGAATCCTTCTTTGTTTTTGCCTTGAGTACTCAGGCAAGGAAACAACTATTGTGTCATCGTCTTCAGAAAGGTGAAGACGCGATGAATACTTTCAAAATATGAAAATAAGGAGGTCAGTGGAGTTTAAGTGGAAAGGGTGCTATAGATCTGGCTGGGTGTCTACCCTGGAGACGTTCTTCCCTTAATACCTAACTGCCAAGACCGCAAGTTTGATTGGGACAGCGGTGTGCCCGTATTAGAAAACATGAACTTCTCAGAGGCCTTGCAGCTATGGGGAGTCTGTGATCTGGCTTAGCCAGTGAGATATAAATATTAAGTCATTGGGATCGGGATTCTAGAAATGCTACTGCTGACCTATTTTCAGATTTTTAAAAAGACAGTTTGAGCTGGCATGTATTCTTTTTTGTGCCTTCGCCTTTTGTTTCCTAGAATATGATTTTGAGAGTGAAGCACCTTCTTGTAACCATGAGTCAACAAATAGGAAGAGGAATGGCACATGATCAGGGTGGTTGGACGCACAGTTAGGTTGTGTGGGCCTCAAGGGCATAATGAAGCCACCGGACAGCCTGGGGCTGCTAACTCTGGACTCAGGGTCCTGTGAACAAAATTAACCCATATTATAATAGGGTTTTCTTTACATGTAGATGAATGCTGTCCCAACATTGAGCAATCTGACTACAAAGATGAATAAATTTGACTTGATTCTTTACAGAAAATCTCTTTTGTGAAGTTAGCAGTGTTGGATTAAACTGATCCACATTAATGTCTGTGATGGCTTATTTGATCATTTGAGCAAAACATTCGAATAAATGTCTTCAAGGAAAATATACCCTATTTCCGTTTCTGTGGATTACTCACAGTAAGCCAAAAATAGTGGCCAAATTTAACTCTCTTCTTACCGAATATCATGGTTCATACTGAGTGAAAAATAGGGGCCCAATTAGACCTTTCTTTTAAGTGGTCGTTAATACATAAGTGTACATACAGGCAAACACACACACACACACACACACACACACACACACACACACACACGACTGAGAAATACATCAGGCACTTCCTACGCACAAATACCTGAAAGAAAATGTTCTCTCTTCTCTCTTGCATGTCTCTCAAATGCAAGTAGGATTATGAGCTTTTGGCTGTTTGCCTACCTTTTAGTGCAAATTACCTTTAAGATGAGGGCCCTTAATTGTAATGGATTTAGCCTGTGCCGCTATACAATGCTGACAACACATGTCTTATTAATGAGTATTTCAAGCATCCATTTCAGTATATCTTGTCTCTTATGACAGGAAAATATTCCAATAAATCTTTTCTCTTCTATTCATCACAGTTTTGGCAACAGGAGTGTGAGCGAAGACAAAAGAGACTTGAAGCTTAAGGAGGTGTTGCTGCCCCACCCCCCACCGACATACACCCCATCTCAAAATCCCAAGTAACCATCTTACCATTGCTAAACAATGAGACTGATTTTTACAAGATTGCCAATGTGACCAATATCAGTTAATTCTACTGTACCCAGCATGAGTAGGACTGATCCAGATTCATGTTGCATAAGGTCTGACTACAAAGGCAAATGGTTTACACACTTCTGGGTTAAGAATCTTCTTTCATCAACGATAGACTATTAAGTTGTTATAAGCCTTTGAAATTCCATAGAAAATTTAAAGAGTTCTGATCTATTAATTTTAGTGAGATTACTGGCAGTATTTGTTGCTTCGTAGCAAGATGAATTCCTAAAATACCCACGGATACTTCTTTCTAGTACAATAGTGGTGTACTGATTGCTGAAGGTTTGTTTTGCTAAGCCAGAACCTGTCGCCTCTTCCCACCCATCCTTTTAAAAGAATTCTCACTGTCCCCTTCCTCACAGTATTTTAAATTTTTCAATATCATTCCATCCTCACCCCTCCTAAACCTTATTTCAAAGCACCACCATCATTCTCTAACTTAACTTTAATTAATAGCTTTCTACCTGGTCTCCTTGCCTTTAGTCTCGAGATGGTTCTCCAATTCTTTTTTACACTCAACACATGCAAACCTTGGTTTTTAATTAAGCAACTGTGTTTTAGAACAGTTTTAAATTTAGAGAACAAATGAGCAAGTGTATAATTCTCACATATTCCCCCCATCTACACCTCCCCCACAAAGTGTCCACAATTGTGAACATCTGGCATTAATTAGTGTGTTATAATTGTTACAAATAATGAAACAATGTTAGAGCATTTTTATTAACTGAAGTCAATAGTTACATTAAGGTTCACTCTTCCTGTTACAGAATTCTGTGGCTTTTCACAAATGCATAATGTGCTGTGTTCCCCATTATGTTATCACACAGAATGGTTTTGCTGCCTAAAGTTCCCAGTACCACGACCTCTTCATCCCCTACTCCCACACTGAGCCCCTGACCACTACCCATCTCTTTATTTTTTCTATATTTTGCCTTTTCTCGAATATGATACGTTTAGATTCAGATAGAATGTTGTCTTTTCAGACTATCTTCCTTCATTTAGCAATATGCATTCATGTCTTTTAGAGGCTTGATAACTCATTTCTTTTCATCACTGAATAATATTTCCTTGTCTGGATGTTTAACAGTTTGTTTATCCATTCACCTACTGAAGGATGTCTTGATTGCTTCCAGCCTTTATTTAATTCAAATATTTTAAAATTTGTCTTAAGATTTCTCTGTGACACATATGTTGCTCGAACATTATTGTGTAATATTCAACTATTTGGGGATTCTCCTGTTTCTCTCTATTACTGATTTCTAGTCTAATTCCATTGTGGGCTGAGACCATGCTTCATATGATTCCTATTCTTTTAAGTTTGTTAAGGTGTATTTCTTAGCCAAGAATGTGGTCTCTCCCAGTGAATGTTCCATGTGAACTTGAGAAGAATGTGTGTTCTACTGTTGTTGGGTGAAGTGTTCTATAAATATTGAATAGATTGATTTGATTGATGGTGCTGTTCAGACCAACTCTGGCCTTACTCATTTTCTAACTGCTGCATGTATCAGTTATTGATATAAGGGCGTTGAAGTCTCCAATTATCATGGTCGATTCTCCATTTCTCTTTGAGTTACTATTAGTTTTTGGCATGTGTATTTTGACACTGTGTTGTTAAAAGCAAATACATTACCAACTGTTAGGTGTTAAAGGATTGACCCTTTATCATTATATAATGCCTCTTTCTATCCCTGTGATTTTCCTCTCTCTGAAGTCTGCTTTGTCTGAGATTAATACAGCTACCCTAGCTTTCTTTTAATTAGTGTTTGTACAGAATATTTTTCTCTATCTACTTTATTTTATTTTATTTTTTTTTTAAGATTTTATTTATTTATTTGTCAGAGAGAGAGAGTGAGAGCGAGCACAGGCAGACAGAGTGGCAGGCAGAGTCAGAGGGAAAAGCAGACTCCCTGGCGGAGCAAGGAGCCCGATGTGGGACTCAATCCCAGGACTCTGGGATCATGACCTGAGCCAAAGGCAGCTGCTTAACCAACTGAGCCACCCAGGCGTCCTCTCTACTTTATTTTAAATCTCTATGTGTCTTCATGTTTAAAATGGGTTTCTAAAAAACATGTATGTGAGTCTTTTTTTTTTAAATCCACTCTGTCTCTTATCTTTTAATTGGTATATTCAGACCACCAAGATGCGAAGTGATTATTGATATAGTTGCATTAATATCAACCATGTTCGATACTCTTTTCTGTTCATTGCACTTGTTCTTTTCTTTTTTATTCCTTCTTTTTCTGCCTTCTCTGATTTTAGTTGAACATTTTATATGATCTTATCTTTTCTCTTAGCATGTTAATTCTACTTCACTTTAATTTTTTTTTTTTTTGGTGGCCATACTAGAGTTTTCCTTATACATTTATAACTAAGTCCACTTGCAAATAACACTGTTATTTGATGTTATATGATGTGCAAGGCATAGTGCAGTTACCTTGTAATGGAGTGTTCCCATTCCCCTCTCCTGATCTTTATAACATTTGTTTCATTTATCCAAGTGCTCTAACCTCCTAATACATTGTTGCTGATTTTGCTTTGAATAGTTGTCTATTAATCATAAGAACAAACTTATAGATTTTGCTTTACTTTCATTTATTCCTTCCCTTACCCTTCTCCTTTCTTTATGTGGATCCAAGTTTCAGATCTCTATCATTTCCTTCTTTCTGAAGATTGTAACACTTTCTTGTAGGGCCAGTCTGCTGATGACAAAGTCTCTCAGCCTTTGGGCAAGTATTTCTCCTTCAGTTTTGAAGGGTAATATGACTGGATATAGATTTCCAATGTTGGGCTGGATTTCTTTCAACATTGTGAGTATCTTACTCTGTTCTCTTCACACTCCCATGGTTTCTGACAAGAAGTTCAGTGTAAATTTTTTTTCTTTGTTCCTTCATAGGTAAAAGTTTTCCTAAGTGTTTCCCACTCCTCTTGCTTCTTTCAACATATACTCTTTGCCTTCAGTGTTCTACAGTTTGTATATGATATCTCTAGGTGTGGAGCTTTGTTATTTATCCTGCTTGGTGTCTTCTGAGCTTCCTGGATCTGTGGATTGGTGTATGTCATTCATTTTGGAAAATTCTTAGCCATCATTACTTCACATATTTCTTTTGCTTTTTTCTCTCTTCTTCTTGTCCTATTCTCCTTACATATAGGATGTACCTTTTGTAATTGTCCCACAGTTCTTGGCTATTCCTTTCCTTTTTTAAAAAATTATTTTTCCCCCCATTTTGTATTTCAATTTGGAAAGCTACTGCTATATCTCAATATCACTGATTCTTTCCTTGGCTGTACCCAGTATTTTGAAACAAACATTTTTTCCTTTCTGTTATAGTGTTTTTAATGCATCGGATTTTCTTTTGATTCTTTCTTTGAGTTTCACCTTTTCTACTTATTCTTTTCTATTATTCTTTCTTGTTTACTCTTTCCATTAGAGTCCTTTACATATTTAATCATAGTTTTTTAAAAATTTCTTGTCTGTTATTCCAAAATCTGTGTTATGTATGAGACTGGTTTTGATGATTTGTCTCTCCAGACATTTTTTTTTTGACCTCTTAACACAGCTTGTAATTTTTTGTTGAAAACTGGACATGATGTATCACTTAACAGGAATCAAGGCAAATAAAACTTTAGTGTGAATCTTTATGTTAATTGGGCTAGGAGCAAGCTCTGTTTAATATTACTGCAGACAAATGTGACTGAGGATTTAGTTCCCTCTAGTATTCTTATTTGTTTTCTCGCCTGTTGTGTTTCTATTTCTCCAAGACCTTAAGTGGGGCCTGTGTTTTGTACATCTCTTGATTATAACCTACTGTTATTATTTATTATTTCCCAGGTTTTAGCAGGCTTCAGTCCCTGGGCTCTGACTTTCAGAAGTATTTCTTAGTTTGTATTTTTTTTTGTTTGTTTGTTTTTGTTTTGTTTTGTTTTTTCTTCTATCTCTAGATAGGAAGGATAGTGAGCTGCAGTTGGATAATTGTGCTTCTTCCAGGTCAGATAAGGCTGTATTATAACAGTTTTCCCTGGAGGACAGACTTTTGTTATGGAAAACCTCTGAATATATTTCAAAATGGTAATTTCCTCCTACTACCCCTGCCTAGAATAGGAGGGGGTTTGCTCAGATCATCACATTGAAAACCTGCTGGGGTTCCTGGAGATAAAACTCACAAAAGCATGGAGGTCTCTGCAAAGAATGACCTCCCAGAATTTTTTTTTTTTAATTTTAAGAGCATTTGATCAAGTATGAAACATATTTGTAATATGCATAACAGGAATTAATACATAAAGAACACTACTAAAATGACAGTAGTTTGGGGTTTTTAAAAAAGATTTTTTATTTGAGAGATAACACACATACAAGTGTGTGAGGTAGGGAGGACCAGAGGGAGAAAGAGAATCTCAAGAAGACTCCCCACTGAATGCAGAGCCTGATGTGGGCCTTAGTCTCAGGACCCTGAGATCATGACCTGAGCCAAAATAAAAAATCAGATGCTCAACCAACTGAACCACCAAGGCACCCCAAAATGACAGTTTTAATGAAAATCAGAACAAGAGAAATGAATAAGAAATTCACGCAAAAGATGTAACTGTAAATATATTTCAAAAGTTAATGCTTGCCAGCTTTTTTTTTTTTTTAAATTGTGGTAAGAACACTTAACATGAGATCTATTCTCTTGATGGATTTTTAATTGTGCAAACTGTACTGTTAACTATATAGGCACATGTTATACAGCAAATCTCCAGAATCTATTCGTCTTGCATAACTGAAACTTTATACCCACTGATTAGCAACTCCCAACCCCACCCCCCACCCCCCCGCCCCGCACCGGAGGCAGAAACTGATAGGTACACTTAAATGGTAATTGTGATGAATTGCTGCAGGTTGTGTATGGACTAGTTTGGGAATAAAAATTCAAGGAGATACTGCTGGAAGTTCTAACTCTCAACCTAGTCTGTACTAGTCTGTACTCAGCCTTCAGCAGTTTATTAAAAATCACGGTTTAAGTGCGCCTATCAGTTACTATCTGCAGGGGTTTCTGCTCCTAGTTTGTTGATCTTGGCTGTGATTCTCTGTATTCTCCTGTCTCTCCAGATTTGGGGGTAGTGATTTGCCCCATGACATCAATTCTCTGATGGATCTGATAAAAATAATTTTCAGTTAGTTCAGCACTTTTCGTTGTTGTGGGATGGGAGTGATGACTTCCAGGCTCTTTAGATGGAGCTGAAATTTCTAATTTTTTTTTTGTCAGATATATTTTTTTAAAGATTTTATTTATTTATTTGAGAGGGGGAGCATGAATGGGGTGGAGATGGAATGGGGCAGGGGGAGAAGCAGATTCCCTGCTAAGCAGGGAGCCCAACATAGGGTTGGGCTGACCTAAGCCAAAGGCAGACACTTAACCAACTGAGCCACCAGGTGCCCTGATAATGTTTTTTATAGTTCCATTTACAACAGCTTCAAGAAAAATAAAATATTTGCTAGTAAATTTAGCAAAAGGAGTATGAAATGTATACTCTGAAAACTGTGTTTGAAAATTAAATGGAAAAGCATCATATATTCATGGATTAGACTTCTTAATATTGTTAAGTTGGTAACCCTCCCCAAATTGATTTATAGATTCTCTGTCAGAATCTCTATCAGAATCCCTGGCTTATTATTGAAATTGGCAAGCTGATTCTAAAATTCATCAGACATCCCAAGGAATCTGGAACAGCCCAAACAGTCTTGGGGGAAAAAAAAAAGAAGAAGAAGAAGAAGCACAAAATTGGAGGACTCATACTTCATGATTTCAAAACTTAATATAATGAAACAGTAGTTCAATGCACTGTGGTACTGGGGTTAGGATACACATATACATCAGTAAAATAGAATTAAGAGTGTAAAGAAAACATTATGTGTCCATGGTATACTGATTATTGGCAAAGGTGTCAAGACCACTAAATAGGGAAAATAACCTTTTCAACAATGATGTTGGGATAACTGGATAGTCACATGTAAAAGAATGAAATTAGATACTTCATACCAAACACAAAAATTAACTCAAAATGGGTCAAACATGTAAATATTAAAGTTAAAATTATAGAACTCTTCGAAGAAATCATCATGATCTTGATTTTGTCAAGCAATTCTTAGATATGACACCAAAATTAAAAGCAGCAAAAACAATAACAAAAAGGAGATAAAATGGACTTCATCAAAAATCCTAATCTTAAAAAAAAAAAAAAGACTGATGAAGCCATTCTCTAGCTTAACATTTTACAGTAGATCCTTATTGTTTTGAGATTAGAACCCAGACCCCTAGGCATATATATGTCATATATGTCATATATATGTCGTATATGTCATATATGCTTTTTCATTTAAAAATGCCATCTAAAGAGGGGTGCCTAGGTGGCTCATGCACTTAAGCATCTGACTATTGATTTTGGCTGAAGGCATGATCTTATGGGTCATGGGATCGAGCTCCACATCAGGCTCTGCACTTAGCCCAGAGTCTGCTTGAGATTCTCTTTCTCCCTCTCCTTCTGTTCCTCTCCCTGCTCAAGCACTTAAGTGCTTGCTCCTCTCTAAAATAAATAAGTAAATCTTTTTAAAAATGCCATCTAAGGAATTTAATATATTTTAATGTAAAATAGTACCTGTCTACATATCTGTTTGCATATTGATATCTATTTATTTAGAAGGCATGAGTAGTTGTGTGAGCATGTTTTAAATTGTCATTTACTTATGTACTTATTTATGAAAATATTTTTTTACTTACAAAGTTTACTTACATATTTAATCACAAAAGTTCATGTCATCTCTAAGTTATGTAAATAAACATCATAATAGTTGTATAATCATTTTTATTCCTCAAAGGTTTACATTATCCTGCTTGCTCCATTGATCTGACATCGTTTTTCAGACTGAATTTTTTTGAGAGCTGTCTTTTATACTTTAAATTCCACTTTTGTAAAGTGCCTGACTCAGGAAATATTTAGTATTTGCCATAGGGAGATCAAACACCAGAATATCTGTGAGCATACTTCTGGGATTATCACTGAAGCAAGCACTCTGAATCTATGAATCTGCATCCCTCTCAGATAACCCCTTGTAGATCAAAGCAATAACATGAGAGAGAGGCAAGAGGATCATCTGTGGTTTGATAGTGTTTTAGCCATATTATTATGGACTTAGAAAATGCTTGATTGGGGCGCCTGGGTGGCTTAGTGGGTTAAGTCTCTGCCTTTGCCTCAGGTCATGATCTCAGGGTCCTGGGATCAAGCCCCGTGTCGGGCTCTCTGCTCAACAGGGTGCCTGCTTCCTCCACTCTCTCTGTCTGCCTCTCTGCCTACTTGTGATCTCTCTCTCTCTGTCACATAAATAAAGTCTTTAAAAAAAAAAAGAAAAAGAAAATGCTTGATTATTTTAATCATATTTTTAAGGATTACTGTATCCCCACAGTGTAATTATCACTTTGTATTAAAAAATTATACACACACACACATACACACACATTTTCCTCTCTCTTAGGGTGTATAATTTAGTGAAAGAAGAGAAAGAGAAGAAAATTAGTGACTGTAATAGAGTTTGTTAAGTACCATAGTAAGATAAGAAGTAATTTGAAAATATGTGGGGAAAAATCTACTTGCCTTATAAAGGGAGTGAAGAAATGTGCGCTCATGAAACATACATCTGAGGTAACATCTGCATTGGTTAAGAGTTGAGAGGCAGTCAGCAGGGAGCCTGCTTCCCTCTCTCTCTCTCTGCCTGCCTCTCCATCTACTTGTGATTTCTCTCTGTCAAATAAATAAATAAAATCTTTAAAAAAAAAAAAAAAAGAGTTGAGAGGCAGAGAAGAGGAATGGTTGGGTTGGAAGACGCTATGAGAAACTGCCCAGATCTTCCTTTTGGGACTTGTTTTTCTACTGCTGACTGATAGCCTTCAGCTGTCAGACCTTTCTGGACCTTCCACTTAGAAGTCTATACTTGCCCAAGGTCATATCCCATTCCCAAGGGAAAACGCCTCCATTGACTGGCTTCTGCAAGAACATAAAGGCTTAGTCTACTGCCACAATAGGTAGCAACTCTGAAGAGCCTGCCTCGTGGCAGGACTCTCTATGGAGTAAGTTGTGGCCTTTGATGAGACTGTATCTCAACCCAAGCTTTTCATCAACTCATTTCTCTTTCCTTTCCTTCACTTCCCTTCCATTCCATAGCTTTTGATCCTAAGAGAAATCCTTAAGAAAGTTTTTGTATTCTAATTGATGTCTCAAAAATCTGCTTCCTGGGGAACCCAAAACTTTATTGGTTGGTGCCAGGAATATTGTGAGAGCAGAGTGCTAAGATGAGATGAAGGGGGTGGTCTACGTATCAGTTAGCTGGCGGTGATGACTCCATCACTGAGTGAAATATGAATATATTCCATTCATACATAAATGCTCCTAGAACAAAATAGATTTTTAATAGTTAAATTTTTATCAGTGGTGAATTGGGAAGAGTATACCAGTTGTTTCTGTTATCTACTGCTATATAATAAATGACGCCAAAATTAAATGTGCTAGAATGGAATTTTGTGGATTTCCTAGACTTCCCTGGGTAGAAGTGCCACCATGCTCTTGTTCTATGGTGTTGGCCAGAGCTGCAATCATCTAAAAGCTCATTTCGGCTAGATGTCTAAGATGGTGCCCACCTGGCTTGCAATTGGTGCTGTATGTTGGCTGGAAGCCCAGATTGGGCTTTGGATAAGTATGCCTATATGTGGTCTATGTGTGTGGTTTGGGTAGACGTGTAGTCTAGGGTCAGAGAGAATGCAAACTAAGAGCAAGTGTTCCAAAGACTCTGGCAGAAGGAAAAAAGCCTCTTATAGTTGAAGTTTGGAATCTATGCAGCATGACTTCTACTGTACTGTATTGGTCAAAAGCAAGTCATGAGGCCAATCCAGATTCAAGGGAAGAGGACCATGCAAGGAAATGAATACTGGGAGATGTATTCCACTGGGGAGAAGGAGCATCTTTGGTGTCTAGCTACCATCCTGGGGGCAATACATCAATTATTTGAGAAATATGTGTCTGTGTGTGTGTATGACTGTGTGTGTGTGTGTATAGAGGGAGGGATAATTATTATAACTATAAGGAAAGTTTAATAGGGTGACTGTTGCTAAGCACGATTGATATTTTGGAAAAAGATGTGAAAAGCAGGAAGTGTTTAATTAGCAACTAAACACTGAATATGAAATTCATAGAGCCTGCTTTGTAGTATATAAAGAGGCTTTCATTCCACTCAAAGGAAAGAAAAATCATTTTATGCCAAGGACATACAGATACACAGAGTAAAGGATACAGGGGAAGTAGGCCCCTTTATATCTTTATATTTATTTTAATAATATTTATTTTAATAAACATTTATTATTATTTATTTAATAAATATAAAGATATAAAGATATACTTCTTTATATTTATTTTTCAGTCTGGTGCATTGAAAATCCAGATGAACTCTGGAAAATAACACTGGACTGTAAGTTCAACAGTGGACTACTTATAAACTCAATATTAACCAGATATGATACCTTTACTAGAGCATATTAGCATGGCCTCAGGAACATGATATGTGGCCTTTGATCAGACTAATGCTTATTTTTACATTTTGTCAAGAAGAAGGATCAGAAACAGTTTACATTCACTTGGAAGAGTAGAGTATAATACATTTATGGCCCTGCCTCAAGACTATACTAACTCTCTCACCCACTGTCATAGTGTAGTCTGAAGAAACCCGGACTGTTAGAAGACATGACACTGTGCCTATATTGATAACATCCTAATTGAACCAGATTATCAAGAAGCAACCAGTATATTGGGGTTATTGTTAAAATACATATGCTCTAGAAGATGAGAAATGAATTCTATGAAGTTAGGTGGCTTACCACATTAGTTAAATATGGAATCCATTAGTCTGAGATATTTCATGACATCCTCTCCAAAGTAAGAACAAATCATTGCATGTCACAACTCCTTGCATGAAGAAGGAAGCACAAAGCCCAGTGGGCCTTTTTGGGTTACAGAGGCAGAGGGTCCAACTCTGAGGTTTACATTATGCCCACATACCCACTGAGTGACCTGAAGAGCTGCTGGCTTTGATTAGGGACAAGAGCTGGAAATGGTTCTGCAGCATTTCAAGTTGCAGTTCAAGAGGCCTGATGTTTGGGCTGTATGATGAAGAAAATGTAACATTGATGGTATTTGTGGTGAGAACAGATGCTATGTGGAGGTATAATAAGCATTAATGGGAGAACTACCGTGCACACCTTTATGATGTTGGTGTAAGACCTTGCCGTTGGCAGTGAGGAATCGTACATTCTTTGAAAAATAATTGCCACATTGATAATGGGTTCTGATAAAGATGGAGGACTTGGCTATGGGTTATTCAGTGATCATGAACGACAATTTCCCCTCATAAACTGGGTTCTGTCAAGGTCTGCAAGCCTAGCAACAATCCATTGTAAAATGGAAGCTGTGTGTTGGGGTTTGGGCATGAAAAAGGTAAGAGAACAAGTGAGCTGCCAAGTGGGTGGCTCAGACTCTCATATTATCTTCCTGTCTTGTACCTATATCTTTCCCTTAGGGAAGATCACACCTATCTGTAACCCCATAGGAGGTCCCTTGTATCCAGCTGACTGAGAAAGAAACAAGCCAAACTTCGTTCTTGGATGAGTTACCTGGTATGTTGGTAAGCAAAACAAAAACAAAAACAAAAACAAAAAACAAAAAACAAAAACAACTACAGTTGCCCCAAACTTCCCCAATCAGCAATGACATTGAAAGAAATCAATTTGGATAAATTGTCACAATAGGCAGAGATTTAAGCAGAGTGAAAGGGGAAGTGGCTTATGGTTACAGCATATACAAATTTGTGGGCCGTGGCAAATGGCTTGGCTGATAGGCCTGGAAGGAAGAAGTTGAGAAATTGAAGACAAGGAGATCTGGAGTAAAGGCTCCAGATGGAGGCTGTGTGGATGGACTTGTAGGAGTAAGCATACTTTGTATGAAGATATTTGAATCATATTTTAATGCTCACCAAAGAGGATCAATTGACAGGGATAGGACTGAGGTAAGGCCGATCTGAGGCATTAGCTTTGAGAAGATTGCAAGGGCCTGTTAAGCCCTAAGCAACCAGTTTGTTCCTGTACATTTCCTGTTCCTTGTGTCAAAGGAAAATAGGCAAGAAGAGTTATTACCCTAAGAGTGTTGTTTGACTATGACCATCAGGAAAAAGTAGTACTGCTATTAAACAAGGGAGCAGAGAGAAATATGTTTATAGTTAGGTGATCCATTTGGGAGCTACTTGACATTCCCTTGTCCACTTTTTTTAAAAAAAAAATTTTAATTATTTATTTGTCAGAGAGAGAGAGAGAGAGAGATTGATTGAACACAGGCAGACAGAGTGGCAGGCAGAGGCAGAAGGAGAAGCAGGTTCCCTGCCGAGCAAGGAACCCGATGTGGGACTGGATCCCAGGATGCTGGGATCATGACCTGAGCCGAAGGCAGCTGCTTAACTAACTGAGCCACCCAAGCTCAGTTAGTCCCTCCTTGTCCACTTTTGATGATAAGTGGAAAAGCAAAGCAGCAAGGGACTCAGCTCCTTAGGAATTTGAGTCTAGATTACTACCAGGAAAGCCACCAAGGCTAGCAGAAGTGCTAGATGAGAATAAAGGGAACCTAGAATAGGTAGTAGAGAAGAGGAACAAACAGTAGTTGTGGCCTCAAAGCCACAGCTGCAGGCCCTGCACTTCATCCTACTAACCTTATAAGTTCTCTCAAGTAAAAACTCCCCCTCCCTACACTCCCTCCCCTTTCCCTTCCCCAGGTATTCATCTTGAGAGCACTCTTTAGTAAACTTATGCACGCCAACCTTTATCTTTGACTCAGGGAAGTCAATCTGCAACAGCTACAGTTCAAGCAAGAGAAAACACTCTGAAGGCATGCTTGAGCAAGATGTATTCATTTTTTTCTAGAGCCAAAAAGGTGATTTAGTAGGGAAAGATGAAATTAGAAAGATAACCAAGGGCTTTGAAAGCCATTTTCATACTTCGAAAACAGGATTGGGACAGGCAACAGTGACTGGCCCTACTGGGTGTTTTAGCAAGTCAAATACTGAAAAAGTATATGTTGAGTTTAGCAACAAAGAGAGGGACTTGTTCTTATGTATTAATATTCTGAGGCAATATGACATTATTTTGATAGTAGGTGGACTCAGTGACTGTCAAGTTTCCTTCAAGTCCTTAAGTTCTTTTCTTTTTTTAAGAAGATATATTTATTTGAAAGAAAGAGTATGTACATTCATTCTTGCTTGCACAAGTTGGAGGAGGGGCAGAGGGAGAGAATAAGCAGACTTAATAAGCAGAATTAAGCAGACTCCCCACTGAATGCAGAGCCCATGAGGAGCTCAATCTCAGGACCCATAAGATCATGATCCAAGCCAAAATCAGGAGTCAAATGCTTAATTGACTGAGCCATGCAGATGCCCCTTAAGCCCTTCAATTCTATGAAAGTATTTGAGTTGTGTGCAAGTATTTCAGCAAAGAGCTCAGCCTAAGGAATCAATCAATTGAATTCAAACAAATACTGCTCCAGATGTATCTGGATTGCCAATAGCCAGAACAACAGGTAGCTCTACGAAACTTGTATTTGGGGGCTAAATACCTATTTATCCATAGTCATATTTCTTTTTCTGATGCCATTCAATGCAAGTTCCAAAAATAAAGTTTAAGTCTAAAATCCATATATTTACTTTGGGAACACTTGGAATGCTGCTAAATTATTTTATTACTAAGTAAATAATTTTTGTTGGCATTTGAGAAAAGTAGGAAAAAAAAAACATTGTATTAGGCTTATTATGACTAACATTGCTCAAACTGAGGCACCATGGATCATTGGAAAAAGAACTAGAAAATATCCACAAAGAAGAATTTAGCACAGAGGATTAACTTAGAAGAAGCATATGTTGTGTCATTATATGAGCTGATTTCTTGCTTAATTTATTAATTTTCTACTCAATTACATTGTACCCCTTTGCTGAATCTGTAGTTAAAATGTTCTGTCTGCAAAATGTTTTTATAATAAATATCCAAGCCCTCAGCTGTGCTATTGTATTGAGAATAGATCAATAAATCTGTTATATTTTAAAAATTTACTTGCTTTTAAAAGTCAGATTTATTTCTCAATTCTATATTATGTATTGAGTTGTAGTGGTTTTATATCTTCGCAGGCTTTATAATTTCCATTCTTTTTCCTATTTCCTATGTGTGGTACAGTTGGAAAAAATAATCTTAAAATGTAGAAAAATTTCTATTAACATGAAATACATGCTTAACCTAAAATGTATAGGAATCCTATGTCTGTGATATCAATAAGAGATCTAATAAGTTGAACTCAGATGTATATTTCGGTAGATCATGTTATACCAACTCACCAATTTTCAAATATCCTATTTCTAACTATGACTAGAGAAACTTTATACACTAGCATGAATAGAAAGACATTATTTTGTATTTCTTAGTGCTTTGAAGATCTTAAGTACTCTATAAACCTTCTATAATGAATTAGAAATTTCAGAACACTCCTTTGAAGTGTTAAAATCTAGTAAGAGCAAAATTAAAGCAATGTAATAAAATTTTAGTTATCCAGGACATTTAGGGATTGAATTATTCAATGTAGCTCCTTCCTGAATGTTTGCTCTCTTTAGGTACTGAACATTTTAATTTCAATAATGTCAGGTGGAATTATTTTCTATAATGAAATAAAACTTACCCAGGGTTTTAAATAATTAGATTTTATTTTTATAAAAATAATGCTAGTAATAAGTAAAAAAAAATTCAAGTAACATCTTAAAATTTATAATAAAAAGTAGACTCCTGTCTTCTCCAAACCCAGACAAAACTACCTACAAATATTTAGGCTATCTCTTCTGGCATTTATCTCCATCTACTTACATAGCATAGCTATACTGTAATTTCTTGATTTATGAAGTTTATATTTATTGTGCAAGAGTACACTTTATCTCATTTATACCATTAACCTCTTAAACTATTTCCCCATTCTTTCAATACAGTTAGCTGGTAATTTGCTAAATCAATATTTATTGTTAAAATCTTATCACGATTGGGTGCCTGGGTGGCTCAGTGGGTTAAAGCCTCTGCCTTCGGCTCAGGTCATGATCCCAGAGTCCTGGGATCCAGCCCTACATCAGGCTCTCTGCTCAGCAGGGAGCCTGCTTCCCCCTCTGTCTCTGCCTGCCTCTCTGTCTACTTGTGATCTCTGTCTGACTTGTGATCTCTGTCTGTGAAATAAATAAATTAAAAATCTTTTAAAAAAATAAAATCTTATCATGACTACATAAATATTATTAACAGGGCCATGTAACATATACCAAAATTTCATTTCCTTTCTTGATCAAATATTTTATCTACAGTTAGTTGTTGCTTCATATTTTCCTTAGTTAGGGGTCTATCAGTTCAGTCCAAGTTTCAAAATTTCTCAGTATGACCGAATTTATTGTCATATTTTAGTTTTTTTTTATTTTTAGCAGTTAATTGAAATATAATTTAAATACAATAAACTATACAATTGAAAGCATCCAAAGCAATAAATTTTTGACATATGTATATAACTGTGAAATGACCAAGATAATGAGCATCTTATTCTGCTTCTTTATAAACCTTCCTTCCTGCTAAACCATGTCCCTTCATAAGATAAACACTGATTTAAATTTTTTTTTAAGATTTTTATTTATTTATTTGAGAGAGAGAGAGCGAGAGCATGAGAGGCAAGAAGGTCAGAGGGAGAAGCAGACTCCCCATGGAGCTGGGAGCCTGATGCGGGACTGGATCCCAGGACTCCAGGACCGTGACCTGAGCCGAAGGCGGTTGCTTAACCAACTGAGCCACCCAGGTGCCCCTGATTTAAAATTTTTTTAAGGAGCTCCTGGGTGGCTCAGTTGGTTATGTGACTGCCTTCAGCTTAAGTCATGAACCCAAGGGTCCTGGGATTGAGCACCACATCAGGCTCCTTGCTCAGCGGGGAGCCTGCTTCTTCCTCTCTCCCTGATTGTGCTCTCTATCTCTCTCTGTGTCAAATAAATAAATTAAATCCTTAAAATAAAATAAAACAAAATAAAATAAATTTTTAAATTAAAACATGTTATATAAGTGGAATCATAGTATGTACACTTATTTGGTGTGGCTTATTTTACTTGGGAAAATTATTTTGATATTTACTCATGTTATAACATATATCAGTTATTCATTCTGTTTTATTACAGAATAGAATTCCATAGAATGGACATATGTAGTTTGTTTATCCATTCTTCTGTTGATGGGCCTGGATTATTTCCCATTTTTGGAGAGGCTATGAATATTCATATATAAATCTTTGTGTAGATATATACTGTCATGTCTTTAAGGTAATTAACTAGGGATAGAATGATTGAATCCTATGGGAAGTATATGATTAATATTTAAAGAAATTAACAAACTGCTTTTCCAAATGATTGTTTCATTTTAAATTTTTGTTAGCAGTTATATGAAAGTTCTAGTCCCTTACTTCTCACCAGAACTTCCTATGGTATAGTCACTCTTTTAAATTTTATCTATTCTGATAGGTATGTAGTGGAGTCTCATTGTGGTTTTAATATGAATTTCCCTAGTGACTACTGATACTCAGCATTTTTTCATGTGTTTATTTGGCATCTGTATGTCTTATTGGTGATGTTCATTCAAATATTTTTCCCTTTATTGGGATGTATTTTCATATTACTGAGTTTTGATAGTTCTTTATATATTCTGAATACATGACCTTTATCAGAGACATGATTTATTTTGATTATGTTTTATTTTTTTTTCCTAGTCTGTGGCTTATCTTTTCATTACCTTCACATTGTCTTTAGAAAGATAGAAGTTTATAATTTTAATATAGTCCAATTAATATTTTTTTCTTATAGGGTTCATGATTTTGTTGTTGTATCAGAAATTGTTGCCTAACCCAAAGTTGCAAGAGTTTGAGTATCAGGCAGTGTTTGTCTCATAGAATGAATTAAGATACTTTCCCTTCTCTTCCACATTGCATAAGTAGTTTTTTGTTTTTATTTTTGGTTTTGGGATTTTTTTTGAAGAATGGCTATTATATTTCCTTAGACTTTTAGTATAATTAACTATTAAATCTATATGGACTTCTCTTTAAACTTTATTATATAGGCATTATATAATAATGGTCTTCTGGTTTAAATTTTTCTTGTTTTTTGTTTGTTTGTTTTTGTTTCTTAAGGTGGAAATTGAGATCATTTATTTGACTTTTCTTCCTATATATGTATATATATCTACACACACATACACACATATGTATAAAATAATTGGTTCAAGGTCCTTTTTCTCTATATATTTTTCCAGATTGTTTGTGTGCCTGTGTAAGTGTGTATATTCAATAAAAATGGCATGTGTTATGACAAAGTGATACGTAAAACATTAAAGGAGTATGATCTCAAACACAAGAGATTTCACATGGATGTATGATGATCAGGTGAGATGTCTATGGACAACAGAATTATTTCAGGCTAAATGTAATACTAGACCAGGACAGTAAAAGAAGCAAGTCTTCAAAGAAACACAATTTTTAAATGACTTTCCTATATGTTATCAATTACCTAAGAGAAAGTTGACTTAAATATTAAATTTCTATTACCTTTATAAACAAAAATATCTAAAAATTAAGAAATAAATTTCTGAAAAGGAGTATTTTTATTTAAAAACCTATAGAATCAAGTCTTCTGCTTCCAGAATGAGGAAGTAGACAAAATTTTTCCTTTACCTCCCACTAAGTTGAGCAAAAAACCCTGGAAATTAATATAAGACCATCATAAGAAGAGTCTGAAAGTTGATAGACTAGCTAGGTACCTTGGAGCCCAAGGTACAATATGATGGTGAGTTCCTTGGGTTTTCTTTTTGTTCCTAAATTTGGTGCTAATAATCTGGCAACCCCAAATGCCACAGGGTACAGATAAAAAAAGCCCCAACAGAAACATACTCTCTAGAGCCAAATGACCAGGAAAGTGACAGCCAAGCAAGACAGAAAACTAAACAAGTACTCTAAAATAGTCAAATACAAGAGTAAGAGTTTTGGTCCTCTTCTTGTCCTATGCCAGAAAGAGTGCTGAGTAGGGAGCCTAGATTTCTAGTTTTGCCAGGTGATAATGAAGTACTTCAACCATCTTTCCAGGGAATCAGAGAGAAGGCTAAGTAGGTAGACTTTCATCTTCATCAGGCAGTAATGAGATCCATCTCTGTTAGAGTATCAGTGGGAACACATGGGAAGCTTGGGCTTCCACCCTACTAGGTAGTAATAAGATGACCTTCTTTTCCCTCCTTGGTGGTGACAGAGGGGTTGTAGTGGATACTCAGGACTTTTACTACCAACCAGTCAGTGGTAATTAGGCTGCACCCTCTCTATGTTGTGTCAGTGGAGGCCACAAGGGGAACAGTAAAGAGGCACTCATATACCAGGAAAGACCTTAACAGTATGTGGGACTTCAATCCTTGCTCAGCAGTAACAAAGAGCCACCCCACCTCGTTGTCAACAGAGGCCAAGCAGTAACAAGGACTTCTTAATCCAGCTGGAAGTAGTAAGGGGGCATCTTACCCTCTCCTTGATGGAGTGACAGAGAAAGCTAGTTAAACCAGTTTAAATAAGATTCAGAGTCTCAAATATAATAACCAAAATGTTCATGTCTCAGTCAAAATCCTTTTGTCATACCAAGAAACAGGGAGAAATAAAATTTAATGAATTAAAAAAAGATCAAGAGATGCCAACATTGAGATGACAGACATGTTAGAATTATATCATCTGACAAAAAGTTGAAAACAGCTATCATAAAAAAGCCTCAATGAGCAATTACAAACATACTTGAAACAAATGTAAAAATAGGATCAGGAAAAAAAATTGAAACTATAGCAAAGAAATAGAAGAAATTCAAAAAATCATGGAATTTTAGAGGGAACAAGCACAAGAACTAAAATCTTAAAAATGAATGGATGTTATCAGTAGCAGAATAAAAGGAGAGAGGAAATATCAGTGTACTATTAAAATGAATGTACCAGTAGACTGATATATATGTTTATATAACAAAATATCTATAGTAACTAGTGAAAAAAAGATTCATTTAATTCACAGGAAGGCAGGAAAAGGGTGAAAAATAGAAACAACTAACAAAACAAAACAAAGTAAAATGGCCAACTTAAATCTTAATATGCCAATAAGTTTATTATATATAAATGGTTTAACTACACCAATTAAAAGACAGAGATTCTCAGAGTAAATTAAAATATGTGACTCCACTATCTGTTGTATACAAGAAAGTCACTTCAAATAAAACAATACTGACAGACTGAAAGGGATAGAAAAATATATGTTGTGCCAACACTCATAGGAAAAAGTAAAATTATATTTAAAGTGCTCGTAGAAAAAACTGCCAGCCCAGAATACTATACCCATAAACATATAAACTTACCTTAAAAAAAAAAAAAAGAATGTTACACCCAGTAAAACTTTCCTTCTGAAATGAAGGAGAAATAAAGATATTCCTAGCAAACTGACATAGTAAGCTAAGGGAGTTCATTACCACAAGACTTGTGGTACAAGAAATGCTAAAGAGAACTCTTCAGGTTAAAAAATAAGAATTTTAAGTCCAACATGAAAATCTGAAAGTATTAAACTCACTGCTAAAGGTGAATATATAATTAATTTCAGAATGCTCAGATGTTGTAATGGTGCTATGTAAATCACTTTTAATGCTAATGTAATGTGAAAAAACGAAAGTATTAAAAAATAACCACAACCACAATAACTTATTTAAAAAGGTGAAAATATGATGTCAATTGCATAAAATATGGCAGAGGGGACTAAAAGTGTAAAGTTTTTGTGTGTGATAGAAATGGAGTTGCTATAACTTAAAAATAGACTGTTTTAACAATGAGATGTTTTATATAAACCTCATTTTATAAACTCAAAGAAGAAACCTCTAGTAGATACACAAAAGATAAAGAAAAAAGAACCTGAACATACCGCTTCAAAAAAAAATGCACAAATCATAAAGGAGATAGCAATAGAGGAAGAAAGGAACAAAGAAACTACAAACAGTCAGAAAACAATGAATGAAATGACAGTAATAAGTCTATACTTATAAACAATTATTTTAAATGTAAATAGATTAAATTCTCTAATCAAATGACACAGTACCAAATGTTTAGATTAAAAAAGCAGAAATAGCAAAATAAGACCCAACTGTATACTGCCTACAAAAGACTCACTTCAGCTTTATGGGCACATGTAGAATGAAAGTGAAGGGATAGAAGAAGATATTCCATGCAAATGGTAACCAAAAAAGAGCAGGGGTGGCTATATTTATGTGAACAAAATGGACTTTCAGTCAAAACTGGTTACAAGAGACAGAGAAGGTCACTGTATAATGATAAAGGAGTCAATTCATCCAGAAAATATAACAATAGGAATTAAAAGAAAAGCAAACTCATAGAAACAGAGAATAGATTGCTTGTTGGCCAGTGGGAGTGATGTGGGGAAAACAGGTGAAGATGGTCAGAAAATAAAACTTTTATAAAATGAAAAAGTTATGGGGATACAGGACAAAACTATACTGTGTATTTGAAAGTTGATATAAGAGAATAAACCTTAAAATTTCTTAATACGTACACACAAACAGTTGTTATTATGTGAGGTGTTGAATATATTAACTAACCCTATTATGCACATCATTGTGCAAAATATGCATATATCGAATCATCATGTCATACACTTTAAACTTACACAATATTCTATCTCAATTATATCTCAGTAAAGCTGGGAAAGAAATAATTGTAAATATGTATGCCCCAAACATTGGAACACTTAAGTATTAAAAGAAAATATTAACAAAACTGAAAGGAGAAATAGACAGCAATACAGTAATAGTAGCGTACTTCAGTACCCCTACTCTCAGCAATGGATAGATCATCCAGACAAAAAATCAGCATGGAAATACTAGATTTTAAGAACATTGTATTACAAATGGACCTAACAGACACCCGCATATCATTCCATCCAATAGCAACAAAATGCACATTCTTTTCAAGCACATATGAAGTATTCTTCAATATAGATCATATATTGGACCATAAAACAGGACATAATGAAGTTAAGAAGGTTGAAATTGTATCAAATATCTTTTTTTTTTACAATGAAAGTCTAAAAAAGTCAATAGCAGGAGGATAATTCGAAAATACAAATATGTAGAAATTAAACACACTCCTAAACAACCAGTGAGTAAAAGAAGAAATCAAAAGGTATCTTGAAACAAACAAAAATGGGAATGCAACATATCAAAACTCATGGGATATGGGAAAAGCATCTCTAGAGGGAAGTTTATTCAATAAAAACCTATATAAGAAAAAAGAAATATCTCCAATAAACAACATAACTTTACATCTCACAGAGCTAGGAAAAGAACAAATTAAGCCTTTGGTTAGCAGAAGGAAAGAAATCAAAAAGATTATAGCAGAAATAGTGATTAGACACAAAATAGAAAAGATCAATGAAACTAAGAATTGGTTTTTGAAAAGATAAAATTGAGAAATCCTTAGCTAACCCAGAAAAAAAAGAGGACCCAAATAAAATTACAAGTAAAAGAGAACACATTACAGCTGACGTCACAGAAATACACAGGATCACAGGAGATTAATAACTATAGTTATACGACAACAAACAACCTAGAAAGCATGGATAAATTCCTAGAAACATGCAACCAACCATGACTGAGTTATGAAGAAATAGGAAATTGGAGCAAACCAATTTGAAGGTGGTCAGAGGGTAAACACATTGAAGCAATAATCAAAATACCTATGGACAAAGTAAAGCCCAGTCATAGTTGGCTCCATGGATTAATTCTTTTTAATTTAATTTAATTTTTTCAGTGTCCCAATATTCATTGTTTATGCACCACACCCAGTGCTCCATGTAATACATGCCCTCCTTAATACCCACCACTAGGCTCACCCATCCCCCACTCTCTCCCTTCCAAAACCTTCAGTTTGTTTCTCAGAGTCCATAGTCTCTCTTGGTTCATCTCCCCCCTCCAACCCCCCCCCCTTCACTTTTCCTTTCCTTCTATGTCCTCCATATTATTCCTTATGTTCCACAAGTAAGTGAAACCATATGACAATTGACTTTCTCTGCTTGACTTGTTTCACTCAGCATAATCTCCCCTTGTCCTGTCCATGTTGATACAAATTTGGGTATTCATCCTTTCTGATGGTTGCATAATATTCCGTTGTATATATGAACCATATCTTCTTTATCCCTTCATCTGTTGAAGGGCATCTCAGCTCTTCCCACAGTTTAGTGATTTTGGCCATTGCTACTATGAACACTGGCCCTTCTTTTCACTGCATCTGTATCTTTGGGGTAAACACCCAGTAGTGCAATTGTATTGAACATTTAAAGAACTAACATCAGTCCTTCTCAAACTTTTCCAAAAAACTGAAAAGGAGGGGGCACTTCCAATTTCATTTTATGAGGCCAGCATTACAGTCATACCAATGTCAGATAAGACACTGCAAGAAAAGAAAATTACAGGTCAATATCCCTGATGTACATACATGCAAAAATCCTCAGCAAAATACTATCAAAAAGAATTCTACAATACATTAAAAGGATCATATATCACAGTCAAGTAGGATTTATCCCTAGGATGTAAGGATGACAGTTTAACATATGCAAATAAATAAATGTGACACATTACCTGAACAAAATGAAGGTTGAAAATAGATGCTAAAAAGCATTTGACAAAATTTCAGTATCCTTTTATAATAATTTTGTTAGACTGAATTGAATAACAAAATCCAAATATATGCTGCTTACAAAAGATTCACCTTAAATGACAAGATGCATAAAATTTGAAAGCAAAAGAATATTAAAAAGATACACTAACCAAAAAAGAACCAGCTAAGTTATAATATTAGTCAAAGTAAACCTTAATGAAGAGATAGCAGTAAAAACAAAAACAAGAATGATATAATATTGGGTGAATTCATCAGGAAGAAATAATAAACTTAAATTATATGCATCTAATATCATCCTTTAAATTACAAAGCAAAATCTGACAAAAATAAGAGGAGAAATACATAAATACATAATAGTAGATTTTTAAACCCAACTCTCAGTAACTAATAAGACAAGCAAGGGAAAAAAATTCATTAAAGACAAAAGATTTGAATTTAGGATTCCTAGCAAACCTTAAGTCCTGTGTAAGTACACGACCTAAGAACATTTAATAGTACCTCTAACAGTAAAGCTAAGGCGTGCTCCTGAGAATCTGAATTTTCTCCAGTTGTTTGTAAGATCCCCTTGTTTATGCAATTTCTTTTTTTAAAAAAAGATGTATGTATTTGAGAGAGAGAGAGAGAGAGAGTGCACGCGCAGGCGCGCGTGCGCGGACACAGACACACACACACACACACACACAGACACACACACACACACACACAAGCAAGCGAGTGGGGGGAGGGGCAGAAGGAGAGAATCTTCAAGTGGACTCCCCAATGAGCATGGAACCCAGTGAGGGGCTGGATCTCAGGACCCAGGAGATTGTGACCTGAGCTGAAACAAAAGTCGGTTGCTCAACCAACTGAGCCACCTTGGTGCCTCTTATGCAATTTCTTTATCAAAGAATCTAGATTTTCAAAGAATTCTGTTAATATATTCTCAAACAGATCTATGGATTATTGCACCGTAGTCTTCTGCAAGCGACATTAGGCTCCAAAACAAGCCATATTTTAGTCTATGGCCATCCATAGTCAAGTACCTTGATCGTAATTTCCCATCAATAGAATTTCATTGCAATTCAAACTGTCGATATTATGGCAAATGACATAAAATGGAGGCTTCTTTTCCATGCTGTGAGTCAAGGTTGGCTCAGGCACAAAGCCTATTATAATCTTCCCAATCTTACCTACTGGTATTTCCTGAAGTAACTTCATTACTACTAAGTATAATAAAAGAATTAAAAATGTATTAGCAACCTCTATGTGGCAGATACCATGCCAGTGAACAACAAAGAGATAAATGATCTCTAATAGTCATTCAGAATTTTAAAGGAGTGTACAGCTTTTAGCAAAGTATTCATAATTGATGCTCAGTAAAAGTATATCGATTGAATAAACTACTTATTAAAAAATACTTTATAAATGTAATTGAATAAAATTGTATTGGACAAAATCAAGAATGCAGGTTTATTTATTGTTTATATAGATGTATTTTTGTTTATATTTATTGTTTACAATTTTATTTGTATTTATTATAACTATATTTATTGTTTACAAATGAGTGTGTACACCTTGGCAGAAAATCTCACTCTGGCCCAGACATGAAAGCTCCTGAAGCCCTATGAGGCATATTACATAGTGAAAGTCCCTTGTGCCATTTTGATTGACTGATTGCTTGATCAATTCCTTTTTTTATTCAACAAATATTTATTGTGTGTTATGTATCAAGCATTCATGTGTCAATGACTAACACTGACAAAGCTCTAGGCCCCTAGATTTCATAGAGTTCACATTTTAGTTAGGGAGACCAAGATTTTAAAAAATCCCTCTCAACTTAAAACACAATTAATTATGTAATTGTGATTGTAATAAAGTGTTACCAAGAAATATAGGGCTGTATAGGATATAGGATTTTATTTATTTGTTTATTTGACTTGTTTGTTCATTTAATATTATTATTATTTTTAATTGTATGGGACATTATAACCAGGGATCCTGCCTTAGTTTTGGCAGTGGAGGATGGGGAGTGCGTTGTGCATGTCACAGATGGTTTTTGAAAGCAATATATTTGAACCACACTGTGATGATAAATTTGAAGTAGAAGGGGATGGTCATATATCCCAGATTGGGAGAACAGCCTTTATACAAAAGACTTATCCCTTCCCTAACAAATATAGTATACTTCATAAATGAAACTGAATGTGAGTATAGAGTCAAGTGGTAGAATGGAAAAAACTGTATCCAGATCATGACAAGCTTTCAGGAAATGGTAATGATTTTCTTCTTTATCCCTAGAGAATAGAAAGCTTCCAAAGGAATTTAAATAAAGGAGTGAAAGAGTTTGAGTCCTGGATTGACTCAGGACGAGTATATGCAGGAATGTCATTCTTTCCCACTGACCATAGAGTAGGAAAAACTCTCTAATGACCTGGGCTAGCATGGTCAATGTGGAAATAGAGAAAAATCGCTTCATTCAAGGAATATTGAGTATGTAGAACAGGAAAAATGAAAAAAAAATCAGTCTTTGATTGGACATGAGGGGTGAGGAAAGGGAGAAGTCATGTCTAGGACTATGGTTTCTCTGGCTTCATGGTGGGCTACTGTTCTAGGAGATTCTCAGCAATGGAAGGAGAGCAGGCTGTGGGAGGAAGATGATGCCGACCAGTGTGAGCTGCCTTTGGGACTTCTAAGCAGAGATATTGGCTGTTAACATAGTTCATCTAAAATTCAGAAGAAGTTGTGGGTAAGAAATAAGTTATTAGATATTCAGATGGCATTGCCTAGGGCATAAATATGGAAGTAAAGCAAGTTTGTTTTGGAACTTTGAGGAACTCTTTTACTTAAAGACCAAACAGGAAGGAGGAACAGGTAGACACGCAATGAAAGTGACATTTGTAGGAGAGAACGTGTGGGTCTGGTGTCTTCTAAGGCAAGGGGAGAGGGTTTTGAGAATAGAGTGGTAAATGCTATTCCTCAGAATGAAGTTTTCTCATTATAGTTGAGGACGGCTTGCTTAATGTTCTCTTTGAAATGCTAATGTTACCTGACTCTGCTTAGAGTGATGGTCTTCTTGCTGCAGGTGATAAGAAATAAAATCCTTGAGAGCTGATGACTTCATATTGCTAAGAGTGCATGGAGCCAAATCTATTCTAGACTAACATTTATCTCTTGAATGGTATAATTTAGGATGTCTTCATTTAATTCACTGCTAATGTTGTATTAGAAGTTAATATGACTTGTCAGTGCATTATTGTATTCACATTGAAAAGAATTCTTTCTGACATTAAGTATGAGCATCTGAAAGTCTGAATGTGTTCAAAATCATGCACAAATACAAGTATTACATGATCAGTTACTTACATAGGAAATTCTCATTCACTCCCCATTCAGAAAACATTTCTTAATTGTCTAATATATGCCACCAGTTATTAAATGTTGGGGATGAAAAAAATCATCCTAAAACACATTTCCTGTAAACCATCACACTGTTGGGAAAAATACATGTGTGATGGGGAGGAGAAGTTGAACCTGCCAAGATAGGTCAGAGCTGGAGGTGAAGTACTTTCAGTACAAAGCATAACATCACCATTTATTGTAACCAAATAATTAATGAGGAAAATGTCTCTTTTATAGACAATTTCTAGCTAATAAATCAAGAAGAAATGATAAAATATCACCATCGTGCTTGTATTACCTCATTGATCTTTTAAAGGCTGGTAACATAAAAAAGAGATGAGTCATTCTTATGTACCTCTTAATGCAAGTATATGAGACAATCTATTAGATTTTCTTGCCTAAAATATAGAATCCAAAACAGATCTGACCACCATTTTACAGGAAATGCATAGCAAACAAACAAACATGTTAAATAATATCATGGAAATGCAATTAGAAAATCCTAGACAGAATAAATACTCCATCTTCTTCAATGACTACCACAATAACAATGTAAGGAAAGTGTGAGTGAACACCCCTAGAGTAAAATAGGCTTAAAAAGCATAGAAACAGTTATAATTTACAGTCCCTATTTAGACCCTGATTCAAACTGTCAAATAAAAATGTACACAACAATCAAAGAATTATGAACACTGTTGGATTTGTTGCAATTGAAAAATTACAGTTTGTGTTTAAGTGTGACAATGTTTCATAATCTGTTTTTTAAAAGACTTCCTTTTTTGTATCATTTAGAGTTGAAATGCTATCCTGCTTGGAATTTGTTTCAGTATAATCAGGGATGGGAAAAAGATGAAAATAAGTTGGTCATGAGTTGTGAACTGTTGAAATTGGCTGATGGACATGTGAGATAATTTTGTTATTTTCATTACCTTTCTATAGGTTTGAAAGTTTCCATAATAAAAAAGTCAAAAAAGTAAAAAAAAAAAAAAAGAAGAAGAAGAAGAACAACAACAACAACAACAACAACAAGAAAGTAAGTTCCTAACCAGAGAAAGTAAGGAAGGAAAAGAGAAGAGGTTTCTGATGGCAGCAAGCTGAAACTATTTAAGCAGCTGATATAAAAATGTGGATAAAAGATGTTGCAGGATTAGGCCAATATTTTGATGATGGACCCAGTGATGGGGAAGAGTTTGCCAGGCTTCAGTTAGAACCATGTCAGTGGAGGAGGTGAGAAGACTCTTAGAGTCCTGGGCAACCTGATGATGAGATTAATCAGTTTGCAGAGAAGCAAATATCCCAGAGTTCCTTTTACTAATGCAACAATTTTGGGATTCCGGTAGGATATCCAAAGTGAGCTCTCTAGCAAGAAGTTGAGGAGAGTCATGGGAACAAAACAATTAAAAAAAAAAAAAAAAGAGTTTACCCTGTTGATTTGGAGGGGTGAACTCAGCCCTCTGAGTTGGGGTTGGGCCTGCAACCCCAACCACCCCTCTCCACCCTCTCCACTAGCCCTTCCTTCTGACCTATCCCACATGGAACAAGAAACTGCCTGTTGGATAGTTACTAGTTGTTTTTCTTTTCCTTTTCTTCCTGAAACTGCTAGGTTTGTTTGTTTTATTATACGAAGTGGTTCTACAAGACAAGAGGATTTAAGGGACAGTTTGGAAAGATTAGCAAGGGGATCAATTTTATTAGAAGTAACGATGAAGAGAAATGTGTTGAGGAAAAAGGGGAGAAAGTAGCAGTTTTTGGAGGAAGGGAAACTTGAGGATAAGCTAGAGATGCTTAAAAGGAATTTTATACTTTTCTAAGACAGAAATCATTATTTTTTCCTGCCATCTTTCCATCAAAATAACAAACAAGAACATGTGTCATCCGTTAATGCTCTGGGGTTAGATTTGTGTCTGATTGTTTTTATGCCAGGTTGTGCTGAGAGGCTTTAAGGGCAGAGCAGAGGAGCGTGAGGATTTTCTTTTCCAGTGGGCTTCTGTAATGGGTGCTTTCAGAGGGAATTGGAGAGAGAGAGAGACATGCATTTGTATTAAGGGTATTTTATGCTGGATTTGAGCCTTCCATTTTTCTTATTACTATGTTTATTTGCTGAAGAAGACAGAATTTCTACCAAATTTTATATATTTAAAAAATCCAAAAAGCATGTAGAACAATTGTAAGAAAAATGTGGGATTTGTATAATATTTCCAGCAGGAACATGGCACTATCTTTTGAAGATTCCATGGTGGCATTAGACAAGGGACCAGGTTGAGTAGACAGTTGTGTTCTGGAGATTGGAGTCATGTAAAAGCATGGTAGGATATGTACTTGGTCATGTCTGCAACACTTTGAAATATATCATGCCCCTTTTGTAGATAAAAATAAAAAGAAAGTGGTATTTGTACAAGTATTTGACACAGTCAGTGCTTGATAGATAGGGTTATCATCATTGTCACCATCTTTGTCACCTTTGTCATAAATCACAAAAACCAGTTGAGAGAAAAAAGTAGACACAGGGAAACACCATATGGACAGGGGCAGCTTCAGTGGCCAGAGCTTGCTGTGCTACATCAGAATGTTCCAACACAGTGGGTAGGATGCTCTGCTCTTTCGGTCACTTTCCCCAGGATTGGCAGCTGCAGTGTCTACCTCCTGCCATGAGATGCTCTCAGTTATCTCCAGTGGGGCAGAGGGAACAGGAGGACCCATGTAATGTTGACAGAAATTATCTCTAAAAAGAGCAATTTATGGCAGTACAGCAAATAATCTGGCATGGGAGGAGAAATGAAATATCAGCCTGCAAGTGCATTAAGTAGGGACAGAGGAAGGCTCAAAGAATGGGAAGAGTGTACTTGAACCTGAATTGGGTATGATTAATTCCGAAGAAGCACAGACTTCTCACTCGTGGGGCATGGTTATTTGAGAAAGACTCAGGTGACAGCTAGAAAAGAGGACATTACTGAAATTGGCTTTATAATTAAAATATGGGAAGATCGGCACATTTCTACAGGGAAAAAGAGGTCGGAGTTTCACATTAGGGTCTCATAAAACAGCTAATACAAATGTTGTGAAGGCTTGTGCTTAGAATAACATTTTCAGTAACAGTGGAGCACATTTTAGAACAGATGATCTCAAGATTGTAAGCCATGAGGAGGTGGGATCCGTGAGTCTTCTCTTGTATCTTCCCAGTGATTCCAGTATAGGCAGGAGTGTAATGGCTAGTCAAGGATTTTTAAATTAAGCAGAATGGTGACCTGAAAGGAAATTAGATTGGAGCCCTTTTCTTGATATGGCTTTATTGCTAACCAGTCTTTTGACATGGCAATCATCCCTTTATTAGTAAAATGAGCAAATTGGACTAGATATTTTCCATGTTCTCACGTGTGATTCTAAGAGGAATTAGATATAAATAGGACCTGATGGGCATACACACACTCACCAAAACAAAGCATCTAACCTAGAATACATTTTTTCTGTAAAATTGAGCCACCATAAATAAAATGTTGAATTTTTATACTTAAGGCAAAAATGTCTGTGTCATACACAATGTAGTTCTCCCAGTCTATCCTCCATGGCTTTGCCCAGATACCTCTTCTGGCTGATGGACCTACCCCCTCGTTGTTTGGAATGTCTGCAGCTAATAGCTCACAGCTGCCTCCTTCACTGGGGCATTGCCCTTGGCTGTAGGAACTGATTCAACCAAGGTTATGCCCCCTTAGAGGGAGCTGCACAAGGCCCCATACTGGCTGCTAGGGGGATTAAGGCCAACACTCTTGCTTTTTTTATGCACCACTTCATCCTTGGAGCCCCAGCTGCAGCTACCTTGCAAGTTAGCTTCTCCCACTGCCCAAGCTCACCATCTTTCTTTCCTTATTGCTGTAGCTCTCCCTGGTTAACCTTCTGCATGCAAGTCTCCATCTCAATGCCTGTTTCCAGAGAACATGATCGAAGACACAATGTCATCAAATGTACCTGTTTATTGACCTGAACAGTGGATATCTGCAAATGGACTTCAAGCCCCTTCTTGGGTTCTCAAATGCCCATGTGTATGTGTTGTCAACTGAGAAAAGAAGCAGGCCTAAAGTAAAGCACAAGGATTTATTTGGGGTCTTAGAATTGCAATTCAGAGAGCACAGATTCAGGTAGCAGCACAAATTGTTTCCCAGTAGGGAATAAGAGTCAAGGGTTTTGTTGTTGTTGTTATTGTTTTTAAGACAGAGGGGAATGCTCCTATATGCTTACACAGAATTTTGATTGGTATTGGTGGCAGAAAACTAATTTTGGCCAAACATAATTGGTTGCTAAGGCTATCACTAAGCAAAAGTCTGTTACTGTAGCAAGTTGCAGATGTTTTTGCAGAGTCCTTGGAATATGTGCAGTTTGGCCCAGTTGAAAAGTTCATGGTTCCATCCAGTGAGGACATGCATAATAAGGCCTATCTCCTTAATGGGCCTCCCCACTCCATTTAAAATCCCTTGACAGAAGGGACTCCAGTTCATTTCGCCTTTCACAGGGTCATTCCTTGTGTCACCCAAGACAGTGGTTTCAATATGAGCCTTAAACCATCTCAGATGAGCTAATACTTTATTAACCTCAACCTGGAGTTGGTGAAAATGAAGTTTGAGCCCTTTCTTGTTAGATCAAGTGTGTAGTCACATAGACATGGGATAAATCTGGGGCTTGAGGACTTCAGATGACATGCTTACTTCTGCAGCAGTATGTTAGGATGATTGAGAGAATGGTGTGTTTACATAAGGTTCTCTAATCTCCATAGATGGATGGAAAACTGTACATAAAACCTATGCATCTGGAAGCCTTCTTTCACATATGAGAGGGGAGACAGGTAGGACAGAGAGAAAGAAAAATTCTCAGACCTTAACAAAACAACTGATCTCAACTTTCTCTCTAATAGCAGGAATGCCTTCCCTTCATAAATGGACTGAAGGCAAATATAAACATAGGTGTTTTACTCATTTGTGTGTTCCAGTTGAACTTTTAATTCTTTCGGAATGCAGAGTTTTCTTAACCAAAAAGTAAGAGAGAAGAGGGGGAAAAAAAGGAAATTTTGACCCTATAGAAGGGAGCATGTATAACATGTACAAATAAGTTTTAAAATGCTTGATGTGACATTTTTCTATGTGGATTTTTCATAACAGATGCAGTAGTATCTATTGTTCAAGCCTTTAGGTTTTTGAAATCATAGGGAATTAGAGTAGGACATGGTTGAAGATGAGGAAATATTCTGGAAGCCATGACAAATTACATTGTTAGAGCCTCTTAGGATGTCCATGACGTCAAACGCAAAACCAGCCTCTTTCAATTTTGGTCATTATCCTAACTCCAATTAATTGTTTTTATTTTGGTAATTTAGAGCAAAAGCAGATCTACTTACTATTATTTTTTAAAGATTTTACTTATTTATTTATTTGACAGAGAGAGAGAAAGAGATCACAAGTAGGCAGAGAGGCAGGCGGGGGTTGGGGCGAAGCAGGCTCCCCACCGAACAGAGAGCCTGATGTGGGGCTCAATCTCAGGGTCCTGAGATCAAGACCTGAGCTGAAGGCAGAGGTTTAACCCACTGAGCCACCCAGGCACCCCGATCTACTTACTGTTCTTAACAATTTTTCAGTGTTACTGCAAACTTCAGAATTTTTTTTTTCAAACTTCAGAATTTTTGAAAATTCCAATTACTCCTCTACATCGATCATAAAGCTATTTTGTGTATAAGAAGTGGCTAACTCTTCAGTAATTAAAAAAAACCTTCCAGGAGTGTAGAGCCTGGGGCCAGAGAACACAGAGCGGGAACTCTTCTTGTATCATCTCCCAATGCTTTTCTATTTTCCTTATGATCAAATTAGTTCATCTTAACCCCT
Organism: Neogale vison; assembly: GCF_020171115.1. Classification (NCBI taxonomy): domain Eukaryota; kingdom Metazoa; phylum Chordata; class Mammalia; order Carnivora; family Mustelidae; genus Neogale; species Neogale vison. The sequence continues at coordinate 81,204,539 of NC_058099.1, forward strand.
TCCTTCCTTTCTCCTTTAGCCTCATGACTTTTCCATATTAGCTCTATTTCTATTTTCCCAGGTGTAAAAAGGAAAAGACGTTACTATAGCTACCTGTGTGTGTGTGTGTGTGTGCGCGCACGCGCCTGTGTTTCTGTGTGTCTGTGTGCAGAGTTTTGTTTACCAGGGGGCCTGAGGGCATCCAGGAGAAACAAGTTAGAGAATCATCAGTATATAGCCAGAATTCATGTTCAATGCTGGTTTGCTTGGGAAACTGGCTTATTAACTGCTCCATTTCTTTTTGTCCTCTGAAATAGTTAGTGATGCTTTCCTTGATCTGAGCTACCGATTTTTTTCCTACATTGTGCAGACGATATGAGTTTTCTTTCCTCATTTCCAATGGCTTGCTGATCAAGCTAGCAGAAAGTTAAGGGCAAGTCATGGCTCTATTCATCTCAGGACATCAAGGAGCTCCTTCCAGTGCTCAAATCCTATTGCCATCTTGGCCTGTTGAAGACATAACAAGTTTTCAGTGAAATTCTTTTTGTCTTTCGAGTGTGTATTCTATGGCACAGGGAGAAATCGACTGAGCAAAATAAACCATGTAATCCAAGCTTGGCCCAGTGAAAATCTTGACTTAGGGCTACTTATTTGGTTATGAAGTAAAATCATAGACAAAATCATGTGAAAAGAGAATTTTCCCATTTAAAAGTTCCAGAATGCTCTAATTACTAGGCAGTAATTTACTCATTCCATATAGGTTTGTCCTATATGTTTGTTCCAGTCAGACAAGTTCAGGGCTCAGTTCCAAAGCACACAGTTGGAGGTAGAAGGCGGGAGGCTAGTCTGCTGTTTTGTATGACCTCAGTAAAGTTCTATTTTGACCCAGTGTTGCATTAGGGATCTCTGTATTTGCTGTCTCCCAATCACACCTCCTGTTCCTGGTACACAGCAGGATGCAAGGAGCTAGCTTTTAACAACCTCACCCTATTATAAATAACCAAGGGCACAAAAAGCTATTAAGGGTGACTGTCTTATCAAGATAGCAGATCACTGGCTGAGACCACAGCTAAAACACTCACCAGATTCACTAGGTGGACAGAGTACATTTGTAAACTTACTGATCAAGTCCAGGAAGTAAAGTGCCATTTTTCTGCAAAATACAACTTGCTCTTTATTGTGATTCTAAATTATAGGAACAGCAGCCACACCCTGGAGGATTCCAGCAAATTGCACTATTTGTGCACAAAAAACTGCTTAGAATGAAGGGTTAGCCTTTTCTGTCATCAAAACATTTTATGTGATTGGCAAATCAGAAAGTGGTCAATCAGCAGACAGTTATAGAGATGTTTTTCATCTCTAGTAACAGCAGGATGCTAATGGGAGAGTTAAGACGAAAAGGGGGAAAAAAAAAACCCAACATTGATTTGTTGACAGAGGCCTAGCAGCTGTCACAGTAAAACATGGTTCTCTTGCACTTAATCAATGTCAGTCTCCAACCCGATCGTTTTGTCGCCCAGATGAGAAGCAATCAAGAGGAACACCTTCATAAGCATGAAGCTTGCTAGATGGGATTCAATGAAGTGTGTCTTTAAGCTTAGGCGCTCAAAATGTGATGCATGACCCAAACCTAATCAGAAATGTTTAACCCTTTGAAAGGAGGCAGGAATTACTTGCTTGTTTTTGTTTTTGTTTTCAAGATAGGAAATACATTTCCTACTCCATCTACAATTTTTTAAGATATCCTGTGTCTGTATTGATGCACAATTCTTTTTCTTGCTGGATAAGGAGAAGCATTGTCATTAATCATGGTTCCCATCTTCAAGGGTAGGGTGCTATTTTAAATGCATCTCATTTCTCAGAAAGACAATATAAGAACAGTGACTAATTTCACTACTGATTTTCTATGGTTTCTTTCTGTGTGACTGTTTACTTTATGAAAGGGTACCTTTATTATTAGTGCCACTGGCCCGAGGATAATGGCTTAGGGACTTATGTCCCCTTCAAATCAAGACCAGCTTAAGGACCTCAATCATATTTGCTGTAGAATGAGATTTAATTTCATGTGAGTTTCTTTTTTCTGCTGCCCAGTGGGGATGATGCTCTGAGAAACAGGACTGCAGTGACAGGCCCACTCAAATGGAGAGAAATTCCAAGCAACACTCCGTCTCCCAGCTTGGAGGAGATGCCAGCGTTCCTGGGCCACCACACGCCTCTTCGCGTCATTGCTTCAGCAGCGCCCAGAGAAGCCAAGTCATCAGGGATTATATTTCTTTCTAGTTCTCACAGAAGTCGGATTCCTAAGTGGTGGTGGAGGGAGTTGAGAACTATCTGGGGAAAGGCAGAAGAGCAAAACCTACTTTCTCACTTAATGTGAAATATCAGAGACAGAAAAAGGTACTCTCTGTCTTTTGCATCATTTTTTTCACTGTAGCTAGATTTGTAAACCTACTGATCAAATCTAGGAATTAATGACACTTTTTCAGAAATGATCTGTGGGTTAGGGGAGATTATATATATGGAGAGAGACAGAGACTCAAAGCACTGATAGCTAGTATGGGATGAGGAAAAGTATTCAGTAAAGACTAAGAAACAAGACTCCTATGCAGTAATTTATTATGTTGGTTTTTCTTTTTTTCTTTTTTTAATTTATTTGACAGACGGAGAGCACAAATAGGCAGAGAGGCAGGCAGAGAGGGGTGGTGGGGGGAAGCAGGATTCCTGCTGAGCAGAGAGCCCGATGTGGGGCTCAATCCCAGGACCCTGAGATCATGACTAGAGCTGAAGGCAGCGGCTTAACCCACTGAGCCACCCAGGTGTCCCCTCTTTTTTTTGTTGTTTGTTTGTTTGTTTGTTTGGTTTTCAAAGTAGGCTTCACACCCAGCATGGAGCCCAATGTGGGGCTTAACTCAGCACCCTCAGTTCAAGACCCCAGCCAAGATCAAGAGTTAGAAGCTTAACTAACTGAGCCACTCAGGTGCCCCCTGTATAGTAAATTATTAATCATGGCTTGAGATTGCCAGGAAAATTTTGAGCAAAAAATAGACAAGAAATTAAAGTGAGCTTTTATCTTTAAGACAATTATACATCCCTAGGGTTTTGTTTGTTTGTTTGTTTAAAGATTATATTTATTTATTTGACAGACAGAGATCACAAGTAGGCAGAGAGGCAGGTAGAGAGAGAGGAAGAAGCAGGCTCCCCGCTGGGCAGAGAGCCCAATGTGGGACTTGATCCCAGGACCTTGAGATCATGACCGGAGCTGAAGGCAGAGGCTTTAACCTGCTGAGCCAACCAGGTACTCCTATCCTGATTAATTCTTAATGCCCTTTTCCCTCACTAAGATTTTGGCCAATTTCTCCTTCCCCAAATGTCCAAATCCAAGGGATCCATCATCTAAGTTAGATAGAGGTAGAGAGGCCAGGTGGGAAAGAAGGCAGCCAGTGCCAGGCTGTTCAGGCTGTCTTGAGGCTATTCCTTTCAGCCTGGGCTTATAAGGCCATGTGACAAGGCCTTTTATTTTGCATATCTGATACTTCTTTAATGCTGGAGTTTTTGTCTCCAAAACCTTTTGTGGAAAACTTTTTGGGTTTTCTTTTTTTCCTTCATCAGTACTACTTCAGTATTTATGAGATCAGAGGTGTTATATTCTCTTTATTATCAGTTAGTCAGGGCTTGGTATCTAAATACATTGATTGATAGCCACTGCAACGCTACTATGGAGACTGGGAGTTGGACTTGGATAAAGATGGGTCACGTACATGGTCTGAACACAATTAGATAATCAATTTGAGTGCTTTTTCTTTTTTAAAAAAATTAATTATTTTAATTAACATATAATGTATTATTTGTCCCAGGGTACAGGTCTGTGAATTATCAGTCTTACACACTTCACGGTACTCATCATATCACATACCCTCCCCAATGTCCATTATCCAACCACCCTCTCCACATCTCCTCTCTCCCCCACAATCCTCAGTTTGTTTTGTGAGATTAAGAGTCTCTTATGGTGGGATGCCTGGGTGGCTCAGTCGCTTAAGCAGCTGCCTTCGGCTCAGGTCATGATCCCAGCGTCCTGGGATCGAGTCCCACATCGGGCTCCTTGCTCCTCGGGGAGCCTGCTTCCTCCACCCCTCTCTCTGCCTGCCTCTCTGCCTGCCTGTACTCTCTAGATCTCTGACAAATAAACAGATAAAATCTTTAAAATTAAAAAAAAATAATTAAAAAAAAGAGTCTCATGTTTTGTCTTCCTCCTGATCCCATCTTGTTTCATTTTTTCTTTCCCTAACCTCCAAATCCCCCACTCTGCTTCTCAAATTTCTCATATCAGGGAGATCATATAATAATTATCTTTCTCTCATTGACTTATTTCTCTCAGCACAATACCCTCTAGTTCCATCCACGTTGTCGCAAATGGCAAAATTTCATTTCGTTTGATGGCTGCATAGTATTCATATATCTATCTATCTATATATATATATCACTTCTTCTTTATCTATTTATCTGTTGATGGACATCTGGGTTCTTTCCATAGTTCGGCTATTGTGGACATTGCTGCTATAAACATTCAGGTGCATGTGCCCCTTCGGATCACTACATTTGTATCTTTAGGGTAAATACCCAGTCATGTGATTACTGGGTCATCAGGTACCTCGATTCTCAACTTTTTGAGGAACTTCCATGCTGTTTTCCAGAGTGGCTGCACCAGCTTGCATTCCCACCAACCGTGTAGGAGAGTTCCCCTTTCTCTATATCCTCGCCAGCATCTATTGTTTCCTGACTTGTTAATTTTAGCCATTCTGACTGGTGTGAGGTGGTATCTCATTGTGGTTTTGATTTGTATTTCCCTGATGCCGAGTGTGACTACAATAATGAGGGTTTAAAAAGATTTTTTTAGAAAGGTATTGTTAAGATAAACTAGTTAAAAAATGTTAAAAGAGGAAAGAGGAAAAGTTAAAAAAAATAGAATAAGAAAAAAAGTTAAAAAATTTAATTAACTTTGCAAGACTAAAGAATCATGGGGAGAAAACCATGAATTCCATGCTTGGCTTTCTTCTCCTCTGGAATTCTGCTGTTCTCCTTGATCAGTGAGCTTGGTCTTGGCTGGATGTTCTTGCTGATCTTCTGAGGGAGGGGCCTGTTGCAGTGATTCTCAGATGTCTTTGCCTGAGGCAGAATTGTGCCACCCTTGCCAGGGGCTGGGCTAAGTCATCTGCTCCGGTTCACTCTCTCGGGAGCTTTTATTCCCTAAACACTTTCTGTAGAGCTCTGGAGGACAGGAATGAAAATGGCGGCCTCGCAGTTTCTGGTCTGGAGGAGCCAAGAGCTCGGGGCCCCACTCCTCAGTGTGCCCTCAGAGATAAGCATTCAATCACTCCCATCTCCCTGGTCTCCTGCCGTGCTCGTGCTCTGAGCGCACCTGGCCTGTGACTGAGCATTTCTGTCTCTGGTGCACAGCCCCGTTTGGAGTCTCCAAACCCAGCAGATTCCTGCCGCACTACTCCTCCCAGAGGAGGAAGGTGAGTCTCCCCAGATCTGCCACTTGTGGGGTCCCTGCTTGAAGAGCAGTGGTCCAACTGTGCCTTGGATCATGGTTTAAGGTAACCCCATTCTGAAAGCTCACTCTTTGGCTCTGTCTCTGTAGTTAGCTTCCCCGCTCCTATACCTGGCATCTCTGCCACGCTCAGACACCCCTGATCTTTCTGTGACCCTGTGGGACCTGAGACCACACTGTCCCCACAAGGGCTCTATCCCCACTTAGCCTCTGGAGTGATGTCCCTCAGTGGAGCAGACTTCTAAAAGTCCTGATTTTTTTGCTCCCCTGCTCTCCTGCTTGCTGGGAGCCAGCCCCTCCCCCTGGGTCTATCTTTCTGTCACTTTAGATTCACTTCTCCACACATCCTACCTTTCAGAAAGTGGTTGAATTTCTGTTCCTAGAATTGCTGCTGTTCTTCTCTCTTGTCTCTTGTTGAGTTTGTAGGTGTTCAGAATTGTTTGATAACTATCTAGCTAAACTTCTGGGATCTGATGTCATTTCAGTGTGCTACTCCTCTGCCATCTTGCCTCTCTCCCTGAGTGCTGTTTTTTTATTTGGAAATGTGTTAGACACCTGAAGCAAAGGAGAAGCCTAATGAATAAGTGAATGAGGCAGGCATTTCACATGCCATTGAGGTACTAGGGATCCCTAACAAAATAGGGGCCACAGGCCTTATTTACTTGAACATCTCTGTGTGTGATGTCTAATCACAAAAAATTTTAAAGAATAGTAAAATGAACAATCAGGAACTCATTCTCTAGATTTAATAATGGTTACTTACTGTTTGGCCATTTTGACATTATATCACACACATACACACACACACACTATGTATATGTATATGTATATGTATATGTATATGTATATCGGTGTGTGTATAAAATATATATTTAATTATATATCTATGAGACATATATTAGTGTATATAAAATATATATGTATATGAGTTTTGCTAAAATATATTAATATAAATTACAGAGCATGTGTTTTGAAATCACTACAGCATTGTGTTTATTATGTGTTCATTTAACTTATTTTCATTTGAGTTATATGAGAGGCACCTTAAGTGTCTCTAATAATAGACCATGGGAATGTTAAGAGCCCTATATGTCACTTTTGTTGTGGTGACATCCTTTCTTCATTTGAGGATACCGTTTCATATTTGTATTAATTGTTCATGGAAAATATAGTTGAAAGTACAACATTCTATACAAATTAGAATATTTCCGACAAGTCGCTAGGTAGGTATATTTCTCTTAAAATTGTTTTTTCAAATCCATGGAATATAAAAATGTTAGTACAGTATTCAATCAAGGCAAACCACGGCTTGGCCTCTTTTGCTATAAGGGGGTTTTCAAAAACTATTCAGGATTATGATTGAACCTGTCTCTGAAAGGGTATCATACCTTCTTGCCTCCTGAGGGATACATGTTCTAGAATTAGGATTTAGGCTAACTTTAAACTGTCCTGGACCTTTAAGAATAAAGAAGATAAGTGTAAGCATAGTCACACTGGGATGAATCTGACTAAAAGACTTTTACTTGCTTCAAATACCAACGAATGGGCATTTGGGTGGCCTAGTTGGTTGAGTGTCTGACTTTGACTCAGGTCAAGATCCCAGGGTCTTGGGATTGAGCCCTGCATCAGGCTCTCCACTCAGCAGGGAATATGTTTCTCTCTCTCCCTCGGCCTTCTTCTCCCCCTGCTAGTGCTCTCTCTTTCTCTCAAATAAATAAATAAAATTGTAAACAATAACAACAAAACCCCAAACAAATGCCAACTGGAACTATTAATTCCCATGGAGTTATCAGTTGTACTTTCATCTGACTTGATGATGATAAGGCAGGAAGACAAGTTGACCAAAGTTAAGTTGTTTTGGTTTTATGATGACCCTTAATCTAAAAGCCAACAGGTCTTAAAAAGAATCATAAGGTCTGATTCATGGAAAACCACTAAAGTCCCACTCCCTCCAGCAGTAAAAGCCACATAGGCTACACATTCTTAAAACTGCTCCTTTTGGTAATTTACAACCCTAATCAGAACCCTAAGACAATGAAAAACTAACCACCTAAAGTGAGTCCCTCACTGTACAGTTAGTTAATTAAACAAATAAACAAAACCAAAAATAAACAAACCCTAAAACCCAAAACTTCTAAAACCCTTTGTTAAAGTTGGGGGGGTGGTCCTCTTCCTCATCTGACAAAGGAGACTTTCATCCATGATGTAGCTCTTTTCTTACTTCTATACTTAATAAACCTTTATTCCTTTCTCTAAATGGCTTGCCCTTGAATTCTTTCTTGCACAAAGCCAAGGACCCTCTTGGCAATGTGCCTGAGGCCCTACCTCTTGGGGCCTCAGCCTGTCTAACATCAACTATGCTTCTCTTTGTCTTAGTCTTTTTTTTTTTTTTTTAAAGATTTTATTTATTTATTTGACAGACAGAGATCACAAGTAGGCAGAGAGGCAGGCAGAGAGAGAGGGGAGGAAGCAGGCTCTCCACGGAGCAGACAGCCCGATGCGGGGCTCGATCCCAGGACTCTGGGATCATGACCTGAGCTGAAGGCAGAGGCTTTAACCCACTGAGCCACCCAGGTGCCCCTGTCTTATTCTTTCCTAGATTCCAGATCACATCCTACCTTCCTTTCTACCTGATAGTCCTGATTTTATTCTTCTTTATGGCCAAGATGGCAGACTGTATTCTCACTCCCATTAGCTTGTCCAGGGTTTGTCTGCGTATCTGCACTCAAGGGTGCTCCTTCCTAGAATGGCTTCCTAGAATGCTCCTTCCTAGAATAAATGTAATATCGTCTTACCTTTGCCTATTGGTTTTTGATTGAAAGAATACTTCCCCATGCAATCTGCTTAACAGTTACCTCAGCTCCAGGATTTTCCAATTGACTAATTAAACTTTTGGAGCCCTTTCCTGGAGTTGTCAGACTGTAGGAGGAAGATGATTGACATGGGTGGTGGCTCTCTGGCTGTACATTCATTCAACCGCGGTGGGCAGGGGGCTGGGCTCAGCGTTCTCCCAAGGACAATGCCATTCATATAATTGAGTTAGTTGAGATAAAGCACCTAGCACAGACGTTACCTAGCACATGGTAGGTCTTCTAGACATACAAATTTTCCCTTTTGTGCCTTCCACAGGAAGAAGGAGGTGGAATGAGGGAAGGAGAGAGAGAGAATCTAATGTGTATCTTAACAGATATTTGAGATTCATTGCTGAAGAGAGCATGTCCTTTCACAGCTGAACATATTCTTAAACTGAATTTGGCTGGAGCTTTAAGGTCTGCTTACCTGTGGAAGGACATGTAGGGGATAACTGCCCATGGCAGTTCGCCCCAAACTAGATTTAGATGTGTGACTGCCATGCTATAGAGCTCTTACACTCTTTCAAGAGGGTAACACTTCAGAGTGGAATAAATCCTCAGTTTGCCTGCTTCTCTAAATGGCCTTTAACAACCTGGAAAAGGAAAATTCAATGTCCATTACAATCAGTGAACACCTTCTGAACACATTGGCATTGGGCATGTTTGCTAGGCACTGAGAGGGAGGCAAAATGACTCACCTATAGATCATATTTTTTCCCCTTAGTACACACACCCACACCGGGGAAAGCAGCTGCTTTCTGGCGGGACGGCAGCCTCCAGAGTCTGAGCAGCTCGCTCATCAGTTGGTGTATTCCCTGGGACCGACTACCCAAGCAACATACTAAAGTGTCTCCTTATATAATAGTCACATACATCTTTTTGCTCCTAGTTCTTTTTGTATTTTTGCTTAAGAGAAGACCAGGCAAATGGCTCCCAAATGTTCTCAATTGACAGCAATTTTTGTCCATTTACACATGAAAGCATGTGGAATGAACAGGCTGGAGGGAGAGTGGTGGGCAAGCCCATGGAGCCAGCAGAGAGCATGGTCTCCATGCTAATGGGAGGAATTATAAGAAATCAGGCTTACTGAATCTTTCCCTGAATGTGCTATTAAAAGGAAGCCTCACAGATTCTTAGTTATTTGGTCACCTCTGTATGCAAAGCATTTGGAAGGTAATTCTGGATGTTATTTGATCAATGGAAAGTGATGAATCATCACATTTCAATAATACTGAATTTACGGGAATGATAAACGAGCAAGTGATTGGTGTCCGCGGAATGAAAGGGAATGCAAGCAGTGCAGATGTTGTTCAGCTAGGGACGTGAAATTAACCAGTAAGGCACATTTGTCAGAAATATCTCACTCGGGGTTTTATTTATTCCTCCTACCTGCCCTCCCCGTCATTTATCTTTTTTGTAATGTTTAATTAACAGCCCAAACAATGTTTAGGTAGCCCAGATAAAGCATACAGAAAAATCCCTGATAACTTTTTCTCTTCTTTCCATGTTTCATTTTAATTTTTGTACAAATGGGATACTACTTTCTGTGCTGTTTTATGCTTGGTTCTTATTTAAAATTTCTTTCATTTTAACATGAAAATTCTTTACCTTTGGCATTGAGTATGGTGGTGTGGTGTTGGTTTATGGTTGACTTTATAATTGCTGTGTAACAAAATGAGAACTCTGAATGGCTTCAGAATAAATGCTAGATTTCCAAATCCACTCTTTACAAAGTGAAAATGCATTTATAAGTAACGTCTTTTATTAGTAGCTAAAGAGAAGAGATCAATGGGAGATGTCTCAAACCTGCAAAGAATAAAAAACGAGTGTCTAATCAGTGTACATCCTGTGTAAAATATAATTAAGATATGTTTCTGATATTATTTGGAGAACAATTCCCTTGAAAACTGAGCATATTGTGTTTGAAAAAAATCAGGGATTTTTTATGATGTGTTTTTCCTTTCTTGGTTGATTTAGCTCATAGTAGACAAAGTAAAAAAAAAATGTACTGTTTCTTTCCTAAAGTAAGATTATAAATATTGAATGTGCAGAATAATAGTCTTAAATCAATTTGGATTGCCCTTTATGTCTCCCCCACCTCAGAGCTAGTCCTTAAACTGTGTAAAGTGATTTGTCTGGAGTCCATTAAGGATTTATTGTATATCAAGTATGCACACCCTCTGTGGCCATGGGGTGAGGAAAACTTACTACAAATTAAAGTATATGGCTTTATTAGCTTCCTTTGGTTGCTGTAACAAATTACCACAAACTTGATGGCTTAAAACACAGAAATGTATTTCCTCACAGTTCTGGAGGCAGGAGCCTGAAATTCAGGTGTGTCAGCACAAGTATGCTCCCTCTGGGAATCCTTCTTTGCCTCCTCATCTTCTGGTGGCTGTTGGTGCCCCTTGTCTTATGTCTGCATCTCTCCAATCTCTGCCTCTGTCTTCACATGACCATCTCCTCTTTTCTCTGGGTATCTCTCCTCTGTGACTCTTATAAGGGCCATTGGCATTAGATTTGGGTCCCACCTGGGTAAACCTGGAAATTATCTTATCTCAAGATCCTTAATTACATCTCTAAGATCTTTTATCCAAATAGGATAACATTTATAGGCTCCAAGAGTTAGCGCATAGACATATTTTTAGGGGGCCACCATTCAGTCTTCTGTGATGGCTCAGGTCAAGACTGCGAAAAAAGTTGGAGCTTGATGAAACACAACTACAGTTTTCCACTTTGTGAACCCTCATGAGATTTTAATTTGGCCATTCTGTTTCAGTACTGCTCCTTCCCGGCTTCTCTACAAACTCTTCCCATGCCAGTAAAACTTTGCTCTGCACCTAAAATAACTAGAATAATGCCTTCTACATAGTGTGTGTGGGATGAACAGCTATTAAATGAATGAGCAAATGAACTGTCCCTTCATTACAGGCTTCATTATGGAAACAAGATCTGTTTCTTGAATGTTTTCCAAATATGGTTTGGAACTATAATATTGAAACTGATTTGGGGACATACATCTCCCCCATACTCAGTCACTTCTAGTATTATATAGCCTACCAATTGAGGGTCACTGCTCTAGAAAATGTAAGATCCAGGAATCTTTTGGATTAGGAGGATGGCATGCTAAATCCTCATATAAAGGTTGTACCAGGAGAAAGATCTAGCATTCAGAGCATCCTAAATTTAGCTACAGTGGGGACGCATGAGGAGTGTTTGAGAAATAGTGGAATTAGTTGAGAAGGCCATGGGGAATTTGGTGAAAATTCTGCTTTTAGAAAGCTGATGATTTTATCCCAGAAAGCAGGAAGGTCAGATGGATTATACTGTCTAGCCTCCTTTGATCAAAATAGAGGTGATTTTTTCCTTCTCCCTCTTTCATTAAGAAGATATTATGAATATATCTTTATATACAGAGACATAAAAAATTACTCCAGTAACTCTGCAACTCATAAACAAACTTGTACATCCCCATGTGCACAGTGCAATAAGGACAGTGAAGGTCTTTGACCTGGAGGAGGACTTTGATCCATGATGAAGGGAAGAACTGAGTCTTCCTGAGCCGCAGGGCAGTGCTGATCACATGAGTCAAGTTGAACCCTGAAGTGAAAAGCCAGAGAGAGTAGAAGGAAGCCAGGGACTGTGTTGTGAGATGATGTAGGACTAGTGGCTCAGGATGTCTGTCCTTGGAGGGTGCCAACGAGGTTGCTATGGTTATAGACCTGCTGGGTCAGGGGAACTGGGAAGTACCAGAGAGCATGAGATTCAGGAGGGAGGCCTCACAGAGTTGGAGGAAGATTCCCTAATGGGAAGAAATTATTGAAGCAATAATTTAATCATGCCATGATGAACATGGCAATAAATTATCACAGCAATCATTTCTATACTTTGATTTTTAAATTAATTTATGAGTTATAGCATGACCACTTCTAAAATTGTTTGAAGCAGCTTCCAACTGGAACCATGTGTCCATTGTATATGTTTGTTGGCATATTGGCCCAGGCTGGCCTTGGTACCTAAGGAGGATCTCTTATTCCCAGGGGGATGGAATTGAACTCTGCGTTGATTCTGATGCATACTCAAGGTTAAGAGCCCCTCTTCTAAGGGTAGCTGATTCTAAAGGACTTGGTGGCAATTCTCAGTGTCAAGAGTTTGGATTGATTTGAAGAACAGAATCTATTCTGTGAGAAAAGTCATTGGCAGAAGCAACGAAGGCCATCAAGTTTCATTAGGGTTAGGCTTTAGGTGGAGGAAGCTGTCTTGGAGATCCGGACTGGGGCTTATCATACAGAGCAGCCACACTCATGGGCAGGGCAGGGGGGAGTGCCACAGGAGGCTCAGAGGACTAAATGCACCCCAGACGCAGGAGATTGCTTCTGTGTTTAGTGTGCTGGTGGGTCTGAGGCACTCATGCACTGCCGGGCTGGATTCGCTCAGGTACAAGTGCTAACTAGGATAGACCTAATGGCAGAACTGTGGCACTTGCATCTGGGTAGGGCAGGAGCTGGCAGGGGGAGGCACATCTGGAACTGGCACTTGTTAGGCTCCTCTTTTTATCTGGAGGATTAATGGAAAATGTGATGTGATAGCGCAGGAGAGCCAGCCAGAGCCCAAGTCAGTCCGTTTCCCCTCATGGGGCAGAATGGCTGCAGAGCACAGAACAGGAATGGATGCATTTTCCAGCAGTTAAGCCAGGCCTATAATCACTAGTCCGTGAATCCTTGGCATTATCCTCAGAGCCAACTACTTCATACCCTATCTAGTCAGGTATTTGCTAAACAAAACTCACTCATTGTAAGAGATGTGGTCAAATGTTTCCATTTGGATGACGTGTGTGTGTGTGTGTGTGTGTGTTGTGGAAGGTGATGAAGGGGTGGATGATTCTGGGGAAAATAGCAAAGCTGCTTAGTGGAGATAAACAGCAAAACCACTGCACTGTCCTCAGCTAAAATAAAAACAGGAGTGTGGCAAAATTAAACTATTTCGTGTTGTTTAAAGATAGTTTCGATTAAGGAAATATTAAAACAATATGAAGATAAATGAGTTAATTCAGAGTCAAGGATTTTTTTTTCGTCCAAGATGAGAAATACATACTGAAGGGAATTTGGAAACTGAAGAAAGCAAATCTCTCTCCAGAACAGATTTGAAAGGACGATTCCAGTCCTGACGAAGGAGTCAGGATGTGGTGTGGCCGTGGCGCTCTCAGGCGCTCTTTGCAGTGGCGCAAAGTGGCCGATGACAGGCCGTTCGCAGTGATTATTGCTGATGGGTGAGGCAGGATCCCTGGGATTCAGAGCGGGCTGGGGCTCTGGCATGACTTTCGGCTCACTGACTTTCAGTCCTCAAGGTCGGCTTGGCCTGATCGGTCATCTTCAACTCACGGTAATAGCAGTAATTTTCACTTTATTCATTTCTGCCTCTTGGCTGGAGATTCTTTAGCACATCACTTAGTGAAGGTGTTGGCCAGTTTCCCTCAGCTTTTGATGAAAAGAAGATTTTTGATTGTGACTAGCATTTTAAGCTCTCACATCTGCCTTTGACTCAATCAGTCATTTTCTGGGTTGTTTTACATGGGACATATATTGGAATGAATGATTCTTTCTTTGCTTCCTTTTCTTTTTTTTTTAAGGCAAAAAAAAAAAAAACCAAAAAACCTCTGCTCTGTGGGGAGATTTTCCTACCATATAATACTTTAATTCGGGGAAAATAAGTTATGATAAGGTGAGAAACTATCAGCTGCCTCTTCCTTTATGTGGTAAATTCTAAAGCTGAACATATACTTCTGTGGAAAATCTGAATAGTTAAAGAGCACAGTGGCCCATGGTTAAGTATCATTTCTCTAAAACCTTTTCAATCTTGCAGATCTAGGTGGGTGAGTCTGGCCTCACAGGAACACCCTCTTAACTGATTCACCAGTTTCTCCAAGCAAATTCCCCAGACCTGCGCAGTAATAGACTCATACCTGAAGCATTATGGAAAATGTATCTTTAGGAGAATATACGAAAGAAAAGAACTTTCCATATGATGAACAATGATAAAACAAGGCAAAAATATCTTCCCTACCTACGCTTTGTTGGGCACCTCCTTTCAGGTTCACTCTCTTCTGAGTCACTAGTCTTGGCAGCTCTGGGGTAAAAATTAGTTCTTTCTGCCTCAATATGGGCACTGAAATGGTGTACTGCCTCTCAGATGACTCTTAGAATTGGACCCTCTGTTCTATTGCTGTTGCTTCTGTTCCAGTTTTGGTCCCTGTCATCTGCGGCAGATACAATTGAATTACTCTCAGTCTCTCCTCTTGGCCATCTCTGCTTTAAAGATGCCTTTCTAAAACTTTAATTGGATCATTTTACTTTGTTCCTCAACAGTAAATAACTTCCAGGACCCAAATCAAGAATAAAAGTTAACTCACACAACATGGAATAGGAGATCCCCTCAGAATTTGGACAGCAAGTTGAATTTTTAAAAAATTTTAAAAGATTTTTATTTATTTATTTGACACAGAGAGAGAGAGATCACAAGTAGGCAGAGAGGCAGGCAGAGAGAGGGGGAAGGAAGCAGGCTCCTCACTGAGCAGAGAGCCCAATGCGGGGCTCAATCCCAGGACCCTGGGATCATGACCTGAGCCAAAGGCAGAGACTTTATCCCACTGTACCATTCAGGTGCTCCCAAGCTGAATTTTTTAAAGCAGATTTAAAGAGATAATTTAGGCTGAACATGCATATTTTAAGTCAATGTGGAGAGCAAACATAATGAAAAATCCATACATACTTGGTTTAACTTCATCTGATTCTATACTAATGACTTTATCCAACAGATTAAATATATTTTAATTATCTAAAGTAATTGACAGAGAAAATTATTCACTCCCCAGAAGCAAGCTCCTAGTTGTTCAGAAAATTCAATATGAATATATTATAAATGTTATACAGTTATATTTATAATTATGAAATTTAAAAAATGAGAAAACCTCTTCAAGTGGTTTTCTCAAGGCTACAGAATTTTATAAAATAGGAAAATTTACTTTAAAAATTAAGCAATATAAATGTTAATGAATATACATACATAACCACAGTATAATGATCAAAATTAAGATATTAACCTTAATGTGAAATTATTATATGCTTTATTTAAATTTTGTCAATTGTTTCATAAATATTCCATTTTTGCTCCAGGATCTAAACCCAAGATTACTCATTGCATTTAGTTGACATATCTCTTTAGTATGTTTGACTTTACCTGTCATTTATTTCAGGACAGCAGCAAATAACTCTCTAACAGCCCTTATGTCTCCACCCCCTCACCAAAAAACTGGCCAAACTCTGAGTATTAAGAGGCTAAACTTAGATTCTAGAACCCAAAAGGCAATAATATCTTACCTGAATCTTGGACTTCTCAGAGCAACACTGAATTTCCCAGAGATTTTGCTCTCCTTTATGCAACTCATGAAAAATGGATTATGGATCTCCTGAGGCTTCCCAGACATCTAACTGGAATACCAGCAGTAAATGAGCAGATTTGCTGGAACATGGTGCTATTACCTGCCATCTTTTTCTTTACAACTCTAGCTAGTGATCCCGCCAAACAAAGGGTCAGGATATAACATAGGCTGTTCTGCTGAACAGTCAGTCTGCATTTGAGGAAAATCATCTCTATACCATGCCAGGTCAAATAGTTGAGAAAGGGTAATTGACAGGAAGAAATGGGATGGAGAGGTAACAAAATCAAACCACCTGTAAGAAGGAAACATTGAACTGTTCCCTAATGACTGTACCTTAAGATACAAAAACAAAAAATTTAGGGACATCAAGTGTTGCAATCCCGAAGTAACTCTTGACTCTGCAGATTGGCATTTTGTTCTTAGGTGTAGGATATTAACCCTGGCTATTTAAATATGCATTCAGTTACCACATGTTTATCAAACACCTTCATTCTTTATGTAATTGATAGTTAACTGCAGAAATTAGAAAACACAATCCTTATGCTAGAGATGCTCTAGTGTGGGTAGAGCTGTCAAACGAATATAATACTGGCCACAACTGTCATCTTAAATTTTTCAAGAGCTACATTTAAAAAAAAAAAAAAAGTGCAATAAGTTTTAATAATTTAGTTTACTCAATATATCCAAATATTATCACTGTGTTATAGCAATCTAATATAAAACATCAGATCTATGTTGTTTTTACATTCTAAGCCTTTAAAATTTGGTGTGTCTATTACAGTTACTGCACATCTCAATTTGGACTCACCACTTCTGATGAATAGCCATACGTAGCATCTCTTGGACAGTACAGGTCTGGAGAAAGATAGGAGTGAAGGTAAAACTACATTACAGGTGTGCAAGTCTATGATCCAGGTGCAACCAAGTGTTCTGGGAAGGACAAAATTAAGTGACATCCTCCTTGGAACAAAGATATCTTGTATTCCAGTGCATGTCCTGCACTTACATACTTACTATAGATAAAGCTTGAATATGTTCACTTTTTGAAATGAAATGAAAAATCATCACTGAACATTGAAGCCAAGTCTTGAGTGACATGTTGAGGTCTACCCAGTAGCAAAGGAGGTAAAAGTGGAAAATGAAAAATATTGCCAGCAGAAAGAAGAGGATGTAAAAAGCTCTGAGATTTGGGGCTTATTTCAAAAGAACCTGCCTTTTGCTGTAATCACAGATCTGGTTTCATTTCAAAATTGAAATGATCCATTGAGCTTGCTCATACTTTTTTGATAACCCACAATTTTGGAGGAGAAGGTTGCAGAAATAAAGACTAGAATTTTAAGGTAGTTTGTGCCAGACAGTTAATCGATGTGGAAAATTTGGGTCAATTTTTTTTTTTAGTTTTGTTTTTCCCAGGTCCTTGCCATGGATTTAGAAAAAAATACACACACACACGTGCATGTGCGCACACACACACACACACACACACTCTCTCTCTCTCTCTATATATATATATATATATAATCAATATATGTATGTTGTTTATATTACTTAAGGTTAGTACAGAGGGTTCTGAATTCTGATCCAGTCCGGCATTAGGAACATTGTTTTAAGCTGCTTTAAAAAACCAAATGAGTAGTGCTCTCCTGTTAATGTTTGAAAGATGCTTCACAGCTTTGAATGAATTGAGTACAGAGTAACATTTGTAAAATCCACCTGACCAATGCCAGATCCTCATGAAACTGATTGTTCCCTCTCACTGGAAAGAATGTATGGGGGGAAAGGCACCTCAGCAACTCTTAGCCCTTTTAAGTCAGCTTCAGACTCCCCCAAAGCTGATGGAAGGTCATTTCCCCCACTTTAATTTTGCCCTTGTTCTGTAGATAAATGATGAATTTACATATGTAATGTTCACAGTCAGCAACCATTTGCACAACACTGGAGCCAAGTAAAGAAAGAAAAAAAAAATAAGAGAAGAAAAATCTATTTGAAAAATGCAGTTGAATATAGCACCCTTTTACCTACAAGCTTAAATATGCAGACCTTTCTTTTATAAAGGAAGGTTGGTAGGGGGAAGGTAACGGAACAATCTTAGAATTGAAAAGCACACCAGCCAAACAGAATTGCTCATTTTCCTCAGGAAATAGCAAGAAAGGTGAAAATGAAGACCTCGTCCAAATGCAAACCCACTCAAATGAAGTGTGAACGCCAATCAATTTTAGCAGTGGTCTGGCAGCCTCGGTTCCAAACAGCAAGTCGAGACAGCAAGTGCCTAGGCGTGATTTGCCAGCTCTGTTCTGTGTGCTCACCTAGCCTGGCCGTGAGATGCAGGCGATGCCCACCCAGAGCAAAAGGCCAGTCTGACACCCAGAACAAGAGGGGACTCTGCACTAATTACTCTGGCAGCAAGCTTGTGCAGGAGTGACGTCCCGCATCTCTGTCAAGGTCTGTTTGTTGTTGGCGTGCTTCTTTTCCAATTTGTGACCCAGGTGTAAGGAGAATGTACAAAACATGAAAATTAATGGTTACGTGAAAAATACCTACGTGGAAAGCAACCTTTTTATTTATACTAGATTCAATGAACTTATTTAAAGGCCAATTTCTCGTTAATATTTCTTTTTTCTGGAAAGATTGGCCTAAAGTCTTTGTGTGTATGATTTTTAATTCAGTGTCACACATGGCAGATTATATTTTTTTTAACCAAAGAAAATGGGAAACTTTCAAAACTTGGAGTTACATTTGTAACAGTTAATACTATAAATAAATCCATTCAGATTTAATACGTTTTGCCCATTCAAATCCAGAGGAAGACATTTTAGAAAAGTCCTTGCAAAGTCAACAAACATTACATCATAATGTAATACTGTTCTATTAATAAAATGTTTCAAAGTTGAAAGGGGAAAAATAAACCTTACCAATATACTTTTAAGTTTTCATGAAAAGCAGGAATGGAATCTGTTGTGAAGCCCATGTCACTCTGAATGAAATTCAAAATTGGGAAAACGTTTGAACCAAATTTGTAGGAGTAGCACCTACTCTCTGGCTAAGCTTCAGGACGTGGGAAGAAGAAAGCAGGGACAAATTTTACAACAAGGGTAACACAAAAGAAAAATGGAAACCACATTTTGAATAATTTCCATCAAGTATTAGCAGAATTTAAATAGTCCAAATCTTGAACATCCCAAGATTCTTCTTTTGTAAAACCCAAATACAGCCAGGCGACCATAAGAAAATTAATGTGAGGTTTTTTTAATGTTAGAAATAATACTACACTTTATTTGTAAATCAGAAACTTGTAACATTAATGATGCTAGACACACAAATGAAACCAGAGTAAAAGGAGAAAAAAAATCCTCAAAACAAGGCAAAACTATCACAAAGCTCATGAAATTTTTTTCCCCACAAAAGTGTTACTACTAAGCTATATATTTGTTGAAAGCAATGTGGTAGATAAAAAACAGGTGGGAATACACAAACAAAAGAAAAAAAGTAACAGAGGAGAAAATCGCCCACAATAAATCCTTACCAAACTAAACACAAAATCTTACCATTCAAAAGCTTCTAAAAACATCACTGTCCATATTGTTGTTGACCCTGGTGGTTGGCTGTCCCCATAGGCATTATCAGCGCCTGTGACACATGTCACTTTCCACCACAAAGGCTGGAAAAGCTAATTACTTATTTTCCCAGCCTTTTTAAAGCAAGAAGTGACCACTGACACAAGTCTGTCAATGAAACATAAGTATCTGTTGGGGAATTTCTGGAAATATTTTTGCATTCCCGATAGGTTGAAGTAAGGCCTATGCCTTTCTTCTTTCCTTTTTTATGCCTTGAATGTGACTGTGATGTTTGGAGCTGGGGTAACATCTTGTGAATTTTCAGGGAAGGTACAAGTGGATCCTTGAGACATCATCCTGGACGTCTCTGAGTGGCTGAATCACTGCCACTTGTCAAATATCTCTATTTACAGGCAAAAAGAGATTACTGATCAACAGAACAAAATACTTTTTTCTAGAATCATCAGAAAAAGATAAATTATATTCTTTATTATGAGGTTCCAGAAGCTAATAAGTAACAACCCCATTACCTGAGTCTGAAAGCAATTGAGAGTCCTAACATTCATACAGAAACCAAAAGAGTAACATTATTACATTTTTTGTTGTTGTTGGAGGGTGTGGTCTTGGGCTGGAGGAAAATGACATTGCTAATAGGCACCCCCCTCATTACATAGCTTTACTGACTTAAATCCAGGTAGTTGGGCAGTTACTGGCCTTGACATGTAAAACCCAGAATATGCCTTCATCATATGGACGCAAAAGAAGTCCCCCCCCCAAAAAAGGAGAATAAACTAAGTATTTAGTTTTTATTTCCAGACTCCTCAATCAGCAAGGAGCAGCAATCTATTGGGGCAGCCTAGCCGACTTTTCACCTTTATGATGTTTAATACAAACAGCTTTTTCTTTCTGGGATTTTCTTAGGTCCACCGTTAGACATTTCTGGTTTATCCCAAGAAAACCCTAACGTGGATCAAAACAGAACAGAATTAGAAGTCTGTCCTTACTGATTTTCTAACTGTTTCATGTATCAGTTAGTGAAAGAGGAGTGTTATAGGAGCAATTTTAATAGTATGTTTCCCTACTTCTCTTTGCAGTTCTATCAGTTCTGCCTTCATAGCTTGATACTGTTACTGGGTCCATACACATTAAGCCTTATTATATGTTTTTGAAGAATTGACTTCTTTACCCTTTTGGTGTATCCTTCTTTATCATTTCTTTGTTATGACTTCTGATTTGTTTCAAATTAATATAGCTACTCCAGTTTTCTTTCTTTCTTTCTTTTTTACTCCAGTGTTCTTTTGATTGTTATTAGCAAGGGCTCTCTTTATCCTGTACTTTTATTACTATCCAAGACTTCATATTTAAGTGGTTTTCTTGTAGACAACATGCAGTTGAGTCATGTTTTTTTCTATCCACTCAGACAAAGTATGTCTTTGGGTATTTCTACTATTCACAATTAAGGTGATTATTGAAATAGCTGAATTAATATCAACCCTGTTTGTAACTCTTTTGTGTTCATTGTATTTGTTCTTTGTGCTTTTGTTTTTATTTTTTTTTATCTTGCCTTTTCTTCTGTCTTTTCTGGTTTTAATTGATGATGTTATAATTTCATTTTATCTCTTCTCTTAGCATATAAATTATACTTCTGCTGTGGACTGAATTGTGTTCCCCCAAAATTTGTATGTTAAAGCCCTAACCCCTAATGTGACTACGTTTTTTTATCTTATGACTAAATCTCAGTCTTTTAGTTGGCCTGTATTCTAGGGTTATGACCTTCAGAACTATTTCCAGGGCTGACCTTCACAAATGTTTCTTGGTTTATATCCCCTCTGTCCATCCCTTATGTGAGACAGGAACTGGAGTTTGGTAATTACTCTTCCAGTTGGGTGAGATAAGGTTCTAATAAAGTCTTTCCCTTATAAAAATCAGTGTCCTGAAATATACTAATAAAAATTTGAGATATAGTGAGACCAACAGACTTGGAGATGATTTCCATCAAAAGATAGTTTATTACTCACAGATTCCAAAGCAAGGGGCATGCCACATCATGTTGGACCATATAGGGAATCATCAGGGTCTGTCATGAGGCAAGAAGGGGAAGGAGGAACTGTGGGCGAGAGCCTTTATAGTAATTTCCACAGAAAGGAATGAGTAAAGCATGATAAACCTCTTAGGATTGACTGGTTATCATTGCTTTACTGGGCTCCTGAGTCTCACTAGTTGATGATAAAGGCAGGTGGGTACTGGCTAGGAGTGGGAGAACCCATAAAGGAAGTGATTGGGTGTGGTTTCTGGATTGGTTGGTTTGCTATTGAAAAAGACCTATTTACTATCTCTAGGATCTGACAGTCCATCTAAGGTCATCAAGGTTCCAAGAGGTCAGAGCATCAGAATATAGAAAATAAAGACATGGCTAATGGTTAATACAGTGTGAGCCGAACTCCCCCCACCCCTTAAAATGTTTATGGTGTTAGTTTTCCTCTGTGTTGCAAGAACTGGGTGAGGAGAGGGAGATTCTTTTTTTTTTTTTTTTTTTTTTGGCTCTTCACTGTGAGAATCTGGTGAGGTTCAGGGAGGTAAAACCTACAAAATTAAGAGAGCTCTCCTGAGAGAGCACCAGAATTTCCTCTCCCTCATGCTAGTCCACATTCAGCCCTCAGCAATTTTTGAAAAGTATCATTTCAGTGTCCTCACCAGTTTATGAGCAGCTTTTGCTCTGGGTAAGCAGATCTTGGCTGGGACCAACTCTTCATCTTGCCCGTCGCTCCAGATTTCACTGTGATGCTTGGCCCCGCAACTTCTGTTTTCTAACGGGTCTGAGAAAAGTCATCCCTGTACAGTTCGTTGAGCTTTTTCCTTGTTATAAAGATGGAAGTGACAACTTCAAAGCTCTTTGCATTTCATAGCTGAAACTAGAGGTGCTGGAACTGAAACTAGAAATCCAGTCATTAAAACTGCAATATCACTGGTGCTTTCTAAAGATTATAGCGCTCAACTATCTACAGATTAAAGCTCCTGGTCTTCCACGATGCAAACTGGCTGAGAAACATAGTAAAATGCAGGAAAGAAAATTCTAAAATGTTAAAAGTTTTGAAGTCTTTAGATTACACTTCTTTTTCTATAATGTTATATCCCCATTAGCAGGGTATGCTTCCTCAAGAGCCTAGTGCTGCCCCAGAATAGCCGTTTTTCTGCCCACCAACAGCCAGTGATATGGACACAGTCATGATAAGCTACAGAGTTCCCTGAAAGTAATGTTACCAGTGCTTGCTAAAACCAATCCTAAATCTTTCCTTCCAAACCATGCCTGTTAAAGGGTTAAGTATGCCATCCTAGTAACTAGCTGCATGGCACAATATTATTAGAGATGCCAAGATCAAAAACTTTCATGGTTTCTACGTGCAAAAAGCCCAAGATGTAAATAAAGCCTTATACCTAATTGCATCACATGACAAGACTCCAACAAGGAGCATTATTCTGTCTCCTCAACCTCTCATCCTTATCTGTTCCTCAGTGTTCCTGGCCAGCGAACTGAGTGATGGGTTTTGATAGGTTCAAATCACTAATCCTCCTCTACCCTGCCTGGAGTTAGAAACAATTGGGAGATTGGCAAAATAGTTGGATAGATGGAGATGTAAATATCACCTATATGGCTGATCTAACTATCTTGGAGGACAGCGAAAGTCTGATAGATATGTGGGACTGATATTTCTAACTGCTTCTCAATTTAGACATGATTACAGCCTACCTATGGGAAATAGCAGATGTAGTTACCCAGAATCACTACTTTCTACTATTTTGTGGCAAAGAGGGCAGAAAAAGCCAAATCTCTCATTCTTAAGTACTTTTCAAATATTAGCTCAATTCAGTTGAGAAGCATTGACACCTATAAACAGCCCATTCCAAAGCCACAGGGAAGAGTAAGAGATTGGGCAAGATGCTGGACATGTTTAGGTTGATTCCTAGTTGCAAAAGCTCAAAAAATGGGCAATACACGTTCTTTCATGAAGAGGGAAGAAAGAAGGAAAGTATTAGAGCATTTCATAAATTTTTATATCCCAATTAGTGAAATTATAAAATAACATTCTAAAATGAATAGGCTTCAGTTGACTGGAAAATCACTTATTTAGGCAGCAAATACTTAGTTAAAAGAAAGCAAAGACAAATTTATGATTGCCTGAGATCCTGGAAGCTAAACATTGCTATAAGCTCTTTTTTTAAGAAATCTAGGAGTCATCAAATGCTGTTCCTTTATCATACACAAAACCAAAAAGTTAATGAGCAAAGTTAATGATCTTTTAATTATGGATTTGAAATACATTGTTTGTAAAAATTTTAAAGACATATGCTTTCTTTTAACCTAAAGGAGCCATCAATTATGTTATGACTTTTGCTGTCCTCCAATATAGTTATATCAGCCATATAGGTGATATTAACATCTCCATCTATCCTGTATACCTCAGTATTCTTTAGCTCATTATATTCTATATATATGTTTTTAAAGATTTTATTTATTTGACAGACAGAGATCACAAGTGGGTAGAAAGGCCGACAGAGAGAGGAAGGGAAGCAGGTTGCCTGCCGAGCAGAGAGCCCAATGCGGGGCTGGATCCCAGGACCCCGGGATCCCAACCTGAGCTGAAGGCAGAGGCTTTAACACAGTGAGCCACCCAGGTGCCCCTCATTATATTCTGTATTTAACTGTCTTCATGTGCCAAATTATATTTAAGGAAAGAAATCCTTTAAAATTATTTTTATATATTACAATTTCAAATAGAGTATTCTGGATGTGATCAACTCAATATTGACAAAATACTTTCATTTTTTTCTTTTTTATAAATCATATAGTCTTTATATAATCTTAGTTTCCTCATCAATTAGCTATGTGATTTGGGCATGTCATTTAATAAATGAATGATGGAAGCACATAACTTCCTTCAGACATATATGATAAGAAGCAAAGTGGGAGAGAACACAGGCTCTAAAGTTCAAATAAAACTACTCTGAATTTTGTGTATTTCACAGATAATTTAAAGTATATTTTTATTATCTATTTCTTATTAACTTGCTTGAAACTTGATTGTTTTATTGACTTCTGTTTCTAATTATCTTTTGAAAAAATTCATTGAACATTGTTATAGGCTGAATTGTGTCTTCCTCAAGCATTGATACGTTGATGTTCTAACCTCTGGACCTCAGAATGTGACTGTATTTGGAGATAGGATCTTTAAATAGGTAATTAAATTAAAAGAAGGTGTGTTGGGAGGAGGGGGAGGGACCTAACCCAATATGGCAGGTTTTCACATAAGAAAAGGAACACAGGACACAGACACACAGAGGGAAAACCATGTGAATACATGGGGAGAAGATGACCATCTGCATGCCAAGCAGAGAGACATCAGAAGAAACCAACCCTGAAAAAATACTGATTTCAGACTTCTAACTTCCAAAATGTGAGAAAATATATTTGTTGTTTAAGCCATTTTGACTGTGACACTTTGTTATGATAGCCCAAGTAAATTAATATAAAGATACACGAGAATTTTATGAATAATTCTTTCTTGATGAGTTTTTTGTAAAAGTGACAGTTGTTGGAAGTTTTTTAAAGTGAATTGGTAAATAGAACTGATTATTGGGTTCTTCCCCCAGCTGTATTGAGATATAATTGACAGATAACACTGAATAAATTTCAGGTGTACAGCATGTTGATTTGATACACCTTATATACAGCAAAATGCCTACCATCATGGTGGGAGCTAACACATTCATCATGTCACATAATTACTATTTTATTTTCACGTGCAGGGAGAATATTTAATACCTACCAGCTTAGCAACTTTCAAGTATGTGATACACTATTATTAATGATAATCACTATGTTGTACATTAGATCCCAGAACTTAGTCATCCTATAGCTGGAAGTTTGTACTTACTGACCCATGCATCCCATCCTCCTCCCCACCTCCCAACCCATAACCACTATTCTGCTTTCTGTTTCTATGACTTCAGCTTTTTAAAATTCCACATATAAGTGATAATCATTCAGTATATGTCTTCCTCTGTCTGATTTGTTCCACTGAGCATAATACCTACAAGTTCCATCCATGTTGTGAATGGCAGGATTTCATCCTTTCTCACGACTGACTACTATTCTGTTTTATATATACACATCTTCTTTATCCATTCATCTTTTGCCCAATACTTAGGTTGTTTCCTTATCTTGGCTTTCGTGAATAAAGCTACAGTGAGCATGAGAGTGAAGATCCTATTTTCATTTCCTATGGACATATCCATAAGTAGTATTGCTGGATCATGTGGTAGTTCTCTTTCTAATTTTTTCAGAAAACTCCATATTGTTTTCCATAGTTGACTATACCATTTTACATTCCAACAAACAATGCACAAAGGTTCCCATTTTCTCGCTTCCTCCTCAACACATTTATCTTGTCATTAAAAAAAGCAGGAGGGGGGGGACACCTGGGTGACTTAGTGGGTTAAGCCTCTGCCTTCAGCCTAGGTCATGATCTCAGGGTCCTGGGATCGAGCCCCACATTGGGCTTTCTGCTCAGGCGGGAGCCTCCTTTCTCTTTTCTCTACCTGCCTCTCTGCCTGCTTGTGATCTCTCTCTCTCTCTGTAAAATAAATAAATAAAATCTTAAAAAAAGAGAGAGAGAGAGATTTATCCATTTGAGAGAGAGAGAGAGCACAAAGGAGAGGGGTTGAGGGAGGGAGAGAGGATCTCAAGCAGACTCTGTGCTGAGTGTGGAGCTCAATGTGGGTCTTGATTTCAGGACCCTGAGATCAAGACCTGAGCCAAAACCAAGAGTCAGACACTTGCAATACCCAGGTGCCCCTCTCTTGTCATTCTGATGATAGCCATTCTGACAGGTATGTGGTTTTGATTTGCATTTCCCTGATGATTAGTATGTTAAGCACCTTTTCATTGACCATTTGTGTATCTTCTTTCAAAGATTTGCCTATTCAGTTCCTCTGCCCATTTTTAAATTGGATTGTTATTTTGCTATTGAGTTGTATGAGTTCTTCCTATATTTTGGATTTAACCCCTTATCAAATATATGATTTTTCAAATATTTTGTCTCATCTGCAGGTTGCCTTTTCATTTTGTTGATTGTTTCTTTTGATGTACAAAAATATTTTAGCTTGAAGTAGTCCCACTTATTACTTTTTGCTTTTGTTTCTTATGCTTTGGGTGTATTATTGCCTCCCCTCCCCCCAAAAAATCTGTTTTTATGCCAATACCACACTGTAGTTTTGTGGTATAGTTTGAAATCAGGAAGTCTAATGCTTTCAGCTTTATTCTTTCTCAGGGTTTTTTGGTCTCTTGGGGTGTTTTGTGGTTCCACGTGAATTTTAGGACCACTTTTCTTATTTCTGAGAGAAATTCCATTGGAATTTTGATGGGGATTGCATTGAATCTGTTGATGACTTTGAGTACTATGAACATTTTAGCAGTATTAAGTCTTCCAGTCTGTGAATGTGGGATGTCTTTCCATTTGTTTGTGTCTTCTTCAATTTCTTTCATCAGAGTTTTGTAGTTTTCACTGTACAGGTCTTTTACCTCCTTGGTTAAATTTATTCCTAAGAATTTAATTGTTTTTGATGTTATTGGGAATGAGTTTGGTTATTTTCTTAAATTTTTTTTTCAGATATTTTGTTGTAATTGTATAGAAATGCAACTTATTTCTATATGTTGGTTTTGTATCCTGAAATTATACTGAATTCATGAATTAGTTCTAATAGTTTTTAGGTAGAGTCTTTAGAATTTTGTATATATAACATCATGTTATCTGCAGAAAAGTTTAAATTTTTTATTTTTAATAGAGGTGCCTTTTATTTCTTTTTCTTGCTTGATTGCTCTGGCTAGAATTCCCAGTATTATGTTGAATAGTAGCAGTGAGAGTGGGCATCCTTATCATGTTTTGATCTTAGAGGAAAAGCTTTTAATCTTTCACAGTTGAGCAGTATATTAGCTATGGGCTTTTCGTATATGGCCTTTATTGTGTTGAGTACATTTATCATGAAAACATTTTATATTTTATCAAATGCTTTTTCTGTAGCTATTGAGAAGATCATATGATTTTTTTATCAAATGCTTTTTTCTGTAGCTATTGAGAAAATCATATGACTTTTGTATTTCATTTCCACTCAAGTGATATATCACATATATTGGCTTACTTATGTTGAACCATCTTTCCATCCCAAGGATAAATCCCACTTGATCATGGTATATGATTTCTTTTAAGATTTATTTATTTATTTCAGGAGAGAGAGAGCCTGAGTGGGAGGTCTTGAGGGGGAAGGAGAGAGAATCTCAAGCAAACTCTGTGTTGAGCGTGGACTGCAACTTATGGCTTGATCCCGTACCATGAGATCATGACCTGAGCTGAAACCAAGAGTTGGTACTTAACTGACTGTGCCAATCAGGTGACCCGTGTATGTTGTTGTTGTTGTTTTAATGTGCTGTTTAATTTGGTTTGTTAATATGTTGTTAGGAATTTTTGCATATATATGTATCAGTGGTATCAGTCTATAGTTTCATTTTCTTGTATCTTTATCTGCCTTTTGTATTAGGATAATGTTGTTCTTGTAAAATGAATTTGGGAGTATTCACTCTTATTCAGTTTTTTGGAAGAGTTTGAGAAGGATTGGAGTTAATTCTACTTTAAATGTTTGGCAGAAATCTCCAGTGAAATCATCCGGTCCTGGTTTACCTTGAGTTTTGATTACTGATTCAATCTCCTTTCTCATTATTAGTCTCTTTATATTTTCTATTTATTCATGATATAGTTTTGGGGGGTTGTATGTTTCCAGGAATACGTCCATATCTACTAGGTTATTCTATTTACTGGTGTACAATTGCTCATAATAGTTTCTTAGAAACTTCTGTAATTCTCTGATATCAGTTGTAATATTCCCTCTTTTACTTCTGATTTTGAATCTTCTCTTTTTCCTTTTTTCCCCTCTCTCTCCTTTTAAAGTTAATCTATGTAAAACTTTGTCAGGTTCTTTTTTTTTTCTTAGAAAAACATCTCTGTTGATTTTTTTTTCCATTATTTTTCTGGTCCCTATTTCCTTTATTTCTGCTCTGATTTTTGTTACTCCTTTAACTTTGGGATAGTTTGTTCTTCTTACTTTTTTTTTTTTAGTTCCTTGAGGTATAATGTTAGGTTTTTATTCTCAAGGTTTTTTGTTGTTGTTCCACCGTGTTACTGAAGTTTCTTATATGGAGTCCTTAGCTCTCATAGAGCTGTTTTTATTCATGGAAAACTGTCAAATTGTTGATTTTTTAGGTGGGCTAGGGCTGGGGTGTCCTGCACCACCATCTTGGTGATGTCACCCTTGAGAATTAGTCTTAATAGTGTTTGAAGTTGTATGAAATATTGGGCTTGTGAATGCTGCTGAAAGCTGAAGTGCAAGGTAAAGGTCCTAGGAGAAGAGTGGCTGCATGTGGTGGGAAATTACATGGCATTCAAATGATCTTTTGGGAGAAAGATCCCTTAGAATTTCAGGAAATTTATAACTATAGCTAATTATTTATATAAAATTATATAGAGGTGTGTGTGTGTGCATCCATGTATAAAATAAGAACCATGACATGTATATGACATTTAGCTTAAATGATGTAATGAAATAAAATTCTTAAATTTATGTAGCTTGATTTCATTTTTACACCTCCAATATTTAAGGCTTCTAACTATCCTCATCTTACCAAATTTTCCTTGAATTAGTAAAAGTTGATTAAGTATATATCTCAGCCACTGCTGAAAACTCTCCATAATAGTCCTAAATATTTTATTTCCCCCTTGTCTGAAAATATATTTAAAACTTGAAAAAGTTGCTATGGTTAAAGAGGCAGATTACAACAGTCAGATGTTGCCATGAAGTACAGATTTATTTTTCTAGTTGTAAAGAATGCTTTTCCCTTTAATTCTGGGGTTTTCACTTTCTCACATCTATTTTAAGGAAAATTAACATCATTTCCTTTTTCACCTATAGAACAGAACTTGCGCTGCAGTCTGAAAAAGACACCTAGAGAAAACATGGCATGTGAGCAACGTGTTCTCACATGATGAGACGTTCTCACAGGAAGGAAAATGGCCTGCTTATCCTAAAAAATTTCATCAAATTATAACGTAGTATGTGCAGTAACTTAGGTAGTTACTCTAGTAATAACTCTTCTATAATTTGTAAAAAATCAAATAACACTGTATTTAAGCAGAAGGATAAACATGCCAATAGGCATTCTTAAAATTTCTGAGAAACGTAGGAGTTTAATTTGACTTAACACAAGCCAATGCTACTATTTACCCCCCTCTGAGGATGGGAACATAATAGAAGCTATTTAAATTCATTTAAGTTGATTATGCTGATCTTTTAAGACATACACAAAAATAAACAACTAGCTCTGTATATTATATCAAGGCCTGTGAAATTAGTTTAGAGAAATTTGTGTAAATATGTGGAAACTGGTTCCTCACTCAAGAAACACACATTTTTAATGGAATATGTCTGTCTTTTATTTTCCAGATATACAGAGAAGGTATTCTTTCATAATATAGCCAGCAATTTAATTATGGGATGAGAATTACAGCACCATTTCTTATTCTTATTCTTTTCTCAGCTTCCATTATTTATTTTTTTCTTCTTTGTGTAAGTCTGCAGAGAAGTGAGCTTTAGTGACCATGTCCATAAGTGACCACCAGAGAACATATATGTATATAACTAACAAAATAGAATAGATGGCCTGAAGTACCTTTCTTTTCTTTTTAAGTAAGTGCTGCACCCAATGTGGAGCCCAATGTGGGGCTTGAAGTCTTGATCCTGAGATTGAGACCCTGAGATAAGACCTGAGCTGAGATCAAGAGTTGGACACTTAACTTAGTAGGCCATCCAGGTGCCCCTGAGGTAACCATTTTTATTTTATTTTATTTTGTTTTATTTATCTTTTAGAGAGAGAGTACATGTGAGCAGGGGGTGGAGAGGGGCAGAGGGAGAGGAAGAGAGAATCTCAAGCATATTCCTGACTGAGCAGGGAGCCAGACGACGTGTTCAATCTCACGACCCTGAGATGATGACCTGAGCTGAAATCAAGTGTTGGTTGCTTAACTGACTAAGCCACCCAGGTCCCCCTCTCCCCCTACCCTCCCAGGTACTCATTTTCAGTTCAGTGACTTTTAGTGAACATGTACCAACCACATACCATGTGCTGAGCGTGCACCTGGTTATACAGTGTTGAGTGGGGAGACAACTTCCTACACTGCCAGAAGTTATATTTCAGTGAGGGTGAGAGATTAAAAAAAAAATACTCCAGTAAAAAATAGATACTCAAGTAGTGGTCATTGCTTCAGGATGATGATGGGAAATGACTAGAAGACACATGGAAGTAGATACAAAAGGTATCTCTAAACGTCATTTAAAATGAGACCTGAAGGGTGAGAAGGCAGGCATGTGAAGAACAGAAGCACCAACATTCCAGGAAGGTAATACACGTCCTTTGGTGGAAATGAGTTTGAGATCTCCCAAGAAAAGAGAGAAGTGTGGCATAAATGGAGAGGCTGAAGAGGAGATTAGGAACACAGAAGTTTGGTAATGATGGATCATGCAGGGACCTCAGATGTGACTAAGCGTTTCAAGTTGTAACCTGGTGTGTTTGAAAACCACTGGAGGGTTTCCATAGACAGGTGAAGTGATTTTAGTTACATTTTAAAGATTACGTGTAGAAAATTGGATGGAGGAAGACAAGAATGGAAGTGATGAATTTCAAGGTAAGAGATGGTGGCTGGTGACAAACAAGATGAAGAGACAAAGAGAAATTATGAGAGCCTTTGGCAGTAGAATCGAAGACCATTCAGGATGATCGGCCATAGGGCATAAGAGAACAAGAGGAATCAATAGTTTCTTGTTTGAGCCATTTGGAGGATGGTAGTGCCATTTTATAATGACTGGGGGAATAGTAGGTTTGGGATCTGAGAATCAAGATGTGGGTTTTCAGATGTTAAGTTTGAAACATCTATTAGATATCCAGTAGAAACAGTCATATAGGTAATTGGATATATGAATCTGGAGTTCTGAGAAGAGGTCTGGGTTGAGAAAGAAATTGGTGATTTGGCAGCAGATGGGTGGCCTTTAAAGCTGTGAGACTGAATGAAATTTCTAGGGGGAAATTGTCGTAGGAGCAGAGAGAGTTATAGCCTGGGCACAGTTGAATATTAAGTAGAGAAAAACCCAAAGTCATGACCGATGCCCAGTTTCTGGCATTACTCTCCCCTTTAGTTTTGATGCTACATGGTTATTAATCAGTTATTTTCTTTGGGAGAGAGCTATCAGGGTGCAATTGTGATTGAAGTTAGTTACAATTTATTTTTTCTTCCAAAAATGTTGTCAGAGTAACTTTAAAGAAATGAATGGATCATTAAGTAGTCACTGTCAAACAGAAGAGATTAATCCTCTGACTCCAGACGGCTCCATCATAGTAGAATGAAGAGAGACTCTCTCTTGCCTCTGCCCTTAGGTTTGTTTTCCCTGACAAAGCTTTATTGCCAAACTGACAATGTTTTCATAATCCCTGATGTCCTAACTCAATCTCCTATTCCTTATAGGATTATGGCCAAAGTATTTTATCTTTTAGTCATTGGTCTTGATATTCCAGACCCACCTACAATACCTTGGATCAAATTCACTTCCGTAAGTTTCTGGACCACAAATGAACCTCGCTTCTTTAAGCAGATCAGTTTCCTGTAGAGTTTAATAGCTCATACTATTCTTCTCATTTCTTCTGAAAGGCCGCACTGAGTTTCATCCTTGTTAAACTGCTGGCATCTGTGTTCTTGTGCAAGACCAAGTTGTTTCAAGGGGACTACCCAATGTCCTCTGGAATTACATTAAACAACACAGATGCAAGGAGATGACAGATGTCATCTCACTTCTGTTTTCATAGCCCCCTCTACTGAATAGCATACAGCACAAAGCCCTGGTTCCTGCTCCAGCCTTGCTGGGAATTGTTTATTCATTCCCTCTGGGGGAAGTCTTTTAGATTTGGGAGAGAGCAGTTAGCATAGAGACCAAAATACAGTTGAGACCCTGCTCTGCGAGTTTGTTTTCTCCCGTAAGTATTACATAAGTGAGGGTTCCTCTGTTCTCCAATATATGCCTTCCAGGATATGCAAGGTGTCAGATGACATGTTTAAGTTCATGTTCTTGAATTTTGGGTTCATATAAATGGGGCTATGTTAGAGGTTCCCAAACTTTCTGGATTCTGGACACCTTCAGTGTTGAAGCAATTTTTTCATGGCCCTCCTACCCCATAACTACCTAACTCTTCTGTGTTATAACTACTTAGATTCTCTATAGCTTAATAATAGGGGTTTATATAGTGTTGGACATCTGGGTTTGCTGTGTAAAATTTAAAATGTTTTGCAGCACCAGAGTGAGTTTTGTGTCTTGGCGCTCAACTAGGAACTGTGCAGATGTATGACTAGCTAAAACAATGTCAAGCCCAGCACACTCAAAGCATCCCTCATGGAAAAGTATGTCATAACGGCAAGTCTCCTGGATTTCTTAATATGAATCTGCCTTCAATTATTTGGAAAATATTTGAATATCTGGAAAATGTATATGATGACCTTTGAAATTCCCAATTTCCAGCAAAAATGAAACCAATGGCAGGAGTGGAAGAATTAACCCAGGCATTCACCGCTCATTATTAGGAGCAGTAGTGTGCAAAACCAGGCAAGTTTGTATGAATGTGAATGCTCTTCCAAGTCTGTGTCAAACTGAAGGTTTATAACATGTAATAGAAAGCCGTTCCCTGGCTAGTGTTGGACAACACATGTTGAGCATTTGTTGCCTCCTCTTATCCATTCTAAATGTGAAAGTCTGCCTGTGTTTGATCAGTTTCTCCCATCATTAACAGCTTACAAAAGGCATAAGAGGATAGCAAAAATATTTCCGCATATTTAAAAGAACAAAGTGATGAACGATGCATCTTCCCCAGAACCCAGGTGTCCTTTCTCCACAATTCTCCTGTGAGCATTTTACTGCTGGGTTTAACAGCCGAGTTTTGGGAGCAAAAGAAGATGTCCCTTTGCTTCCTATCAGGGGATATAAATGTTTGCATTGTCTTGACTGCACTTAACCTTACTACTAAGACCATAAACCAGTTGTAGATATCAGGGTCAGGATCTGTGACAAAAGGCAAAATGATGTTTTGTCGCTGGCTTATTGTTAATTTTTAATTTTCGTTCCTGACACGTAGCCATTTTATACTCTTCCTAATCTGTGTGGAATATAATCTAAATGTGCTGATGCTGAATTGTCTTGCCATGGAGATTAAAAGAATTTCTGGATATAATTAGTTAATTGTCTGCCTGGCACTTTGAAAAGCGTGAGCTTGGTGTTTCCTACCCTGGAGTCTAACCTCATAATGACCACCCACAATCTGGTCCACACAGGAGTTTGGCGACAGACTCATTTATTTATTTGTTTAAAATTGGTTAAAATCTGTGTGCCTGATCTTCCTGCCAGAAAATACATTTTAATTAGAAATGATGGTCATGCATTTGCTGAGGACAGGAGAAAGGGAAGGAAGCAGGGAACTGGCCTAGACTGTATGTTTCAACCCAACCTGGCACGAGACACAGTGCATCCAAGTAAAACCTCGAGTTTGCCTTTATGTATTTCATTTTGACTTTGTATAAGACTCTGGGGGAATGGAGCCAAATATATTATTTCTTTTGTGTCTGGGACATAGGCGTGCCCAAAACTGCCTGAGGACACCACTCAGCATGTGTTGGACATTCAGTAAAGTTTCCTGACTCCAACCATGAAAGCCTTTCTGTTCACTTCCTCTCTGGAGCAGGTCTTGGCAGACAGGCAAGTGGCTAATGGTAGAGGCTGGGCTCTGCTAGGGCTGGGAATTACATCTAAGTAATTAGGAATACTGGAATCCAAAGATCAAAACCAAAGGGCCATGAGGGAAAAACCCAGGGTGAAAAGTACATCTAAAACGAGGAACCTGGATTCCACACTCTGCTTGGCAACTTATCAAGAAAATAACCCAGGAAAAAAAACAAGGTGGAGATAGTCTTATGTAGTTTTTATGTATGGTTACTTCTTTGTCTGGTTGTGGGGAAGGCAGTAGAAAAAATGTGATTTCTAGAATGACGACTACCATTTGCCTATCTTTTCCTAGCCTCATCACTCTCTGTATGCTTCTTCTTATTTGCTTCAGTCAGAGACTAGCATGATTTATTGCATTTAACTAGCAAGATTTATTGAAATTTTAGAATTTAAAGTGTGAGAATTATACATTGTTCTAAACACAAAGGCATAATAATAAGAACTATTATTTATTGAGGAATACTATCTATGAAAGCCTGGACAAATTTAATGTTTTGACAATTCAACAAGAAATTATTATTTAATATTTTGATAATGCAACTAAGTATTTTTATTACTGTATTGTCTTCTTTTCAGAAATGAGGGAACTGAGCCTTTACAGAGTTTTAGTAACTTGGACAAGGGTATAAAATTAGTAAGGGGCAGAAGCCAGAATTATAACCTAGGCCTTCAGCCATTAGACCAACTCTCATATAGCCTTCCTTGGCAGTCCCTCTGGGATCCCCATAATCCTGACACAGACATACAGCATAATCATGTGAAAAGTGCTGAAGAACATTCCAGTGCGGCATGCGAGTGAGTGGAAAGGGACATGGTGCAGAGATAAGAAAGGAGTGATGAGAACCCCTGAAGATTTTGAAGGTCCAGGAAATTCGTGAGGAGAACAAATAGAAGACTTCCTCTTCAAAGAGGTAGTAAATAAAACTAGTGACACCGCACCGAATATCAAGTTTAAATTTTCATTTTGATTAACTTGAAGAAACAACGCACTTGATTCAAAATCCAAGAGACATAAAAGCGTATCAATCCTATTTGTCCCCTCCATTTAGAACGCACGGAGACAACCGTTGTCGCCATTTTCATTTTCATGGGTATCCTGCTATTATCTCTTCAAAATTTATGTTCTCTAGCTTGAGGTGATCAGAGTCCTTTAAGATGCTGATTTGGGAACGGAGAAATAGTGGCTGTTGACAAATGCTATCTCAGCTGTGCCTTTGTTTTTACCATATCCGACTAATCAGGTCTCACACGTTTGATAGTTGCGAGGAACCACTTCAGATCAAGTGCCTTTTGTACATTCTATTTAAAATTTTCTAAAAAGAACCCACATGTAAACAAAACGATGTGTGTGTTGGGGGTGGGGAGCGGATTTCTCACCTACCATTGAAAAGAAATTGCTTTCAACTGGAGCACTTTAGAAGAACTAAATTATGTAAATCATTCTTAGTTTGTCATCAAAATAGCCTCCCAAAGGATCTCAAATTCTCAACTGCCTACTTCCCACCGCTTTCTTCGCCTAAATATATACACATATCCATATGTGTGTGCGTGTGTCACATTCTTTGAAATAATAATTCTTTGAAGACTACAGAATTTGCACTTTTTACTCTCAGATTCTCCTTGTCTCCCATGTGTCTGCCTTGCTGAGATTTGTGACAGCTCTGGCATCATCTCTGTGTTATGACAAAGACGGGAGAGACAGCTCTGTCCCTGGGAGCAGTCAAGTGTTAGCCACTGCCTTGTGGGCAGAGAGGAGAGTGAAAATAAAGAGGCGACCCCTCTTATTCTTTCGGGTGGGCAGGCCCCCACAGTGGCACACTGGGCCGAGCGACACCCCCGCAGAGCTGTCACCTGCATCTCAAGCACACATACACGTCTGCGGGGCAGCTGGCAAGCGTACATCACAACACTTCCCCAGGAACCACGACAGACTGGCTTGCAGTGAGGTGGTAAAACTCTGTCACTGGTCTTGATCCCGCTGAGTGGTTCCAGGGCACAGCTAGCAAGGACAACAGCTTCTAAGTTAGAGCCTGGGAGCTGCGAAGCAAGGGCCAAGGATCCTTCTGGAGAGAACACCAGGCCCTGTCCTCTCCGCATCAGAGAGTTCTCGCAGCCTCCATGAAAACAGAAAGAGAAGGGGTTTCTCTTGACAGCCCGGCTCCAAAGGAAGAGGTCTTCTCCCCACAGAGGAGTGTAGCGGGATCAGCAAGAGTATTGGAGCCAAACCGAATGGAGTCCGTATCTTCTTCTTGCTAGAACTCAATCTCTGACTTTAGAAGGTTTTCCTGGTTTGAATCTAAATCCCCTCGCCCATGAAAAGGAGATAATCGTCATGTAGAAATGCCAGCTTTGCGGCATTGTAACAATTCCGAGAACTAATATTCAGGATTCAGAGTATTCAGAGGACTTGGCATAGCTAGCACTCCACGGATGTCAGTCTCCAGGTACCTGCTTCGGAGGGGGGACACCAACAATTGCAGAAAATCTGAGGCCCCTCCCTGCCCCGCTGCCCTCCTCACCACAACAGCAGCTTCGGAGTCTGGGGAAGTTGCTGGAGGAAGCCGAGTTCGGAGATGGTTTCGGATCTGTTTTCTGGAATTCACCCTCACATTGCTTCTCTCCTTTTCCTTGTAAGGAGCAGAGATTCAGGACTGGCTCCCTGTACAGATGTACAAAATGCTTAGTCTCTTGCCGTGAGAGGCATGGTCAGACCAGCTAAGTTGGCTGAAACTTCCAAAGGATGTTGTTATCAAAATGCTTATTTTTCTCACAAGATCCTTATCCC
Source organism: Neogale vison (assembly GCF_020171115.1). NCBI lineage: Eukaryota > Metazoa > Chordata > Mammalia > Carnivora > Mustelidae > Neogale > Neogale vison. The sequence goes on from NC_058099.1 coordinate 81,241,617, forward strand.
AACATAGAAAATGGGTAGGAATGTGGTATATATGTGAAGAAATTGCCCAACTTCAATTCTGGCAATGGTGTATCGCAGTGTCCAGTGTCCTTTATGAACCAAGAGAATGAATGGGGGTGGTTTAGGGTCCCAAAGAACTCAACAACATCTACCATCATCGATCGGTAACATATTTCTATTAAACTGCTATGGGAAAAAAAAAGAAAAAAGAAAAACTGCTATGAAATTCCAGTATAAATGAGTTTTCTTGCCTATGATTATTATTTTTTCATCTTATGTGCAATTATTAATTAGTCAAATAGATACTTTGGCAAAATTGGTAACTTGTTTAAAAGAACGTGCACACCTTTCCCTCAAACTCATATACACGATGGGAAAAGGTTCTCATGAAATTTAGAATCTCTCTGTGACTCTGAGGTTCAGTGTCTGTAATCATTTGGTGATTGAGTTTTTATGTTTTTGACATCCTTCTAAGTGAATTCTTCCCTGATGTCAAACCTGGAGGAGTAGCTTGTCTTTCAATGTATTGAGTTCAATGTTAAGGGGAGAACATCATCCAGGAAAATCCCCTTGGTGCTGTAGCAAATCCCAGGCAGTAGTATGTAGGTAATTGTGAATGGGTTTCCAGAGACAACCAGGACCCTGTGGATAATCTGATCACTGTAAACTGTTCAAAGCTCCCCATATATGAAATTCAGGCCAATTCAACCATTCTCCATGGCCACCCAGGCAGTTTCCTAGGGTATATTTAAAAAAAAAAAAAAAAAAAAAAAAGGATCCAGACAGCAGCTGCAGAAAATTTGGGGACCCTTTTCCCTTTGAGTGAGTGTTTCCAGAAAGCAAAATAAATAAAATGTCAGAGTTTGTTCATCTGGTTGGCAAGGCAAGCTCTCCCTCTTCTGTGGAGGAGGCTGAATTGAGGAATGTTGTGGTTTCTGGGATTCAAAGCTGGAGACACAGCACAACACACACCTTATTTGAGAGTGATTCACATCATACATTTTCATAAGGCATGGACCAGAAAGCAAGCTTTGTTTTCAAAATGTGTTTCCTTGGCACTGGTTACAGCAATTTGGTGTGTGGTTCATTGTCAAAATGCTGTGGGTGGCAAAAGCAATCGGTGAAGGTGCATGAAATATTTAAATTGGGGTGGCTTTCGCTCAGGCCATTTACTCTTCTCCTAACACCTGTATTCCAATGACAACAATTAAGCCTCTTGTAGGGTAATAATCTGTATCACAGGATGTCGGAGCTGGCAGAAACTTACTGAGCAAACTTTTTCTGTATTGCAGGGCCAGAAAGGAAATATTTTAGGCTTTACAGACCATACAGGCTCTGTCACAGCTACTCAGATCTAGTCAATTCTGTCATTGTCCATGAAACCAGCCAGAGGCAATGCGTAAACTAGTGGGTGCGACTGTGTTCCAGTAAAGTGTTATTTATAAAAACAGGCGGTGCCCGGATTGGGCATATTGGTTGCAGTTTGCTGACCCCTGGTTTAGAGCCCTGCTTCCTGTTCACAGAAGAGGAAACCAAACCCCAGAGATTAAAAGGATTTGTCACTATCATAGGCCAGGTTGTGGCAGGACACAACATATCCAAAGCCCACATTTGGTCCTTTTCCTTTTCTTCACACGTGTGTTTTTCTAATCCTAAAAAACAGCCCCCTGTAGACTCAGAAGCCTCAGGGAGAAAGAGACAACTTTCTCTTCTCTGTTTTGACATTACTTTAGCTAAAGTAAATGTCTAAACCTGAGAATACTACTGTCGTTGGAACATTTAAGAAAAGAAATCTGTAACAGAAGAGACAGATGTGAATATGTTTATGGAAAACACATGTGTGCATGTTAGGTACAGAATTTGTTGCTTCGAGCCATGGGGGAAAAGTCATTGCTAACAGGGGAAGAGCAAAAGATTTGGATACTCATGGCCTGTTTCTCTGCTCAGAACGCGGCACCCTGGTTTTCCCAAATCTCCAGTCTTGTTCTCTGTTCTAGTTGGACCAGCGCTTCAAGCTCCTCTGTGAGGCCTCTGTGTTTTGTGAAGCCAGTGACCTCACCTGCCACAGAACTTGTTTCACACTTTTTTCCTTTAGGGGTAGCCTCTGATGAGGTCAGGGCCCATTTTATTTTATTTACATTTTTGTTAATTTTTGGTAACGGCTAATAAAAGAGAATTAGGTGGTGAGAGGAGAAAAACATAAGATATTTTCAAGGATGGATTGAGAAAGAGAGAAGAGAGAGGGAGACATGGTGAGTCACTCCTTCCCTCAGGGCAAAGGGGGTTAAGAAGTGGGTGAGGGGAATTAGAGGGGACTGGGTTGGGGTCGCTGTCTTGGACTCAACTGGAGGAGATCTCATTCCAGATTACTTTAGGCAGAGCCAACACTTTATGAAAAGCTGTGCCTGGAAAGGGTGCACAGGTATTTTCTCCCTTAGCTGTACCCAGGTCATTACACTCCGCAAGTCCTCTCAAAGGCTGTTCTCCCACAGCAGACTCTATGGAGCTGTAATTCAGATACATACAAACATGTGTTCTGTGAATGCAAGGGTTTCCTTTCCAAATAAATTTGAGAAATGGTAGATTAAACAAGGTTCTGCAAGTTTCTTTCTTTTTATTTTTTTAAATTGTTTATTTATTTATTTGACAGAGAGAGAGAGAGAGAGACAGCGAGAGAGGGAATTCTCAAGCAGGGGGAGTGGGAGAGGGAGAAGCAGGGTTCCCGTAGAGCAGGGAGCCCCACGCGGGACTCAGTCCCAGGACCCTGGGATCATGAACTGAGCTGAGGGCAGATGCTTAATGACTGAGTCAGCCAGGTGCCCCAATTCTGCAGTTTTCTTACTCTGGGACATTTCAAAGCATTTAATGTGCCACTGTAAATCAGGAATTTCTAAGATAGAGATACAGTCTGCAGTGTTTCCCTAACATATTGGATCATTGGATCATTTTATCACAAAACATAGGAAGGGACAATGTCCTCAGAACACGTCTATGAAATGCTGATTTCGGTCATCTGCATGATTCTGCACTGGTAGAGTCTCACTTTCTCCACCAACATGTATGTCCTTCTCCAGGGTTAGCTTGGGAGCTCCTAAGAGCAGGTCACGGTAACACTTAATGGGTATTGAATGGATAATTGCTGAGGGGTCAACAGGTCAGTGTGTGCTATGAGAGTTGGACGGGCCTTATTTGCTTTCCTATCTCTTCCCCGAGGTAGTCTTCTGTCCCTTCTAAGTAGTTCTTCTTCTGTATAATGTCTCCTTATTCCTTGTTCCATCCTCCTGTTGTACACAAAGCAATAATAAAGGGGGGGTCTTTGATTATCTAGGGGACCCACAGAGGTCCTCTGCTTCCCTATGGCCTCCTTGATTATGAAAAATCAGCTACGGGACAAAATTCCAGCCAAGCTGGCCTCCTATTCTAGCATGATACCCATTGGCTACTATTCCCTCCTGCCCCTTCCTTTCCACACTTGGCCCTCCTGATCCCACTTACCCTGCTCTTTTTTTCTTTTCTTTCTTTCTTTCTTTTTTTTTTTTTGGTTATCACTTATTAGCTTCTAAAACATGCCATTCAATCAGCCTATCCTAATCTGTCTTTTTATCAGCCTATCCAATCGGCCTATTTAACAAATTTCACATTGTGATGATGGCATATATAATTCCTCAATTCTCTAATTGGTTCTTTTTTCATATTAGCCCGGTCTTATTTTAAGAATACATTTTTTTTTAAATTCCCTATTCGTCTCCCATACAAAAATCATAATTGCTCATTTCACCTCTTATGAGAAACTTTCTCTGAAAAGCCACACCCTCAATCCTAGCCCTTCTTGCTTCTTGCCTATCTCCCCAGAGGGCAAGGCAAGCTCAGAGTGTACTCATTTAAAAGTTCTGATATGGGGGCAACTGGTGGCTCAGTCAGTTGAGCGCCAGACTCTTGGTATTGGCTCAGGTCATGATCTTGGGATCCTGGGATCGACCCTCCTATCATGCTCAGTGGGGGTCTGCTTGGGATTCTCTCTCTCCCTCTCCTACTATTCTTTTACCCACTTGTATGCACAGCCACGCACTTTCTCTCTCTCTCAAATAAATACATAAATCTTAAAAAAAAAAAAAAAAGGTAGAAAAACGCAAAGTTCTGATGGGGACAGTAATGATAGGGCCATCCAGCGTCCCTGTTGTGGTATATCGCACGTGCATTCTGGAGCTCCAAAGCTCAGTCATGAGGGCTACATTCTTTTGGAACATATGTATCTCAAAAGTTCTATCCTGATTCAGTTGTACTAAACCCTCTTAAACAGGCTTTGCCATCCAAGAAGGAGCTTTGGAATAGGTAGCTTTGTCACAGCATACTTTGTTTCTTACTATCCCACCTGCTCACTCTACCTAAACAGCCTGTCCTCCCTGCTGTTCTTCCAACATACCAACCACATTCTGGTCTCGGAGCCTCTGTGTTAGTTGCTTTCTGTGCCTGGAGCTCTCTTTCTCCCATCATCCATGTGTTTCTCACTCCACTCCTTCATGTGAGGATTTACAACTCATTACTCTGTATAAAATGAAAATAACCCACTCTGGTGCTCTCTAACCATTGTTTTTAAATTTTTACCATACCATTTAAAACCTAGCACACTATATGCATTTCTTCATTTTTTTCTTTCATTTTTGTTTTGCTTGTTTACAGACTGTCTCCATTAAAATATAAGCCCCATGAGAGATCATTTTCATTGCTTTCCCTTTTTCTGCAAAAAAAAAAAAAAAGGCAATTTTTCATTGCCTTTTCCTTTTATGCTGTATCCCCAGCATCTAGAATAGTGCCTGGCACATGGTAGGTTCTCCAAGAATATTTTTGAGTCAGGGACTCTAGAAAGCAGGATTTAGAAAGTCAGTTGGGCGGGTAAATTGCAGTCAATGTGATGACTTAGCCTGGAGCTTGGGAGACAAGGTGAGAGTAAACTGTAATTTGTGCAGATAGTGACAGTAGGCATTGCCTAGAAGAAGCATTTGTGTGTAAGATACTTTATTTGGGGACAGCAATCCCAGTCATTCTGTTAAAATGTGTCAGATCATGTCACATTTCTGCTGAAAACCCCCAATGCCTCTCCATTCCACTCAAGTAAATCCAAAGTCCTTACCATGGTCTTTAGGGTTTCCTTCCTCCACTAGCCATTCCCTTTCTCTTTAGCGCTGTCTGATAGTGATACACTATTAGCCACGTATGTCATTTGGAAGTTTCTAGTAGAAAAATTAAATGATAAAAGTAAGGAAGTAGAATTAATTTCAACAAAGTACTTTAACCCAGTGTACCCCAGATATTATCAATTCATTATGTAATTAATGTGAAAAATTACTACTGAGGTGTTCCCCCCTTTAATTTCATACCAATTCTTTGGCATACGGGAGCATTTTAGACCCACAGCGTATCTCAGTGTTGAACAACCGTGTTTCGAGTTCTCACTGGCCACGAGTGTCTGGTGACTTCCATGTCAGGTGGTATCTTTCTTAACTTCCCTCTTCCGGGTCACTCCATTCTAGCTGTTTTGACCTCCTTGTTCAGCCTCTTTGCCATCCCTATCATAGGTGAAACACATTTTTACTTCAGTGAGGTTGCCAGATTGGGAAATTAAAAATAAAGGACACCACTTAAATTTTACATAAATAGCAAATAACTTTTCAGTATAAATATATTTCAGATATTATCTGGGGGATACTGGCAACACACAGGGATATACTGGCATCACATGGAACGTGCTGGTGTTTTATCTGCCTGCCCTACACCTCAGGCCATTTGCATTTCCTCTTCCCTCTGCCGGGAATGCTCTTCCCCAGTTAGCACACTTCCTTGCTTATTTGTGTCTCAGCTCACAGGCCTTGGGGAGGCCTTTATGCATGACCCCATAGTAAATATGTGTGTCCACATCATTAATAATTATTTCCTTATTCTACACTTTTTAGCACTACTTTGTAGTTTTCTAAAATCTCTTTTGTTTATTTAAAATCTATTTTTCAACTATTTAAAATTGAAAATTAAATTTAAAATCTATTTTTTTAATTTAAAATCTCTTTTTTGGTATATTTTTGTCTAATTTTGCCACCCCATTAGAATATAGCTTTTGTGAGAATAGAACATTTGTTTTGTTCGCTGTTGTCTCTCCAGTGTCAAGAAAAATGCTGACACATAATAGGCATTCAATATATATAATAAATATGTATTCAGTAAAAACGGGAAGATAGGTAGTAGAAAGTGAGATATATATATATATTTATTTATTTATTTATTTATAGTCATGTATTTTTGAGTCTGACATTCATAGAATAGGATCATGACTCTGTTCCTTATCAGGTGTCTGACTCATAATTTCCTAAAATGGAGTTTTATTATGCATCTAAGGGACTAAGGTGAGGATTTAAAAAATGTTTTCTGTATAATAAATGTAGTAGTGGTATGCACAGTGGTAATAGTAATAGTAAATAACAATAATTTTTGTTCTTTAGGTTGACAATTCCTTAGCTGTTTTCCAGTTCTCCAAAAATCTCTAAAAATGGTCTTTTCTCAGAAATTAAGACATCTCATTAGGAGGCAAAATCAGTCTTGAGGTCACATGAGGCTATTTAGAGTCTGTATTTATACAACTTAATATGATTTTATATATATCATTGCAGAAATGTTAATGTGTCTGACCACAGGCTGTTATCTCAGACCCATCTGTGGATAGTTATAGGCTATAAAGCAAACGTGCTATAAACTTTCTTATATCTGAAAAATTATCTGAATTCTCAAGTACATCTGGCCCCAAGATTTCAGTAAAGGAGAACGGACCTTTATCAGCCACTCACCAGTTTTAAAGCATTGCCAAATAGGACATGAAAGAACAGCATCTTGTTAGGACTGTTAAGTCTTACTGCTCATTAGATTACTAGTTTTCCCAGAAGATAATAATCTACATTTTTTTTTCCCCCAAATCCTAACGTATCTAGAAAAAAGTAAAAACAAACAAACAAACAAACAAAAAACATTGCTCAAGAACAGTCTGCTTGACTGTGTCTATCATTTTCCTGTTCCGTTGGAAATAGAGCCAGGGTAATGCATATTAAAGCAGTTCTGGTAGAACTATTTTTTTTAAATAAAGATTTATTTATTTATTTGAGAGAGAGAGAGAGACAGACAGGGCACAAGTGGGAGGGGCATAGGGAGAGGGCGAGAGAATATCAAACAAACTCTGAGCTCGTGTGGCGCCCGACGCGGGGTCCGATCTCATGACTCTGAGATCACAACTTGAGCCAAAACCGAGAGTCAGACACTTAATGAACTGTACCACCCAGGAGCCCCTCATAAGCCCATTTGTAAGCGACAGGTCTTTTGAGTGGAAATGGAGCTCTGAAATTACTAGCCCTTCAATTTAAGGAATGTTTTCTCAGAAAAAATTCTGACAGAAGGAGTTCATGTCCACCCATGTCTATAATGATAACCTGACTGGGTCTTGCATCCCCTTATCTTACAGTTTTGGGGTCAAACCTCACTGTTACTGAACAGGAACGTGAATGCAATGAAGAGAGCAGTTGTGAGGCAGATGAAGTGTTTATGGTGAAGATATAACTGGTGAGGAATATAACTGAGAACTTGTTGATTTTGCATGCTTTTATCCACAAATGCTTTCCCATATGGCTTCAGTCTTGTGTTCTGTACACGTTTTTTAAACTCCCCTGAAGTTCCTCCTTCTCTCTAATGGTTGCAAGTGGCTAATATTTTTTCTTCCTCTGTGTCACATCTGAATGACCAAGTACCTTTCAGCCTAAATCATGTTCCTTCTGCCCATGTCATGTTTAGTCTAATCATATTGATTTAAAAGTGCTTGATTCCTTGGTAAAATATAACAAACAAAATAATCCTAGGCATATATAACTACACAATTATCTCTTTTATGGAATAAATCCCAAGATATATGTAAGACATATTATCGAAATACCTTTTCTATTTTAATGCAATATTAGCCATTCCTATCAATTCTTTAACATTGTCCCACCTGAAAATAACGCCAACAATAGATTTCCTAAAGCATAATTGCTATGGTCTGAATGTTTGTGTCCCCTTGCCGCCTGCCAAGATTTATATGATGAAATCCTAACCTTGAAGACAATGGTATTGAGAGTAGTGGCCTTTGAGAGGTGATCAGACCGTGAGGGTAGAGCCCTCATGAGTGGAATTAATGCCCTTATAATAGGTCTCACAAAAATGCAAAAACTCCTTAAAGTGCATACTAGATATTTTGTAATTAAACAATTTTAAATCCCAAAGAAAGACTTTCCATTGGTCCCAGTAACGCCATACTCAGAACTTCTAAAAAAGCCACAAGCTCAATCTTTAAAGCAGAAAAATAGACATAAACCCACAGCTCTGATTTTGCATTCTTTGATTAACTGCACCATCACAGTGAAGAATAAAATCGAATCTGCACTAACGGGGATCAAACTCACCGAGATAATTTCTCCCACTGTAATTAGGAACATGGAGTAAGGGAGTTCCTGCAATGAGCCCCCAGGCTTTTGTCCCATGCTTAGGAACCCTTCCCTTCCCACCACAGAGCATTTCCTCTGCTTCAATTCTGGGACTGTTGGTCCAGGAGGTGGAGGGAACCTGTGCCCTGAGGTCATGTTGCAGGGCTGGCTAAGGAAGGATAACTTTTCAATGCCCCGGCAATCAGCAGAGGACTCTGAGAGCAAGGAGCAGGAATGGAAGTAGATTCTGATAAGAGCCTGGTAAGAGTCTGCAGAAGTGGAACTGAACTTGTTCCAGCACAGTGGAATTTTTTTTGTTCCTGTTTCCAGACCTGTTCTTACCATTTCTATTTCCCTTTTGGCCAAGAGTAATTGATTAATTTTTTTTTTTGTCTGTCCCTAGTCTTATTGTAATACCTGTCAGGAGAATGAATATATAATGCTTTTCTTTTCTCATTACTGTCCTAATATTGGCACTAGAAATAACTAACGTGCCATTCTGTATTATTAAGAGATTTGTTCCATGAGTGATAACGAACTAACATTCCTTATCTCATTCTCTAGTCCCATTTTGCTTGCAAGGGAGCCAGTTCAGATAAAAATTAGCTTTGTGCTTAGGCTGAATTCATTCTGTGGAGTGATACTATTCCAGATACATTATAGGAGGATTCCCCTGTTCTGAGTTCTGATGGGGGAGGATTTATCTAATGTAAAAAAAAAAAAAAAAAAAAAAAAAAGCAAAGAAATACAAACAGTAATTTCAATGCATTTAAAAGAATGAGATAGACCTTGTTTTGTAAGCCCTCTTTTATATATGATAGCAAATGAGGAAAACAAGCCAAAAATCTCTACTATAAATTAAAGATAAAATCACTGGGAAGTGTGATCTATGAATGTGTGTGTGTGTGTACGTGCTTGCATGTGTATTTTGTACCCATTACAAAATAACGAATCTGCTAGATTTAGGTAACCGTGATAAGGATATATTACCTACCACATACTATGGGTCCTGTTGTTTATATGAAAGGTTAGGTATAGAAATGTGAGGTTTGTAGAAAATAACCACATTTTTTTTTTTCTTAAATCTTGCTCATCTGAAGAATCCCCTTGGACTTCAAAAGGGAGATCCATACTTAGGTTGGCAAGCAGATCTTTGCAAATATTTGTTAAACACACTTCGTGTGTACCACTCAGTGCAAGCAATGCCAGCAGAATGCTGCTGTGTGTCTAGAAGAGTTCAGAGGTCTGGCCAGACTTTTTGGAAAAGGATGTGTGTGTGTGTGTGTGTGTGTGTGTGTGTGTGAGTGTGTGTGTTTATTACCACTTTAAAAGAATAACAGAGCAACCGCATATTGCATGTTTACTCAAGGCCATGAGCTATTTCAGTCCCCATGCACATATGGCTTCCTCTCTCTTTACAAACTATGCGGTATAGAATTTTATAACACTATTTTAGGAGTAAGGTAACCTGCTCAGCAAAGTTAAGACACTTCCTCAATGTCATACAGTCACTAAGTGGCACAAGCATAATTGAAACCTAGTTCTATTTAGCCCCAAAGTCAATGCATTTTCTCCACAATTCTCTAACATCTCAAATTGCAATTTCTTTTTGAAGTTTTTTTTTTTTTAGAAAAAGATTTTATTTATTTATTTGAGAGGGAGAGAGCGAAAGAGAGAGCCAGAGCACGAATGGGGGTGAGGAGCAGAGGGACAGAATGAAGCGGGCTTCCTGCTGACCAGGGGGGCCAAATGGGGGGCTAGATCCCAGGACCGTAGCTGGGATCATGCTGAAGGCAGACGCTTAACTGACTGAGCCACCCAGGTACCCCGTCGTTTTGAAGTTTTAAATGCAAAAAGACCTCAAAGAGGGAAGCTGATTATAGGCAGATAGGAATTTGCATTTCCTTGATAGTACATAAGGTGTATTTTCTTAGGTTGTGAATTACAGCGATTTTTCAACTGTAATTATTGCACATCGAATATCCTATGTGCATGGCACCTAATACAATATATGCATATAGATGCTTTGAAGGTGTTACTGCTACTGCTAATAAATTATATTCATTAGTATAAAGGCCCATTCACTTTTGTAAGCTTTTGGTGCAATAGCCTTAGTGTTAAAAAAAAAAAAAAAAAGCCCAACACCCTGTCAGAGCAGGTAACTACACCCTGTAAAACCCTTATGTAACAAGAGTCTGGGATCTAGGATCACTGTGTAGGTTTTCATAACTACTGGGTGGTTTATGTGGACACTGGCTGTAGAATTTAACTCTAAGATAATATATAATACTTCTCATTATAGAGAAACATGTTCATTCTACAGCCATTGAAGGAAACAAAAATTTCCAGCCGGACCTCAGTTCAGTGATATTGGATCATCTAGGTATTTCAGCACCCAAACTTTAGGGCCACCAACCTTGACTTCTAGTTAGTTACAGAAAGTAGCGCCCAATTAAAATGCTCCTTGGCAAGCAACTTTCTTGAGCACGGCAGACTAATTAATGTAGGGACAGGGAGAGAGCCATGCTTTAAATCATACTGTCTAACCTCAGAAGGAGTTGGCCAGTGCCAAGAATACAGCTGCAGAGGGTAGTGAACAAGAAGGAATAAAATTTGTGCTGATATTAAATCTTACCTACCTGAAAGGGCATTGAATGACACTATACCTCATTCTTGGGTTTATCTGTCAGAAAGTGGCACGTGTGTGAAATAGTTTACAAATTTGTGCACCTAGCATTTTAGCTTTTACTCTGTTTATATCTTGAAGTTACTGCTGTATGGAAATTGATGTTACTATTATCGTATATGATTTTTTTTAAAAAAATGCTTCAAATCGTTTTGCAATTAATGGAGGTGAATCTGGCTTGCTTTCTTTGATGTTCTTGTTCTCTTTCTATCTCCTATATTCTGTTGTGATATGATCACATGCAAGAAGTAAACAAGGGGATCTCAGTGTTTTCTTGAGCATAATAAGGGATGACATCGTTTGACATACTTTTAAATGATTTGCATCTTGAGAAAGAACCTATATATAATGGTAATTCTTATTGCTTCTAAAAAAATTTAAAAAGACATTATATTTATAGCCACTTCCTGAGAGTTTGTCCTGCTTCCTAGTTCAACCAAAGCAAGAATGGGTAATGTGTTCACAATCTGCAGGGAAATCTATGTGATTGTAGTGCATAATACACACACACACACACACACACACACACACACACACACGCAGATACCCAAGCACACAGAAATAAATCTCACCGGAATTCTATAAAGGGAGGAAAGGCTTTGGCTTTTCTCCTCTAGAAGGAAGAATTTTGATTCTTATAGACATGTAGATTGTATTCAGTCCAGTCTTTTTTTTTTTTTATAAAAAGAAAAGAATTAGATATTCTTTAAAGAAGTGTTTAAAAGTAAAAAAAAAAAAAAAAAAAAGTATTTTGCAAATGACACCCAGTACAAAAAATTAGAGCTCTACACCAATATCAGCTTGCTGATTTTGCTTAATAAGAAAAAGCTGATAACCCTGATGCCACATGGCTTAAAAAATACTGCTGGGTATTTTTTGTACCCTATGCCTATGTACTGTTTGTTCTAAGAGATGCCACCTGCTTTTCTATGGCCACTCCCTTCTTTAGGGATCTATTACTAAATCATACGTGTGTATATACACCCATGTGAGATACACACACACACATATATATAAAATATATCTGTATATAGATCTATATATATAGATTATATAGATATATATAATCCATCTTATATAAATAATATAGATATATGTAGATTATATATATATTTTATATATATATATATATAAAGCCCATATATATAGGGGTTATGTACTTGCTAAATATGTTTTTTTAAGATATTTTTAAGTAATATCTATACACAATGTGGGGCTCAAACTCACAACCCCAAGATCAAGAGTCCCATGCTCTACTGACTGAATCAGTCAGGCACCCCTGTACTTGTTTTCACGTTTTCAATTAATGACTCTCAGGTTAATTTATGTTTATGCATGGTTTTGCTTCTCTCCAATAAGCTCTGCAGACGCTGGCTATAGTTGAATTTTTCAGATCATGTTATCTTTGGCAACTGCATTATTTCTGCTTAATATGTGCTCTCTTTGCTCTGGTGACTGCATAGGGCTTCGAACTCCTTTTCATGTGAAGAGTTGCTTCCTATTTGAGAGGCAAGCAAAAAATTGATCCTCCATCTTTGCAGCACCATGAAATTCCCACTTTAGCATCCTTAAACATGCCTTTGGTGGTCCTAATTCAGAAGTGGCCTGGGGGCATTATTGCTTTAACCTTTCCAACTAATACTGTGAAAAATGGTCTGTGGCTGAAGGCCCGCTATGTGCAGTAAGACTTGAGTCTTCATGGTCAAATCTATCTGAAGAAAAATTTGAAATGTTGTAACACTCCTGTAGGATTTCTTCTTGTGGAGTGATGGAGACGGACTATCCGTAATCCCTAGAGCAGTGCTAGAACTTTCTGTGATGATAGAAGCATTCTGTATCTTTGCTGCCCAGTATGTTGACCACTAGTCACATCTACTATTGAGCACTTGAAATGTGGCTAGTGTGATTAGGAATTAAATTTTAAATTTAACTTTAATTAATTGAAGTACGGTTTAAATGGCCACTTGTGGCTGATAGCTACAGTATTGGCTAATGCAGCTTTAGAGAATAACTGGAAAATTTGTCCAGAAATTTGTTTTGGGATCTGTGAAGCTCTGTTATATATCAGAAATTCTACTGCTGATTTTCAGCTATCTAGTCACTAGGAAAAAAAAATAGAGGTATGTGTACTTAGAAGTGTATGTGTGTGTGTGCACGCATGTGCGTGTATAGATATAAAGATAAAAATGTGGGACTGCTCTTTAGGGAGCCATCAATCTTGATAGAGAGATGAGTATGGGATACAATTTGAGAATGTCTGCATAATCACCTGTGTTCAACATGCCCAATTCTTTTGATCTTCCCTGAGTCAGCTAGAGGAAGAAGAAATTAATGAAGTTTTATTATTTGCTTAATTTTTAATTTAAATGTATTCTCACATCTACTCATTCTTATTGGTGCTATATAAAGGCCTCTGCTTATCAGTGGAATTTAGAAGACAAGATCATGGAGGTTCCTTTTCTGTGTAAGAAGTTGTACCTGAGCATCCCTGAGCCCTAGAGCTTCTGATACCTTGCAGATACTAATATCCCAAGAATTTGCCATTTAACCTTCCTGATGGATTAGATGCCACATGTAATGGCTGCATGACAGACAAGAATTTAAAACCTGTTTCATGAGATTATGTTCTGGACTCAGCTCTCTACTTCACTAAAATTATCAAGTCAACTTTTGGATTTGGTTATAGAACAGATTGCAGCGATATAATACCACCATTTGAACGTTGGGTAAAATTCTGTTTTTTTGGCGCTTGACATATGGAAGATAATGTTAGTCATTATGAACTGTGCAAATTCTCTAGGCCATGTAGGTAGTTAGTAAAAATTTATTGACTGTTATTATTGATTAAATTCTCTACTGAAAAGAATACTCAAATTACATGACATTATATTGAATGATTTTTCATAGGTGAATGATTTTTTTTTCACTGAGAACGCTTATTTTTCTTGTCCCTAATAATTTCCCTTCTCTTTAGAAATTTTTGTTGGTATCCATAATAATACCATATGTGATTATAATTGGTTTATAAAACATAAAAAAGGAGAAATCAGAAAAGTTTATCAAACATTCAGTAACTCTCACTCATTTTTCACTATGAAAAAATCTTAAACTGAAGAACATAAAAACATTGACTTTAAATCAAGAATAAAAGACACATTTCTTTGAACCATTATTTTTATTTTTCTGAGGGTACTGGCAAATGCAGTAAGATGTGAGGCAAAAATATTAGCTAGTTAGTAAGAAGGAAATGAACAAGTCGCCATTTGTGACAGTTTTTCCCCGTAGGGAAATTTCAAAAATAAAGCAAAACTACTAGCAATTTTTACAATTAATAAATTGACTATGGGTCAACAACTGTAATGTATTGACTGAGATCACAAACTGCAGAGTTAGACTGGCTGATTGTGAATATTACCAAGATGTGTAATTTTGGGTAAGGGACTCTCTCTATGCCGCGATTCCTTCAGCTATTAAATGGAGACAATACTTACTCTATAGAGTTATGTCTATGAAATGGCATGCTTCATGTAAATTAGAAAACTATCTGCATAGTATATGTAAAATAATTATTGTTGCTACTTAATAGATACAATGGAAAGACTCCATTCTAGAAAAATATGAAAACGTTAATTCAAAAGACAGTAGTGATAAACTGGGAATTTTAAAGTTCTTATCTTTTTTTTAAACTAGAAATGAAGAAAGACTGTAGATGATGTATATTGTAAACTCTATAGCAACTATTGACTTAGATAAGTATAAATAATGAACCAAGAGTAGAGCTAAAATAGTATAATAAAAAAGACTTAATAAAAAAGAAGACAAAAGAAGGAGGAATAAAAGAAACAAAGGACAGCTAGAACCAAGAAAAAACAATTAAAAAGCGGTAGGTATACATCCAACCATATTAATAAATGCAAATGATCTAACCGCACAATTAAAAAGCTGTGCTTGTCAAGTTGGATAAAATGTGAGAATCCAGAGATAGGACTGTCTAAAAGAAAATCACTTTAGGAATCTAAAAGTATACGTGTTAAAAGTATGTGGTAAAAGATGTACTATGCAAAGATTAATAAAAAAATGATGATGATATAATTATATTAATATAGTGTAAACTACCATTCATAGCAAGGGATACTACCAGGAATGAAGAAGGGTATTAAATACTGATTAAGTGGTCAAATATGTGGCACTGGGAGCATGACAATACTAGATGAGTTTGTACTGAATCAGAGGGCTTCTTCACAAAAAAAGCTGATCAAACTGAGAGGAAAAACAGATAAATCCACAATTATAGTGAGAGATTTCAAAATCCTTCTCTTCGGCACTCAAAAAAGTAGGAAAAAAAATCAGCGAGAATATGGAAGACTTTAATATATAACAGAACTATCAACCCTAACAGTCAACCAACCTGACCAATCTGTCATTTCCCAATCACTTCAAACAAGACCAGCAAAATACACATTCATTTTAAGTATACATGTAACATTAACCAAGATAGACTGTATTTTGAACCATGAAAATATCTCAATAAAATGTACAGAAATTGAAATTATACACAGTGTGATTCCAGTATTGATTGCATTCAATCAGTAGACCAAGTTGGGAAGGCCTGACATTTGAGCGGTATTGAGTCTCCATATCCATGCACATGGAATATCTATTTACTTCTTTTGATTTCTTTCATCAGAATTTCATAGTTTTCCTCATATCAAGCTTGTACATCTTTTGTAGGATTTATACTTAAGTATTTCATTTTCAGAGGTGCTAATGTAAATGTAAAGTGGTTTTTAATTTAAAAATCCAATTGTTCATTGCTTTTATATAGAAAAGCAGTTGATTTTGTATGTGAGCCTGTATCTTACAACCTTATTACAGTCATTTATTACTTCCAGGAGCTTTCTCCTTGATCCTTTGGGATTTTCTATGTAGATAGTCCACATCATCTTCAGATAAAGGCAGTTAAAATTTTTTTTTTTTAGGTTTTATTTATTTGACAGAGAGATCACAAGCAGGCAGAAAGGCACACACAGAGAGAGAGAGGGAAGCAGGCTCCCCACTGAGCAGAGAGCCCTATGCGGGGCTTGATCCCAGGACCCTGAGATCATGACCTGAGCCGAAGGCAGAGGCTTAACCCACTGAGGACCGAGGCACCCCAAAGACCGTTAAATTTTGTCCTTCCCAAACTTTTTACCTTCACCTTCCTTTTCTTTTCTTATTCCTTTCTCTAAGATTTCAGGAATATGTTAAAGAGGAGGGGTAAAAGGAGACACTCTTGTCCTGTTCCTGTTCTGAGAGGGAAAGCTTCTATTTTATCACCACTGAGTATGCTGTTATCTGGAGATTGTTTTTATAGATGTTCTCTGTCAAGTTGAGGTTTCCTGACAGTTTGATATTATCAAATGCTTTTGTGCATCTCTTGATGTCATCATTTCTTCCTCAGCCTGTTGGTGTGGTGGATTAGATTGTCAAAAGTTAACAAGTCTTGCATACCTGGAATAAATCCCATTTAGTCATGGTATATAGCTTTTTTAATACATTGTTGGATTTGATGTGTTATTATTTTGTTGAGGATTTTTACATTTGTGTTCATGAGAAGCATTTGTTTGTTATTTTTCTTTATTTTAATGTTTGGCATTAGGGTATTGCTGGACTTATAGAATTAGTTAGGAAATATTCCCTGAGTTTCTGTTTTCTTGAAGAGATTGGAGAGAATTAGTCAAATTTCTTCCTTAAATATTTGGTAGAATTTACTAGTGAACCCACTGAGCCTGGTGTTTTTAGCTTTGTTTTCTGTTTTTGGTTATTAATAATTTATTCATTTTCTTTAATAAATATAGGGCTATTCATATGATCTATTTCTCTTTGAAGTTTTATAGATTGTGCCTTTAAAAGAACTGATGCATTTTATCTAAATTATTAAATTGGGGAACAGTAAGTTGTTCATGATATTCCTTTGTTATCTTTTTATTGTACATGGAATGTCCTCTTTCTTTTTTAGAATGCTATTATTTGTTTCATTTCTTTTTTTTTCTTAACCTAGATTTTTAAATTTTATTACTCTCTTCCAAGAACCAGCTTGTGGTTTTGGTATTTTTTTCTCTATTAACTTCCTTTTTCAATTTTATTGATTTCTGCTCTAATTTTTATTATTTCTTTTCTTCTGCTTATTTTGATTTAATTTGCTCTTTTTTCTTAATTTAAGGCAAAAGCATATATTATTGATTTTATATCTTTCTTCTATTATATGTATTCAATGCCATAAATTTTTCTTTAAATACTTTTTTTGCTTCATTCCACAAATTTTGACAAGTTGTGTCTTCATTTTCATGTAGTTCAATTTTTTTTTTCTTTTGAAATTTCTTCTCAATTTAAGTGCCATATAGAGATGTATTGTCTAACATCCAAGCGTTCTGGGATTTTCTAGCTATTTTTCTGTTTTCTGTTTTCTAGCTATTTTCCAGTTTAATTCCATTGTGGTCTGAGAGCAGGTATTATATGATTTCTATGCTTTTTAAATTTGTTAAGATATCTTTTATAGCCCAGAGTGTGGTCTATTTTTGTGAATCCTCACGTGAGCTCAGAAGAAAGTGTAATCTATTGTTGAGTGAAGTAGTTTGTAAATGTCAATTATGTTCGGTTGATTGATAGTGCCGTTGAGTTCAACTATGTTCTTACTACTTTTCTGCCGCTCAGTCTGTCACTTACGTATAGAGCAAGGTTGAAGTCTTCAGCTATAATAGTGTATTCATCTATTTCTCCATGCAGTTCTATCAATTTTGTCTTACATATTTTAAAGCTCTGTTGTTAGGTGCAAACACAAAAAGGATTGTTGTCTTAGTGGATTGATCTATTCATCATTTTATAAAAACCCTCTTTATCCTTCTTATTTTTTTGAAGATTTATTTATTTGAGAGAGAGAGAGCACATACACACACACACAGAGGGAGAGGAAGAGGGAGAGGGAGAGGGAGAGGGAGAGGGAGAAGCAGACTCACCAACGAGCAGGGAGCCTGATGCAGGGCTCTATCCCAGGACTTGAGCTTAAGGCAGATGTTCAGCCAACTGAGCCACCGAGGGACCCCCAAACCCTCTTTATCTTTAATAATTTTTTTGGTTCTTAATTTAGCTATCTCATAAATTTCAGGTTTCTTTTGATTAATGTTAACAAACATGGTATACCTTTCTCTATCCCTTTACTTTGAGTCTGTATGCATCTTTATATTTTAAGTGGGTTTAAATAGACAACATAGAATCATGTCTCATCTGTGTTTGTGTATCAAATCTCTGTCTCTTAATTGATGTGTTTAACCATTGACATTGGAAGTGATTATTAGATTTTTATTTATCATATTTATTGCTGTTTTCTCTTCATTGCCCTTGTTTTTTGTCTTCTATGTTTTTGTGCCTGTGTGATTTTAGTTCAATATTTTATTTTTTAATTTTAAATAATTGAACATTTTATATGATTTCACTTTCCCCAGCATAGCAGTTATACTTCTCTTTTTACTTTTTTTGTGGTTGCTTTAAAGTTTACAGTATACATTTACAGGGAGTCCAATTCCACTTTCAAATAACATTATACCCCTATGTGCATAGTATAAGTATCTGATAGCAGAGTATTCCTAATTCCTCTCTCCTGTCCCTTATAACATTGCTGTTATTTATTATATTTATCCATAAACTGTAATTACTGAATATATTATTACTATTATTTTTAAACAAACTTATCTTTTATAGCAATTAAGAATCAGAAAAATAAAAGTTTTTATTTTACCTTAACATTCCTTTTTTTAATGTTATGCCTTTCTTTATGTAGACAGGAGTTTTATTTTCTTCCTTTGAGAAGAACTTTTTGACATTTCTTCCAAGGCATATCTACAAGTGACAAATTTCCTGAGTTTTTTATTTATCTGATAAAGTCTTTATTTCTCCTTTATTTTGAAGGATAATGTTTCTGGATACAGAAGTCTACTTTTGTGTGTGTGTTGTGTGTGTTTCCTCAACACTAAATAATTTACTCCATTCGTTTCTTGTTTGCATGGTTTCTGAAGAGAAGTCTGATGTAATTCTTACATTTCTCTGCTTTTGGCTTATTTTCCTCTCATTTCTTTCAATATTTTTTGTTTTCTTCAAATATAATATGCCAGGATTTTTGCCATTTTCCGGCATAGTGCTCTCGGGGCTTCCTATATGTGTTTTTGATGTCTGACATTAATCTTGGGAAGTCTCATTCATTATTGCTTTAAACCTTCTGTTTTTTTTCTCTCTTCTCCTTTTTGTGTATTCCTGTTACACATATCACATCTTTTTTATAATTATCCCAGATATACCTTGGATATTCTGTTCTTTTTTTTTCAATCATTGGTCTCTGTGCATTTCATTTGGGAAATTTCTATTGACTTCTTCTTCTTCTTCTTCTTCTTCTTTTTTTAAGATTTATTTATATGTTTGAGAGACAGAACATCCGTGAGTGGAGGGAGGGAAAAAAGGAGGAGAGAGAATCTCAGTCCCCCTGTTGAGCTTGACACTGGGCTTAATCTCAGGGTCCTGAGATCATGACCTGAGCTGAAATCAAGAGATGGATACTTAACCAACTGAGCCACCCAGGCATTCCTCTATTGATTTATTCTTCAGTTTGCTGTTTCTTTCCTCAACCTGTCCAGTCTCTTAATTAGCCCATCAAAGTCTTTCTTTTTTCATGTTACAGTGTTTTTTATTTCTAGTATTTCTCTTTGACTCTTAGGTTTCCCATTTCTGTGCTCAACTGCCTATTTGTTCTTGCATGTTGTCTACTTCTTCCATTAGAGTCCTTAGCATATTATTCATAGTCATATTATCCCAGTCTGTTAACTGTAAACATCCCTCATATCAGAGTCTGCTTCTGATGTTTGTTCTGTCTCTTCAAACAGTGTTTTTTGCCTTTTAGTATGCCTTACAATTTTTTGTTGAAAGCCAGACATGATGTACCGGGTAAAAGAAACTGGGTAAAGCAGGTCTTCAGTGATGTGTTGTTGAGAGAAGAGAAGCATTCTATAGTTCTGTGGTTTTGTCTCAGTCTTTTAATGTACCTACATCCCTGTGCTGTGATCTTTACCCATGGTTCTTGGTGTACCCCATTCCTCAATCCTCAATGCCCACTAAGTAAGACAAGGAAGCTAGACACATCTGGATATATTTCCCTATTCCACATGGAAGGCTAGAGGAGAGGTATTTCTCTTCCTCCATGTGGAAGGCTGCATCAGATTACAGCTGGGAATTTCCCTGTTGAGAACATTGTGTGACTCCTGGAAGTACAGCTCACAAAACTGTGGGAGCCTTTCTAAGTTTGGGCCCTCTGGAGCTTTTACCTCAAACTTTTAACTCAGTTTACACTGAGCTTCTAGTAGTTTGTCAGTTACAGCTCTGGGTTTCCTCCCCTGGTACTGGTCCTAGAGGTGGCTGCTTCTGAGTTTCTGCTCTGCTAAATTGTGATTTTCTGTATCTGGCTGTTGACCTTTCCAAATGTGGGAGCAGCAATTTGCTTTGTTATTTTAGTTCTCTGATGGATCCAAGAAAAGTTATTCATTTTCCATTTGTTCAGTTTTTTTGTTGTTGTTGGTTGTTGTTGTTGTTGTATGGATGGGAGTGACAACTTCCAAGCTCCTTAACTGGCAGACCAGAAACCAGAAATTGTTCTTTTTTACCTTTTAAACAAAAATATGAGGGTGATTTGTGAAGGTGCCCAGAGTGATAAGAAAGGAGCTTAAGAATGGAACTCTCTTCCTGTCTCTCTCTCTCTCTCTCTCTCACACACACACACACACACACACATATCTTTTGACCATCAAGATAGTCATGCCCCTTATCCTAACTCAGTACACATTTAGTTGGATTTGGAGACAATGCATGAAAAACTGAAGTGTAAGAGCTGTAAGTAAAGGGAGAAATTGGAGCTGCGGAGCCAGTCAAAGAAGAAATGATTACATCCTTCTTACAGTGAAGAGAGTTCCATGGAAAGGAAAGTTACATGTGGGAGACATTTGTTCTTGGCCTTTATGGTAAATAAAAAGTTGTCCATCTTCTCTCAGAATCTGAGACTGGTTACTATAAGAAAGTTGAAAACCAGGACAGTTTCAGTTACAAGTGGTCAAATTGGTCCCTTGATTCCTTTTGGATATTATGATATTAACCATCAACAAACTTGTGGAGCTATACCCTTTAATCTTACACTCTTGACTATGTTTATGTAAAAAGTTTAGTTGTATTCTTTAATGGATTGTTTTTGTATCACTCCAAGATGTAAATTCTCAACAAAGAGGCCATGACCCAACTTTTATATTTCTGGAACAACTTTAGTATTAGTGCTCATGAATTCAAACTATTTGAATGTGTTGGCTTTCTTATATGGTGATGATTTGCATTAGCATGGCTTGTGGGGTATTTTATAATTCTGTTTATGTGCTGCATTTATGTAGGAAAGGCTATCTCATGGTTTTCAAAGTACTTGATTTGTTGTAAAAATTGCTGTTTTGCCATTTGCCACATACATCAATGAACTGATCTGAATGACAAGTTCTGAAATAAACTACAGGTAATGAATGATTTCTAGTTTAGTCAGTTAACAAAAAAGTAACTTATACCAACTACACACAAAGCATTGTACCATCTGATGAAGATATATACAATAATTTCATTCAGTTTATTGTAAATTTTGGGAGTAAATTTGCTGCCAGGTGCTAGATGCTAGAGATCAAGGGTAAGTGCAATTAAGGTTCAGTTTTGGAAGCTTCTAGTTTAGTGGGAGAGATAGATACATAAAAAATATTTGTTGTAGTAAGTACAAGAATAGGCTTTGATAAAGGTGTTGAGAAGCACAGAGGAATGTTATATAGTCCAGACCATTATTCCCAAAATGCTAATAATCCAGATGGAAAATAATTAAAACACCAAAAATGCAGTGTTGTTAATGATGACGATAATATGTTTCATTCATTTCAAGCTTAAATTGTTACTTTTATCAGTTCTCCTCAAAAAGGAAATATTTTTTCTTTTCATTTTATTAACAATTAGACTAAAGATTGGAGAGATTAAGCCACTTACTGAATAGGAAAAAAAATACTATGTAGCAAATTAGAGACCAGAATCACAATCACCTGAGTAATACAGGGATTCCTCATAACAGTGTAGGAAGAAATTAATAAATTTGTAACCGAGTAGGATGTATGTTAATGCCAAATGCAGAGTGTAGAGCACGGAGGATATCAGAGAAGGCAGATGTATTCTGGAATAGAGATAGAAAGGATTGAGATCAATAGGGAAATGGTGAATGGTATTCCACAAATGAGGAATGACATAACGGAAGGGTCACAAACTCTCCAGGTGACTTTAGGAGACAGTAAGTACACACATTTGATGAAGTAGAGTTTTTAAAAGGATAAAGGTGAGAAGTGTAGTAGAGATTATGATCATTAATTGGAAAGAAAATTGCATCACCTTTCAAGGATGAGCTTAATTATAGCAACCAAGAAGCTCAAGTATTCAGTTTGACTGTAATCGTTCAAATACACCTGCCACAATTTATTCATGCTGCCATTAATAGACTAGCTGTCCTAGTGAAGTCATCTGTACCAACAGACACATCTGTGTCTTCTTGTGTTGGTTCAGTAGCATTTGGTCTTCTGGGACTTCTTGCTTTATAAATAAATATGCCCATATTGAAGGAGAGTTTGCCTTTTCTGTAACCACCTGCCCCAAAGCAGATATATTTGTCTTTTTAGTTCCATGAAGACGGTCTTTAAGCAAAGAAACCCCACTATGCCATCTCCAAAATAAAGATATAAGAGAGAAAGTCCAGCTGCCAAGAATGTAACAAAAAATACTGCCTTCTATTTCTGGAGCCTTCTTTTAGCCAACTTGACCAATAAACAGTTCTCTATCTCTATTTTGGGTTTCTCTTCTTCCTTGTTTTGTGTGAAGCATTCTTTAATCAAACAACAGATAAACCTATGGTTTCTTTCTTTCCTTTTAATTTTGCCCCACTTCTGACGTTGACCACAGAAATTAGCAATCCCATTCTTTCTAGCAATGTCTCTGGTCTGGCCATTGATCTCATATTCAAGAAATATTGGCCTGTGTGCTACTCAATCAGTAGCAGATAACAGCAATTGAAATGGGGAATATTCCTAGAAATGGAAAGCTGGCCCCATGTTTTTCTTCATCAAAGCACAGAACTCTTTGCAGCAGGACTAACATGGCTCGTAAGACTCAACGAAGCCTAGCCTTGATCATCTTTCCATTCTATGGATTGACTTATTGTTGAAATTCAACATTTTGGTTAAGCTAATAACTGCTCCTGCTCCTCTGGCCACTCAAGAAGATTGAGGAAATTATTTTCATTTTCATAAATTTTCCATGGGACAAAACTGACCCACATCATTTTGGGTGGAAGGAAATCACCTCTTCTCTGTCAACTACAAGCCAGTGCCTATGCCTAAGACATGTGCACCTCGGGGAATGTTTTGCCTTACTCATGAGCTGGGAAGAGTTAACCCCTCAGCAGGGTTCGAAAAACAAACACTGTGCTCCACTGGACAAGAAACTCTGGCTTCCTATTTTGATGCATCTTACTGGATAAGATGTATATATGTCAGTAGAGACCTACTCTGTCCCTCCCCTAAGAACCTGAACAAGTCTCATGATGATGGCCATCAAAACACTCCCCGTATCTTGCGAAGAAACTTATTAGAGATCTTGAACACACAAGCTAACATGGGGACCCTATGGATTCTAGGTTGTTGACTTGTAAATGAGTTGGTGCTGAGATTTTTATCTAAGCCTGAGAAGTCCTTGAAAGACCTGAAATGTGATCCCTAGGCCAGATCAAGTATGACGTAGTGGGGTGACTTTCTTGCCTTGAACAACATGGCAGGGGTCTCACACCATTCAAAATCAACTTAAAGATTTAATTAAGCCTGTGGAGAGATGGTCAAGGGGCTTTTTTATTGAATTAATTGCCTCTGTCAAAGCTCTCAGTCTGGATATGCTGTATTGTTTTAGTCCCATTAGCAGGGATGTGAAAATTTCACGTGACGTCTGCACCTTTTTATTTCTAATGGAGCAACAGTAAATGTATGCAACTTAGAACCAAATCCAAAGTGCCTATATGTACATATGAAAATCAATATTTAAATTGCTTCTAACTTTTACTTTTTAGCATTAAAAATGCAAATATAGATTGTGACATTTCCACTTAGAAATTAGATAAAAACAATTTGATACTTTATTGTGTTCTGAATTAGAGTATTTTTGTCTGTGAGTGAAAAATTTCCAAAAGGTAAAATGGGAGAGAAAGCAAATTTGGTTATGTTCGCATAAGTAAAACCCAGCTGATCTGATGTTATACATTTATGGGGAAAAATATTGCCTTCTGCTCTGAGCAATTTTAGTTCAAAAGATGAATTTTTCATCATGTACCAAAAGTTACAAATCAGGGGTGATAATTAAAATACATTTAACCGTTTAAGTGTAGCATTTCTCTATGTGAATTCTGTGATGTGCTAAGAATAAATGTCAAGGCATGTGGAAGTTAACTAGGAATTCAAGTCCCCATCATCTGAGTTGTTCTCTGCAAAGTTATTTACTAAGCTACATTAATGTATTCAACTCTAGCATACTGGTTAGAAACTTTGGCTGAACTTTAAATTTATTATGGAAATGAATATGATCCCTTTTTAGAGAAATCTAGTACAGCAGTGGGTTAGTCAAATGAGGTAGTATTTAATATGTTTTATGTCATGACCCCTTTTGATAATCTGATCCTTTCGCCAGGGGAGAAAAACATACATATAGATGACATTTTGCGTTTAATTTCAGGATGTTCAAAGGTCCCTGAAGCTCTTGGCTCCAGGTTAAGAACTCTTAATCAAATGAACAGATATTTGATTATAAATCAGCAAACTTAGATTCTTACCTGACTTTAATGCTGATGAACTGTGTGACCTCGGATAAATTATGTATTTTTGTACATTAAAATCTTCATCTATAAACATGATTGCTAATATTGGTAGTAATTTATTCCTTAATATAAAAGAGAATTTCTGGCTCTCTGGAGACCTATCATCATATAAATCCAAGATGATATTATTATTAAAAGTAATGTGTGGCCCAGATACTGCATATAATAAATAATTCCAATTTCATATATCTGCATATATATTTGTTTTCTTCTTTTCCACATTAGAAGGATAAGCCTCAATCTCATTTTGTTTCTGGGGCTTTCCATTCTTACTGAGGCTTTCTTGTGACTATCTAATTAAAAAAACCCATTTTGATAACAAATTCATATATAGGTAATTGATAGCACCCACATTTTATGATCAGTAATTGCTTCCTAAGTATTGGTTTTAGACAAAACATACTGCTTGAAGACTTCCACTAAATTGCCCTATGGCACTTCAAAGGTTCCTTTTGGATCTTTAAAAGTGATAGACCTGTTTAAATCTGAAATCATGTGGTTACACTGAAGGAATTTCAAACGGATGCCAGTCATTAGCATGACTTGCAACCATTTATTTGAAATGCAGCCCTACTAGAGTTTGGTCTCAATTTCCCTAGCTGTCTCAATTTCAGATAGGGGACAGCCATAGCTCTTCATAGTCTTGTGGGTGATGTAACACAGCCTGGGATCTTTCCATGTTGAAAGACAATTCTCTTGCCAAACTCATCAGCTTAACTTTCCATCTTTATGGACTAAATCAGGACAGGTGAAGATGAAAATTGGACCTGTTTATGCAATAATCAATCACTAAGTTTAAAGAAAATCAGCAAAAGTTAGTGGGGATGGACATTCTTTGTGGTAGGACATGAATCAAGATTTGGCTAGGCTAACTGATCATTTTGGGGCAAAGAAATATCAACAATTGTAAAATGGGAGGTTCAAATGTTGAAATCATCGTAATGAGCTATTAACAAATCCCAAGTACTATAAAAATCATTGGTAGATATGAAACTGTGGTTTAAGGGTGTATGGAAATGATTCATTCTTCCTTTGTGGTTCTTAAAATGCTACAGGCTCTATGGCCAGCTGCCTGATTATTGCTGGACCTTTCTGTATTTCATTTCAAATAAGGATAATAAACCATAAAGTCAGGACCATATTCTATAAACTTCCTCTTAATTAAAAACTGCCAACATATGCTTTCCGCTGTCATTACTGCCTTGAAGAATATTTATTATTCTTTTTTTATCAGGGAAACAAAGGCCAAAAGATATCTCTTCGTTTTTCCCCCTGATTTTTAATATGTTTCTCAAACTTTATTTATTGTTTGAAATATAACAACTTCAGAAAAAGAGGGTGTTTCCCTTGTTCAGTAGTATCATTGTTTGGAATCACAGGATTTATTGAGGAAATTTAAAAACTTGCCACGTGAGAATGGGCATAGAGTCACATGTAATAGATAGCATGCTCCTAATTCTAAGTTAGGTGAAGTAACTGTTTTTTCCTCATGACATTGATTATACCTGTAATGTAATAGTTACCTGTATTACTATTTGTTAACTATCTGTTTCTCTCACTTATTAGTGAGATAAATAGACATGATCAGGTCCATTTCATCCTTAAATTTTCTAGAACTTGAGGTAACATCAATCAAAGAGAAAATAAATATTTCGTGGCTGTTGTATGGATGAATGTTGAATTTTTCAAACTTTTTAGGCAAAATTCCATAATACTAAGAATAATTATGATCTTTAAAAATAATATTACACCAATTAATTAATTATAGGGATCAAATTTGCCCTTCTCAGCAGTGTGCTATACCTATGTAATCTTAACTTCCTTTGCAGGGAATCAGCATTCATTAGATACATCTTATAAAAACTCCACCATACTATCTGATGCTCCTACTTCAACATTTTCACCATTCAGTACTCTTTACCCTGTCACAGTTCTTTTTACATATTGAAACCTATTTTACTCTGTATTGCCTTATAACTTTAGGGCTCTCTCCTCCCTTCTATCAACTTTGTTTGAACTGTCCACTGATGTGGCTAATGGGGCGCTTCCTAGCTTAACCCTGACTTAACCATAACTCAAAGCCTTTTCCAAGTGACATCGCTTCCACTTTTCGTCCTGTCTCTTGGTTCTTCTTGCATGAATTGGCCCCTTGGACACCCCAGGGAGGCCTGTGTGGCATCTATGACATCTGGCCATGGATCCCAGGTGTTTCAACATGGCCAGTTACCTCAATTTCCTTGAAACCCTTTTAAATTATTTTCCCCATTTAGTCCAGGAAGGATGATTTCTTGACTTCTCTCCCTTTTCCAAAAAAAAGGATGCAAATCCACCTTAATTTTAAAACATGTGAAAGTATAATAAGTATAATTGATGTAAAAAATGTTCACAAGTGGGGCTCGATAAAGACAGGGAATTTTTCTTTTCCTGTGGTTTTAACACCGTTGTAAGAACAATGTTGTTTTATGAGTTCAAATTCTTAAGAGCATAAAGACCGAAGATGAAGTAGTAATTGCCAACTAGTAAGTGATAGATTAAAAGCATATGAGAGGTTCTAAAGTGCCTCAATGTATAAAATAATGAACTGTGGTATTAGTGCAAAAAAGTAAATTGCTGAAATTATGCTACTTTAATTCTGCCTTAGAAATAGCTATCACATTGAATCAGTAATGTTATGTTTCTTTTTCTGCCTTTAAATGAATATGACATTGTTTTTTTTCAAAACCCTTCAGATGTTATAACAAAGAAGTTCATCCAACAGAAATGATCTGTGACTTTCTATCTGCAAAAGCAACAGAAAACTGTGGTCTTTTAGTGGTAGGAAAAAATGCATTAAAAGACTCCACTGTTAAATAGAAATGCAAGTCTTTCTGCAAACAGTATAATTAGAAGAGACAGGGTCAGAGAGTAGGAAAACCATATCAGAAACCATAAGTGAACTCATCTTTCTTAATTCTCTAACTACCTCTTACACTGAGTTTTGAAGGTCGAATGTCTCTTTCAGCTAAGGAACTCCTGAATGTGAGGGCAAGCCTGGAGCTGAATGGGGACCCTACGCTTCAGCAAGCCTGTGATCAGTGAAAGTAACATGAGAGCTGTAATTTTAAATAACACCATTTCTGATGTTTTGTTTAGCCAATACAAGCGATATGTACAAATTATTTCATACCATCGATGGTTTATCTTTCCTTAAAATCGGATTAAGTACATCTTAACTACATCTACTTCAAGCTGTCTTCCGTGTGTAATGGAGAGAGAATGTTGGAAATCTTGGGATATTTGAGTCCCTGATATATTCTCCTATCCGCGACATAGAGGTCAAAGAAGATTTAAAAGGCTTTAATTTCCCACAACTTAAAATGGTGTTTCAGAATATTCATGAGAACGTTCATAATCACCAACTTTGCAAGCAATTTACTCTCACTCCCTACCTTTCCTTCATTCGAAGATCATTTCTATACTACTGAGTGACACTAGCTCTTCACCTGATTACCTCTTTGAAGAAAGAACACTACTGATGAATGATTTCCCACTGTGGTCTAGAGTTCTTTAAAAGTATGTCTGCTATTAAGATACAATATGTGATAATGAGTCAAATGGCTCTAATTTTTCAGTTGCTTTTATCATGGCTTGACCTGAAATATCCATAATTAATCTGTTCTAACAAGCATTTATTAAGCACTGATTATATATTAGTAATATGCCAGGAGAAAAATACAAAGGTGACCAGATACACTCTCGTTTAAGTGTATCAACAATGTCTAGTCATATTTCATTCTCTTAATAACTTGTTGCTTTGCAACTATAGGGAGTTTGATTCTTATGTTTTTCACATTTACTTTTTAGTCTTCTTTCCATAGGAAGTGACATCCCATTAGTTAGTGTAGAATAATGTTCACTTACATAATTTATATACAGTCTTTTTAAATTTCAGACAAGAAAGCCTATGTGTAATGTTATATGGGAGCACAAAGAAAGAAATGAGGAAGATTCTGGTGAATTGTTTATTTCAACACGACTCCTGCTAATATCCTCAATCATGCTTAAAAGGCAAACATATCAATTAAAAATATATATATATATATATATGACCTACTTTTCCCTTGACATGCATAAAACCTCTCCTTTCTTATTTAATATAGCCTTAGTCACCAATTATATATAATTTCTAAAGTATGTGTTTATAGAATTTGGTAGATGTAAATGTAGTGAATGATCCCACATCACCAGTTGTTTTGGAGATGGGAGAAATATTATTTTACCATATTACCACTCAGGTGAATCATTTGAGAGATCACTGAATTCTCACACAGGGTTGGCTCCATAGAGGGCGCATCTGAATATTCTGTGTTGTTACATTACCCTGAAGGACCGGAGACCCTCACTGACCACGAGCCTCAGGAGACCATATCAACTCTGACCTCCTCCGTGTCCTCACTCTCTGAATGACCCTGTCAACAACTCAGAGGCAGTTTAAGCATCTCTGTACAGCACAGTATTTCTTTCCGTATTTACCTATTTCTACATGTTTCTTAATAGCTTAATTACTTTTGAACAATTCAGTTTAATCACTATTTAAATTCAATTGTCCCTCAACAGCCCTAATCCAGCTTCTGTCTCAGATGGCTTCAAGTGAACTTCTTTAGCCAATATCTTATTATTTATTATATTTGACCTCTTAGCAATATTTTGCTACTGTTAAATTGCTCAAAAGAGTATTTGGTATTTCTCTGCCTTCCTAAAATACTGTTTTCCACTTTATTTATTTAATTTTTTTGACACTACAGATTTCTTTGTGTTGCTTCCAATTCTCTGGACATTCTTTCTTAGAATACTTTCAAGGCTCTTTTTCCCTTACGTGTTCATCTTCGTCAGGATTCTGTCTCCAACTCTGCTCTGTTCTCACTGCAAATCATCTCCTTGGTAACCACACCCACTCCAACAGCTTAAATTTCATATAAATCTGCTCTCCAGACCACCATCTTGCTTTCAAAATCAACTCACACTTAAATGCCCTGAACTAATCATCTTACCACACAAACAGTACTCAACATATTTAGAAAGTGTCTGCTATTTTCGTGCGCTGGTAGGCATTGGCAGTATAATAGGGGAAAATAAATAAAAGTCACCTAAGGGGTCTAATGGAGAAAGAGACAATCAGATACATCAGAAACCATGAAAATTATTATCGTATGTTTAGTTCATTATACTTTTTCAATGCACTACATGGTGCAACTACTCAATCCTTATTATTTATTTATTCTGTTGATTCTTTGCCCTAAATATAGCTTGAACTTGTCCATTTCCTCCTGCTATGCAGATGCTCTGTATCAGGAGATCTTCATCTCTACCTTGGGTTATCATGTAGCAACTTCTTAAATGTTGTTTTCATGTCCAGTTTGACACACCTCTGAATCCACCTCCCAAGGTGTCAGAAAGAGCTTTCTAATATTCCATCAAGCCATTCCTTTGTTTAAAATCCAATAGTAGGGGCACCTGGGTGGCTCAGTGGGTCAAAGCCTCTGCCTTTGGCTCAGGTCATGATCCCAGGGTCCTGGGATCGAGCCCCTCATAGGGCTCTCTGCTCAGCGGGGAGCCTGCTTCCTCCTCTCTCTCTGCCTGCCTCTCTGCCTACTCGTGATCTCTGTCTGTCAAATAAATAAATAAAATATATTTTTTAAAGATTTTATTTATTTATTTGACAGATAGATCACGAGTAGGCAGAGAGGCAGGCAGAGAGAGGAAGGGAAGCAGACTCCCCGCTGAGCAGAGAGCCCAATGAGGGGCTCGATCCCAGGACCCTGGGATCATGACCTGAGCCAAAGGCAGAGGCTTTGACCCACTGAGCCACCCAGGCGCCCCAAATAAATAAATAAAGTCTTAAAAAAAATAAAATCCAATAGTAATAATAATCATAATAATAACAATTTGTCAAGTATTTACTATGTCTTGGGCATTTTTAAAAGAGTTTTCATTTAATCCTTACAACAACTTTATTAGGAATTGTTACTCTATTCTATAGATTTAGAAACTGAGACAGAGGAAATTTATATCATGCCCAAGGTCAAGTGGTAGAGCCTGGACGTGAACCAGAGAAGGACTGGAATGAAAAATTTTCACCGATTATCCTTCTTAAAATATTTCAATGAACAAACAAATAAACACCAGTTTTGCTATAAAATATGAAATACAAATTTCTTATCTACCATATAAGCATTTGCAGGATCTTGACACCACACTCATGTGTCTAACTTTCCATTTTGAAGTTGCAATTCAGCTGTGATGAATTTCATATTAACTCCCTAATTCCTAATTTCAGGGCTCCTCTCTGTTGCATGACTCCCAAATGTGCCAGCCTGTCCAGATGGCTTTCCTCATACTATCCCCCAGAAGGGGGAAAGAAACTGGGGTTTAGGGAACTGATGTAGTTATTACTGCAAGCCATGATCCAGAAACCTCACATTTAAATTCAGGATAATATAAACAAATGTAGACATTAAAAACTGAACCAACTTTTCCTTTCTTTTTCATGTCCTCTTGGATACTGCTGAGGATAGTGAATAATTTCCTTTTTTCCTGGCATCATTCTTAACCCCTGTAGTAAAAGGCCACTTTTGAAGGAACACCAGGGCAACCAGATGAGGCTGTGGCAGGGGCTCCACTGACCTCAGGCTCTGCCGGGTTACCTTGACAGCTAAGAAGAATAAATCTCAGCCACTTGTCATTTGTTTGTAGCACCCAGAATGTGCCACAGTACACTGGTTGGTAATCTTGGCTGGTACCAGTACACTGGTTGGAAATCATTTTGGATAATACTCATTGTTCCTTGTTTTGCAGGAGTTTTACAGTCCGCTTCATTAGTGTCATTGCTGTTTTTGTTTATGACAACAGATTCTTGCAGAGACCCATCCGGACCATGGGCTTGTCCATAGAATCATGCAGTCCCAGTCTACTGTCTACTGTCCTCAGCAATGGTGCCGTGTTTGTAGACACATGTCCCAGAATGTGTAGTCTGTGTAGTCACTAGGAATCATGTCTTTTCCCTTCAGATTCTTCCTTTCTTCCTTCTGTTATTTCTGCTCCTTCCTCCCTGCCCCCTCTCCTTTTCTCTTTTTCCCTCCTTTCCCTCCCTCCTTCCTTCTTCTCTATCTTTGGTTCTCTCTCTCTCTTTCTTATTTCATGAGGGGAAGTACAAAGTTGAACTTTATAAGATTGGACATTGAAAGAAGTTCAAAAATTTGAGACAGGCAGGGATGGTATTCTATCTCCCTCAGAATCTGTGCATCTTATGAAAAGATGAGGCTCCTATATTTTAGATGAAAAAGACTGAAACTTTCTTTTTTCTTTTTTTAAGATTTTATTTATCTATTTGAGAGAGAGATAGCACATGCACAAGCGGGACGGGCGGGGGAGAGGCCAGGCAGAGGGAGAGGGAGAAGCAGGCTCTCTGCTGAGCAGGGAGTCCCCATGACCTGAGCTGAAGGCAGACAATGGAATGGGGCATCCAGGTGCCCCCAAAAGACAGAATGGTTCTAAAACAGGTGAGGGAAAGTAAGGAGTCACATAGTAATTTGCCTGCTTCCATTCAGTTTTTCAGTATAAGTAGACAGAAACACAGAAAAGTGATGTATATATAGTTCTTCAAATATTCTTTTGTTCCAGCAGAATTATCCTTCTGTAAATGACTGCCCTATTTATGAATGCATTCTTATTAAAATGTTTGTATCAGCAGGATGCAGATGGACCTAAGTCCCACCAATACAGAGCCACAGGTTCTTAACACCTCAATGTTTCAGATAGTCTAAATTTGGGATGTATTTAAGCCATATTGTCTATCAAATACTTGATGCATAAATATTCCTAATTGGACATTCTACTTTGCTTAAAATTCAATAAAAGCTGCTCTTATCTTATATTGTGTATAGGAAAGCTCTTGGAATATTTTAAAGAATTTTAAATTTGTCCCAATTTATTTTGAAAAAATCCAAAATTGCTCTTGAATTATATCATAATTTTCTAAGTGTTAAATGGAGTATTTAAAAAGCAAAATGCAGTCTCATTGCTTTTAAAATCAGATTCACAGTAGAAAATTAAATGATTCTGCTATGTTCCATTTAAATTTTACAAAGGTTTTAAATATCTTATTAGAATTGGGGAGTGTGATCTCTAGTAACAGAAAAAGAAGTTGCAATTATTTTATGGTAAGCATTCATTCACACATATTTATTAAGCAAGGCAGTATGCTAGTTTTCGTGGTATATCAGAATAAATATGTAAAGACAAAAGAGAAACCTAATCTTAAAATGTTTATGGAAAATCTACTTTGTGCATACAACATCTTTTTACTAATCATAAAGTTTACCTGAGGCGACTCGATGAAGACACACAAATAATTTATAACTATATAAACCAAGCAGGAAGTTCCCAAGCAGGATTCTGGCTACTTTAGAACACCTTGTCAATTAAGCGTTACAGGAAGAAGGGACTCTGTGGACCAAAGGTGTTGGTGAAGAACTTTCCAAGAAGGGAATTAAGTGGCTTTGATTTGAATGTGGGATGCAGTCCAAAATGGGAGTAAGGCTGATGTGAGGATAGGATTTTGAAAACTCCTCATTGGTAGAGAAATGAGAGTGGGAAGCTGGGACGCACTGGCCAGGAATGGGTCTTGTTGGGAGGAATGAGTAATAGGTGATTTGCTTCAGGAAGGTGGCTGTTTTTATAGTGGATGAGCCCAGGTTCTAAGGGAAGGAAAATGTGGACTGGACATATCTGCTGCCTTTTGAGATCACGACTGCTAGAAAAAGTGATTTGTTCAAACCCATAATTTTGCATTTGAAAATTTTTTCCATTTTCTACTTTAATGTGATATTTATAAATCTCTCATCTTTTGATTCTCCCATCTGAAGTGTTTTCTTACTGAGTATATTCTTTATTTTTTAAAAGATTTTTATGTATTTATTTTAGAGAGAGAGAGATACAGGGAGAAACACATTAAGAGTGCAAATGGTGGGAAGGGGGAGAGAGAGGGGCAGGCAGATTCAGCGCTGAGCATGAAGCCCAGTGTGGGGCTTGATACCAGCCTGCTGAGATCATGACCTAAGTCGAAATTTAGAATCGGATGTTTAACTGACTGAGCTACCCAGGCGCCCTGAATATATTCTTTAAATACTGAATCAATGAACCACTCCACAAACCAGTTAAAAGTAAACAAACCAAGATTGAGGAGGAATGATTGGTTGAAGGCAGAACTGATGAGAAGAGTATGTTAAATAATCCCAGAAAATTAGGATTGTGGAGGTTTAAAATATCTGAACAGTCTGAACTTCACAAAGACCATTTCAGTACATTTTCACTTTTTTGATCAGTCTTTAAAAGTCTTTTATAGACATTAAATAATAAATCTTCCTTTTTATCATAGGTATTTCTCCCTACTCTTTTTTTGTTTCATCTCATTCTTCTCTTAATGCTTCAATTCCCGTTACCATAGTTTTTGTTATTTTACATTAGAAAAAAAAATTAGTATCATCTCCTTCTGTAATTCCTATTTCCTTGAGTTCCTTATGTATCAAGTTTTTATTAAGCTTCTTTTTCTCTCATCATTTTATTTTATTTGCAATTTGAACATTTTTATTCCTGGTGATTTCCGCCCCCCACCCCCACGGAAGAGTAAATTAAGTCAAATCTTTCTCTCAAAGAAAAGACTTTTACTTAAGGTGAAAAATGTTGTCTTGCAAAAAACAAAAATACATTAGAAAACTACACATATTATTGTACACATTCTCTTGATACTAAGACCAGGAGGATAATAATGAGAAGAGTTATACACAGTCATATCTTGTACAATTATTCCAGCAAATGCAGAGGATTTTGACTAAACTCTTCCACTCTTAAGCTTTTAGTTCCATGATTCTCCAACTGAGGGCAAGGCCCATTGCAAACAAATATCCCCTCTTTGATAAGTGAATACTGAACCCTCTTAGCTCTTTGAGGATGTGTTTTAATCAGAAAGGAAATTGGCCTTGTTTATTGCCTTTCTTTCTTCTGTTGCCCTGAGTGGATTTTCATGCTGGTGAAAATGAGATACTGGCAGGGACCGGGATTAAAAGACGGAGGATATTGGGCCCATTTCCTCCTCTGATTCTGCCAAGCCAATTGCACTCTTATAAGTAACCTTCCTGCTCCTCCAGACTTGAGCCTCTCCTGTGCAGAAAATTAGGACAACATCTGAGGAGGTCTAGGATGCGGACAACTGTCCACTAGGGACCAAGCTAAGAGTGGTAAACCAATTTCCACTTGTGAACAATGCCAGAATGCAACCCATATGTCTCCCATGGTGAAGCAGTGTAGTGCGTCATTAACCCACTGTGCCACTTAGCAGCTTCTCTCTGCTTGCTGTCTTGTGAATTAACATCTCAGCTGCCACCACACCAAACCCTGGGTTTATTTCTGCAAGGAGGGCTGCTGAATGAATCGCGGTTCTCTGTAACAAGTGATCCGGCCCCAGCACTCTCACATTTTCAGCTGAAAGCAATAGCAATTTGCCATTCAGTCCTATCTTATCATCATCATTAAGCTGGGAAATCACAATTTGAAGGCTCGTTGCAATGTGCTGTCAACCCTGTATCTTGTAATTTTAATATGTCTGTGGTTAATAATTAATTGCTTTAACTCAGTAGGTGGGTTCTGAATTTGGCTCCCGAATAGAAATCCCTCTGAGCTGAAATATTCTTTGAGACTCCAACATCTTACGAAGCTCCCCCCTCAATGAGCCTCCTTGCCTTCTTATTTAAATGATCTGCCGTATAATGAAATCTGGATCAAAAGCTCCAAGCTTAAAATATACAACAAAAAGCTGCTTCTGGGTGAAGAGTTTGGATCCAAATCAAAACGTTTCTGTGCTCTGGCCATTATCACATGCAGTTAACTGCTGGGAAATACTGATGTTCAAAAGATATGGGGGAAAAAGGCACCTGCTTTCTCACGCTGGTGTATGTTTGTCGTCTTGATAAAAATGCAAGGCAGCATATGCAGAAATTGTGCAGAAACACCATTCACATGGTAATTCCTTTGTATTTGAATAATTTCTTTTCAGGTGCTGAACTGAATGCCAGACTCTGGGAGGATTTGAGCATCTCCCTGCCTTAAGTTCTTCCCTGACTATATTTTAGTGTCTGGTTCATTTTTTGATCAAAGAAAACTACTTTGTCAGGTCTTCAGAATGAAGGTGCTGTCCCTTGATTTTCCTGGAGCACAAGCCATGATGTGGAAAGGTTCTTCCCATTTTTTTTTTCTGATCAATATTGCTCAAAATCTAGCCAGATATGAACACTCATTCTCTCTTTCAACCCAAATCTTCGGTCTGATAGACTTAACTACGTAAGAGAGTATTTGGGTAGACTCAAGGATGCCCACCACAAGTCAAGCCTATGATAAACTTGAATGACATTTTGCCTTGCAAACTCCAGTTATACTCTGCATTTCCATAATATGAGGTGCACGGGCTGCTTGTTCTCACAATCTGTACCTGCCTGATACTGAAATTCGTGAACTCTGAGCATTAGTCTGTTTCTATCAAGAAAAGCTGAAGACTTTTCCAGAGTTATTCTGGGAGTTATTCTTTAGAAACTCTGAAGAATATATTGAAAACAAGAAAAAAACTGTATATGTAGAAGTTTGTGAGATAAGGCACGAGAGACAGCCTGCTGAAGGCTTAACCTCAGATTCATTTATAATCAGATACTAATGATTTGCTGGGAGCTACATGGTGAGAAGGATAGAAGGGCGGTGACCAGTCTCCGATGGTGTAAATTGTTTGAGAAATCACTGACGTTTGTCATTTGGGTAGAAGGTGGGAATATCACTCTTAAGGCCCTCTGACCTCCACTCTGAC
Organism: Neogale vison; assembly: GCF_020171115.1. NCBI lineage: Eukaryota > Metazoa > Chordata > Mammalia > Carnivora > Mustelidae > Neogale > Neogale vison. The sequence continues at coordinate 81,278,675 of NC_058099.1, forward strand.
CCGAGGACACCACTTATGATTAGACCTATGGTAAAGTGCATATAGTAACCAGCTGGCAGAAAAGGGCATTTCAAAACTGAAATATATATTGTTTTTTCTTAAATTCATCAAGACCTCTTTTCAAACAAGTCTTCTTAAGTCCCAAAGACCCATTAGATGTGGTCCAGTTGTTCTAGTTCTACAGTAAATACCTTTATGGTGATATTTAAATAGTTTTAAAATGTAATCATACTAACATATTTGGGTTTTTAAAATCTTTCTCTATAAGGTTTGATGTTTGAGGCTTTCAGTTCAATATACTTTACTACCAATAGGGCAGTGGATGTGTCTCTACTTGGGGCTCAAGATAAAAATTCACAGGCTTCAGCTGCAAAGATGGTTAGTGGGATATATGTAAGAGATGAACTGGAGCCGGCTCATACCAGTTTGTGAGCACTGATGGTTAAATTCTCAGCACTCTTGTGAGCGGTTTGTTAAATGGAACCGTTACTAAAAATTAAATTGTACAAACATATAACTAACTAGTTCTAAAAACAAAAGGCATATATACTTGAAACTCATCAATTCCTGTTTCACTACATTTGTTCTTATAACTTATGCTCTCTAAGTTATTTATTCCAAATTATGTCTGTATGATTGGTGTACATATATATGGACATATACACATAACTAGAATCACATATATGCATAATAACTCACCACGTACAATGGTGTGTTTGTGTGCAATTTCTTCCCAACTCTGCTTTCAGTGATAACATTTTGGTGGCTGGGAATTTGCATGGTGGGGGGCGTATACACCACAGAAATTGGCAGACACTAAAATAAAGGCATGATTTATTATGTGGACTATCTAGACCATGGATTGGCCAACTTTTCTGTGACAGGCCAAATACTAAACAGGTAAGGCTTGTTGACCATACAGATGGTCTTTGATGCAATTATCCGACTTTGCAGTCATAGGCAATACATAAGTGAATGAGTGTGGCTCTGCTCTAATGAAACTGTATTTGTAAAACCAGGCAGTCATCCCACTGGCCATAGTTTGTTCTAGACTAGAGAAAGTAATAGAAAAGTGTTAATTGTGCAGACTAAAGTTAAAAGTGTGCATATTACATAGTGCCATTACCTAGTGAATTGAACAAAATCCTGTGAAATTACTCTTTCAGGGCTTGAAAGAATTCAGTAAAGATGCAGGTCAAAAAGACTGAAGCAAATTAGTATAACCTAACTCTAGTCAAAGAGGAGAAATTTGTGAATCATTAAAAGTAATGCAATGGATTGAAATGCAAAATATTTGTTTACATCCATGAGTTTATAGCAATACTCAAACACTGGCAGGTGGTCTATGAGGATGCTAGACAGCTGACCCCGATTTTGAAAATTTTCATATAATGGAAAACAATCAAGATTTTTTTTTCTAGTCTTTTCTGTATGAACTATACTTCAGGGTGAGAAATTATTTTGCAAGATGACATCTTCCTCTATGGGATTATTTCAGCTAATAAATGAAGAAATGATAGAATGTCAAGATTTTGTAAGTCCTATTAAATTCATGGATATAGGCAATTATCTTAAACAGCTGAAAACACAACAGAAAGAGACAGCTGATACTATGTAACTCCTGATTTGATTATATAATACCATCTATAAAAACAAATGACTCAAACAATCAGACCTGAATATGATCAGACCACTAGATCTATCAATTCATTAAAAATTAAAGAGGCAGAAGAACATATTAAACACACTGTGGTTATGCAATTCATAAAATCCAGAGTATGGCAAACTCTGTAAGAGTAATGATCCAGTTTCTTAAACAATAATAACCAAAAAAGAATTGTAAAGATATATAATTAGAGGACTGGAAAACCATATAATTGAAGATATCTGAAAAACAAATCATCCGATTGCAAAGTTATGATCTTAATTGGATCCAAATTCAAGCAAACAAATTGGGGGACTGGGAGCAATGAGTGATATTCAATGATAAAGAATTATGTTTTTATATTTTAGATGTGATAATGACATTTTTATAAAAACAAGTGCCTGACATCCAGAGATACATTTTGAAATGCTTATAGATTAAATAAAATGATAGAGCATGAAATATTTTTTATACACATATAAACATATATGTGTGGTTTTAAAATACTCAAGGAGAGGGAGAAAGTATAGTTAAATAAGGAATGATGATTGACCTTAGGTTGATAATTATTATAACTGGATGATGGATGCATAAGCATTCATTATTCTATTTCCTCTACTTTGTATATTTGAAATGTCCTATAGTAAAATAGAAACAAGTAGGATTCAGATTCTAATGCTATCATAGTGTTAGGCTTCTTATAGCTGTCTGATCTTGAGGATAGATTTTTCTTAATCTAGTGGTAACTTTTTCAATAGTGTTCAAAGAAGATTGTTAGGCAGTCATAAGACACATCTCGATTTCATTCATTCTTCTAGTTTCTACAAGAACTGCTTAACACCTTATCCCCTTGTCTTAAAACCTCCTTTCCTATGCTCACTCTCCACATTGAAAGCAATCTTGAAGAGAATTTCTGTTGGAATCCACCACCATATCCCCCACCTACTAGTATACCTCAGCATACTCTTCCTCCCACGTTTCTATCTAGATATTGTCCCTCAACTTGTGGACCACATAACCAACCACCTACGTCTACTCAGAGACACTTCTCCATCAATTCTTTCTTTTTTCTCTTATTTTAATATTTTACTTTTCGTCCTAATTTTTGTTGTGCCATTATTCCTCTCATTGCAAGCAGAATTTCTCTTAACCATACTTCCCCTGTCAGCTACAACTCTGCAATAAAACTCTTCAGAAGATAGGTTGTTATGTGCTGTCTCCAATTTCCATTTTTTCATAGCTTCTTAAATCTACTCAGGTTGGGCGTTTGCTCCTATGCTCCACCAAAGTGATACGTTGAGTTTACCCATCACCTCCACATTGCTAGACTGATGGTCAGTTTTGAGGTCTCGTGTTACTTGACCTGAGAGTACATTTGCCAGTGTGGATCGTCCATCTTCCTCTTTGGGCTTGCTCATTTGGATTCTAAAACTCCATACACTCTACTTTTCCCTCTCACCTCACTAGTTACTTTTTTCCAGTCTCTGCTGGCTTCTCATCTCTTAGATTCTCATTGCTATGCCCTTGGGCTTAATCCTTAATGATCTTATTCTTTCCTTACACTCTCTCACTTAAAGATCTCATCCAAGTACATGATCTAAATCCCATCTACATGCTGACAGCACTCAAATTTATCTTTAGTCCAATATCTGTACAAAACTCCAAAACACTTTATCCAACTATTTACTTCAGATTCATTCTAGGATGTCAAATAGATTATCTCAAATTTAGTACATTCAAGCATGAACTCCCATTACCTGTGCCTTCCAAAATGCACCTACCCACAGCTTTCTCTAACTCAGCTCAGTTGACGATGCCCATTACATTCTCGTTGTTCAATTTAAAACACCTGCAGGAATTTCAGCCCACATATAACCCATCAGAAAATTCTGCCTTTAATGTATACCCTGGATATGACCACTTCCTACCCCCTCCATGGCCATGTCTCTGATTTGAACCACTATTTCTCACCTGAATTACTGCAACACCCCACATCCGCTAGGCTCCCCGTTTTCACACTTGTTTGCCAACAGTCTCTTCTCTACACAACAGCCCAAGGGCTCTTTTGAAAATGTGAGTTATATTATACCCCTTCTCTGCTCTACAACCAACAATGGCTCTCCATTTTATGCAGAGAGTTTTTAAATATGTTTAATTACGCCAGTGATATGCCTGCAAGTCCTACCATAACCACCTTGTCCTCATCTCCTGCTTGTCTTTCACTCAGCAGTCCCCAGAACCCTGTGACCTCCCTGTTGTTGTTTTCTTCTCCTTTCTTCTGTGTATTACTCTAGGTTTTCCCTCCACCTAAAAATGTCTTTCCCCAAACATATTCATTTGGAGATAGCCAGCATCCCTTTCAAATCTTTTCATAAATTTCACTTTTGCAATAAAGTCTGCCCTGCTCCGTTATATACTGCAGACTGCATCCTACTTTCCTACACCTACATTCTTGACTCCCCATTCTCTGTTTTCATTTTTCTTTTCCTCCTTCTCTCCCTCCATTTCTTCCTTCCATCCTTCCTCTCTTTCTTTTTCTTTCTTTCTTCCTTCTTTCTCCTTTTTCTTCTTTTTCCTTCCCTCCTCCTCCTTCTTCTTCTTTTTGGTACATAGCATTGATTATTTTCTTGCCTATTTTACAGTTTCTTATTATGTTTCTTCTTTGTTTTCTGTCTCCCTACTATAATATGGTAAGAAATTCTTCTTGGTTTATTTTCTTTGCATATTTATCCTAAAACCTATGAATGTGCCCTACACATAATAAATAATCAACATTCATCTGTTGGATTGAGTGTTAAAGTAAAAATAGTCAATCAAATTCCTTTTCATGTAGTTATTTTTTTTTAAAGATTTTATTTTATTTTATTTTATTTTGACAGAGAGAGAGATCACAAGTAGGCAGAGAGGCAGACAGAGAGAGGAGAAAGCAGGCTCCCCACTGAGCAGAGAGCCCGATGTGGGACTCGATCCCAGGACCCTGAGATCATGACCTGAGCTGAAGGCAGCGGCTCAACCCACTGAGCCACCCAGGCGCCCCCGCCCCGCATGTAGTTATTTTTATAGCAGTTACCCAAATAAGAACATACTTTGAAAAATAATTTAAATTTCATTGAAAAATGTATAATTCCTTTTCCTAGCAAAATTAAATTTCTGAGGAAAGAAGTCTTATATTAAAAATCTGTCTATATATTCTGCATACATAGTAGCTGGGAGTCAGGGAGAGGAGATAAGGAGATATTAAGTTGTTGGGGGAGATGTGGCCAGAGAAAAATTATTGCAAGTATTTGGGAAGCCACAATATATGTGGAATGTCTTTCCAATGCCCTTCAAAACAAGACTTAGAGACTGAATTAGAGAAACAAAGACAAAATGAATTTTTAAAGTCATTTCATCTGTCATATCAATAACTTTTCCTGAGAAACCTCTGATAGCAATAGTCTTCAGTGACTCAAGGATTAGAAGTTCTAAAACTTTTTTTGTAGGATTATGTCACAATTATAAAAAAAAGTCATTAATTTTAAAATTCTTTTGAAACTCTTCATATTATGCTGCAATGTCCTATGTATTCCATGGTTACTATTGCGAATAGAATAAGATCTCATTGGGAAATAATTTTTTAAAGTTTTATTTATTAATTTGAGAGACAGTGAGAGAGAGAGAAAGTGCACAAGCAGGGTGGAGAGGCAGATGGATAGGGAGAAACAGGCTCCCCACTGAGCTGGGAGCCCGATCCAGGACTCTATCCCAGGACCCTGAGATCATGACCTGAACTGAAGGCAAACCCTCAACCAAATGAGCCACCCAGGTGCCCTGGGAAATAATTTTTTTTGACTCCAAATAAGATAGAATTAAACTAAAATGCAGGAGTTATTTGGTATTCTAAATGAAAACTTGATTGTTTCAAGGTGCCATCACTCCATAACTGAAAATGGAGACTGTTAATAAATAGTACAATTTTAATAAAAGTGCTTCTACTAGTGTTTCTTTAGTGGGGAGTTTTCCTTACCCTTCTAGTAAAACACGGGATTATCACGAACATTTGTTATCTCTTTGAAATACTGGTCAGACAAGTTCTAAACAGGATAACCACATTTAACCACATATAATTAGATCTTACGCACTGTAAAAGATTTGTTGGAAACCAAGCTACTTAGCAAGCATGCGGTTAGCCTAGTTGAATCATAAATGAAGATTCTGTTTGGTAACCACTGGGGCATTGTGGTCTAAGGATGGCTGTTCTGGCTTTGGCTCTCCATTCCTAATCTCCTGGAGAAGGAGTGTTTACATTCTATGATTATACTCCCAGCTCTACACCAACTTGTGGCTTACATTTTAAATTTCAGTGTCCTCTGGAATACTGTTAGTTTATCTTTTTCAAGATTTGCCTTGAGAGCTCTGCGTTTTATTGCCAATTAGATAGATTTCCTAAACCATGGTCTGAAGGGAAAGAAAAAATTTCTGAAAACATTAACCATAATAAATAGGTTTTAGAAAAGTTTTAAATCCCACTATAGTTAATCAGTTTGAACAAGACATTTAGGCTGTAAATAGCATTTTAAAGTAAACAGAGTTTTACACAAAGTGACAGTTAGAATTACATTTTCTGCTTCTGAGTGTGAGAAAATTAATGTACCAAAAAAGTGCCTACTATTTAAAGACGTTTGCTCCAGACATATTTAACAACTGAGATTTGCAGTGGGTAGACCACTGAAGTGTCTCGTCATTAAGTTACGTACCGTACATTAGAAACAGATGTACTCCTGGAAGTCTTGCATGACAACACTGTTTTGCAATGTACCGATTAAGACAATGCCAAAAGTAAAAGCAGAACTGAACTAACAGGTCAACAATCTTACCTTAATCACGGAGAAGGAGGGAGAGTTTTGAGAAGGCCTTGTGGTTTTCATTTGCAGTTTGATATAAATTTGGAATGCTAATCCTGCACCTTGTTTTTCTCCATTATCTAAGGAATTCACAAAATTATTTATTTTAAGTATCACTCAAGCTTTAAAATATTTAGATTTTGGCAGATCAGTGTTAAAACCTATTTTTGGAACATAGGGTCACAAGAGAAATCTTAAAAGCAAATGAAAAGATAGGGGTTGGAAAAAATTATACTCATTTATTCTAATCAATAGAAAAAATAGGTGTATAACTCTCTGGAAATGAACTGTAGAAAGCAATATTTAAAAGAAGTTGAAGTTCCAATAAGGCATATTTATTGAGATGGGTTTGAACAACATAAGTGTACAAGAAAGGAGAAGGGTTATTAACCTGGATGTTCCTGCTTTGGTTCACATTCGACCTGATGCTCTTATTATTAATTCTATTTTATTAACCATAAAAATGATGTGTTGGTATTTTACAAACAAACCAAAAAAGATAAATATTTAAAGGCACTGCTTAGATTGATAATTTTCAAAGCAGCCCCAGATGACTGATTATTCCTTAGCTACTTTCCAAGTATAAATCTTTGAGCAAGAAGAATTTCTTCACTAAATTCTCCTTCCTTACAACACAGGCTTGAACAGTGTAAGCCTAGTGAAATAATGTCAAGTGAAAACAATTTATCCATTCAGTTAGTTTATAGTTTACAGTTTTTACTTTGTAGTTGTCTCAATTTGTTTAGATGACTGCAGTTTCATTAGTTAAAAACACTGTTCTACAAGAGCTGAAGTTTTATGGGGAAGGAAAACATGCATAATATTATGAAAGACAGACATGCTTAAAACATTGCCATTTGTCTTACATGAATTAGAAAAGGATGGCATTGCTGTATGTTCTGAAGGCAAAAGTCTTCATGAATTATTTTATAAATAATATAGTTGAAATAAAATCTCAAACTTATTTTTCCAATATATTTTTCCCTGTGATTTTTTAAGTAATGTAGGCATATAATTAAGGGAAACCAAACCTTTGAATTTTAAAGTTATATATACTTCATACACCAAAATTTATAGGGCTCTTTTCTTTCTTGATTACACAAATATTTCAAGTATTTATGTGTTCATTTGTTGGGAGAGTGTTCTAAGTCCATATATTTATTTTGTAGAAACTGAATATTATGCTTTGCTAAGTGTAAACAATATAAAAAACTAAAGTGTCTTCTGGATTTGGATCAAATCCCCAAACCAATAAGACTGAGTAACTTCTCACACTGACAAAAATTCTAAAGCTACTTGCTGGCCCATTTTTCATCTTTGGTAGTTGGAAATGTATTTTGCTGGAGATTTACATATGACTCAAACATGATCTCTCCTTAAACTGTATTTAATATAGGGAAGCACAGCCATGTTTGATTTCAAACTTAATTGGTATTTGATGCAGTCATTGCGCGTTCATGATTAAAATCTTACAAAAAGCCCACCTATGATGAGCAATTCAATATTTGTGGTCTCAGTTGGTAAACTATGCCAATTCCGTGAAAATCATATTATTATAGTTAGATCCAGGCTAACCACACGGAGCTGTTTCTCCATCCATAATTACATAATTAGATTATTTTTATCTTAAAGTATGCTTTAAGGAACATATTCTCTATGGTATATTATTAAAGAATCATGCCTTCTTAAAGTTTCAGTATAAGCCAAGAAATCCACATGTTACATATTATAGAGAAAAGGTTTTCATGACTAGATTTCTTTCCAGCTTTGAACCACGTTCCAGATTACAGACTGCTAGTGATTTTTAGAGAGTGAAGGGAACAACTGCAAACCAAACTTTACTGAGATAATTGATGAGAAAGGATATTGAATGCTAGAAAAAATTATTACTCTTAATGCCAAACCCATCTCTATCAGGAGATAAAGAATTAGGCATTTAAGATAAGATGAAAATTTAAAAATGCCCTCGCTATAGGAACTCCATAGGGTTAAGGGAAAGAGGCAATCTTGACCTGTGATAATTCTACTCTGTCCCTGTATTTGGTTATTCACATATACACTATCTTTCATCCTCATTCTCTGTTTTATGTATGCCAAAGAGATAGTGTAAATACATTAACAGTAAACAACCTAGCAATGTAGCATTTAATAGCTGTGACTCAACTTTGGTAAATTGCTTGTATTTCTCAATCTTTCATTATATTAGAAATGTCAGTTTGCTTACCTCATGCTTGATACAGAAGTGAGTAAGAAAGATATGGCTTTTGGTAAGGACAGAATTCCTAGGGAAACAGAAACATGTAATACGACAACCTCTATTCAGTCAAACAGACAACATTAGTGAATGGCAAGCAGTAAACAATTTTGATGACACTTTTTTAAATACTGTGGACCCAATGGATTAAAAACTGAGCTTGAAAAAAAGAAAGCTACTCTTGAGGCTGAAGGATACAAAGAACCAAAAGTGCACTACAGCTCATTTCAAGTCTTATTTGAACCTACCTGAGTCTGAGTTTCTTATCTACTTCTTACCTATTTTTTATTAGAGAATGTTGCCTTATGTAGATCTGCTTCTGATATTAAAAACAAAATGCCATTTAAGTTAGCACCAAAAAATGAAATACCTAGGTATGTATCTAACAAAATAAATATAAGGGCTATGAGAAACTAAAACAGTGATGAAAGAAATCAAAGAACTAAATAAATGAAGATATTCCACATTTATGAAGAGGAGGACTCAATATTGTCAAGATGCCACTCCTTCCCAATTCAATCTATAGATTCTATGCAATATACTTTATAGATACTGACTAAACTGATCTAAAGCTCACACAGGGAGGAAAAGACCCAGAATAGCCAACACAATATTAAAGGAGAATAAAGTTGGAGGCCTGGTGCTACCTGACTTCAAAACTTACTATACAGGTAGATAATCAAGACAGTGTGGTATAGGCAAAAAAAAAAAAAAAAAAAAAAAAGGAGACAAGTAGATCAACGGAACAGAATAAAGAGCCCAGAAGCAGACATAAGTATAGCCAGCTGATCTTTGACAAAGGAACAAAGATAATATAATGGAGCAAAGATAGTCTTTTTCCACAAACAGTGCTGGAACAACTGGAAACTCACATGCCAAAAAAATTAAAAAAAAAAAAAAAAGGAATTTGGACATGGACCTTAAATCCTTCACGAACTCAACATGGATCACAGACCCAAATGTAAAATGCCAAGGCATAAAACTCCTATAAGATCCCATAGAACACTTGGGCGACCTTAGGTGTGGCAATGACAGACCACACCAAAAGCACACTCCAGGAATGAAAGAACGGATAATGCTGGACTTCACAAAAATTTTAAAATTCTGCTCTCTGCCAAAACAATCTCAAGAGAATGAAATGAAAAGCCACAGACTAGGAGAAAATATTTTCAAAAGACACATTTGATAAAGGACTATTATCCAAAATATACAAAGAAATCTTAAAATTACAAGAAAAAATAATCTTGATTAAAAACGAGTCAAAGATGGACATGGGGGAGGGTCTGTGCTATGGTGAGTGCTATGAAATATGCAAGCCTGATGATTCACAGGCCTGTACCCCTGGGGGAAATAATATATTATATATTAATAAATAAGCAAAATAAAAAATAAATAAGAACGGGTCAAAGATTTTAACAGACACCACACCAAAGAAGATATATAGATGGCAAATAAGCATATGAAAAGATGCCTCACATCATATATCATCAGAAAATGCTAATTAAAATGATAGCAAAATACCTCTATACATCTATGGGAATGGCCAAAATCCAGAACACTGACAACTTCAGATGCTAGCAAGGATGTAGAGCCACGAAGTTTCATTCATTGCTGGTAGAAATGCAAAATGGCAAAGACAGTTTGGAAGACAGTTTGGCAGTTTCTTACAAAACTCAACATATTCTGCCCATATGATCCAGCAGTCCTGCTTCCTGATGTCTACCAAAAGGAACTAAAACTATGTCCATGCAAAAACATTCACACAGATGTTTACAGCAGCTTTATTCATAATGGCCAAAACTTGGAAGCAGTCAAGATGTCCTTCAGCAGTCAAACGAATAAATGGTGCCATCCAGACAATGGAATATTTTTCAGCACTAAAAGACGTGAGCTATCAAGCCATGATAAAACATATAGGAGCTTTAAGTGGCATATTGCTAAACTATCTGAAAAGGCTGTATACATACTGGATAATCTCAACTACATGACATTCTGAAAATGGCTAACCTAAAAAGAAAGTAAAAAGACTCGTGGTTCCAGGGGGTAGTGTTGTGGGAGGGATAAAGACATGGAGCAAAGGGATTTTTTAGGACAAGCCAACTGTGCTGCCTGATCCTGTAACGGTGGATATGCTACTTTAAGCATTTGTCAAACCCACAGACTTATACCAAGGAAAGAGTGAGCCCTGGCCTACTATAAGCTCTGGACTTCTGTTAGTGATGTATCAGTGTAGGTTCATCCACTGTAACAAGTTGACCACACCACTCTGAGATGCTAAACATAGGGAAAACTGTGTAAAGCTTAAAGGAAAGAGAGTATATATTAGAATCTTTGAACTTGCTGATTTTTTTTTTCTGTAAACTTAGAGCAGCTCTAAAAAAATAAAGTTTATTAATCTAAAAGAATAACAATGATAAATATTAGAAGTATATTGAGGAATGTGAAAGAAAACATGAATGTGATGAGATCTTAAGCACAAGTGATCTTAATGAAGTTGTAAATAAAATTTAAGTAGAATGCCCAAAGATATAAAATTCAATATTTGAAATAAAAAAAATATATACTGAATGTTAAAAACAAATTAGGCATAGAAAAGGAAATATCATTGAACTTAATGGTATACTAATTAAAAATATATTAAATAAATCATAGAAAAAAAAAACAAAAGCATAATGACTGGTGATCAGAAGGATATTATCAAGCATTTAACACATTTTTAATTGGAATCCCAGAAGAAGAGAATTGAAGAGAATGAGGCAGGGAAGAAAAAAAAAGATAAAATAATGATTAAAAGTTTATAAATTGGATGACCATATGGATCCACAAATCTAATAAATTTTAAAAATAACAAACACAAGAGATATAGACAAAGTGATACCAAAACATGTAATGGTAAAATCACTGAAAACCAGTAATAATGAAAAAAATCTTAAAAGAAGGCAGAGGAAAAAGACACATGCCAAAGAGAGAAATATGATCAATGTTAAAACAGACTTCTTATCTGAAAGCATAAAAGCCAAAAGACAGTGGCATAAGATCTTTAATACGCTCAGTGAAAACATTTTTATGACATAGAACTGTACACACATCATAGTATTTTTCACAAGTGATGGCAAAATACATTTGCAGACCAACAAAATTTGTGAGATTTAAGAAGGCTCACTCTAAAAGCAATGTTTTGGGAAAATTTTCAGACTGAAATTAATTGGTACCAAATGTACATTTAAATCTGCAAAAGGCATAAGCGTTTTGGAAATACATGTTTTCTCACTTTTAAAACTTTCCCTAGAAGACAATTTCCTACTTATTCTTAATATACTTAATTTTTAAGAAATAATAGTAATGCATAGGGAGGTTTATAGCATTACTAGAAATAAAATATATGACAACAGTAGCACAAAGAGGAAACATGGATATGGAGTACACCCATATAAGGTTCTTACACTATATTAGCTGTGATAATAGTATTATTTTAACTTGGACTCTGGTAAGTTAAAGATGTCGTAAATGTCGTAAACCCTAGAGTAACCACTAAAAATAAAATAATGAGGTGTACCTGACAATAAAGATACAATAGAATCATAAAATTATCCTCAGAAATTATAATATAATATATTTAATATATTTTTAAATATATTTTAATATAAAAACTACAGAAATAATGAAGAAGTGAAACAAAGAACCATGGAACAAATAGAAAATAGCAAGATGACAGATACAACTTCAGCATCATTGACTGTACCCATATTGGCTGTGTACTATGCTATCCAACACTGTAGTCGCATTTGGTTACTAGGCCAAGTTGAAATGTGATGTGAACATAAAGTGTGCACTAGATTTGCAAGGCTTAGTAGGAGTTAAAACAATGTAAAATATTTCATTAATATATGTTTCCATTGATTATGTGTTTAAATGATAATATTTTAGATATATTTGGATTAATAAAGTATTGAAATAATATTTCTCCTACTTTTGAGTGTCTACTAAAAATTTTTAAAAATACATATGAGACTGATATTTATAGCTCAAATTTTATTTTGATTGGAAAGTGCTTGGTCCAAACACTCCAACTAAAAGTAAATATTCTCAGATTGGATAAAAACCAAGACCTATATATATGTTGTCTACAGGAAACCCACTTTAAGTATTAGAGACATAAGTTAAAAGTTAAAGACTGGAAAAAGTTATAACATGAAAACATAACTTAAATGGAAGCTGAAGGGTTCATATTGTATCAGACAAAGCAGACTTCAGAACAAGGAAAACTACCAGGACAAAGAGAGACATTATATAATAATAAAGAGTCCAATTCATCCAGAAGCTGTGATAATTCTAAATATAACCAATAAAAGAACTTCAAAATATGTGAATAAAAATAACAGCTTATTGGCATCTTAAGAAATGCTAAATCAAGCTAAAACACTTCATTCAGGAAAATGATATCAGATACACATCCTCAGAAAGAAAATGAAGAATATTGGAAAAGGTAAATATTTTGAAAAAAATATAAAACAGTGCTTCTCTTTTCTAATTAAATATATGTAATACATAAACACACATAATATTATTTAAATATATATTATTTATGGCAATATGCCATATATATGTATATATAGTATATATAAATATATATTATATATACATTATATATAATATATTGTATATAATATATAATATATAAAATATATATATAAGTATATATATATAATAAAGTCTATTTAAGACAAAAATTAAAACTTACCTTAGTGGATTTATAAACTGTATAGATGTAATATATATGAAAATTTTAGCTAAATGATAGGGATCTTGGCAATTGGATCTATATAGTTGTATAATTCCTAGAATTTAAGTAAAGTGGTACAATTTTAACTCTATATTGGTTATGAAAAGCTAAATATATGCACTGTAATTCCTAGAATAAATAAAATGAAAAAAAAACTACAGTTAATGAGCTAACAGGTAAAATTAAATTTCAGAAATACTCAAATAATCCAAAAAAATGAGGAAAGAAGTAGAGTAACAAAAACAATAAAGGGAACAAATGAAAACCTACAATAAAATTGCAGATCTAAATTGAGCCATATCAATAGTTACATTAAATATTAGAAAATACACACCCAGTTTAGAAACTCTGCTCAAACATAAAATACCCAACTATGTGTTATCTAACAGAGACGTAGTTTAATGAAAAATATATAGAAAAAATGCAGAAGAGATTCTAAGATAACAAAGCATGATCCTGTTAAAAGATATACTTAAAACTTAAAGATACAGAAAAATTCAAAGTAAATGCGTAACGATGAAAAATATATAACATGCACATAGTAAGCAAAAGAAGGCTGGAGTTGCTTTATAAATAATAAATAAAATCAGCTTCACATGGAGTATTACTAAAGATCGAGATTTCATAATGACTCTAGGTAATTTCATTAGCAAACATAATAGTTACAACTATGTATGTATTTAAGAATAGAGCTTCAAAATAACTGATGCAGAAGTGACAGAATTAGACAAGCAGATAATTGGAAAATAAAACAGATTTTGATAGAGATTTTCCCCTCTTTCAGAAATTGATAGAGAAACTGATAGACTTAAAAAGTCAGTAAAGATTTTGATGATATGAGCAACATTATCAACCACCTTGACCTAACTAACATTGACAGAACACTACATCAGTGGTCACCAGCAACACAGTCCTTCAAGTATACGTGACACACTCACCAAGACAAATCACATTCTGGGCCACAAAATGAGTTTTAATAAATTTCAAAGGATTTAAATCATATCAGACAAATATATCACATATTAGACTTCCTTTAAAGTAAGACAACACCTTTTTCTTGCTATGTTCTCTGACCACAATAAAATTAAATTAGAAATCAATAGCAACTAGATGTCTAGGAAAGCCCTGAACATTTGGAAACTAAACAAATGATCTATGGGTCGGAGAAAAAGTAGCAAAAAAAATAAGAATATATTTTGATACTGGCTTCCTTTTTCTTTCTCCAACCCCAACCCACAGTGCATGCTCTTGTCCTGGTGTCCTTGAACTGGCCCTCTGCTTAAGATAGTTGTTCCAGGAGACATCTGCACGGCTTTGCTTTCTTATTCTAGGAGGGTCTGTTAAACTCCTGTCTCATTACAACTTTCTCTGGTGACCTTATAATTGAATCCCCACCTTTTCCCAGTTTTACTACTCTGTGTATATATATATATATATATATACACACACACACACACACACACACACACAATCTACTACATATAAATATTATATTTACTACAATATATATGTATATATACATATATATTTACTACTCTGTG
Organism: Neogale vison; assembly: GCF_020171115.1. Lineage (NCBI taxonomy): Eukaryota > Metazoa > Chordata > Mammalia > Carnivora > Mustelidae > Neogale > Neogale vison. Next base: position 81,293,781 of record NC_058099.1, read on the forward strand.
TATGTGTTTGTATACATACACATGCATACATACATATCTCATACACCAATATATTAAAAGAGAATATCATTGGATGCTGGGAGTACATGCAATTAAATTTTGTTTCCTTTCTCTTTATCTGCATTTTGTTTGTCTTCTATAATAGGCATAAAACTCTCGCACAATTTTTTAAAAAATAAAAATCTTGTTTGGAAATACCTAGCAACATATTCCCCAGATCAAGTCTTTGAAATATTTTATATTTCCTAGCACTTGGAATGAAGAAGGGAGAAAAGCAGGAGGTATAAAATTCCAGAAAATCTTAACTCTCAAGACACGGTATTATCAATTTTGTCCCCCACAAAAACAGTCTGAGTTCAGTATTAAGCATATAAATATAAGAATCTATACTTTTTAATTAGTGATAAACAATATGTTTTGTTTCCAGTTATACTGCAAATTTCATTTGCCTGGCAAATTAATTTGTCTTATAGTGTCCAAGCATGTATGACCATTATTCTGTCTCTTTCTTTTTTTCCTAGGCCACATGGTAGTTCAAAGTGATTCCATAGTATTCATAGCATTATAATGACCTTGTAACACTAGAACTTTGTTAACTTTTAAACTTGTGTCCTTGTATTATGTAGAATCATCAGTGTGCTTGACCATCTCCTCAAAATTTATCCTCAAAACAAATTCAGCTCCAAAGAGGGGAAAAGGATGAAATAATTCAATATCCACCTGTGCAGATGTGCATATAAAACTGAAAATAAAAATTAATCCTTGAAAAAATTGGCTTTCAATTTTCTGTGTTGCATATTAAAAGATAAGACAATATCTTTTGTATAAATTATCAAGAATTAGATTTACTTTCTTTTATTTTGATCTCTTTATAAAACACTGTTTTCTATTTTGATTAACTTTGAAAACAAATGTGCAGAACAGGGGCAAAATGAATAGGAAATATATGAAGTTTTATTCAAAATTCTAAACCCAGTAGTGCAATTGCTGGGTCATTGGGCAGTTCTATTTTCAACATTTTGAGGAACCTCCATGCTGTTTTCCAGAGTGGTTGCACCAGCTTGCATTCCCACCAACAGTGTAGGAGGGTTCCCCTTTCTCCGCATCCTCGCCAGCATCTGTCATTTCCTGACTTGTTGATTTTAGCCATTCTGACTGGTGTGAGGTGATATCTCATTGTGGTTTTGATTTGTATTTCCCTGATGCCGAGTGATATGGAGCACTTTTTCATGTGTCTGTTGGCCATCTGGATGTCTTCAAGTCAATACCACCTTTGCTTTACCACGTGATTTAAAAGTTAATGACACCATGAGAGACTATGGACTCTGAAAAACAATCTAAGGGTTTTGAAGGGGCGGGGGGGTGAGAGGTAGAGGTACCAGGTGGTGGGTATTATAGAGGGCACGGATTGCATGGAGCACTGGGTGTGGTACAAAAACAATGAATACTGTTATGCTGAAAATAAATTTTAAAAAATTAAAAAAAAAAAGTTAATGACAACAAAAGGTCAATGGTCTAAACTGACAGTTTTGACATTTTTTTGAAGATGCAGATAAGTGCCTCAAATTCAACATTTTTCAGGCCTAGGCAATGTAACTTTGTTCTAATGTCTCATAGTCCAGCTGGAGTGTTTGTTTTTCACTGCTTAAGTGTTGGATGCGTCTGGTGGTTGCCATGTACCATTTTTTTATATGGAAAAAGTGATTCCTTAGGTGAGTGCTGTGAAGTGTGTTAACCTGGCGATTCACAGATCTGTACTCCTGGGGCTAAAAATACTTTATATGTTTCTAAATAAATAAATAAAATTTTAAATTAAAAAAAAGAAAAAGCGATTCTTGCACAATGGTCAGTATCATATAGCATTTGAGAAGGCAGAACGTGATAAAACTATATTTCTCCAAAGCATGATCAATCCATAACACCAAAGAGTGATATAATGGGGTAGGCAGTCTGCATTGCTCATCATGTCCAACACTCCTGCAGTTTTCTTGTAGTCTGATTTCTTTCCCTCTTAGCTCTGTGATTGATATCAATGCACCCTCTCTTTTCCTCCTCCAACCACTTCGCTCTCCTTTGCGCCTTGAGAATTGGCATTCTTGGTTGGAGACTTTTGTAAAGTTTTTCTGTTGCCAATCCAGGAGCTGGCATTATAACTCATAGTCATTTTAACTGGATTCAACCCAAACATGTTAAACGACTGAAGTAAATTAATTGTGTTGTCTATGTCAATAAAATGCCACCACAGCCATACCAACATAAAAGGCTATAACAGTAATGGCCAATTTAAAGGTTCATTAACAAATACCAGTGATAGCGCTGTAATCCCCAACCTTTCGTCCCTTGAATATTGAACAATAGGCATTAAAGACACCAGACAAGAGATTATGTGATACTAAATATACTGAAGTTGGTCAGTTTTTTACTTTCATTATAGACATCCAGATATGAATTAATTTCTAGCTGTCTTGTATATTTTCAGATTTGTGCCCCCAAAATGATGACAGTGTTTTAGATATGTCCTCTTCTTTTCTCCTCTCTTTCTGATAATTTCCTCTCCTTCACTGAGTCTCCTTTAATTGTTTAAGATGTTTGATATAGACTAACATGGATTTGGAGACTCAACTTTTACTTCACTTCTTCACAGGTGATAGCTGAAAGATGTACAATGAAACGAAAATGACAGGAGTGTCGTAGAATTCAAGTACTGCTCCTGCCTCTCCTCTGGGGCAGAAAAGAAGCTATGGGTACTTTGACCTCTAACTTAGAAAAATACCTGATTGTAACTTTTGCCTCCCAAAATAAATGAATTCAAGTTAAAATGACAAAGTGGGGGGTTCCTGGGTGGTTCAGTCAGTTGGGCATCCAACTCTTGATTTTGGCTCAGGTCATGATCTCAGGGTTGTGAGACTGAGCTGTGCTTTGGGCTCTGCACTGAGCATGGAGCCTACTTGACGTTCTCTTTTCTCTCTCCCTCTGCCCCTCCTCACCTCTGCATGCTTGCTCTCTCTCTCTTAAAATAAATAAATAAATACAAACTGGCAAAAGTTATTCAGAAAACACTATAGATTAATAATGATCAACTAGAGTTTTGTGAATAACTTTTCATAATGTGATTGATCATAATAATCATTCACCTACAAAAATGGTGTTAACCTTTCATATGGCAACACAAACATGCTAAAGAAATAAAAAAGGGAGCAAAGTTGATAAAAAATTATACAGCAATACAAATGACTGATAAACGTAGGAGCAAATGTTCACACTTATCCATGCCTTCATTTGTAATAATTAAAAAAAAAAGAACAAGACACACTTTTTCAGTCATCCCTTCAGTAATGAGCTTTAAGTGATGGAAGTTGGTGCTGGCAAAGATGGTTTAAAAGTGAGGGTAGATGTGCCCAGGGCCAGTGGAGTATTTATGTGCCCTCTCTTCTTACACGCTGCTGCAGGGAGCTAGACTTTGTAAAACTAAAGTGAGATATTCATGTTTATAAACAATTGTTTGAAGTGTATGTAAGAACAGTATTTTGGAAATAATTTGATAATGTACTATAATAATTTTTTTAAGTGTTTGAACCAACTCTTATATTCTATTGTTGTTTTTTCCTTGAAGTTTTATCGAATTCACCAGAATTGTGGAGAGATTTTTTAACAAAAATTCACTTCTTTAATAGTTAAAACTCTAGACTACCAATGTAATCTGTTTTGCCAAATGCATCTACCTAAACATTTTATGACATTCCCTATTAATAGCTTTATGTCTGTAGGTTCTGTAGTTACAGCCTTTCTGTTTTATGATATTTGAAATTTAAAATATTGTGATTTTCCATTTTTTTCTGGATAAGCCTGGTTAGACATTTTTCAAATTAGTTAATTAATTAATTAATTAATTAATTTTCCCCAAAGAACTAGTTCATGGTTCTGTTAACTTTCTTGACCTTTGACTATTAACTATTTTCTTGTCTTGTGTTTGTATCCTTTGTATTTTCTTCCTTCTGCTTAATTTGATTTTACTTTATGGTTTATTTAATCTCTTTTTTTTCTGATTGTATTTATTTCCTCAAGAGAGAAAGAGAGTGAGCACAAGCAGGGGGAGCAGCAGGCAGAGGGAGAGGGAGAAGCAGACTCCCCACTGAGCAGGAAGCCCAACATGGGTCTTGATCCCAGGATCCCAGGATTATGACATACCCAAAGGCAGAGACTTAAGGGACTGAGCCACCCAGACATCCCTATTTTTTAGTTTCTTAAGGTTAGATTCTTAGAGTAATGATTTTAGAACTTTCTTTTCAATACATGCATAGTAAGTCTATAAATGTCTCTATAAGACATATTTTAGCCACATCCCACAAATTTTACTATGCTTCCTTTATTTTCTTTCAGTTTAAACTGTTTTTTAATTTTCTTTTTTATTTTTTCCTTTGACTCATGGGTTATTCTTGAGAGTTTTTCTTACTATCTAAATTCTGGAGTATTCTTCAATATATCCTACTAATGTCCTTTTTCTGGTCCATCCAAGCTCTTGTCATCCAACCTCTCTGATTCCACTTGCCATGGTTCTCCATGTCTTCTAATGGTGGACACAACAGTCTAACTCAGACACATTTGAAAAAATACTAGGCAGTATTGTAGAAGGTCTTTAATTTCAATTTGCAATTTTCTAATGATTAGATTGAAGTTATACATTTTTGTTTAAAAAAATATATATATATACACCAGAGAATTAACATTATGCTCTACTCATTCAATCATATAAGAAGTTACACTGTGCTGATGTATTTTATTACTAGTGATTTTGAATTTTACCACTTTGCTAAGGTGGCATATCCATTGTAAAGTTATCATTTTATAATCAAGTATCTTGCGGGGAGATACTTTGACACTATGCAAACACCTAGTTTCTCAAATATCTTTACTACTTTTTTTAGTTTCCCTCAAAAGTTCCTCCGCAGGACTTGTAAAATGGTTGTTTTATCTTTTCTTGACTCCTCCTATATTTAATAATTAAAATTTAATTTTAAAGAAATATGCCCCATCTTCTTCAGTTTATTCAATTACTTATTTGTATCAGTGGATATACTGATGGATATTTCATCTTCTTCTATCGCTGTCCTTATTTTCCCAGATTTGGCTAGGAGAGCTTCTTGAGGTTAGGCTCTGTGTCCTTTCCACAAGGCTCTATCATTTTTGAGCACTTCCTTGCTTTCTGGCACTAAAAATGTCCCAAGCTTATCTTGTATTTTCCTGCCCAGTCCTGATGTTAAACATTTCTCCAAGGAGCTTCGGCTTCCCTAATTAGAGAATGTTATTCTCATTGCCCTGGAGGCGTCATTGCTTGTAGGCCGTTTTACTGGAAGAGCTAGGAAATATACATGCATATACTCACACATTCATACACATCTTTGTTTCTACATGTATCCATCTGTCTATGGCCAAAACCAATGGCCATACCAATTGGTTTTTATTCTAATCCAACACTATAGGGTTCATTCTAGGCTTTTCCCTTGCCCTTATCTGTAACACCATTCTCTGACAGTAGAAAACTTAGCTTTCATTATCTACAACATATTTACTTTTTGCTCAAGCCTAGTATACACATAAAGTAATTCCATATTTGCAAATCCATATCCTTGTGAAAAACACATTTATAAACTGCAGTTTTATATTCCTGCATAGTTCTTTTTGTCTTTAGCTTTATAGATATAGTCAAATAGTGTTTGGGGTTTTGTTGTTTTTTGTTTTGTTTTGGGTTTTTTTGTTTGTTTGTTTGTTTTTTGTAAGTTGCTTTGGTTTGTTCTTTTACTCACTTCCCAGTCCTTCAGTGTGGTTATATTTACCATTGGTAAGCCAGGTAAGACCATTTTGTATTCTAGTCTGTATTCCTCATAAACTGGTAGATTTTAATTATTTATTTATCAGGGGCATATGTGAGATATTATCATGACACTACGCTCAAAAATGCTCAGCAAAGTGTCACTCCTCTTCTCTACATCGTGTTTCCATTCCCCCATTCTTTCTATCTCATCCCCACCCATCCTCTGTAGATAAACAGTCTCATTCGTTTCCAGATTTTTTTCCTGTATTTCTTTTACAGAAAAGATCATACGTGTACATTTTCATAAATCCCATTTCTTCTTACACCAAGTGCATGTAGTATGTTGCAGAAACTCTTTTGCACTTCACTTTCATTACTAAATACTTTATTATGTTCAATTTAAAAACAGGTAAGCATGATTACAAAAACTCTGATGACATCCTTGTTTTCGAGTTTTATGATCCGTCTTTCCTGATTTTGTTTGTTGTTGGATGTATTCCTGATCGTGATCCACACTCATTTTCTTGCCTCTTTGCATGTTTAATACTCTTTCTTTCTTTCTTTCTTTCTTTTTTTTTTTTTTTGGCTGGAATTGTGAGTGTCTGCATCATTGTTGTTTTCCTTTAAAGAGCACTGTACTTTCATCTGACAGGCAGTTGGAGTGACTCGCAGATCAGTTTGATCTCCTTCAGGCCTCTTTTCAAGCTTTGTTATGGTTGGCTTGGAATAGGCTTCACTCCAAGTGGAGTTTAGCTCTACTAGGAAGGCATGACCCCATCGGCTATCACCAGGGACTCTCAGTGGCCAGATCAAATGTCTTTTTACTTTCTGTGAACTCTGGGAATTGTTCATCTTAGAAGTTACTAATTATGCTTTGTTGGGCCTCATGGACTTGAACTCTACACTGGCACTGATTAGTTCTCAGCAAAAATGCAAGTGTACCTCGAGCATGTTTCTGGAGCTTTTTCTCTTCATACTTCACTCCTTTTTGGGACTCTGCTGTGCAACCTCCACATTCTCCCCACGGCTTCTACATCCTTGACTCAGCAAGACTTTGAGGAGGTGCTGGGGCTCCCTCTTCCTGGGCCCACGACAACAAAGCAGGACACTGAGATGATGAGGTGGCAGGTCTTGTTTGTTTCCTTCCTCTCCAGGATCACTGTTGTGTTCTGTTTTGTAATGCCTGAGGCCAATAGGTATATCTAGTTTGTTCAATTATTTAGTTGTTTACCTCAAAACAGCAAGTTTGGTCTTTGCTATTCTGTTGGGACTGAGGGCAGAAGTCTGACCATTCTTAGTTTTTTTTGTCAAATTATAAGCAGTACTCGCCAGCCAAAGAGCCACCTCTGCTCAACACAGGGACAACTGTCCATGCTTTAAGGTAGTTAGCGCCCATCCACAAATTGTGGCAATAAATAATGTGTCACTATGTGATGGTTGTGAGGTGAATGATGCCCCTGGAGTTGTGCCAGGTGAACTACACAAGCATGAACTGGGCTTTGGCAGAATTCTAGAAACAGAAAATTTGCTACTGCTGTATCATGTAGGATTCCGTCTGCAGAATAAAATGGGAGCAATGATCTTACTATTTTATTAGAGGCTATAGTGGCTCCGGGGGCTCTTAGGACAGATTAGAAACATGTTGACTACTAAAGGAAACAGAAATGTAACTTAAGTATAAGAAGCCAGGATATACATACATCAAGAAGAACATTGTGGAAAACCAAATGGTTGGATGCTGGAAATTAAACTATAGGGTGTGATCCAATGAAGAAACTCAGGCTCCTCAGGATGTGTGTAATTATACATTATATATGTACATACATTATGTATATTTATATTATGTATCTATAGAATCATATAGTAATTCTCCTCCTTGAATCTTCTTCACTTAGGAGAAATCAATTTAAATAAGCAACAGAAAGACCTGCTTTAACTGGAAAAAAAGGACAAAAGCTGTTTATGAAAATATGGAGAGCCTGTCCTCTGTATATTCTTGGAGATGGTTGACAGGTGATATGGTGATGAAACCTTTTTTGGACCCACTAGCAAAGCTAAATAATTGTCTGTCCTCAGCAGGCACTTACAGTATGGTAGTTCTATAACCTTGTCCAACAGTTATTGACTACCTACTAGTCATCATGATATATAGCACCATGAAAAATAAGATAAATAAGATACGATTCTTGTCTTTGGGCTTTTCATAGTATGGCAGAAGGGATAGACTGAGGAAAAATAATTTCAATAAAAGTGATAGTTCTTCGAAGAGAACCATGTATGAAAGATGAAACTTTAAATGGGGTATTAGTTGGGCAGGGTTATCCTCCCAAATCATTACAATCTAGAGACCTATATCACTACATATGTGTCTTCCTATGCTCACATATATACACATACCTAAAGGTATATGCTCACTCACAGTACAGAAGTCTACAAGCCCTCATAAATTATTGCTTAAATAGAAGTTGCATTACAGTTTTTTCTTCAATTAAATATCCTTTATCATCGAATGTAGATACTCATTTTGTTCTGACAGGCATAATTTAATTTTAGTAATTACTGTGCTTCATGCAACACTATCACACACATCAGATTTATTTGGTGAGACTAATGCAAGGTGTAGTTATGTGAGAGTTTCCAGCCATGTGCAGCTGTCATGTCTTTGCAGTGGAATTCAGTGAGTTTGCTACTGTTCCTACTGAAATGTAGCCAATTAATTACAAAGCTAAATGAAGATGACTGAGATCCCATGGAATACTGGATCCTAAGGACTGAAACAGTGACTCCTTGAGGAGTTATAGAAGCTTTTGCTGTGCCTGACTCATGTTATTACTAATAGAAAAGGAGCAGTGTTTCCAAATAAAGTACATCCATGGTTCCTGTGAGCATCCCACAATGATGTCCTCCCTTTATTGAGGGGGAGGGTCACCTTGTAGGAAAAATATGGCAGCTCGTTAAACTGAGAAATAGATGGGTAGACATATTGTGACAGGATACAATGGAGACATTTTAGAACTATATATATATATATATATATATATATATAAAAGAACTATATCAGAATATACTTTACTGGGGCGCCTGGGTGGCTCAGTGGGTTAAAGCCACTGCCTTTGGCTCAGGTCATGATCCCGGGGTCCTGGGATCGAGCCCCGCATCGGGCTATCTGCTCAGCGGGGAGCCTGCTTCTTCCTCTCTCTCTGCCTGCCAAATAAATAAAATCTTTAAAAAAAAAAAAAAAAGAATATACTTTACTAAAAGGACAGTTTTCCCATTATACTAGTTTCTTCTTGCTACTAAAACAAACTACAATCTTAATGGCTTAAAACAATAGTTGCATATTATCTTACAGTTTTAAAGTTCAGACGTCAGGAAGGGCTTTATGGAGCTAAAACCAGGGTATTGGCAGTGCTTTCTGAAGTCTTTAGTGAAGTGTTCTTTCATTTTCTTGCCTTTTCCAGCTCCTAGAGGCTGCCCATATTCCTTGGCTCAGGGCGCCTTGACAACGGAAAAGCCAATAATTCCATCCTCTGGCCTTTGCTTAAGTTGTCATATCTTCTTCTCTGACTCTCTCATGACCCCTCTTTCACTTACAATGATCTTTGTGATCATTCTGGGTCCACCCAGATCATGTTCCCATCTCAATCACATCGGCAAAGTCTTTTTTGCTATGTAAGTAACATATTCACAGGTCCCAGGAACTAGCATGTAGACTTATTTGGTGAGCCATTATTCTGCCTTATCAGGCCCAGGATGAGATAGTTTTTAAAAAATTTCTCTATGTTTAATTTGATAGGCTATATTAATTATATTAGTTATATTTTGATAGGTTATAGTATCAGTACATCTTAATTTTGATAGATTATAGGTTATTCTGATAATATTAAAAAGTTTATTTTGGGGGCATCTGGGTGGCTCTGTGGGGTAAAGACTCTGCCTTTGGCTCAGGTCATGATCCCAGGGTCCTGGGATCAAGCCCCACATCGGGCTCTCTGCTCAGGAGGGAGCCCGCTTCCCTTCCTCTCTCTCTGCCTGCCTTTCTGCCTACTTGTGATTTCTGTCTGTCAAATAAATAAATAAAATCTTTAAAAAATGTTAAAAAAATAAAAAGTTTATTTTGAATTGCTGATTTAAATTGGGCATATGAAACAATTTACTTTTCAACATAATAAATGTAACTAATTGGATAAAATCTCTTTAAGATGATGCAAGAACTTCTTATGTTCAATTTGTTGCTGGGAATGCTTGGCAGAAAGGAGGTCTTGCATATTTAAAATATTTGAATTATATTTTTGTAAAAGAATATGTCTATTGTCTGAAAAAGTACTTGGTTCTCTCTGCCAAGTGAGAGTCTGTCCATTGGTTTTTGCTTAGCATGGTGCCCACTGCACAGCACTTGCTTGAAAGCTCCTTGGTGTTCCCTTATAGAACTTACTTGATTTTTTTATTATGAGTGGCTGAGCATAGCACATAGGAGTGCTCTGAGGCCATAGAATTATTCAGTTCTAACAGTAGATCTTTAAAAACAAAACAAAACAAAACAAAAAAACAAAAAAAAAAAAACCAAAAACGTAAGCCATACATCCTACCTTCTAAATATCTCTTAGGCATCAGAAAAATGTATGTATAAGTAGCCATTTTTTCCTAATTGAAATGGAGCATTTAAGTCAAAATAGTTTAGAGGTGTGTGTGTGGGGGTGGGTGGATGGGTGTGTGGGTGTGTTTCTGAAGCATTTCTGCCAGCAAAGAGTCCTTCTCTGACCTTGTGCAGAAACCCAGAGTTTCTTGAGCCCACCACTGTCTGGGGTCTTTTTTCCCCTGCTTTGCTCCCATTAGCACTGAAGTTGAAGAGGCAAATGAGTTGTGTTGTGCATTGTGCTAAAATATTCTGTATCACTGGATGGTCTGAGACTTAGTGGTAGTGGGTGTTAGCAATATTGAACACATGTTCTGGAAGATTCATCTTTCCATGTGGACTATTATCTTATGATGTTGTCTCATTAAGGAGAAGGATGGGGTTATTGAAAAAGGAGGTAATCATGTTTTAATTTCTGTTTTCTGGAAGACATTATAAAAAATTAGGTAATTCTAATCAAATGGTATATCCAGATACTTTTAAGTGTTTATAAGCAAAGTTACAGTAAGCCAGATCACCCTAGGGGTCTCTGTGTTTTTGACTATGTGAAAACTAAGAGATTCAATCATTTAATAAATACCACCTATTTTTTCTAGCGGCTAAAAGAGGCATCTTATGAGGAGAATAAAAATGCAATTTGAAAATGACAGATATTTTAGATGATTTGTAAATTTTTCTTCTTCATTATCAGCAAAAATAAGTCAGTAGTTTGATGGCAGTGGGTTAAGTGGTTATAGAGTATATCTCGTGTAAAATAATTGTAGGTAATTGTAGCTTCATTCTCCCGTTAACTTGGGTATTGGTTTTAAAGGTAGCTTTAAAAATGTTAAAAATGTTAGGAATGTATCAACTATTCTAATTGGAAGACTGTCCTGTCAGGTGCTGAATTAAATGAGTATCTCCAAGAATTTCACCAAAAAGTGGAGAGCAAACCTTGGAACTACCAGTATGTTACCATAAGTGGAAATGGGGATTTTGTAGACATAATTTTGCTAAGGACATTGAAATGAGGAGATTATTTTGGATTATCCAGGAAGGTCAGTGTAGTCACAAATGTCCTTAGAAGTGGAAGGAGGCCTCAGAAGACTCAGAGGGAAATGTGATTTTGGAAGAAAGTGTGAATCAGTGTGGCATGGGAAGGATTCAACTTGATGTTGTTCTTTTGAAGGCGGAGGGAGTCATAAGGCAAAGAATGTGGGCAGCCTCTAAAAGGTGGAAAAATCAGGGAAATCGATCATTCCCTTGAGCCTCCAGAAGGAGTAGAGTAAAATAATAAATTTGTATATTTTTTAAGCTACTAAGTTTGTGGTGATTAGTTACAGTTGCAATGGAAAACTAATACACGTGAATTAGAGTATATCAGAATCATTAAGATCTGGTTAACATCCTGCGAGCAGGTAAAAATCATCTGTAGATGCAAGTGAATTTCAGACTGTCCGTTTTTTCCAAGAGGGAAAAAATAAAAGAACTCAAACTTAGTAGCTTTACATTTTTTTTTAAATTTTCAGAGAATTAGGAGACTCACACAAGCCAAGTTTTGAAACTAACTTAAATTTAGAAAGTTATGAATTTCTAACAGCATCCAAATATTTTGAAATTTCAACTCAGTGTTTCCTACAAATGTGACTTACTGCTCTGAAGACAGTTATGTTACTAAGTCACATATAATTTTACAAACCTACATCTAGCTTTTAAATAAATCAAACCCGATCAATGAAGTTTCTTTGACCATAAACCATTCTCTCTCTCATTCGCTATATATATTCAGCCCAAAAAGTTCATTCTGCATCTGTTCCATTAAATTTTGTTGACTTTAGAAGCATTCTTTAAGATACTCTGTGTGAGTGAAAATTATAGTGAGTACTCATTTGTCTGTTCATTTGTTGGTTTGTACATACATGTTTTTACTTACTGGACTCATCATTGTGGGAGGGCAAATCTTTTCTTTGAAAGTGTTGTACCCTTGTTTGAGAGAAGAGATGTAAACAATTACTAAGAAACTGGATCCTTTTTTGGGAAGACTTTTACAATTCTTTATTTGAGAGAGAGAGCATGCGCACACTTGCGAATGAACAAGTGGGGGGTGTGGAGGAGCAGACAGAGAAAGACGAGCAGACTCTGCACTGAGCATGGAGCCTGACACAGGGCTCAATTCCATGATCCTTGAGTTCATGACCCTGAGATCACGACCTGAGCCAAAATCAAGAGTTGGATGCTTAACCAATTGAGCCATCCAGGCACCCCACTAAGAAACCTCATCTTAAAAAAAAGAAACCTCATCTTAAGCAGAGTACTGTAGTTCCAAGTGCACTGTAAATAATGATACTAATATAATAATACAGGATTATTGTATTAGTATTACATTAGTATTACAATTCGTATTGTAATAGGCATTAGTATTATAATACAGGAAAAGATATCCTTTCAAATGAATAGAGTATTCATGAATCTTATTTTACCTTCTCCCTCTGGCTTACAACAAATAATTGGATTTCAAGTTCCCACCATCATAACTCTCTGATTTTATAACCCACTCATGGGTTAGACGTGAGGGACAATACATATATACTATTGTGGTAGAAACCAGAAAGTTATGTCTTTATAGTAGTCAAGGCTTTCCAAGCGTTCTCAAAGTCAAGCTGAATACAGACTTAATGTTATCACTTTTTTCTTCATCTGTCTTGTGCTTTCAAGCTGTCCATACACTTAAAGGGTAGTTGGTATAGGACAGATAATAATGTCATGTAACTGATTAAGTTGGGAGATCAGTCATGGCAAGATTAGGATCTTTTAACCATTCAGAACTGGTCCATTTCAGGCTCACTGATTCCCGCTGTGTAGTCAGTCTTATCTGCACATATTTCAGAGTAAGTAACCATATCTGGGTTCACTAGCTGTTCTGAGACACTACCTTATGTCATCCACTCAGTCTATCATCATAATGACTGAGAATTGAAAAGCAAAGAGATTGACTCTTCATTTCACAAATTTAGTTTCTGTGCGAGAGTATAAGGAATTGTGCCTACTTACATTACACTACCCACTTCATGAATAAAACAATACAAGATCAAGCACTTCAGTTCTTCCAGTCAAACATTCAGTTCATTAAGATTGTGGTTAGATTGCAAATATTTTATATTGCATCTATGTAGGGGAGTTGTCAATCCAGGATGAAGAAAGGAAAAGGACTGATTGTGGTTATTGTTTCAAAGGTTAGTTATCTCTACTGAGTTTGCAATTCAGAAAATCCTAAAACTTTTATTGTAATAATTTTTATTGATAAATTTTCAGAAATATATGTATACTTATTCTTTTATTTCAGCCTGGCCCTTGGGAAAAAATCTAAGTCTTAAGTGACACATTCCAACATAAAAATATAGAGAAGGGGGTTGGGGTAAATTGGAAGGGGAGGTGAATCAGGAGAGACTATGGACTCTGAAAAACAATCTGAGGGGTTTGAAGTGGCGGGGGGGGGGTGGGAGGTAGGGGTACCAGGTGGTGGGTATTATAGAGGGCACGGATTGCATGGAGCACTGGTGTGGTGAAAAAATAATGATACTGTTATGCTGAAAATAAATAAATTTTAAAAAATTTAAAAAATATTAAGAGTTGGCCAATCAGCCAGCAAACATTTATTTCAAGCCTTCATATTTATCTAAGAGTCCTGATGAAAAAGAAATGGTCCATGCCATAAGTTTTTTTTTTTTAATTTAAATGATCTGATGAGATTTCTAGTCAGAGAATACTCAATTGTTACATCGCAAGAAACTGCAGTAGGTATAACAGGATGTTTGTGGGCTGGAAGAAGTATGTCTCTTGTGAGTCTTGAAGGATTTGAATAAAATGTAAAGAAGAGGGAAAGCATTTCAGAAAGGAGGGAAGAGCAGGAGCAAAAGTGAAATAAAAATGGGTGTGACATGAGTAAAGATATGAACATGATGATAACTTTTGAATAATATGAGATTATGTTAGGAAGGGATGAGAAAATAAACTTGACTTTGGTATTACAGACAATCAGGGCTCTCTGATGAGAAGGGCTTATCAATGATCAGTAAAAGTAGATAATGAAGGAGAAGAAGTGCATGATCTTTTGATAATAATCATGGTGCTACCAGTATGGCCCCTAACATTGAGGGACCATGTTTTCTATTCCAAACTGCAAAGATGACTCTAGCTATGCAACTTCACAAATACTAAAAAAAAAAAAAAAAAAAAAAAAAAAATGTTGGGCGGGGCCTCTGGGAGCTCATAATCATAAATTTCTTCTATGATTCTGTATCTTACAGAGACTTGCAGAGAATGAGAAAGCCAGGGTTCTTTTCTCAATTAAAAAATTCTATATCTAAAGGCAACTTGCACAAACTTAGTGTGGTGGGGGAGGAAAAAGTTTTGCCAAGGAGACCGCTTTTACAAGTGGAGAGGAGCCATGATTTAATTACACTCTGCCATGCCGTATAACCCACATTTGACATGCAGTATCTCATTTAATCCACATAAACATTTTCAAACACTACCTCGCACCATATCAGTCATGGCCAGTTAGAGAAATGCAAGCCACACTAGGTATTTCAACAGAGAGAACTTAATGTAGGGGTAGATATATAGGCGTTGGTTAGCTAAATGAGCAAAAAGGGAAGCTGGACGTAATTTGGGAAGTAGTTACCATCCCCAAGGCTGGGGAAAGGAAGAGGTGAAGAGAATCTGGATGTAGAAGCCCAAATGATGATGGCTGAGGAGCTGGGATGTGCACTTCCTGATGGAGGCTGATAGCTCTGAAGGACCAGGAGCCTTGTTCTGTCGGTGCCAATATGAGCTGAAACCTGAGGCCAACTGTAACCGCCGGGGGTTAGAGTAGTTGAGAACTGCAAAGAAGGTGTAAGAAGGAAGGTCTTTGCCCTCCCCTTCCCCTTCTTTCGGGTGACCTAACAAGAAGCCAGCTAGCAACGAAGAAATGTGTTTGGCAGAGCCCCAGCTCCAGCCATTCAAAGCAGAGTACAGAGGAGAACTGGAAGCCGAGCGACACAGCATATTAATCAGCACAAGCATTTTACTCAGAATCTGCACTATGCTCAGAAAAAGTCAGCAGCACTCCTCGCATAGTACAGTCGATACATAGCACAGCCATAATTTGAACCCCACCAGAGCCACACCTCCCATGTTTGCCCGTTGTGTGGGGTGATGTCTCATCGAAATGCTTCCAGAGCTGGTCCCAGGCTCCCATCAGAGCATCGAGCAGCCTCGCGCTGTAGGAGGCACCAGCACTGGCCACACACCTTCATCCGGGCACCTTACAACACCTTGCTTGGTTAATTAGGTACCACTGGGATCTGAAAAGCTTTTTGAGGTTGTACTTGGATGGAGAACAGTTTAGCCTTGGCTCTGAGCCTGAAGCAGAGACAGAGATTTGCTCACCTCTTCTGGGATCCATCTCCCACATCTGGAGTGGGACTTATTCATGAAACACTTCACATTCCACGTAAAGTGGTCCTAAATACCACATATAAATATGATTTTTGAGAACGAAGTCTTACTAGCTGCATCTGTAACACTAGAAGAATAGGCTGGCATATTTTTATTCTGTTTGTGTGAGTCCCTAAGCGCAGTTAAATGAGCACGCATTTTTGCCAATGGTCTTAAAACATAAGAGCAGACAAGTTTTACCTGAGTTGCTTTTTTGTATGAAACACAACTTCAGACAACTTGAAACACCCTCACTGCAGAAATGTTAATGAGAGGCCTTGGCATCTAAGAATCATTCTTAAAATTTCCCACTCTCAAGGATTCTTTTCTTTCTAAGTGCTGTTCTCAAATACAAAATGGAAAATTCATAGTATCTGAAAGGTTAGATTACTTATTTTATCACCCTTATTACGGTAACTCTAAGAGAAACAGCAAGTGGTTTAACAATTGCCCATTTATAAATGTGAATGTTTAAAAGAAACACAGAGTTAGGATTTTAAGTCACAGGGAAAATTTTCACAAGCAATAACATTAGTCAAAATGTGTTTGCCTTCACAGTAGGTGGAAATGTGTGTGGTACAACATTTGAGACAAGAACATGTATTCAAGCCACATACATTGGACATTTTCAGTCAAAAGAAAAAACAGCTATAAATCAGGTTGAATATTTACTGGTTTAATGTCACTAGAAGTAATTTCTCAGAAGTTATCCCAGTTGCTGCTGTACAGAATTTTTCTTAACTTTTTGTTGTTGTTGTTGTTATCATTAGAGTCAATACCTTGATTTGTTCCAAGGAATAATATTTACTCCAGGAAAATGCTTCTTTTTGTCATTTTTCCTAAACCTCTAAGTACCAAAAGCTCTTTTAGAAGCTGTTTTCTTTTGGGATTCTCACTGAGCCACCTACTCATTGGAGGAAAACTACTTCAACACCAAAACCAAATCAAGCCAATTAAGCAACACTGTGGCTGAATGATTGGTCTCCCCGTCTGGGAGATTGTGGTTAGTCTAGTGGGCCGCTGACTTGCACAGAGGCCTGAATAAAGACACCTTTCTTTTCAATACATTGTTGATCAGACTGATCTTCTGGTCCAAGTGCCATACTTAAAATTCCATAAACTACTGAGATCCCTATGCAATTTTCTTTTTAATTACCCTGGGAGTTCTGTATGGATTTGTTAATTAGTTTTTGCAATGTACTCCAAAATTCCAACAGGAAACAGACTCTGGCTACCCAGTGCAGAAAGTAAGAGTGTTTGCATAAGAAGTTTATAAAATTGCTTCATTTCAAGTTTTTTTTTTTTTCTTTTTTAGTGTTAGCTATGGACAAGTTCCTTCTGCCCATCCAGGCATTTAAAAATGATCTCTACTACTTTTATAATGTTACCCCATTATTTTGTATTTATTTTGTGTGGTTTGTACTTGGACTTCATGTAGTTTTATGGAAATAAGTTTAAAATTAATCTTCTTATTCCTGGTACACAGTCCAAACTGCACAGAGGGCAACTGAATGATGTGATGAGTGGAATGAAGAGCTTTTTATCTGGGTCATGAAAATTTGAGAAAACAGACACTGTTTTTTTAAAAAAATGAAAAAAAGATGAAAATAAATTACAGAGCTGGAAGGCTTTCATAGAAAAATCTTCTATCTCAAAACAGGATTTGTGACCTCAATATATTATGTACCAACAGGTAAGTTTGAGCCAATTTGCATTTTGTAGGGCTTCAATAGAAATTGGAACTACAGGAGCATTTATTATACACATGCAAAGTAAAGGCTGGTATACATGTATGCTCTCATGTGCATAAAAATAAACACATGCATGTGTGTATACACACACACACACACACACACACACAATAATGTCCAGTTATCATTTTAAAACAAGCACACCTCAGTTATTGGAGGAGTTGACATAGCTCTGGCCTAACAGTTCAATATGTGTAAGGCGTGCTGAGAAATGCTAAACACACACACACACACACACACACAGAGGCATGCACACACACACATGCACACCTCTGAGGTTCATGGTTACCTTTTGATCAGAGGATGTGCAAAATATCCAAGCCTTGAAAGAAACCCTGAAGTTTGAGAAACATTTGTAGGTTCTGACAACCTTCCAAACTTCCTGGTGGGAATACTTTGTGTTCTTTTCCATCCTGCCAGAGGAGAGCAGTGGTTTATGGGCAAGCTCCTAGGCAATTAGAATTCCATAATTCAAATTAATAACCTCATAAAACACTGCAGATTATGTGCTTGGTTTTTTAACCTATAACTAAAGCACTATTCTGATAGCGATTTTAGAATTCCTTGGAATTCATCCCAGCCTTGCTAAAAATATATTTTTTTTAAGTTGAAGGCATTTGAAGTTAAAAAGATTTCATCTAATGAAGAGGTGTTTTTTTTTTTTAATTTACAGTTAGATTTTCAGATTAGTAGGACATGGAAAATATTTGCTTTCACTGGTTTTGCTTTATTGGGAAGTAGATGTTAAGGACAAGTTTTTCTCACACTGACCTTTTCCAAGTCAGAAAGGGGAACCGGCAGAAGGAGGCAGGAACATAGCTTCATTTTATCATGTTCCTGTTATGCTTCATCACATTGTCTAGTGAAGTGAATGAATAAATTAGGTTTTGGGTTTCGTGTGCTAGATTATGTGTTTTATGTATTTCGCTACTTTTAATTTAGTAGGGCAGTCCTTTCCATTAGAACATGGGTCTCATTAAAAGAAATGTTATTATGGAACCGTGTGCATTAGGTTTAATTTTCACTCAATTTAAAAAGAATACTTGGGAGAGTAGTGCATTGAAGCACAAGAAAATGATTAGTTGGGGTTCCTTTTAAAGAGAGGAGCCAAATGTGTGAGAAGTAGTGCCTCTGGGGCAAATAAAACAATCGAATAGTCGGAAATGGGGTTGCAGGCTTCGCATAAATGACCATACTGCTCTATTCTCAGACCTCCTGCTTTTCTCCAATGACCATTCCTCTTCCTTCTTGAAGCAACCCATCAAAGTAGGGCTGCGGGGAGAGAGGGAGGAGAAGGGTCTGTGGCTCAACCAGGGCAAGACTCCTAGAGCGATGCCTTTAAGAATTTCTTATATTCTCTCTCGGAGAGAAATGTCAAGTCTATTACCAAGATGCGGAATCCCATTCCAGCTGGAGCCTTTCCCTAGCGCAAAGGTAGTTAAACTTCAGAGAGCATCAGAATCACCTGGGGGGCTGGTAAAACACAGAGAGCTGGTCCTACCCCCTGAGTTTCTGACAGAGTAGGTCTGGGAGTAGGGACTGATAAATTGCCCTTTTTTTTTTTTTTTCCCCAACAGTTCCCTGAGCAGTGCTGATGCTGCTGGTCCTGGGACCACACTTTGAGAACTGCTGATTTGAAATGTGCTTAGGAAGGACCAGATGGCTCTGAATAGATGAGAGGCATAGGCACACACAAAGACGAATAAATTAGGTTCTCCTCCTAGATGAGCTGGGGATGTAACCATCCTTGAGAACTGCAGTTCGAAATGGTTAGCTGGCTCTCAGTTTGTTTGTTTGTTTTTTTTAAAGATTTTATTTATTTATTTGAGAGAGAGACAGTGAGAGAGAGCATGAGCGAGGAGAAGGTCAGAGGGAGAAGCAGATTGCCCGTTGAACTGGGAGCCTGATGCGGGACTCGATCCCGGGACTCCAGGATCATCACCTGAGCCGAAGGCAGTCGTCCAACCAACTGAGCCACCCAGGCGTCCCAGCTGGCTCTCAGTTTTAGGAAAAAAGTAGCTATAGACGATTCGGTGTCCTCCATTCATGTTAATGCCTCACCCTCACGAGTTCCTTAGCTTTGCAATGGTATTTCCTTAGTTCCATACGCCATTTTCATGGCATAACGGGGATGAGGTTTACTGAAAGAAGCAGTCCTAGAGAGCCATATATAGATGTTAATTGTCTGGAAGTCTTATTCATATGGGGTTTTTTCTCTCTCCCTTGCAGGTAACAGAAACTAACGCTGGATAACCTACATGAAAAAAAGGACTTTACCGTTCAGTCATGGGTGTGCTCCCAAATCTGACTGAAAGGATAAGAGACCAAGCTTGAGATCCAGGACCCAAATGGCCTGGATTCTTGGTCTCAGCAACAACTGGGTGACCGAATTCTAATGTTATTGAATTTTCTGATATTAGTATTAGTATTTAGTATTTTAATGTTATTAGTATTGGTATTTGGTTAAAATGCAAGTTTCAGAGTGAGAATGTTTAGTTAGCCTAGCTTAGCAGAAGTACCCACCTCTTAAAAAGAGAGATCAGAATACCTTCATTCATAGTTCCACTGACCTGCGTGCCCTAGGGGAAAAAGATCCTCCACCAAAGAATGCAATGTTGTTCTAAAAAGAAGACTAGGCTCCTGAGGGTCCCTGAGTGTCCCTGGGTGTCCACACATGTCTACCACACCATTTGTGAGCCTTGAGTGGGCCAACTATTTTCTAAAGCCCAGCTTGAAGTGCTGTTATAGAACCACAAAGTCAAAAGACAAGAGAAAATAATCTCACCAGAGATTTTTCTTTTAAGAAGGTTAATAACTAAAACAGTGGCTCTCAACCTCGTTTCTCCAGAGTAGAAATGGGAACCCGTAAGAAATTTTTAGTATTTTTGAAGCCGGACCAAAATTATGTGTTTGCTCTCGGAACTGAAATGTCAAGTTTCTTTATGTGGTTGCAAATATACATCTACTCACTGTAAAAATAGTTTTTTCTCATCATGTTAAGAAACTCTGATATGTAGTTATAACTGTCTTAATTTAAAATCTAGTAAACAAGTGATTAGGTTTTAAAGAATGTGGTTTGAGAACTTTTTGAAAACATGGGAAGTGGGCCTGCGTATTGGAGGTAGGGCAGGGGCAATAGAAGATATTATATTATGAGAGGTCTTTGATGACTCATCATTGCCATCATTGATTAAGACATCTATTTCTTATGGGCTGAACTGGGTTCTTCCAAAATTCCTGAGTTGAAGCCCTGACCCCCAGTACCTCAGAATGTGACTTTATTTGGAAATAGGGTCTTTAAAGATGTAAACATCCATCCACAGGTGACGGTTTCTACTGCTGCTGATTCTGAATTCCACACACTGTGTCATCTCTGTAGGTTCCTTTTCCTGATGATTACTAATTTCAGGTATACTGCCGGCTGTATGTTTAGTTCCCTCTTCTGTCTCAGGCTCTTCAGGGTTTCATGGCCTCCTTGAAGCTCATTTCCATTTTCCTGTTCTCAACCTGCCCTGTTAACCTCAAATTTTTCAAACTCACCTCAGTTTGGATGACCTCCAGGATGAAGTGACTCCCTCTCTCGGCATTGACAGTCTCAAAAAAGCAACCCCAGGGGTTGATTACATTATTCTCCTATGATATATGAGGGAATAGTTTTATGGACAGGTTAAGTAACTTGGCCAAACTCATTCAGTTAGTAATCACTGAACTGATTTCCTCCCAAAACAGTATCCAATATTTATGCTGTAAGCAAAACTGGGCTACATCCACAATGTTGTTCTTTTATTCATTAACTTTTGACTTCCAACATTTATTTAAAACTAATATTGATTTTTCTAAACATCAACATTTTATTTCAAAACCACTGTTCACAGGAGAGCCTGACTGAGAGAACATTGGTCACTCCTGTGGCTGGCTTTGTGGAAATACAGGGAAAACACACATTTTGCAGATGGTTAAATAATGCCAAATCCTTTCTTGAGAAAAGATTTTCTGCAAAGTAGACCTAAAATAAGAAAGAAATACGTCCTGGGTGTTTTGGATGACTCGCTGAAGATAAGAGCTCTCATATTTTATCTTAATGATTCTTTCAAATTTTGCATTCTACTCAATATATTTGTGCTTGCTTTAGTATAAATTATTTATATGTTTAAATGCCAATGTTTACACTTACAGATTGTTTTCTATATTTCTTTGTTGATGGATAAGATACTATTACAGTGAGTTTATGAATTTTAAATATGAAACAGACTGAATCAAGGAAGGTTCAATGACCCAGAAATATCCCTGGGTATTACAGTAAAAGATGTATGTACGGATATATATGTAGACCCAGATCACAGCCCTATTTTTTTTTTTTTTTTACTGATGCACAAGTTTTATTTTAAGAATCACTAAATAAATATGCCCATAATGTGGAAGATATTCAAGAAAATTCAAGTGGATTTTAGTGGATAGTGGGTGTACACAGCACTGTTGTTGAAGATCGTATGGGTTGCGTGTACATTTGAGTCATATGACAGAGCTGACAGCTCTGGGCTCCACTGGGCATTCCCTTTTACTATCTCTGGCATTTACTCATCAAATGACTCTTTACAGTGAAGAATGATGAATGATGATGTTATTCTTGTCTTTAACAAAGACATTGTAAACATCATTACTTTCAATTGAAGTCAAATGCTCAAAACGCCCATCATCCCCACAGTAATTCTCATATTTCAGCTCTCAGTGTTCTATTTAGTTGGAATGACTGTGATCTTGTCATACACAGTGACAACCTTGGGAGTTTCTTCTTGCAACTATTGATTGATATTTCTTAGCTACCTTCTAGATAAAGCAGTTCTGTTAAACATCCTTTACCACTGAGGACAAAGAAGAATTAATTCATCATATCCAAGGTTGACCCTTGGCTGGATATCTTCATTCCCCTCTCTGTGAGAAAAATAATCACTGAAGCCAGAGTTAGACACTGTGGTCCCCTAACTGCACATCTGGGTTTGTGGTTTTCCAGACTGAGCTAGGGTGCATGTATATATTAAGTTTTCAAAGTCACCTCCTATTGTTTTTTTAGAAGAAAGATATTCAAATCACTGAGGCTTTTTTTTTTTCCTTAAGTAAAAGTTTCCATTTTTACCACCCCATTGAGCACACAGAGAAAAATCAGGAGGCATATTGTTTGAGGTGAGTATTCTTGGTAAATGATGCGGTGTGTTGCTGGGTCATTCACAATGAGTGATGTCCTTGATGTGGGTTACCACTCCCCAAGTTTGATACGGGCACCTTTTTTTCAGCTTGACTGCCTCTTTTGATCCAAAATATATTTAGTCATGCCTACAGTATGGGCTCTATCAACTATTCTCCAGTTACATGAGCTTCATCTTTTAAAGTATTTTTGAAAATGACCTTGAAGTTAACTTTGAAAGCTATTTTATTTGCCTATTTGTATTTTTATTGAATTATTCCCAGCAAAGTCTTCTATTTTTTTTAATTTGGAAAAATTTCTAGTGATTATTCTTCAAATTGTGCTAAATAGGTTTTAAATGATGTTACAAAACTGAACATAACAGACCATTTTGTCTCAAAGATTTTTTAGCAAAAAGTTTCCCATGTGTTAACTTTATTATTCTTCCATGGTAACAAACTCATATTTTTAGATGAACATCAAAATTTTTTTTTATTTTTCTGATACTTACCACTTAGAGGATAGTGTTATGATTTTATTAAATATCATCCTTATTGTGAATCTCTGGAAAAGCATCACTTCTGAGACAATTCTCAATACCTTCATTTTTCTAATTTTTAAAAATCTTGTATAAATTCACAGATGTCGAAGCTTCTGATTAGAACTTTCTGTTTAAGCCAATAATATACACTCATCTCAAAATATAAAAATCACTACCTTTGAAAGATAAACCAAGAATGATACTATAATAATAGAAATTAGCATTTTTGGTTATTTTGTGATATTGTGACACTCGTTGTGGTAGAAATTACAGCTGAATTTGTGTTCATGTAAACCTATCCAGATCACAGATTGAAATATTTAACTTCCTAATATTTACTTGCACTTGTTTGTTTGTGATGTTCTTAGTGAGAGGCATCCCATATTGCTTCCAGAAGAAGCAAGAGTGTTTGTTTTTAATAGTGTCATTTAGAACACCTCTTAGTGGTCACTTTTTTGACATCCAGAACAAGATTTTGAGAATCAAGAGGGGAGATCTGAAGGTAGCAAGGGTTTAATCCATATCAGTGGAATTAGGAAAAATGAAAAATCTAGGAGTCTCTCTGTCTCAGAAAGTCATATGGCACAGGGCTGACTGAAGGGAAGAACAAAAATTCCAAGGTGGGAAAGGGGCGGCCCACAGAGAACCATGTGGAAAGATTTAGGGTCAGCATTAGGAAACTCACCAATATTCAGTTCCAAGAAGTCATCGATCCGGTTGGCCAGTTCCTATAGACCATCTGTGCCTCTTGGAGGAAGTCACTGGTTTCAGCTCTGCGGGGTGTGCCCTTGTCATTCACAGCAGCGAGCATGTTCTTAATGAATCTTCCAGCACAGCGCGGCTTACCTGCTCTGAAGCCGCGTTGAATCGTCATCAGTTGTCTTTATAGATCCATCCTCAGCACCCCTGTTTTTTAGCAGTTGGGAAATTTATAAGCCTCCTGAAAAGAGTGAGGTCTTTAACAACTAAGGAAACAGAAGTGAATATAAAAGGCCAATACACAGGAGGAAGTTTAAACTCATGAAATCCGTCCTCATTACATAAAGCATTTGACTGAATGTGTTTGTGGCAAGAAGAGCTTCGGATGGTGAGTGTGAATAATCAAAAGCAAGAAAGCAAAACAGTGGTTTGTAGGTGATCATACTAGTCTATCAAATAAAAGGAAAGCCTAAACAGGTTGCCACTAAGAATTCTTTTCAAATTTCCATGTTGCATTTTATTTGGATAGACAAAAATTGGCCTTGAGGGCCAATGACATTAGCAAAATCTGGTCTTGTCATAGCAGCATTCTGGTTTGTGATGTAAAAGGCATGCTGAGTTTCTAATCATCACAAAATACTAGATTTCCTATTTAGTCCTTGCACGTTAAAACATTCTGTTCTTGGGGCGCCTGGGTGGCTCAGTGGGTTAAGCCGCTGCCTTCGGCTCAGGTCATGATCTCAGGGTCCTGGGATCGAGTCCCGCGTCGGGCTCTCTGCTCAGCGGGGAGCCTGCTTCCTCCTCTCTCTCTCTGCCTGCCTCTCTGCCTACTTGTGATCTCTCTCTGTCAAATAAATAAATAAAATCTAAAAAAAAAAAAAAACCCCACATTCTGTTCTTTGGGCTTTCATAGAAAAGAAAAAGATTAGCTGACATGGAATACAACGTTGCGCTGATGTTGGTGTATATATGCAACAAAACTCTCAAAGATATTAATAACAACACAACAACAAAACCAAAAGGGCCTTTGCCCTGATTTTGCAATAAAATTAAATGTTTTGGGTATATATGCCATACTTTGTCTGTGGGTTGTCTACCTGTGAGTACACCACCAGGGAACATGTAGGTCCCAATTTAAGAAGGACTGTTTAGTTTTTTTCTTTTTTTAAAAGATTTTATTTATTTATTTATTTATTTATTTATTTGACAGAGAGAGATCACAAGTAGGCAGAGAGGCAGGCAGAGAGAGAAGGAAGCAGGCTCCCTGCTGAGCAGAGAGCCCGATGCTGGACTCCATCCCAGGACCCTGAGATCATGACCTGAGCCAAAGGCAGCGGCTTAACCCACTGAGCCACCCAGGCGCTCAGGACTGTTTAGTTTGTGTCATCAGTACAACTTACAGAGAATTCCTAAAGCTTAAATCCATCTTTTAAAAATTTTTTTAATTTATTTATTTTGGAGAGAGACAGAGTGATGGTGAGGGGGTAGTCAGAGGGAGAGTCTTCAAGCAGACTCCCCGCTGAGCACAGAGTGCAACACAGGTCTTGATCCCACCACCCATGAAATCAAGACCCAAGTGGAAACCAAGAGTCTGAGGCTTAACTGACTGAGCCACCCAGGCACCTCTTAAAGCTATCTTTATAGGTTTCCTGAGAAGAAATACAAGTTTCAGAGAGTTTGGGTTTCTTTTTTTAAAACTAAGTCAAAGACTAAAAACATTAAATCTCATTTGAAAATGAATATTATTCAGGCTGTTAATGACTGGAGGTGGAAAAATAAATGGATTGCATGATTTTTCCAGTTAGGCAATTTTCTTGTTTCTTAACCCTGGGCAACCATAGCTTATCTGATGTATTTAGCTCCCTGGATGTATTAATTCTGCCCATATTTTACTGTTCTAAGAAAATGCATCTCCACCAAAGAGGTTCCCTGGTCTCCACTGCCTGGAAGTAACTGTTCCCTCCTCTATTTCTTTGTAGAGTGATATTTGGTATTTTCCACATTACTTTTTAATTCACACTTTATTTATTTATGTGTATGGCTGATTTGTTTTACCAGCATAAAAGGGATTTCTGAGTACAGGAACAATATATTACCCAATTTTGTATCCTTTCGACACAGAGGACAGCAAATGTTTTCTATAAAGGGCCTGACAATAAACATCTTAAGGTTTGGGGGCCACATGTGGTCTCTGTCTCACTTTATTTCTTTGTAAGTATAAAAAAATGTAAAAGTTATTCTTAGCTTCTGAGTTTTACAAAAACAAATTGTGGATCAGATCTGGCTCTCCGACTGCAGTGTTTCAACCCCTGCTTTGGAATATTTAGCAGTGTGTATAATAGAAAATAGGCAAATGTTTGCAAAGGGAATGAGTAATAATAATATGTAATTATTATTAACGAAGATACTGGATTATTCAGCAACATTCCTGTTTGACTCAGCGTGCATAAAAATAACAAAACATTTGTAACGCCCTTAAATTTACCAGGGCATATTGCTCCCCAAACTACTTAATCATAATACAATAGAATTGACTTTTTTAATGACTCGATTTTAGTTAATTATTATTATCTCTGGATGTGTGTTATAATGGCTAGTTAAAAGTCTATACTCCTGTGTGTATAAGATCCATATCCAATAAACAATTTTTAAAATACGAAATAGAGTATTGTAAAGGAACACATCTTCAGTTTGGTGAGTTCTTAAATTATGAATCATCACTAAATATTTATTGAGTCATTCCTCCGCTGGGAGGGAAGCCACATGAGTGCTTCTGCTTAGGACAAAGCCACAGGAATAAGTCACTCCTTTCCTAACAATAAGCCAGATCATCTTAGAAATCGTAACTTTCCTTGAACTTGAGACCTGAGGTCATAACACAGTGAAGGAAACTGAATTGCAAAAAGGGACAAGCTCTTCTGAGAGAGATGGGAGCCATGAGCTGGTTATACCTTCGGAAGAACAGGGAAGGAAGAGGTGGCTGCCTTAAAGGTGGTGGAGAAGAGATCAACTAAAATAGTAATGCATTTTTAAAGGCCAAGTGTGGGCTACTGTATTCCACCCGGGGGACTGCTTTTGCAAAGCCTGTGAGCTAAGAATGTCTTTTATAGTTTTAAAGGACTGTAAAAAAAGAACAAAAAAAGAATATGAGACAGATCATATATAGCCTAAAAAGCTAAATTATTTACTATCTTACAGAAAGTTTGTTGCTCCTTGCACAAGAGCACAGAAAGAGACTCTTCTGTCGTACAAGTAATGCAAACGCTTCTAAAAATGAGGGAACACAGCAAAACTGTGGCAACAAGAGACCCACATTAAGTATATAATGTGAGGCAACCACTGCAGGATTTGAACTGGTGGTGTACTGGGAGTAATGGCAGCAACACAAAATTCACACTTTGCTTGTCTACCTCACCGATCTCAACTACTAACTAGACCGACTCAAGACCTTCACATTAATCACCTGGCAGGGGAAAAAAAAAAAAAAAAAGGCATGGCCACTTCCAGATTTAAAAACTGTTTACCTCAGGAACATTTTTTCTTCTATATATAATTTATATATTTCAATTTTTAAAAACTGTAAGATGCAAAAAAGAACAAGGAAAAATAATGTATTTTCGAGTGCTAACGCAGTCAAAAGAATGAGCCTCAATGTCTCATGTGCTAGAATGATCAAAAAGTAACATAATAATAAGTAAAATCAACATGCAAAAGTATCTGGTTACAAAGATAGAAAACACTCATGAACGGAAGCTGGAAACAGCAAGGACACAGACTCCCTTGTGACTCCAGAGAAAATGCAGCCCTGCCAACACTTTGACTTTAGCCTGCTCAGACCATTTCTGAACTTCTGAACTTCAGATGGAAGGTGATCATTTTACATTGTGTTAAGCCACTAGCTTTGTGGTAACTTGTTATAGCAGTAGGAAACTAATATGACTACAGATACAGAGTCTTTGAAAATATTAACAAATCAAATCCAGGAATATAAAAGAAATGTCCAACTACATCATGACCAAATACAGTTTATTGCAAGAAGGAGTCAATGGTTCAACATTTGAATCACTCAAATTCATCATATAGGGACTAAAATAGAAAAAAACTAAAAGACCACATATGATCATCACATGAGGTGTAGAGTGATGATTAATTTTATGTGTCAGCTTAGCTAGGTATTGGTACCCAGATACTTGTTCAAACACCATTCATTTCTGTGAAAGTATTTTTAGATGAGATTAACATTTAGATCAGTTATCTTTGAGTAAAGCAGATCGCATTCCATAATGCAGGTGGGTCTCATCCAGTCCACTGAAGGCATTAAAAAAAAAAAGGACTGACACCCCCTAACACACACATACACACAAGGAAGAGGGAATTAGGCCAGCACACTGCTTTTAGAAGTGAGCTATGACACCAAATCTTCCCTGAGTCCCCAACCTGCTGGTCTATCATGCAGACTTTGCACTTGCCAGTTTCTAAGATCATGTGAGTCAATTGGTTCAAATAATTCATTCTCATAGGTAGTTGATTCATATATAGAAGATAGCTAGGTCTCCAACCAATAAATGGGTACATATATCCATATGTCCTTCCAATTGGTTTTGTTTCCCTGAAGAATCCTAACACATAAAATAAAAGCATATAACAGAATCTATCATCCATTTCTGCAAAGTATAAATAGAAGGGAACTTCCTTAACTAGTAAAGGGCTTCTAAACAAACAAACACTAACATCATACTTAATGGTGAAATATTTTTTTTCTCCACTGTAAAACTGAGACCAAGTTAAGCATATCTACTCTCAACACCTCTATTCTACATCACACTAGAGGCCTTGCCCGTACAATCAGGTGAGAAAAAGAAACAAATGCCATCATAATATTGGGAAGGAATAAATAAAACTACCTCTTTCACAGATCATACAACTGTCTACAGAGAAAATCTCCCCAAATCTACAT
The DNA here is from genome assembly GCF_020171115.1 of Neogale vison. Taxonomy (NCBI): domain Eukaryota; kingdom Metazoa; phylum Chordata; class Mammalia; order Carnivora; family Mustelidae; genus Neogale; species Neogale vison. The sequence continues at coordinate 81,322,819 of NC_058099.1, forward strand.
ACAACTGTTTGAATTAATAGGAAAGTTTAGCAATATTGTAGGGGTACAAGATCAATATATACAACTCAAGTCTATTTCTATATGGCAGAAATGAACAATTGGAAATTGACATTCAATTTACATTTAAAATGACATTAAATTGTCATTATATATACAATAGCACCAAAACATGTATAGTTTAAGTATATTTATATAGATAAATATACTAAAATGTGTGTGTAAAACTAAAAAATATATTGATGAGAAAAATTAAAGAAGACCTAAAAAGTTGGATGGTATGCCATGATGATTAGAAGACCCAATATTTTGAGGGCTCCTGGGTGGCTCAGTGGGTTAAAGCCTCTGCCTTCGGCTCCGGTCTTGATCCCAGGGTCCTGGAATTGAGCCCTGCATCGGGCTCTCTGCTCGGCAGGGAGCCTGCTTCCCTCCCTCTCTCTCTGCCTGCATCTCTGCCTACTTGTGATCTCTGTCTGTCAAATAAATAATAATAAATAAAATCTTAAAAAAAAAGAAGACCCAATATTGTTAAGACACCAATTCTTCCCTAATTGATCTATAGATTCAGTGCAATCCCAATCTATCAGGCTTTTCAGTAGAAATTGACAACCTTTTTCTAAATTCGTATGAAATTAGGTCTAGCAAAAGAGCTATTTTGGATGATTTATCCAGTGATGATTCATTACTCATTGTAATCAAGACAGTGTGGCATTTGTAGAAGATAAATATTTCTATCAGTGAAATAAACAGTCCAGAAGGAAAGCTCCACATACATATACAATGAATCAATTTTTATAAAGTTATCAAGGTAATTAAATATAGAAAGGAGAGCTTTTCCATTAAGTTCTGCTATAAACATGAAACATTCAGATGCAAAAAGTGAACCTTAACCTATTCCTTAGATCATAGAACTAATTGTAAAAACTGAAATAGAACTGCAAGGCAAAGATTTCTTAATTGAATACACACATCATGACCATGAATGAAAAAATTGAGAAATTTTAATTCATGAAATTTTCAAGTGCTGCCCTTATGAGGGAGAAACAGTCCACATATTATGAGAAAATATTTGCTAACACATATGTGATAGAAAATTTCTATTAGAATATGTAAAGAATTCTTATAACTCAATAATCAGAAGCTCAATAAAATGAAATACGTAGAAGATCTGAACAGATATTTCACCACGAAGAGGTACTGAAGGCAAATAAGTAAGTAAAAACATGCTTAACATCTTTAGTTGTTAGGAAAATGCAAATGGAAAACTTCAGTGAAACACCACTACACACCTACTTGAGTGGGAAAAAATAAAGGCAAGCCCACATGCTGGTGTGAATGTGGAGCTGTTGGAACTCATACATTTTTGGGGAGGATGCAAAATGGTAGACACTTTGGAGAACGTTTGGCAATTTCACATGAAATTTAAACATACATTTACTATACAACTCAGCAGTCCCACTTCTAGATGCTTACCCCAAACAAATAAAAACATATGTCCACAAATATACAAATGTTTATAGCAGCTTTGTTTATAATATCCCCAAACCAGAAACACCTGGATGCCCATTAACTGCTACTCAGTAATAAAGAGGAATAAACTAGTGAAATATGCAACAACATGAGTGAATCCCAAAAGCATTCTTCTAGGTAAAAGAAACTGGACCAAAAAAAGGCTGCATAATGCATGATTCTATATATACGACATTCTGGAAAAAGCAACATTGCAGGAACAAAAATCAGATCAAAATGGTTGCCATGGACTGGGAATTGGGGCAGAGTTCTGACCTCAACAGGCGTGAGAGAATTTTTTGTATTGATGGAAATGTTCTGTAGCTTAATGATGGTGATACCTATATAGTGATAGTTATATGACTGCATACACTTACCAAAATGATATATTTTCATGTATGCAAGCTATATTTAAATAAACTTGACTCTTCAAAAGGGGAGAAAAGGGGGCGGGGGAGAGTTAGGATTGGTGTGAGGAGTAGGGACAATTAATTTGGATATTTAGAAATGGACATTGCAGTTGGGAAGCTTTGTAGCACAAGCAGATGAAATTAAATGTTATATTATTAGAAATAAGGAACCATTAGATGTTCTTTATTATTTTTTTATGTTTATTTGTTTTTAGAAGGAAGCTGGCTCCCTGCTGTGGGGCTCCATCCAAGGACCCTGGAATCATGACCTGAGCCGAAGGCAAAGGCTTTAACCCACTGAGCCACAGGCACCACAGGCTAGATGTTCTTTAAACAAGATGAGATAGCTTCAAAGAAATGTTGCTCTGAATCAAATTTGGGGAGACAACTTGTTTGTCATCATTTTTCATATAAAAGAAACTGTAGCATACATCAAGATGGTGAATGTATTCAAGGTCCTGAATTTATTCGTTCTGTTTTTCTCCATCTTCTAATGCATTGATTTTCTTTCATTTATATTAAATGATTTCATTTCCTTTTCTAAGTTGCATTTGATAGTTCAACATCTAACTTCTTAACTTGGTTTAATTTATTCTGATTCTTTCTTGTGTCCCCATAGTTATAAAGTTTTCTCTATGTACTACATTCACTGTATCTCGTAGCTCTGGCATGTTTTCATTGCTTCTAGCTCTAGATACTGTTCAATGTCAAGTTTTAGGTTTCCTCTTTGGCTCAATAATAGTGATTTAACAAAATTGTGAAATACCAAGTTTGTTGAATTTCTTCTTTTGTATCTAGCTTTTGTTACTGTGAGTCTTTTTTTTTTTAATCATTGTTCAATGAAACCTGACATTAAAACTAGACATTAACTTTTTAGAATTCAGTGAAGTTTATGATCTACTAAATGGCCATTTTTGGTTTTGGTTTTGGTATCATTAGTATGAGGCCTAGGAAAGAAGTTTTATTCCTGTTCTCAGGGAATGCATTTTGATACAAGTCTTTACACCAAAATCTTCATTTTTTTTTAAATTTTTATAAGTAATTTCTACACCCAACGTGGGGCTCAAACTCATGACCCCCATATTGAGTCACATGTTTTACTGACTGAGCCAGCCAAATGTCCCCCAAAATCTTCATTTCTTTTTTTTTTTAAAGATTTTATTTATTTATTTGACAGAGAGAGATTACAAGTAGGCAGAGAGGCAGGCAGAGAGAGAGGAGGAAGCAGGCTCCCTGCTGAGCAGAGAGCCCGATGCGGGACTTGATCCCAGGACCCTGAGATCATGACCTGAGCCGAAGGCAGCGGCTTAACCCACTGAGCCAGCCAGGTGCCCCAAAATCTTCATTTCTTAATGAAAATTAAAGTTAGAGCAATTAACATTCTCCCAGCCTCCTCACCATACTTAGCACCTCCCAACTGTTGCTAGAGTTTTCCTACATTTTTTTGTTTCCCTACATTTTAAGATTTATAGCATTATATTTTCTTTTGTAATTATAATTGGTATTTGGCCTTAATTCTTTCTTACAAGGACTTTAGTATTTCTCAGCTGTTTATTTTGATTTATCTCTTAATTGCTTAGATTTTGTGACTAAGTTTGGTTTTTTTTGTTTTCTAAAGTAGGCTCCATGTCCAGCATGGAATCCAACGTGGAACTTGAACTCACAGCCCTGAGATCAAGACCCAAGCTGAGATCCTGAGTCAGATGCTTAACCAACAGAGCCACCGACACACCCCAGTGAATAAAATTTTTTAATGAAACATTCATAAATACTATCTTTCTTGAATCTTGAAATGTCTCTTGCCTTTGTACCTGAAAATGAGTTCAGTTCAGTTGAGGACTACTGGGTCATGCTATTTTTCTTGTAAGCTTTATAGACCTTTTTTTTTTTTTTAAACAGTATTCCATCCCTAAATATTGCCATGGAGAAGACTGAAACTACCCCAAATGTTAAAATTCTCCCCCACCCGCCTCCAGCGCCTTTTTAAAAATTTTATATAATGTCCAGAAGAGTGATTACTATCCTTGACGTCTGATAACTTCATTTAGACCATTCTGTACCAGATATTCTGGGACACAGTGTTCACTTCTTTCCTTTTATATTTCATTTAGTAATTTTGCTCTCCTGTTTCTATCGCTTTTGAATCACTTTGATCTCTATGCTTTTAACTTCTTTTGCTTGGTATTCTGAAGTTTATTCTTTATGTCTTTGTCTTTTATTTTTTAGTACCTATTTTTCACTAACGCTTCCAACAGCGAGAAGCCAAGAAACTGCTGGGCTATTCCTGAGACGTGCACACGTGCGTGCTCACTGCTGCCCCTCAGCACACCCTGGTTTCAGGGGGCTGAGCCAACACTGCAGGTGCCTGCACGTGCTTCCTTGCAGCTAGTGTCATGAGGTCGTGTGGAGGGTCACTGGGCTTCAGTCAGGCTTTCAGTACGGTGGCAGAAGGCTGACCGTTGCATGAGATGAGTCTAATGATCTCTATGATCCCAGGTGACTTAGGGAGGGGAGTTTCCTTTGTAGAAGCATCATGAAATGAAAGAAAGAGTAAAGTCTGGGGAATGCTTAGGAAATTCAATCAAAGGACAAGAAGGATAAGCAGAACATGCTCAGAAAGTTACTTATTTGAACTGTTTGCAACAACACATTAGAGGGAGTGTGTATTTAGTAGGCTGAGCTGCCTTTAGGTGAAAAGCTAAGACCCAGTGCTTAAGACTCAAGATACCAGGGGCGCCTGGATGGCTCAGTAGGTTTAGCATCTGGTCTTGATCTCAGGGTCGTGCGATGGAGCCCTGAGCTGGGTTCCGTGGTGGGCATGGATCCTGCTTAAGATTCTCTCTCTCAGGATGCCTGGGTGGCTCAGTCGGTTAAGTGGATGCCTTCGGCTCAGGTCATGATCCCAGCGTCCTGGGATCGAGTCCCATATTGGGCCCCTTGCTCCACAGGGAGTCTGCCTCTCCCTCTGTCTGCCACTCTGCCTGCCTATACTCTCTCTATCTCTCTGACAAATAAATAAAATCTTTAAAAAAAAACCAAAGATTCTCCCTCTCCATCTAACTCTGTCCCCTCCCACCTGCACACACACACTGTCTCTCTCTCGAAAAAAGAAGACTTGAGACACCATAGAAAGCATTGTAGTTGTAATATTTTGTGAATAAATATCACATCAATAATAAGTCAAAAATTTTACAGAAGTATGATTTTTTTTTTTTTTGGAGAATCAATCATTCACTAATTTCTTGGATCTCCAAGCCCAAGATTACATAAAATTTTTAGTACAGTTGACATGTAATGTTACATTAGGCACAGAAAATTCACTTCTCTTAATTAAAAACCTTTAAGGACTAAATAAATGTATAATTTTGGTAAGAAATAAAGTGATGAAGGAATATCAAAGATGCTTTTCTAACATTTCTTTATTTCTAGTGATACAGTTTGTTTGGGGAGTTAAAATTGTCTATGAATTCATTTTGTATGGAAACAGCACTCTGCAACTCAAACTTCATATAATAATGCTATCATAACAGTCCCTGTTCCCTAACTTTCTTCAACTCTTCCTCTCTACTTTCCTTACTTTTTCCCCATACTTCCAAATTTCACACACAGATAATGCATCTACTTTGCCATGCTAGAAAGGAAGACTGAGATTTCCAGGGGCTGAGACTAATGGGGATGTTTAGCTAGGCATCAGATCAAGGTGTTTCAAATCCAGGGCTCCTGGAGCCCCCCCACTGCCCCTTCAAGTTATTTTCTTGGAAACCTTTTTTTTTTTTTTTAATTTTGTATAATCTTTGGTAGAGTGAAAAAACACTTATCTTGTAATTTGGTCACCCAAAATTTGCAGCATCCCCTGAAAAACCCAAATCAAAGTTTTCCTTCTTCCCCCATGCTGCACTGAGCAGCGAGGATAAGACAGGCAGGGTAAATAGGAAGTCAGAACCCCTGAGGAGAACAGCAGGCAGGGCAGGCTCATAAAATAGAGGCCGCCCCACCATATGTGGTCATCTGGCAGCCCCATGAATCAGTCACACAAAGACAAGCACCTTTGATCTACTTGAAAGGCTAGAGATGTGAAATATAAACTTGAGTGACCTTTGAACTTTTCAGTTTCAGCAGTTCGCCCTTGTTCCTTGAATATTTTTTCTCTCTAAAATCCCATCGTTCCACTTCAGATGAACCCATGTGATTTTGTGTTTTTCCCATCTCTGTTTCTGGCCATTCAGCAACATCAGAGGGTGCATTTTCACATTTGTGAAGATGGGTCTATAGACTCTGATTTTGAAAAGGGCCCCTGGAAGCTGAGCAGAAGGCCTTTTAACTGGCTTCCTAATTGGTCTCCCTGCTCCTGCCCCTGGCCCCCTTCCATGGATCCTCAGTACAACAGCTTGGAGCAACCCCTCCGAATCTCACTCTGAGCATGTCTCTGCTCTGCTAAATTTCTCTAATGGTTTTGGAACAAACATCATGGCTTCCAAGACTTTCCACAGACCCCCCCTTCACTACCTTCCTGTCGCCATATTCTATTTCTTTCTTTCTTTCTCTTTTTTTAAGATTTTATTTCTTTATTTGACAGAGAGAGACAGCGAGAGAGGGAAGACAAGCAGTGGGTAATGGGAGAAGGAGAAGCAGGCTTCCGGCAGATCAGGGAGCCCAATTCGGGGCTCGATCACAGGACCCTGGGATCATAACCTGAGCTGAAGGCAGACGCTTAATGACTGAGCCACCCAGGTGCCCCGCCATATTCTATTTCTTTCTCCTCAGTCAACCTTCTCTTGTCACGCTGCCCTCACTGAAGTTCCTCAACAGCCCCCAGGCACATTTGTCTTGATGCCTTTGGATTTTCTGTTCACTCTACCTGGCATCCTCTTCCCTGGACGTCCACACAACTTGTTCCCTCTCTTTCTTTGTTGACATTATTGGACAGATCCTTCCGATTTCCCTGTTTAAATAGCAAATTTTCCCCTCCAACACTCCTTATCTGCTTTATCAAGCTGTATTATCCTCCTTGGCATTTACACACACACACACACACACACACACACACGTAAATTATATCTCTATGTTATATATATTTATGCATATATGAAGAAAAATATATATTCACCTACTCTCTCTCAAACTGCAATATTCTATGTCAGTAAGGTTTTTTTTCTGGGTGGTTCAGTGATGAACCATCTACTAGAACAGTGCAGGGCACCTAATAGGTGCTTAATAAAATGCATTGAATGAACAAAAAAATGAGTATTGTTAGAATATACTTCAAAATTAGCGAATTCTTTTAGGTTAGAAGAAGAGATATAATGAAAAGAATAGGGATGGGTTCGAAGACAGAGATGCTCTGCCCAGCATAAATGAGCAAAGTCATTCAAATGCCCAGCTATGGGGAAGAGATAACCATAGCTTCTGGATTTCTCTGTAGTCTGCTCTTAGGCTATTAGTTGCTACTTTCGTTGAGCTGGTTTCCTGACCTACCTCCCTGTGACTGAAGTAACTTCTTCATTCTCAGTTAATCAAACAGTTTGTGCTGGAGATTTAACTTCCCCCAAGAGGATCTGGATCCTGACTCCTCACTGGAGGCCAGTCCATGAGATGACCCAACATTTCTGTGAACTCTTTTCATCTGCTTTCTCCTCATTATCTTTTTCTCCCTCAGTTGGTACCACCATCAAGCCAGCAGTATGTTAACCAGATTTTTTTCTCAACTTCTCCATCTTGAGACTTTGTTTAAAAAAAGTGTCTGATTTATCTGTATTTTTGTATCACTTTTTTTTCCCATTTAAGTTTATACTAGACCATGTCTTGAATCTCTTCCAAGCAGAAGCATTCATCCAGAATTCATAATTTGAAAACTTATATTTGGTCAACATGACATATAAAAGATAAACTCTATGATAGACTCAATTCCGATTGTACCAGACTTAAATGCTCTGTTTAAAACTGTGCAAATAATTTTTAAAAATGCCATCCCCCAAAATTTTAGTATTGATTTTAAAGTCAGTTGAAGCCAAAATGTCTCTTTTAAAATCTAAGGTTTCTGAAAGAACTAATTAAAAATTCTGGAAAACAGAAGAAAACAAACAGAAGAAAGAGGTTACACATTCTTCTTTCTAATTAAATCAGAAAAAAAAATTTCCTGTGGTTCATACTATTAAATCTTTATCTACATATTTAGGAAATTGGAGCAATTATCAGAAATGAAGTATATGAAATCTTCATAATTAAGATGGCACCTTTGGACAGATTTCAGCACATGATTGTCAATTAGTCAGTACACCTCTAAGCAAGTTCACAATTTGCTGGAGAGGGAGGACACAACCTTGATGGAGCATAGCAGAATTTGTGTGGGAGGGGGCAGACAGGGAGCGGTGTCAAGGAAAATTGAAAGAAAGAGTATTCAACATATTAACATATTCTGTGATCTGTAAAATATGTGATATGTGGTTATATAACATGTGCAGTTTTACTATATTTCTGGCTCTAAAATAAAGCAAGCATGTTTGGTCTACATGGCCAGAATGCACTATGTTATATACAGCCTCAGCAAGGAATTCTTATGACAAACAAGCAAACTCAGTGCTTACATAGCTATCATAAGAACAATGGAGAAAAATTAATTTGTTTCTTAAATAATAATAAATGAATTTATATCTTTCAAATTAAAACAAAAAATTTTTACCCTCTAAAATTCTATTGAGTTTATTTTGTGGTTACACTATTTATTTTGAACTTTCAAGAATTCAAGAGGAGCACTTGGTATTTATATTTACTGAAAGAGGAGATTAATTTGTTACGAAACACTAACAGATAATCATTCTGTGAGACACACTGAAGCAAAACTCGTGCATGAGAAAAAATATGAAAGACGTACAGAGAAGGAAAAATGGCAGATGGAGATGCAAGTCATTAATCCAAAAAAAGATTTAACACCTACTATGTGGGAGACGCCATTTTGATTTTAGTCAAGCCTTCATTCAGGCTTAACCCTGAATATAATAGAAAGGTTAGATGGTAAAGAACAAGTAGAAAACTGCTTTGAGCTGTGGATTTGGGATCACAGGCTGTGTTTGATCACAGGCCAGCACCTCTGCTTGTCTGATACAAATCCGGGCCTCAGTTATTATAAATCATTACAGGTATAAGCCTGGGCTGGGCTGCTTACAAATCATGAAAACCATGAATATTACATATGCACCAGGAAGAGGCTACTAAATAAAGTTGGACAAAACATAAGTAAAGATTTTTCATTCCTCACTGAATGACCCAGTGTGGATAACACGGAACATAGTGTGAGAGAAACTGGGGGTTTTAGATGAATTCAGAAGATAGTCCAATTAGATCTTGTCCCAAGGTGGCACCTTTAATTGTGAGCAGACACTGACACATCATTATCCCAACTCCACTGCTTACATGAGGGCTCACACTTGGTGTTGTACATTCTATGGGTTTGGACCAATGTATGATAAACATATGCACTTTATTATGGTATCGTACAAAGTATTTTCACTGCCCTAAAAATACTCTGTTTCATCTACTCATCCCTCCCTTCCCCCAAACCCCTGGCAACCACTGCCAGTAAAGTACTCTTACCTTTAAACTCTCACCTTTTCCTGAATGTCATATAATTGCAATCAGACAGTATATAGACTTTTCAGATTGGCTTTTTTTTACTTAGTAATATGCACTTATGTCTCCTCTATGTCTTTTTGCGACTTGATGGCTCATTTCTTTTTAGGCCTCAATAACATTCCATTGTCTGTAGTTACCAGTTTGTTTATTCATTCGCCTACAGAAAGACATTTTGGTTGCCACCAGTATTAGTGTTTATGAACAAAGCTGCTATAAATATCTATGTGTAGGTTTTGGGGTATACATAAACTTTCAACTCATTTGGAAAAATACAAGGAGCTAAATTATTGGATCATAAGGTAAGAGTATGTTTAGGTTTGTAAGTTACTGCCAAACTGTCTTCCAAAGTAACTCATTTTGTATTCCTGCCAGCAATAATCAAGAGTTCCTGTGGCTCCATTGTTAATGTTTCATGTTTCATCTTATTAGCAGCCTTTATGAAAGGCTTTTAGACAAAAAATGGAATTAATCATGGAAATGATTAGGTTTCTTTTAACAAAATAATTTGGACTGCTTAGAAAATCACATAAGTATATGTACATGTATATATATGTGTGTGTGTATTAATAATACTGTAGGCACTAAACAAACAAGTGGTTAATTAATAGTAAAAAGCAGGATAAACATGCTTGAGACTTTTCTTGATGTATTTACCAAAGAGGACACTGAAGCTAACAATATTGGAGGTTCATGGATGAAACATACATGCTTGGGCTTTATCAAAGCATTCACAGTAGATTATACATAGACACCCATTAGTGTTTGGTTAATTTTTGGTTTGATGATTCCATAATGTCACCATGTAAGATTTTATGTAAAGTTAAAGATGCTAAGATATTACAAAATCTCCCTCATCGGCTGTACTACATCAAAAACTTGATATTACTCTATTATTTTATTGTGGTTTTTTCCTCCTTTGGCTTAATTTATTTGGGTTGTAATGTAGGTCCCTGAACCTCATTTTCCGCCTTTGGTAGTTAAAAAAGGAAATGCTGTTTTACAGAGATCACGTGCCCTCAAAACTTATACCAGATGATAACCTAAACTGTCTAACCAACACAAGGTGGCTTTAGGAGTATGGAATACTATAACAAAGTCCATTTAAGTTCTTCAAGTTTTGGATTATCTTGGAGTAATGTAAGGGTGGACTTAACTATTTTCTAGTAAGTTGTAGTATATTAAGAAATAATATTGTCTGCATATAATCTAGGCAGTGAATTTCTTGAAATGAGAGATTGAATTCTTTAGCCTTACAGAAATACTTTTTTTATTGTACTTCCTTTCACATCCACCGTATGTCTTTATATTTGTCTCTGTAGGGGAGCTAACAAGCAGTAGTAAACTTCTCCATCTTAGAGGAAATACAGTTAATGCATCGGTTAAGGTCCAACCAGTCTCTGTAAGAATTTAAAACAATGAGAATGTAATCTTGGTAAGCCAGGGAAGAGCTGGGGAGCTGTAACGGGGGATCTAGGGAAAAGCCAGTCATTAAACAAAGAGGAAGCTGTTACTGCTCCTTGACAGAGGTATAAAGCCAAGAGTTAATTAACTAGGAGCTGCTTGGGGTTCAAAAATTCCACAAAGAATATGGAATCATGGCAGGTTTTGTCACGTGAGAGAATATGGAGGACGTGGCTACATACGGAGGCTGCTAGAGGCAAAAAACATGAGGGAAAGATGAATGGCTCCTTCTGTGCTCATGTTTTCCAGTCCCCTCTGTGTCACCCACTAGCTGAATCTAGATGGAAGAATCCAACACCAATGGAGCCCATCATAGATAGCCTACAGGAATCAACATCTCAGAAGCAGAGAGGCAAGGGTGAAAAAAGGACAAACAGTCCAAAGAGCAGCCTAACCACTATTTGGGAATGCCAGAGACTTCATACTTTTTCTATACATCTTGAGGCTAAGAAACATTAATTGGCCGAGTTCGTTCTTTCCTTCAATTCTATATTCAACATTTGAATAAATAAAGCAAATGATTCCAGTGCCGATAAAACTATCCTTATGGGAACATTTACTTTGGGGTTTATATTTTGACATTTTTTAAACTTAAAATTCATGAAGTTTATTTCTGTCTGCTTTCTATATTTAGTTAATTGTGGGATTTTGCAGGCTTTTTAGCATTTTGGTAATATTAAAAAAAAGGAAGCTTTAAAATGATAAAATGTTGTCTAAATATGTATTCCATAATAATTTGATTATCAAAGTAATACAAGGTGCTTTTCAGTAATTTATTCGGTAAATGTAAAAATGTCACTAAATTGGAAACATGATATATGATTCAAGCTACTGATATGCCAATATCCTTTAAAAGATAGCTTGACTGCAGGCCTCCTGCTTTATATTGCTTTTCCATAGATGTGGGCACAGACCTAAAGTTTCCTGCCTCCATCTGTTCAGTGGGCATTATCATTCGATACACAGAAATAAGGTTTAAAAATTTTAACTAGTTAGTCTTTCCAGACTTTAAATGTTTGATCTTTAAATTTAGTTTTTATTCCAACAAACTGCTCTTTCGTGATCATAACACATTTTGGTACCATTGCATATCGGTATAACAAATGGTCCCCCTCTACATTTTTCCAGAATCTCACTGGTTAATATAATGCAATGTTTCTAACTGGGTTTGGAGAATTGTTCTGGGGGTATCCTTGATTTGCCCATATAGTCTATACAGGAGTATCACCTTATATTTTGACTACAAGAGGTTGCTTTTGCAACTCAAATAAGCTTCAGATCCATTTTATGACTTATAAAGAATCTCCCAAATTAAAATATATATTAATGTATATTATAGGCTCTCTCAATATATTGATAAGATGATAGATTTACCCACTATACCTTGGAGACAAAACAATAGAGATGTTTTTAGTTCTAATCAATAGTTTATCTTAGTGATAACAGAATAAGATAAGAATGTATTATATAAGCTGAAATTTAATGAGGTGTATCAAAATTTGTAGAAAGTTAAATAACATTAATAAGGAGTATAGTCAACGCCATTTCTAGAAAAAGGGCAAATCCTAAACAGAAATTTAACATTTCCACGGTGTTGTGTAGTAGTCTACAACAGCCAATAGAACCTCCACATCCTGGATGGCACATTTACTTTATAAACCATCGTCCACATTTACTTTATAAACCATCACCAGTAAGATAAAATAACGATCTTTCCTTGTTTTAATTGCCTGCTGTATTAGGCTGTTCAGGCTGCCACAGCGGAATACCAGAGACTGGGGAGCTTTAAAAACAGGTATTTATTTCACACAGTCTGAAGGTGGGGAAGTCCAAGATGGAGGTGCCAGCAAGGTAGGCTGCATTCTGAGGCCTCTGTTCTAGGCTTGTAAGTGGCTGCCATCTTGCCTGTGTTCATACGACTTCTTTGCGCATGGGTGAGGAGAAAGAGAAATCTCTCTGGTGTGTCTTCATATAAGCTCTAATCCCATCATGGGCACTTCATCTAATACCCCAAGTTCCCATCTCCAAGTATCATCACATGGTGAACAGGGCACAAACATTCCTAATACTTTTTCCTAAGTTCCTAAGACTTCAGGAACTTTCTGATTATGATTTAGTTTGAACCTCCGCCTTCACTCCAGATGAGCAGATGTGATACAGACAGGGTTTGAGCAGAGAATGGGATTTACCAGAAGTTCAGGCCAGTGAAGGACAAGATAGGACAGGCCCACATGCTCAGTATATAGAAGTTGGGCAGGATATTATGGAGAATCCAAAATAAGAAGCCAAGCAGGCCATCCGGCTGAGTCATCCAACTGAATGGGATTAGCTGAGAAAGAGCATCCAGCAGGTGGGAAGTTGTAAGGGGCAGAACTGCCAAGAGTGAAAGTATCCAAAAGGAAGGAAGGATGGTAGGAGGAACCCAAAAAAGTCTCAAAGCCTCAGGAACAAAACCCTGATAATTTTTTATGGCAATGCAGATAATGTTCTCAGAAGGCCTATCCTACTTAGACATATATTTGGCTTGTCGTTGGACTTGACTACCTGGAAAGAATGTTTCAGCTAATATTATAATCTGCATGGCAGTCCTACATTTTAAAAAATAGATATTAAATAAATTGGCCTTGTATTTCATACTTAGCATCTTGTTTCCTTGAAAAATAAAAGTTTTTCTCCCTGAATATAAACAACTCAGGGTAAACTTTTCAAAAAAAGGAAAAGATTTTGATAGTAAAGTCGAGCTAAGGGACGGAACAATTAATAAGATCACACTATGGAACATACTGCTTATCCTGACTGCTCCTTCTCCAAGATGTCTGTTTGTATCGGTCAGTGTCTTAATTTACAAAACACATCTCTCAAATCACTGTCACCATAACTGTCATTCAGGGATTGAGATTCATTTCGTGTAGCCAGCATCTTCTAGAACCCCAGGTCTTTGCTTATATTCTGCGTCAGAAAAAAGAATTATGCAGAAACCACATGAATATCAGGTCTGGACATGGCCTGCATTATTTCCACTAAAACCCAGTTGCATGAACTGTTCCCATGGTACCAAACAACTAAAAAGTGGCTGAGAAATGGAGTCTGGGTGGCAGAAGCCATCAGGGAATGTGGAGCACAGAGTTTGTCCCTGCTATGTCTCTTTATTTCATCATCTCTCTCTTTAGCCTCTTCTCCAACATGGAAAAGCTGTGGAAAAGCAGGCTGACAACAACAAAACCCCAAACATAAGTTTTAACAAATATCCCATAATTTCTAAAATATCTGGACCGTGTAGTCTTTGTGTGTACAAAGTCAATTTCACATGGTTTGGGGCTTTTTTGTAAACATATCATGTGTTCCAGAAATAATGTCTGTTTAATATGAATGGAGAGAATTGTCGCCAGTAAAGTTAAAACAATTCTTGAATATCCCCCACATTAGTAGATTTGTTATATTTGTGAGCTTTGGTTATAGTTCTTCGTGGTTTATTTGTTTATAATACAAACATTAAGCTTTCCTGTAAACCTGTATCTGAATAGATGGAAGCATTTATGCGCTGGATTTAAGGAAAAACTTGTCAGCTGCCTTTTGGGAGGAAGCCTTAATGCTACTAACCTTGAATAATCCATCAGGGAAGATTCTTTCAACCCAATTCTTTAGGTTAAAAGTTGGCCATAACCATAGGCTGGCATCCAATGCCTGTTAGTTTGTATCAGCAGGGAAAAAAACCAGCCTCTGCCCTTATTTAGTGAATCCTAGAACTGTATTCTCTAATATGGTATCCATTAGCCACATGTAGCTATTTAAATGCAAATTAATTAAAATTAAATAAAATTAAAAATTTAGTTCCTCAGTCACTCTAACCACATGTCAAGTGCTCAATAGCCATATGTAGCTTGTGGCTAACCTATCAGACAGGGAAGACACAGAGCATTTCCTTCAACATTGCTGGTGGACAACATGGTCCAGAAACAGTTTGCAGAACCCAGAAGCCTATGAGGGGGAAAAAGGGACAAAGAACTCAGATCAGGGTGAATGCTCTCATCAGGCAAGGGGATGCTTGCCTGTTATCTATTTCCTCTATTTTTTCCCCATTCATGAACAAATTTGAATCTGTTCCGGTAATTAAAAAAAAAAATCAGACTTATTTATTGGGTGTTCACTTTGATGACTGAAGGAGGGTGGCTAGCTCATTGGGGACTTTTATTTATTCCTTGCCCTAGCATAAAGACTGTTGAAGCTTTTCAGAAGAAGGTAATTCTGTTTGGTGTGAATGAGCATAATAAATTAAGACTGAAAATAGCAAAATATGTTGGTAGACTCTTGACAGGAAAACGAATCAAAAAGGCCGCTAGAACTTTCTCTTTTCTCTTCCCATACTTTCCATTTACTTTTTCACATCCTTTCTTCTTTCCTTCTTTCTTTCTTTTTTTTTGGGGGGGGGGTGTTCCTGGAACATTCCAGTGGGGTTTTTGTTGTTGTTGTTGTTTGTTTGTGGGGTTTTTTTGTTGTTTTTTGTGTTTTTTGTTTTTTTTACAAGCTAACAAGTTTGATGTGGCCCAGTGTCTTATTCCCTTCCAGGCTTGCAGCTGTTTTGGCAACAGAAGAAAAAATCCCCATAACAAATCAAATAAAAGCCCTTTCTGTGAAGAGGAATTGAAAACAGCAGGCCTCAAAGAGGACTGCACATGAGCTGCCTTGTTCTGGCTTTCAACACAATTCCAATCAGAAACACATTACCATAATCTGAAACAGCCCACTGCTAACGCAAGACAGATGGTGGGTAATAACCCATGCATCATTAATAAATAAATTCCAGAATTAAAGGCTTTACAAAGTATGACAACATTATCTGGGCACAATTACTGCCCCTCTCCCACCCCCGACATCATTTCAGTGTGTTTCTGGGCTGTGCTGCTTTTTTTTTTTTTCCCCCCCTCCAACGCCACAGATCTGAAGGAAGTTTAAACACGGCACAAGTTTTCACCAGATGAAAGCTATCTCAGTGTACAGGACAGGTCTGAAACTCCATAAGGGAAAAATAAAATAGCTGCCAAAATGTAATCGCTCCCATGTTCTGCCGTTGGATCAGCCCACGGCAATTTATTCCACTGCCCTCCTCGGCGGGCCTCACCCTTTCTGGTCCGCCTCGGTGCCTGCATCGCAGTACACACTTCAAGCAAGAATCTTGGCATCGGCTTTGCCACAAAGCTGAAAGATATATGTGTGACTTCTCAGCTTTCCTTTTGCAAACGATACCATCTGTCTCTTCTCCCCCAGATCCCCCCACCAAGCAAGGAGGAAAAAACAATCTTTGATCAGACTGAAAAAAGTGAAAGAGGGGGGTGGTGAGACAGAGAAAGAGAGAGAGAGAAAGACAGGGAGAGACAGTTAACCCATAAAAGTTGGAAACTGGGAAAAAAAAAAACCAACATTCATCAGATACCCAAAGACACCAATTATTTTGCCTTATTTTGTTTGTTCAGTGGGATAATGTTATTCCAACAGGATGTGAGAAATGTAGGAAGGTAACAGAGAGCTAAGCAG
The DNA here is from genome assembly GCF_020171115.1 of Neogale vison. Taxonomy (NCBI): domain Eukaryota; kingdom Metazoa; phylum Chordata; class Mammalia; order Carnivora; family Mustelidae; genus Neogale; species Neogale vison. The sequence continues at coordinate 81,339,357 of NC_058099.1, forward strand.
GCCTATGGGTGATCATCTCTGGGATTCCCAGGGGCTCTGCAGCATTTCTACAAAACTGAGGCTGCTACTTTCTATGTATACCATCCTAAGACAAAAACAAGCATGGCGCTGGCCACACATTCCAGAGAAATATAGCCTATAGGAGACCAAATATCCAGTTTGAATCCCCCTATATGAAAGTACACATTCCTCCCCAACAACGGGCAATTTAAGCATTTTTGTCAAATCTACCAGTCTTATGTCTTTGGTTAAAGAGATCGACTATTTGGCAGGGACAGAAAATATAGGACATTCAAAACTGGCTAATCCCAGATTAGTAGAAGGCCAAGTGGAAGTATCTCCATGGCATCATTCAATGACCCAGGTGGTCAGTCATGTAGACGTGATTTACAGTCTGTGAGCACAGAGTTGCTTCTCCAGCCATTTTGGCGGGGTAGGGGGGCGGATATGGAATCTCTCCTTGGAACAGCTGTCCCCTTTCTTTTGGCACACAGAGAGCTCTCCTTCCATTTAGATGCATACATATGAAGGCTGCAAAGTCTGCAGGACTTTCCTGATTAACATCTAAATCCTTTGCCTCTAACTCCTCCTCTTTCCCAAACTTAAATCAATATTTTTATGTGTACATATGTATCTACTTTCTCTTCATTGACTGTGTGTTTATCTGATTTCCTCCATTAAATTGTGAGAATCCTGAGGGTAAAAACCATGTCTAATCTATGCTCTAAATTCCCCTTAGCACCCGCTACAGAATGCCCCACTCAAGTGGAATGAAATCGCAATTCAGAGAGAAACGCCAGGGCCCCTGGCAGCGCAGACTCGGATGGACAGGGTCCATGACTTCCAGGTGAGTAAGTGATTGTGTTCCAAGGCAGCTTTTCTTTGAGCTCTCTCCAGCTTTCTCTGGGAACAGCTGCTGAGGGATGGTCAGAAGGAGCTAAGTTAAGCTTTAATTGGTTCCTGAGGTATGCAATTTCCTTCCTGATCTGAACAAGATGGAGGGAATTTTAAATGGACTCTGATATTAAATCAGTAGACAGAGAATGGAGGGGAAAAAAAGTCCTGTCGATCAAGAGGCTTTCTAAAACTGGTATATTCTGTAAAAGTAAGGATTAGTTCCAAAAAATCTTGGTCTGTTGCCAATTCTATAATTTCTGATATCACATTTGATAGTGTCTCTCTTCTATCTTGCAGTAATTCCCAAGCAGGATAATTTACTAAGCTATCCTTTCTTCTTCATCATCATTATCTAGGTAAATGGGTAATCAACAAACTTCTATCTGTTCATTTTGAAGTCTGGTCTATGGTTTGAAGTTGAGCAACCAGATTTAACTCCTGCTCCAGGGAGTTTTAAGTCTAATGCGCACACAAACATCGTAACCACGAAAAAAAGCAACACAAATTTTACATTTGTTCTATAGTTTGGGTTGTTGTCTGCATGTAGCAAAGGGCAAAATACATCATTAAACTTAGGAAAAATTACTTCCTTCCTTTTTTTTTTTTTAAAGATTTTTATTTATTTATCGGGGGGGGCGGGGAGAGTGAGCACAGGCAGACAGAATGGCAGGCAGAGGCAGAGGGAGAAGCAGGCTTCCCGTCGAGCAAGGAGCCCGATGCGGGACTCGATCCCAGGACGCCGGGATCATGACCCGAGCCGAAGGCAGCTGCTCAACCAAGGCGTCCCACTTCTTTCCTTTTTTGATAGTCAAGAAAGTCTCCTTCCAGTTGCCTGGGTGGCTCAGTTGGTTAAGCGTCTGCCTTTGGCTCAGGTCATGACCAGGATCCTGGAATCAAGTCCTGCATTGGGATCCCTGCTCAGTGGGAAGCCTACTTCTCCCTCTGCCTGCCGCTTTCTCTCTGACAAATAAATAAATAAAATCTTAAAAAAAAAAAAAAGTATTTTTCTAGGAAATTAAGGGGTCGTTCATTAATTTATGAATATTTATGTACACCAGGCATGGCTTGGGGTACAGCAATGACCAGATCTTGAAGTGAAAAAAGCAGAAGAAATCCATCAGAACAGTGAGCTGGCTGGACAAAGACATTTTACTTTGATGAATCCAATGAGGAACAGAGGATAGTAAGGCGCTCTGGTGAGACCAGGTAGAGGAATCGAGAACACAAAATGGCCTATATACCTGAACTAGTCCAAGGAAGAGACTACATAATGAACACAATATACCCCTAGAGATGGACAGGGATGGGATTTGTCACCTCCAGCCACCTACGAGTAGCTATTCATTTTTATGTATGTCTGCCTTTAGAACACATGGTTCAATTTCACGAATATTTGTGAAGTTTCTAGTGCCTCATTTTTTCTTACCCATAAAATGCAGGAAAATTCTATATATCAAAGGTTATTTTGAGGATTAAATACAATAGTATATGTAAAGATATACTTTACATGTACTTAAAATAGAACTCTATAAATTTTAACTGTTATTTTTAGTAAAAGTCAGGCCCTCAGCTAGATACTCAAGGTACAAAATAGCTTATTTCCCCTGAAATCTGGAAGCTTATGCTCTAGGGCTAAGATCAATGCATGAAAGTGATCTTTGTAGTAGTGATGGTAAGTGTTATCTGGATGCATTCATTCAGTTATTTATTGAAGCCTACTCTGGGCTAGAAAAAGGAGAGAAGGCTCCGCTCTTGTTGACTTTACAGTTTGGTGTGAAAAAGAGAGATCACTAAAAATTTGCAAAAATTAAAGCCAAGTTATAATTGCCTATGTGTACCATAAAGAAAAGATGTTTCAAGAAGAGTCTTTAGTTGTTTCTAAGTATGCAAAGTGGTCAAGTGAGATAAGAACTTGTTACTGTCAAGTGACAAGTCAGTGACTTGTTCATAATGATAGTTTCTTATAAGAGCAAATTCCAATAAGAGCTGTGGAAGTTGAATCAAATGAGCTGAAGACGAGGAAGAGATAAAGTGAAGACCCCAGTTTTGCGCTATATACTTTTAAGAGTTAAGATAAGGGCATGCCCAGAGTGTTTTTGGAAACCCAGGAGAGAAGGATTTAACCCAGGCTGTAGGTTCGGGATCAGTCTCCTGGAGTAGCTAACATCCAGCCTGAATCTTGAAGATGTATAATTCATCAGTTGCTATAATGATGCCACTGAACTAATACCCACACAACCGATGACATAAAACAGTAAACATTTATTTTTGTTCTTAAGTCCATGGGTCTTCTCAGTCATCCTTTTGATCTGGGTCTGGCCTGGATAATCTCAGCTGGCCTTGGTCATTCATGGCTGATCCACTATGAGGTGGCAGGTGGGCTGACTGACTGGTCTAATATGGCTTCACCTGGAATGACTCAGCGCTTTTCCTGTTGGTCCTTCATACTGGAGCAGGCTAGTCTGCTTGTTCTCACAGGGTTGGCAGAGTTCCAAGAGAGTGAGTGGAAATGTGAAAGGTCTGTAGGCTTGGAGCTGGCATGCTGTGACTTCCACCAGCATCCTGTTGGCTCAGGTATGTCACGTGGCCAATCCGGAGTTCAGGAGTGGGGAAGTAGATTTCATTCCTTGATAAGACTTGCTTTCAAGTAACATTTCAGAGTGTGGGTGTGGTAGGACTGGAGAATTAGAACAACTGTTGCAACCAGCTTATCTCATTGGTAATTAATGCTTTTTGGTTGTAATGATCCCTTAGAAATCTTTCTTCCAGAGAAAACTGAAACTTAAAATACTTCATATTGAGATATTTTACTAGTCTGAATATATTTATCAGAGTGTATTTGGCATCTTGCTGGCTGGATAGATGGATTTCTAGAGATTAATAGCCTCGACACCATTCCTTGTCACTCTTAACGTATAGATGTAAAGTGAGATAAGTTGAAGAATGAACATTTTTACCCCTTTTCAGCTGCTCATATGCTCTCCTCTTTTTCTAGTTTTGTCACCAACTCTGAAAGGAAGAAGTTGCTAATTTTATATGCCAGATAGTATTTGGGCAACAAATCTATCTGGTGGGTGTGTTGAGGTGTCTCAAAGAACCTAAATCTAAGTTCCGTCCTGTCATAGGTGATTTCTGGCTTCCATGTCCTGTAGCAAACAGATCCCGTGGGTCCAGTGCATCTTCCTTCCCTGTCCCAGCTCTACTGTACTAAAACTGAAGCATAGTTTGCCTCAGGCCTTGCTCTGAAACCTGACCCTTTCCTCAGGATTTAGATTTAGGGAGTGGAAAGTATGGTGGTCTGAAAGGATGAAAATGAAGCCGTAATTGGGCCTTAAGTTCAAAGTCTCTGCTATAAACCAATTTTTGCCAAATAGTCTTACATAAGAGTCTTTGAGTTCTGGCCCTGATATTAATAAAGTGGTGCTTTATTTCTCCTTCTGGTAATGTTTTTGTGTGTGACTCTCTCAGAAACCTCACCATAATTCCTAACAGTCTCCAGGCCCTTGAGTTTCTCAGAAGTGATGTAAATAAGGTTGTCAAATGAAGGCAACAGAAATGGTGGAGAGAAACAAAATGAAGATAGTACTCATATTAGACGACAACTTCATGCGTGTGATAACTTGCTGATTTCAGTGTGCAGAAATTTCACCAGAATTTTTCATCATTTCATTTTGCATGGTTTCATGCTTTTTTACATTTCCTTTGAAGCTTCCCGAGCTCAAAAACATGGGAGCTAAATGAAGAAAAATATGTTTTCATGAATTTCCCCTCATTACGGCCAAGAACGCTTAGGCCTGCATTGACCCTATTTGAAGATGTCTCCAGGGACTGACAGATGGCATTGCTCTCCATCCCCTGACATCTCTGTGATGTGGCTTGGGAAGTCAGAATGTTCTAGGCAAAACTCTATAAATTTCCAGTATTGGTAGTTTCAGGATAAAAGAAACATGTGCCTATGTTAATTACTGTGTGAGTCATTTCTTAAGTTAATCTTCATTTGTGATTTTTACTCATTGTAGAAAAATAGAAAAAAATAGGAAAACATTTCAAGATTATAGGCTACCAATATAGGTATTTTTTTAAAAAAATTAATAACTTAAGCCAAGCTACCACAATATGAAGAATAAACAAAAATAAGAAAGTGAAAAGAAGGACTTTCATAATAATTTATAGTATTCTATCATGTTTAGGAGTGCCTACTGAAATAGAAGTAAAGTTATAGACTAAAGAGATGACTTTGAAATATGGTTGAGGGTGAGGGCCATCAAGCTATTAAATAGAGCTCATATTTTCTATCATCAGAACATTATATTAACATCAAAAAATATAACTAGCACACAAAACCAATTTCTAGAGCAACAATTTTAGAAATTGTATTGGAATTATAAAGATGCTTACAAGAGCACCTAGCATGGTATGAAGGCTTAAAAAATTACTCACTGTAGGAGAATGGAAAAAAAGAATATGACAAGAAAAATTTTAAGATTGTAGACTGCCAGTAGAGGGTGGTGGTCTGTTAAAAAATTATTAGCAGTAAGAGGAAATTCACCAATTTCGGTTGCCTTGTTGTTATGCAAAAGTTAAGAGATTCATTCTCCAGATTAGCTAACTATCTATAAATATATTGATCCTGAACGCTTTGGGGTCAGCACAGAGAAATACCTGAGAGCCAGGTTAAGCTAAGAGATGGTGTGGAGGAGGAAGGGGATAAGGATTAGGTGGAAGAGAAAGGGAGGAAGACATGATTTAGTAAACCACATTGTAGAATTTGGCATTTAAATTTTATCTTATTTAGTTACATGCAGTACAGACAAAGGAGGTTGAATAAAGAAAAAATATTGTGGACATAAAATAGAATCCAATTCAGCATATTCTCCTTGTGGAGAAATAAGCCTTTGTTTTCCTTAGTGAGGTTCAAGGAAATCCAACAGTTGTACCTATTTCCTATTCTCCATAATCTTTCCATGATGCATTTAGCAGGAACTGAATCAAAGTAGATTATAGCATAAAATTCTTGCTGCTACTGGAAACCAGGTAGGGTAAAGAAGGCCAAAACTATTCTTTCAAAGCATGAAAAGAAAGAAAAGAAAGAAGAAAAGAAAAAGGAAGGAGAAAGAGAGAGAGGGAGGGAGGGAAAGAGAAAGAGAGAGAGAAAGAAGGAAGGAAGACAGGAAGGGAGGGATGAAGGAAAGAGAGGGAGGAAGGGAAAGAGGGAGAGAGAAAAGGGGAGGGAGGGAGGAAGGAAGCGAGGAAGGTAGCAAGGAAGGGGAAGCAAGGAAGGAGGGAAGGGTGGGAAGAAGAAGGAAAAGGAGGGGAGGGGGAAGAAGGAGGAGGAAGGAAGAGAGAGAAAAAAGAAGGAAGCAAGCAAAGAGGGAAGCAAGGAAGGAAGGAAAAGAGAGAAAAACTTGGCTAGACAGAGTCCTTCAGGCAAATGTCTTGACTGGCAAGGGAAAAAATATTTATTGAAGAAAATATCCGTAGGCAAGCTTTGAGCTTCCCAAGGTTTTGCATTAAGGAAACTCATCACCTGTTATTTTCAGCTTTAATAATCTAAGAGTATGCTCATGATTTCAACTATCACATATTAGAGATTACTTCCTAACCTGCACCTTGCTTTTTGACTTAAAGAGATCAAAGGTATCAAAAGTGTGGATTGGGTGGAACCACCTTCTGTGATTTCTATCAGCCACATGACTTCCCCACATCATCAAATTCAAATAAAAACATCATGCTTGCTATGCAAACACCCAGCTTGCCCCAAAATAGCATAATGATGCTACTAAGTTCAGAGCCACCATAAACTCCAAATCTCTGCAGAGTGACTTATTGCCATCCAATTGTCCCTCCAACACCCCAGTCAATATTTCCAAAAACTGTTCATCACTTAATCTAACTCGAACCTCTCAAATAAACTTCTCTTCCAGACTTGGTTTCTGTTAATTGGCTTCTTCATTCTCCTACCCACTTAGGACATCTTTTTCCTGTCTCTTTGAGGATTCCCATTTTCCCATTCTCATAGCTCCTGTTTTCATCCCATTGCCAAGTCTTAGAAAATTCACATGTGTCATTGGTAGGATTTTTTCTTCTTCTGTCCTTGTCTACTCCCACTATTCTAGGTCGGAGTCAGAGGAATGCCCAGCTTGCTGTATTAAAATATTCTGATTACAGATTTTCCTAGCACCACATTTTACCCATTGTAATCTATCCTACACACTACTGTGGGACTGATTTGTCTCATTCAAAAAACTTAATGACACCTTGGCAGACAATATGATATCAATCTGGGGCCAGACAGCTCCCCTCAAATTCTGTCTCTGCTACTTTTTATCTATGTTCTTTCAAGCTAATAGCTTAATTCTCTAAGCTGCATGCAGGATTTCCACCTCTAAAATAGAGGTAATAGTTATTTGTGTAAACCAGACAAGCTCTGCTCTTTATAAATTAGCTTTTCACAAAATTGCTTCAAGAATTATTTATCTATGCTTATCTCCCCCAATCCTACCCTCAATTTATTCTCTATATATATCCAGAGTGATCTTTTAAAAAAAGGAAAATCTGCATGGTCTCTTCTCTGCTGGAAGTCATGCATTAGGATTACTATTCCACTGGGAATAAAATGCAAGCTCCTCAGCATGGCCAGCAACCCTACCTGATCAAGTACCTGCAAAATGCAGTACACCATTTTCCTATCACAGACCCGCATCATCCCTGTACTGCTCTTGCTTCCCTAACAGACCGCACTGGCTTCTGCCACAGGGCTTTTGCACGTTTTTGCACAACTAAGATCTCCCAAGGTTGATTCCTTTAAACCACAGGTTTCTAAAAGTGGACTTCATGAGTCAAATATATGTTATATTTTTGGTAGACACTGCCAAATTCCTTTTTAATAAAGTCTCTCTCTACTGAACTATGACAGTGTCCTATGCCAACACAAATATTAAGTATCTTAAATACCGCTGATCTGCTTCCCAAGTCTTTCATGTTTCTTTATTTTCCATTAGATAACCACAATTATCTACTCATATCCATCTTCCTATTAGTTTCTTATACAACCCATGTTTTCACTTCTGGTCCTTCACAGAGATTATCCCCTTGTTTTCTAGAACACACCTGTGGTACTAACTCCCACATTTTCATTCACAGGACTTTACCTGACTAATTCATAGCCATCCTTCAATCATCAGCACAGATGTCTCTCCTCTGCATATGTTTGACAGTAGGATCTAGGTTGGAGGGCCCTCTGAGGTGCTTCCAGAACACCCCACGTGCCATTACCATCATATGTGTAACATTGAATTTTAGTGTCTATGGTTAATTCTCTGAACCCACAGTGGCTTGTATGCACCATAAGGACAGGGACTGTGACTGTCCTCTTCAATGCTGCTTCTCTAGCACCTAACCCAATGCCCAGGTGGATTTGGGGAGTTTGGTCACTTTCTGCCATGGCTACTATCAGTTCATCTCAAGGGCTCCCTCTTCCATTGCTCCTGAATTCTGGAGACTGGCAAGAGAATACATGTTGCAACTACCGTTTATGGACTGCCTTCTATGTGCTGGGCATTTGTCAGTCTTCTATGTCCTCATCAGTCCTCATGATAACCCTATGACAGAGGTTCTCTTATGATTCTCATTTTGGAGATGAGAAACTGAGGCACAAGGAGGCTAGGGATTTTTTCCAAGTTCTCACAAGTGATAGAGGAGCTGAGGGAGGGATCCAAGCAGTATAAATCCATAGCTCATGTCCTCCAGCCATTATTCTTAGGCTTTAGGTGAATCAAATGTTCGATTTGTTGAAAATATGTTCCAGTGATTGTTAGGAAAGGGAGCTTGTCAGGGTCACGCTCAGAGCTTACTGATTTTAAAGTGTCAATGCTATCTGCTTCTGCAAGGTGCTTCCTGCCATAGAACATGATTCTTTCTGTAATTCCCAAACTACTCATTGGCCACAGCTTCCCCATTCAGGGCATTATTATCAAATCAATGAAACAGCGTGGGGAAAAAAGGGTCTCTTATTTCCTCACAAAGAAAAATTCAAAGTCTCTATGGAAGGGTACATAGGCAGTTAGAGGTCTCAGCTGAAAAAGGAAATGACCATAAACAGAATCCATAAGGGCTGAACGCAAACATATCTCTAGAACATGTCTTCTAGAACATATTCAAAACTCTCTTGGCCTAACATGCAGTAAAGACACACACACCAAAAAGGGATTAATTCAATCAATGGATTTTATGATTCTTCCTACTTCTCAAGGTGCCATGGCTTTGTAGAAATTTAAATTGTTGGGTGCCTTAGTGGCTCAGTTCGTTGAGCAACTGCCTTTGCCTCAGGTCATGATCCTGGAGTCCCAGGATCAAGTCCCACATTGGGCTCCCTGCTCAGCAGGGAGTCTGCTTTTCCTTCTGATCCTCTCCCCTCTCATGCTCTCTCATTCTCTCTCAGTTGAATAAATAAAATCATTTTTAAAAAATAAATTTAATTCTTAAGCTTAATGTACCATCACAGTAATTGAATTATCTTAGTTGCTTGGTAGTTTTGTTTCCTTTCTGGCTTTTGATTTTCCACGTCTACCTAACTATCATTATAGTATTGACATGTTTATGATAATCAACTGCCTTAAAGTGCTTTAGCAAGGGTGGGGGAGGGGAGACGGAGACAGAGAAGAGAAAGAGAGTTAATTTTATAGACCAGCACTATTTAATATGAGTCACATATTAGTAACTTTAATCTAATAGCCACATTTTAAAAAGTAAAAAGAAATTACTTTTGAGATTATTTTAATAATGTATTCTATTTATCTGAATACATCCAAAATGTCATGGAATTAAGGCACATGTATTAATGAGAAATATTGTATTTTTTCTTAGTCCTCCAAGTCCATTGTGCACTTTATATTTATAGCACGTCTTACTTCAGTTAGAAATTTAGTTCTTCTTAGGCACATTTCAAGGGCTCCATAAGCTACTCCATGGTAGCTAGTGGCTACATATCAGACAGGATACAGTCACAAAGTATCTGTACAAGTTACTTTGCAGCTCCATAGAAAAGAAGAAGTATGATGAAGAGCTATTGGCTCTGAAAAACATACTACAATTCTTTGCCTTCTGTGTCTCTTTCTCCCTGGTTCGTATTTTTAAAAAAAGGGAGGGGGTGAAAAAGGAAGAAGATATTCAGCATAATGATCTTAATTCAAGTGTGGTTTCCCATCTAGTGGAGGCCAGCAACCACAGTAAATGGGAACATTCTGGGTATCCCTGATGCTCAAAGCAAGAACCATCCGTATTTGGCACAAAAGCTGGATTCCCACAGTGAGGAGAGATGGAAAACAAGAACACTGTTCTTATACCAGTGAGTGGGACTAGAGCAATGATCTGTGAAATGGTGTCCTGGAAAATTCTATCCCAGGCGCCCCCACTGTAATTGTTTTTAAAATGGTGGCAAAGCAAAGAGCATTTCACAAATCTTTTCCTAACCACCCACTGGAAAATGTGAAGGCAGAAGTCACCCGCTGCAAACAGAGCATCATGAACCACCTGCACCTGAGCTTCTGAACAAAGAGGGCTCTTTGTTTCAGGCAGTTGTAATGGAGAGGTGGCCTTTGGTGCAATCTATCTAATCTATAAATAGTAGGGTTGCCATGCATCTCATATTGAACCAGATAGCCCACTATCTGAACTATCCATCTGGGATCTGATTTTGCTGTTATCAATGGGTGTCTGCGGTTGTTTGGCGCCTGAGAGCCTCTGGTAGTGAAAGATGTCCCTTGTCTGTTTTGGAATATTCAGAAGTGGTATTAAGAGGCCATGAAGGCAAGTAGACTGCCCAGATTCCCTGCTGTCAAGACGATGCTGTAAGATTTGAAAAATAATATTTATTTTTTACTTCTATTTAATGGGAATGATTCAGTCCCAGGAAATAAATCATGGAGACGTCAGCTAGGGAAAACCTTAGATGCCACTAAGGGTTGTTTCAGACACCAGTTAGTATAAGAATTCTGCAAAAAGGCCACCAGGTTTTGCAGCTCACAGAGTGATAGAAAGTGAATATTCTTTGTAAAGCAGACCATTCCATTAGGTGTTCAATTCTTAATCTTTTACTCTCAATCCTTTCTAATACTAAACATATACCTGTGTTTCCCATAGTCCTTCCATTTTTTTTCTAATTAAAAATTTTGAAGACTTCAAAGAACTTAAAACATTATATTCTACATGATAAATCCTCAAATATTCTTCAAACCCTCCCCACAAAGACTTTTTTGCCCAAACTCATGTTCAAATTTTCCTCAGCTATTATTAGACATGGTTTCCATATCGCTCACTGATTTGAGTTTATATAATTTTTGGAGTTTGGGACTTTTTTTTTTAAGATTTTATTTATTTATTTGACAGACAGAGATCACAAGTAGGCAGAGAGGCAGGCAGAGAGAGAGGAAGGGAAGCAGGCTCCCTGCTGAGCAGAGAGCCCGACACGGGGCTCGATCCCAGGACTCTGGGATCATGACCTGAGCCAAAGGCAGAGGCTTAACCCACTGAGACACCCAGGTGCCCCTGGACTGTTTTTTAAAATACATAATTTGTAACCAAAGATGATACCATAGATTATTTTATGACTAAAATTTCTGTAGAAATATTGTTTCCTTTCATTTACATTTATAATAATGTAGCCCAAGACTTCATGTGATTATGTGCCATGACTAATCTTCCCTCTTTTCTTTGATTACTTATAATTTGATTTTTGTTTTCTTTAGACATATTTTCCCTTTTCTATTATGAAATAGTGATCTCTCTCTGTCAAATATAAAATCTTAAAAAAAAACCCTGTTGGTATTTTGCCATATATATGTATATATATATATTTTTAATAAGAAATATAATGGCATAAAAACAGGCTTTTTATTTTTTATTTTTTTAAAGATCTTTTATTTTATTTATTTGACAGAGAGAGATCACAAGTGTGCAGAGAGACAGGCAGAGAGAGAGGGAGAAGCAGGCTCCCTGCTGAGCAGAGAGCCCGACACGGGGCTCGATCCCAGGACCCTGGGATCATGACCTGAGCCGAAGGATGCTATTTTTAAATAGCATCCCTGGTACACCTTTTATATTCCTTCCTCAAAGTAATCACCGACTCTGAAGTTAAGTGTATCCTTCCCATGCATGTTTTTCTACTTTTCTCCATATCTAGCCATACCTATATTCATATTAATATTCACATAGCTATCTAAGTCATCTCTAACTATATCTATAGTTAGATAGATACCAATCTGGAATGGAGTTTCTGTCTTGCTGAGCTGGAAGGAGGAAGGGAGCCTATAAATCTTCACTGAAATACCAAAATCTTGCAATTCTTACTGAGTTTAGATTGTCTTGAAAATAAGTTTCTTTATTTTCTATATGCTTATAGGACCATTTTAATAGACTCAAGGTTTCTTTTTTTCACCAGTTTCTTGGGAGAGCAAGTCCACAGAGCTCCTCATAATATCTTACCAGTAGTGGGACTCCTAACAATAGTTGATAACATTTTAACATAAGCATATTAATATTTTTTTCCTTTATATGTTTTGTGCCTTACTTAAAATATTTTTTCTCTACCCTAAGGCCATAAATTTATTCTCTTATATTTTATGCTACTATTTTAAATGTTTTAATTTTCATTGTTAGTGGTTTAACCATCTGCGAATGGTGGGAACTAGGAATCTAGATACTTTTCCTGCATATGAACAGCCAATTATCCTACCACCATTTATTGAATAATGCATTTGCTCCCCAGCAATTTCTAATTCCTTCTGTAACACTGTGTATGGTTTTAGACTTTGTATTTTAATCCACTGGTCTGCTTACTAATATACTATATAAATTATAATAGGTCTTAATGTCTGAGAGGGAAGACCCCAACCCATGTTGCTCATCTTGAAATTTTTCAATCTAGAAAATTACTTAGTTACTTATTACACATTTCTTGTTCTTTTGTATATATAAGTTTGGGGACCAGTTTATGAAATGTTACTTAAAAAAAAAGTCAGTCATGATGAATTCTTGGTTGCATTTGCACTAACTAAAATGAGGTGAATTAAAGTATTTAAAGCACTGAATCCATAAAAATGGTATACCTGACAAGTTACCATTTATCTTATTTATTCATTTATTAATTGCTGTCATGTATTTTTCTTTAGCATTATTCTGTAAAGATCTTCCACAGTTTTGTTAATTTTATTCCTAGGTATGTACATTTGTGGTGATTTTACAAATGTTTCCTTTATTTATTAATCTAATGTTTGGTACTAGTTTATATAAACAATAAAGATTTTTGCTTATTTCACTTATATTAAGGAAGTTTTCTGAATGTTCTTCCTAGCTTTAATAGTTTCCTGTAGTTTCTTTTAGAATGCATTTGAGTATCCAATCACATGTAAAAAATAAAATTTATGTTTATTTTTTAAAAATGTGTATGTGTATACTTTTTCCTTTACTTAAGTTTGGCTAAGATTTACATGCAATGTTAAGCAGAAATAGGAATATTAGCTATCTGTGTCATGTTCCTAATTTTAAATGAAATAATAATGACATTTTATTTTACCATTGAGTAAAATATGTAACTTAGAAATTTGGTAACTAACTTTCATACCAATATCAAACTAAGGAAGTCCTTTTCTCCTATGACTAGGATAAAAATTGTGATGAATAGGTATTATACTTTATCAAATTCTTATTATGTTTATTTTGATAAGATCATTCATATTTTTCCATTTGATCTTTAATGTAGTAAGATATATTAATAGATAATTATATTATCCATTCCAGGGTAAAACAGTATTTTTATAATGTTTATTTTCCTTGTAAATTGTTTGATTCTATTTGTCAGTAATTTATTTAGCATTTAGTATCTGTGTTTACAAATTGAATTGTTGTATATTATTTTTAATACTTTTCTTATTTATTTTGATGTTAAGTTTTGCTCATGCTGTTGAACTTTTTATTTCTTTCTAGTTTTTAGAATTTTTTTTGTTGTAATATAAGGATTATATGGACTCTTAAATAGAATTTGGTAAAAATCACATAAAAACACAAGATGGCTCTGAAAGGTAAAGAGAAGAAGGCAGACCAGTTCTGGGACACAGAGCCAAATATTGACATGGTGGTGATTTCCCTAGATTTCCTTTTATCCTACTATAACCCAGACTTGTAGCTGAAGAATCTGACAATCCAGAAAAGCCAACAAGTGTAGACAAAGAAAAGCCCCAGTGAAAACTTGTTCTTTTTATTCAAAATACTATGAAAGGAGCAGCCTAGCAAGACAGAAAACTTACTGCTTTACTAAAGCCAAACATCAGATAAATTGTGATCTTGCCCTACCCAGGTCAACAAAGCCCTATGACAAAGACAAAGGCTTCTGCAACCACTATGCTCTAATGAGAAACCACTAGCCCCAGCTCTTGCCTGGCTGGGTAGGATCACAGAAGGTCATGTAGGGGATCAAGACTTTCACCCTTGTCAGGTGGTAATAAAGTCTCCCCAACCCCTCATAGTGGAAATTATGAGGGAAGCCTGGATTCCCTCCCCAACCCAACAGTAAGGAGGTGCTCTTCCCCACTCCTGCTGGTAAGGTTTTGGAAGAAGCCGAAGGAGACTCAGGACATTGAGCACTGACCAGCTCTAAAGCATGGCCATCCCCTGTAGTGTTTGTTTATGGAGGTCATGTGGGAAGCAGAAATAAAACATCCTTTTCCCCTTCCAGTCAGGCTCATATCAGTAGAAGATTAATAGGAAACCAGACTCCTAGCCCCACTCATCCATAACCAGAAGACCCCCCTCACACTCAGGTGTCAGTGAAGGTCATGGGGTGAACATGGAATCTGACTCCCAGCTGGTAGTCTTAAGGCAACACCCCTTCCCTTGCCAGAGACCCACACATGCATATTCAATTGATTTTTTTACAAAGGTTCAAAAGCAAAATTCAGCGAAGGAAGGAGAGCCTTTCTGAAAAGCTGGAATAACTGAACATTCAAAAGGAAATAAATAAAATAACCTCAACATCACATTTTATTTAAAAGTTAAAAAAAAGTTAACTCAAAATGGATCATGAACTTATATGGAAAATATAAAAATTTTAGCATAAAATAGAAGCACATCTTTAGAAGGTAGAGCTAGGTGAACAGTCTTTAGACTTGAGATCAAGTGCATGACCCATTAAAGCAAAAATTGGTATGTTGATCTTCATCAAAATTAAAAATTTTGCTCTGCCAAAGGGGGAAAAAAAGACAAATACTGATTGTGAGACCATGTGCCTCACAAAGGATTATATCTAAAATACTTAAAGAACTTAAAATTCAACCATAAAAATACCCCATAATCCATTTCATAAATGGGCAAAAGACATGAATAGATCTTTCACTGAAGAAAATATATGGACAGCAAATAAGCACATGAAAAGATGTTCAACTTCATTAAAGACATGCAAATTAAAACCACCATGAGATATCATTACACATTACAGAATTGTTCAAAAAAATTTTTTTAAGTAACAAAACCAAATTCTGATGAGGATGGAGAGAAACTAGATTACTCCTGTATTGCTGGTGAGACGGTATAGTGTAGCCACTCTGAAAACAACTGGGCATTTTCATTAAAAAAAAAAAAATAACGTAACTAACATATAAGCCATCAGTTGTACTCTTAGGCATATTTGTCTCAGAAAAGTGAAGACCTAGTCACATGAAAACATGTACCTGAATGTTTATAGAAGTTTCATTCATAATAGTCAAAATTTGAAAACAACTCAGATACCTTTCAACAGAAAAACAGTTAAATAAATAACATTCCTCTGTAACATGCTATGTTAATTAATAATAAAATGAAATTAGCTCTTGATATACACAACTGGGCTGGAAATTAAGGACATCATAGTAAATGCAAAGAAGCCCATCTCCAAAGATTACACACTGTATGATTCTACTTATATCCATTTTTAAGAGTGAAATGGAGAACAAAGTAGTGGTTGCCAGGGGTTAAGTATTAGGGGAAGAAGGAGTCCACCTGAGTGGTGGAGTCAGTTAAGCACTGACTCTTGGTTTTGGCTCAGGTTGTGATCTTAGGGTCCTGAGATTGAGTCCCATGTTGGGCTCTGTGCTAAGTGTGGAATCAGCTTGGGTTTCTTTCCCTTTCCACCTGTCCCCACTCCCCGCCGCTCATTACCTCTCTGTCCTCCTAACATAAATAAGTAAATCTTAAAGAAAGAAAGAAAGAATCAATCAATCAATCAAGGTTGGGACTATAATTGGGTTACATGAGGGATCCATGTGGTGATGGAAATGTTCTGTATCTTGACTGTATTGATGACCGTGTCCTTTGTCATATTACACTACTATAGTTTTGCTAAATGTAGCCATTGGGGAGACTGCATAACATGTATATGGGATTTCTGTAGTATTTCTTCAAACTGCATGTGAATCTCTATTTTGAAGTTAAAAAGTTTCATTCAATTCACAAAATCTACAAAATACATTTATGTAACTATACCTGCATTTCACGGCAAACGGTGATAAATGCTTATCTTCAAACCATCAAAGAAGTGGTGACTCTATCCCTTATTCCTCCAAACGTCATTAAAGACCCTGTGTTTCAGTGCAGTTATTCACAAACCTCAGCTCATTTATGCATTATCTCACAAGTATGTATTGAGTGTCTGCTCCGTGTCAAGCACAGCGCTATGGTAGAAATACAGTGTCGAGGGAAAATGCCACAGTTCCCATCTTTCATGAAGCACCCTTCATAGGGCTTCAGACAGAAGTGAATGAAAATGTCAATAAATAAACTGGGGCGCCTGGGTGGCTCAGTTAGTTAAACATCTGCCTTTGGCTCAGGTCATGATCCCAGGGTCCCGGGATTGAGCTCCTCATTGGGATCCCTGCTCAGTGGGGAGCCTGCTTCTCCCTCTCCCTCTGCCGCTCCCTTGCTTATGCGCTTTTTCTCTCTCTGTCAAATAAATAAATAAAATCTTCAAAAAAAAGATATCCTTCCTTTAGAAGGTTATCTTTTAGAAGGTTATCTTTTATTTTTTTGGAGATTTTATTTATTTATTTGACAGAGAGAGAGAGAGAGAGAGATCACAAGTGGGCAGAGAGGCAGAGAGAGAGAAGGGGAAGCAGGCTCCCCGCCAAGCAGAGAGCCTGATGCAGAGCTCGATCCCAGGATCCTGGGATCACGACCTGAGCTGAAGGCAGAGAGGCTTTAACCCATTGAGCCACCCAGGAGCCTCAGGAAGGATATCTTGTAATAGAAAATAATTACAGAAAAAAAAAAAAAACAAATTTTAAGAAAAAAATATCAAAACATAATTCTATATACTAAACTTTTTCCAGAGATTTGATTAAAATATAATGGATAATAAATGTTATGTTACATCTGAAATTAAAAATATATATAAAAATATCTTAATAGATTTTAAATTCTACATAATTTTTATATTATTTTATTTACAAATATATATAGGCATCAGTAACACTTATTTTTGCAGAGAAAAACATTCTGTAACTTACGACTGCTTTCTGCTTATGATTTTAATTATGATATTTTAAACATGAAATAAAATATTTACTCAAAAAAAAAAGAAAATAATTACAGGACAGAATAATCAAGAAAGACCTTTTTTTTTAATTTTTTAGGAGATTTTATTTATTTATGTGAGAGTGGGAGACAGAGACAGTGACAGAGACATCAAGAGAGAGCATGAGCCAGGAGGAGAAGGAGAAGAAGGCCCCACTGAGTGGGGAACCCAACGTCGGACTCAATCCTAAGACCCTGGGATCATGACCTGAGCTGAAGGCAGACACTTAACATACTAAGCCACCCGTGCACCCCTAAAAAGGCCTTTTGAGGTGTTATTCAAAGTGAGGCCCAAAAAATGTAATCAACGATCCAAATTTATTTGCTTTCAACTTATTTCTTGAATCCGTTTACATCGTTTTGTCTCTTCAGCAGCCATGTGTTTAAAATATTATCAACACTCACAGGGATTATTGGCCTTTTTACTGGACTCATCAGTTTACTTTCATTCCCATTCCACCCCAGTCTCCATCTGATTAACATAAAAATCAGATCATTTCATTTGCTTGCTTAAAACTCTTCTGTGACTCCTAGAATAAAGCCCAAAACCTTCAACATACCCCATACATCTACATGATCTTCCTCTGCCTACCACCACAGCCCGAGTTCAGGCCAGTGTCCATCTTGCTCTCTCTTGTCAAGCCCATCAATATTCAGGTGCTTGAATGTACTGTTTTCTCTCCAACCTCAAGCCTACATAGAGTTCTGGTTCCAGCAACTTGGGCCATTACCATTGCCTTGTTAGATCTCACCTCAAAAGCCTGACCACCCCCAACCTAAATGGACACTATTTAACAAACCCATGGCACCCTTTATCTTTTCTTCACAGCACACATCAAAGATGTTTGAGCAATAATTTAATAAATGTCTGTTTTCTCCACAAGGCTGAGGACACAGGGGGTTGATCTGTCTTTCTCCATGTTATATTTCCAAGAAGAGCATATTGCTTGGCATATGTGGATGTTTTGTAAGTATTTACTGATGGATTAAATAAATAGATGGATGAACTATTAGTTTTTATTAAGCATATTAAGATCCTTCAAAATATTATGATTGGATTAAATAGAGGTATGATAATATACCAACCCTTGAAATAATCATAAAATGATTTCTGTACATCATTATGGCCTTAAAATAACTGTATTCATCTCTCTTTTCAATGTCAATTTTTCTTTTTTTCATCATTTTTAAATCATGCCAATGCACATAAATACTGCAACATTTCCTCAAAATAAACAAAAATTACAAAAGAATACAAGATTAGTTCTTACTACCTATTCCGAATCTGGGTCAATATGAACATGAACAAAGTTTTCCTGTGCTTAGTCAAGAAAAAATGATACCTGAGTCAATAGGGTGATTAAAAAAAAAAAACAGGCTTTCAATTTGACAGTATAGGTGTAAAACCTTAGATATGTCCATTATTTACTTTTCACTTCATTTATTTATATGTAAAATGTAAATATTACATCAGAATGATTATAATAATATATGAAATAATGTTGATGATTATGACTGAAACATTATAAATAAACCATAAGTAGTATATGTATTATCAAGCTAATGAAGAATGCAACTACTATTGCAGGAGAAAGTTCTACTTCAAGAAAATGGAAATGTGTTCAGATAATATAGATGAAATAATGTCCACAAACAATACAAGTGCTAATTAAAGCTGCCTCCCTTGGGGCACTGGGTGGCTGAGTTGGCCAAACGTCTGAGTCTGACTCTTGATTTTGCCTCAGGTCATGATCTCAGGGTTTTGAGAATCACCATGGGCCTCCACTCTGGGCATGGAGCCTGCTTAAGAATTACTCTCTCCTACTCCTTTTGCAACTCCCGCCCCCCAAAAAAAGCTCGCTTCCCTATATCTTAAATCAAGCTTTAGTAAAATTTTGCTGGGCTAGTTTGAATTATGGCATATGACTGAAAGCAATAAAACATTCAAAATGTAAAAATTTTTGCTGATACTAATTTCCTAAAATTAACATATTAAAAATGCATTCGTATTTCAAAAGTCTCTGATTTGACTATTACCTTATTATCAGTGGTTGGCAAACAATAGTCATGCCAAATCTAGCCTGCTATATTTTTTCTCATTGAGGTATAGTTGATGTATCATATTATATTAGTTTTAGGCATACAGCACAGTGATTCAACACTCACATGCATTACAAAATGCTCACCATGATAAGCGTAGTTACTGTCACCATGCAAAGCTATTACAGTATTATCAACTATATGATATTCCCTATGCTATACTTTTCATCCCTGTGACTTTTTTATTTTATACTTGGAAGTTTGTACCTCTTAACCTCCTTTACCTATTTTGTCTATCCCCTCTGGCAACCGTTAGTTTGTTTTGTATATTAATGAGTCTGGATTTCTGTTGTTTATTCACTTATTTTGTTTTTTAGATTCTACATATAAGTGAAGTCATATGGCATTTGTCTTTCTCTGACTGACTCATTTCACTTAGTATAATACTGTCTACATCCATCATGTTGTTGCAAATGGCCAGACTTCATTCTTTTTAGGCCATGTAATATTCCATTGTGTATATAAGACCATATCTTCTTTACCCATTCATCTATCGATGGACACTGGGGTTGCTTCCATATGTTGGATATTGTGAATAACACTGTAATAAACAGGGTTCATGTATGTTTTCAAGTTGATGTTTTTGTTTTCTTTGGAATTATATGGTAGTTCTACTCTTAGTTTTTTTTTTGAGGAACCTCCATAGTGGCTACACCAATGACATTCCCACCAGTGGGATGGCCCCGGGGGGGGGGATTCCCTTTTTTCCACATTTTCATCAACACTTGCTCTTTCTTGTCTTTTTTATAACTAGCTATTCTGATTAGTATGAGGAATGACCCACAATTAAGAACAGATTTTGCCTTTTCAAGTGGTCGAATAGCTCAAAAGAAGAATATTTCCTAACTTGTGAAATTTATATGAAATAAAAAATGTATTTCAAAATAAAGAACTAGAAGGATCTTTGGAAAGATCCTTCTGATTTTCAGATGACAAAACTGAGGCCCATATGCATTATTTCCCAAGATGAGCTACAGCTAGTGGATATTACAGACTTCACCAAAACACACAATGCCTGTTCCCAGCCATACTGAGAAATTATTTAGCAATATAGTAATGAGTGTGTTCACTTTTTATGCAAAAATATTTGATGCATTATGTAAGGTGCATATACGATACAAAATGTAATTATATTTTATCAAAAGTTTGATGTATCTAAAATTTATGCCAATTTAAGGAACAGTAAAATTAATCTGTTTTTCTTCACCTACTTTCTTGAAATGTAGAATTCTGCTTTGTAATTGTGGAGGTGGAGATGGGGAGAGTTATCCAGGAGTGAGGACACTGATTTAAGTAGCTGAATAAAATCATATTCATGTTACGAAAATTTAAATTTTAGTCATTTTTGTGTTTTCTCCCATCTATGTTTCCCTATCTACAGCAAAGACTTCAGACGTATAATACTTCTTTTTTTTTTTTTTTATTACGTCATAGAGAGAGCATAAGCAGGGGGAACAGCAGGCAGAGGGAAAATCAGGCTCCACTTGAGTAGGGAGCCCAACGTGTGGCTCTATCCCAGGACTCTGGTATCATGACCTGAGCTGAAGGCAGACCATTAGCTGACTGAGCCACCCAGGCATCCCAATACTTACTTTTCTATTTAAGAAATAAAGTAATAAAGTTTGAATGACTAAGGAGTTTTGCAATGCAGTTTTATGGATGAATGTTCTCTACAGTGAGTTCTTTTTGTTGGTTTTATCCTTTCTCTGAGAATGCAAGCCTCCAGCCTAAAATATCAAAGAGTATAATACTGAATTTTTTTTTAAAGATTTTATTTATTTATTTGACAGAGAGAGATTACAAGTAGACAGAGAGACAGGTAGAGAGAGAGAAAGAGAGGGAAGCAGGCTCCCTGCTGAGCAGAGAGCCTGACGCAGGACTCGATCCCAGGACCCTGAGATCATGACCTGAGCCAAAGGCAGCGGCCCAACCCACTGAGCCACCCAGGCGCCCCTATAATACTGAATTTTTAACTGGAAAAGAAACACAAAGGGAGATTTCATCGAAGTTACGTGGAAAAGGGAAGGATTGTGGACATGGTCATACCCTTTTGGCTAGATTTGTTATTGTGAAAATTATTTACACTTAATTGCACATGTAACACCATTAGATATATTTTTAAGATCCCATCCTAGACACTGTCATCTCCAACTTCTTTGGCTCTTGGCAAGTACCCACCGCATACAAGGAATGGCCTGAGTCAAAGTGTGATGAACTAAACCATCAATAAGAAAAACAGTGTTAAAGGAAGAGGATGAAAGAACATGAGGTGCCAGGAGTGTTGACACCTGAGTCAGAGAAAAAGTGCTCTTGACAATGTATTATTATTCCCCAAATTCATCCTTAATTTTCCACCAAGATGCACATTTTATTTCATGGCCGACCTAGGTTCTGGGATCTTCCAATCCTCTCTGAGTGATGACACAGGTGTGGCCTGGGATTTCTTAGACCGAGCTGAATTCTGGTGTTGGTGAAGTGTGAAGACAGAGGAGGGAATCTTGGGAGGAAGATACCAGATGTTGGATTAAGTCAAGGTAGATTGTTTAGAAACAGGTCAGAGATTTTAGCTTTCAAGTGAAATTTGATGCAGTGCAATTAAACATGCATGCTCTGCAGGGCGAAAATAATTAATTTAAATGAGATTTCAGGAAGGACATCAAATTGATTTTACTCTCTCCCATTGAACAACTATGAATACTAATACGTCATAGATACTCTTAGCATTCTTTAAAAAATATTTAGAGAAACTCCATCCAATATTTTCCATTTAACTTCAATCTGCCTTTCTAGCCAAAAAAATCAATAATTACCATTAAAATGCACATACAGAGTAACAAATGAAAACCTAGTTTTAGAAAAAATGAAGATGTTTCTAGAGTTTCTCCAAAGTAAACTTCATACCTTCCACCTCATCTCTCTTCTCAGAGGGCCTCAAAATCATTGTTTTAACTCCCACAATATTTTAAACTTAGCTAATAAATACTTTTGTCCTGCACATTGAAACTGTGAACTGAAATACATTTCCTACTAGAAATAAATCCAATATAATTAAGCTTTTTCTCTGTTGCAATGTAGTCCTGGCCCAGCTGGAAACCAAGAAGACTTCAAAACAGCCCTGATAAGGCAGCTGATTTGCAAAATTTCTGATTCAATTCAGTACTTCATACAGCTTTTGAAAGCTGTAAAATGTCATTGCATTCTAAACCAAATAACCCCTGTGGAATATCTGCAGTACTCTCAACCCTACTTGTTTGGAAAGTTTCCAGAGTCTTATATCTACACTTGCACATAAAAGAGAACAAAATTATAAATGTGCTTATACAGGAAAGCTTCACCACTATAAGGAAATTTGGTGCTTTTTCTTTAGTTTGCAGTACCTTTATGCTAAATTTCAGAATCAAAAGATTGGAGACATTTTGCACCTATTAATGACTAGTTGGTCTTGTCTCTGTTTCTCTAAAGTCCTGGTATGCATGTTTGTCTGTGTACATATGTGTGTGTGAGGGAGAAGGAGAGAGAGAGAGAGAGGGTTCCAGCACAGTTTAACCCCCAAATTAACATACGTGCTCAAATTAATTAGTGCCATCTTGTCTGATTGATTTGGCATAAATGCATACAACAGTCAAAAGAAGGAGCTGCCCCATGTGACTGATCACCATTTATAATTACTAATTTTAAGGCTGAGTACTTACTATCTGTCTTCCATTGCACTGTAAGCTTCATGAAGGAAGGAATCTTTCTCTTTTTTTGTTTTTTGTTTTCAAGAGAGGGAGAGAGGTGGGGAAGGGGCAGAGGAAGAGGGAGAGAGAGAATCTTAAGCAGGCTCCACACCCAGTATGGACCCCATGCAGGGCTCCATCTCACAACTCTGAAATCACCACCTGAGCTAAAATCAAGAGTCAGAGCTTAAATGACTGAGCCACCCAAGTGCCCCTGAGGGAAGGAATCATTTTTAAGTTGCCCAGCACATATTTTCAGCATCTAAAATAATTTTGGCACATAGAAGGGTTACAATACATATTTTATTATTATTATTTGTTGTTGTTATTTATTTTCAGACAGGGAGAGAGAAAGAGGTGGGGAGAGAGGTAATCTTAGGCAGGCTCCACACCAGTGTGGAGCCCAGCATGGGGATTGATCTCACAACCCCAAGGTCATGACTTGAGCTGAAATCAAGAGTCTGAGGCTGAACAAACTGAGCCTCCCAGGCTCAATGCATATTTACAATACAATGCATATTTAATAACTGAACTACAATGTATAAAGTTGTGTTGATAGAAAGACAGGCATTGTTAAAGTATTCATCACAATGCCCTTATTGTTGCTTTTTGCCCTCTGATCCTTCCTTCCCCCTAACCTCACGCCATTTAGGCCACCTCTGTCTTGTTTTTGTGCTCATAGCAATGGCAGCAGAGATGCTGGTGAGCCTCTGGGAAAGGATGGTCCTGTGCTCTACTCCCCAGACTGACTGAGAGGAGATTATTGGTCAGAAAAAATGCCAGAAGAAAAAATATGTCACCTATTTCTTTTTTTTTTTTAAGATTTTTAAAAATTTATTTATTTATTTGGAAGAAAGAGAGAGATAACAAGTAGGCAGAGAGGCAGGTGGAGAGAGGAGCACAGGGAGCCTGCTGTGGGCCTCAATCCCAGGACCCTGAAATCATGACCTATACCAAAGGCAGAGGCTTAACCCACTCTATTTCTCATACAGAACTCCAGAGAGCCACTAAAGCAGTGTGGTTACACAGGAGGTTTAAGAAGGAAGCTCTGCAGCTCATGGAGGGCTCCATCCTTGAGCATGATGTATAGCAAGAATAACATAAGCATAAAACAGAAGAGAAGGAAGAAGCCTTATTATTGGAAACAAAGAATACTCAGCAGTTCCCTATTCTGATCAACAACCATGGACCAAACAGAATCAACTTCTCAGGTGATGCTGGCATAGACAGATGACAATGAGGACAGATACCTCCTAACCCATATTCAGACCAACGTGTCTTACCATTACAGCGATTTCCTAAAACTTTAACCTCAAAGCCAAAACAAATGATTTATTTCATCTTTCAGAAGGGAGGCTTATAATATAAAAAGTTGTATCATGGAGGAAATAGAAAATGTTAGGTCTTTGGTCCACTTTACTTACGTACCAAGGTTAATACCACCATATGTGTCCAGTCTAGGGCTTGACAAACTGTGGCCCATGGGCCAGTTCTGGCCTGCTTCCTGCTTTTGGACAGCCCAAGAACTAAGATTAGTCTTTTTACATTTTTTTAATTGTTGAAAAATATCAAAAAAGGAAAATAAGAATCATATTTTGTGACACATAAAAATAATATGCAATTCAAATTTCAGTGTTGAAAAGGAAAGTTTGATGATACGCAACTATGCTCATTTACCTATGTCTGTAGCTGATTTTGTGCTACAGTAGCAAGGTTGAGTACTTGAGGTGAAGACTCTATGTCTGTCCCACATAGCCTATATTTTACTAATGTTGTCATTTACTGAAAAAGTTTGCTAGCCTTTGGGCTAATCTAAAAGGATTTAAATATTGATAAGCTTTTCATTTCTTTCTTCCTTTGACAATATCTGTGGCTGTGCCCCAGGATTCATTTTCATTTTTGTGTGCCAGATATTAAAACGCAGAGAAGAGAAGCCAGAGGTAGGAGATACTTTATAATTTTTAAGGTACATTTTTTAAGCGAAATATTTGTGGTTGGGAAAACACACTTCCAAATCGCTAATTCAAAATTTCACTCTGACAGTAAAGGTAATATTGATAAAAGAGGAATAAATATCTGGGTTCAAACATTCAGAAAAGAAACTGATGACACAGGACGCCATCAGGCGCAATGGGTGGGGAGACTTGTCAGTGCATCACCATCAAAATGTAGGCTGTAAGATTACAGTTCATGTCATCTCTCAGAAAACCAATAAAATGATCCCACAGCCTATACAGAGTTGTCTTTCATGCTTGTTTGCATTTCTCAAAATGCTCCAGCTCCATTTAAACCACACCATCTGCAGGTAGCATCATTGGTTCACTCCAACCTTCCCATCCCAGCAACAGGAAAGGACAATGTGCTTTGAGGTAGGTGACCTCATTATTAAAGGTCTAGTGAAATTTGTCACTTTAAAAAACCATTTTCGGTGCTCCGGTGTGAGGACAAGGGCAGAAGTACTTTCTTGTACCGGAGAAGGAAAATGTTCTATGTTACTCATTAGTTCTTTAATGTTTTTAGGTTTCCTTTGGGGTTTTTTTTGTTTATTTTCATTTTCTAATATCTAATCTTGACTTTTAAAAGTATTAATAATTAAATTATCTAAAAGCATGTGCATTACCTGATGAGGAATTTAGTATCTATTAATCAACGTTTAATTCAGGTTAGGTCTACTAAGCAATACTGATATAGGTACCTCAGTTTAAAACAAACAAATCTAGGTTTTAAATTTTTGTTTATTTGTTTATGCTTTCTTAGATATTCAAAGTCGAAAAGCATGGTTAATGCTGATTGGGCAGTTTCCCCTCCTGCTATAATCCACTTAGTTCAAGGACAAATGCCAGACCCATGTTCTCTCCAAGGAAGAGAATATGTTGGAACGTGTCCTTTTTGATTTCAAAACATGAGACTATTGGTATGAAAATGGTAGTAGATTTCCTCTGTCAATTCAGAACTTATTTTTTGTTGACATTTCTGACACAAAGCTGTGTTGAAATAAATGTCTAGGCCCAGGTTGGAGCTGCTCCCACCTCCCACAGGCTACATCAGCGGACCAAAATGTAGATAAGCTTTCCTGTCGCTGTCAGTGCTGTGCTTGACCAGAAATGCAGTAGAACCAGCCAATCAATAAACGCTAACCCAACACTAGCCCTATAGTTCCTTCCTTGCTCCTTATTCATTTGCCATTTTCCCCTTATTCCTTAATTTTAACCCTACAAACGCCCCCTCCCTTCCACCCTATTTTGCAGTTCTCTGAACCCTTGCGAACAGAGACTGCTTCATGAAGTGTTCAAGTTTGTTTATATCAATTAAATGGTCTTCATCATTTTTAACAGCTCATTATGTCACTGTCTTATTTTAAACACATCAAAAGGGGCACCTGAGTGGCTCAGTGGGTTAAAACCTCTGCCTTCGGCTCAGGTCATGATCCCAGAGCCCTGGGATGGAGTCCCGCATCAGGCTCTCTGCTCAGTGGGAAGCCTGCTTCCCTTCCTCTCTCTCTGCCTGCCTCTCTGCCTACTTGTGATCTCTGTCTGTCAAATAAATAAATAAAAATCTTTTAAAAAAAATAAAAATAAATAAATAAACATCAAAAGCTTTCAGAGCTTATAGGGTACTCGCTATTGATGGCCTCGCTAACTTTCTGTCTTTATGTTCTCCCATTCTGCTCCCTACTCTACAGACTATCCACTCAGTTTTCATGAGAGCATGCTCTTTTAACCTCTGGATCTTTGTTCCTTCTTCTTGCAATGTCTGTTCCACCCCCTTGCCTGCTGTGAATTCTATATTGCTTTCAAATCACTGTTCAAGATACTCCCGTAATATAGTGTCCCTGACTCCTTCAGATAACATTAGACATTTTCTCTGTGTCCCCATAGCACCTTACTTCAATCTCTATTTTAGTATTACATGTAATACGTTCTCATTGGTTTCCTGGTGCTGCTCTTTTGCATGCCTTTTTTGCTCCTGGAGGCTGCAGATTGGGTTTTGTTCAACTTATCTCATCACAGAGGAGGCGCTCAGTGTGTCTACTGACTAAAAGAGGAGAGGTTAAAATTTTTATGCTCTTCCAAAGTGAGGTCTTCCTCTGAGAATGTTATATAATGGTCAGTCTATTAATTTTCTATTCTTTAATTATTATCATCATTCATACTTTTTTCTAGAAACTTTCAAAGCCATTTAGTTGTACATTGACTCCATACGTCAGGTGCTTTCTGGGCTGTCTGTGCAAAGACTAAGAGAAGGCCCTAAAGCAGGACAGCAGAGAAATGCCCAGCTAAACGCTTGAGGTGAGATAAAAACTACATGCTGCCTGAAATCAAAAGAGTCAGAAACCATGGGCAGCAGAGCAACACAATCATCTTCTACCACTTCTATTTCTAGCTTGTTGGAGGTTTTATCAAGAAGGAATATCAACTTTTTTTCTCATGTTTTCCCCACCTCTTTTAAATTCATTGATATGATTTGCATTAATTGATTTGCTAATGTTAAACAAACCTCCCAGTGCTGGGATAAATCCAAGTTGGTCAGGATGGAATAATGTATTTATATGTTGTTGCTGGAGGCACTACACTAATCTTATGCTCTGAATTTATATAATGTAAGTGACTTAATTCAGGAGTATGATGATTTTCTTTTCTCACACTCTTGTCATCATCAAGGTATGGTATCGGCCTCATAAAATGAATTATGATTGTTCCATTTTTTTCTTTTTATTTTCTGAAAGACACTGTATAAGAACAGAATTATTCAGTTCTTTCAATATTTGGTTGGGGGCGCCTGGCTGGCTCAGTTGGTAGAGTGTGAAACTCTTGGTCATGAGTTTGAGCCTCATGTTGGGTCTAGAGGTTACTAAAAACTAAACTAAACTAAGATAAAATTTCAATTAAACTTGCTAGTAAAACTCCTATACTTGAGGTTCTTAGTAAGAAAACTACCAGTGCTAGATTTTGGTTAGTGAATATAGGAATAAGTAATCTGGTTTCTACTTCTCAGTCTAGCTATGGTAAATTATGTTCTTATAGGAACTTACCCATTTCATTGAAGCTGTCAAATTTGTAGTTTGTTTCCAAAATACTCTCTTTTAATCTCTTTGATATTTATAGCTCTTCTGTTCTGTTACTTCTTTCTTCTCTTTTGCTTAATTTATCTCATTATGGATTAGTCTGTTATATTAAATTTTAAGACAACGAACATTTGGCTTTATTGTTTTGTCTATTGTGTCTTATTTTCTGTTTAATTGATTTATTCTTTTATTTGTTGTTTTCTCCATTGTTTCAATTTCTTTGGATTTATTTTCTTATTATTCATACAGAGTTTTAAAATGAGACACATAACACCTGATTTTTAGCCTTTCCACTTTTCTCTCAAAAGCATGTACAGCTATGCGTTTATCTATAAACCATGATTTGGTTGCATCCCATACATATAAATACGTGGTATTTTTATTCTCATGTACTTCTAAGTATATTATTATTTACATTATGATTTCTTCTTTGATCCATGGGTTATTTAGCTATATTTGGGTAACATCTAAACAAACAGAGTTTTCCTATCTTTTGTATTTCTTTCTAACATAATCACATTGTGGTCCCAAGTTTTCAATGATTTCATTAATAATTTCTTATATATCCTTTACTGAGGAAGTAATGTTAAAATCTCCCACATGATTTAGGATTGGTATGTTCTCAAGTAATTCTTTTATGTGTATATACATACCAAGTAATTCTTCTAAATATATATATATATATGTATGTATGTATGTTTCTGGGCTGTCTCCATATATATATGAAGAGATATATATATGTATATATAGAGACATATATAAATATATACATATTTATATAAATATAAAGAGAAAGAGAGACAAAGAGATACTATATATTATTAGGGATATGAAATTTTAAAATTGTTATATCTTCCAGGAGGATTTAGAGTTGTATTTTTATGTGGCAATCCTCTTTACTTCTAGTAGTTTTTTGCTCTCTGATCTATTTTGTCTGATGTAAACATAACCACAATAGTATTAGCTGATCTATCTTTTTCCGCATATTGAGTTTCAACCTTGTTGCATTCTTTTATGTTAGGTATGTCCATCTGATCGTGGATGCGGTAGTGTGCCTCCCATCTTTCTCGTCTTCCTTTCTGTAACACCAATGCATGGTTAGAAATTCAGAAGCATCTTGAGGAATCAGGCCATCTTGAGAATGGGACCCTGTCCTATCG
Organism: Neogale vison; assembly: GCF_020171115.1. Classification (NCBI taxonomy): domain Eukaryota; kingdom Metazoa; phylum Chordata; class Mammalia; order Carnivora; family Mustelidae; genus Neogale; species Neogale vison. Next base: position 81,368,894 of record NC_058099.1, read on the forward strand.
ATTGTACAGCAGCAGCAGCCAAAGGAATCTGGTTTATGGCACCTGTGACACCCCCTTTTTATCCTTGCACATCTACATTTGCATGTAAGCCACTTCTTTCAGTTTTCTCCTATATACAGCTGAGCTTAAACTGAACTGATACTCAGACATATGGCCTGCAGAGAAACTAAAGATGAATTTAGAATTACTGAACTCAACACTGCCTAAATAAATTTGATATCCAGTTATAAGCAATATCTTTTATATATATATATATATATAGAGAGAGAGAGAGAGAGAGGACTTAAGTTTGTACTTATCTTAAGAACATACAGAATTTTGAAATCTATTTCCATAGGAAATTTTTAGATTATATATATTAATTCAAAGAAGATATTGGTTACTATAGCAGAAAAATTATCTTGAGGGTGATGGTCTTTTAGGTGAGCTTTGAGTAAAAGCTAAGATTAAGATATGGAAAAAAAGGATGAAGTTTGACAGTTATGGAGAAAGTAAGGGGGGAAAAGACTCAGAGAGAAAGTGAGAGATCTGTATTAATAATAAGTTTTTAAAATTTAGTGACTAAATTTTGGAGTATTTAAAGGGAGATAGTGGTAGTAGGTTTGGTGAAGTGGTTTAAATTCAAATTGTTAAAGTTCTTGAATACTAAACATAGAAATTTCCTTGTATGGAATGCAGTTTTGTTATACTGGGATAATTTGAAGAACTGGCTTAAAATTATGCTTTATTCAAGTTGAGTGATTTAAAGAAGTCGTTTAGTTCCTCAGAGTCTCAATTTTCTCTTATGAAAAGGCATTATAATAACATCTTTATAAAACTGAACAATGCACATATGAGCACTTCCAAAAATTTTGAAAGGCTACAGGAATATGAACCATTATATTTATTAGATAAGATCTTTATATGTTTATTGTCTAGTGAAGGAGACAGACAAGGAATTGGGTCATTCAGAACAGCATGACAAGTGCTCCAACAGATGTTCACCCAAATTGTACACAGATATACACAAGAAGAACTTCTTAAAAGCATATGGGGGAATTAGCATATTCCCCCATGTGGAATGAACATGGCTGGCTGGTGCTTTAGGAAGTGTGGTCATGGAGCACATGTAGGACGAGTGTAGTGAAAGACCAGTGAGTAATCCAGACCATAAACAGATTTGAGGTAAGATTGGTGTCACTGGGCTATGGTAATAGCGGTGACAAATTCCCTCATTTATTTTTTGCAACAAATAGCTACTTAGCACTTGCTGTACAACACACAGTCTTCTAGATATGATGGAGAGAAACAAAACAAAGGAGCATAGGGGGGAAAAGAGACAGAGACAAACCAAGAAAGAGACTCTTTAACCATAGAGAACAAACTGATGGCTACCAGAGGGGAGGGGATGGGGACATGGGTGACATAGGTGATGGGGATGAAGGAGTACACGTGTGTTGTGCACCCGGTGTTGCACGATGTGTTGAATCACTCTATTATACTCTTGAAACTAATATCACACTGTATGTTAACTAACCAGAATTTAAATAAAAACTTTAAGGAAATGAGTGATACATAGATAGAATTTCTGTCCTCTTAGTGCTTATGATCTGTTGAGGGAGCTAGAAAATAAAAGAGGTCTATAAGATAGTATCGGTAGTGATAAAGCGAAGTGAGGAGAAAAAGCTGGCAAGGAATGGAAAATGGGAGGACCACTTATTTTAGATAAGGAGATCAGAGAGGATCCCTCTCAGAAGGTAGGGACTTGAATACAATAAGGAAATTAAGTAAGCCCACCTGAGAATGTGAAATTCAGGAATAAGGACCAGGTGAAGAAAAACTCCAAATACATGAGGAGCAAGACGTTTTCAATGACCAGCAGGGAGACCAGAATATGCCAAGAGGGTAAGGGCAATGTGGCAGGAGGTAAATTCAAAGAGGTGACTTGGACTGGTCCATGGAATGATGTCTGTCACATGAAGGTATTTGCATTCTCATCTAATTGTGATGGTTATTCACTAGAGAGATTTCAGGAAAAGGAATGACGAGATGTTACTGTTTTTTGGCAAGATCACTCTGTTTGCTCTGTGGAGAATGGATACGGGAGAACAGGAGTGGCGTGGGACTAGGGACCAGATAGGAGGCACTGGATGTAGTCAGGTGAGATACTATGGTTAGAGCAGGATAGTAGCTACTATGATAATGGTCAGGAGTGGGCATATTCTCAGGGTTGTGATGGGTATACTAGAAATAATATGGGAAGATAAGGTCATGTTAAAGAGGCACAATGCTTTAGAAGCCTAAATTGTAGTAATCTACAAGAACTGTAAATTGATATCCCGAGGTCTAAGATTTGGCTTACAGAGGGGTTTTCCTTACGTTCCGATAAGTTTTCTACAAGTTTAATTAATTATTTGCCAATATTTAAAAATCAGGATATTTCACATGAAAAAAATCTGCATTTTCTGCTTGTTACTGAAAAATCAGCACATTTGGCAATGCTTGCAACCACCCCCATACCCCAGACTATGGCTGCAATTGATGAATGTCACCAGAGGCTACCCCTAGAGGTGGGCTATCAATTTGGACTTGGTTTCATTTCTTTATATCAACTTCTTTTCCTTGTACAGATTTGAGTTTGTGACCGCTGACCTAGGCCTGATAGGACATTGGTCAGTTGAATCTGCTCACAGCTCTATTATTTTTTTACTGCAGGAGTTTTCAACAGAACTCTAGGCACTCATTGATATGGAACCTCAATCCCACTTTTATCTTTTTCGTGTCCTTGGATTCCATCTAAAATTTAACTTGAAATAAAAATGTTTTCTTAAAGACAATTGTCATATGATCTCTCTGATACGAGGAATTTGAGAGGCAGAGGTGGGGGTATTTGGGGGTAGGGAAGGAAAAAATGAATCAAGATGGGATTGGGAGGGAGAAATACCATGAGACTCTTAATCTCACAAAACAAACTGATGGTTGCTGGGATGGAGGGTGTGTGGAGAGGGTAGTTGGGTTATGGACATTGGAGAGGATTTGTGATATGGTGAGTGCTGTGAAGTGTGTAAGCCTGACGGTTCAGATATGTACCCCTGGGGCAAATAATACATTATATGTTAATAAGAATAATTAATAAAAAAAAAGTTTTCTTAAAAAACTTTTTCAACTGATCACACTCCCCAGTCAGATAGACACTACGATTCACTTTAAAATTTATAAGAATTCCAGTGTGTTGGCTCCTGCCTTTTCATTCACAATCACTGGCTCACAGAGCACGTGGGGATTAGAACTTGGAGAGGAGACCGTCTGGTAGAGGAGACCCAAACCAACGTGTTGAGACAAGAAAAGCCTAATTAGATTTTTAAATCAAGATTTAAAGTTCAAGACATAAGCTGTGTGGTCAGGAGACCATAACTGATGGGAAAAGGCCAGGAGTCCAGGGAGAGAAGATACAGCCTCCTTTATAAATTGGCAGGAACACTCATCTGGCCACAAACAGTTCCAGGGGATGGAGAGCTGCAAAGCCAGACTGCCCAGACTGAACAACACTGGGAACGCTAAATGTTCCTGGCTGACAGTGTGCCTTCGGGGAACCACTTGGGCAAAACGCCGTTGCCAGGATTTTAAGTATCTTGGAAGACTACAAAAAGGTTTGCAAGCACTATCAGGATGGGGTACAGAGACCGTGATGGGTTCTTTCTAAGAAATGAGAGTGTTAATGCTGCCTGTAATGTCATTACAGTTTCCAGAAGAGCACGTGGGAGGGCCGTGTTGTCTTCATGATGGGGCACTCTTAAAAAAGTTGGGGGGGGTAACAACCCCCCTAAAAACTCCTGAGCCAAACTGTCTCATACCTTTTATTAAAATCTTCGATGCTACCATCTATGAATATATGTGGCTTTTTAAAAAGCCATTTACATTAAAGAACAAGCAGTATTTTCCGTGAAGCCCAGATCAGTGCTGCCTGCTGAACTAGAAGTCGTATCTTGGTGGGGTGGGGCATTCCTTACCAAGAGCAGAACCATTTTGCTTTTGATCATATGGAAGTTTCTGACCCTTCGCCTGCAACCAAATATGAAAAGAGAGAGGATATTTTTAATGAAGAAACATGCAGACTATGAGGATTTTCTTTTGCTAACTACCCCTTTATCAGTCAGAGACAGACAACCTCATGGAGAGATGAAATCAGCCTTTAAAACATAGGCTGACAAAATTCATTGAAGGAGAACAAAAAGATTGGGATGAGTGATTGCCCTATCTCTAGCTTCCTACAGGGAAGTTCCTTATGCATTTATAGATTATTTATTATTTGAACAATTGCACAGGAGATTATTCCACATAAAATCATTTGGCAGGTGAAAAGAAACAGCCCAGTAAGCATCAAGAGGACATCTTCTTGCTACAAATGAACAAAGACTATGCAAAATCTTCCTGGGACGCACCCATAAATTATAATTATCCTATGGATGCCAAGGCATGAGGATAGATACAACATGTTAAGTATGCTCAAACTGTATACCCCAAACCCTGAAGTAATTGTTCTGGGGCCAAGACAAGTTATTGAATCTACCTACTGGGGACACTTCAACTTGATATTCTAGAATGGTGTGCTGTTTCACTGTATTGGTTTTTCTAAGTGAAATAGTTTGCTTAGAAAACGTTGCCGCTGCACTGATACAGGAAACACACACACACACACACACACCTGCACCCCCACACGCACGTGTGTTACCAGTTACCAGAGCAGACCTTAGGGGCTTTAGCTGGCCTTAGTCCCTTACCTGCCACATGGTGCCTAATCAGTGATCTGGAAATGTTCTAATTGTTTTCCTTACTAATATAACATAGTGTACCCTTTTTAAAAATCTTTTATTGTTGTTGATAATTTTTATTTTTAAAAGGAGCTAATCTACCATTGGAATAGAAATGCCTACATCTGTTTTTAAGCACATACAATGCTCCTTTACCTAGTTTTATTATATTCTCAGGTGAAATCTATTATGTTTTTCATGACTCTATTCAAAAAGCATTGGCCCTTCTGAGCTCAAAGGGCCTTATGAACCAATCATTGTTATTTTTATTAATTTACACTTCCTGCTTATAATTGGAGAAAAATTTGCATGGCCACCATTGAGAAAAGTATTATAGTCTGGTAAAAACCCACTACTAGAACAATGTGAAAATTAAACAATGTTGTATCATTGTTGCTTTAGTGTGCCTTTATTTTGTACTGAATTTAAATGCCTTGTTTCAGATGTTTATTAGCCATATGTATTTCATTAGTAAATGTCTGCTACATTCTTTAATGGCAAATTTGCATGTGGCAAAATTACACTGCAAAGGAAAATACCAACTAAGTGAAAATGAATTTTATTCTTATAAGATTAGGAAAACAGAATTTCAAAGTATATCGGTTTTTCTCTAGTATTTTTATATGTCCTTGCTTTATGTTACATGGAATGCAGAATCAGGCTGCCTCAGTCATTCCTTTGTACTTTATATATATCTAGGTACTTAATGGCAACTATGCTTCATGGTTATGTAGAACATTTCTGAAAAGTTTCACAATTAGCCACCTTACATGTAAACTAGCAAAACTAGCATGATATATAGTGATTATATATCATGATATAAAGTGTGCTTTACTTTCAGACGGAATGTTTTGAGCATTCCTACTGGTAGCAAATGAAGTTCATAAAATAAAAGAAAAAACTTATTTTCTACTACTACAGGATTTTACATTTTTAAAAAATAAACTTGGTCTAGGGCGCCTGGGTGGCTCAGTGCGTTAAAGCCTCTGCCTTAGGCTCAGGTCATGATCCCAGGGTTCTGGGATCGAGCCCCGCATCGGGCTCCCTGCTTGGTAGGGAGCCTGCTTCCCTTCTTCTCTCTCTCTCTGCCTGCCTCTCTGCCTACTTGTCATCTCTGTCTATCAAATAGTTTTACAAAACTCTTTAAAAATTTTTAAAAAAAAACTTGGTCAAAATGGGGGAAAAATTAAAAAATAAATAATAATAGTATAATCCAGAGAAAAAGATTTTAAGATTGTTAAGATCTGACAGTGCTTTAATTATATAATCTTACAATATTTAAAATTCCTCAGACATGGGACACCTGGGTGGCTCAGTTGGTTGAGGCTCTGACTCTTGATTTCAGCTAAGGTCACCACCTCAGGGTCCTGAGGTCGAGCCCTGCGTTGGGCTTTGCGCTCAATGTGGAGTCTGCCTGTCCCTCTCCCTCTGCTCTTCCCCCCAACTCATGCTCTCTCTTTCAAATAAATAAATAAACAAAATCTTTAAAAATTCCTCAAATAAAAAATTGAATGGCTGCATCAGATCTGTTTGTGCATGTGTGTGTGTGTGTGTGTGTGTAAAACACAGTTCCTTTCATCTTTTTCTACTGATAAATTTTCATAGACTTTTTTTCATTTTTTCTTCTTAGAGCTACAAATATAATGAAGACCTCTGTCTATAAATGTTTTTACTCTGTAATTATATTCCTCAAAGAGATGTTTAGACATGGATTATAGATTACAAACATTTTAAATACTCATTAACATTTTGAAAATCTGTATTCCACAGATCTGTACAAACGTTAATACCTCCCATTCGTGCCTCTAAGGAGTATATACAACACACTATCCAAGGTGAAAATTTAAAAAATGGTTCATTACTGCTGTCTTAAAGCTTACTTCTTTATTTTATAACAAATCTGAATTTTTCCATGTTTATCAGCCATTTGTAGTTTATTGGCAGACTGCCTGCTTTATACTATAAGGGACAAGAAGTTTTCATCTGTACAGTGTACTTTTCTGTGGGGAGTAGCCCTCCTTTAATCAGTAGTAATCTGTGGTTTAGTTCCAGTTGGCCCTGCCTGTTCCCACTCCCAGCCCTGATGCCGGCTCATCAGTAATCACGTGTTCCAAGTAGATGCAACCAGAATCTCCATGTAAGCTTTGATACCTGGACATTGAAGAGAGATGGACTCCTGCTTTCTGTTATTGATATCTAAAGACAATAGAGTGTGGGTCAGCCTATGCCCATCTGACTGATATCAAACTGCCATGTTGAAAAGCATCGCTGAGTAAGAAGCCAAGCAGAAGCCAGTGGAACTGAAAGATGGGGAGAAAGAAAACATTTCCATAAATTTGTTAGTGCCCTGGGATCTAACTCTGTTTTAATCCACATAGGTATTCCTAATAACAGGAGCCAATAAATAAATAAATCATATATATATACGTGCAGAAAAATGAAATTGGACCATTTCCTTACACCACACACAAAAATAGATTCAAAATGGATTAAGGACCTCAATGTGAGAAAGGAATCCATCAAAATCCTTGAGGAGAACACAGGCAGCAACCTCTTCGACCTCAGCTGCAGCAACATCTTCCTAGGAACATCGCCAAAGGCAAGGGAAGCAAAGGCAAAAATGAACTTTTGGGATTTCATCAAAATCAAAAGCTTTTGCACAGCAAAGGAAACAGTTAACAAAACCAAAAGACAACTGACAGAATGGGAGAAGATATTTGCAAACGACATATCAGATATAGATATATATATATATATATATATATATTCAGTTTTGCTCATCTAGATTGTGTCTTGTTTCTGTAACATGAAACCAAAAATTTCTAGTTAACACAATCTGTTTCATATTTTTCTAATATGTGGATTCTTACCTTGGTTTCCAAGAATTATTTTAACATTATAGATATTAACTTATTAACTCTCCTAATGATAAGAATTATTTTCAAAGTATGATATTTTCATTTCTAGAAATTGTAAAGGATTATGTTCACAAAAAATTAAAAGAATATTTTCTTTTCTTTCATTTTTATTTCCTTGGCTGATCATTATTATTTTTTAATTGCATAGGCAATACATTTTCCTTCAGAAATCAGTTAAATATTAGCCTTCGTATTTTTCCATGCTACTTAATTTGCATTTAACTCTTTACTATAATTTATTTTAGTGTATGTTGTAAGCTGAGGTTTTATTATCATATTTTGTCCATAGATAACTTATGTATCTAAAGAATGTATAGAATACCTTAGAAGTTATTCCTTCCCTACTAGATTATGACATCTTTCTTTTTATCATAAATACATTTTTTATATTTACTATGATCTGTTTTTTGCATTAATATCCTGGTCCATTTTCAAAGTCCATTTAAAAAATTACTTGATTTTGCAATTTTATTTTAATTTATTGTGCAAAACGTATAAAATCATAGCATTACTATGTGATAAGTTTTTTTTTTTAAGAAGCTTTGTAAATACTAACATGTTTCTATAAATCTTGCCAACTAGGCGTGATTACCCTCTTTTCACAGATGAGGAAACTGAGATTTCCTCCTCTTATTCAGATGAGGCAAATGGCAGATGAGGCAGATGAGGAAATTCAGATGGGGCACACAGAGATTAAGTAATTGCTCAGGGTCCCATTACAGGGAAGAAGCTGACCCAGAATGAAAACCTAGATAACTTGGCCCAGAATTCATGGGCTTAGTCACTCACTCTCCCCTTACTCAGATAGAATGATGGAAGACAACAGATAAAGAGGGATATATATGGAACTGGTGAAAGCTAAGAAAACCAACAAACCTGATCACTCTTTTGAATCTAAATGGAATTGCTTTATTAATTTAGGCATTATACTCAGCCTTGCCCTAACTCTGCCTCTTTATCCTGCAAACAGAAGAGTCTGTTGACATTCAGAGGGAAAGAAGGAATTATGAAGTGATCTACTTCAGGAGTCCTTTCATTTCCAGGAACAGATACCAACTCAGGAAATTAAAGCATCAGAGATATTCAAGTATTTCTCCCAATTCAGAATGACATTTTAACTTTCCTGATATCATATATATTGCAAAAATGATGTTATTTTTTATTATACTTTGTCATTGTAGAAAATGAATTTGCCTTATAAATGATGGCCTCTTGAAATAAAGGAAATATGTGTCAAGGATTGGGATTATACCTGTCTCCGGAAGACACCACAGTCAGATGAAAAACTAAGAAGTCTGGACTTCTCCTACCCTTTTCTGCTTGTCTGCTTCTTTCTGCTCTTTTTGAAGAGCAGCTGCTGCTTTTTTCTGGTAAATAGTATAGGTAGAGGAGGTCTACAACAGCTATTATGTATGTTGACATATCCATCTGAAGAAAATTTTCCTCTATCCATTTGTCTTTTTCTCCGTCTTCCCCACTACCATTACAGATTCCAGGGAAAGGGACTCTCATTTACTCATCTTGAGTTATAGACCTCATTTTGGACCGGTCACTTAGGGCCATTAGGTAGAGCACAGCTTGCCACTATGGATATGTGTGGGAAGGTTAAAGGGTTTTGTGAACTGAGAAGACGCTCCCAAAGGTGTCTACTTAAAAACAAAAGCAAAAACCTCTCATTTTTTTTTTTTAATTTTAAAGTCAAGGTCAAGGTAAGTCAAGGTTTCTGGCATGATATGTGGTTGTTACTTGGCCACAGCTTGTGCTTTATACTAAGTTCTGATTCTTAGGGCTCACAACAACTCCTGACTGTGGTTTTTCAGAAGTAAAAATTAAAACTTACTCTTTTGCCATGCAGAATAGGTAGATAAAGGTGGAGGAAAAGATTAGGTTGTTAAATTCTAAATACTTTTTCCCTTTAGTCTACAGACTTATAAAAAGTCTAGAATTTAAAAACTTTTGTTTGAATGTTTCTCTTTAGATCTGTGTAACTAAAATATCATTTGTGTAACTGAAATAGTGAATAGTACTAATATAACTTTAAAAATTTAAAATCATGCATTATATTAGAACTTCCCTTTCAGTTGATTTACTTAAGAAAATCTCCCTAAGCATAGTCTCTAAGTGTTCCTATTTGACAACTTTAAGTATTTCTTGTTCACAATCCCTCTCTTCTCTTCTCCTCAACCCCATACACAAGGTTTTAAAACTTGGGACCCCTCACCAGAGAGATTTCTTTCCCAGGAGTCATGAATTACTTATATTTTCAAGGACTTAACTGTGTAGATTTTTTTTTTTTTTGAGAAAGGAACCATGGCCATCTTTGCAGAACATTAACCAAAACCCAAAATGACTGCTACCTTTTATTCACACTCATATTTAGTGGAGTTTCTTTCGTGTATCTCATAACCAAGCAGGGCTGGGTTGTACAATGTGTAGAGCTCAGTGCAAAATGAAAGCCTAGGAGGCCCTGTTGAAAAATTACAAAGAATTTCAAGACGGTGATGGCAGAGCATTCCACCAAGCACGGTGGCCCTTCTGGGTGCAGATTCTGTCTGATTCTACAGGTTGCATGTCCATGAAGCCAACTCTACAGCTAAAGTGTCAGATGAAACAGACAATTAAGTTTAAGGCTTCATCAGTTAGTCTTTAAATATATTCTCACAATAAATGAACAGAATGATGAGTTCTTTTTTGGTGACAAGTGTAACTTCACAATCACAGCAAAGTTGAAAATTATAACAACTTGCAGAATGTAATATTCATATACAGTTTATGAGTGGGTAGTTTAACCATGTCTGCCATGTTTAGATTCTATACAAGTGCATGGCTCTAGTGAAAGATAGTGGGAAGAAAGGCAGGCAGGGACAACTCCCCCTTCCTGCCCCGCCCCCCAAAGAGGAAGCTACCCTTAAAAGGATTTCAAGCAACCCTGGAAGGAGCTCTCTGCACTTTCCCACGTGAGCAAGTACCTGATAGGTAGATGGGTGCATGGGCAAAAACCTGATGGGACCACTGGCACAGGGAGGGTTAATCAGATTAAAACAGCCTGCCAACAAGCCCATAAAATCCCCTAGACTTAAATGCCAAAATGCTACCCTCTTGGTCCCTCCCTCTTGGGGAGCTTTGTAGTATTGCTCAAAATTTGCTTTGTTGCCCATCACTCTTCCTCTGGTTTACCTCTTCTTTCTTTGAAGAGGCGGGACCAAGAACTGAGGGCACTAAAGGAAAAGATATCCTGTAACAGTTCTAGTATCAGGACGCCTGGGTGGCTCAGTCCGTAAGTGTCTGCTTTTGGCTTAGGTCATGATCCCCAGCTTCCTGGGATTGAGCCCTGCATTGGACTCCCTGCTGTGCCAGGAGGTTGTTTCTTCCTCTCCTGCTCCTCCTGTTTGTGCTCCCTCTCTTGCTGTCTCTCTCTGTCAAATAAATAAAATCTTTAAAAAAAAACCAAAAAACAGTCCTAGTATTATGTAATGTTTATTCTAGAGTTATTGTTTTCTTTTGGACTAATTAATACAAATAAAAGTATTATCATACAATTGAGGCAGAAAGAATGCTCCATTAAAAATAAACTATTCTGATGAAGAGAAAGCATTTTATTTCTTGTTATTCTACCAATACAAAAAGCAAAATTCTGTAATAAGTAGTTAAATCTATGTATATTTCTAGTCTAAGAGAGAAACAGATTTTTAATTCAGGTCTCAAACCAGACTTAGGATTGTGATGCACAGAGATACCTCACCAAAGCATTTTATCTGTAGCAGCAAATATGCAAATGTAATAACATATTGGAAGTTAGTAATCAGATGCAAACTTTAATAGTACAAGCTAAGAACTAAAGCCTTATCCTGATTGGTAGTTTTTATCTGTAAGATGGAGGAAGGGTTGATACAGTGTAACTCTAGGCTTTCAGTGGATGTAAATTACATGTCAAGTAACAGTGCCCCAATCCTCTGATAAGGAGAGTGAGACTCTTAGATAAGAAAGAGAGAAGGCAGATAAGAGGGAGCAAATAAGAGAAGAAAAGAGCACAGGAGACTTAAACCACCAGGCTGAGGTTTCCTGTGTAAATACCATGCCATTTAATTTCTGAAAAAAGCAAGACATTGGAATAATGAATCCTGGCAAAAGACACAAGGGGGTAGCCAGAGATCTGGATTTTAATTCAAATATTCTATTAACTATCAGTGTGTCCTTTTGTCAGCTTTCTATTTACCTCTGCTTCAGTTTCCTCTTATGTAAAGGGAGGGATTTAGAGTAGAATAATTTTCAAGACTTTGATAGTTCTAAATTTATGTATCTAGTTCTCATAAAAGTTAGATAATTTTGCAGCAGAAGTCCCTGGCTTTTCTGAGCTCTTTCCCTGGCAAATCCATTGACATCTATTTTATCCAACATTCACCGATTGCCTGTTTGATCCAGATACTTAGTACTAAGTCCTAGAAATGCAGGGGCAATTAAACATAGGCCTTGTGGTACTATGCCTATGTAAGACTAGTGAAATATACTTCTTTAAAGAGAAGAGACTTAATTTTTTCCCACTTATCCACTGATACTCCTGACATAAAGATACTGATCATTGGTCTTATAACTAACTACTTATAAGATACTTACATAAGATATCTTGCCTATACGTTAAAAAAAAAAAAAAAAAAAGGATGTGGGGTTTCAGATTAAGATCTAGAATCTGGTATTTGCTCCCTAAGGTCAAAGGATATATCCAGATTCTTTCACATTTGAACTCCACTAAGTGAAAGCAGTATGCTATTCAAGAAATACTGATATGGACTTCTGAATGAAAGTGAAAAGTGTGATAAATTTAGAGGATAAAAGTGGATTCTATATAACCAGTCAATTAAGCTGGCACAGTAGGTAACCTAAAAGGGTAAGAAATTGAGTCCTTGAATTTCAGAGCTAGGAACCTCTTCAAAGTTAATTACTCTATTTTACTCTCTTCATTTTATGGATGAGAAAACTAATATCCAGAGAGGTTATGTGTCTTGGGCAAGGTCACTCAGCTGGTTAGTGTGAGTACAGGATTTTGAGTGAGCTCCGTTCCTTCTACCACACACACCTTTTAAAGTAGCTAGCTCAATATCATAGTGAAATACATATTAATGTAAGCTTCACATATAATGTGCCAGGAAAAGACATCACAATGTGTGCGCAGGAAGGTAGATGGATAGAAAAGCGACCCCATGGAAAATCTTGTCTAAAACATCTATGAGGAAGGAGCAGTTTCTTCTACTCATAATCAAGACTGGTTCCTAGGAAAGCACAGAGACCATGTATGAAGCTAGGGGGATGAGTCTTAGAGCACTTGCCTTATTAACTAATGTGGTAGTGACACCTTGTTATGATTATTTGATTCCAAATGAGCTAATATAAAAAAACAGAGGGGGGCGCCTGGGTGGCTCAGTGGATTAAGCCGCTGCCTTCGGCTCAGGTCGTGATCTCAGGGTCCTGGGATAGAGTCCCGCGTCGGGCTCTCTGCTCAGTGGGGAGCCTGCTTCCCTCTCTCTCTCTCTACCTGCCTCTCTGCCTACTTGTGATCTCTATCTGTCAAATAAATAAATAAAATCTTTAAAAAAAAAACAGAGGTTATATTTCTGTTCGCTTTCTTTACAGGGGACGAGTTATTTAGATATATGAGAGCAAATACATATTGCTTTGACACAGTAAATTGCCCCAGAAATTGCTTCCAAGCAGGAAGAGCCCTAATCAACAAGAACAGTTTGCTCTAGAACCATGATTTTGGGTTTGGGAACATCTTCGACATCATATGCTTTCAGCCTTGTTGCTATACTTGCAATGCATAAAATGTGAGAGCTGAAATATATTGAGACCATATTCTACAGTTGAGGAAATTGAGGACCAGGAATCTAGCGTGTTATACTCTGGATCACAGAGCTTATTACTAGCTGTATCTAGATTAAAATTCAGTTAGGTGCTCTGGCAGGCTGAATGATAGTCCCCAAGAATATCCATCTCCCAGGCCTCAGATCATAAGAATATTTTACCTTACCTGGTATCAGGGGGTTTGAAGAAGTGATTATGTTAAAGATCTCAAGATGGAGAGGTTATTTTGGATTATCCCTGTAAGACTTATGTGATCTCAAGAGCCCTTATGAGAGGAAGGCAGGAGGATCAAAATTAGCAGCAAGAGAAGCGACAATGGAAGCAAGATTAGAGTGGTGTAAGGAAGGAGCTGTGAGCCAAGGAGTGCAGGAGTGTTCTAGAAGCTAATAAAGGCAATGAAATGGATTCTCCCAAAAGCCTCCAGAAGGAATGCATTACTGACAACACCTTGATTTTAGATTTCCGAACTTCCAAATGTAAGGAAATAAATTTGCATTGTTTTAAACTACTAAATTTGTGGTAATAGGAAACAAATACAGGGCTCTTTCTAAAACATCATGCCATTATCATACTCTATTCCACGGGGCCTATTGCAATATGTTTTTAAATATCTTACTGTCTATCTTCCCAGGTGTTCAGATATCCTTAAAGATAGACAAAGTATGTTATTAATCTCTTTATATCCCATACCCTCAGAGCTGAATAAAATTCTATAGATGTTGAATAAATGAGCAAATAGCCATAATGCTGAGACTTAAGAAAATACATCTAAACTTCACTCATTTGATGGATTTGCCACTCACTCAACAAATATCTTATTGAAAGCTTTTTGTGTGAGGCACTGTGACAAGTACACACAATATATGAAAATTTAGGCAGCACATCCTTTTTGTGGAAATTTTAATTGCTGATACTTTGCTATAAGATGATAAGTTCCACTTCAGGTCCACCCAGAGTATACTGGTATTTATTAACTGTGCTTGGACCATGATTTAAGTTGCAGGAGGACCAAATGCAATGCAAGTGGAACAATTCCTCAAAGGAAGTCCATTTCATGACTTGGCTGCCCAAATCATATATATCTTGTTTCCTCTATATACTTTCAAGAATGTTCCTGCCAAACTTAACACAACAATTCCAAATAAAATTGAAATGTTCTTCCTTCTCAGAAGGATATAACCTAACTCATGATAATTTTTCCATTCAGACCTAAATTGATCTCTGGGAAATATGCTTAGGTTCATGACCTCGAACCTGGACACAACAATGAAAAATTTAACCATCGTCTCCATGTATAAAATACAGTGTTAAAGTGAAAAGCAGAAAATTTGCAGTTAAATTTCTACCACTGGGAAAAGAGAAGAAGGTTAAAAAAAAAAAAAAAAAAAAGCACACTCCTGGGCAGAAATGAAAAGGACTTCTTGCTCTTGTGTTGGCAAAGATTACCTAACTAGCACCTGGGTCCTCCAGTTGAGAAAAGATTGTCATCCTTGAAAGAAGTACAGGGGAGAGTTTCTTTCCGGGGTCTGCACTGCTTTGCTAAACCATACTTTTTGGCAACTGGTGGCCTGGGGTGGTGTTGTCCAATTTTCAAATCACAGGTCTCTGCTTGTTACTCACTTAAAAAGTAAATGACTTTGTTTGATTTCAGGGGATTACATGCTAGAAATTTTGTTGGCTCATGGTCTATGAATTTGACTCAGACCTTATGTTGAGCTTAATGTCCTAGCATCCTAAAAGACGTGCATGACTGGAACCCAATCAAACTTGCTTAAATATAAAGGGAATTTACTGGCTCAAACAATTGGAAAGTCCAGGGCAAAACTGGTTCCCTGTAGCTCTAAGAACTCAAAAGATGTAATTATGTTACTTCCTCTTCCTTTGTCTCAAACTTCTGTTTTTCTATCAAAGTGTTTTCTCCACAGGACAAGAACATTGGCTGCTAATAGGTCCTAATGTTGCCTGGATTTCTTTAAAAGTAATTGGCATACTGATAGACAAACAGAGAAAGAGAAAGACAAGTGATAGAGATACAGAAACAGAGACAGAAAGAGAAGAGAAAGCAGACAATAATCTTTTTTGACTATTGCCTCTCGTGTAATTATTAAAATATGCAGATACAAAAATGTTATGAATTCATAACCATATATGCTAAGGATGCATATTGACTGACTGAGGATTATTTTAGATAATCCTCACAAAGGAATTTCATTTGAGGTGGCCCATAAAGATGTTCTATGGTAGGCTGCATGTTTGCCATTTCAGTCCCATCAGTTGCTTATAGTCTTAGCATATGAAAGTTAGAGTCTTAGTCCCTGTATTTTGACCCCATCATGCCCTACTGTTCTATATGTCTCCTCCAACCACACTGGAAGTAGTACTGCAAAAAGTGATTAGAGCATGGACTCTGGAACTGAACTAGCTGAGTTCAAGTCCCAGCTTCACCATTAACCAGTTTTATAACCTTGAACAAGTTACTCAGCCATCCTTGTGACACTATAGAATAGGCATAATACTAGCATCTATGTCTTAGGTTTGTTGTGGGGACTATCCATAATAATATATGTAATGGGGAACTTGCGTGGCCCCCCTGGATGAACATCTGACTCTTGGTTTTGGCTCAGGTCATTATCTAGGGGGTAGTGAGATCAAGTCCCACATCGTGCTATGCACCCAGTGTGCAGTCTGCTTAGGATTTTCTCCCTCTCCCTCTGCTTGTGCTCTCTCTTTCTCTAAAATAAATAATAATAATAGTAACAATTATTAATAATAATACATAATATTAATATAATAATAATAATAAAGCCCTTAGAAGTTCCTAGCCCATGTATGTAAGAGTCATTCTACTTTATATTCAATATTCTATATTCTATATTCTTGATATTCTACTTTAGATATTTTTTTGATGTCATTTGTATTCAAAAACAGTATTTCAAAACATACCTAAACTCTAGGAAAAACTATCACTATGTATTGTACATAAAAATAAATTAGTAAGTGGATATAAAAAGCATGTTTGAAGATAGGCCCTTATACACTAAAGGTTGTCTAGAACAACCTTTGTTCAAGTAGTAAATAGTAATGCTTCTGAAATCTAACAAGGTGATATAAATGAAAGTTCCTAGGACAGCACTTTGTATTACTGAATATTTGAGGAATAAAAGATAAACTTGGATACGTTCCTAAAGCAATCTTACCTGGAGTAACTCAGAAAAATAGCCTGGGGGGGACTGTATAACTATACTAGCTGTTGCCCAACTAGACAATAATGACTCCAGAATTTGCTTAATGGATTATGTAATGATTTTTTTTATATTCTTTTTAACTCTACGAAGTGCACACAAAATTAGCCATATGTTGCAATGACGACTTTTAAAACTTCATTCATAAAAAGTGAGGGATATTATTAAAAATTTTGTCTGATTCCTACACGTTGAAGTTTTGTAACCTATTCATAATGTTCTTAGGCAACTGAGTTAGATAATTTTAATAAAATGTTATAGTATGTATCATTAATAGGCTACTAGTAAGCTATTTTATTAATATTTTTTATTATTAGGAGTAATAAAAACATGATATATTATTACCTAGTCACAGCAGTGCTTCTTCCTGCAGTCTTTTAGAAAACATATACGTGTGGATGTCTAGTTGACTTTAGTTTTCAAAAATGAAAATGAACATTAACAAAACAAACATAGCAGGTAACTGCAATAACCAGACTATCCTGTCAAATGAGCTAATTTTCTTTAATTTGGTGGGAACTCTCTTACCTAGAACCCAAAGAATTTTAACACACTGTTTGACCGAAAGCTAGAAATTAACTAGTCACATCCCTTTTCCACAGACTGGAGGTATGACATTCAATTTCTCAATTACATTTGATGCTACACCAAAACTATCTCCATAACTATTCATATAGCTCTAATACTCTTCAGCTTCCAAGATATAAACAAAGTGCCTCTCATTCTAATTCTACTCACACATAATCAGTCACTGGGTTAGTGAGAAAGTGGGTTGGGAGCATCCCGCATTTCTTCATACTAGATTTTATTGTTCCATTTATCCTTACAAAATAATCTGATTTGATTTGCTGCAGTAACCACAGATCTTGCTTCAGCTCAAGTAGTGTGATTTATCTGTATACATATATTTGTATAGATGTGCTTGAAGGGAAGGTATAGGGAATGGTTATTGACTGCTTTCTCATTCCAAACGCAACCCGAGACTGTCAGGTAACCACTTTGTCAAAGGCAATACCTCTCAAACTTCAATGCGGGCACAATTCACCTTTCAATTATGCAGTAAATTCGGGTTTACTCAGACTGGAGTAGGGCATAACAATTTACATTTCTAACAAGCTCTCCAAAGATGGCAATGCTGCTGACCACTGGTTCACATTCTGGATAGCAAGGTTCAAGGAAACTTCATCCGACAAAGGTGTGTGTACCAGAGATACAGTGTCTAGTTCAGGCTCTATATAGCAGGAGATCCAAGAGAAATGGGTCTGATGGCATCAGTACATTGAAATATTCGCAAATCTTTATTAATACTAAATATCAGCAATAGTAATATAATTAAGTTATTGGTAGATCCTACGTTTGACAGAAGAGGAAAAATAAATCATCATAAAGAATAAATTTTGTGTTGCTCCTCCGACAAAAACCATAAAACTAATCAATGATTTTGGTGAGAAAGTAAGTTGGACAGTTAAAAATTATATCCACTGATACCACGAGAAGATGGGGATGTCAGGCTGAGTAACCTTTGGATGTTGTCATTAGGACTTCAGGACAAATTATTTGAAGAAAGGAACTCATAGTAACTGTCCAAATTTCCATACTGTAATGGACACCTGGAAATGCTGAGCCCCTTCTGTATCTAAATGGTGAGGATGGCTGCACTGATGGAAAGTAACACAGCCATTACTAATCTGGATAGTTTAATATTAAGATGTATACTTTCAATATTTTTTGATACTGAAAATGTTTGATAAAGAGCAACTCTTTCTTAATGGAAGTTCCAAGAAATGGATATCTCATCCTTTGTTGTCTGATCAATTTACATTCAGCTATTTTTTCCTCCCAAAGATCTTCTGTGTTATTTTTTGGGCAGAAATGCATTCCATTGTTATTTGCAGAGAATATAATTTTTTTCACATTTGCATCAAAATTATATAAAGCAAATTCAATAAATGTTTGTTGAACTGAATTAGAACACACACTCATAGTCTACTGTATGTGCATACATATTGGAACCAAATGTCCCATTTGGTTATTAACATTTATCTTGGTCAAATTTCTATGTTGGCTGCATTAATTACTAAATGCAAAACACTGTTTCTTTTGCAAATAAAGGCTTAATAATATTTTAATAGTATAATTAAATTCATATGTTCCTGATAAAAATATTAAAACCAAGGTGTGTGTTCCATTTTTGGCATGAGAAGTAACAAGTATATATATAAATAATTGTCTCAGAACTCCCCAGCCTTTATCTGACTTGAAAGATCATTTGTTTCCTATAAATAAATATGTATTTATTTTTAATGTTCCTTTCTCAAGTATATTATGTTATTGAGTCATATTAAAGATCAAAATGAATCAAAATATATAGAATATATAGAAAGAGTTCTCCATATTCTAAAATTTTGGTGGTAGACATTTGTTAACAATTTGGTGATTACTTCATCAATGCATTATTTTTGTAATTATTAAAGAGTAATTTTTAAAAGTATTTTAATTTATCTTAAGAATATTGATAATTCCTGGGGTAAGATAAAAAGATGGGGGATGGGTAGATAGAGGAAACCTACATAGGTAGGGATTGTAGGGCTTCAGGACCAACCCAGCAGTGAGTTCTCGGAGTTGCCTATTTTTTTTAAACTTTATATATGCCAGCCTGTCTGCTTAGAGGGGCTTGTAATCAGGAAATATCAAGAAGCACAAATAGAAAGTCCCATGAAAACCCTATCTGCACTGGCCAAAAAAAAGGGGGGGTGGAGGAAGAGCAGACCAAGAAGACTAGAACATTTTAATCATTCTTGCCCCATTCCAGGTGAACAGTATGAAAAATGCCATACCTTTCCCCCTCCCATCATACATTAAGCCACTGGAGACTTCAGGCAGAGCTCTGCCCACCATCCCATCTCTGCAAGAGCAAAGTGGCACCACTCCCCTTCCTCATGGGACACTGCACCTTTGGAGACTGTGGGCAGAGTCTGGCTTACCATCCCTGCCCTGAATAATGAGGAAGAGGTGCCCCTTCACCTCTAAACTAAAAAGTAGAAAGAAAGGAATTTTAAAAATGGATTTTCTGAATGTCTGTATGGAATTTTGGGCAGAACTCTGAGCATCCCCATGTGTGTATGCAACCAGAAATAGCATAGCAAAGGTTTAATAACTGAATTCTAGTATGGATTGCTTTCTAGGTTTCAGTGTGGGTATCATATGAGCAGGACACACTAACTAGCACTGCAAAAGTTTAGGAAATTAAATTGACATGTGAACCACGACCCACAAAAGTGACCACGACATGTGTTCTAGATTTAAGTAAGCTGACTGCCTGATAAAATATAATGGGAAAGAGATTCTTATAACATACTTAAAATCTCCAGGATGCAATTCAAAATTACTCTTCATATCAACAACCAGGAAAATATCAACTCAAATGAGAAAAGACAAATAATAGACTCCAACACCAAATAAATGCAAATGCTATAATAATCAAATCAGGATTTAAAGCAGCTACAATCAAATTGCTCTAACAAATGATCACAAACTCAAAGCAAACAAGAAAACAAAGTATCAACAAAGAAATAGTACATATAAGAAAGAACAAAATGGGAATGTCAAAACTGAAAAATACAAAAACCAAAAAGGAAAAAAGAAACCTCACTGGATGAATTTAATAACAGAATCAAGATGACAGAGGAAAGAATCAATAAACTTGAACACAGATCAATCAAAAGTACTCCACCCAAATAAAAGAAAAAATAGATTTAAGAAGTTGAACAGAATGTTAAGAGACCTCAGGGACAATCACAAAAGATCTAACATCATGTTACCCGAATTCTAGAAGAAGAGGAAAGTGGAGTTCTGAGGGGGAAAAATACCCCAACACTTGAAGAAGCAATGGCTGAAAGCTTTCCATATTTGTTAGAAGATGTAAACCTACAGGTTCCAGAAGTGAGTGAATTCTAAACAGAAGAAATCCACATCCAGACACATCATAATCACATTTGTGAAATTTATAAAAATTGAAGACAAAAAAGTTTTAGAAGCATTCAAGAGATTTTAGCTAGAAACCGTGGAGACCAGGGAAAAGTGGCATAGTATTTTCAAGTGCTGAGAAAACTCGTGCTCAACCCAGAATTCAATTTTTGGCAAAAATACTCTTCATGAGTGATCATGAAATAAAGACATTCTCAAATGAGGTGAAACTAAGAAAATTTATCAACTCTTCTAAAAGAATAGCTGAAGGAAATTATTCAGACAGAAAGTAAGTAATCATGGGAGCTAATTTAGAACATCAGAATGAAGAAAGAACAATGGAAAGGAGAGATAGATGGGTAAATGGACTAGTCTTAAATATTTGAAGTCATTTTTATAGATGAAAGCAAAAATTGGAAATTGTCTACAGTGGCTCTCAATAATATGCAGAAGTAGTATTTACTACAACTATATCATAAAAGGGAGGGTAAAGGAAACTAAAAGGTGTTAAGTACTCTACATTCTACTTGAAGTGGTAAAATATTACACTCAATACAAACCCTCTTAGAATCCTAGCTGGCTTCTTTATAGAAATTGACAAGCTGATACTAAAATCCATATGCAGTTAGAATGTAACCAGAATAGCAAAAGGAATCTTGAAAAAGAACAATGTTAGAAGACTCATACTTTTTGGCTTCAATATTTACTGAAAAGCTATACTAATCAAGACAGTGTGGTACTGGCATTGTAATAAACATATAGATCAATGGAACAGAACTGAGATTCCAGAAAAAATCCATTTGTCTATGGTCAACTGATGTTCAAGAAGGAAGCCACAATAATTTAAAAGGGATAAAATCTTTTCAACAAATGATGTTGGGACAATTAGGTAGCCCAACGCAAAAGCGTTAAACTGGATCTTGGACTTTTATCTCACACCATATATAAAAATTCCTTCAAAATGGATCAAAAACCTAAACAAAAAACCCTAAAAGTATGAAACTCTTGAAAGAAAAATCAGGCTAATTATGCATTACCTCAGAGAGTTAGATAGGACACCAAAAGCATGCATAACAAAATAAAAAGTAGACAATTTGCACTTTATCAAAATTAAAAATTTCTTTGCTTCAAAGCACACTTCGGAGAAAGTAAAAGGCAGCTTTACAAAATGGGAGAATATATTTGCAAATCATATATCTATAAGTAACTTGTATCTGTAATATACAAAGAAATCTTACAACTCAATAATTAAAAGACAAATATTACAACTAAACATGGGCAAAGAATCTAAATAAACATTTCTCCAAAGAGCAAATACAAATGGTTAACAGGTTACTACTTCACACCCAGTAGGATGGCTATAGATAATAATGATAATAATGATGATGATGATGATGATAATAATAATTAGTAATGAGGAAGAAGAGAGGGAGGAGGAGAAGGAGGAAGGGCAAAGGTCAAAGAGAGGGCAAATGAGAAGTAGTGTTGGCTAAGATGTAGAGTAATAAGAATCCTCCTGCATTGCTGGTGGGAAAGTAAAATGGTTTAGCCACTGTGGCAGTTAGGCAGATCCTCAAAAAATTAAATGTAAAATTACCATATGACCCCACAATTCCAGCTACTACGTATATATACCCAACACAATTCAGAACAGGGTCTCAAATAAGTGCATGTATATACCACAATTTGTTTATTCATTCACTTCATAGTGAAGTCCCTACCTCCAAATGTAATCACACTGGGGATTAGGGCTTCAACATGTAAATTTGGTGGAGACACAGTTCAGTCCATAACAATTATTATCATCTCTGTTAAATGGCCATGTCTGGAAAGCCCGTTCCTAGGTACAACCCCTTGAGTATCTTCTGAAAGCATGGCCTAGCATAGGGCTATAGACATGAGAGGCCATGAGTCTCTTCCTGCAAAGGTGGAAACTGTGGGGGAAGAGAATGATCCTTCAGTGAGACCTGGGACACCATCACTCACGCATCTAGAAACCATCACGAGAAACTTGCCTTCCAGGAAAATCTCAATGTGGATCCCTTGAAATTATGAAGAAAGATCTGGGGTCCTGAAGTAAAATCCGTGGCTACAGCACTGCCTTCAGGAATTAAAACAGTGGTACCCTCGCCCCAAGAACACACTAACTGCTAATTATCAGATGCTGAGTATGGAATAGTGAACAAATAGACATGTTCTTTGTCCTCAAGGAAGAGATAATTAAGCCAAATGTCCCAACACAGGACAAAAAGTGCTCTGAATTATATAGTATATGTCCATCTATATCTGGCTTTTTTCATTTACAAAATGTTTAAAGTATTCATACATGTGTCGCATATTGCTGGACTTCATTCCTTTTTAGAGCTGACTAATATTGCATTGTATGTACAGGGCACATTTGTTGATCCACTTATCCATCATTGGGTGGTTTCCAGGTTTTGGCTCTTGTAAATAATGCTACAGTGGACACTGGTGCTCAGTAATTGCTTGAGCCCCAGCTTTAATTTATTCTGGGCACATATGGGTCACAGGGTAGTTCCCTGTTTCACTTTGTGAGGAACCAGCAAATTGGTTTCCACAATGGCTGCACCATTTTGCCCAACGTTTGTGGGCTCCAATTTCTCTACTTCTATGCCAGCACTTGTTATGTTCTGTTGTTGTTGTTGTTGCTGTTGTTGTTACCATCCTAATGGGTATGAAGCAGTATCTCATTGTGGGTTTGATTTGCATTCTCCTAATGGCTAATGAAGTTGAGCATCTTTTCATATGATTGTGAGTCATTTCTGTATCTTCTTTGGAGAAATGTCTATTCAAGTCCCTAGCTGTTTTGAAATTGGGTTGTTTGGAATTCTGCTGATGAGTTTTAGGAGTACTGAAAGAAATATATTCTGAACATGAAACCCTTGTCAGATGTGTGATTTGCAGATATTTCTGCATTCTCTTGGCTGTCTTTCCATTCTGTTGATAGTGTCCTTTAATGCACAAAAGTTTTAAAATGTTATGAAGTTCAATTTATCTTTTTTCATCGTTGTTGCCTGTAGTTTTGATGTCATATCTAAACAAATATAGTCAAATCCAACATCACAGAACCTTTCTGCTATGCTTTCCTCTGAGTTTTACAAATTTAGTTCTGAAGTTTAGGTCTGTGACCATTTTGAGTTAATTTTTGTATATGGCATGATATAATCGTCCAGCTTCACTTTGCATGGGGATGTCCAGTTTTTCCAATACTATGTGTTGAAAAGACTATCTTCCTCCCACCGGAGTTCATATTTTGTAAAAAAGCAATTAGCCATGTATGTATGGCTTTATTTCTATTCCATTCCATATGTTCATCTTTATGTCAGCACCACATTGTTTTGATGCCTATAATTTGTAGTAAATTTTGAAATCAGAAAAGTGTGTGTCCTCTGATTTTGTTCTTCTTTTTTGAGATTGTTTTGTCTATTTGGGCCCCTTCGCATTATATATAAATTTGAGGACAGTATTTTCATTTCTGGGGGAAAAAAAAAGCTATTATAATTTTATAAGAGATTGCATTGAATATGTAGATAAATTTGGGTATTATTGACATATCAACAATGTTAAATTTTCCTGCCCATGAAATGAGATGTTTTCCCATTTACTTAGGTTTTCTATTTATTGAGGTTTCTTTAAGTTTCTAGATTATGCATTTTTATGTTCTTTAGTTTCCAGAATATGTTTTTCATCAGTTTGGTTTAAATTTCTCTCTAGATATTTTATTCTTCTATATGCTATTATAAAGGGAACTACTTTTGTATTTCCTTTTTGGATTGTTCATTTTTATGTGTTCAAAAAAAAAAAAAAAAGAAAAGCACTTATTTTTGCATGTTGAATTTATACCCTGCTAATTTTTAAAATTTATTTATTAGTTCTAGGAGCTTTCTTGTGGATTCTTTGGAATATTTTATATCTAGGAATATGCCGTGGCAAACAGATAGTTTTACTACTTCCCTTCTAGTCTGGATGTTATTTATTATTTATTTATTTATGTCTAACCGATGTAGCTGCGACTTCCACTACAACGCCCAATAGCAGTTGTAAAAGCAGGCATCCTTGTTTTGCTTCAGGGATAAGCTTTCAGTCTTTCATTATTGAGTAGGATGTTAACTACAGGTTTTCAGTAAATGCCCTTTATCATGCTGATAAAGTTTCCTTCTCTTTCTGGTATTTATTTATTTTTTTAAAAGATTTTATTTATTTATTTGATAGACAGAGATCACAAGTAGGCAGAGAGGCAGGCAGAGAGAGAGGAGGAAGCAGGCTCCCTGCTGAGCAGAGAGCCTGATGTGGGACTCGATTCCAGGACCCTGAGATCATGACCTGAGCTGAAGGCAGAGGCTTAACCCTCTGAGCCACCCAGGCACCTCTCTTTCTGGTATTTACATACAAATTTTAAAATCAGTTTGTCAATATCTAAAAAAAGAAAAAAAAAAATTCCTGTTATCCAGGGCACATTCCCTCCCATCCTTTCAGTGTTGTCCCCAACCCCCAACCCTGGTCTTGGAGAGCTTCCTTATTCACATGTCCTCAGATAAAGACTCAAGGAGGGCTCTTTCCAAGATTTTTGGTTATTGGGGTTTTTGTTTTTTGTTTGGTTTGGTTTTAGCAACTTTTTCCTCCCTGGGACTTTGCCCTGCATACTGTAGTTGTCTTGGTTTATCCAGACTCCTAGGTCTGTGTCTACATTTTTCTGAATGGGCTCCAACTGTGTTCTTCTTCCCTCATCCGAAACATTGACATTCTTCAGACACTATATTGTGGCATGTATAGGCTCACCCCAATTTTTTTTCCTTCTCTCAGAAAACATTGTCTTTTTTCTGATGTCCAGTTTTTGAAACATATTTATTGTACTTTTTGCAATTTTTTTTAGTTGTTTTACAGAGGCTAATAAATACAATCTCTATGACTCCATTTGGCTTGAAAGCAGAGTCCCCAGTTGAATTTCTTTCTAAAGATTTATTTATTTATTTATTGGGGGGGGGGGTACAAGCAGGAGGAAGGGCAGAGGGGGGGAGAGAAAATCTCAAGCAGACTCTACACTGAGCATGTAGCCCAGTGTGGGGCTTGATCTCAGGGCCCTGAGATCACGACCTGAGCAAAAATCAAGAGTCTGTTGCTTAACTGACTGAGCCACCCAGGCGCCCCACCATGTTGAATTTTAATGCCCAAGTAATGATAATATGAATACACTTTGTCCTGATTTCTAAATTAACTCTTGCCAAACATCCCCCCCACTTTTTAGAGTATGTCGGGTAACTTTCTTATGTACTATTAGGATATATTACCTCATATTCTTTTGTTTACATTATCTCATATTCTTTTGCTGACTAGCGCTACTAAGAAATTTTTCTAGATTTGAGATTGTAAATAAACTTGGGAATGTTATACTGGGTTTCTTTAATACCAGTTTGGCACATTAAAAGTCTTATCCATGGAATGTTGAATAAGATACTCCCTCATAATAGTGTTTCTTTAGATCCCTCATAAATTTCTATTTCCAAGAGATCTAGAAACGAAACAAGTGTGATAGCAATTCAACTTCTATTTATGTATTTCTTAGATTTTCAAAATGGCATCCTCCGCTAGTTAGTTAGATCACTAACACTCTTCTATTCTGTTTGGATTACGGAGTTGAAACTTTTACCCAATATTTCAGATTCCACAATTTTGACTGCAAAATTTAGAAGTACCTATTAAATGTTCTCAATAGAGTCTAAAATAGAGAGTATCTTACAACTAATGAGGTCTATAACCTTTCTCATAGTACTGTACACTTAATCAAACTTCTGTCCTACCCAGACTTGGACCCACTGCCATGTGACAGCCAAACTTATCAACTTTCACTATAAAGAATGCTAGCATCAAAAATCAAGCTCGATTTATTCTGTAATTTTAAAATAAAAACAAAATTTCAACTAAGGCAAAAATTGAAGATTTTTTTCCTTTAACTTTTTCAAGTCATCATTTCTTGCCCCTGGATTAAACTCTCTCAGTATGACTGACAGTGGACTATCAATACTCTGTAAAACTATATCACAAATATATTGTGGTGACACAATATCTGACATCATCAGAACATTTTCCAAAATTCTGTTAGTGCTAGTGATCAGAAATCTAAATCTTTCTCAAAATTTCGCCTCCATCATTAGGTCACTATCAGCTTTCTAAAGTCTATAAATTCTCAGATCCCATCTGATATTCTGCAAAACACCCATTCAAGTAAGAATTTACATAACTCCTTAAGTTTAAGCATGAATTTTTAGGCAAAAGATAGTATAAATCTGAATTCAAGAAAGCAATGTATCCTAAAAAAAAAATCTGTTTAGGTATAAAATTTTAAAATAATGTTAATTTTCATTAATGAACAAATGACCATAGATTTCTTTTCTTTCATGGCATCTTAATACACATAAATATTTTGCATCATTTTATCTTACTTGACTATTAGAATCAAGATTTTCTTTCTCAAAAGTGTCAAATTTAAATAAAATTCTTATAGAAATTTGTTTTAATGAGCTTTGTTTCTACTTGACTGAGTAGTAAAAAAACTGAACATCTTTATAATTCACCCCAATATTTGCTGTATTATTTATTTCTCTGATTAGATTTATTTATAAAATAAACATAAATATTTATTTAAGAAATAATTTTTTATATTTTCTTCATGGAAATATTACTGTAGAACAACTCATGTTAAAGGTCCATACTTTATTATGAATATGATGACCTTTATAATATGTTCCCCAAACAGCAAAATTTCTCTAAAAATGAAAAAGAGTGCTAAGAATCTTAACAAAAGATAAACTAAGACTATCCTTAGAAACTGAGATATATAGTCATCCTTAGTAAGTAATTTGGTATGAGGGACTATCATAAGTGG
Source organism: Neogale vison (assembly GCF_020171115.1). Classification (NCBI taxonomy): domain Eukaryota; kingdom Metazoa; phylum Chordata; class Mammalia; order Carnivora; family Mustelidae; genus Neogale; species Neogale vison. The sequence goes on from NC_058099.1 coordinate 81,396,573, forward strand.
TAGAATCAGTATTTGGTTTTTGTTTACCTCTTTATCTTACTTTTCAAACAAAAACATCATAGTAGGAACCAACTGATAAGATCTCCATGGATTTACTCATTCTACTCTTTGTAGCACCTAGCAGTGTCTAGATATATTTCCCCAGCTTCTTTTTGCCAGAAAAAAAATTAATATAAATGAATTATTTTCATATGGAATTATGATGTTTATTATACCCATTTCAACTTCTAGAGAATTAGGAAACTTGAAGAATTTTAAAGAAAATTCTATCATCTCCAGGATTTTATTAACCAAGCACTCAAACGATAAAACATATAATTCATATTTACTATTTAATTATCAAAAGGAATTATTTATTAATCAGTGTGGGTGACAACAATTGAGTTCTCAAAATACCCCTGCCTAAAGAGCCAGAGAAAATTATTTATTGAAAATAGTGGAAAATGACTGAACACTGCCATCCTAGTGTATTTTTCCAATTCCCATGCTTAAGTAATTTAAACATTAGAGGGACCTGAAAAATAACAGTGGTTAATACTATTATTTTCTTTCCAGAGTATGCACTAGATTTGAGATTGTAAATAAACTTGGGAATGTTATACTGGGTTTCTTTAATACCAGTTTGGCACATTAAAAGTCTTATCCATGGAATGTTGAATAAGATACTCCCTCATAATAGTGTTTCTTTAGATCCCTCATAAATTTCTATTTCCAAGAGATCTAGAAACAAAACAAGTGTGTTAGCAATTCAACTTCTATTTATGTATTTCTTAGATTTTCAAAATGGCATCCTTCACTAGCTAGCCTCAGGATACAATTGTAATAAGTAAAGAATACAATAAATTAAAATGCTAAAAAAACAGCTTAAAGCAACATTAAAACAGCATGACAAGAATCATTAAAAAAGTGACTATCCATTACTTCTTGCTGCATCACTGCATATGACAATCTGGGAACATTCTCTTGCATGATTTTGTATAAGGTCAACATATAGAGAATTTATCAAATGACTCCTAGCTGGCACTCAATAAGTGTATGTTGAATTAATGAATAAATGCATAAATAAATAATGCTTAAACCTTAAGGACAAGAATGGGAGAGGAAATATTTTATATTGTGTATTACATGCCCCAAGAAAACTGAAAACCCTAGTTTTCAAAGGGTTGGAAATAGCGATTTGTGTCAGTGCATATTTTATTTCTGTTAGTTTTCAATAAATTAGGAATACACACTAATTCTGTTACTGATGAGAGTATTAAGTGATATATTTTATTTAAGGGAAAAATAATAGCAGGAAAAAATGATCAATTTGTAGCATATTCTAGTCTTAATTACAATTTTCTTAGCTGTAAGTAAGAGACAATATTATGAAACAAGATGATTTTTTTTTAAGATTTTACTTATTTATTTGAGAGAGAGAAAGAAATGGAGCACAAGCGGGGTGAGGGGGCAGAGGGAGAAGGAGACTCCTTGCAGAGCCCCAACACGGGACTCAATCCCAGCACTCTGGGATCATGACCCAAGCTGAAGGCAGATGCTTAACTGACTGAGCCACCCAGGTGCCCTGATAAGATTTTTTTTATTAAATGAAAGAAGAATAAAATATATCACAAAAGAGAAAGAATGAAAAGCAAAGAGATTAACTTTGTATAGGTCAATTTCGATTAACAACCCATTTAAGATGTCTATATTTTAGACAGTAAATATAATACATTTTTTGAAAGATTTTATTTATTTATTTCTCAGAGAGACAGAGTGAGCACAAGCAGGAGGAGCAGTGGGCAGAGGAAGAAGTAGGCCCCCCACTGAGCAAGAAGTCTGATGCAGGACTCAATCCGAGGACTCTGGGATCATGACCTGAACCGAAGGCAGACACTTAACCAACTGAGCCACTCAGGCGTCCCCATAATACATTTTTAAACTAATGTATACATAATAGATTATTTTGAGTCTAGATAATGGCCCAGCTCTCCTTTCACATAATTGAGATGCTATCTCCAGATCTGTGCTCGAACTCTCTTACATAGTTTATCTGCACTAGAATACTTACACTGCCCCTCTGAACCATTCATCTATCGATCACTAAAATTATTTTTAAAATTATTTTTCCATTGTCTCATCCACTAGACTAGAAGCTTAATGAGCTCAGGTTTACCACTATACCATACTGACTAGAAAAGTCCTCAGCCTCTTTGGTTCAATAGAAATTGATTGTTTAAGTATTTAACTTGCTATGGGGTTTGGAGATCCTGAAACTCCTGCTTCTTACAGTGTAATAATCTTGAACACTCTTTTCTTAGCACAAAATGTCAGATAATCCAAAGAGGTGGTCACCACCAAGGTGGGAGAAGAGAAAAAAGCACTTGGATGAAGCTATAGAACAAGATGGTAGATGCAAAATTTAGGAAACTTCAAATTTAAGAAAGGGAAGATAGAATTTCTTCTTCCTGCAGCCAATAAAAAATAGATAACTGAAGGAGGGAAAGAAGAAGCAAAACATCAAAGGTGAGCTTCAGAAAAATAAAGTTCATTCAAGAAAACTGTCTAGATTATTGTGAAGTGCATTACTGACCTACTTTCTCTAACCCAGATATTACAAAGCAGTGTGAATCCATTACTGGCACCCCTACATCTCGAAATGTTGTCATGGCCGTCCCTGCCTCCAAGGTCTTCACTGGCACGGTGGTAGAATCAGCACTGAATATGTCTGAAAATGGGAAGGTCTCCCAAAACTACAGAACTACATGAGTGATAGCATTTAGAGAATAAAGTGTAAGGGGGTATGTCCTTAGTTTACAGCACCAAAGTATCATAATCCACTCTGCCAAATTCCAAGAAAGCATATGACTAACAGAGAGGGATTAAAATCTTGACCACAGATGTTCTACAAACTCAGCTATTCTTCACTTGCATTTTGCAGTCCTCTAAGTATAAAATGATATGTTTTTTTTTAATTTTTCTCCAAAAATTTGATAAATATCAGACCTAGCATGCAGTTTAAGTCATATTTGCTTTGGTGAAACTTAAGGCCTTTTAATTCAATGTGGGTCTTTGAATTCAGTTTGGGGTATTGGACTCCTGAAAGAGGAAAGATTTGTGAGCTTTGAACAGCCTTTGTTAAGAAGAGCTGCTTTCATATAGAACTCTTCAAGGGAACTTTTACAGGTTTCCCATTAAAGCTTCAATTTTATATGACTTAATTAGGTTGTATTTTATATCTGATTTTAGTAAGAAAAAAACACAAGATTTTGGCTTACAATATTTTATCATGATTAATCCTGTGTAGCACAAGGACTATTGGAACAGTTTGTACTTTTAATCATTTAACATTATCCGTAGGTTTTGAAGTGTGACCATGCGCCCACCAATGACTGAATACAGTAAATTGAATAATTTGGAAAGCAACTGAAATAGGTTATATGCTCAAAAATGTATTGTAAAATGTTCAAAATGGTTAACTGCAATTTCTATTCACCTGTATAAAGAATACATCCATTTTCATGTATTCACAAGTAGAAGCACATATCCTGACATATCTTGGTGTTCATATTTCAGGAAAACACAAAGAAACACACTCGAGCTCTTCTTATTCTTCCATTGGTCTTATTTCCACGTCTCTAAAGTACCTTTCAAACTGTTACCTGTGGATTTATAAAGTGGTAAACATTCAACCATAAAAGGTTGAATTGAAAAAGCTGTTTTAGCAGATGCTAGCAGTGCCCTGTCATAACCGTCGGACCTCACTCACTAGGATATGTCAAATGCTTCCTTCTGTCATCTGTGACTCTCTACCAGAATGATTTCCCTGCATAGAGGAGCAAGCTCCGCTCACTCATGGGTCATACTGAGAGTGCTGGGAGGCAGGATAGATGCTTGACACTCCTGGGAGCAGCCCACAGAGAAGGACGAGTAGGAATCTGTCAAATAAATACACCATCTTCCTTACTCTTTAGTTGAGATTTTTCTGAGAAGTGTTCTATGCTGTCTCCCAGAAGGACCCCCTCAGGATTGCACCTGTTGACCATCTGCTTATTAACTCCAAACAGGCTTTCTTTCTCTGTCTTACTATCCCATCCCCCTACTGGTGCTTCCTGGAATAAATTCCTGAATAAACATTTTGTCTGGGGAAGAACCACAGCTCTTAAGAAAATGCAATCTTAAAAAGTAAAGAACCTGGTGAACACAGATAAGACAAATGTAGAAAGTAATAACCAAGTGGAAATGGTCAGATTGAAATATAGTACAAATGAATGAGTAGGGGGGAAAAAAGAAGATAAAATAATAAACATAAGAAGAGAAAAAATTACCATAAAGGCAAACAGAATGACAGGTTAAAAAAAAAAGAGAGAGAGAGAGAGAATAAAAGCTAGAAATTAGAAAGAAAGAAAGAAAGAAAGAAAGAGGCAGAAAAACAGATTACTCACTAATTCGTTCCACCTCTCCTTTTCTGAGCTTGTTATCCTGGCCTGGAAATCAAGTGATCCAGCTTCTACAGTTCCTAAGTGGCTGAGAGAGAAGGTAAGAATAGCTCGTGTTCATGGTAACCTTTGCGGAGCCTAAGAACAAGCAACAGGTATGAAACGGAGCACAAGCATCAAACCAGAAATGTGTGTTTAACATATAGGTCAAAGGAAGAAGTAATAACGAGGAGTCAATGCAGAAAGAGCCAAGGAAGATGAACATAAGGGACATTAAACCAGCATAACTGCATGAACAGAATGTCCTAAGTGAATCCCAGAATTGGTTAAAAGAGCATCACTGGGCTTTAACTCCTTTGGGGAAGAACTATGTCCCTTGTTTCTCCAAGACACTGGACATTTATTTCCCTTACTCTTGGGTAAATAATTAAGAGTAGAATTTCAGAGTCTTAGGGCAAGTAGATGCTTCCCTTTATAAGCAACTACTAATGAGTTTTCCAAAAATGGTTATACTATTTTACACACCAACTAGCAATGTCTGAGAGTTCCAGTTGCTCCACATCTGTACCAACATTTGGTGTTGTCAGTCTTTTAATTTTAGTTACAGTAGTGGGTGTGAAGTGATATTTTGTAGTATAAGTGTTAAAGATAACATTTGCATGTTAAGAATATTTTCATGTGTGGGACGCCTGGGTGGCGCAGTTGGTTGGACGACTGCCTTCGGCTCAGGGCGTGATCCTGGAGTCCCAGGATCGAGTCCCACATCAGGCTCCCAGCTCCATGGGGAGTCTGCTTCGCTCTCTGACCTTCTCCTCGCTCGTGCTCTCTCTCACTGTCTCTCTCTCTCTCAAATAAATAAATAAAATCTTTAAAAAAAAAAATTAAAAAAAAAAAAGAATATTTTCATGTGTTTGTGAACTACTTACTTATCTTCTTTTATGAAATGTTTATTTGAAATTTTGCTTCTTCTTTACTGTTTTCCTCTTCCCTTCAGCAAGGAGAAATGAGTTCTGTGATAATGAAACAAATCTTTTTGAGTATATACCCCAAGAAATATTATTTTCAAAGGTAATTACATTGTGCAAAAAGTAAGTTTTCCATTTAAGTTGATGTGAAACAATTTTCAATGCAAAATAGGTTTGTTGCAAATGCAGTGTATTTAAAGTTTTTAAAGATGAGGAAATATATATATGTTACCTGATCACATTCTCTCCTCTTTTTCTTTCCTTTCTTTTTTCAACCAACTTCTTATCTTATCAATTATTCTTTTATAATCTTTTAAAATTTTCATCTTTACAGTTATATTCCATCCCTTCATTGTGTTTACCCTTATTTATATATATATATGTAAGTTTTACTTTCTTTAAAAATTTGGGAGGTAGTTCCATCAAATGGACCAAAATACACCCAAAATCAAGTGTGTGGCTGTGTTCTATTTGCCAGTACTATATATTTATTTTTTCTTTTCTTTTTTTCTTTTTCTCTTCACCTTTCTTCTCCTCCTCAGTTTCAGGTGCTCCACTTACATAAGAAACTCATGAAAAACATGGTGTACATAAATTTCTAATGAAAACACTATAATGAAAAGATATCAGCACTCCCATGTTCACTGCACCATTATTTAGAACAGCTGAGATATACAAAAAATCCAAGTGTCCAGCAATGGATTAATGGATGAAGAAAATGTACACACACACATACAGCCATAAAAAAAAAAGGAAATCTTGCCATTTGCAATAACAGAGATAGATCTTGAGGACATTGTACTAAATGGAGTAAGTTAGACAGAAAAAAACAACCTCACACTCTGTCTTATATGTGGACTCTGAAACAAATGAAACAAAAACAAAACCCCTCAATTCTTCAATTTCAGAGAACAGACTGGCACTGGTGGTTGCCAGAGGGAAGGGTATGGGGCAGGCAAAATGAGAAAAGGGGTCAAAAGGTACAAACTTCCTATTACAAAATAAATAAGTAATTGGGGTGTGTACATTTATATGTTTATTTTCCTCATGCATTCATCCATTGTTGGATGCAGGATGTAATGTACAGCATTAATTATACAGTTGATAGTTCTATAGTTAATAATGTTTCTAAAAAATAATGTTATATTGCATATTTGAAAGAGAACAAATCTTTTTTTAAAAAAGATTTTATTTATTTGAGACAGAGAGAGAGAGAGAGACTGTGAGCACAAGAGAGAACACAAGCAGGGTGGAGGTGCATAGGGAGAGGGAGAAACAGGTTTCCTACTGAGCAGGAAGCCTGACACGGAATTCGATCCCAGGACCATGGGATTATGACCTGAGCCAAAGGCAGACCTTTAATTGACTGAGCCACCCAGGCACCCCACTAAGAGAATGTATTTTTTTTTAAAGATCTTATTTATTTATCTGATAGACAGAAATCACAAGTAGGCAGAGAAGTAGGCAGAGAGGCAGGCCGAGAGGGAGGGGGGAAGAAGAGTCCCACCTGAGCAGAGAGCTCAATTCGAGGCTCCATGCCAGGACCCTGGGATCATGACCTAAGCCGAAGGCAGAGGCTTTAACCCACTGAGCCACCCAGGTGCCCCTAAGAGAATGTATCTTAAAAATACTTATCACAAGAAAAATTTTTTTTAACTATTCATAGTTATGGATGTCAACTAGGCTTACTGTGGTGATTTCACAATATATACAAATATCAAACCACTATATTATGCATCTGAAACTAATAAAATGCTATATGTCAATTATACTCTTTTTTAAAAATTTCAAATAATAAATAAAGTGAGTAAAAAATTCCAATGTGATTATATGATTATAAACTACATTTGCTAAAAATACTAGTTGGTTGGTAATAAACAGTAGTTTTCTCTGGAAATTAAAAGCAAAAAATTCTATTACCACTACCTTTTCCTGACTTCAGAACAAATAATCATCTTGTGACCTTAGCCCTATTTCATAGACAAGACCTCAGACTACATTAAGAAACAGCGGCTTCAGAATTAGAAAGGTAGGATTGATTTGTCAGTGGTAGTTAATGACAGGTCTTCAAGCGTTTTTGCAAAGCACAATGCTGTTTTACTTTCTATGTGTTTCCGTGGGGTATTTGAGGAATGCTGATGAGGACAGTGGAGGTGACCAACGCCTTCTCATGCCACTGCATTTGAGAAATATCAGTGCATTCACACACCCCAATTTATCTTTGATGCCCATATAATAGTTAGGAAAGTAACTGGGTTGTGTGAAATAAACTAGTTGTCATGGACGGGGATCACACTGATGATTTAATTATTGATAGTTACCCTGAAGGAGTATGTCATGCTTTCTTGTATGATCTAAGAGGTTTGGGGCTGTTTGTTTGTATTTTGTTTGCATGTTGATACAATAGTATGTTCCCTAGAGCATAGGGAGCTTTTATTTGTTTATAGAGCTTTTATTTGTTTGTAGTAGCAGAATGAAGGAGCTGCATTTGGTCTTACACATGACAAACTTCCAGAACCAAGATTTCAATAGTACCCAGATCCAATCTACAGACTCTCATATGAATAATTGGAATTTCTTTCCACATGTCAAGCATCATCAGCTTTTCAAACAATTAAATATGAGTCTCTGAGGTCATCCCTCACTCTCCATCCAATGGCCATAACCACTACCTATAAGATTCTCATCTACAACAAATAATAAAAGAAAACACATCTAACAATGTCTTGTGGGTCAATAGGGCTTCAACTCTTCATCGTTGGAGTTGGACAATAATTTTTTAAGGCTCTGTCAAAGCTTAATACACACATAATTGAAACAGTAAAAGGAAAAAGGAAATTTAATTTTCCGATTCTGAACACGTTTTGTTGCAGAGTGGAGAAATTACAACTATTGTTCCGTTATTTAGTGTGTTATTACAACATTATATAACACAGAACATTTATTGTTATAGAAAGTGCTTTTCACTTTAAAGGCCCAGGTCATAAAAAGTTGTGCACTGGTTGTTATCATTTACCTTTTCCTTAGGTACATTACTTTTCATTCGCTTTCATTAGTGCTCTGCTCCCTAGCGTGCAAGTAACTTAATGTCTACTTGCCAAAACTCAGCTGGGGAGAAAAAAGGAGTTATTCGTGCTTCAGTTCTTTAAGATGGAACAAGGCATTTTGCAAGAGATGGTAGTTGTAAAAGAGTCAGACAGAGGAGTGTATAAAGTGCGGCTAGCGAGCATAGCATTGCTCTCCCTATCTGCAAGACTTAATAGGCTTCGAGCAATTAATAGATGCTATTAGAGTTTTATGTGATCTTAATTTTGCAGAGTGCACTCACAATGATGCCTCTAAAATGCTTGGTTAATCTTTTCTCACAAAGCTTGATGTTTGCTTTTAGTACAAGGCAGCTTTTTGGTTATTGTTCCTGAGAAAGGGAAAAATTATTTGAGGTAGCTATCTGGAATTACTTGCCTAGAACTTGAAGACTGAATCAATCTACTTATCTTTTCTGTTTGCTGAAGTGTCATTTTCAGATGATCTGATGTCTGTTCCCTGCTACAGTTTAGGGCAATGAGTTAATGTCAGGAATATGTAGAAACTATACACTTCCAAAATATTAGATCTGAGGAGGAAGCAATAAAGCTTGCACTTTACTATCTGAGTAATTCACTTGGAAAACTGTAGTATAAAAGAACAAAAATGGTAGAACACCTGGAGAATAACATCCAGTGAACCCATTGATTTTCTTGGGTTTTCCCTCAGAGTTTATGAAGAGAGCCAGTGCAAAAGGTCACTCAGGTTGCAGCTTTCCAAGTGGAGTCACTGGTTACGGAGTATCAGTAGAGTGTTAGAGAATACTTTTACCAAAATTTTACATTTAGAGAGCTGAGATCATTTAAAAACAATCATTGGACAACTGGGGAAAATAAACAATGAAAAATATTGAAAATTATTTACCATCACACACACACACACACACACACACACACACAATCGTGAGGAAAAGTAACCCACCTGTAACCCACTGGTGATGCCACAGGGGTGAGGGTGGTATTTTGCTGAATCTGGGAAATTAATATAAAATCTCTGAAAAGCCCCTGGAGGATTAGAATGGATTAGGTCACACTGTTGAGGACTAATTGGGGGATAAGGCTTGGGATATAAAAGATTTTATTTCTGTTCTTTTCAGACCCCTCATAGAGGGCCTACTTTCAGAATCAGCTCTGGCATATGGAAGCTGAGCTGAATGTCCTCCCTTAGAAAGCTTCACTCACTCTAACTTCCTCTTTAACTCTGATTCTGGAGACCAGGGGGATTTTATTTGGATGGAAGGTAAGAAAAAGCCTTTTTAAGATATGAAGATATTTCTACTATAAATATGACACTATAATATATAAATAATAGCATATAGGCATAGACAAGATAGGAAATGAAGTCTCCTGTATCTTTCCACCATATAATAGATACTCAATCATACCTATTTTATTATCAAAATTAGGATGAGTTCAGGAAAGTCTTCCCTGAGAAAATGACACTAGATACATGTGTTTTGAAAAAAAAAAAAAAAAAGGTGGAAATTAGTCTGATTAAATAAGTAGAAGTCATTCTAGGCACAGGAAACAAGGGGTATAAAGGCAAATGCATGGCACAGAATAAGTCTGAAAGTATGTCTGTCTGTGTGGCTGGAGAAAGCATGCTGAATTGTATATATTTGGAGTAGAATTGTGATCGAAGACTTTATGGAACACATCATGAAGCAAAGCTAAGGAATTTAGACATTTTCCTGAGGACCATTAAAGTGCTACAAGGAGGAGAGTTTAGTGTCAGATATAATAACAGAAAGTTGGCTCAAGCTGTGGTGTGGGAGCTGATACAGCGAGAGAATGATGCTCAAACAAGGAGTTGGGGGTATAACAGGTAATTCAGATGAAAAGTGAGGAGAGCTGAGATGAGTTTCTAGAAGGAAAATGGGTAGAGTTCATTTTATTAAGGTTATAGAATTTGCAGAATTTTGCAACTAATAGGATATGGTGCTAGTAAAAAAGAAAGAGTTGGCTACATTTTATTTGGTTATTTTCAGCATAAAGCTCACTCATTATTCCACTGGATAGCCAATCTATTTCTGAAAATTTTTATAGGAAGTTGAAATCTGCCTCTCTGCAACTTGATCTTCATTTTTCCTGCTGGAACTGTAAAAAAAAAATAAATCGATCTCCCACATGCCAGTCTTTCTGATATTTAAATACAGCTATATTTTCATCCCGACATCTTCATTTTTTTCTAGACTTTTTTTCTAAAATGAACACAGTTCTTTATTTCTTAAATGTATGATTTCTAGACATCTCTCCATCTTAGCCACTCATTTCTAAACATACTCATGTGAAAATACATTTATTAAAAAATATATATTTACTTACTAAGAGAGTGTAAGCAAGGAGCAGGGGCAGGGGGAGAGGGGGGAAGAGAATCTCAAGCAGACTCTCTGCTGAGCACGTGATGTGGGGCTCCATCCTAGGACCCTGAGATCATGACCTGAGCTGAAATCAAGAGTGCGTGCTTAACCAAATGATCCTGCCTCACGTGCCCCTACTTGTGTGTAAATAATTTCAAAATGTAGGGGCCAACATCATCCCAGATGTGGGATGGCCAGTGTAGAGCCAAGAAGCAGAAGCTCCTCAGAGCCTGAGCTTCCATTATCTTCTTTCATCCCTACCCAGTTCTTTGGTCCCTTTGATCATTCATTCCTTCTTCCCTTCTTTCCATTCTTTTTGTCAGTTATATCACACAAAGTTAGTGTTGAGTTTTCAGTAGTCTAAAATCCTGAAAGTACATTGCGTTAAAGAGTCCTCTAATTTATATATAAGTAGCTATATTATTTTAACCTAATGCAGAAAATTTATGATAGTGCAATCTCAGCATATTGATGGAATTGATAGTTATGATTTTGAGTTCTAACTCTTTCATTTACCATATCAGTTATTCCTCATGCTATCCACTCCATTTATAAAACATCTGCTTATTTCCAAATAGATAATAGTCTTCTGAATTGTCATGACCCTTAATTCCTCTCTTCTGGAACTAATCACTTGATGCCTTGTGTTACAGTTATTTAGTGATAGGACTTATCTTTCATAAATGATAAGTTCCTCATACCACTCTCTTTGCTGATTTACTTCTTTTTATTCTTTTTAATGGCTTAGAACATAATAAATAAGTATTTTAGCAAACAAATGAGTGGATAAATTTAAAAGGCAAGAAAATTATCACCATTTTCTTCAAGTATCCTTTGTTTCTGTTTTCACAATCAACTCTATTCCATCCATTGTAGATTGAAAATCTTCTTGTCTGATAGAGCATTTCAAAAGGAAAATTCCAATTGAGTATCTGATTTCCAGCTCTCATTTATAAAGATTATCTCATCTTCCACAAGTGATAAAGCTGAACTTTCCCTTATTCTATCTGAACATACATTTTTAAATCTTGTGCCTATCCTTGATTATTCAGTTTCCTTTCTCTCTGATGCATGCCCTTTGCAAATGCAGCTGGGCTTCTTCCTGTCTGGCCATATTGGTTTTTGGTTTTTTGGTTTTTGGTTTTTTGGTTTTTTTGGTTTTTTTTTGGTTTTTGGTTTTTTTCTCTGCTCAGCAGGGAGCCTCCTTCCCTCTTTATCTCTGCCTGCTTCTCTGCCTACTTGTGATCTCTGTCAAATAAATAAATAAAATTTTTAAAAAAGTATTTCTTAAAAGAGAGTAAGTTTATTCTAAAATTGATATGGGAAACAAAACTCTAAAGCAAAAGCTTAAGGCAGATGAATCTAGATTGTTAGAAGATAAACTAAAGTATATTCAAAATTTTAAGAGTTTGAGAAAAATTGATTCCAACTGGGCAACACCAACCTGGAAGTGGTTAGAAGTGCTCCACCAATGGTTTGCGGAGGGACTCTTACAGTGAAAAGGTAGAAGCAGAGTAAGGAAATTGTGGATTTGCTATAGTTTCTAAGATTTTCTTCAACCATACTATTTAACGTAGCTTAAAATCTACCTGGTTATTTGTGATTGGTTGTCCCTAGGATTAAATTTTATAACCTTCAGGCACTCACAGGCTTAGATTTTCATTTGCATACTTAGGCCACAGCAGCATTAGATCAACATCAATCTAATGGCTACCTTATTTAATTATTTTTACAAGACCTATCACATTTTAAAAGATCATAACAAAAAGTACAGTAAATAAAACTGCATGATAGGAAGCAGAATTGTTCATCCATTTAGTAAGTACTTAATGTGCACCTATAGTAAGTCAGGCCTTTTTCTAAGGATTTGGGATAGAGTAGTGAAGAAATCAGAAGAAAAAAAAAAGTTCTGTCCCCATGGAGTTTATATTCTCAGAGGAAAAGACATATAATTCAAAAAATTAATATGTAAAATACCAAATATGTGAGATGCTAATAAGTGGGATGGAGAAAAAGCAGAAAGGGGAATGAGAAATGTTAGGAATGTTAAATATCCAATAGGGTAATTAAGGAAAAGCTCACTGATGAAGTGATATTTAACAAGGGAGTGAAACAAATCATGGTATGCCATGTAGATACTTGGAGGAAATTTTCTAAGCACAGTAAACATGAAATGAATAGGTTCTGAGGAATGAGCATGTTCGGTGTTTCACAGTAACTTGAAAGAGAACCAGGAGTTAAGAGAACCACAGTGGGGAAAAAAAAAGAGAGAGCGAGAGAAAACTACAGTGAAAATACTAAGCAATGATAAGCAATGAGGTCAGAGAATTAAAAGGTCATGGTCATCGAAAGTTCTGTTGGTCATTATAAATATTTTGGCTTTTCATCTGAATTCGATGGGAATCCATTGGAGGGTTTTGAGCAGAGCAGTGACATAATCTGACATGCATAAGACAGACTCCTCTGGATTCTGTGTTGTGAATAAACCATTGAAGGGGAAAGTCAGAAGCAAGGAAGTGGGTTAGGATAATAATATGATTTTGTATAAATAAAGTTGGTAGCAAGATAGGCAATGTGAAAAGAAGGTGGTTATAAGAGCAAGTAGAATAAGGTCATGGGGGAAGAATGAGAAGTTAAACTTTGGGCTTGTAAAACTGGAGATGCCTATCAGATGTTCCCATGAAATGTCATGTAGGTACTTTCATGTGTGATTCTAGATTATATGGAGAAAACGTGGGCCGCAGATATAAATTTGGGTATATTTCAGTATACAGAGGATATTTGAAGATATAAAACTGATGAGATCATCCAGAAAGTAACTGTAGAGAAAGGATGAAATCCTGGGACAGCCCATCGCTAGAGATTAGGGAGATTAGAAAGTAATTATAAATGGCACAGAGAAGAGGAGTTGCCAGTGGAGTAGAACACCTAAATGTGGAAGCTGAGTAATAAATTTGGCTGGCCCTTATCCTTGGTTAATGGGAAGTGACCTGCAAATCCTTAAATTCTCCTGAGAAACAAGATCATCTTTATAATTTATGGAGGACTGACAGATAGTTCATGCCAATGAGATGACTCAAGATAGGGGCAAGCCATACCAGAAACACCAACCCTGTGGTTAGAAGGTTGAGTCATGTGATATCAGCCTGCTCTCTGGCAAGAGGAGGAGAGTTGGATATTGAATTCAACAGAGTGGCCAGGGATTGAGTCAAGTGTGCCTATGTCAACAAACCCCACTACAAGTTCTGAAAACTAAAGCTAGACTAAACTTTGCTGGTTGGGAATACTCTGTTGTTGCACAGTAATGTGCCTGGAGGGTAGTGAGTCCTGAGGATAAGGAAGCTTAATGTTTGGGATCCTCCCAGACTTTCACCCTGTGTACATCTCCCTTTGGCAGGTATTGCTTTGTATCCTTCTGTTATTAAAATGATAATAGTTAGTATAGCACCTTTCCTGAGTTATATGAGTCATTCTGGTGAATTACTAAGGGTAGTAAGAACCCATGAATTTGTAGAAAGGAGGTCAGAGGTGAGGGTGGCCTGGGAAACCCTAGATTCATGGCAGTCTTGTGGAGGGCTGTACCCTTAATGTTGGGCTCAACTCTGAATAGCTGGTATCAGAAGTCATTGCAGAGGCCAGTGGAAGAATATATTTCAGGGAACAGGTAGTGATTATGGGAATCAGGTTATATGCAGACTGAGAATGGAGGTCTCTACTCAACAATGTGGAAACTATGGGTGACTTTGAAAAGAGAATGTTTCATAGAGGTAGGGCAGTGAAATCCTGATTGCAGAGCATTATATCTAGAATAGGAGGAGATGTATTATAGTTGGCAAGTCAGACTACCCTTTTGAAAAGTTTTGCTGTCAATGGAAGAAGATATTTGTGGCTTTAGCTGGAGGTAGAAGATGTGGGATTAAGAATATATTTTTTTTCTTTTTTAAGATTGGAGATTTTACAGAATGCTTACACTGATGGAAATAATCCATTAGAGGGAAAACACAGATGAGGTAAGTGATGGCGAGAACAATGACTGAACATTATCCTTGAGCATATGGAAGGCACTGCATTAGATACATAATTTAGAGGTTAACCTGGGAAAAGAGCACAGATAATGCTTCCACAGTAGGGGAAGAGAAGGAAGTGTATGGGCATAGATGCCTTCAAAGGATAGGGAACTTGCACAGAAGTTCTCTTCTGATTGCTTCTGTTTTTAATGGAACACAAAACAGGGTTATGGTATGTGGGTGAGGATAGTGTAGAAGTTATTGGAGGCCTGAGAAAAGAAAGCAGGTATGAACCCCAGGTAGCACTAAAGAACATGAAGAGAGTGGTCATGAATATAAAGTGAAACCAGTCAGCTTGGTGACAATGAAAACACGGAGAGTCCCTCCACTTCTACAGAATTAGAAGTGATGGTAGGATAAAAATGGTGATCACTTGAGAGGGCTCCCAGGGAAGAAATGCCTTTAAGGCACTTAGACCAAGAAGATAAGATGAATATTTAGAAAAAAAAAAAAAGTGAGGATGTCAAAAGCTTGCCAATAACAGATTAGTGGAAAAAAATAGAAAATCCATGAAGAAAACTCTGTGTATATTTAATAATGGTAGTATTTCACATCCATTCAGAAAAAGTGGATTATTTAGTACATTATTGTAACTAGAGGAAAAGGTTAGATCTCTGTCTTACATTGTATACCACAAAAAGTTCAGACAGGTCAAATATTTAAATATGAAAAAGGAAGTATAAATTTGCTATTAAATTTATAAAATAATTTTCAAATGGGTAGAGCCTTTCTAAATATGACACATAAAATACAGAAATTATTGTGACTTATACTGATAAATTTTACTACATAAAGTTTAAAAAAATTATTACCAAGCATGTATAAGGAAAGGCCAAAGACATGGGTTAAAATGAAAAATAATGTTGTTATTTATACTATAGAAAATGGCTAACTGATTTTATTTTTAGTCAATATCACAATTTATAGTCAGTAAGACCTCTAAAATGGGCAAAGAATATGAAAAAGAACTTAATAAAAAAAGAAATGCAGCTAGCTCTTGGGCATATTAAAATATGAAAAGTTACTTAATATTAGCCATATTAAAAATGCAAATGAAAACTAAGAAGCTCCAAATTTTACCCATCAAATTGGCAAAGATCAAAGTGTTTGATAAGATACCATCGAGGCAGAGATAATAATTGCAGTCTGTGAGTATAAGATGGGAAACAAATGAAGTAGTCATTAATAGGGTACTTTGTTAAATAAAATATGGTGTATCATTATAATGGAACACTGAGCAGCCAATCAAAAGAATGAACTAATTTTATATGCTACTTTGAAATGAGCTACCAGAAAACTTTGTCACCATAGTTTAAGGAGAAAGCAATATCACAGAGTAAAACTGTAAAGTAAATACTATGAAAAGGACTGCTCAAGATTCAGACATTGCATATGATAGTTACTTTCAATCAAAATAAAAAGTGAGCATACATACACACACATAAATATGTATATATACTTGTATTTGCATAAAATATATAGGAATATATAAAAATGTTAATTGTTTGCTTCTGGAACAGGGCTTGGGTTCTATACCAGAGTAGAATGGAACATAGTCCTTCACTATATACTTTTTTGGAACTTTTTAAATTGTGTGCCATTTTTTGTGTTATCCTTTATATATTCATATTTTTCACTTTAAAAATTTTAAGGAAATATTTTAAATTTCAAACTATTGAAAGACTTTAAATATGCAAATTTAATAAAGGTAAATCAGTATCAATTGAAAATAAAAGCCTTTGAAATTTTAAAAACATAATGTTAAATTTTAGACAATAAAAGTAATAACATTGTGAAGGTGAATTCACAAGGGAGCTGAAGGATACTGATGATGACTTTTTAAGGAGAATGATGTGGTTTGTGTAATTCTACCTTGGTTAAAATATTAAGTTAAGGATGATTGCTAAAAATGTTCAGAAAGTTAGTAAAAGAAAGTAAAAAGACTATACTTTCCAAACCTGAGATGCAAAAAATAAGGAACATTAAAAAGTTCATCAAGGAAAAGAAAATGAATAACAAAAATGTGAGATAGTAATACTTGATGATAGAAAAATGTCCAAATTTGTCAGTAACCACAATAAATGTGAATACAGTTAACTCACTTATTTAAAGTCAGAGCAACTCAACCTCCTTCCCTTTTATGTTAAGAAAAACTCAAAAATTAATTACAGTGCCCCTGCTAATAACAGCTAATGTGGTTTTGGAAATCCTTGTTTGGCATTTATTTCCCCTAAATATATGTGTTTTGTTTCCTCTTTTCTTGTGTTTGCTTGGGGTTTTTTGTGGTGTATGTGTGTACACGTGTATGTCTGTTTGTGTGTGTGTGTGTGTGTGTGTGTGTGTGTCCTAAGCAGAAACCTCTAATGTATAAACAAAGGTCATGAGGCAGGCAGGTTATAGCAATGACTCAGTTCCTCCCCTTCTCTGGTCCTGGCTATGTTTCTGTGCAGAGCCCTCCCACTTTGCTTCTGGTTTTGGCCTTGGCCATGTGACTCACTTTGGCCAAAGGAGTATTAACAAGCATGACACAAGCAGAGACTCAGGAAATGCTTGTATAATGAGGTTTTCTAGCTTCTGCATCTTTCCTTCACTCTGAGACCATGCCTGCCTGACAATGAAAGACTTGAGTCTTTGAAAGACAAAGCCAAGTCACAGCAGTCATTCCAAGCAAGTATGTCCTAGTGCAGGAAAAAGCCAGTCACCCCCATAATATGTGCATAATTTCCACAAGATATGTAAAATCATCCAATTAACCCACAGATTTGTGAACTAAATCCATGTTTATTGTTTTGCACCACTGAGTTTTGAGCTGGTTGGCTATGTAACAGGATGGAGGTAAAAGACACTGGGTACAGCTGACAAGACTTTTTGGATTGACTTTCCCAGTGAGTCAAGAATAAGGACAATGGTGAGATGCCATGTGTCCTTATATGTCAATGTAAGCCCGCACTCTCCAGCAAGTGAGACGTGCCTCGCTCACAGAACCTTGAAGGACCATTTTATAAAAATTCTCTCCACCAATTGATCAAAATATGACTGACTTTAAAAAAGCAGCAAGGGTCTAATAACCCCTGCTAATCTATACTTATTAGCATCAATTTATGTTCTTTCAACTCTCTGTTCAACTGTGACTTAATTCTTCCCATTTGCCAGTCTTACCCAGCTTCCGACAGTTGCCTTCTCTTTTCTGGCTCTCTTGCCTCTGTTTAACCTGCCACAGCCTTTTGTTTCCCCCCCGTGCTTCAGGAAAAGGAAGATAACTTGGCATACCTGCCAAAGACTTGTGACAGTAATGTATGAGCAGGGTTCTCCCCTGATGTCTCAGAATAAAACGGTACCCTCAAAAAGACAAACCCTCTGTCATTTGGTTTCCAGGGATACAAACATATCTAAAAATGCAGAGCTAAATACATTTAAAGTAAGAAATTCTTTAAAAAGTGGAAGTGCAGGAATGATCTAGAGGAAAAAATACAGGCTTTGGAGTCAAACACTCCTGGGACTGAATCCTGACAGCCATACACCGCCAGCAACTTACTTAGCTGCTTGAGCATCCCTTTCATCTTCTGCAAGATGTGAGGATTGTATGAGACAGAATAACTGAACTCTTAGCAAAACCAGCATACTTCTTCTCCCAAGTCTCTCTGGCCTCACTGACAATGACTTCTTTCACCTTACTCCGCAATATCCCCCAAATCCTTCAGCAATTCTGCTCTGTCTCAGCCCCTCCAAACTGCCTTTCTCTCTGAGCAAAAGCCCCAAGGTTACTAGGATCCAACACCCAAAACAGAAGAGAAAGCTAGAAATAACATTTTAAAATTCTTCTTTGGATGCATTTTCAAATTGGAATCCTTTATCCTTCTTAATGCTTCCACAACTCACTAACAAAACACTATTATAAATTTCATAGAACTTGCAGAACAAATCAGGAAGATACTTTGTAAAGCAATCATGAGGATGGTGTTAGATACAATTATCTGCCATAATTAATAGGATATAGCTAGTGAACTTGATTTATAGATCTATGGAATGATGGCCATTTCCTAAAGGAATGAGACCTGGGACCTGAGACAGGTCTTTGACAAGTAAAAATTCACATCTTGGTTATCTGATAGTAGTTTTCTCAGTTGTTGATTACACTGGATTATGACTCATTTAAATATCTTTTCAGTTTAAATCCCTAGTTTGTGCCATATCCACTTTCATAAGCATTGAATTATAGTTGATAAAGTGTGCCATTTTTCTTTTTTGATCAGTAGGGTAAGATTCCTGTTCTTACACTCTTCTAAACAGGAGGACTACAAAAAGCACCAAAATCTTGACGAATGAGGTACCAAGTACTTATTCCATGGCTGAGATTAAAAATAGAAGCTACCCTGTATTGAATGTCTCAGACGTGTTAAGTACTTTATGCATATTATCTTATGTAAGTCTAATGAAAACCCTTTGGGGTAAATATTTTTAGCCCCATTTTATAGGATGAAGTATTGACGCTTAGAGAAGGAAAGTTCTCAAGCTAAAAATAGCTACTTAAATATACGTTTGGATGCAATACTGTTAAATCAACAATAAAATAGGTATAACAACCACCATCCTGCCCCTGTTTTGCTTCAGCTATCTGGAAACAATTTTCCCTCTGCATTTATATAGTGGGCATCCCAGATGCTGTCATTTTCTCCTTTTATTTCCTCCTCTCAGGATTCACCTGCTGCCTAGTCATATTCATTTGACTTGCTGTATCTGCTTTTGAAGGGAGCTGCTCATGCTGTTCTTGAAGGATTTTATAGAAGGGCATTTTCATGTCAGTAGCCAGATGAAGAGTTGAATTTTAAAATGAAGAGGAGAACTCAAAGGTGGATGGGATTCTTTTCAAACTTTAAAAGCTGTATGGAGATAATGGGTTAAAAATAAAAGTTTGGTATAAATTTAATGAACAGTTGCTTGGGTTGCCATCATTAAACATGTAAGTGCAATATTATTCTCTGTGACTTCTCTTGTCCTTGGCCATTATAGTTAGGAAAGCTTCTTACGGCACAAATATAACTAATAAGGCATCATTTTAAGTGTATTTTTGGTACATAGATGTTATTAATAAGTGAAGAAAGGCTTATTTCAGCCATTCTTATATGATATAGCAAGAAAAAAAAAGATGGGGAATCAGACTAACTTTTTATGGAAGTAATCCTAAATTCCTTAGAATTGGGATGCCATATTTTCATGTCTACAGGGAGCAAAGGAAGGATAGCATACAAAATACTAATTTCATTTTTTGCATGATACTATTTTTTGATACTATATAAAACTAAACAGAGCACCTTGGGTTCTCAGAAATGCTACAATGATGTTAACATCTTGCTCTTATCCCATAGAGGTGATCCAACTTGGAAGCTACCATCAGAATATAATTCCTGCTGATAAACTAGATATTCATGAGAAAATGCAATTTCCAAGCATTCCTTTCAAGGCGAAGACTTCCTCACCTGTCAGAATCATCTCACTAAAAGAAATTGAGACATACTATAATATAGTTAATGTTTTCTCTATTGAAATTTTTCTCGGGCTGAAATTTGGATATCTCTCATTTTCTTGTTTCAAGTTTAGGTTATAAAGTGACATATGATTTAGTGCCCCAAAGCACTTTTCAGACTAAATTAGTCCCAGCCTTTTATAAATGCCTAAGAGAAATTAAACAGCTTAGCCGTAATTGAACAACTGGCTAGAGGTAGAAGCTAAAATGAGAAGCCTCTGTAGTGTTTTTTTTCCAGCCAGGACACGGTGGTGTCTTCCTGCTACAATCTGAACATTTTTTCCCTCTTTATCTGCCTTCGGTGGAGACAAAACAGCTGGTCACCATTCTTCCTGTTTGGATAAAGAGTGCAAGAATGGGTTATAATAAAAATCACCTCCTTCCCTCCAGTCTAATGGGTGATGATTCCACTGAAGGGAAAGAGCAATAGAGGGGAAACTTGCAATGTTGCTGGCCTGTTTCCATGCAGGCTGTGGATAATAGAGCTCTTTGATGTCTGGTACTTCCGTAGCCACCAAACTCAGCTTCCCAGTCAACAGAAAAGCTATTTTACATTACTTTTGATGTGATGAAATAACTTAACTAGACATGGTTAATCACATAGCTGGTGATTATGCCATGCAAGGAAAAGCCATTAAAATAAGCCAAGTGCCACCTCAAAAAAAGAACAAAGGAAAACTCCCTAGCAAGTCTGCACATAGCTGACTCACGTGCTCTGGCATGACATGGTTTTTTACCATCCAGATTCACTCTCACTATTTTCATAACATGAAACATAAACATCACTGCTTCCATGAGAATTCTGCATACCTGCCGCACTTGCTAATTTCCTATTCTGCGAGGCAGTCACAATTTGTCTTTACTCTGTTCCAGACATATCTGGCTTTGATCACACCGCCGGGCTGAACACCGACAGATTCTGGGACTAAAGCAGAGAAAGCTCTTTTGTAAAAGTTTAATCCCACTTAGGTCATCTGTTTATTGCTTTGTCCCAAACATCTAGGTTTTCAGATGATTTGACTAGTATCACAAATGCAAATCCTATAATAAATGAGAGTACCTACAGGTTAGCAGCATCAAAGGAAAAGAATGCTCTGGGGAGAACAGCACTGACAAGTTGGTTTATTAGTTCAGCTGGCTCTTAAAGACCAGCCAAGGTCCTGTTTTCAACTAGACTGTTTATTTGTATCAGTGGATGCTCAACTATTTCAAGAAAATAAGCAAACTAGATCTACTAGACTAGATTCTTTCCATGTAGAAGAAATTCTAATTTCTGTAAATCTCGATGAACTGAGAGGTAATCAAATATGACATTTAACCCACATTCATAGATTTCCCAAAGCCTGGCAACCAAACGAGTCAATGATCTTGAAATTAAGCTATTAATTATAACATATAATTACATCAAAAATTAACTATGGGCTAAATAATCTACGAAGAATTAGGTGGCCTAGATGTTGGTAGAACATAGAGGGGCACTGTTGTATAAAAACCATCCAAGGACCAAGAGAGACGTTAAGAAGATATAATTCTAAATATTAGAACTTTGGGGTATAATTTTAGAGAAAATTACTCAGTGCTATAAAAGGAATCTACACTTTGTGCTTAGATGATTTATCTTTTTAGGGAGGAATAGGACAAATCTCAAAAAATCCATTCAACATAAGAAAAACTGCATTTTTCAATAATGGATGGATTTGTTAACTGATTTCAAAAATAAAATGCCAACGGGTCATTAAAAGTTTAATTACAGATGCTTTCAGTGTCTATATCTCTGTGTGAAATGACAAGGAAACTAGTTAAGCATTCTGTGCCCTAGTTTCCTAAACAAAAAATGTTGGGCCTCATTCACTCAGGCAAAAATATTTACTGAGCGCCCACTATGTGCCACAGGATTTAAAGTAGTGAGCCAGCCAGAGTCTTTGCCCTCTTGGAACTTACAATCTGGCAAAGGAAAGACATAAACGTGATAGTGGTATCAACTCTGAAACAAACAATAAAGATGATGTGACAATGACTTGGGGAGAAAAGCACTACTTTCATCAGGGATCATCTCACCTGATGGGGGAGGAAAAGCCTAGCAAAGATGTGGTGTGGGATGGAGTTGGAGGAGAGAATTCCAAAGTGCTGAACTAAACCAAAGGACTTAGCCAGGATTGGACTCGGTGTGATAGAACCACAAGAAAGACAGTACTATAAGCATGATCATGATGAGTAAAACCAAGTGTGGAAAGTGGTTAAGTCGGAGAAAAAAGAAGAAACTAGAGACATGGTATTTAGACCAAGGTATGGAATTTGGATGAAAGCCTAAATGGATTGGTAAAATATCCAAGGTTTTGAATGAGAGAGTAAAATGGTATTTACACATTCAAAGACAAATTTGAGTACAGATTCGATCTCCCAGTAGCAAGAATTGAGGGAGAAAAACGAGTTAGGAAGGTAATAGCTACTGGGAGTGGATTAGATGGTTTTGAATTCAGACAGAATAGATCAGAAGTTCTTGAAATTTCTTAGCAATGGATCATTTTGCCAGTCTGTGGAGACCTCTCAAACTGTTTTTAAATGCATAAAATACAATGTAAAGAATTAAAAAGAACTAGTAAATTAAAATATAATTATGTAAGTATTTTAAATGTATGATTAATACATTAAATACCACAATTTAGTATAAATAAAATTTTGAAATGTCTGCACAAGCTGTAATATAACATGGAAATATCTGATTAATATTGGTAACAAGGTACTACTAATATTACTGTGGTTGGTGTTACATTCATGATTAAAGAAAATGCTGAAGTTTAGTTAGATGTGTATGAAAACAAAGCTGCAAGTTTTTCCATATAAATTCACATGTCCCTGAACTCTGGGTCATACATGATCATGCTTGTGGCTTCCTCTGCTTATAGCACTTTTTCTTCCATTGAGCCTTTTCTAGGGAGCTCAAATTCCAGATAACTATACCATTTCTATCCCTAAAGAGAATCTGTGTTGATATCAGGATAAACTCTATGAAGATTTTTCAGTTTGCTAAGATATCCTGACTTCACTTACAGTTGGCTTCCAACACAAGATTTAGATGTCAGATACGAATAAGCAGTAAAACCAGGGCGCATGGCAACATGCAACCACCACTACTTTGAAAATATTACATAAATAGTATGTACACCACTTAACTCCTGTTTATATACAGAAACACCTTCTCTTATCTTCTCAGAAACAATAGAAACAATGGGAAAAATATAACTAGGGATCAAAAGTGCTGGGTTTTGCTCTTGGATCTTCTTAATTGTTTGATTGCCTCTGACAAATTACATGACTCACTGATTTCCTCACTTATACTATAAAGCTAAAGTATATCTACTTTGCATCAACCACCCTGGCATGCTACTTTTCTATAAAAAACTAAGCAGGTTGAATAAAGTGAAATAAATCTTTTTACACTATTGATATCATCTGATGCATTTCTCATGGTTATTAGGTTTGGTTTGATTACACTGTATGTAAATTGCAGAAGAGTTCTAATTGTTTGACAGGCTTAACACCTTTCAAAGAAATTATATCTGGAATAGGGAAATCCTAGTTTTGATATTATCTTTGAGATATTAAACAGCTTTGTCTTCCACTTCTTTAATATTTATTTTAAGTATATTTTGTTCCATACCCAGTTTTCCCCTTCCACTCCCAGCAACCATTGCTTTCAAGGTAACTTTCTAATACAGAATGAGAAAGGAAATCCGAACCAAGGACTTTCATCATAAATTTTTAAAAATGTGAAAATAAGAGATCTTTCTAATTTCAAAAAATATGTATTTTTATTTATGTACCTAACCTTAAACACAAATACAGGTTATATATACAAAGCCCCTGAAATCTATCCAAATCAACTTAATGAGAATCAGTTTTTGTAAATCTACTGCTAGCCGTTTCAATTAGTGATCTTGGTATCACAAAATTTTAAGGAAGCCATGATAAAAGACCTAAGTTAGCTAAAATGTCTTGTATAATATGACGTGGGCATTAAGAGGTCAATTTCTGTGAGAGCTATCACCATGACATTTACCATGAAGTTGCAATCAGTGTTTAGGTGTGACATGAGAGTTTTACATTCACCTGTAGTTTTGGAAAGCCCCAGAACTGGGTTAATGGAAAGAGGACTTCAATTTTTACTTCTTGGCCAAAGACAACAGGCATTCCCTCATCAAGGAAATGAACCCAGAATGAAAGCCAAGACTGTTCATAAGCAAGGAGTCTTACTGACCTGGTTACTATGTGAGGCAAGAGGAGAGGTATTACTAAAGGTAAACATAGTTGTTTTTATTACACATAGAATTTGAGATAATTAACTAGAAGGAAGTTTAGCTATATTAATGTCATCTATGATAAAAAGATGGGAGCAAAATGACATAATTGAACCATGATCTTTGAGGTCAGCTATATATTAACCCAATTTCTCATTCTACAGCTAATGTCTTGGCCAGTTACTTAAAATATTTTACGGATCAGATTTCTAATCTATAAACTCAGTCATGATAATAGTGACTAACAGAGACCCCCTAAGGAGCCCTGAGATAATCCATGTGGAAAAGTATCTTGCAATTGAGTAGGCAATGCGAGTTTTGCTCTTGCCAAAATAAGTGTTTGTTTTTTTGTTTTTTGTTTTTTTTTTGCTAATCTGGACTAATACAAATTAAATAGAGCTACTTCTTAATTTTCAGGCATTGTAATATAATAGGATGTTCTGGATAAGATGCCTTTTTTTCTTGGTTTGGATCTTCCATATATGTTTCCTCTTTTCCACACCATACAGTCTTCCTGCTTCCTTCTTACCCCTCTTCTTTCTTTTCCTCTTTTTTCCTACTGGTCCATCTTACACCAATTGTACCTTAACCCTTCTTCCCCTCCTTTATTGTTATCTTCCTCCTGCTGCCTTTCCTCTTGCCATCTCATCACTGTTTTCCTTCTTCTCTCTGGCTCAGCTTCAACACTCATTTGCACTGTGACCATACCAGCCAGCTGTGCACTAAACTGCATGCTTATCTTTCCAACCAATCCCAGAACTCTTTGATCTTGCAGAGACCTGACCAACCATGGCATTTCTTTGAACTCAATGCCTTTGGCTTTTCTCAATAGCTCTTCCTAACTTTTGCCTGTAATCTTGCTTTAGCTGGAATTCCATTTGTTAAAAGGTGCCAACTGCGTAAGTGCCAAATATTTGAGGTTTTGTTATGTGATCAGAAATTTGGATATTTTAAATCAAGGAATTTTAGCAGTGCTCTAGTGCTTAAATGAGTATAAATAAATACACATTTAAGACTTTAAACGAGACAATACAACTTTTCCGTGACTAAAATTAAGAAGAAACAATGGCAAATATAAAATGGCTGTTTGTATTATATTGTTTCTAATCAGGGCAATATTAACAATTTTCTTAGCTCTGCAAAAATTCCATTAAAATCTCCTCCCTCAAATTGTGAAGTAAAGCAGCTTAATAATTTAATAAAATCCAACTTTATAAGTCTAATGTATTTATTTAAACTGAATTATAATTATGATGGAGAAGTGGTATAAAGAGATTAGAAGATTATAACATGCAAAAATGTAGAAAAACTATAGTCCTAAAAAGGAATATTGAAGTAATTAGTCACATTGACTTGGAAAAGTTAATAATAGATTTGCATGTTACATTAGTCAAGTTTGGTTTTTTTTTTTTATTTGCAAACTAGAAACAATATAACACAGTTGTTTTTCTCTCTCCCTCTCTCCCTTGGTTATCCTTAAAGAACTGGTCATTTATTTGGAAAAGGATTTAAAAAAATCTGATTGAATTCTCTCGAAAACTGCAATACAAAATTATTTGTGACTGCATTGTTACCACATTGATTGTAAATGTTAAAGCCAATGGGTTGGTCCTTTATGAAATGTAGCTGGAGGCTCTCTGGCTCAGTTTTATTTATAAATAAAAGGTGGGAAAGGAAGCAAATTACAATTTCAGAGTGAGTGAATATTTTCCAAAACATTCACAAAGGAAGGAAAGGAAGAAAGAAAGAAGGAAGGAAGGAAGGTAGACATGAAGGCAAGGAAATAAAAGACTTTATTCTTCCTTTTATTGAAAGTTAAACCTAAAGATAGTCTAACAAGATCTGGTCTTCAGAATGTACTTGTTAAAACTGTACTAATTTGACACGTCTGAGACCTGGACTCTGCTGCTCCTAGAGGAAGACAGAATGAGTGTGGTGTTTGTGAGTCAGGCCACAAACTGCTCTATCTTTGGCATCGACTAGAACTTGAAATTCTGTGTTAAGTTCATCCTTTCACTTGAAGCTGTTGCTCCTTTGTAAAACATTCCTTTCCCTAGGATGGGAATCACTTATGCTATTTTAATCACTTATCATGTGAGAGAAGAACCTAAAAGTTTATTTTTTTTTAAGATTTTACTAAATTATTTGACAGAGAAAGACACAGCAAGAAAGGGGACACAAACAGGGGGAGGCGGAGTGGGAGAAGCAGGCTTCGCCCTGAGCAGAGAGCCTGATATGAAGTTTGATCCCAGGACCCTGAAGGACTTGAGCTGAAGGCAGATGCTTAAAGACTGAGCCACCCAGGCACCCTGTAAGAGTTTAATAAAAAAGAAAAGCATGGCACTGGAAGAGATGGTGCTACCAAAAGAATAAATATTAGGTAATTAAAAAGTAAGTTTTTGTAGCAAACACCATTTTTTTAATGGGCTAAACCTATGAAATCCGTATCATATCGAGATATATATTCCTGTTATTTTTGTTTTTGTTTTTGTAGTGAATAAATACCTATTGAATTTTTCCTATGTGCAAATCATCGTTTGGTGATTTGCACATACGAAATCATAGGGTCTGGTGATATCGAACACACACACACACACACACAGAGTTATGCTAGTCATTCATCCAACCCTTCTTTCAGGACATAGTTACTGCAGTTCTAATATGTGTCTAGTAATGGTATGGGTGCTAAGAATATTGACATGAATACTACAGGAAATTTCCCATTTTTTTTCACTGTGTTTATTTTCTTTGGAGAGTGATAGAAATAGATCAAAAATCTGTCAAAGTGTTGTCCTATTTTTAAAAATGGTATTTGAGATCAGAGAATAACTGAGAGTGGGCATTTCAGACATGAACTGAATGAAGAAGGAGCCAACCATACAAAATCTTGAGGGTAAACATTCCGCTAGAGGTGAAAAAACTCTGAAACAGGAGGAAGTCTAGTAAATTAAAATAGGAGCTACCCATGTTATAGGCTTCATCAGAGGGAGCTAGAGGCAGAACGTGGCGAGCTAAGAGTGCTGAGGTAGGCAGGCAGATTATGAAGAGAATTACGGGCTGTGGTATGACATTTGTGCTTTAAGTGTACTGAGAAACCACTGTAGATGTTTTAAGCAGAAAAGGGACAAGACAAAATGTACGCTTTAAAATTTTTATTCTGCCTGAAAGATAAACTGTGTACACATCGGTGTATGAGGGTGCTGCTTACCAAAAGCTTTTTAAAAAGCCATGGCCAGGGGCGCCCGGGTGGCTCAGCTATTAAGCATCTGCCTTTGGCTCGGGTCATGATCCCAGGGTTTCTGGGATCGAGCCCTGCATCAGGCTCCCTGCTCAGCGGAAAGCCTGCTTCTTCCTCTCCCACTCCCCCTGCTTGTGCTGTGTCTCTCTCTCTGTCAAATAAATAAATCTTAAAAAAAAAAAAAAAAAGCCATGGCCAGTTTCACTTCTGCTTAAGCTATAGAAAGTCACAACAGAACATCACTCCCATCTTAACAGCAAGAAAATGGTGGATAATCTACAAAATCCTAATTTCTTGAATTCATCGGAGCTCTGAGGTAGCAAGAAAATGAAACAAACTGAATTCCAAGCAGTGACAAGACCTCTGATAAGAATGGGACCCATGGGCTATTTCACCTTTGGGAGACTACGGAAGGAAGAGATGACTGCCAAAGAAGCGAGTAATATATAATCAGCCCAAACTGTAATAAAATCTAAAAGGCTGAATGTGGGCTAGCACATTAGTTTAGAATAACTGAGAAACCCCACACAAAGCCCCTCTCACAATCAGAAGAAGAAAGTACCTGTCACTTACTCACTCCCATTGGCCTCCACCAGGAAATGACAAGAAAAATGGGCACAAGGCAGGAGAACACAGAGTGAGCTCCCTGCGGTGGCACACATCCAAAAGAGGTTGCCATTGAGGGATAGATACACAACAGATCCCATTTTCATGAGAAGCAAAACCCTACGCCATTAAGAAAGAGGCAGCAAATCTTTCTGCTCCTCCACCTGCTGGGAAGGATACAAGCAAAAACATTGGAGGAAAGGCAGGAAACCCTCCTTTCTGCCTATGCAGCCTGGCAAAGATTCATTGCCTCTGGAGAATGGGTAGAAACAAAAGCTGTCTGCCCCTTGCAGAGAGGGCAGAAAATGCCCCCAGTAATCCCCCAAATTGATGTCAAATTGACTGATACCAATCAGGGGCCACTATTTTTTTTTTTTTAAAGGGAGGAGATTCTTTTTTTTTTTTAATTTGTTTGACAGGCAGAGATCACAAGTAGGTGGAGAGGCAGGCAGAGAGAGAGGAGGAAGCAGGCTCCCTGCCGAGCAGAGAGCCTGATGCGGGGCTCGATCCCAGGACCCTGGGATCATGACCTGAGCTGAAGGCAGAGGCTTTAACCCACTGAGCCACCCAGGCGCCCCAGGGGCCACTATTTTTGAGGGAAGGACAGAAAATTGTTTCCTTCTCAAGACCTGTCAAAGATAGATGATAAGAGTTTGGCTGTTATGGGAAGAAGAGGCAGGGATGATGAAGAGACCCAAAGCTCAGACATAAAGATTCTGCCTGAGACTAAATCCGGACCAGGAAAATAGAGATTCACTGCTCCAATCACAAGCTTAGTGAGGATACCAAGCAGTAACAATGCAACATAGTTTGTGTTTTAAAGGAGCATGGCCAGTAACTGCCAGTGCAGAGAAAGACACTCAGTGTGATACAGATATCTAGGATCTACTAAAAACTGTAGGGGGTGGGCAGGAAAAAAGTAAATCCCTTGGCCATCCAAGGCTTCACACTAAGCACAAAATGACAAAGACTTATCATTGAAGAAGTCTGAAACTTGTGGTACATTGATGGTTAACAACAGCAACCACAAAATCTATAGTTTGTTCAACTACTGAATGGATGGACTCAATCTTCCACATTAGCAGCCTGACAGCAGAAGAGACATGCTCATATCTAGGTATAAATACCATTTATTTCAACTGACTTCTGTGAAACATGATGTTTAGCATTCAACTGCAATTAGGAGAATGCAAGAAAAAGGATAAAAAAAGATCCATTCTCAAAAGATAAAGCAACTGACAGAAGCAGACTCAGAAATGACTCGGATGTTAAAAACAATCAGTGACTTTAAATTGACTCTGAGTAATGTATCAAAGAATCAAGTGGGAAAAAATGGACATTATGCAGGAACAAATGGGGAATTTCAGCAGAGATGGAAACTTTAAAAATGTCAAATACAAATGTGAACAATTTATAAAACACTCTTGGGTATCAAGAATTCCTCTGATAGCCTTATAAATAGACTGGACACAGGTGAGGAAAGAAACAGCAGACATGGATCTAAAGAGATGCAAAGAGAAATTATTCAAAATGAAACAAAAGAGAAAAGAGTAAAAAAAATCAGAGTATGCTAGAATTATAGGACATGTACAAATAGTTTAACATATAGGTAAGTGAGGTTACAGAAGAAGAAAATTAGGAGGTTGAAGAGATAAAAACTATGGATTTTTCAAATTAATCAAATACAACAAACTGCAGATCAAAAAAGGTAAGAGAACACCAAGCAGGACAAATACAAACTATCTATCTATCTATCTATCTATCTATAATGTGTCTGTGTGTGTGTGTGTGTGTGTGTGTGTACCAAACAAAAATGTAATGTAAACATAATGTAGGCACATCCTTGTTAAACTTTGGAAAGCCAAATATAAAGTGAAAATCTTGAAGAACAACAACAAAATATATATATATATATATATATAAAGGAACAAAGATGCTTACTACCCACAGAAGACTCATCGTTAGTTATACCAGCCAGAAAACAATGGAGTGACATCTTAAAATAATGACAAGACTACATAAAGCAAAACTATCAAGACAGAATTTTATGCCCAGCGAAAATGTTTTATAGAAAAGAAGGCAAAATAAAGATGTTTTCAGACAGAGAAAAGCTAAAAATGTTCATTGGAAGTAGGTCTGCATTACAAGAATTAAAGGAATTTCTTCAGGCAGAAAGAGTGTAACATAAATGTAAATTGGATCTATATAAAGAAGAGTACCAGAAATAGTAAAAAATGCAGGTAAATATAGAAGGTATTATTTCCCCCACTTTTAAGTAGGCAAATATAAAAAGATAAGTGAGTGCTTAATACAAAATATTAACAATATATTGTGAGGTTTGTAACATAGGGAGAAGTGATATGCACAAAATAAGAGAAGTGAAAAGAATGGGAAGGAGGAAATGGATGCAAAATTTATACTGTTGCAAACTTCTTACACCATGAAGTGGTATCATACTATTTCAAGATAGACATTCCTAAATAATTTATATTAAAAACTTTAGAGCAACAATGTATCTTGTGTGGCAAAAGGGATTTTGAAGATGTGATTTTGTTTAACTCTGGAGATGGGGAGGTTATTCTGGATTACCCAAGAAGGCCTGATGAAAACATATGAGTTGTTAAAAGAAAAAAGGGCAGTCAGAGAGAGCAGTAGGTACGTAGCCACAAGACAAGAAAGGTAGGTCATCTCTAAAACTGAAAAAGGCAAGGAAGCAGAGGTCTTCTGAAGGAATGCAACCCTGCCAAAACCTTGATTTTATACTTCAGAACTCCAGATATATAGGAAAATAAATTTGTGATGTGTTAAGCCACTAAGTTTGTGGTAGTTTGTTGTAATGAGAATTAAGAAACCAATACAACTAATTAAGTAATAGTATGGGCAAAATACAATCATAGAAATAATAATTTTTAAAAGTTCAGACGAGGGATAAAAGAATGTAAAATAAGATGGGAAAATAAGAAAGCAAAAATATAAAAGTGGAAAATAATAATAGCAAGACAGTAGATTTAAATCCAGTAATACAAAATATAAAAGCTCTAAGCAGAAAATATAAAGGGCAAAAATTGTGAGGTTGGGCAATAAGGCAAATCCCAGCTATAGGTTTTCTGTTTCACCCTCTTTCAATCAGTACTGTTTTTAAGAACTACTGATACTGTGTGAATCTCTTGGCCATTGCCTCTGACTTCTGAAAAGTATTCCATAGTGTGCCTTTTCCTGTGAGAAATACTTAGATTGCCATCAATTTCCCACTACTGGAAGAAATGCTACAGTGAACATTCTCACTCATTTCCCTGCAGAGATGTGGAGTGGAGGTGAGGGGTGAGCAAACTTTCCTGCACCACATGCTTGGGAGTGAGATCGTTGGGTCATAGATGACACATAACTCAGTCTAACTGCAAACTTCAACCAGCAGTGGCCAAGGGTTCCTGTATCTTTGTACTCCTTCCAGCTCCTCAATCAGTTTTCTATGATTTTGTAATTTTATGGATTTTAAAATTCTCTTTCTCTCTTTTTTCTTTTCTTTCTGTTTCAAACTAATGTGTTAAAATTATTAGTAATATGGATTTCTCCCTGTTACCACATTGTAATCTTTGTCAATTTCTCTATTCATTTACTTGCTGATTTTCAAGTTCATTATGTATACCAGATATTAATTCCTTATTTTTAGACAGTGTAAATATTTTCTTCCAATGTTATCTGGCTGTTAACTTTGTCAGTGACATTCTTTGTTGAATAAAAATCTTTAATATTAATAAAAACAAACAGATCCCCCCTCATTGTTATGTGCTGTGGGGGATTGGTTTACAGAGTGCTTTCCTAACCACAGATCACAAGAAATGCTAATATATAAACTACTAGGTTTATTTAGGTCCTTAATTTTTCTAAAGCTTTTATCTGTAGATATTGTTAA
Organism: Neogale vison; assembly: GCF_020171115.1. Lineage (NCBI taxonomy): Eukaryota > Metazoa > Chordata > Mammalia > Carnivora > Mustelidae > Neogale > Neogale vison. The sequence goes on from NC_058099.1 coordinate 81,429,045, forward strand.
ATGAAAAAAATTTTATAATTTTTCTACCTGTTGAGACAATCTACTGTCTTCTAATTCCTCTATAATTTCTCTTTTCATCATTTTCTATCATATATCAAGTTCTTATATATGAATGAATCTGTCTCCAATTTCTAGTTACTTAAGTATTAATATTTATATCTCCAAGCACCTTGAACAATCTCTATTGCAGAGAATTATTTTTTAAAGATTTTATTTGTATTTATTTGACAGAGATAGACACAGCAAGAGAGGGAACACAATCAGGGGGAGTGGGAGAGTGAGGAGAAGCAGGCTTCCCACTGAGCAGGGAGCTCGATGCAGGGCTGGATCCCAGAACCCTGGAATCATGACTCGAGCCAAAGGAAGACACTTAATGACTGAGCCACCCAGGCATCCCCAGATTATTATTTTAAAATATTGGAATAAATAAATTTTTTTCATGGGATAGTGCTACTAAAAGTTTCTACTAAAATTTTTTTTACATGTATATATCTCTGAATTTTAAAATTTAGGGAGATTTTTTTTAAAAACCTCATTAGTCAATTTGAGGCCATGTCTGTGATCTGTCACTTTTAAGAAAAGACAATGTTATTCAACATCCTAAAATAGATGATCTGTAAATTTCCTTACTACTCCAAAACTCAGATTCTATGGTGGAAAGCTAAGGGAATTTGAATGAATGGGATAGTATGTGATAGAGTGAAGGTTGAAAGCGTCACTCTCATGCCTTTATAAGTGTTAGTGTGAAATTCTATTTTTACTTTTATTTATTTTTTTTAAATAACTTTATTTTTTATAAACATATATTTTTATCCCCAGGGGTACAGGTCTGTGAATCGCCAGGTTTACACACTTCACAGCACTCACCAAAGCACATACCCTCCCCAATGTCTATTTTTACTTTTAGACCCAACTCCTTGTTCCAAGTTCTCACTGAAGTATTTTGCAATCCACAACTTTTCCTGAACTTCACAAAATCCAGATTTCCTGCCTGATTGCCAAGACCTTCAATGTTACAACAACGGGAGATACTAGGTACCAGTGGATTGCATAGATTTTCTGATTTGTAACATCAGACAGCACACTTCTTAATCACATTCTTCACTGGAAGCTGATTTTGTTGCTTGCTGATAGCTATGTCATTGTATCAAACTGGACCACGGTATGGCCAAATAAGCACTAGCCATTTGCTTAGCGTGTGACTAGGGCTAAGAATCTATTTATATATCAAAACACACTTTGGAACAGCCTGAATATACCCTGGAAAGGAATAACATGATATATTTCTCAGTGGTATGCTCTTAATTTGGATAATCTGATCTGCTCTGTATTCTCCTTGTCACCATAATATAAAGTTTAGGATTATGTTTATCTGATAGTAACAGAAAATATTAATACAGTGGCTTAAAAAGAGCAGCATGCTTAATTATGTCAGGCAAAAAGAAATCAGGAGGTTATTCAGCTATATTGATTTAAATAAAGTAATTAATATACACTCTTTTTCCTTCTTCTCTGTGGCTTTTGTCATAGTGGCATAGTGGCAACATAGTGGATCCTGGATTTTTTTTTAATGAATCTAATTATTGCAGATGGATTACCCTTATTGATATTTCAAGGTATTCTACTTTTCAATCTGCCTTCTTAATCTTCTAGACTCTTTAGAAACTCCTTTTATAACACTATCCATTTTTAATTATCTAGCTCTTTTTCCTATGAAAATTACCCAGTTGCTACAATGCCCTTTTGAAATGTGTTCTGAAGTAATGATACAGATATATCTTGATCAATTTATTATTGCCCTAGATTTAAATGCTATGATTAAAATAAGACATTGTGATTATATAATAATATATTTAGATAATGCATAATGCCAAAAATGTATATTATATAAAAATGTAGTATTTGTTGAGGACTTAAGATGTGGCTGAGAGCTTTCATCAAGCAAATGCTTGGCATAGAATAATCCAGTTAACCCCAATTTAAATTTCAGATTAAATCCTAGTAATATCCCCATTTCCAAATGAGGAAATTGAATCTCAGAGAGAACAAGCAGTTGCCTAATGTGACACAGCTAGTGAGTGGTTCTTCTTGAATCTGAATCTAGGCAATCTGACTCAATCTAGACTCAAGCTCTTCTTAAACACCACGTTACACAGCTATGCTTCTATAAATAAAATTTGTTTCCATATGGCAGTTTTTGCCAAGTCATATTATATGATTGTTTAATACTCAACTACTCAACTTGGAGTCACTAAGTCTCCAGATATTTTCTCTTAAAACACTTAAAAAATACATACATGCTTGTGGTAGAGACATTGTGACCTTTATCTGTGTGTGTGTGTGTATGTTATTAAATCAATTTTATAACATACGAAGTGGTTCAGCTAAGGACCTTGAAATGCACATGGTCTCTAGGTTTTTTGCCAAGTTTTACAATTACATTTTTTCTCTTAATTAATCTAACCTCATCCATCTGAGTTTTGGTTCACTTTTGGCAGGATAAGTAAGGGCCTTGTTACAAAGAACACGTAAGTCGGATGAAGCCTTTGATTATTATTCATTCCGATAAAATGTACAGATGTGGCCTTAATAATGTGTACTAAAAATTCCAGTTTTTGTAAACCAAGAAATTTGGAACAGCTCAGTAAACTTGTTACTTGCGATACCATTTAGACAACAGCTCCCAAATCTATACTATTCAGCTTTCGAAAGTTCAAATTCATGTATGTCCTGAAATGGGGCACCTGGGTGCTCAGTGGGTTAAAGTCTCTGCCTTCGGCTTGGGTCATGATCCCAGAGTCCTGGGAATGAGCCCCGCATTGGGCTCTCTGCTCAGCAGGGAGCCTGCTTCCTCCTCTCTCTCTCTGCCTGCCTCTCTGCCTACTTGTGATCTCTGTCTCTGTCAAATAAATAAATAAAATCTTAAAAAAAAACTATTGATATGGGAGCCACTCTTTTCAGTATTGTTGGAGGGAAGATAAAAAATAAAGTTTTATAACAAAAGCAAAATATTTTATTTATAATTGTCATGAATGTGCTTGCCAGCCCATGGGTTAAGGACAATTTGATGGAAGAACAACAACAAAACCCATATAAATTAATCATTGCTGAAAGCCTGAAAAATGATGAATTTCAGCAGTAGCTTTGTTTGTAGTCAACAAGGAAATTAGATTATCCTTTTGCAGCAGAAGAGGTTACAATTTGTTATATCCCATTGACAGGCTTTAAAACATACAAACCTTTTACCTAACAAAGATAACACATCTTTAGAAGTAAAATTACTTGATTTGTTTTGTGAAACAATGGGTGTCATATCCGTATTAAACAACATAAAATACTGTGCTTTTGCTCTTGATTGGTGTTGTATCTATATTTTAGAAGAGTAGAAGAGTAATAAAAGATGTTTGCTTACAGTCATGCAACCAGAATCAAAGCCTTTCGCTTGGTAGCAATTGCTTAGGGGGGCATACTGTGTTCAAAAATATCAGATATTCAATAAATACATAGAAACAAAAATTTCAAGTTAAAGAGGGTCTTAGAAACTGTCTACCACAGCGATTTTCCTTTTTCAAGGAAAAAAAAATCTCTTTTTTATATATTTTACCATATGTAAAACATAGTCATGAAACACTGGTCTCAGGGGACTCCTCAAAGAGGGTGCCCTGAGGTCTACCTGATGAGACCTCCACTTTCCCATTTGATAGCTCCTACCTGATTAGGTAGCATTGGAACATAGTCTTAAATAATTAGTAAGGCCACTATTTGATAGAAATAAGGAAGATGTTAGTTAGTGTCAGTAAGAATTCAAATTTACTTTTCCTGATTCCTGGATGAGTATTCCATCATCTGAAATGTTGCGCTGAAGGTTAATGCTCAAGGATAGATGTTAGCACAACGTAATTCTAGGCCAAATGGAAAAGATCTTTATATTACCTGTATTTTGGAATTATTGATGCTACTGTTCTGCTCCATTAGTAGGGATAATTGCTATATGACTGCACTGAGTCATTTTGAAAGCTATTAGATTCAATTGAATGCTAAATGCATTTTGCTACAAGTAATAGGTTTGTTTGGCACTGAAACAGCTATCAACAACAAGTTCTGGGATCTTTAGAAATCATAAAACCAAACATGCATCTTCTTCAAATGCCTAGGATAGTTTAAAAAAAGTATAACTGGAGAACCTGGATTCGGAGTAGATAGTCTTTTTAGGGGTAGTGAGATTGAGATTTTAGTTAAATTTTATTCCCAACTATAAATGAGAATCCATCTGATTGGCAAATGTCATGGGCAAATGGCTACTCTCATCACAGATTACTCTCACTCCCTCCTATCCAATAAAAGTATGAAAGGAAACAATTTTATCTAGGGTGGTGCAATCCTATAATTGTGTAAATTTGAAATTCACATACAACATTAAACCGAGACCTACAGCAATGTAATTGTGTTAACATTTAAAAACTCAGTGACACACACTTCTTCCAGGTTTTATTAATTTTCTTTTTATCAATAATTCTATGGAATCAAAACTCTTTTCATCAGGCAATCTTATTGTACTTGAATGGTAGTCCAGATGAAAGGAGTTCTGGTGTCTAAACTGAAGGGGGCTCTGATGTCTATAGTTGACTACTATCTTTTCTCTTTCGCTTGGGTTACCGCTTTTTTTTTTCTGTCCCTCTTCAATTGGTCTAACTTGGACTTTCTCCAGATTTGGAATCTCAGCCTCAAAGCCATCACCGTACTTTCTAGGAGTGACCAAAAGGCCCATCAATCTTTCCAAAAGCATGGAATACTCTTCACTTAGTTCAGCCAAAGAGAATGAATTTAAATTCAAGGTGAGGTAGGGAAAAAAAAAAAAAAAAAACTTGCAAATGTAGAGAAATAAACTAGTTCATTAGGGGAAGGTCTCTGATTCTATTTTAGTCTAAGTCTGACCTGAGTGTAGATTGACAGACACAGTTTAGGGGATACCTAGATCTATTTCTTTCCTTTTTCCTATTTCCCTCTTTCCTATTTTTCCTACTTCTTTCTTTCTTTTCTTTTGTAAAACATGTTATTAGCTGTAAGTCCCTGTTTTAATGTCTTTGATTCCCGGTGGACTACTCATTCAGTTTTGATTTCTTAGGTGATGATCTGCTTCAAACTGTTGAAAATTTACATAGTAGAAATGACTGATACGCTCTGACCCCACGAAATGATCAGACTGGCTCAGGTGGCCTACCTCCATTATCAAAAAGTAATCTTTTTGATTACTTTTTCTCTCAATACTCCAGAGAAAGGATTTTTCAAGAATAATATCATTAAGGCTTTACATATCCCCCCAAATTAGTAAGATTTACCACTTACACATAACAATGTCCCTGGACTTGGGGGTCAGGACAGAAAGAGTTTAGATGAGATTTCAGATGATAAAAACCATTCCCACTAAGAGAAAAAAATCATCTTCTCCCCAAAGCCATTGTTCTTGTGTTAGTTCTTCTATTAGTTAAAATGATGATATTATTTTCAGCTAAATAGAGATCAATTCCCTGGAAATATCTTTAAATGGAAAATACTGGAAAGAGAAGCGTGTGTCATTGAGTTTTTTCCTACTCATGAAGTATGTTGCTTTAAGGCTAGAAATGCCATGGATTCAAGTTTCGTATTTGTTAAGATTATAAAAAAACTAGAGTTCCTATACAGATTGAACCAAGTCTTTATTTTAATTTGAATTCCTTCGATAGAAGTCACATGTTATTTTGTTTTGTTTATTTAAACTAAAAAACAAACAAAAAAACAATCAAAACATTTCACCCACCTTCTCCTCCCCTGCCCCACCCACCAATCTAGTCTCTGTTTCTATGAGCTTTTAAAAAAAAAAACTTGTGTGTGTGTATATGTATATATACATATATATGTATATGTATGCACACACACACACACACACACACATACGAGAGATCATACGGGGGCACTGGGTGACTCAGTTAAGTGTCTATCTTCTGCTCAGGTCATGATCCCAGGGTCCTGGTATGGAGCCCCATGTGGGACTCCCTGCTCAGCTGGAAGCCTGCTTCTCCCTTTCTTCCCCTCCTCCCCTGCTTATTCTCTGTGTCTCTCTTTCTCAAATATAGAAATAAATAAAATCTTAAAGAGAGAGAGAGAGACAGGTCATACAGCATTTGTATTTCTCTATCTCATATGTCATCTCTTAATAGGATTAGAGCAACAGGCTCACAAGTACTGGGCTAGCCCCTAGTTTCTCCCTCCTCCAAACCACTCTGTATATAGTAATCAAAGTGATTTTGCTAAAATAAGAATCTCCTTCTTGAGCCATTCAGTGATTCTGAGATGACTCTGAGGGGACATACTTGGCCTCACTGCCACCTTCCCCCTGCTTTGCATTCCAGTGATAAGTCTATTACTTCCTCAATTACAACATGGTACTCATCTCCAAACCTTTACATGAGCACTTCTCTCTCTCTAGAATGATTTTACCCATCCGCCTCCTCCAAATAACTTCCCTATCCCTACATAATTAAGTTCCCATTATGCTTCTAAGTAAATACTTCTCTCTTCTTTGTTCTTACCTTTCTGGCCCAAGCACACAGCCCTGTCCAGTTCACTGAACCTGCTGGACCTCACTGGACCAACTGAGATCAACTTTGTCCCTTGAACCGCACTGGGGGAAGGAGGGGACAGGGCACTGTGCATGCAGAGCTCCAAATTCAAACCACCCTTTTCAGAGGCTGAGGGGAAAAAAAGAAATCTTTAAAGATTAACAACATATGCCTATGAATTCCTGATAAATACCTGTGGTAGGAATCTATGAATAGAGCCAAACATGAGAAATAGAAACATTTGCTAACCTTGCTTCAGAAACAAATCTTCATCCTAAGACAAGAAATTAGATATAACATTTATTGAAAATGAGCACATTTTCTATGCAATTTTCCTTGAAAAACTCCAGATGGATTTGGAATTGGAATTACAGATAATGCCACATAAGCATTCCTAATGTTGTCAGCTCCACTGGGATGAAGTGTCTCACCCCAACCCCTCAGATGGTCAATTATGACTTAAATCCTCTTGAAAGCTCCCTAAAGACTCCATCGTTACCTAATGTCAATTGTTCAATTACAAATCAGGTTTCAAATGTCTCCAAGTTCTGCACACTGACGAGGTAAGTGGAAAAAAATTTGAGAGATGGAGAAGGACCAGATCAATTTGGACTTTCATTAAACTACATATAATTAACACAGAACAGATGCTTCCCAATTAATTGTGCTGGCTTCAGAGGCAGGGAAATCTTTACTGATTTGTCTTGGACAGAAATTAGGAAAGGAAAGAAGGAAAAAGCTAGTAGAATCAACATATATTTTAAATAATATGTAATAATATTTCCATTATCTTAAAATACTTGCCTGTATGCATTTCATGGAATTAAATGCTAAAAAAGTTACTTAAACAGAGGCAGACACTTCATTCTAACAGTTTAAGATCTAAAACACAGGATATTGATAAGGTCATATGAATAATAAAAAGTACTAAGTTAAATATGAAGCAAAATCTAAATATGAAGCAAAATCTATCCATCTAAAGAAAGAACACCTTATCTATCTATCTATCTATCTATCTTTCAAATATCTAAGTGCAAAATACTGTAGGGCACAGAATAGTACAGAAATAAAACTTGAAGACCATAGATAATATCACACACACATTTTCCTATAGTAAAGAGAAAGGCTCCCATATAGACCCTGAGAAAACACCACCTACTAGAAAATTAGACGAAGGCTTTGTCTAAACAATTCCAAAGGTAATATAAATTTTAAAAGAGCAATACAGTTATGAGTATGGGGTCATTATGATGCCCAATATACTAAGTTTCTATTTTAAAAAAATTAAAAAGATTTGTCTTTTCCATCCTTTAAAAAAACCATAATGTAAGGCACCTGGGTGGTGGTTAAGTGGGTTAAACCTCTGCATTCAGCTCAGGTCATGATCTCAGGGTCCTGGGATCAAGCCCTGCATTGGGCTCTCATCTCAGTAGGAAGCCTGCTTCCCCTCTCTCTCTGCCTACCTCTCTGCCTACTTGTGGTCACCTCTCTCTGTCAAATAAATAAATAAAATCTTTAAAAAATGATGTTTTAGAATATCTATCTGTATATTTATAAAGGCCAAATATGATATTTTTGTAATAAGGACATAAACATATTTCATTTTTTAAAACAATGATACTTTTTATTACCTGGGTTGGGATCATAAGGACCAGCAAAACTGACTTTCAAAAATACTAGAATTAGGGGCACCTGGTGGCTCAGTTGGTTCAGTGTCTGTCTTTAGCTCAAGTCATAATCCCAGGGGTCTGGGATGGAGCCCCTTGTTGAGCTTCCTGCTCAGAGGGGGACCTGCTTCTTCATCTCCCGCTGCCTGCCATATATATGTCAGTTAGGGCTCTAGTAAGAAACAGAATTCACCCCAGATGCTTCAAGTGGTTAGGGTTAAGTGAACCAACAAGTTACAGTAAACACCCAACTGCTTAGCAACAATAGGATGGCAATGCATTGCTGAGGAGACAGAGGAGGAAACAGAGTATCAGGAGCTTAGTGAGGAGTGTAACTCTGGAGAAGAGGTAATGTAGCAGATATTGTTGTTATGGACTAAACAGATAAGTTCATCTAAAGATGTGTCAAACAGGGAAAGAGTAGGGAGGAAATACACTGACCTCTGTCTTTTCCTACCTGTTTGATTTCCTGCCAGGACATCTCATTGTCTAAAACCAAGCAGAAGTCAGTTGGCAAGGGTTCCTGGGGGATACATTCTACAGAGGACAGCATTCTGGGGCACAGGCTAGGCAGAAATGGAGGAACATGACCATGGTGTGAAGATGGGGACAATAAGAGAAAAACCATCATGTATATATAGTAAATTACTTTTTAAAAAAGGATGTTAAGTTTGCAAACAAGCTTCAGAAAGACATTACCACTTTTGGAGAACTAATAAAGAGATTGGTTTGTTGAGCAAGGAAAAGAGATCCAGCATACAGGCAAGACTGTTAATGAAGGGATCAAAGAAGAAATATTTGTATTTTTGTTCACTGAAATGAAATTGGATGAGATTGTGTCAGTGCAGCTTTCTATGACTAACTCTGTCTCCCTTAAGAAAATTTGGGGAAAATGTAGCAAAATGGTAGCATTTGTTAAATCTGGGTGTGAAAAAAATGTGCTTGGTCTTTCAACTTTTTTAAAAAATTATTTTTATTAACATATAATGTATTATTTGCCCCAGGGGTACAGGTCTGTGAATCACCAGGCTTACACATTTCACAGCACTCACCATAGCATATACCCTCCCCAATGTCCATAATCCAACCACCCTATCCCTACTCCCCTGCCCCCCAGCAACCCTCAGTTTGCTTTGGGAGATTAAGATTCTCTTATGGTTTGTCTATACTTCCCTGTATGAATAAAGTAGCTTGTAAGTTTCTTCAAAGAAAATATTCTGCTAGTTTACTGTGCTTAACTCCCTCAGACTAATGGATTCCAAATTTTGGTGGATCACAGATACCTCCAAGAAACTGAATAGAGGTACATTTTCCTTCTCTATGACACCTTGCCTAAGCCAACAGAGACATACCCTGAATACAAAAATTCACAAAAATGTTTATATAATTTCAGAGAATTCCTTGACTAGCCTATTTCTGAGCAGTATTTGGGTTCATATACCCCAGGAGCATTAGATAAGTCCCTAGTGTCCTAGTAGGCAACATACACCTTTAAAGCAAGGGTAAATAAGGACGCTTCAATGTGTTATATGACACTTAGACAAAAAGAAGGCTGAATGTTGAACTGACTAAAATACATACATATACCTGGTAATATAAAAACACATGATTTACTATGCGCATTCATAAAGGATACAGATATATTGTGAAACTTTCTAAGATCAATGTAACTAAAGAAATCTTAAAAGAAACTGTTTTTGTAGGTAGGAAATGTGTGAAATAAGTATGTTCTAGTTTTTTTCTGTGTCTCAGACCAGGGAAACATTATCACCACTTTTCTACCTCAGCACTGAGGTAAACAAAGGAAAGGAGAAGAGGATATGGATGCTTCTGCCCATTGTGGGCAAAATTAAGGAGCCAGAATATTGTGAGCCTGTGTCTAAACAAGATTTGGAAAAAAGACATGTGTGGCAGAGGAAGATAATGGATACAAACATAGCAATTAGAAAACCAGTAGAAAGTAGAATGTCTGGTCATGGTGAAAAGGTCATGGGTTTTGTTGTTTTAAAAGGGAATACTTAAGAATGAATCCCTGGTGACCTGGGCACCTGGGTGGCTCAGTGGGTTAATCCTCTGTCTTTGGCTCAGGTCATGATCTCAGGGTCCTGGGATCTCACCCCACATCAGGCTCTCTACTTAGCAGGGAACCTGTTTCCCCTCTCTCTCTGGCTGCTTCTCTGCCTACTTGTGCTCTCTCTCTCTGTGTCAAATAAATAAATAAAATCTTAAAAAAAAAATGAATCCCTGAAGGGGCAGTTGGGTGGCTCAGTCATTAAGAGTCTGTCTTCAGCTTGGTCATGATCCCAGGGTCTTGGGATCAAGCCCCACATCAGGCTCCCTGCAAACACCAAACCACCCCTACAGGAAATATTGAAAGGGGTCCTCTAAGCAAAGAGAGCCGTGAAGTAACAGACCAGAAAGGAACAGAGACAATATACATTAACAGTCACCTTACAGACAATACAATGGCACTAAATTTATATCTTTCAATAGTTACCCTGAATGTAAATGGGCTAAATGCCGCAATCAAAAGACAAAGAGTATCAGAATGCATAAAGAAACAAGACCCATGAATATGTTATCTGCTAAACTTATTTTAGAGCCTAAGACACCCCCATATTTAGAGTGAGGGGGTGGAAAACCATTTACCATGCTAATGGACATCAAAAGAAAGCTGGGGTGGCAATTCTTATATCAGATAAATTAGATTTTAAGCCAAAGACTATAATAAGATGAGGAAGGTCACTATATCATACTGGCCAACAAGAAGATCTAACAATTTTAAATATCTATGCCCCTAACATGGGAGCAGCCAACTATATAAATGAGTTAATAAAAAAACAAAGAAACACATCAACCATAATACAATAAAAATAGGGGGCTTTAACACCCCCTTCACTGAAATGGACGGATCATCCAAGCAAAATATCAACAAGTAAATAAAGGCCTTAAATGACACACTGGACCAGATGGACATCACAAATATATTCAGAACATTCCATTTCTAAGCAACAGATTACACATACTTCTCTAATGTGCATGGAACATTCTCCAGAATAGATCACATCCTGGGTCACAGATCAGGTATCAACTGATACCAAAAGATTGGGATCATTACCTGCATATTTTCAGACCACAATGCTCTGAAGCTATAACTCAATCACAACAGGAATGTTGGAAAGAACCCAAATACATGGAAGCAAAAGAGCATCGTACTAAAGAATGAATGGGTCAACCAGGAAATTAAAGATGAATTGAGAAAATTCATGGGAACAAATGAAAATGAAAACACAATGGTTCAAAATCTGTGGGGCACAGCAAAGGTGGTCCTGAGAGGAAAGTATATAGCAATACAAGCCTTTCTCAAGAAACAAGAAAGGTCTCAAGTACACAACCTAACCCTACACCTAAAGGAGGTGGAGAAAGAACAGTAAAGAAAGCCTAAACCCAGCAGGAGAAGAGAAATCATAAAGGTCAGAGCAGAAATCAATGAAATAGAAACCAAAAAAAAAACAAAAAAAAAACAAAAAACCAACAGTAGAACAAATCAATGAACCTAGGAGCTGGTTCTTTGAAAGAATTAACAAGATTGATAAACCCCTGACCAAACTTATCAAAAAGAAAAAAGAAAGGACCCAAATTAATAAAATTATGAATGAAAGAGGAGAGGTCACAACCAACACCAAATAAATACAAACAATTATAAGAACATATTAAGAGCAATTATACACCAGCAAATTTGAAAATTGGGAAGAAATGGGTGCATTCCTAGGGACATACAAACTACCAAAACTGAAAGAGGAAGAAATAGAAAACCTGAACAGACCCATAACAAGCCGTCATCAATAATCTCCCAACAAACAAAAGCCTGGGGCCAACCAGCTTCCCAGGGGAACTCTACCAAACATTTAAGAAGAATTAGTACCTATTCTCCTGAAACTGATCCAAAATATACAAATGGAAGAAAAGCTTCCAAACTCATTTAATGAAGCCAGCGTTACCTTGATCCCAAAACCAGATGAAGACCCCATCAAAAAGGAGAATTACAGACCAGTATCTTTGGTGAACCCAGGTGCAAAAATTCTCATCAAAATACTAGCAATAGAAACCGACAGTACACTAAAAGGATTATTCACCACAAACAAGTGGAATTTATTTCTAGGCTGCAAGGTTGGTTCAAGTTCTGCAAATCAACAAATGTGATATAATACATTAATTAAAGAACAAGGGGGTGCCTGGGGTGGCTCAGTTGGTTAAGTGACTGCTTTGGGTTCAGGTCAGGAACCTGAGTCCTGGGATCAAGTCCTGCATTGGGATCAAGTCCTCCCATCACCATGGGGGGTTTGTTTCTCCCTCTGACCTTCTCCTCTCTCATACTCTCTCATACACTCTCTCTCAAATAAATAAATAAATGAATAAATAAATAAATAGTGTCTTAAAAAATAAAAAGAACCGTATGATATTCTCAATAGATGCTGAAAAAGCATTTGACAAAGTACAGCATCCTTTCTTGATCAAAACTTTTCACAATGTAGGTACAGAGGGTACAGACCTCAGTATCATCAAAGCCATCTATGAAAAACCCAAAGCCAATATCATTCTCAATGAGAAAAAATGAGAGCTTTTCCGCTAAGGTCAGGAACATGGCAGGGATGTCCACTATCACCACTGCTATTCAACATAGTTCTAGAAGTCCTATCCCCAACAATCAGATAACAAAAAGACATAAAAGGCATCCAAATCAGCAATGAAGTAAAAATCTTACTCTTTGCAGATGATATGACACTTTATGTGGGAAACCCAAAAGACTCCACTCCAAATCTGCTAGAACTCAAAGGAATTCAGTAAAGTGTCAGGATATAAAATCATGCACAGAAATCAGCTGTATTTCTATACACCAAGAACAAAACCAAAGAAAGAGAAATTAAGGAGTCAATCCCATTTACCACTGCACCCAAAACCATAAGATACCTAGGAATAAACCTAACCAAAAAGGCAAAGAATCTGTACTCAGAAAACTATAAAGCACATGAAAGAAATGGAGGAAGACACAGAATAAAGGAAGATTGTCCCATGCTCATGGATGGGACAAACAAATATTGTGAAAATGTTGATACTACCTAAAGCAGTCTACACATTTAATGCAATCCCTATCAAAATACCATAAATTTTTTTCAAAAAAAAAAGGAATAATCCTAAAATTTATATAGAACAGAAAAGAACCCGAATAGAGGAATGTTGGAAAAGAAAACCATAGGTGGCAAGATCATAGTTCCAGACTTGGAGCTCTACTACAAAGCTGTCATCATCAAGACAGTGTGGAACTGGTACAAAAACAGACACATAGATCAATGGAACAGAACAGAGAGCCCAGAAATGGACTTCAGCTCTATGGTCAACTAATCTTCCACAAAACAGGAAAGAAACTCCAATGGGAAAAAGACAGTCTCTTCTAACAAATGGTGTTGGGAAAATTGGACAGTCATGTGAAGAATGAAACCAGACCATTTCCTTACACCACACACAAAAACAGACTTTACATGGATGAAAGACCTCAGTGTGAGATAGGAGCCCATCCAAATCCTTGAGGAAAACAGAGGCAGCAACCTCTTCAACCTCTGCTGCAGCAACTTCTTCCTAGAAACATCACCAAAGGCAAGGGAAGCAAGGGAAAAAATAAACTACTGGGACTTCATCGAGATCAAAAGCTTTTGCACAGCAAAAGAAACAGTCAACTAAACCAAAGGACAACTGACAGAATGGGAGAAGATATTTGCAAACGACATATCAGATAAAGGGCTAGTATCCAAAATCTTTAAAGAACTTATCCAACTCAACACCCAAAGAACAATCCAATCAAGACATGGGCAGAAGACAACAGACATTTCTGCAAAGAAGACATCCAGATGGCCAACAGACACATGAAAAAGTGTTCAAAATCACTCGGCATCAGGGAAATACAAATCAAAACCACAGTGAGATACCACTTCACACCAGTCAAAATGTCTAAAATTAACTAGTCAGGAAATGACACATGTTGGTGAGGATGCAGAGAAAGGGGAACCCTCCTACACTGTTGGTGGGAATGTACGCTGGGGGAGCCACTCTGGAAAATAGTGTGGAGGTTCCTCAGAAAGTTGAAAATAGGGGCGCCTGGGTGGCTCAGTGGATTAAAGCCTCTGCCTTCTGCTCAGGTCATGATCTGAGGGTCCTGGGATGAAGTCCCACATTGGGCTCTCTGTTCAGCAGGGAGCCTGTTTCCCTCTCACTCTCTGCCTGCCTGAGATCTCTGTCAAATAAATAAATAAACTCTTTGGAAAAAAAAAAAAAGTTGAAAATAAAGCTACCCTACAATCCAGCAATCATACTACTGGGTATTTACTGTAAAGATACAAATATAGTGATCTGAAGGGGCACATACACCTGAATGTTTTTAGCAGCAATGTCCACAATAGCCAAACTATGGGAAGAATCTAGATGTCCATCAAACAGATAAATGGGGGCACCTGGGTGGCTCAGTGGGTTAAAGCCTCTGCCTTCGGCTCAGGTTATGATCCTAGGGTCCTGGGAATGAGCCCCGCATCAGGCTCTCTGATCAGCAGGGAGCCTGCTTCCCCCATTTCTCTCTGCCTGCCTCTCTGCCTACTTGTGATCTGTCTTTCAAATAAATAAATAAAATCTTTTTAAAAATTAAATAAAAAATGTGGTATATATACACAATGGAATGTTATACAGCCCTCAAAAAATGAAATCTTGGGGCGCCTTGGTGGCTCAGTGGGTTAAGCAGCTGCCTTCAGCTCAGGTCATGATCTCACGGTCCTGGGATCGAGTCCCGCATCAGGCTCTCTGTGCAGCAGGGAGCCTGCTTTCCTCTCTCTCTCTGCCTGCCTCTCCATCTACTTGTGATTTCTCTCTGTCAAATAAATAAATAAAATCTTAAAAAAAAATGAAATCTTGCCATTTGCAATGATGTGGATGGAACTAGATGGTATTATGCTAAGCGAAATAAGTAAATCAGAGCAAAAAAATTATCATAGGATCTCACTGATATGAGGAATTTGAGAGGCATGGTGGCATGTCATGTGGGGTAGGGAGGAAAAAAAATGAAACAAGATGGGACCAGGGAGGGAGACAAACGATAAGAGACTCTTAATCTCATGAGACAAACTGAGGGTTGCTGGAGGGAAGAGGGGAGGGGTAGGGTGGCTGGGTTATGGACAATGGAGAGGGTATGTGCTACAGTGAGTGCTGTGAAATGTGTAAGCCTGAGGATTCACAGACCTGTACCCCTGGGGCAAATAATACATTATATGTTAATAAAATATAAAAATTAAAAAAGAAGAATATATATGTCTATATTCAGGAGAGGTTTTCTCCCTTGTAATATCTTTATCTTATTTTGGTATTAAGGCAATGTTAGTCTCACAAAATGAACTTGGAAGCATTCTCTTTTCTCCTATTTTCAGGATGAGATTATGAGATTCTTCCTTAAATGTTTGGTATAATTCACAATGAAAACTTCTGGGGCCAGGATTTTCTGTTGTGGTGGTGGTGGTGGTTTTTTGTTTTGTTTTGTTTTGTTTTTGTACGGTTTTCAAATACAACTACAAATTGAATTCTTATGGAAGATACAGAGCTACTCAGCTTATATATTTTATCTTGAGTGGGTTTTAATAATTTGTGTTTCAAGAAATCATTTCATGAATCTAACTTGTCAAATTTATGGGCATAAAATTATTAACTGCATTCTTTTTTATCTTTTTTAAGGTTGGAGTCAGCACTGATAACACTGGTAATCTGTGTTTTCTGTTTTGTTTTGTTCTTTGTGGTCAGTATCACCAGATAATCCATTTAATGATGGGGAGGGTGTTGTTTTGTTCTTTTTTTTTCTTTGTTTTTTGTTTTTTTTTTTTTAAAGAATCAGCTTTTGTTCCACTAGTTTCCTGTTTTTAACTTAATGAATTTTATGCTTATCTTTATTATTTTTCTTTTTTTTTTTTTTGCTTTAGATTCCTCATTTTTACCTGGTTACAGTGAAACTGATACAGCATGGTGCAAGGCTCCTGCAATAAATCACACTGCTGGCAGTAAGTATCTGGCATGACCAAAGACCCCAGGTATACAAAGAAATCTTTATCAAACAGAATTGCCCAAGAATTTAGATTTTATCTCCCAGGGTATGGTCAAAAGCCAGTTTCTTCTCAGGATTTTCTTGTTCAGTGTTCAAACACCCAAACAGGCCAACTTAACACTTTAAACACATTTCTTTTTTCTCTGGATACCATCAAGATTTTTTAATCTCCTTTATATTCATCATTTTTAATAAAATATGCTTAGACTTGTGTTCCTGATTCATTTTATGTATTTATCCTGATTGGTACTCTTTAACTTTCTTGGATCTATGCTCTGTGGTTTGTATTAAATTCCTAAAATTCTTGGTAATTATTTTTTCAAATATGTCTTCCATATCTTTGTCTCTTTTTTTCTGGGATACCAATTATGAATGTTCTAGAATGTGTGAATTTGCTTATACACACATGAAGTTTGAGTGATATCTATTGAGCTATCTTCATATTCACTGATGCTTTCTTGTCTTTTTTTTTTTTTTTAAGATTTTTATTTATTTGAGAGAGAGTGAGTACAAGCAGGGAGAGTGATAGAGGGAGAGGGAGAAGCAGGCTCTTCACCAAACAGGAAGCTCAACTTAGGGCTTGATCCCAGGGCCCTACCCTGGATCATGACCTGAGCCAAAGGCAGACAGTTAACCCATTGAGCCATCCAGGTGCCCCTAATTATAGTATTTTTGAAAGTCACTAGTCTTTTGTGGTTCTAGGTTTGTTCTAGTTCTGTGAATAATGCAGTTGGTATTTTGATAGGAACTGCATTAAATGTGTACATTGCCTTGGGCAGTACAGACATTTTAGCAATATTTGTTTTTCCAATCCATGAGCATGGATTGTATTTCCATTTCTGTGTGTCTCCTTCAACTTCTTTCATCAGTGTTTTATAATTTTCAGAGTACAGGTCTTCAACCTTTTGGTTAGATTTATTCCTGAGTATTTTATTATTTTAGGTGTAACTATAAATGGGATTGTTTTCTTAATTTCTCTTTCTGCTACTCATTTTGGTGTATAGAAATGGAATAGATTTCTGCACATTGATTTTGTATCCTGTGGCTTCACCAGATTTGTTTATCAGTTCTAGCAGTTTTTTGGTGAAGTCTTTCAGGTTTTGTACATGCAGTATCATGTCATCTGTAAATAGTGACTTGTTCCTTACCAATTTGGATGCCTTTTATTTCTTTTTGTTGTCTGATTGCTGTGGGTAAGACTTCCAGTACTTTACTGGGTTAAAGTGGTGAGGGTGTATTACCTTTTTCTTATTCCTGACCTTAGGGGGAAAGCTCTTTTTCCCAGTTAAGGATCATGTTAGCTGTGGTTTTTTCACATATAGCTTTTTATTACATTGAGGATTTCCCCCTCTAAACCTACTTTGTTGAGAGTTTTTATCATGAATGGACATTGATTCATCAAATACTTTTTCTGAATCTATTGAAACAATCATAGGGTTCTTATCCTTTCTTTTATTGATATGATGTATCATATTGATTTATTTGCAAATATTGAACCACTCTTCCCACCCAGGAATAAATCCCACTTGATCATGGTGAATGACTTTTTTTTAATATATTGCTGGATTCAGGTTGAATTTTTGCATCTATGTTCATCAGGAATATTACCTTGTAGTTCTCCTTTTTAGTGTGTCTTTATCTCTATTGTCTTTTGGTATCAGGGTAATGCTGGCCTCATAGAATGAATTTGGAAGTTTTTCTACCTTTCCTATTTTTTTAATAGTTTGAGAAGAATAAGTGTTAACTCTTTAAATATTTGGTAGAGTTCACCTGTGAAGGCATCTGGTTCTGGACTTTTGTTTGGAGATGACTATGACAATGATAATGATGATTGATTCAATGTCTTCTGGTTATCAGTCTGTTCATATTTTCTGTTTCAGTTTTGGTAATTTATATGTTTCTAGGAATTTATTAATTTCTTCTAGATTGTCCAGTTTGTTGGCATATAGTTTTTCATAATCTCTTATGACTGTATTTCTGTGGTATTGGTTGTTATTTCTCCTCTCTAAGTTGTGATTTTATTTATTTGAGTCCTCTCCCTTTTATTCTTGATAAATCTGGCTAGAGGTTTATCAATTTTATTGAGTTTTTCAAAGAACACACACCTAGTTTCATTGATCTACTCTATTGGTGTTTTTTAGTTTCTATATCATTTATTTCTGCTCTAATCTTTATTATTTTCTTCCTTCTGCTGGCCTTAAGTTTTATTTGTTCTTTCTCTAGCTCCTTTAGGTGTAAGGTTATATTGTTTGAGTTTGTTTGTTTGGTTGGTTTCTTGAGGTAGATCTGTATTGCTATAAACTTTCCTCTTAGAACTGCTTTTGCTGCATCACAGAGGTTTTGGACTGTTGTATTTTTATTTTAATTTGTTTCCATGTACTTTTTTATTTCTTTTTTAATTTCCTGGTTGGCCCATTCATTGTCTGGTAGCACGGTGTTTAGCCTCCCTGCATTTGTGGTCTTTCCAGATTTTTTTCTTGTGGTTGACTTCTATCCACAGGTGCTGTTACCTTTCCCTAGTCTGTGACACAATAGATTCTTCTCATATTTCACTCTGGTCTTTATTCTAAGTGCTTTGTGTGTTTTATGAAGGAAGACCCCGGAGGAAGATGCTGACTTCCCCAGTGCTATGGATCCTAGGGTTTGACACTGCCCCATCAGCTTAAATTTTACTTTTATCAATTTGTCAGTTATTGTAGCTGAACTCTTGCAGCTTTTGACTGTTTCTACCCTCGCTTAGTGTGTACTTGTACGATTTCTCCTCAGACTCGGGATCGGTTAGTTGCTGTGCAACGTCAGCTCTCCGATGTCTTAAAAAAAGTTATGATTTTGATGTTAGTCTAGCTATTTTTTATTGAAATCCTGAGAGAAAACCTCCTTCCAGCTTTTGTGTCTTGGCAGTGAGCCATAAATGAAGCCAATGAAATATTAGCTCAAGAGAAATATTAGCAAGTGTTTAGTTGCTGGTACTTGACCTTCCAGCCTACTCTGATTCTGCTGTAGTGATATTGGAACCATACATTTGTATAGAAGAGCCATTAATATGAAGGAAAGACAGTTGCCCTGGAGAATCTTCTATATTCATAATAGGCACTGCAAGTAAGAAAACCCAGACAGTGTGAAGTTATTTATCATAGCAGCAACATTTAGCATGTCCTGACTAATACAGCATTTCAACTAGGATGTCTGAGGTGATGACAGAGGCACCAATAGTAGAACGGAGGCAGAGATAAAGATACATGTGTAGCATACAGGAGGAAAGAAAATTCATAGGCCTTGGGAAATTTTTTAGGAATGCGGAAATGTAGGGAAGAGGAGGAATCCAATTATTAGAAATCAATGTCAGGCAAAGACTAATAGAGTTAATGAAATAATTATAGAGATTTAGTTATACTAAAACTGCAGGCAAGGTCAAAACACATTGCTTAGAAAATAGAAGCAAGGTAAGAACAAGTCACTCAGCAAAACTGACTCAGTGTGAGTAGTGAGTTATTGAGTTCCTCCTGATTCTCAGCATCTTGGACAGATCTCTTTCTAGAGTGGTTTAATTGGACCCAGCATCTAGGACCACAAGAATATACCATAGGATGCCAAATAATTGTTACAACTTAAAACATGACTAAGAGCCTCTGTTGGAGGAGAAGTCCCTTCAATGACAGAATATATCATCTTGATCAAAATGCCATCATGAACTTCTCCTTCTGTGGCAAACAGCTTGAATGCTAAGACACTACCATCTACATCCATATGTCTCAGTGTATGCTCTGCCAAGATATCTGCTTGCCATTTGCTCTGTCTCTACAATGCCAAACAACCAGGTGAAAAGTGAAAGATTCAGTCAGTGTTTCTAAACATCCAGATGTTTGGCACTGAGTAAGTAAAATATCTGGATGCATGACAGAGTTTCTCACTTTTTCATTTGGCTGTCTGGCATCACATAATACAAACCATTGTGTAAATGCTTAGGACTAAGAAAATATAGAACATTGTCACAAATTAGCACATTTTTTTCTTCTAAAGTATTAGAGAACGTTAGCCTCAAAATGGGCTTTAGAGGACTTCTAATGTAACTTCTCTCAAAATATATTTGTGGTATCTCTGTAAGTAAACCAAGGGACTCCAGAAAAACCTGTTTGGTATCTGGAGAGATTAACCTCTGCTCTCAGGTTTTAGGGTATAAGCATGTACACAATTTCATTCAAAAGGCACTTGTTGAGTGATTCCTCTGACTCAGGCCCTGAAGGAGAAAAAAAAAAAAAACCAACTAATAAGATATCTTCTCAAGAAGCTTATCTCAGTCTAGTTGAGGGTAGAAATAAGACAATGACAAGGGAAACGGAGAGAAAGGGACTGTTTAGAGTGATCTTTAAGACACTGAGTCAAGACTTGGTGAGGGAGAAAATAATCTACCACTGCTTGAACATCTTTTAGCACTAGGCATATGGTAAGTATGATATAAATTTTCCCCCATTTAATCTGCATGAAACTCAATATATAGGCATTGTTATTCCTACCTTATGGCCTTTTTAGAGGGATTAAGTGACATTTCCAGCATCATACCACTGGAAAATGCAGAGGATGCTTTGCAAAATAATCTTTTGTTCCTGCATTCCTTTCACTGAATTGTTTTGCCTCCCTTCAAATTTCTTTAACAAAGCTCAATTCCTCAGTAGCTTAATCTTGTCATACCAGGGGCTGATCAGAACCTGGAGAAGGCTTGGATCCTGATATACTTGGAGATTCTCCAAATGGAATATAAATGACTCAAGAAAGACAAAGCAGCCAAAAGAAAGTAATAATACATAAGAAGAATGATTGACACTAAAAGGTGAAAGAGAACTTAGCCTTCAACATTAGAAAACCAGAGGGAAATGTAATAGGCAAGAGACAGAGCTACTTAGCTAGAATTAGGTTGTTTCCTAACCAAAAGAACCCATTTCCCACCTTTAGGGTGTCAGATAAAGACAGTTATGTATGTATATAAGGAAAGATTTTATTCAAAGAGTCAACTGGCAATAGGGGAAAAGTTCCAACCTTAAAATTAGCATATGTTAGCCATACCTTAACAAAGTAGTTAAAAAAAAAAAGAAAATAAAAAAACTTTTCTTTTGTTGGTGGAGGGGGAGGTGTCATTGGGACTAGCAGGAACTCTTAAAGAGACTAGCAGGAACTGAGAAAGTGATTACATGATTGAGAAGGTCTGAGAGAAACATTTCTGGCTATGGTCATCTGATTGTCAAGATGAGCTGTTAAAGGGAGATGTTCTGCATTTTAGCGCTTGCTCAGACTTGGGGGCAACCAGAGTTTGGGGGCCTTGGGGAGAAGAGAAGTCTGACTAAAGTTTGGTCAAGTCAGAGCAGAGGGTAAGAAATGGGCAATTATAAATACATGGTTAGGAGCCATCTGTAGTATTGACCTCTGAAGCAATCATCTATTTTATCTGCCATATTTTACTATATGCGCCTTTCTTCCCACCTTGCAGGTTCATTAATGCCTCTTTTTAATGTAGCCATCATTATAAAAGCCCTACTACTAATTGTAACACATAGGATCCTAGTTGCCCAAACCTGATTTCACCCTACTGCTGAACCAAATTTCCCTGGATAGAGACATAACAGATCCACCCAAATCTGAGCCCTTCTCTGCCCCATTATAGAAGGTGGGCCCAGGCTGGCTGTTAAATTCCCATGAAATTGGCAGGAAGCCTTGTTGAACTGCATATCCTGGGTTTCAGTTTGAGCTGGAACATTCCTCAGATTTACTCATTTTGGTTCTGATAAAGCAACTTTTTGAAGTGGAAATTCTGAATCCTTACCCTCTGGCCTCTCATGAGACTCAGTGACCTACTCCTCAATTCCTTGGAAAGCTTAATTTAGAATGTAAATGATTTCAGAGTAGACAGTGATTTATGGTCTTTTCATGCCTCTGGTAAGAGATATGTGGGTTTTTTTGACCACGTGGAATCTTGCTTTAAGCACCCCCAGTTTAATGTAATCTAGGACCTTTATAGATAATAAAAACGAACTTCATCCACCCTATAAGTTTTTAAAACCAAGACTGTAGACACTAAATAAAAGTTCAATTATTAAAATGCACATTTTATTCTGCAGTATGAGTGAAGTGAAGGATGAAACAAAGCTTGTAGATTTCCTTAATTTTGCTGGGTTTTTGTTGTTTTGTTGTGTTGTATTTTATTTAGAGGAGTTACAAAAAGAATAGTGAAGAACACACTACATGAGGAATAGTTTAGGATCTTTTTGATTTGCCTCCTTCTTTTATATCCTGAGGATATTTCTTTACATTTTCTCCTTATTTCTAGCTTTTACCATGATAATTATTAATTGTAATCCAAAATTTTTCTTCTAGAGATTGAATCATATCCCCAAAGAAGGCAAGATGGTTTCAAGGGACTGCATCAGTGAAATCATTTTGGATTAATGCTGTTCTTACAAGTGCAATATGTAAGTTATAATGAAACACGGGGGGGTCTGTGTAATTTACTGCAGCATACCAAAGGCCCTCATACATATCCCAGAGGTAAAGGCTTGGAATGTTCAAAGCTCAAAAAAGGCAAATTGAAGAAACACCTTTTTTTATCTAAAAAACTATGATTAAAATGTGTGTCTGGATTATTGGCAATAATTTTAATTTCCTGGGTTTGTCAAAAAAATTTTAAAAATATAGAGTAAAGTAATACATAAAAAGAACAACATAATGTCAGAATGTGTGGTCATGGATAAAGCTACTGGCAAGTGATTCAGGCCTGATTAAAGTTAAGGAGAGAAAGAATAAATAACTTACATAAATGGTGTGGGCTTCTCTTCTATAAACAAATAATTAGGAAACTATTGAAAAGCTCATTTCCCTCATCTCACCATATTCTTCCTGAGACTGGGATGCCAAAGTGCATGCTATTTACTGTTCTGCCTATTAAAACCTATCATTTTGTAAAGGAAACCCATGTCTGAAGTTGATCAAAAGTGAACAGTTGTTACCTAGGAAACAAATATAATTCCTACCACTATTGTGAACTTTATTTTAAATGAGGAATTGTATCCTTCTCAATTATTAGGTGAGAAGAGAAAGTAGTAAATAATGCTATAAATCTCTAGAATTCACTCGATGGTAACAGCGCATTAAACACTTGGGCAACTAGAATTCACGCAGCCAAATAGAACTTACAGGATTCACTACTATATAATTCTCCAAGGATCATGAACACAACAGGCGAAGGAAATTGGCTACTCAGCATCAGTACTGCTCTGCGTCTTATCTAATTGTACAGAGCCTGGGTTAGCTGAGCTAAGGACATCCCCTGCTGTGTCAAAAATAGATAACAGTGCCTAAAGTTGATAATAATTGACAAAGAAAAAAAATTGTGCTGCAAATGACAGGATTGCCTCAGAGGATTATCAAATGTATTATCTTGAAAAGATTGGATTTTCACAAGACTATCAAATGGGAGGAGGGGACTAAGGAGAGTAAGAAAACTAAGACAGTTAATTGAATTTGCAAGACACACTGACTGCAACAAGGAGAAAATCAAGGGAATTACATGGGTAATTCAAGGAAAAAAGGACACCCTTTTTTTAAGCATTGTTTCCAGTTTATAGTTTTATGTAAGTGTGTATGAAAGAAAGAGAGAGACAGAGAGACAGGAAGAAAGAGAAAGAGAAAAAGAGGAGACTGAGTTTTGGAACCGTCTTAATATTAACGGCAATGGAGCCAATACTATTCTCACTATGGCTTTGTTCAAATGAGAAAAATGCTCTCAGTATTTGTGTAATGAAGTAGAAAGAATATTATCTTAGGAGTAAGGGAACCTGCACTTTGCTGCTCACTAATTGTGTAACTTGGCCAAATCACTGACATTTAAAATCATATTTTTCTGCCTTGAAGTGGTTCACATCATCTTTTTATTTTCTATTTGACTTGGAAGCCAGATATTCACACAAATATCATCTAGTATTGGGTTAGAACCAAATCCAGCCAAATTGTTGATATTCATTATCCTCAATCTACAGTCAAAAACTGCCCTTCTCTCTAACAATTTGGATTTCCATTAAAAAGGAAAAGTTTAGAAGTAGACTGCTGGATCATCTGGTAGTTCTATTTTTAATTTTTGGGAAAAACTCCATTCTGGTAGTGCCTATACCAATTCACATTCCAATTTCATACAATCACATATAATTCCAATGTACATACCAATTACACTACAGCACACGAGGGTTCCCTTTTCTCCACATCCTTGCCAACACTTACTATCTTTTGACTTTTTGATAATGGCCATTTTAACAGGTGTGAGGTGATATCTCATTGTGATTTTGATTTGCATTTTCAGATGATCAGTGATGCTGAGTGATCCTTTCATATACTTTTCATATACCTGTTGGTGATTTATAGGTCTTTGGAAAAATATCTGTTCAGGTCCTTTGCCCACTTCTTAATCAGGCTACACTCCACTCACAGTCCCTAATAAAAAACATGTACCCTGGGTCCTGCCATGCTTTCTTAGCTTGCTTTGACCTACTCCTCCCCTCACTAAGGTGCGCAGGTACCTTCCCCATGACCTATGAGCAACAGATCCTTGTTGAACCATGGCTCATCACTGATATCTCAGGGCTCTACTTAAATGTTCACTTAAGAAAGTCGCGACAACATAAAATAGAACTGTATTCCACTTTAGAAAGAAAAAAATCCTGCCATTTGTGATAAAATGGATAAAGCCTGTAGACATTACGCTAAGTGCGTTAAGCTGGGCAGAGAAATGTATGCTTTCACTTACGTGTGGACTCTAAAAACAAAAGAAAGAAAGAAAGAAGGAAAGAGAGAAAGAAAGAAAGAAAAAGAAAGAAAGAACGAACAACAAGAAATTGAACTCATAGACGTAAAGAGTAGAATGGTGATTAGAGGGTGGCAGGAAGAGATGCTGGTCAAAAGCTACAAAGCTGCAATTATGTAGGATGAGTAAGCCTAAAAGTCTAATGTACAACATGATGACTATAGCTAGTAAGACAATACTGAATACTGGGAATATGATGAGAGGTGCTCTTATCACATACACAAAAAGGTAACTATGAGAAATAATGTTAATTAGCTTAAATACAGTAATCATTTCACTATATGTAAGTATATCAAGTCATCGTGTTGTATATTTAAAATATGTACTATTTTTATTAAAATAAAAAAGAAAAAAATACAGAATTTTGGAAACAGTTGTCCATTGATGGTGTGAGTAATAACAACTGTTATATGAATTGGAATGATGAAAATAATATATGTTTTTGTCTGTAGTATCAGTACATTATTATCTTTCTATCCCAAATAATATTTATTGGTGATAATTCTAGTAATAACCGAGCCTGACAGTTTATCCTTCAAACTTAATGTGACACATCTCAGAACTCAGCCTTAATTTTCTGGAGCTGCATATGGATCTAATAAAATAAAATCAACTCCAATATCTTACATTTGCCTCCTTTGTATTAAACTGGCCCTCATGGGAATTACAAAGACAGCATGGAAATGGTCCTGAAACAGTTAATAATAAAAATCTTTTTCCCCGAAGAAATTAATATACCATTTTGGGTACAATTTATTATTACATATTCATTTTAGACGGAACAGCAGGCAGCCTCAAGTAGAGATATTGTAATAGTGTCCTCAGAGTCCCTGCCTGCTACTGCTGATCAGAACCCACACACTTAATTCTTATTACACATCAATTATCTGCACACTTTGAAATAACCACCTAATGCATCAGTTAATTAAATTTAATATCAGAATCTAAAGGACTGAAAATGTCATTTAAAAATTTTACTTCTAGATTTTTCTTTATTTGTTGAATCTTGAATTATCATAGATGAATAAAAAAGTACATAAAAGGTAAGCACATAATGTCATATAAAATATTGACACTTAAGAACATGTTCTTAAATACATAGAAATACTAGTCCTTAGTTTCTGTAAAGACTCCTCATTGTTCAGGATAGAAAAACTGAGAAAGCATCAGCTAACAGAAGAAAAGAGTTGGGCTTAGTATCCTCACACCAATCCACAATTCTGGAGTGGGTCTACTAGTTATCAAAACTGACATATTACTCATCCGTAGCCTGGTTAAAAGAGCAATTTATCTTGACATGTCCTATGTGAACAAGAATGCAGTGAGCTCCTAGTGAGAATTTTTGAAACCTGTCGTGAAATCCTGGTCTGGTCTTTAGCAGAGGGCATCAGGAGATGCTACCACATTCAGCAGCAGTGTGCTGGCTCTGTGCCTTTGGTGGAGCAACATCAGGCACCTGACTGGAATCATGATTCCAGTCATGGGACCCAATGTTTTTGGTTCAACAGTGAGTGAGACCACTAGAATATTCTCTGACATGGTCCTAAAGACTCTTTCCTCAAGATCCAAGAGGAAAGTCACATAATAAAAGAAAACGGAACCTGGCTGTTCATTTGGGAATCCAGGAAGCCTGAGAAAGTACCTGTAGCTGTGAAAAGCTAGACTGATGTCAATGAAGACAAGTTTCAGGGGCTGAAGGAAGAATACTAACTGAACATATTACTGACCACACAACAGAATGGCCTATAACCCATTCAGAGAAAGTTAAAAATCGCCAAGGAGAAGATATAAGGCTCCATGAACTCTAACAGGAGAGGAAGAATGTTTGGGGATTTGGGATTCCACTGGATTTTCGTATCCAGGGATATGAATTGGAGTCAAAGACATTTTAGTTATATACACTTTTCTAGAATATCTATTTCTTCATTATATTTACTTATCTTGTTCCATTGGATTAGGACACTGGGAAGGCAGAGCTGATTATTTTTTTTAAGATTTTATTTATTTATTTGACAGACAGAGATTACAAGTAGGCAAGAGAGGCTGGCAGGGAGAGAGATGAGGAAGCAGGCTCTCCACGGAGCAGAGAGCCCGATGCAGGGCTCGATCCCAGAACCCTGGAATCATGACCAGAGCCGAAAGCAGAGGCTTTAACCCACTAAGCCACCCAGGCGTCCCCGGCAGAGCTGACTTTTAAGGGTTATCTAAAATATCTGTCAAATCGGGAGGCCCTCAAAAGGATCTCCCTCAAAAAATTTAGTATGGCAACACTAACTAACATGGAGGTACATATCTTGGATGAAATAGTCAGCTTTTGGCTACAACTTCTATTCCTATTACATACCATTAAGTGAAAGGAAACTTCAAACTAGTCATACCAAGAAGTAACAGCTTTATAAAATGCTTCTACCAACTGCCTAGCAGTAAAAAGCTGCCCAAGGGGGCCCCGACACCAGTGAAATGCTTCTTTCTTCAGACATACCCAAGCAAGCCAAGAACCTATGCACTGGTTTTAACTCCTTTCTCTTGGGTTCCAGGAGTGTTAAAATCAATTTACACTTTGTTGAAGAAACCACGGGCCTATTTTCTTTATGGCTCCCAAATACCCTTAGGGTAAAATAACACTGTCACTGAGGAAATTTAAGAAATCCCAAATTAGTTTATTGTTTGCTTTTACAATTTCAAGCCTTATATACAATTCTTTTGAGCTTTGTGATCTAGAACAATTTGACTTTTCCATGGATGGGTGCAGTAATCCCTGCCCCCTTATCTGCCAGTTTCAGTTAGCCATGGTCAACCATGGTCTACAAGAAGATAATCCTCCTTCTGATATATCATCAGAAGGTAACAATAGCCTAACATTACATCACAGGACCTACATCATTCATCTCACTTCATCTTATCACGTAGGCATTTTATCATCTCATATAATCGAAAAAGATGAGTACAGCATTATCAGATATTTAGAGAGACAATATTCATATAAATTTTACTACAGTATATTATTATAATTATCCAATTTTATTACTAGTTATTGTTGTTAATTTCTTACTGTGTCTAATCTGTAAATTAAACTTTGTCATAGATATGCATATATAAGGAAAACATGGTATATGTCATGTTAGGACTACGTGCAGTTTCAGGTATCTTCTGGAAGGTCTTGGAACATATCCCCTGCACATAAAGAGGGACTACTGTATCCCATTTTCCCAGACCCAGTGCCAGGTCTGGGTCTCCTTTGAGGAGAAATTAAAAGAAAAATGCATTGTCATTCACGATCCGGACCTACTCTTCTGCCAGAGGTCATCCTTGATTACGTTCTTCCTTCCAGTTTGCAGCAGCATGAAAGAGCACTTGGCAGCCCGAGTGCCTGAGTCTTAACAGTAATGTGGGAAATAGTCATCTACGCATCTAAGTATCTATCCATCGGGGACCTAAATACATGAGAAACAGAACCCGCTCAGAAATGTTATTTGGAGGATATTTTTTGTTCTCAAGTTTAAGGTATAGATCCCAAATTCCTGTCATTTATTTGGCTGAATTTTTATTTTTAATTTGTCTTTAATGTCGGAGTTATGTCATCTTTGTGCATATAAATTATGACTGAAATGAAAATAATATTTGAACTGTGTAAGTTGATTGGAGAGAGATTCCCAATTTAGGAAAACACCCTTTACATAAAATGTCTGTGATCAATAATTCCTTGTCAGATATCAAACTCATGCATAAAACATCTTACATATGCATAATCTGTGGCATGTTCAAATAGCCTTTAAAATAATTTTCTTCTTTTATCTTTTTCTATTCTGATTTTTTTTCCCAAATAAACTGAACCCCCAATTTGTTTTCTATGAAATTACTCTTCAGACTCTTCAAATGTATTCCTCTCAGAGCTGTCCTCTTGGAGCATTCATTTCGTTCTGAAAGCAGCATTCATCTGATTTGCCTGCAATCATGGTTTCAGGTGAACGCATTCCCAAGGACAAATTTAAAAGCACTAATGCAGCTTTCTCTCTTTGAAGTGGCCCACTCTGTTGCCAGCACTCAGCATTCATGAAGCTCTCTGGTCCAGCTCTAGCATTCTCAGGAAGTACCTCCAAGTTTTTATTCTGCTGTGACAAGAGCACTGCATGCTTTGTTCTCAGTGTGTTCTGGAAGGTGCTTCTCCCAGGAGGGTGAACAGGGAATCCCAGAAAGAAAGGAAATGGTACCAGATGGAGGAAAGGAAGTTTTGCCAGTTTTCCAATCTTGGTGAAATCATTCTTTCATGGAAGTCACTGTGAATCTTGCTGTTTACAAGGTTGAAAACAAACAAGTAATTAGGGTTATATGGAGCTAAACAGACAGGCTCACTATAGCTTTGTACCTGTGTGTGTGTGTGTGTGTGTGTGTGTGTAGTTTATATGTGTAAACATGTGACTTTTATTTCAAAATCAAGTGATTCCTAGTTGAAAGTGACTCAATTGTGTAGTACAATATATCCTATTAGATATAAGACTTGTTAAGTCTGCATTTGCTAACAAGTGCTTCTTAACAACTCTAAGAAACATATCTTGACTATAATTTTCAGACAGCCCCATCCTGTTCACATTGCCTTTCTTAACAGTACCTGAAAACGTTTTTTAAACTCAAGGTTTTATAACAACAAAAAGAGATTAGCTGAAAATGACTGAGCCCACTCTATGGCATGAACTCTAGTGCTTAATAAACATGTAACTTAACATCAAGCAACAGCTAGAATTTATAAAGAGAGGATTTTACCATGATCGCTAAGAAACAGAAGGCACTCTTAGGCACCTGAGGTTTTCAAAATGTGTGTGTGTGGTTTTTTTCCACAAAACTTCTCTTTTGATTGTGTTGTTTACTGGAACTTCTTTTCTATTTCCTGTGTCCCCAGATTTAGAACTGTGACTTGGAGAAGAGAACACCATGTTAGAAAGTGTCACAGTTGGAATCAACCACTTGCTCTCTCTCTCTCCCTACTTGTTAGAACTGGGCAAACTTCTTAACCTCTCTGACTTTCAGTTTATTCCTCAATAAAACAGAGATAGCAACATGGTAGTTACTTAAAACTTACCATACTGTTAAGCCATCAGGGTAACTGTCTCAAGGAACACAGTCTTACTAAACAGTATGTCCCTAACACCACACAGGACACTGGGACACTAGAGTAGGAGAGATTCACGCCTCTG
Organism: Neogale vison; assembly: GCF_020171115.1. Classification (NCBI taxonomy): domain Eukaryota; kingdom Metazoa; phylum Chordata; class Mammalia; order Carnivora; family Mustelidae; genus Neogale; species Neogale vison. The sequence goes on from NC_058099.1 coordinate 81,459,476, forward strand.
TAGCATATGAATGCAAACTTCCCATGTGAGCCACTGGTTCTATGCAGTTCCTTTTGTAGAAAAAGCTAAAACTTTTGACGTGCATGAATGTTTGCTGCTCCTTCATAACTTTGTTACCTGTTGTTAAAGTAAGTCTCAGACCAAATTCTATATTCACATAGACATATAATAATTAAACATGTGTTAGCAGGCAGACAAAAGAGTTTCAATGTTGTTGAAGTTTGGTAGTGACCCAGCTCACTGTCTTTTTAAAACAATACCTCACACAGAAGTAAGTCACTAGAAACAGACCTAACAGTATTTCAGAGGCCTATTTTGTTACCTTTACAAATTAGCCTTAAACAAAAAAGAACTCTGTCACTGAAAGATCAAACTCAAATTCATTTAGTAATCTAGCCTTAGGAGACATCCTGTTTGGGGCTCAAGGTTTGTGGCCCTCCCCACAAATTCATATATTGAAGTCCTAATCCCCAAAGAGATGCTCTTTGAAGATAGGACCTTTGGGAGGTAATTAGGTTTAGATTAGATGAGGGTGGGCCCTCATGATGAGGTTAGTGTCTTACAAGAATAGGGAATACAGAGCACACTCTCCATGCACAACCACTGAGAAAAGGCCATGTGAGGACACAGCCAGAAGGCAGCTGTCTATAAGCTGGAAAGACAGCCCTCATCAAGAACTAAATCGGTTAGCACCTTGGACTTCTTGGCTTCTAGAACTGCAAGGAATGTCTGTTGCTTAAGCCATCCAGTGTGTGGTATCTTGTTATAGCAGGTCATGCCAACTAAGGCATATCCCAAGGGTATAGGTGACAAATTTCATAGATTCTAATTCCTCATTTAATTCAGGTGTTAAGTGTGTTTCCATAATACTTAACCAATATACATATTTTGAACTCTGCTTACTTCATAATTGAGAACTCATTTCTACCATCCATTATGATGATTAATAAGTCACTAGCTTCACCAATGAAAATCCATTTCTGACATTAATTATGGTAATTAAATTAGCCACTTATCTGTATTTTCTTACATGAAAGGACAGAGGAAGCTCATGTTATAAAGGCTTCTCAAGTAGGGCTTTTCTGCTGTAATGCTGGCTGACCACCCATGGAGTGTGGATTTTTTTTTCTTTTTATTGGAATGAACAACTGTTGGACAGTACTAAAGTGAGGTGAAAACCATTAATGCATACCTTCATATCCCCCATTTTATGTTAAAGAATTTAAAAAATAAGTTACCAACATCATGATACCAGGTATCTCATCTTTTCTGTCTTTTTGTCTTTCTCTGACCTATTATTTCTATTCCTTTTTTTTCTACTGAAGATAGAAACCAGGGTAGTTTTTTGGCAGGTTGATTCCTCCTTGAATCCACATCAGCAGCCTATACCTCTCTACACCCTCACACAACTTTTGCAAAAGCCATGACATTCCGTTACTTTCTTTTACCAAATAGTAATGTTCTGGATTCAGTCTCCTGAGGTTTTTATAGTTTCATAATTCCATGATGACTATGTGTGGCCTAAAATGCCCTGGGACTGGCTCATAATGCCTTATCCTCTAGGATAATGAAGGCAATCATATGGGGGGGGAGGGGGAGGAATTGGAGTAGAACTTTCTAGGCTAAGAAATATAGTACAGTTGACTACCACACGTAGGCCACATATGGGCCACGCATATGACAAATTCGATCAATTTCCTAAGTCCTCTTTGCTTTTTCCTCACATATTGGAAGCATACTCCTTTAGACCATTTGTAGAAACAGAGTAACCCAAAAATCAACCAGTGGATTATACTTGTAGGAAGAGCTGAAATTTCAAAAAGCCAGGTGTAATATAATCTAAACACACATACTGTTCATATTCTGTAGTTTCACATGGAAATGTGAATTTGGAACAGTTAGTAATGTGTACAAATGGATTAGGTATCTTTGCTTCTGCCAATATGAAATGTGTAGGTCTTTTAATTTGTGTTGGTGAGAAGGGGTTTAAGGAAATAAGTATGGGTGATATATGCCTACTTCAGTCTTTTACCCTCCACACTTGGCAAGACTCATAGATCTTGGCTGAAGAGTTAGTCCTTTCTTGGCTTTTGTTTCTGTTTTCCTCACCTTATACTTTATATAGAAACTATTTCCTCTTGAATTCCTTCTTACACCTTAATTCAGTGGCCCATTCTAGTTTATTCATTCCAGATGTTTCTTATGCAGAGCATAAAATACATAATGTATGACATACTTGTGGGTAGCCATGCTTTTTCATTCACCCTTATATTGGGTTTCTTGGCATCCTAAATTTTTATAAGTGATGAGATTTCATGTAACACAATAACAATGTTTCACATTATCTGGTATTATATGCATTTAAAAGAACTTCAATTATTTTACAAATAGCATACTCATTCATTTTGCGCCGCTAGAGAGGGTAAGATTTCAGATGGCTACTTTTAAAGTGGGATTTAGAAAGAGAAGATTTTTTTTCTTTTTCTTTCTGTAGTCTGGAAATCTGATTGAGTCTTTTAAAGTACTGGGCTATGCATACATTGGAAGAAATATGAAGAATTAATCAGAAGAGAAATCCGTCACACTAGAGGTTGGAAATATATTTGATGAAACTATATACATAGTTATAAATGTTTAGAAAGTTTGTAAAGGTAAAATCGCATGGGTAAATATACTTAGAAATATTCTAAATATTGTATTTTCATAATAAATGTCTAAATTGTTAGATTTAAAAGAATTTGTCTCAATCAGAAAATTTATATAAAGAAACATGACATAAATAAGAGAATGCCACAATGTTTATATTCTTGTGATCACAATAATGAGGTAATGCCAGAATATTACTGGAATTTGGATACAATGGTGATTTACACATAAAAATAACAAAGTCTGAATGATTTATGATGAAAACTTTTCACAAACTTGATACAGAGGGAACATACTTCAACATAATAAAGGCCACATATGACAAGTCCATAGGTTACATCATAATCAATGGTGAAAAAGTGGAAAACTTTACTTATGATCAGGAACAAGACAAGGATGTCTACTTTCTCCATTTTTTTTCAGCATAGCTTTGGAAGACCCAGCCAAAGAAATTAGGCAAGAAAAATAAATGAAAGGCATACATATGGGAAAGGAAGAAGTAAATCAGTCACTTTTGCAGATGTCATGATATGATATAGGAAGAAACAATAATGATTCCATCAAAAAACTGTTAGAATTAATAAACAAATTCAGTAAAGTTGCAGGATATAAAATCAATACATAAAAAGCTGTTTCATTTCTTTATACTAATAATGAACTATCAGAAAGTTCAAGAACAAAAATCCCATTTAAAATTGCATCAAAAAGAATAAAATAACTATAAGTAAATTGTATCAAAATTGCATTAAAATTGCACCAAAAAGAATAAAATAACTATAAGTAAATTTAACCAAAGAGGTGAAAGACCTATATCCTGAAAACTAAACACATTAATGAAAGAAACTGAAGAAGACCCAAATAAATGGAAAGGTATTCCACTCATGGATTAGAAGAATTGGTATTATTAAAATGTCCATATTACACAAAGAAATCTACATATTCAAGTGTAATGCCTATCAATTCCAATGGCATTCTTCACAGTAATAAAACACATAACCCTAAAACTTCCATGATATTATAAAAGATTCTGTAATGCCAAAGTAAACTTGAGAAAGAACAAAGCTGGAGGCATCATAGTCCCTGATCTCAAACTATATTATAAAGCTATAGTAGTTAAAACAATATAGTATTGCCATAAAAACAAACAGGTAGATCAATGAAACAAAATAGAGAGCCCAGAAATAAACTCATGCACATACATGGTCAATAACAGCGGCAAAGGAGCCAAGAATATACAATGGGTAAGGGACAGTCTCTTCCATAAATGGTGTTGGGATAATTGGACAGCAATATGCAGAAGAATGCAATTATCTTACATCATACACAAAAGTTAACTCAAAATGGATTAAACACTTGAATGAAGACATGAAATCATAAAAATCCTAGAAAAAAACATGAGTGAAAAGCTCCTTGACATTGGTCTTGGCAATGACTCTTTTGAATCTGATACCAAAATCAAAAGAAACAAAAGCAAAAATAAGCAAGTGGTCTACATCAAACTAAAAAGCTTCTGCATAGCAAAGTAAACCATCGGCAAAATGAAAAGGCAACCTGCTTGAATCAAAGAAAGTAGTTGCAAATCATATACCTGATGAGAGGCTAATATACAAAATACACAAACTCATACAACTCTGTAGCAAAAAACCCCAAATAATCCAATTAAAAAGTGGGCAGAGGATATGAACAGACATTTTTTTCCAAAGAAGATATATAGGTGAACACCAGGTATAGGAAAAGATATTTGATATCACTAATCATCAGGGAAATGTAAACCAAAGCTGCGATAAGCCACCACCTCACACCTGTTAGAATGACTATCATCAAAAAGACAAGACACAACAAATGTTGGTGAGGATATGGAGAAAAGGAAATCCTTGTGCACTGTTGGTGGGAGTGTAAATTGGTACAGACCATGTGGAAAACAGTAAGGAGTCTCCTCAAAAAATTAAAAATGCAACCATATAATTCAGCTATTCCACTTTTGGGTGTTTTCCAAAGAAAACAAAAACACTGATTTGAAAACAAATATTCACCCCCATATTCACTGCAGTGTTACTTATAATAGTCAAGATAAATATAGATAGAGAGATATAAAATATTATTCAGTCATAAATATAGAGAATAAAATCTTGCCATTTTGATAATATGGATCAACTTTAAGGACATTATGATACGTGTAATAAGACAGAGAAAGACAAACACTGTATGATCTCTCTGATCTCTGGAATCTAAAAAACAAGTCACAGATAATGAAGAACAGATTGGTGGTAGCAAGAGGCAGAGGTTAAGAGAAATGGGTGAACTGGTTTTTTGTTTAAATAATTTAAATAAGATTTCTTTCAAGTCTTGAAGAAATTTTATAATAAAAAAATATTTTAACTTGCTTAACAAGTGTTTCTCAAACATAATCAGACAACCACAATATGATACCTGGGACTTCTGTTTTAAGCTCCAATATGTAATCAGGTTAGAGGCCACAATTCCTATCCTTACAATAAGTAAAAGCTAAACAAACTGAAACTCAATTATTTTTCATGGACCCATCAGAGAACTGAGGTTTCACTCTAAAATCTGGAAAGACTGGTGAATACTGCTGCAACTAAGATCTGTTTATCTGGAGCAGAAGCCACCAGAGCCATAACTGGTAGGAACACTTAGATGGTAATTCTGATGAACTGCTGGAGGCTGAGTGAAATGGCATTATAGTGAGAAACTCAAGGTGATTGCTGTCTAAATGGGGGCCCCAAATTCTCTGTGATGTTACCTTTGGAAACTCTACCAGGTTCTTATAGGAAAGAGCTGAGAAAGATCCCCTCATGACTCTGGCAGGGGCAGAAAAAGAGTAATCATAAAATATACACAGTGCATTTTCTGTAACGGAAGCCTACTATCCTCCAGCAAAATAAACCTTTACTGGAGTTTATCCCACTTACAAAAAGGGATTTCTTCCACTCCAGCCCCCTCTAACCTTCCTGTTTTACCGAACAAGAATGGGGAGAAGGGAAAACTAAGAAATATTTTGAAGGTCTCAGGCCAGGAACATAAGCCAAGTTAAAAAAAAACAACAACTATTTAATTACAGTATTACAGCATTCTTCTCTTGCCCCACAGGTTACTATGATACCAACAGGTCTCCAGTATAATGCAGGGGGTTACAGTTGAAAGAGCTCCATGATGACAACTTTGTCTTAGAGAGAGAACTCAGGGAAGCTCAAAGTTAAAAGGGGAGAGAAAACAAGGATAGTAGAGAAATTTCAAGCTTTTGACAGCTATAGAAAACATTACAAAGAGTACAACTCTTAGCCATATGAACATAAAATCTTAGACTAAAAAGCCTATCTTCCTTAGTTCTTACCACATGATATATCATGTCCAACTTTCCACACAAGCAAATTACAAAGCATACAAAAGGGCAAAAAGGACAATCTGTAGAACAAGCATTAAAATGACTCAGGTATTTTACAGATGTTGAAATTATCAGAGAATTTGAAATAACTATGATTATTAAGGAATCTAATGGAGAATTACAAAATATTCAAGAGATGGATAATGTAAGCAGAGAGATGGAAACTAGGAAAGAATTGAAAGGAAATACTAGAAATTTAAAAAGCACAGTAACACAGGTTTCAAAGAATGATTTTTATGGGCTCATCAGTAATTGGACACAATGGAGGAAAAACATATTGAGACCAAAGATAGGTTGATAGGAATTTACCAAACTGAAATGCACAGAGAAAAATGAATAAATAAAACAGAACAGAACATTCAAAAACTATGGGACAATTTCAAATTATGTGAGATATTAGTAATTGGAGTAGCATCAGGAGAAAAGCAAATAGAGCAGAATTTTTTTTTAATGGCCAAACACATTCTAAAATTAATGATACCAAATCAGAAATCTAAGAAATTTAGAGAACACTAAGCAGGATAAATAACAACAGCAGCAGCAAAAACAAAATAAACAAAAAACAAAACAAAACAAAAACTGTATCTAGGAACATCATATTCAAATTAAATAAATCCAAAGACAAAGAGATAATCCTGAAAGAAGTCAGAGGGGGGAAAAACATTAAAATAAAAAACTTACCCCAGGGGACGCCTGGGTGACTCAGTTGGTTAAGCGGCTGCCTTCGGCTCAGGTCATGATCCCAGGGTTCTGGGATCGAGTCCCACATCGGGCTCCTTGCTCAGCGGGGAGCCTGCTTCTCCCTCTGTCTCTGCCTGCCATTCTGTCTGCCTGTGCTCGCTCTCTCTCCCTCTCTCTCTGACAAATAAATAAAATCTTTAAAAAAAAAAAAAAAACTTACCCCAGAAGAACAAGGATAAGAATTACAGCAGACTTCTCTTCAGAAACCACACAATTAAAAAGAAAGCAGAATGAAGTATTTAAGGTGTTTAAAGACAGAAAAACAATCATCAACCTAGAATTCAATATTCACTGAAATTACACTTTAAAAATGAAGAAGATGGGTGCCTGCGTGGCTCAGTCAGTTAAATGTCTGATTCTTGATTTTGGCTCAGATATGATCTCAGGGTCATGAGACTGAGCTGCACACTGATATCCACGCTCAGAAGGGAATTGGCTTGAGATTTTCTCTCTCACTCCCTCTCTCTAAAATAATAATAAATAAATAAATCTTTTCAAAAAATGGAGAACTGAAAACTTTCTCAGACAAAACCTGAGTGAGTTCATTGCTAGCAGAGCTGCCCTGCTAGAGATATTCAAAGAAGGTCTTCAGGGAAAAAGAAAATGATGTAGATGAGAAACTCAGATCTATATTTCAAAAAAAAAGGGGGGGGTGGGAGAAAAGCACGAGACAGTATATATTTTTTAAAAAGTAAGGAAGTGTTAAAAAATAATACACAATAATGAAGAGCTAAGTCAAAGGACACCATAGCTAACTAAAATAGTTACCAATGGAGGAGTCACAATGGTAGAGGAGTAGCAGACTGAGATGTCATCATGTTGTAGAAGTTCAGCTAGACAGTTATCAAACCATTCCAAATACCTACAAACCCAACAAGAGATCGAAGAGAAGAAGAGCAGCAATTCTAGAAACAGAAATTTAACCACTTTCTGAAAGGTAGGACATGCGGAGAAGTGAATCCAAAGTGACGGGAAGACAGACTACAGGGGGATGGGCCAGCTCCCGGCAAGTAGTGGAGCAACACAGCACAAAATTCAAACTTTTAAAAGTCTGCTCAACTGAGGGACATTGCTCCAGAGGCTAAGTGGGGGTGGAGCCCCTGTGGGGACAGTGTGGTCTCCGGTCCCGCAGGGTCACAGAAGAATCAGGGGTGTCTGACTATAGCAGAGCTTACAAGTTATCAGAGCAGGGAAGCTGGCTATAGACACAGAGCTGAGGAGTGAGGTCTTAGCTCGGGGTTACCTTAAACTATGATCTGTGGTACAGTTGGGGGACTGCTCTTTGAACAGGGACACCACAAGTGGCAGATCTGGGGAGACCTACCATCCTATTCTGGAGGCAGGAATCTGTTGGGTTTGGAGACTCAAAATGGGGCTGTGTACCAGAGACAGAAACACTTGGTCACAGACCAGTTGAGCTCGGAAGGTGGCCGGAGATCAGGGAGACAGGAGTGACTAGCGCGTTTCTCCCAGGTTGCACTGAGAGGAGTGGGTCCCGAGCTGTAGGCTCCTCCAGACCAGAGATCGGAAGGCTGCCATTATCATTCCTATCCTCCAGAGCTCTACGGAAAGCGTTCAGGGAACAAAAAGCTCCCAAGAGTGAACCCGAGCAGATTACTCAGCCCGACCCCTGGCAAGGGCAGTGCAATTCTGCCTCTGGTAAAGACATTTGAGAATCATGGCAACAGGCCCCTACCCCAGAATATCAGCAAGAAATCAAGCCAAGACCAACCTCACTGATCAATGAGAACAGCAGAATTCCAGAGGAGGGAAAAACAAAGCATGGAATTCATGGCTTTCCCCCCATGATTCTTTACTCTTGCAAAGTTAATTAAATTTTTTTAATTTAATTTTTTTCTTATTCCAATTTTTTTAACTTTTCCTCTTTCCTCTTTTGTTTTTTAACTAGTTTATCTTAACAATACCTTTCTTTAAAAAAAATCGTTTTAAACCTTCATTATTAGTCATAGTTTATCCTCCATTGTATCTAACTTTATTTTTTCTATACACATAGGCTTTTTTCTTCTAAAAAATTTTGGGATACAATTTCTTCTAATAAGTCAAAATATACCCTAAATCTAGCACAGGGCTTTGTTCTAGTCTCCAGCCTGAGCAAATTCTCTCCACTTTCTTTTTCCAACCAACTTATCTTATCAATTTCTTTTTTTAGAATTTTTTTTAATTTTCATCTTTACAGTCATATTCCATCCCTTCATCCTTTTTACCATTATTTTTGTATATATGTAAGTTTTTCGTTCTTTAAAAATTTGGGAGGTAGTTTCTTCTAAGAGACCAAAATACACCCAAAATCAAGTGGGTGGCTCTGTTCTATTCACCAGTCTATTACATATACATATACATATATATATATATATATATATATATATATATTTAATTTTTTTACTTTTTTTAAACTCCTTTTTTAAAAAATATTTTATTTATTTGACAGACAGCAAGAGAGAGATCATAAGTAGGCAGAGCAGCAGGCAGAGAGAGAGGGGTAAGCAGGCTCCCTGTTGAGTAGAGAGCCCAATGTGGGGCTTGATCCCAGGACCCTGAGATCATGACCTGAGCCAAAGGTAGAGGCTAAACCCACTGAGCCACCCAGACACCCCTAAACTTCTTTTTATCCCCTTTCCTCTCCCCCTGATTTGGGGTCTCTTCTGATTTGGGTAGCATACAATTTTCTGGGGTCTCTGTCACGCTTTTAGTATTATATTATCTCATTCATATATTCTTACCTTCAGAATAATGATTCTCGAGATGCTAGCTGGTCTCAAAAAAAGCATGGAATATATTAAAGAAAATCTGCCTGGAGAAATAAAAGCCCTTTCTGGAAAAACAAAAGAACTAAAATCTAACCAAGCTGAAATCAAAAAAGCTATTAATAAGGTACAATAAAAATAGGAGGTTCTTACTGCTAGGATAAATGAGGCAGAAGAGAGAATTAGTGATACAGAAGATCAACTGACAGAGAATAAAGAAGCTGAGCAAAAGAGACACAACTACTGGACCACAAGAGGAAAATTTGAGAGCTAAGTGATACCATAAGACAAAACAATTATTAGAATAATTGGGATTCCAGAAGAAGAAGGGGGGTGCAGAAGGTATATTGGAGAGAATTACTGTAGAGAATTTCCTTAATATGGCAAAGGGAATAAGCATCATAATCCAAGAGGCACAGAGAAACCCTCAAAATCAATTAAAAGAGGTCCACACCCCATCATCTAATAGTAAAACTTACTAGTCTTAGTGACAAAGAGAAAATCCTGAAAGCAGCCCAGGGCAAGAAGTCTGTAACACACAATGGTAAAAATATTAGATTGGCAGCAGACTTATCCACAGAAACCTGGCAGGCCAGAAAGAACTGGCATGATATATTCAGAGCACTAAATGAGAAAAACATGCAACCAAGGATACTATATCCAACTAAGCTATCATTGAAAATAGAAGGGGAGATAAAAAGCTTCCAGGACAAGCAAAAACTAATAGAATTTGTAAACACCAAACCAGCCCTACAGGAAATATTGAAAGGGGTCCTCTAAGCAAAGAGAGAGCCGTGAAGTAACAGACCAGAAAGGAACAGAGACAATATACAGTAACAGTCACCTTACAGCCAATACAATAGCACTAAATTCACATCTTTCAAAAGTTATCCTGAATGTAAATGGGCTAAATGCCCAGTCAAAAGACACAGGGTATCAGAATGGATAAAACAAACAAACAAACAAACAAAACAACAACAACAACAAAACACATCAATATGCTGTCTACAAGAAACTCATTTTAGACCCAAAGACACCTCCAGATTTAAAGTGAGGGGATGGAAAACAATTTCCCATGCCAATGGACATCAAAAGAAAGCTGGGGTGGCAATTCTTATATCAGATAAATTAGATTTTAAGCCAAAGACTATACTAAGAGATGGGGAGGGACACTATATCATACCCAAAGGGTCTGTCCAACAAGAACAGCTAACAATTTTAAACATCTATGCCCCTAACTTGGGAGCAGCCAATGACATAAACCAATTAATAACAAAATCAAAGAAACACATCAACCATAATACAATAATAGTAGGGGACTTTAACAGCCCCCTCACTGAAATGGACAGATCATCCAAGCAAAAGATTAACAAGGAAATAAAGGCCTTAAATGACACACTAGACCAGATGGACATCACAGATATATTCAGAACAATTCATCCCAAAGCAACAGAATACACATTCTTCTCTAGTGTACATGGAACATTCTCCAGAATAGATCACATCCTGGGGTACAAATCAGGTCTCAACCAGTACCAAAAGATTGGGATCATTCCCTGCATATTTTCATACCACAATGCTCTGAAGCTAGAACTCAATCACGGCAGGAATGTTGGAAAGAATCCAAATATGGAGGCTAAAGAGCATCGTACTAAAGAATGACTGGGTCAACCAGAAAATTAAAGAAGAATTGAAAAAATTCATGGAAACAAATGAAAATGAAAACACAACAGTTCAAAATCTGTGGGACACAGCAAAGGCTGTCCTAAGAGGAAAGTATATAGCAATACAAGCCTTTCTCAAGAAAAAGAAAGGTCTCAAATACACAACCTAACCTTATAGCTAAAAGAGCTGAAGAAAGAACATCAAAGAAAGCCTAAAAGCCAGCAGGAGAAGAGAAATCAAAGATCAGAGCAGAAATCAAGGAAATAGAAACCAAAATAACAGTAGAACAAATCAACAAAAGTAGGAGCTCATTCTTTGAAAGAATTAATAAGATTGATAAGCCCCTGGCCAGACTTATCAAAAAGAGAAAGGACCCACATTAATAAATCAGGGATGTAAGAGGACAGACCACAACCAACACCAAAGAAATACAAACAATTATAAGAACATATTAAGAGCAACTATACACCAGCAAATTTGACAATCTGGAAGAAATGGATGCATTCCTAAAGACATATAAGCTACCAAAACTGAAACAGGAAGAAACAAAAAACCTGAACAGACCCATAACCAATAAGGAGATTGAAATAGTCACCAAAAATCTCCCAACAAACAAGAGCCCAGGGCAGATGGCTTCCCAGGGGAATTCTACCAAACATTTAAAGAAAAAACCTATTCTCCTGAAACTGTTCCAAAAAACAGAAATGGAAGGAAAACTTCCAAACTCATTTTATGAGGCCAGCATCACCTTGATCCCAAAACCAGACAAAGACCCCATCAAAAAAGAGTATTACAGACCAATATCCTTGATGAACACAGATGCAAAAATTCTCACAAAAATATTAGCCAATAGGATCCAACAGTACATTAAAAGGATTATTCACCACAACCAAGTGGGATTTATTCAAGGGCTGGAGGTTTGTTTCAACATCTGCAAATCAATCAGTGTGATACAGGACATTAAGAATAGAAAGAGCAAGAACCATATGATACTCTCAATAGATGCTAAGCATTTGACAAAGAACAGCACCCTTTCTTGGTCAAAACTCTTCAGTGTGTAGGGATGGAGGGTATATTCCTCAATATCATCAGATTCCCATGAAAGAATGTACAAATAACTGACACAGATATTCTGCCCAAAAAGAGGTGGAGCCTAACTCTATACTCCTGAAGTGTGGGCTGTACATGATGACTTCCTTCGGAAGAGTACAGTAATAAAAGAAGGTAAAAAAAGTTACTTTACAGTGGAGAAAACCGACAAACACTATTGTAGCCTGTTCATCAATATTAACATAAATAATAATAAATCAATTTCAACAGTATGTAGCTTTGATATGGTATAATGAGAATGGTACTTTACCTTTGTGGTTTTCCTCCCCAAAACCCATAATACCAATCTAATCATGAGAAAAACATCAGACAAGCCTCAACTGAGGGATGTTATACAAAATACTTGGTCAGGAAACTTCAAAACCGTAAAAGGTCAGGTAAAACAAAGAAATTATGGGAAACTGTCATAGCAAAGAGGAGTCTAAGGAAACATAACAATTAAAGGTAATGTGGTTTCCTGGATGGGATCCTGGAATAGAAAAAAAGCATTAGATAAAAACTAAGGATGTCTGACTAAAGTATTGGTTTTAGTAAATAATGGTGTATCAATATTGGTTAATTATTTGTAACAAGTATATTATACTATATACAGGTTATTGCTAGACTAATTTAAGTTGTTACTAATAGGTGAAGGCTATATGGAAAATTTTTATATTGTCACTACTTTTCTGTAACTCCAAAACAATTTTAAAATCTAAAAAAATTATTTTTAATATAAAAAATAATTAAAAAACAAAACAAACACAATATCATTCCTGACAAATCTTAGATTATAGTTATAGATTGAAAGCACTAACCTTTACAGTACAGATTTCTGCTGCTCAAAGAACAAAACAAAACCCTGCTAAATTTGTCTTTGTTTCTCTATAATAGCGTTCCAAGATATTCCTAGATAAAGTATCATTAGAGTGACAAAAGTAGCAATCACTTGGGCTGGAGTTTCTCTGAGTAAGTGTAGCAATAGTGAGGCTGAAATGGCAAAGAGATAGAAGTTTTTAAACTAAGAAGAAATAATCAAGCCCCCTGAGAATGGCTCAATAGGATTATTTGCATTAGTCACAGAGAAGAAACAAACAAACTTAATAATCTTCGTTTTCACTTAGGAAATACATAGTAATTCTTTCCTAAGACAGTGGTTCTTGATTTTTCCAGCTATATACACCTTAGAGTATCCAATGAGCAAATATTTCATATTTTATGAAATATGAAAAATGAAAGTTTTGAATGTTTTTCTTAAAAAATATAAAACAAAACATAATTTCCCATACTATTTTAGAAGTTTGTTAACACTCCCTGAAGGCCCTTCATTAACCCTGGATTTTACACTCCTGTCCTAAGGCAATTTACTATGCTATAAATCTATGTAAGATCAAATAATGGGGTTTAATGGGACTCCTCAGTCAGCAGAATAATGTCATTTTCCATTTTTGTTCCCACTGTGATGAACCGCACTTCCTAAAATCTAAGAGTCCCATTTTCTTTTTTTTTTTTTTTTTTTTAAGATTTTATTTATTTGACAGAGATCACAAGTAGGCAGAGAAGCAGGCAGAGAGAGAGGAGAAAGCAGGCTCCCCGCTGAGCAGAGAGCCTGATGTGGGGCTCAATTCCAGGACCCTGGGATCATGACCTGAGCTGAAGGCAGAGGCTTTAACCCACTGAGCCACCCAGGCGCCCCTAAGAGTCCCATTTTCAATTTACTTGGCATATACAAAATAACCAAATGCCTTGGTTTTGAGATTGACTGTTTGAGTCTATATCATTACCTTTGCTCTTGTCTGTTTGAAAGTAGACACGAAGACCAATTCTATTTTAGCTAGTTAGAACACCATACTGTGGGAGACAAGTAAATAAATTCCAAACAGGGGCACCTGGGCGGCTCAGTGAGTTGAGCGTCTGACTCTTGATCTCAGATCAGGTCTTGATCTCATGATTGTGAGTTTGAGCCCCACACTGGGATGCACGCTGGGTGTGGAGCCTACTTAAGAAAAAAAAATCAAACAATAAATTTCACTGTACTTTTGAATGATTCTATACTGTATGAACAAATGGAAAATGGGATGAATTGTGCCAGATTTTTCCTAGAATAAAACTCTTCATTCTTTTTGAGAGCAAATTAAGAGTCTCAAAAACTGTAATAACTCTTTGGATTATATGCCTACTATTTAGTAAATATTTTAGTAGTTTATTAAGAATTGGATAAATTTTACCCTTCTCTTTGTGATTTTTCTGATACCATGATGAATTTTTTTCTTCCTAGTTTCTCTGGAGATATGAAGAGTTTCACTGAAATATACACATTAGTCATTTAATAATATCAAGTGCTCTGTTTGTTAAAAGCCAATATCCTCTCTATCAGGAAGAACAAATTTAAAAAGAAATGTTAAAATATAATTGAGGGTAAAATAGCAAGAGATATTAGGAATTATGAGTGAATAATATCACAATAATTTTAAAAACTACTAAAACATATAAACCAGAAGTATTCTTGGAAAGAGTTTCTTAAACAATTTCACCCAAAGCAGCTGTGTATGTGTGTTTCCTGAGGAATTGTATGTGAATTTTGTATTGTTCAGAGTAATAGATTTAAGCCAGAATACTATTTTTCCATCGACCTTACGAAATAATGTAGAGGCTACCAAGTGATGAATCTCATCATTCAGTACAATGAGGAAATGAATAAGGAAATGATGTACTGAGTAAGAGTCATCCTTAAATCTGAAATTCCTTACCATTCTAGGATACTGGCTTGTGAATTAAGTGTTCTTTCCTGTCTATATATACATTAATAACTTTCTCTGTTAAATATGATTTTAAGTAGTGATTGCAACAGTCATGTGTGAGCACTCGTATTTCCAATCCCATTTGGTCTCAGTGTTTTTGACTTATGAACTATAATAATGTAGGGAGTAGAAGCAATTTTGTAGATATTATTTAGTAGATAATAACAAAAAATCAGTTATTGCATGCCTGGATGGTCAAAGTGGACTGGACTATTTGCCTTGGCTGTGTCACTGAAGTTCTATCATGTACAAAATGCAGATATTAATCCTAGAATTCATCAAATGCCTTGTAGGGGATGACAATAGCATTTAGAAGCAACTTAAAATACTGATAAGGAAAGCCAGGAATATAGATTAATTTTTCCCCAAATAAAGCTTATTTTTGGACAATAAATATATTTGGCCAATATATATATATATATATATATATATATATATATATATATATATGTTTGGCTATATTAGCAACTCAAACTCTTTCAGTGGTTTTTACAGGTTTGGCTTAAGAATCACTCAAAAGAACTAAACAGTCCTGTCAAATACAGAAAGGTCACATACATAGGCATCCTCTTCTATGTTATAATGTGAGCCAATTTTCCTGGAAAGTTTAACTTTTCATCCAAAACAGTAATTACTTTGCAATTATTTATAATTATTTTGTAAGTTGGTTTTTTAGAATTTTAAAAACCTTTTTGAAATTATAGCATTTTGTTCTTGATTGTTCACAAGTTATTCAACAATGTTGTTGGATTTTTTGTTGTTGTTGTTGAATTTTTAAAATATACCTTTAGCTCTCAATTCATTACCAACTCATATTCCGAATTTTGTTTGTAGGCTGGCTTTGAAATCCAGTATAAATTTCCCAACAAAAGGAGGAGATTAATTAATTATAATACATAAATACAGGTATAAGAAACCATGCCCATACAAACACAAAGGAACTCTGCATGAAATGTTCATATGCAAAACAACAAAAACTAGAAATCTCAAAACTGACTTCCAAATGCTCCACAAAAATAAGAGTGATGTCAAAGTTGGAGCAACAAGAACAAGCTGAAACAGAATTATTCACTGGATAAATAAAACAGATTTAGTCCTTCATAATGAGGGACTTGGAGGAGAATCAATCTCCATCCATATGGGGGCAGGAAGTTGGACACCAGTCTCTAAGGAAGAGTGAAGGTTCCTTCAAGACCTACCCAACCATATGGAGGACCAGGACTTTCTCTGATGGTTCAGAGGTAAAAAAAAAAAAAAAAAAATACTCTTCCTTGCTGAATATAAAGAAGAAACATGCATCCCAAGAGCTCCTGGTAGGCAGTATGGGATCACAGGAAGAGAAACTTGCCAAGAAAGAAGACAATACAAAAAAAAAAAAAAATCAGAAATAAGAAATAGTGTGTCCTACTCACATATTTGAGCCACCAGATCAGTCAAGTGATAATGAATCCTTCTCCACCTCCTCTTCCTTCTAGTGATGTCAAATTTAGACGACTGAGTTAAAAATACTCCCCAGTTCAGAGCACATTATCATCATCCATCTATGCAAGACCCTATGTTATGTATGATGTTTTCCCTCTGTCATTCTCTTTCCCCACCCTACTGTAAGCTTCCACATCTTTGCTATGTGTCTACTTAATGCATGCATCCTTCTAAAATTACATTTTTTCTGTGTGTATGTGTTTTTAACTTACATTAATGGTATTTTTCTATAAATTGTGTTCTATTTCTTTCCCTTATACTCAGTACAGTGCCCTCAAGGTCTATTTATGACATTGTCTATACATCTAGTTGGTTCAAACTGCTTTAGTGAATACAGGTATCTCTGCATTTTACCCTCATGCTGTGTTTGTGGCAATAGTGATTTGAGGCAAAATATTACTGTTACTGTAGTAAACAAACTTATTCATGACCTCTTTTGGAACTATGTAAATGTTTCTCATGGTATACCCAAGAGTAAACTCTTTAGGCTAGAGAACATACACATCTTACTAAATACTAAATACTGCCAGCTTGCTTTTCTGAATGGCTTAACCAATTTACACTTCCACCGAATGTTAATAGACATTCTCCCCACATTCTAGTCAGTATTTTGTATTACTTACCCTAAAAATTATTGTCAGTACTATGTATATTAATTGTCACATTATTATTTTGGTTTGCATTTATTCAGTTATTATTTTCTGCCACCTCTTCAAGTACTAATTAGACTATTTGGCTCCCTTTTCTTCGATTTGCCCAAATTCTGTGTATATTTTTCTACTCAGTTTCCCAATTCTTTCTTGCTTTACTCTGTGTTTTGTACATACCATATGCTTTTATTTTTCAGTTATAAGATATTACAAATATTTTCTGCTATTCTGCTATTAATTTGGTTTGTCCTTTGAGGAATAAACATTATTACTTTTGATTAAATCAAATCTACCAATGTTTTGATTAATTATTGACAGTTTGTGGGGTCTTGTTTAGGAAGTTTTCCCACCCCAAGTTTATAAAGTTGTTCAATATTTACATCTTTATCTCTTTTGTCTTTCACAATAGGTCATTAATCCCCCTTGAGTGTACCTTTGAATATAGCATGTAGACACCCAGCTTTACATTTAGGAAGCCAATCCTTCTGACACCCTTATTAGACTCCTTTCTCCAGTTTTCTGTTGCCTCCTTTATTATATATCATATGTACATGTAGGTTCTATAGTTATCTATTGTGAGTCATGAATCTATTTGTTCCTATAGTAGTCCCATACTCTTCTTATTATATTTTTGTTGTATGCCTTACTATCTGGCAGAATCAATCACCCCTTTTAAATTTTCTTTACGTCCAGATTTTGCTACTAAAAGCTACATTCTTTTTTTTTTTCCAATTTATTTATTTTCAGAAAAACAGTATTCATTATTTTTTCACCACACCCAGTGCTCCATGCAAGCTGTGCCCTCTATAATACCCACCACCTGGTACCCCAACCTCCCACCCCCCCGCCACTTCAAACCCCTCAGATTGTTTTTCAGAGTCCATAGTCTCTCATGGTTCATCTCCCCTTCCAATTTACCCAAAAGCACATACCCTCCCCAATGTCCATAACCCTACCTCCCTTCTCCCAAACCCCCTCCCCCCAGCAACCCACAGTTTGTTTCTGAATTTTAGAATTTGTTTGTTGAATGCCCCAAATATCTTAACTCTAGTTTGATTAGTATAGCACTGAATTTGTAGATCAATTTGGGAGATGTGTGTTTTGCAAGTTAAGTTTTTCCATTCTTGAAACATGCTATATCTGCCCAATTATTTAAAAAATATTTTATCTAATATGCTAGAGATTAAACTTTTCCCCATCAAGTATTAATATTCTTTTTTTTAAGATTTTTTTATTTGTTTATTTGACAGAGATCACAAGTAGGCAGAGAGGCAGGCAGAGAGAGAGGAGGAAGCAGGCTCCCTGCTGAGCAGAGAGCCCAATGCGGGGCTCATTCCCAGGACTCTAGAATCATGACCTGAGCCTAAGGCAGAGGCTTTAACCCACTGAGCCACCCAGGCACCCCAAGTATTAATATTCTTGATTAATTTGATTCCTTAATACTTCATAATACCTTTCTATGTTGCCCCTTTCTCCAGATTTTCCCCATCCCAATTCCTATATACACATTGTTACATTCAACATCACTTTCTTGGTGGCTCTTCACAAATTTTGTATTATTTTTTCAATTCCTATACTTTACTTGTTATTCTATGGCATCTCTGAAGCTGGGATAGCAAAGGTAACCTGGAGCATGTGCTGGTTTTCCCTCATGGCCCTGTTGATTGTCTATGATGGTTTGAGCTGGACTTCTTATTGCTTGCAAGTGAACCTCCTAAATGAAATAGCACATCAGGAAGTAGCAGACATAGCACATTGACAGGCTTAGTGTTGTCAGGGGGTGTTATTCTATATTTGTCATATGTTTTCTCTCACATCAACCAGTTCTCAAACCTCCATCACCACATGGCTTGCTAAGTCCCTCTCATCTTTTTATTTCTTCCACCTGCCCTACCCAACAAAGCTCTTCAATGTCCAAAAGGACTGGCTCTTCCTGCTACAGTTGTATCATGATTCATGATTATTTCTTCTCCTTCTTCTTCTTCTCCTCCTTCTTCTTCCCCTTCTTCTTCTTCGTGATCTGATTTTTCCCCCCGCCACAGGTTTTTCTTTAAATTCCAGTTAACATACAGTGTAATATTAATTTCAGGTGTTGAATTTAGTGATCAACGATTACATATAACACTCGGTGCTCATCACAAATGCTCTCCTTAATACTCATTACCTACTTAACCCATACCCCTACCCACCTAATGATCGGATTTAAACATTTAGAAGAGACCATCTAATTGTTTATACCAGGGGAATCTGCATCTTAACGGAGACCGTTTCAGTCCAAATCAATTTATGATCGTTGTAAAATTTCATCCAGGGTGTACTAATTCAACAAGTACACTGGAGCATATATCTGGGCTATGTGGTTACCAGGTAAGCAAACAAGCTCTTTCTGAGAGACTATTCTATAGGTAGTCGATTCTCCGAAGTGTTTGTTCCTTTTCTATAGGTAGTCAATTCTTCGAAGCGTTTGCTCCTTTTCTATCGGTTCTTTCCTTATTTTAATTGAGTACAATCTTAGCACACAGGATTTACAAAAGTTCTGCATTTTTTTTCTTTTTTTTTCCTCTTCCCTATGTAATGTTGTGGCATTATGTGTGGGTCTGTAGCACTCTGAGACAGAGGTTCATTCATCCAGCTTTTTAAGTGCAGGTCAATCTTAAGGCTAAGCTATAAGGTATGTAAATCGTCAAAGCTAGACCTACTCAGTCTAGACATTAACCCAGTAAACCTCCAAATTCTAATTAGCTTTCTCTTTAACCTCATTTTACTTTCTCTTTCCATTTTCATTGTGTGAATTTTCTAGCTGTTAATAGGATAAAATTGCTTCTACCTTTGTTTGCAAGATGTGTCATTTCAAAATTTAATATCTGAAAAATGTCCAAAGGGGAATTTCATTAGATACACTCCATTCATTAGTAGAAAAGTTATTGAGGTTCCCTATAGAGTATATGTACAATATAAAGATCTTTTTGTTTATTTCTTGCTTGTTTTTTCATTCTTGTCTTCTAAACCCGTCCATATTTAGAAATGTATAATTAGATAAATTTGATGCATGCAGAAGTCCACCAGTATAATATAAAAAGTGTGTAATTAAATTTTAAAATTAAGTTAAAGTCCCTGGTGCATTACACATGTGTTCATGTATTGTTCAGTATGATTTTAATAAATTACAGGAAAACTGATGGCTTTTCAGTATCACTTTTTTGGTAATTTTTAAATCTTCAGATGTATAAAATATACTCACCTTTGCAGTGTTTCATATTTCTAAAACATGATATAGTTATTTATTTTATGATTATCAAGCTTCAGGTTGTAGTAGAAATATATTCATTAAAATGTTATTCCAGATTTTGGGTATTTTCTTTAGTGGTACATGGATAATGTAGAGGGAATTATTTATTTTAATCAACATTATTTATAAATAGTTACTATTCTACTTAGTAAGAGAGTATAGCACTAGTGCTATACTTAATATTCTACTTTTGAGTAGTCATAGAAAATGTCCTGGTATGTATTTTAGGCAGAGGAGAGACACTAGGATTTTTTTTTTTTTTTTTAAAGATTTTATTTATTTATTTGAGAGACAGATCACAAGTAGGCAGAGAGGCAGGCAGAGAGAGAGGAGGAAGCAGGCTCCCTGCTGAGCAGAGAGCCCGATGCGGGGCTCGATCCCAGGACCCTGAGATCATGACCTGAGCCGAAGGCAGAGGCTTTAACCCACTGAGCCACCCAGGCGCCCCGAGACACTAGGATTTGAAAAATGATTTTAGTTTAAGGAAAAAAAAATTGGGGTTTGGTGCTTTTTGGTTCACATTACTTAAAAGTCTTTTCCTAACTAGTGAACCCAAAATGTAATGTCTATAATCCCAGAAAGAGCTTTACCAGGTGTGTGTACTGTCAGGATCACATAGTTCAATAAGCTGTATTATCTGGATCTTCTTGGGCGGGTTACTGTTGCTGTAATCATAACCCTTGAAATGTATGGGTAAATAGAGTTCCTGTATCAGAAGTGTGTACTTCTCGTTCACTTTTCTCAAGAGACTCAAAATGGTTAAATTATGGTAAAATGAGCAATTTCTTTTTCCCTCTTTATTTGAAAACAATAAATTGTACCCATGATTTCAAGATTTCTTTCCAGTCCCTCATTAAATTGGCTCCCATGTTATGGAAAGTCCCCTGTGAAGGATGTTTCCAAAAGATATCTGTTTCATTAAACTCTCAGCCAAGTCCTCTCCTCAAGCTTTGCTATTGCCTTTTGTCCCAAGGAGGGCCACACAGATAACTCATCTCTTCCTGAGATTATTTAATAAATAATTTACCATCTGTTTTCCCCTACCCATGATAATTAATAACAATTCGTAATTAATCCCATCATTGCCTTCATACCTAATGGACTCATATGCAAGTCCTATTTTGGGTTGGCATGTGGAATAGATTAGACATTTTATAATACTTCTAAAGTGTTTCCATACAAAAAGCCAAATTATTCACCTAACCAGAACTTTTGTTTTGTTTTCCAAAGAGTGGGATACACTAGATAAAGCACTGTTCTTCTCTTCCATGAACTGTAAAATTAAAGGAGATAATGAGGTTTTGGGGGATTTATCAAGACTTGATTTGGTTACTGTAATAAAACATAGGTTCTCAGGTAATTTAACTGAGTTTAAACTCAGGTTGTTTAAAATTTTTCTGTAAGTTTTTTTCATATTTTTTCTTTAAAAACCTCTCTCCAAAATTCCACATTCCAAATTTTAAAACTTCCTTCATTTGGTTTTGATCAATCTTGTAAGAAAAAAATAAAAAATTATTTTCCCTCCTAGTCAGTCATGTTTTCTTTGGTCAAATCCATTTTAATTTTCCTGTTTAATTCCTTTGGGATTTTTCTAGATCATGATCCTTCATATTAAAAGTGATTATGGAAACATTAGCTAAATATTTTTTTCCAGACTACGCTTTTGGTAAAGAGTACAAATGTGGGGATGCCTGGGTGGTGCTGTCGGTTAAGCGTCTGACTCTTGGTTTCAGCTCATGTCAAGATCTCAGGTCCTGGGATAGAATCCCATGTCGGGTTCCATGCTTACCAAGGAGTCTTCTTGAGATTCTTTCTCCCTCTACCCTTCCCCATCCCTCTCTCTCTCTCAAATAAATAAATCTTTAAAAAAAGAGTATAGGTGAAGTGCCACAATAGACGGATAGAGGAGAAAGAGAGGGGAGAGAGAGAAATTGTACCTTCCCTAGTTTGTAACTCCATTAACACAGGGTACATTATACTTCTAGTAAATATAGAATTCAAGACATTAAGAATAACAGGCACATGAAAAAATGTTCATCATTAGCAATCAGGGAGATTCAAACCAAAACCACATTGAGATACCACCTTACACCAGTTAGAATGGCTAAAATTAACAAGACAGTAAATAAACAACAAGTGTTGGAGAGGATGTGGTGAAAGGGGAACCCTCTTACACTGTTGGTGGGAATGCAAGTTGGTGCAGCCACTTTGGAAAAACAGTGTGGAGATTCCTTAAGAAATTAAAAATAGAGCTTCCCTATGACCCTGCCATTGCACTACTGGGTATTTACCCCAAAGATACAGATGTAGTGAAAAGAAGGGCCATCTGTACCCCAATGTTTATAGCAGCAATGGTCACGGTTGCCAAACTGTGGAAAGAACCAAGATGCCCTTCAACGGACGAATGGATAGGGAAGATGTGGTCTATATACACTATGGAGTATTATGCCTCCATCAGAAAGGATGAATACCCAACTTTTGTAGCAACATGGACGGGACTGGAAGAGATTATGCTGAGTGAAATAAGTCAAGCAGAGAGAGTCAGTTATCATATGGTTTCACTTACCTGTGGAGCATAAGAATTAACACGGAGGACATTGGGAGATGGAGAGCAGAAGTGAGTTGGGGGAAATCAGAGGGGGAGACAAACCATGAGAGACTGTGGACTTTGAGAAACAAACTGAGAGTTTGGGGGGGAGGGGGGAGGGGTAGGGTGAGCCTGGTGCTGAATATTATGGAGAGCACATATTGCATGGAGCACTGGGGGTGATACAGAAACAATGAATTTTGGAACACTGAAAAGAAATAAAATAAAAAGAATAAAAGGAAATAATTCATTAAGTGTCAGATAGGTTCTCATTCTAGATAAGTCTTTTTAAAAATATTAATTGCAAAACAGTCACACAAACAGAATTTTTATAAAGGCATCTAACCAGATTTTTCTGTTCAATATAGCAGAAATTTTATGATTGTTCCTCAGGTTAGACCCATGATTTTCTTCATTTTTTTGTCTTACCTATATTGCTTTGCCCCGAATTGCTGCTCTTTTTCTTAGAAATATAGCTTGTTACAGAAGCTGAAAAATTATGTTAGTAACCAAGTAACACTGGCAGCCACTAAGATAATTTTATCTCATTTACTCTCTAAATATGTATTGGGAAATTGGCATACAAGTACAATTTAGGTAGAATTTGTAAAAGAAAGTGGGCCTTCAGCTTTTCTCTAACCTAAGTTCAAGTTAACACTGTAATTCTACTGTCTTCTTTCCACTGAGTAGAAAGGTGGTACAGAGTTACATTTATGATTTGATCTGTGAATGATAATTGGTCATTCAAAACCATAGTACTTTCTCTTTCCCTCTTTTTAGAAATCCCACCATTATTCACCAGTAGAAAATTATAGCAAAAAAATGGGAGATACATGGAAGTGATTTCTTTAATGAAATGTTATTGTTTCCTCATTTTAGATTCTTGAATTAGGAAACAACTTACAATTAAATGTATATATTTAATTGGAAAGTATTGCTCATATTTTACCCTCACAAAATGTTATTAATGGTGCCTAGAAGTGAGGAAATACAGTCTCATTCCTACAAGAACAGTTTGAGATGAGATTTTTTATTCCAAAATTTTACAAACAAAAACGTTGAGGCTCAAAAAATCTAGGTAACTGCTTCAAGATCATAGTGGAGAGAGCTGAGATTCAAATTCAAATCTGTTTTATTCTAGAGCCCAGGTCATAACTGCAGTACTTTAATAATTCCTAAAGGCTGTGTGGATATCCTTGGGGTTTTTTTTGTTTTTTTTTTTAAGATTTTATTTATTTATTTATTTGACAGAGAAGTTCACAAGTAGGCAGAGAGGCAGGCAGAGAGAGGGAAGCAGACTCTTCGCTGAGCAGAGAGCCCGGCACGGGGCTCAGATCCCAGGACCCTGAGATCATGACCTGAGTTGAAGGCATAGGCTTAACCCACTGAGCCACCCAGGCGCCCTGCTGTGTGGATATCCTAAAAAATATCAGAAAGGGGTCAAAAAAAGGTTAAAACTAGAAAGGACATATATTTTAATATGGAGAAACAGAAGTCCATAAAGACAATGTACTTAATGTCATACTCTTATTTGGCAGAAGTCATATATCTTCCCATTCAAGCACTCTGAAGAAAATCCCTAGATAATTATTTATAATTTTATTTGAAATCTTATCAGCATTATTACTTCTACAGTGTGGGAAATTCTTATGATCCTTATCTATTTACTCTTTTCCTACTTCTTATTCTTAAGCTACTCAATTTAAAAATAATCCCCACCCCTTTTCTTTTTCTTTTCTTTTCTTTTTTTTTTTTTTTAAGATTTTATTTATCCATCAGAGAGAGAGAGGGCGAGAGAGCAAGCACAGGCAGACAGAATGGCAGGCAGAGGCAGAGGGAGAAGCAGGCTCCCTGCCGAGCAAGGAGCCCGATGCGGGACTCGATCCAAGCACGCCAGGATCACGACCTGAGCCAAAGGCAGCTGCTTAACCAACTGAGCCACCCAGTCGTCCCCCCCTTTTCTTTTTCAAAGAGGAAATTCTTATCCTCAGAGAGTTGGTTTCAAGCATGATTGTTTTAAAAATTTGGGGAAAAACTTGAAAGCCAGGTCTCTAACTCCTGGTTATTTGGTTCCTAGTTATTACTTATCAACTTTTCTTCTTAGCAATTGCTTCCTAAACAGCAGGTATGAAAGAAGGAAATGTCTGCTTTCATAAATATGACATATCAAATTTTTCAGGACTATACTTATTTCCAATAATTTATCAGAGTTTAACTTCTCTTAGAAAGCAGCAATTCATGTAAAACCATTGCTTCCTGCATAACAAGAAAATAAGTGCTTTTTAAAGACATTTAAGAGTGTGTTAAAGAAAAAAGTTTAAACAAAGTTCTAGAGAAAAATAAAAATGAGATCTTGGGGGGCAGGGGTGCCACCTGGGTGGTCCAGTTGGTTAAACAGCTTCCTTTGGCTCGGGTCATGATCAATGTCCTATTTCAAGTTCCCTGCTAAGAATGAGATCTTGGGTAAATGCACGCTGTTAAGTCTTTCATCTCTGGGCCATTTTCTGAATGTAGGCATAGAAGGAAGAATTGAATCAGCTGCGGTAGCAAGAAATTAGGAGAGTTTTTAACAGCCATGTAAATGGAATGATTGGCTGGCATGTGGAAGGCCTATTTTTTCTACCTATAAGATCTCTCTCAAAAAATATTTACCAGAAGTGTGACACTGTGGCATTGTAGGATCCTGGGAACTAGACTGGAAAGGGAGAGAGATCTTCATAGTCTTATACTTTGATCCCAAAGCCCTGCTATAATGATGTGCTTATAATGTACATAACAAGGATCTCAATCTCACAACATTCAAAACCAGAAGCACCTGGAGGTTCTGTTGGTTGAGCCTCTAACTCTTGATCCCAGCTAAGGTCATGATCTCAGGGTCATGAAATCAAGCCCCAAGCTCAGCATGGAGTCTGCTTGAGATTCTCTCTCTCTCCCTCTACCTGTGCCCCTCCCCTCACTCATGTGCACATGCACACTCTTTCTCTCTCTCTCTCTTCCTCAAAAATAAATAAAATCTTAAAAAGAAAACATTCAAAACAAAACAAATTTGCTGCCAGGGAAAGGAAAGGGCTTCTTCTCTCTGGGGGAGAAATATTTTAGTCTCTCTTTTTTTAAAAATATATAATATCTGACATACATCCCCTCACTCATGTGCACATGCACACTCTTTCTCTCTCTCTCTCTTCCTCAAAAATAAATAAAATCTTAAAAAGAAAACATTCAAAACAAAACAAATTTGCTGCCAGGGAAAGGAAAGGGCTTCTTCTCTCTGGGGGAGAAATATTTTAGTCTCTCTTTTTTTAAAAATATATAATATCTGACATACATCCACAAATTGCAAGACATGTGAAGAAGCAGGAAAATATAACCAAAAATCAACAGCAAAAGTAAGAATCAGAAATACACACATAGGCGCCTGGGTGGCTCAGTGGGTTACGCCGTGCCTTCTGCTCAGGTCATGATCTCAGGGTTTTGGGATTGAGTCCCGCATCGGGCTCTCTGCTTGGCAGGGAGCCTGCTTCCCCCCTCTCTCTCTGCCTGCCTCTCTGCTTACTTGTGATCTCTCTCTGTCAAATAAATACATAAAATCTTTAAAAAAATTTTAAAAAAAAGCAATATACACATAGTTGCCTCAGTGGTTAGAATTAGTAGACGAAGAATTTAAAATATCAACATATCAATTACATACCAAAATATGTTAAAAAAAAAACAGAGGAAATGATGAATAGCTTCAATAGCTGAAGAAAATAATCTTAAGAAGTAAAAAAAAAATTATATAGCTGTAAAATAAAATGTCTAAAATTAAGAATTTTTTAATAAATTTAACAATAGGTTGGCAGCAGAATAAAATACCAGTAAATGTGAATTCAGGTCAATATAAGTTATAAAAACTGAAGCACAGAAATAAAAAGAATGAAAAAAGAGTCGAGCATCAAACAACTTGTCCTACATATTTATGTATCATTAGAACATGTATGTTTCCTTTCAAAAATGTTGTCTCCCTATCTATGATAGTGTGGGAGGGAAGAAGAACAGTCTACTTTTTTTTTCTTTTGTTCTCAAGATGAGGGAAATAACATTATTTTTTTTTTCCTCCCAAATATAAATTCTTGGGGTGCCCGGGTGGTTCAATCGTTAAGCGTCTGTCTTCCGCTCAGGTCATGATCTGGGGGTTCTGCAATCAAGTCCTGCATTGGGCTCTCTGCTTGGCTGGAATCCTGCTTCTCCCTCTCCCACTCTCCCTGCTTGTGTTCCCTCTCTCTCTGTCAAATAAATGAAGTCTTTTAAAAAATACACATTCATTCCTTGAGTATTTTAATTGAAGTAACTATGAAATCCTACTGTGTTCCAGGTGTTGGGAATATGTAAGTGAGTAACTGCTGCATTCTAGGGTGTGGAGATAGGTCAGTGAACAAAACATGACCTCCATGTACATATTTTATTTTCAAGTGGAGGGAGACAGAAAGGAAAGAGTGTGTGTGTGTTTGTGTGTGTGTGTGAGATATGTGCTTAAAAAAAAAGTCAAGCAGTAAAAGAAACAACAGCATACACAATGATGGAAGACTGTGTAATGTTTTAAACAGAATGGTCTGAAAATGCTTCTCTGGTGAGTTGACATTTGAATAGCTACTTAAAGAAAGTGAGGTGACGTGCCATGAAGATAACTTGGAAACTGTTTTCAGCAGAAAGGATGATAAATGCTCAGACAGTGAACCAGAGGCATACACACTGTGCTGAAGGAATGGCAGAGTTCAGCCTGGCTTCAGTGGAGAGATTAGAGAGAAAAGGCAAGAAAGTCAGTTGGAGCTAGGACTAACAGGGCAGTTATGCCACAATAAGGACTTGGCTTTTACTTTAAAAGAAGTAGAAGGCCACTTATCTGAGGTGTTTTAAAAGAACCTTTCTGCTCTTATGTAGAAAGGAAGAATTGAGAGGGTAGAAACAAGAAAAACAATTAAGAAGTGATAGTCAAATTAAACATGATGGTGGCTGGGCAACAATGGTGGTAATGGAGGGGGAGAGATGTAATCAGAACTTAAATATAATTTTTAGGGAGTATTAACGGCATTTATCTCATTGATAAGAGATGGAAGAAAAAGAAGAATTAATACACGGGCTACTTAAAGCTGTTTAAAATATTAGTAGTTAATAATTTCTTTCTTGGGGCACCTGGGTGGCTCAGTTGTTAAGTATCTGCCTTCAGCTCAGGTCATGATCTCAGGGTCCTGCGATCTAACCCCACATCTGGCTCCCTGCTCAGCGGGGAGCCTGCTTCTCCCTCTCCCTGCCTCTCCCCCTGCATGTGCTCTCTCTGTGTCTGTTTCTCTCTCTCTGTCAAATAAATAAAAATCTTAAAAAAAAAAATTCCTTCTCATTTGTGAATTGGCAATGACTTCCTAGAGATGTTTTTGAAAAAATAATTCTGCATGAAAGTAAACATAAAACGTGCTGAAACAATTAGTGATGTCAACCATGTATGGTAGAGAAGAAAATACCAGTGCCAGGTACTTGTAATCCTTAGTTGAGATTAAATAAATTAACTTTATTAAATTCACTGATCCATCTGATTTTTCTGTACTCTTCTATTCTAAAAGGTCATCAGTTGGGATGCCTGGGTGGCTCAGTGGGTTAAAGCCTCTGCCTTTGGCTCAGGTCATGATTCCAGCGTCCTGGGATCGAGCTCCACATCAGACTCTCTGCTCTGGGGGAGCCTGCTTCCACCTCTCTCTCTCTCTCTGCCTGCCTCTCTGCCTACTTGTGATCTCTGTCTGTCAAATAAATAAATAAAATCTTAAAAAAAAAAAAAAGTCATCAGTTCCCCTATTTTGCTTTCATTTATCTATAAAACTCAATTATTTAGTTTGTTACCTCTTCCACGGACACTTCATTGTTTTTGCTGAGCTATATAAACTGAAATGCACAGAACTTGACAAAGCTCATCAACTACATATGCATAGGGGTGCCTGGGTGGCTCAGTGGGTTAAGCCTGTGCCCCTTCAGCTCAAGTCATGATCTCAGAGTCCTGGGATTGAGCCCTGCATCGGGGCTCTCTGCTCAGCAGGGAGCCCGCTTCCCTTCCTCTCTTTCTGCTTGCCTCTCTGCCTACTTGTGATCTCTGTCTGTCAAATAAATAAATAAAATTAAAAAGCATATATATATGCATATATGTGTGTATGTACACACACACACACATACTCCAGTTAACCCCACTTAAGATAAAAACATTTTTAGGAAAGATAAAGGGAGTTTTCTCATATCTTTCCTGTTAGTTCTAATTCCCTATTTGTAATCACTATTTTGATTTGTAATCACTGTAGATTAGTCTTGCCTGATTTCAAACTTAGATGATCTTGCTTCTTTCACCCAACATAATGTTTTGAGAGTGATCAATATCATTTTGTGTATCAGTTGTTATTGTTTTTAATTAATGCTAGGGAGTATTCCATTATAAAAATATATCCTAATGTGTTTATATATTCTCTTGTGAATTGGTATCTGGGTCATTTCCAGCTTGAGGCTACTGAAAATAAAGCTGCAATATATATTCTTATACAAATGAGATTCCTCATTTTAATTTACTTTATTTTGTGCTCTCTTCATAGGGAGCAGGAAACAAAATTAGGTTTTATATATAGCAAGATCATAAAATCCCAGATAAATCCAGAATCCTTGAAAGGAACCCCTTTCTTTTCTACTAAAGTAAAAATTATCTTTAAAAAAGAAAATATTGGAGAAAACATATCTGTTTTAGGCTCTTCCCTGGTAAGGATTTAAAAATAAGAAAGAAAAAAATTACTTCTTCATAAACCATACCTAGCTTTCACACAGGTTTTTACAGGCAATGCTACCTGGGTGTTTTGAAATCCCTAAACTGAATTTTAGTTTTAAATTAGTCCAGACTGTTTCTATTGTTTTGTTTTGTTTTAATCCAGGCAGCTAACGGAAGCAAATCCTTAATGAAAAGTGATGTTTAAGAGCAACTTTCAAAATTTACTATAAAGTCCCAAGGAGCACATCTCCTACCCTCCCTCCCACTTCCCCACACATATATATACAAAGCACATAGCTGAAGAAACAAGATACTATGAATGAGAGTCATTGAAGAAACAAACTCAGGAATCAGCCTCACAAAGTTTGAATATATTGGAATTACCAGATAGAAATCATTAAAGTTTATTACAACTGAAGAAATCAAAGAGGGTACTGAATATATAACTATGAAACACACTAAAAAAATGATCAAACTTGATAAAGACCCAATATAACATCTAAAAATGAAAAAAAAATAATTAAACTCCAATGTAAATATGTAGGCTTAAAAGGAAATCAGACATGGTTGAAAAGGAAAATTCATGAGCAAGGAAGTAGATTTTTTAAAATTTTTAAAATTTTTTTATAAAGATTTTATTTATTTATTTGACAGAGATCACAAGTAGGCAGAGAAGCAGACAGAGATGGGGCGGCGGGGGGGAGCAGGCTCCCTGCCAAGCAGAGAGCCTGATGCAGGGCTCAATCCCAGAACTCTGGGACCGTGACCTGAGCTGAAGGCAGAGGCTTTAACCCATTGAGTCACCCAGGCGCCCCAGGAAGTAGATTTTTTTAAAAAGCTAAAATGAAATGGAGATGGAGAGGAAGTAGAAAATGTGAAAGAAATGTTGAAAGACCTGGATAATGCAATAAAACTTTCTAATACAGAGTTTCAGAGGGAGAAAACAGAGAGCACACAAAAATGTGTATCATATATTTCAAAATTACAAGTTGCCTTGTTTATCCTTACTGATTTTTTTTTTTTTAAAGTAAGTTGCATGCCCGGCATGAAGGGAATTCATGCCCCTGAGATCAGGACCTAAGCTGAGATCAAGAATAACCAGGCACCCCCTTCACACAATTTTTAAAAATTGAGATATAATTGGTATATAATTGAGATATTATTGATATATAATAAAAATTGAGATATAATTGAGATATAATTCACATTGCATAAAATTTACCCTTTAAAAGTATCCAAGTATGGCCATTACTACATATACAAAATTGTATAAGTATCATCACTATCTAGTTCCAGAATATTTTCATCACCCATAAGTAAATTTCATTCCCACTAAGAGCCTTTCTCCATTTCACTTTACATCTCTGTGGAATTGCCTTTTTAAAATTTCATATAAATATAGCCCTCTAATATGTGGCCCTTTGTTTCTTCTTTCACTTTACATAACCTTTACAAGGCTCATCCCACTTTATGACAAGTATCAATACTTCATCCTCTTTTATACCTGAATAATATTCTACTATATGAATATACCATTTATTTCTCCCTTCATCAGTGGGATTATCATTTGAGTTGCTTCTACTTTTTGGCTACTATGAGCAATACTGCTATTGTTTTGTTTGAGCTTATGGATATTCTACCACCAAGTCCTAACTACCACATTTCTCCCAACACCAGTCTTTAGCAACTGCATCTGTCATTCCCAACTTTAAATGTATGTTGCTCTGATACCATGAACATTGTCCTAGTTTTTGTTCAAATGTAATGAAGTATAGACTACATAATTCCACTTTTATAAATGGATTTAGAGGCATCTCCATGACGGCATTTAGGCTGGATGTAAATATACTCAAAATATCCCATGCCTTTAGCAGCCCCATGATCTTTCAAAGCAGAAATAAAAAGGCTAAACTATGTTAGCTTCTATTAAAACAATGTGTTCTGGAATAGATTCCTTATTGCTCTCTAAGGAAACTGCATTATTAATATTGTATTGTTTTTATTTTCTCCCTTAGAACTCCATGAAGAAATCTGGACCAAAAATATAATTTTAAAAATCTCTAGTAAGCAAAACTATTTTTTAATGCATTCTGCTTATCCTTCATTAGAGATATCCATTCTCTCTGGTCTAAGTAGCATCTGACTGAGAGAGATTTTAAGTGACACTAGGGTACAATCAAATAGCTTAACTGAGCAAAGGGGAGCTTAACAGAATGAAAGACATGCTTCAGTTTTAACTGTAGTCTTATTTCTGTCCTAGTTCACAAACCTTCAAGCATTGGAGTATGCCGTCCTTTCTCCTTCGCTTAACATCTGATATGCACAACCAAAGCACTCACAGCTGGTACTGATCAGGCCAAACACTCAAAAACTTACATCAGTGAAGCAAGGCCGGGGGTCAGACATCCTTGGCAAAACTCACTAAACATTTTTGTAAAATTACTTGCAGATTCTTCAAGTTACCAGTAATTTTTCTGCATGAATGAGATCCAAGATGCATTTGTGTGCCTGTGGATGTGCTTTTTAAACTCAAACAAAAAGTAAGTAATTGCCCAATTTGCATTACTGAAAATATGGGACCTGAGGGGTGCGTGGGGGAAGGGGTAGATTATGTGGAAGGAAAAAAATGAGCATTCCCAGAGAGAACAGCTATTCTAGAAGTTACCAGGATAACTTTTAAAAAGAAAATGACCTTGAGAGTTGGAAGTCCATTTGAGGAAGGGGGGAAAAAATTAAAAATAAATAAATAAAAAATAAAAAATAAAAGCCAGGGCTGTGATCCAGAATAAAAAAGGAAATAGAAATGCTTTAATTTTGCCCCTAAAGCAATGGAAATTTATGGTGTGCATTTGGATGTAGATTTTATATATTTTTTACTACCCTAGTGGGTAAGCTGAAAAAATCCATTTCATCCATTTTATGACATTACGGCCCTTTGGATTGAGATTCAGGCCATTGGCAAGAAACATTAGTTTGGCTGGGTAAAAGGTTAGTCCAAAGTTAAGGCATCATTCTCACTTAGCTGGCTTGCCAAAGGGCTCTTCAACCACATGCACTCTGAAACAATGGAAAGGTAATGACTTGATTCATAGGTAGCTTAAGCTTGTGATAACTATGTCACATCATCTATTGTCACAGAGTAAATGAATCTTATCTGCTTACCTATGAAATAAGCAGAAAATATACGAAGTGTTTCAAAATTAATGTTTAAACTCGGGCTACCTTTTGCTTGTATTGCTTTGACAGAGCTCTTGGGTGTCTCTCAGGAATGCATTCCCTTTTTTGCTGTGAGTTGCTCCCCTTACACCTTTTGTTGCTTACTTTGCCCTTGAATTACTGTAATTGCTTACTATCTGAATCCATTTCTCATTCGGAGGAGGGCCCATTTCTTATGTATTTTTGTATTCTCTGTGTCTGGCATATAGTAGCTACTCAATAAATATACACAGACTAACTCACTCATTTGCAGCAATCAAGATTATGAAAATGATCTCCTGAAAACTATATTAGCTAGGATTAAAGTAATTATTCCTTGTTTAGAATCCTTCCTCTGAAACCATATAAATCCCTCGGGTTTGGAAATTTTTCTGGAAGAGTTCAGTGGATTGGCTTTCCTTGAGAGACAGCCAACATTTTTTCTCTTGATCCATAATTGGAATAAAGTGGGGACAGCCATTTAGATGTTCTTTCAGCAGTTGCTAAATTAATCCAGACTCACACACACAAAAAAAAAAAAAAACAAAGGAAGAGACAGGGAGGGAAATGAAGAAGATAGAAAGAAAAGGAGGCAGAAAGGGAGAGGGGGATATTGCCTAAGAAATTTACTGCTGTGTTTGTCTTAAGACATTAGCACCTTTTATGTAATTATAATTTTGGCCCCAAATTTTATTTTTACCACATGTGCCTTAATTTTAAATGAACTCCCACAACTGTGCCATGAAATATTCCTGGTCTGGCATCACACCTGGGTCTAGTTCAAGAACCTAACTACTTGTAGGCCTCATGCTAAAGCCTCATGCTCATATGCCAGGAAAAACAGTCATTGCCATTTACCATCTGGATCCAATGTACTCTTTTAATTAATTTTTTATATTTTTAAACTGTAGCAAAAATCACAATTGTAAGAAGAGAGGGATAGTGAAAATCATTTAGAATTTTTTTTCATTTAGAAATTCAAATGAAAATTTGAACATAGCTCAGGTTTTTATTTCATAATTTCCTTATTTTAACACTTATATATGCCCACAATGGGTAACATTCTCTGAATGCAACTAATTGTTCATCAGTAGTCAGGCATGAACCTGGGATGTGTCCAATACATATTCTGTATTTCAAATACATATCTAATAGGATCTAGCTTACCATTAATTCTTGTCTTTATTGCATTTGCATCATCACAATGCAGTATTTAAAAATAATTTTGGGGTACCTGGGTGGCTCAGTCGGTTAAGCGTCTGCCTTCAACTCAGGTCGGCCTTAGCCTCCGGTCATGATCCCACGGTCCTGGGATGGAACCCAGCATGGGGCTCCCTGCTTAGTGGCAAGCCTGCTTCTTCCTCTCCCTTTGTTCCTTCCCCTTATTGTGCTCTCATGTGTGCACTCACTCTCCGTCTCTCTCAAATAAATAAAATCTTTCAAAATTAATAATAATTTTGGAACTTTTGGATGCTATAACTTTGGTTGTATCTTCTTTGCTCTCTATAAACCATTTGCAGTTACAATTATAAACACTATTTAGTATGATGAATGAATTTTTTTTTTTTTTTCATTTCTGCATCACTCCCCGCTGAGCAAGGAGCCAGATGCAGTGCTCTATCCCAGGACCCAGGGATCATAACCTGAGCCAAAGGCAGACACTTAACTGACTGAGCCACTCAGGCACCTCAAAAAAGGTTTTCAGAATTTCTGAATTTCAAAAAAGAAATTCAGAAACTAATATTGGGTCAGATGAACCCTGTTGATGTGTTGAGTTAATCAGATATATAACAAACACTTTCAACAGCAGAAATTAGCAGTGTATATCCATGTGTTGTTGAAACATACTATCTATTCTACATTCTGTATGATATTGGGGCTAGCACTCTGGTACTTTGCTTTCATTTACTCACTGCAACTTTCCTTAAAAATCCAATTCAGGGGGTGCCTGGGTAGCTCAGTGGGTTAAGCCTCTGCCTTCGGCTCAGGTCATGATCTCAAGGTCCTGGGATAGAGCCCTGCATTGGGTTTTCTGCTCAGCGGGGAGCCTGCTTCCCCCTCTCTCTCTCTGCCTGCTGCTCTGCCTACTTGTGATCTCTCTCTCTCTCTGTGTCAAATAAATAAATAAATCCTTTTTTTTTTTTTTTTAAATCCAATTCAGCATCAGTTTTGCTCTGGATCAGTCCTGAGGACTTTGATCTAGTTCAGTGCCCCCATAGGTGGAAGAGTGTGAAAATCTTGATTGGGTAAACAACTTGAGTTTTTGATCTGAAAATAAATAGCTTCCAGGGAAATAGGACCAAAATATATTTTATTTTCCTGGCTCTGTCTGTCTCCCTTTTTCACTCAGAAACTCCAACTGCATACAAATTACCTCCCTCCTACATTATATGTGGGAGCACCTAGTGGGTACCTCACACATGTTGAAGAAAATATTCTCTCTCTTGCAGGCACAGTGCCTCTTGGTGTTCCTCTATCAGGAATACAGTGTTCTTGCCAGTGGCTTCTGGCCCAAGTGAAAAGTTTCTCTCAATGATAAACTAAGCCCATAATCTCTACTTCAATAGATTCTATAAGTCTTCAGAGTATCAGCAGTATCGAGGCAGGAAGAATGCCTATTTTTACTTTTCATATAATAATCTGTTGGAGGGATCCTAAATAAGTCATTTGGGTCTACATAAGTTATAGAGTTCAGGGGAGCATCATGCCCATGTTTTGTCTATAATTCTCTCTCATCCTCCTTTTGTCCCAGACAGGATTCCACAGGGATGAACAGGGCCACTAAGTTGAGGCCACTTACAAACACTTTTTCTCTGAGGGTATCTAAAAGTATCTAGCTCCTTATTGTTCACTTAATTATACCTCAGTAGGTTTTCTACAATTTTCTTGTAAAGAAACTTCTATGGAGTCCCCTTAACTAGTTGGTCAGATATATCTATAAAAAATTAATCACAATATACTTTTTACCCCTTGGAAAATTCAGATAGAAGTACCAAATAACTCATTTGGGCCCATCCAAAAATTTGCCAAACATGCCCCCAGATTCCTTAAATGTAGTAATGCAAAGTAAAAAGCAGTATCTTAGACTACAATTCCTCTGTAGTAAAATCTAATCAAAAGTTGTTAAGTGTTTCTGTCAATAAATGTTATATATCCTTATATCATAATTTGGAGAATAACAAAATGTGTGAAGAAGAAAATATGAACTCTATTATACTATGATCATGATTATTAATCTGGGAACAGTACTTCACTCTTAAACTTGAAATTCATTTGTCTTAACTTTTCATGCTTTGACAATATTTTGGTTGGCTACTTGAAACATGTTGAATAAAAGTAATTATGTGAAATGCTCAGTTTTACAAAATTGGCATCCCATTGTAAATTCAGTTTATATCCTCTTCTTTTTTCACTTAAATTTATACTTGAGCATTTACCATGTCATTAAACATTATCTGAAAATGCAGTTTTAATGGCTTCATAATAGACTATTGTAAGGAAATACATAATATATTTAACTAATCCCCTATTGTTAGACATTTAAATTGTATCCAATTTTTCACTATTATAAAAATGTTAGAAACAGTCTTGTATGTAAGCTTTTGACTGCATATCTCAGATTGTTATTTCTCTGGGATGGATTCCTTGCAATAGAATGACTGCCTCAAAGTTCATGAATCTTTCTAAGGCTCTTGAATATATTGCCAACCTGCCCTCCCAAATGGGTACATGCATTTACAGTTTGTTAAGTCCTTTTAAAGGATTGATTCTAAATCCAACAAACTTTAGAAACAGTCTGTTTTCTTCTTCTCTCAAGCTGAGATGTTCAAGAGATTTCAAATCAAATGCTCATTTAATTATTCACTTAGGTGACTTTTCTTCCTAGGGGACCAAAATGTGTTTGTGGTCAAGAAATTCTAGTCTTGGGGCGCCTGGGTGGCTCAATGGGTTAAGCCGCTGCCTTCGGCTAGGGTCATGATCTCAGGGTCCTGGGATCGAGTCCCGCGTCGGGCTCTCTGCTCAGCGGGGAGCCTCTTCTTCCTCTCTCTCTGCCTGCCTCTCTGCCCACTTGTAATCTCTCTCTGTCAAATAAATAAATAAAATCTTTAAAAAAAAAAATTCTAGTCTTCTAGCATTTCCCCTGGGTTATTCGTATAATTTGACCTAATCAAAAGATTTTGTTTAAAAGAGAGATTATGCCTCTGACTGGGTGACCCCATTATCTAGACGATTTTCTTTCATTTTCAAGTGTCTGTTTGGAGCAAAGGAAAGCTACCTCTCATCCACATACTCTTGGAAAGGAAGGATTAGTAATCTTGCTGCTTGTATAAATGCTGAAGGCCAGGATTAGAGAGCTTGGCACCATGTGACCCATAGTATTTGTAGTACAGGGGCACGTGGGTGGCTCAGTGGGTTAAGGACTCTGCCTTCTGCTCGGGTCATGATCCTGGG
The DNA here is from genome assembly GCF_020171115.1 of Neogale vison. Classification (NCBI taxonomy): domain Eukaryota; kingdom Metazoa; phylum Chordata; class Mammalia; order Carnivora; family Mustelidae; genus Neogale; species Neogale vison. The sequence goes on from NC_058099.1 coordinate 81,497,013, forward strand.
GTCCTGGGATCAGCAGGGAGCATGCTTCTTCCTCTTTCTCTGCCTGCCTCTCTGCCTACTTGTGATCTCTGTCTGTCAAATAAATAAATAAAATCTTTAACAACAACAAAAAAAGATATTTGCGGTACAGCCATGATTCAAACCCAGGTCTGCCTGTGTATAGAGTCCCTGTGAAGTCCTCTGTACTATTCTTGATATCTAATTATTAGATGTGTGGATTTTTGTGATATAAGCAAAGCTCTTGTGGTTGTTGAATCCTAAGCCTTTGGCATTAAACCAGATTGGAATGGAGGGATTTATTACTTTCTCTCTGCATTCAATCACTCATGTATTCAGCCCGGTTTATTCAGCATTGTCTATGTGCCAGATCGTGTGTGAAACTCTGTTCTTCTAGATACCTGGGTTTGTAATTCAGGAAGCCAAAGTTTATTTTGGTCAAGGAATGTTAAATTCCCTACATCTACTGTGTCAAAAACTACAACACACTGGCAAAGATGAGCGGACCCAAATAATTTTGCTGATTTACTGATGTCAAACTTGACACTTTATATGCTCCAATTTCTCTAAATTAACACAGTGAATACTCTGAAGAGCCTTTACTGTTATTTGTCAGGCTTCAGATTTTTTTCCATTTATTTTCTCCCAAGATATTTTTGCCTACAACTATATTGTTCAGTGTGTTCAGGAAAAGGAAATAGCAGAGTGATGTGGTGTATCAAAAAAATAATACTAAGAGCAAATGGAGAAAAATGGGGCTGAATGCATAAGGAAACCACACTTCAGGTGACATTGATTTGTATCCAGGAATACCTAAAAGGCTCTCTAGTGATTCTAAATACTTAAGAGCATATTCATTTCCTTCTAGAAGAAACCAAAATTACCCAGTAATTTAATTCTTATTGAACAAGAAAGGCAGCCAGTTACAGACACACACACACACACACACAGAAACCCACTGCTTTTGCTTTGCCTGCTTCCATGTGCTTGAGACTGAAGGGTTAGTAATATATTTACACAATGTGAAATGAGGAGGCAAACTTCAACTATTGTTAGCGTGGCCTTGGGCTTCTTGGAATGTCAACTGATCCATCAAGGAGTTGTAGCCAAATTGCCTACGACAGAGTATTTTCTCTTAGAGAGGCAGACACATGCCTATCATGCAAACTCACTATTCTCAACAAAAGTAATGAAGGTACTGGCAGTATAATGAGTTAACAAAAGAGGGAGTCAGAAACATTTTCAGAAGATACTTGTATTCCTTCTCTTCACTCTTCCTTTTATCTGCATTTATTCCTATCCCTGACAGAGTTGTTTATTATCTCCTGAAGTAAAGTGTTGTAGGTATTTTTTAAAAAAATTTTATCCTTGCTTTACCTAGAAAGAGAACCACTATTTACTGACAGATCCATTTTGGCAGGAGAATGTCATCTGAAAATGTTTACTGTAAGACAGAAAGGATTTTTAAATGGCCAACACCTTTTCCAATAAAAAGAAAGAGAGAGTATTAGAAATACACCTAAGGAAATAAGAGTGACCTTTGCTGGAAAATACTGTCTTTACCTTTTATTCAGAAGACATAGGTTTATAGCAAGGGAGAGGCCTTTCTGCTGCTACAAAAACTTCTCTTACGTAGAAGATTTTCTTCCCAGGTTCTTTGCAGAAACAACCTACCTGATTTGTACAAAAGAACACTGCTCTCTAGTGGAATGAGGGGAAAGAAATCCATTACCTCATTCACTCGCTTTTCTTGCCTTCTTGGCAGCCACTTACGAAAGGCGGCTGAGCTTTGTCCTGGACTTATGACATGTTATGATATATGGCTACAATTATTGTGATATTATATTGTGAAGTGGTTTTGCTCTTGTAATCAAGCAAAAATCTTTTCCCCCAAACCTTTCTTTGTAAATTGAAACCAGTAGGCCTCCCCATCCTTTACTTCTCAGCTGCTGCCTGTACCAAAAAGAAAAAAAGCCTGCAACTAATAATGATTTAATTTACACAGGAACTTGCAATAATTTAACTCACATCAGGTTAATTTGAAAGTGATTAATGGCAGCATTTATGGGGCTGGAAATTTTTAATAATGCTTTACTTGTGAATTTATGGCATTCGTGTTTCAGACCGTGGGCTGCCTTTTTTGTTGTGCTCATCGTCTCTCTCCCTCATCCCCACATGTGATGTTCATCCCTCTCTTTTCTAGGGATAGAAAGAAATAGATTTGCAATGCCACATTTCCTGCCTCAATGTGAGGGGTTACAAAATCAGTACAAATTTGCTCAGATGGGGCATTCTTGGCCCCAGAATTGTGCCATACACGTCATTTTTAAATAATTCCTGCAGGGATTGTGGACTCCTTTGATAACCTTGATCACCATACTCACACATTCTTAGCTAGCCAGCAAAAAATGGACTTTCTGGATTTGCCCTAGTGGTTTCATACCACTGAGCTGACACAAATGTGGTTAGGAATATACAGTCACAATGCATTCCAAACAGATACACACATTTTCAGAAATTAAACCTACAGCCAACAGCCCTCCAGAGATTTATGGTCAACACGCCTTATTCCTAAGGTCCTGAAAGCACTTTTTAATTGGTTCTTCTCTGCAACCTCCCCATCTCAGAGGATAAGAGAAAGCCCTAATTGGCTCAGAATCATCATATGTAAATGCATATACATGTATGATACCAAATAAGGATGCACCTTCCTCCCAAGCACAGTACATACTCCCCATTTCCCCAAGGGAGACAATCCACTCCTCTCCCTCCATCCAACTCAAAGTCCAGTATCTCCAGAAATTGCATAGTCCTCACCATCATGTCTAGACCTGCCTTCTCCAGGTCTAGCAACCTAAGATCTAAAAGAACAAGGTATCTGCAACTTTCCATGGATTTATCATTAAAAAAGAATAGAGCAGATGCAGGATACTCACAATGAAAACTTTTTAAAAAGTCAGTGGCGGGGGCGGCAGAGATTTTTGACAGCAACTGTAAAGCCTCCCTGCCTTGAGGGTAGTTCCTTAAATAGCTCAGGATTCTTGGACCTTGCTCATTATTCTCCATCAACTGAGGCTCAGAGCAATCTGAGGTTCTTCCTCATCCATTATCCTCCATGACCATATTTGAAATGGATATTGGGACCAATGTACAACTTGGAAACGGTACAATTTCTGCAGGCTGTTTCTTACCCACGCAAATATGGAATATCAAGGGTTATTTTAGAGTTTCATGAGTCAAAGGGGATTTTTAAAAAGGTCAGGCTCATGGTCTTTTGGCAATACAGTTTCTTCCACAATTTAGTAGAACTCTGATCCACTTCTTTGCAGAGAATTTCGTGTTCCAATAACCCCTGACAATGTGAATTTCACTTGAGCCTGGTGCTTCCGAAAAAGAATGATAGTTAAGAGGTCCTCCACATTTTTTTTGTTCTGGGAAACAACTACAAAGGACCACCTTTATGAATCTGACTTAGATAAGACTCACAGAAGCCTCCCCTCGTTTGCCTATGAGAAGGCCTCACAAAGACCTTTCAAATTTCCATTCTCATTTCATAAATGATTAGCTGAACTGTTTGTCCCCATTGACCACACTGAATACCTGATCATTTGACCTGTCCAAACTTTAGTCTTCTTTGCTTCTTTTCAGTCCTTGAAGTTTGTCTTGCCCCTAAGTTTAAGAAAGCACTGAAATGCAGAATGACTCCTGTTGATGGCCCCTCAGCCAACTGGAGAGAAAAGTGTTCAGTGCAACTTTACAATCATGCCACCCACTCATCTTACTCCCACTTCCTTCTAGCCTTGTTTACTCCTCTTATAGAAGAAAAGCTTCATGAATGTAGATTGCATCTCTTCCAAATTTGGGAACATTCCAGCCTTTATTTCTTTTAAGTACTCTTTCTGCCCCTTTTCCCATCTCTTTCTCCTTCTGGAACCCCCATAATGTGTAAATTCCTTCACTTGATGATATCCTGTAAATCACAGAGGCTTTCTTCACACTTTTTCATTCTTTTTCCTTTGTTATCTGACTAGATAATTTCAAATGTCTTGTCTTTGAGTTCACAAATGCTTTCTGCTGCTTACTGAGATCTGATGTTGATGCTATTTCCTTTTTCAATTCATTCATTGTATTCTGCTCCAGAATTTGTTTATTATTTCTATTTTTCTGTTAAACTTCTCATTTTGTCCTTGTATTATCTTCCTGATTTTCTTTCTTTCTTTTTTTTTTTTTTTGAATGTCTTCTTACAGTTTCCTGGGCTTCCTTAAAACAACTATTTCAAATTCCATGTCTGACATATTGTAGATCTCCATTTCTTTGGGGACCATTATTGAAAAATTATTGCACTACTTTGGTAGTGTCATGTTTCCTTAATTTTTCATATTCCTTGAAGTCTTACACTGCTGTTTTCACATTTAAAGAAGCAGTCACTTCCTCCAGTTTTCTTTACTGACTGGGTTCAGGAGACAAATACTTTCACCTGTTAGCCCTGCTGGAGATTCTGAGGCTTTCTAAGACCTTTTCTATAAATGCTCCTGCTTCATACTTTTGTTTCTTCCTGGGTGGGGAAAGAGGTGACCCTTAAGATTGCATTTCTTCTCTTGATCCTGCAAAGCCAGGGTGGATGCTGACAGCCTCTATTTGCTTTCTCTAGGGTGGTGCTGAGTGCTCAAGTTTGTGTGCTTTCTCCCAGTCCCATTGAGTTGGGCCAGCTTTCTGTTCATACTCACCAGCTGTCTGCAGAGGTTCATATTCCTCTCCCTCTGGGGCCTGCACAGGGAGCCAGCCATGGGATGTGTGTCAGGGTGGGAGTGAGGCATGCAGAACATTGGAAATGCCTTTGGGGCATATGATAGGATGCAGTCTATAGGTGAGGTATCCTAGCAGCTCATGGACAGGCTTCCTCATGGAATACATGAAAGGGTTAGTTTGGACCACGTGTCTTATGAATTCTGAGCCTAGCCTACTATACTTCCAGCCTTTCCCTGTCCTTCAGTCATGTGGATCACCTCAGTATTCTGAATCAGGTGAGAAAGAATTAGGCCTCTCTGGCAGCATCCCACACACCTGGGAAGCCAGGCCCTCACTTATACACACCCATTTTCCCCTATGAGAGGGATCATGGGTCAAGGCATCTCCCTTGGCACTGAGCTGTGCCACTTTGCGGTAGAGGTGATAGGAGTAAAATGAAACTAACCCTCTTACCCTATTCAATGTCCAATCTCAGATTTTTTTGCTCCAGTGGTGTACTAGAACTTTTCAAATGTACTCTTTCACTTCCACAAAAATAATCCTGTGTGGGTGACTGTCAAAATCAATTTTTTTTGTTTTTGTTCTGTTTTGTTTTGTTTTACTTTTTGGGTTTCTGTTGTGTGTGGGAAAGAGAGTAGAGAACTCCTATTCTACTATCTTGCTGGTGTCACTCTTCAGAAGGCAACTTTCTTAATCTGATCTTGGCAATGAGTCATTTTATCCAACTAAGAAGTGTTATGGGACTTGGAAGCTCCAGGACAAATGGAACGTCTCATACATGTTAATCTCAGTTGTTTTTTGAATCTGAGTTAACTTATTCACTGGGTGTCACATTGAGTTCCAGAATACTTTTTACAAACTAGCCCCCCCGCAATGAAAATGAAATAGCACAAGAGGATTTACAGTGATGAGGTAGCCTGAATAGCATTTTAACTGATATGAGAGAGTTTGGAAAGAAGTTTTTCGAATATATATATATATACATACATACATACATATGTATGTGTACACATACATACATATGTATATATACATATATATGTATGTATATATATATTCATTCCAACATATACACACATATATGCTTATACATACACGTATGCTTATACATGAAAACGTGTGTATGTATAAGCATATATATGCAAAAATGAGAAAATGATTAATAATCCATTACTTTTAAAAGTCTTTGAGCCACTTAAAATAAAAAATAAAGCAATTTAGGGACACTTGGGTGGCTCAGTTAGTTAAGCGGCCAACTCTTGATTTTTGGCTTAGGTCATGATCTCTGGGTCATGGGACTGAGCCCCATGTCTGGCTCTGTGCTCAGTGTGGAGTCTGCTTGTCCCTTCCTCTGCTCCTCCCTCTCCCCCCACTCATGCTCTAAGATAAATAAATAAAATCTTTACAAATAATAAAAACATTAAAGAAATTTAGATGAGACTAAAACCGTAGAAATCTGTAATAAAGCAGGATGAAGTTGAAAATATATGCATGGATTAAGAAATTCATTTGTTTAGCTTTGAGCTTTCTGAAAAGCATAGACAAAAGAATTGGTTTGATCACATAGTTCTAAATATATAATAAAAGTAAACATTATGAGTAACAGGAAGAGAAAATAATTTAGCATCTGTAACTACAATTCCTTTTGAAAAAGGTGAAACTCTGATAATGGAAGGTCTTTTGTTCTATAGAGCATGTTGACAGGTTGGGGAGGTCATGTTAGGGATAAGAATGTGCAAGGTTTCTCCCCACAACCGCAAAAAAATTTTGGAGCTCTTGAAACCACCTGGGGTGTTAGGGTAAGACAGTAAGATTATAAAAAGTTTTGTCAACATAATTTGAACCATCTCCATGACCTCCAAAATTCTGAATAAAAGTTACTAAATTAGGGGTGCCTGGATGGCTCAATCAGTTAAGTGTCTGCTTTTGGCTCAGGTCTCAATCCCAGGAGCCCTGTCAGGGTCCTTGCTCAGTGGGGAGCCTACTTCTCCCTCTCCCTCTGCCTGCCACTTCCCTTGCTTGTACTTTCTCTTTCTATCAAATAAATAAATAAAATCCTTAAAACTAAATAAATAAAAGTTACTAAACTCAAGAAAAGCTTTTGTTTTTCGAAAGAAACAGTAAAAATGCTGCTGTTTGTAAGTGTGCAGAGTATAAGAAAGATAGTATTAAGAGTAGAATTCCAAATAGAGGTACAATGAAAATAGATACTTTTAGAAAATCCAACACCATGGAGGGCACTTTTTAATATTCTATGACTTGGAATACTCCTATTAAGGAATTGTACAGCTATATCTTAGGGGAAAATGATACCTTGGTCGAAAAGCATAAGAAGAGGGGGCGCCTGAGTGGCTCAGTGGGTTAAGCCTCTGCCTTTGGCTCAGGTCATGATCTCAGGGTCCTGGGATTGAGCCCCGCATCAGGCTCTCTGCTCAGCAGGGAACCTGCTTCCCCCTCTCTCTATCTGCCTGCTCTCTGCCTACTTGTGATCTCTCTCTCTGTCAAATCCATAAATAAAATCTTTTAAAAAAAAAAAGCTTAAGAGGAAAGACAACTGGTCTTAATTCTTCATATTTATGTCTTAAAAAAGGGAAACTTTTGCGACAACATGGATGGAACTAGAGCGTATCATGCTTAGTGAAATAAGTCAAGCGGAGAAAGACAACTATCATATGATCTCCCTGATATGAGGAAGTAGTGATGCAACATGGGGGCTTAAGTGGGTAAGAGCAGAATCCATGAAACAAGATGGGATAGGGAGGGAGACAAACCATAAGTGACTCTTAATCTCACGAAACAAACTGTGGGTTGCTGGGGGGAGGGGGGTGGGGAGAAGGGGGGTAGCGATATGGACATTGGGGAGGGTATGTGCTTTTGGGTAAATTGGAAGGGGTGGTGAACCATGAGAGACTATGGTCTCTGAAAAACAATCTGAGGGGAGTGAAGTGGTGGAGGGGTGGGAGGTTGGGGTACCAGGTGGTGGGTATTATAGAGGGCACGGCTTGCATGGAGCACTGGGTGTGGTGAAAAAATAATGAATACTGTTTTCCTGAAAATAAATAAATTGGGAAAAAAAAAAGGGAAACTGAAACTATTTAAGTTGTGACTTTGAAAATGAAGCTCCCAACAATTTGAAAATTTTTAATATTAAATCATCCCTTAAAATTAGCTTTGATAAAAGACAATTATATTAACCTTTATTTTTTAAAAATATTTTATTTATTTATTTGACAAAGACAGAGAGAGATCCTTCTCTCTCTCTCAAGCAGGGCGAATGGGAGAGGGAGAAGCAGGCTTCCCGCTGAACAGGGAGCCTGACGTGGGGCTCGATTCTAAGCCCTGTGATCATGATCTGAGCCGAAGGCAGATGCTCAATGACTGAGGCACCCAGGCGCCCCAATTGTATTAACCTTTAATTATAACTTGGAAACTTTGGCACTATGATGGATCTGAGGAAGATTACAGAGACATACATAATCCGGGGGCTTATATTTGATAAAGAAAGTCAGTATATTCCTGAACCCAACATGAACTAGTGTGATACATTCTACATTGATACATTTTTTATTTAGGGGTGAGATTAGGAATTTGAAAGACTGTGTAACTGAAATAGTTTTACTTAAAGGAAAATGTTCTAATATTCTCTATAATCACAGAATTCAGGCACTTTTCCAAACAAACAAACAAACAAACATGTCCATTGATGGAAATACTTGACATCAACCACAAAAAGATCAACACAGCAGGTAGCAATTAAGAATATATTTGATACTATGGGTTTCAGGGTCAAAAACAAAAACCTAAAGCCAAAAGGAAGAGAAGAAGAGTCTCCATAAAGAGTAATGGTAGCCATAAACCGAAGGACATGTAAACCATTCAGAGAGACTCATCAGTCAGCTCCATCATTGTGTCTCATGAGGCTCTGCCTCAGAAAGGCAATAACACATACCATCTGAAACACAGGAAATTAATGATTATGAGGTTCATGGTTTCTGCAGTTCCAGGTTAGTACCATTATTTCAGTTTTTAATATTCACATTCTTTGTAATGAGTTTTGCATTTTCTTCAATTTTCTTTGGGCAAATATAATTTCAATTCAACATAACTTAATAGGGAAATTGTGTTAGGATACTACAGGAATAAAAGGTGCCCCTTCATTTTCTTTCTCTTTTTTTCCTTCCCTAAGGGAAAAACAAAGTATAAGAAATACTAAATGAAACTTCACTAAAAACACAGTGCAACGTTTTTATATTGTTATTATTGGTGGACCATGTAAACAAAGTTCTATCACACAAAAATGCTGAGATTTCAGGGTGTACACTAAAAAGTCTCCTGAATTCTCTTAACAGTACTTTACTTTTAACTAGGATCAGCTGCTAGATTTTTAAGTCAGCTCAGGGATGGCAGATAGATTTACTTTGAATATGAACTTTCTCTCTGTCTCTGTTTCTCTCCATACGTAAAAAGACTTTCTAATCTTAATCACTCTCATGCCTTGTCCCACAAACCAACAAAATGTCCAAAATATCCCCACACTTCGTGTTTCTGAACCATATTATGCAGAGTTCTAAATAGTCCTTAAACCCTGAAATTGACACAAACATCCATTAATACGTTGCATGCCCCAACTCTGTGCCTCTGAAAACGTGGTCCTTACATTGTAAATATTCAGCACCAGTGAGAAGTTGGGCCTCTGTCTACCCTCTTCATAATGAGACTGCCCTCTGAGCACTGAAATAGCAAGATTCACAGAGATCAGATGAGACCCCATCAAAGATGTCTAGCCATGTTTGTGCAATAGCGCAGCTTTGTGGGTTAGAGCACAGGCACTGGTCCTAGGCTGCCTGGTGTGAGTTCATGCCACACCTCTTCTTGTTGTGTACATCTGGGCAACTAACTTAACCTACTGGTGCCTCTGTTTCCTCATCTCTAAAATGAAGATGAAAATAACAGCATCCATATTGTGTTGCCATTTTGAGGTTACATTAGTTAATACATGCAAAGTGCCTTCAGGAGTGCATGGTAGAAAGTAAGTGCTAAATGTTTTTTCTCCCTGTTTACTCTTATTATTGCTGTCATCATCATTGTCACCATCATTGTCGTCATTGTCATCATCCTCATTCCTGGCCGGCAAGACTAGCATATAATCAAAGCATATGCAGCAATATATCTAAGGATGTAATGTACGTGAGTGTTGGGGATGAAAGTGGTTGGTTAAAATGAGTAGCTTCCCAGTAGAAGGATCTATTCCAGGAGTAGAAACAAATCTAGGAAGTCTGTGAAGAAGGCAAGATTATGACAAATTTACCGACTTGTCAACCTTCCATGAGGTCTTTTAGGAAAGAACATAAAGACTTTCTCCTATGACCCCACCCCCCGAAATTCCATTGAATGTTTTTATATCTTAGAACTGCTATCTGCACCAGCAACTGAGAAAATCAGGTTGCCTCATTTATTATTATTATTCCTACTTTGCTTTTATAAATGGAAATAGGTTTGTTTTTAAACAAAAAATATCCAAGTTTCATTTTCTTTTTAGGAAATAGTATAGAGTACAAGGGTTTGAAGAGACAAAAATTCTTACAGTTGGATTTTTTAGTACTGCCCTTTTAAAAACTGAGTCACTGTTCTCTCACATACTGGTAGTACCAGACCTTTGTTATTGGTTTTAATAACCATTGTCTAGTTCAATTTATTCCAGATATTAGAGCAGAGATGCTAAATGCCATCTTATTACTATATTGAAGAAACTTAGCACCGTGAAAAAGGGTGGGTGGAGATGTCAGACAAAATCTTACATGGGAATCTGCTCTTATTTTTTTTTTATTTTATTTATTTATTAGAGAAAGAGAGAGAGAGAGAGTACAGGCAGATGGAGTGGCAGGCAGAGGGAGAAACAGGCTCCCTACTGAGCAGAGAACCTGGTGTGGGGTTTGATCCCAAGGCCTCAGAATCAAGACCTGAGCTGAAGGCAGACACTTAACCGAGCCACCCAGGCACCCCTGGGAATCTGCTCTTTTGTTTCTACCTGAAAGGCTTTGAACAAGTTATTTGATCCCTTTGATTATCAGTTTTCTCATTTATAAAATAAAAGGATTATATAACTTATAAAATTCAGACAGAATCAATAAAGTACTATAAGTAAAATTACTGGTAGATTTCCAATTCTTAATGACTATTAGCTACACTGTGCCTCCCTTTTCTGAAAACTGAACACACCAAATATACTATAAGTTGTTCCGGTAAGACCAGTTCAGTTACATTGCTGTCCTTTGCTCTGGTTTTAAGTATTTTTAGCTTTTACTTTTTTTTTTTTAAGATTTATTTATTCATTCTAGAGAGAGAGAGAAAGTGAGCAAGCGTGGGGGTGGGGGGGTATAGAAAGAGAGAGAGAGAGTCCCAAGCAGAGTCTGTTTTGAGGAGGGAGCCAGATGCAGGGCTCCAACCCACGACCCTAAGATCATGACCTGAGCTGAAACCAAGAGTCCCACGCTCAACTGACTGTGCCATTCAGGCACCCCTAGCTTTCACTTTTAATTCTAAATTGATCCTTAAGAAAACAGCAAATTAAGGAAGTAATGCAAATTAAGGAAGCCAAACTAATATATTCATGTAACACTTACCTCATGGAAAGTAGGGAATTTAATTATCAAGTCAATCTTATGAGGTTGGTATTATCTTATAGAATAGATGATAAAATAAAGGCATAAAGTAACTAAGAACACATTTAATAAGTCTTTGAGTAACATTTCAAATTCCTGTTCCAACTGACCCAAAGTTGATGATTTTTGCTAGACTTCCTCCATGAGTCTTGATCTGTCTTCTGAAAGTAAAGAGCATTTTCTCCCTCTTTCTCTCTTCAAATGACATTGAGTGATGCTGTGCTTGCAATGAAGGTGTTGTTCTAACCTTCCAGGCTTTGGCAGTGAATGAAGAGACAGAGGCCTTCCTAAATTGGGGCATACAAAGGCTGGGGGAAGAGGAAGATCGGACAGCAAGAAAAAAAAAATGTGTAACATTTCTAGCGGTGCCATGAAAAAAATAAAGCACAGTAAAGTATTAAAGACAAACAGTGGGAAGGTGCTCTATAGTCTACAGACTCTCTAGTGCGATGCCTTTCTAGCAGAGGTAAGAATAAAATAAGAGATAACAACATCCATCTGGCAGAGGAGGTTTCCATGCAGAGCACGTGCAAAGGTCCTGCCGCAGAACTGAGGCTATCATGTCTGCAGAACTGAAACCATGTTTGAGGAATGAGCATGGTTGAAATAAATTGTCAAAAGTGAAGAACAGTAGGTGATGAGGTCAGAATTAGTGTTGTCTGAGGCTATTCAGACTGTGTAGGTCTGAATAATAATGTATGTTAAGGATATTGGATATTAAGGATATTGGATTTATTTCAAATGAGTTGGGAAGTCATTGGAGAATTTGACGAGAGGAGTTATATGATCTGGGTAAATTTTCACAGTTTTACTTTGGCTGATGAGAAGACAACAGATTGTGAAGGGGACAAGAACAATAGCATAGAAGACCAATACTTCAGGTGAGCTTATTCTCTTCAACTCACTTCCAGATCATCATTCTTCAAAAGAAAAATGGTAAAACCTTATAATTCAACCAAACTTCACACTTTTCATTTCCTCTGATACCTCCAACCTCTAAACACTGGGGTACCTTACCAAATATCAAGACTTATTACAAAGTCTGAAAATTCGGAGAGTACAGCATTGATGTAAACTTTTACATCTGGACCAGTGCCATTGCTCCAGTCACACTGGTCCCCTTGCTGATCAAGAGTTAGATCCATACACATATAGAAATAGTATCTGACAGAGATAGCATCACAAATTAGTGAAGAGAAAACGGAGACTCCAATAAATAGTCCAAGACAATTGTTTATATGTATGGAGGAAAAATGCTCCCACCTTACGTCATAAATATAAAAATAAATAACCGAGTAATTTAAAGAACATGAATGAAAGAATAATTCTCAACAAAATCAGAATTCTTAGAAAATATTCTTAAAAATTCTTGGAAAAATACAGAATTAGAAATTCTTAGAAAAATACAAATTTCTTAGAAAAATACAGAAGCACATCTTTACAATTTCAAGGTAGGGAAAAAATCTGCTTAAATAAGATGCCCAAAGTTATCAGCCATGAAGGAAAAAAAATAAATAATTTTTGCTCCTCCTCTTACTGGACTTAAATCTTTCAAACCTTATCTCCCAAGTTAACAAAGAGAGGTGCTTGTCTTCATGCTGGAACATGGAAGATTTATCCACTGCACAGGGACATTGTAACAGTGAAATATCTAGTCCTGGGACCCTATGCTCATTGTATGTATGTGTGTGTATATGTATATATGTATATATACACATATATATGTAGTTTATATAAAAATATAACAATTCAGGCTGCTTCTTATTAAGGAAAAGGAAATATTTCCCAATAGCCTGGCAAATTATTGAAACAAAGAACCAAACACAGGCTCTATACCTGACATTTAAACACTTTCAATTTCATTTATAAAATGTACATAATAATATATTTTCCACATACTTTATAAAAAGTAGAATCAAATAAGGTTATGTAAGGCTAAATACTTTTGAATCTCTCAAGCATAATAAAAATATTAGCTATTATTAACATTAAGTCAGATATAGACTAACAAAGTAAAGATCTAAGGCATGTGTCAGGAAAACTGAAATTTTTAAACCTCACTTCTACATACATGTTCTAATTAGTTAAAACAAAAATGAGAAGTCTTGATTTATCAAATAAATTGTTTTTCTGCTGCATTTCATCCTACTACAGTAGACTTGGGGAGTTTGTATCTTGACAGATATGTAATCTCTCTGGATAAAATGTAACCACAATGATTATTCACATTAAGCCTTAGATTTTGCAGAAAAATGGAAAATATAAGAGAGGTTTCTAAAACGTTAGACTCATGGGAACCACAATTTCTCTCAATTGTATTTTATTTTTTTCTAAGGTACTCAAACTGCTTTGGAGGGGATATTGTTCTGTGCATCTGAGTGAGATAAATCACTCACGTAAGCCGATGATCCCAGAATGCAGTTAAGATGAATGACCACAAAGCATCAGGGGGGAAATAGATTTATAAAATTGAGGAAATATTTCCTCAATTTTATAAATGTATATATAAATATATGTGTATATTTAAGGAAAATAAGTAGCTGCCCCTATATATGTGTGTGTATCAAATAAATATATGTATTATAAACATTTGTATGTATGTGTCATATATGTATATATGTGTATGGTGGCTATGTCTGAATAAACAAAACAACACTATAAAGAACTAAGACATTTACTAAGATGTACGTTAGTAAGAGTAACAAAACATATTCCACTTTTGCTGATACTACTGATACATTTTAGACAGAATTGTTATGCGTGCTTATAATGATAATGTAGATATCATTCTGAGAGAGTCAGAAAAGGAAGAGAACAGGGCTATGCAAAGAACGACTACTGACCTGATTGTCGTAGCGATAAACTAAGGTGTAAGATATCCAGGGCATATTACACTCAGGTTTCTAGGTAGCTTACACTGCCGTCTAAACAGATTCATTCTTGTATGATGGCACCCAGCCGCCGGAGTGTTGTGTCACTGACTGCACCCAGTGATGATATTGTCCTGCTACTCCGGGTAATAACTGGTACGAATTTCTCTAAACAGTAAAATGTATCAATGATAATAATCTGTGCATGCAAGGAGACAAGTCTGGTGTGGTCATTGCCAGATACTGCTTTGTCCCTTTATTAGTAGGACCCGAGTTTTGTTCAGAGAACCAATGTGCAGGAAAAACTGTAACTGCAAAACTCCTTGTATTCTGACCAGCGAGATGGAAATTTACCGTAAGAAGTTATATATTTTTTCGTATTAAAAGAAAGACTTGGGGGCGCGTGGGTGGCTCAGTCAAGCATCTGCCTTCAGCTCAGGTCATGATGGGAACGAGCCCCACATGAGGTTCCCTGCTCAGCAGGGAGAATGCTTCTGCCTCTCCCTCTACCTGCTATTTTGCCTGCTTATACATGCTCTCTCTCTCTGTCAAATTAATAAATCTTTAAAAAAAGAAAGAAAAAAAAACTTGTCTGGCCGCTCTTTGTTTTTTTTTTTTCCCTTTTACTTGTCTTTCTCTGTAGAGGACAGTTGCAAGGCTAAGGTGATGACCACGGAGCTGGAAGGAAACTTTCGATGACTTTCTCAGGCACCTGTCCCGTCTCTACACTCTACCTCCAGATTTTGATGGATGTGAGAACAAATAAAAACACCTATTTGATTAAGCCATTAGAGTTGAATTATTATTATACATAATGGCAGCAGCTAAAGTAAGTGTTTCTTATTATCTTACCGGTGAAGATAATTTTGACTAATATTAAATTACATGTTAGACAAGTATTTTCCAACTATCATTTCATCTTGATTACTCCAAGAAGGAAAGTCTCAGTTCAGTGTCAGTATGTCTGAAACAGCTCTCTAAAACTTGTTTTCTCCCTTGTAACAAACAGAGATGCACTTCAGGCTATGAGCTTTGTTAAGCATCATTATCCAGCAAAAATTTAGTAACATTGTTCTGTTTCCATTAAGTTTGGTTTATAGTCACTTTCTCATTATGGTACAGGGTTACTGGTTTTCCATTCATGAAAATGACCAAGTTTCCTTACAAAGAAAATTTAAATCAAAATGTGAATTAATTTAAAAATATCAAGTAAATACAAACAAAAATTGACAAAGAAGGACAATAATATATAAATGACTCAATTTTGGTAAAAATGAGTTCTGTATATTCAATTCTTGTACTAGGCCTTCGAGAATAATTGCAGATTCACTAACACTTTGGGGCCATGCTCTTCTTGTCAGTTTAAAACAGCCTTGACAGAATTTAGCCTGTTGGTCAAATATCTTCAGTACTGAAAGTTAACCAAGTTAGGAAAGACTACATGCAAAATTTCTTTACCTCCTGCTTCACTCATAAATATAAAGAGAACACTCATCTAGACAGAGTTACCAAATCCTCAGGCCAAATTTCATCCTTTTAATCCTAAAAAATACTCCAGAATATTTTCCATACAGATGACCAATCAATATTTGCACAGTTTCAGTTACTGCAGAGAAGGGTAACTGTTAGATATATTCTGTTGAGCTAAAATTGCAGCTTTATCACCTAGGATCATTTATTAAAACTTCATCATGAATACTAAATGGCAACATGCTTGATGTCTATTCATTTGCTTGCAGCAGAAAGTTTGGCTGCTCATGTAAATATTGTTTGCTGTTTCAAGTTGTGTTTGAGAAATTTTAGGTTTCAGTGTTTGGCATAAGCTTATAAAAAGATAGATCAGAGCAAAGGTAAAATATTGTAGGAAAATTCTAAACCAAAGCTCTGCTATTATGGAAAAGGAAAGCTTAAAATTATAAATAACAGATACTTTGATGTTATAGCTTTACCAAATGTCCTCTCCATTCAATGGAATGCCCAAATAATGATCACAGTGAATTTCATCACCAGGCCTTGTGATCTTGGAAATTTGTTCAGTAATTTATATATACTTTGGATGATGTTATTACAAAAGTAATTTTTTCAAATATAAGCTATGTGCTTCTTCCTCTTAGTAATTTCAGTCAGTCCACCTTAAAAATAAATATATAGAAAACCATACTAAAGTTACAGGTATGGAATGATGATGGGTTATTGTATAAGGACAGAGTATAAGAAAATAATTCAAAAGACAAGGCAACGATGTTGAAAATGGGACTTGGAGGTGCCTAGGTGGCTCAGTTGGTTAAGTGCCTTTGGCTCAGGTCATGATCTCAGGGTCAAGCCCTGCAAGGAACTCCCTGCTCAGCAGGAAGCCTGCCTCTCCCTCTACCTGCCACTCCTCTTGCTTGCTTGCTTGTACACTCTCTCTTTCTCTCACTCTCTCTCAAATACATAAATCTTCAAGAAAAAAAAATCTTAGAAGAGGAAGAAGAAAAAGAAGAAGAAGGTGATACAGCTTGGATCTGAGGCAGGCAGCTCTCCCACAAGATGGGGCCAGTACATAGGACCACTGGCTAACCAATGAGATTAAGGCGGGAACTGAGGACACCGGCTGGGCTGGGGAACATTTCCCCAGCTTCAGAGCTGTTGTGAAAGGCAAATGGAAAATTAGATATATTCTCCATGGGTCTGGCTCAGAGATTATCATCCTAATTCTAAAATATTGGCCTTGAAATATTGTTTGGTAAAGAGTATGCAGTAAACAAGGGAGTATGGTTTGAATGGTGGTTAAGAGATACTATGGCGTCATGGTCCCCCTCCGATTTCCCCCAACTCCCTTCTCTGAAAAACAATCTGAGGGTTTTGGAGGGGAGAGGGATGGGAGATTGGGTGAACCTGGTGGTGGGTATTAAGGAGGGCACGTACTGCTTGGAGCACTGGGTGTGGTGCATAAATAGCGAATTCTGGAACACTGAAAAGAAACTTAAAAAATAAGTAAAATAAAAATTTTAAAAAGAGAGAGAGAGAGAAAGAGAGATACTATGGCCTGCCCACCCTGGAGCCCTCCCCAACTCACTATGGCACATTAAATGTTAGGTCTCATGACTATCAGTAAGAAAGAATTCTCAAGCTGAACTCTACTATTTCTGACTGGACTAATATAATCCAGGTTAGAGAGTATTGCTGGGCTATTCTGGATTAGTCCAACAAACCAAAGCACAGCTTCATCTTTGCTCCATTATCTTCAGGTGTTAAGTGGCAGGACGCATTAAAAAACAAAAACAAAAACAAAACGGGGATTTGGGCACATGTATGTGAGAGATAAGTAGCTGGTACAGTGGCAAGCAATAATCACTTTCTTGGGGAAAAACATAGCTCAGGACAAAGCATCACTGAAAGCCAGTAAGGAAGAGAAGTAATTTGGCCAAACATGTGCAAAAGGGAGATGACAAATAGCAATAATAATGCCAAGTAGGTTTCTGTATTAGAGACAGGTTGCTACATTTCAGCCAAGTTCAGAGTGGTTCTTAACTTAGGGTGACTTTAAAAAAAAAAAAAGAAAAAGAAAAGGCGCCTGGGTAGCTCAGTCGTTGAGCATCACCTTCAGCTCAGGTCATGATCTCAGGGTCCTGGGGTTGAGCCCTGCATCAGGCTCCTTGCTCAGCAGGAATCCTGCTTCTCCCTCTGCCTCTGCTCCTCCCCACCCCTGTCCTCAACTAGTGCTCTCTCCATCTCAAATAAATAAAATCTTTTTAAAAAATAGAAAAATTAAAAATTAAAAAAAAAAGACAGGTTAAAACTCTACCTCTTTTGCACATAACGGTCATTATCTATTCAGAGATAATAGTGTCCTAATACACCTAAAACTGTTATAAAGTAACAATATAATTTAGACTTTGCTGGGTGTGCTCAAGTGAGCATGAATGTGAAGTTTTGTGGGGTTTTTTTTTCCTATCCCCTTCACATATTATACCTGTCTTCCAAACCCTCTCTCCCTGGTAACCAGCTGTTTGTTTCCCATCTATAAGTCTGTTTTTGTTTGGTTTTGTTTGTTCATTTGTTTTGGTTTTTGGGTTGCACATATAAGTGAAATCATATGGTATGTATCCTTCTTCCTCTGACTTATTCCACTTACTGTAATACCCTCTAGGCCCATCCATGTTGTTGCAAATGGCAAGTTTTTTATGGCCGCATAATATTCCACACTGTGTTTCTCTGTGTGTGTGTGTGTGTGTGCGCGCGCGCGCACGTGCGCACGCATACACCACATCTTCTTTATCCATTCACCTATGAATGGACACCTAGGTTGCGGTTCCTTTCATATATTGACTATTATAAATAATGCTGCAATGAAAATAGGCATACATGTATCTCTTCGGATTAGTGTTTTCATTTCTTTGGATAAATACCCAGAAGTGGATAGGATCAGGAAGGAGAGAAACCACAGGAGACTCTTAATCTCAGGAAACAAACTGAGGGTTGCTAGGGGGGTGGGGGTAGGGATAGGGTGGCGGGGTGATAGACATTGGGGAGGGTATGTGCTATGGTGAACGCTATGAATTGAGTAAGCCTGATGATTCACAGACTTTGCACCACTGGGGCAAATAATACATTAAATGTTTGGTTTTTTTTTAAAGATTTTATTTACTTATTTGACAGAGATCGCAAGAAGGTAGAGAGGCAGGCAGAGAGAGAGGGGGAAGCAGGCTCCCCGCCAAGCAGAGAGCCCAACGCAGGGCTCGATTCCAGGACCCTGAGCCCATGACCTGAACCGAAGGCAGAGGCTTAACCTACTGAGCCACCCAGGTGCCCCAATACATTATGTTAATTTAAAAAAATATCCAGAAGTGGAATTGCTGATCATATGGCAGCTCTTTCTGTAACTTTTTCAGGAACTTCTATACTGTTTTCCATAGTGGCTCCACAAATTTCTATTGCCAGCTACAGTGTCCCAGGGTTCCCTTTTCTCCACGTTCTCATCAATACTTGTTATTTGTTTGCCTTTTTGATACTAGTCATTCTGACAGGGGTGAGGTAATATCTCACTGTGGTATGGATGTGTAGCTGCCTGATGCTTAGTGATGTTGAGCATCTCCTATGCCTTCTGACCATCTGTACGCCTTCTTTGGAAAGATCTCTATTCACATCCTCTGCCCATTTTTTAATTGGGTAATTTGGTTTTTCGGTATAAAATTGTGTATGTTCTTTCTATGTTTTGGATATGAATACAAGTTTGAAAGAGATCTAATACATATGAATAGATGAGAACAGCAGGCTTTTTTTTAAACCTTCACATTACATAAAAGTGTCAATGCTGAAAAAATGTGTTGCTGGTGACTGTTGGGAGGCAGAGCCAGTTTTGAAGAGTTAAGCAATAATTGACATGGTCTTCAAAGCGACGAATGGCTCCCATGTTGAGACCACATATTGCTATGTTTACTTAGGGGCTGAGTTGATGATAGGCTTTATATTACATGCAGGAAAGAAATGAGAGTACAGAAAGATGTTTCATACTAATATTATTGTCAACACTGAGAGAGATGCTGGTTTCTGATGTTAGCTTTGCAGGTTGAGCTCTTCATGAGGAAGTAGAGTTGGAAGTTTTAATGAAATAGCTGATTAGCATTATTCAGAGAACTGATTCATAATATAGAAATGTGTTTAGAGAAATGTTATAGGTAAAGAGGAAGTGAAAAAAATTTTTTTAATGTCCAGAAGGATATTTTTCTGCTATTCAGCAGGTTCTCCTGCCATTCTTAAAACCATAAAAAATAAATCAGATTTTTAAAATTTAAGTTTTAGGTAGTAAAAAAACATGACTAGATCAGTTCTAAGTGTTTTATTTTGGCCAGGAAAACTGGTCCAAGAAGTTGTTCAAACATGGCTATACTGAAGAGTCCAGGAGTTTTCACTGAGTGAAGTAGATAGGGCTCAACATTTTAAGAGAAATGAATGGATATTCTTATCCAGGTTTTGGATAGCTTTCCAACTGCAACTCAGCCTGTTCACTGTACTTTGGTTTTATATTGACTCTGTGTAGTAGATTGGGTGCTATTATATACCAAATTCTTAAGTACTATTAGAATTAAATTTTGGACAATCTAAGATGATCCTCCCAAATGCACAGCAACTAATCAGTAAACGAAAAAGTAATATAAATTGAAAATGCTAAAGTGAGTCAGAGGAAAAGAGTGATTGGTAGACATTCCAATGTAAAAAGGTGACCACAGGGGCTGACTGCTTTTTGCATTTCATAGGCATGATTCATCAAAAAATGATGGAGCAAAACTTAAGTTTCAACTTTAGATGTATCTATGGTGAGAATATGAGTATGAAAATGCGTGCTTGGAATGTTCTTAGAGAGCTCATTGACCCTTGCTCTTCTCCTGAAGATGTAATTTATTGGGTGTTGTGAATTTAATCCATCTAAAGCTCCTGAGTGTATCGCCTATCTTTCTGTAACTCAATTTGGGCAGCTCCCTCTCTCTGCTGAGACCATGAAGATCCTTTTAAGTCTCTTTATGCTCAGAACATGAAGGCATTTTATATTTTCTTTAAAATGGCCATATCTATTTTAGGTGGAGCTCTATCTTGATACATAGAGCTTCTTGTAGGCAAATAGAAGTTAAGTGGATTCTTTGGAGCTGATTCCTTTTTGAAAGTTTTTATATCCATGACATTAACATGAAAATATAATCTCTGTATAAAATGCCCTACTATTCATTCTCAGATAAGAGGAAAGAACATAGTTTTATATTTCTTCCAAGGCCATCAAATACCAAACTAGTGACAGATAGCAGAATAGGGCTACTGCACGAACTTTGAGAATCTAATAAAAAATATTTTGATCGAGAGCTACCCAGCCAAAATATTTTAATAAGTGCCCATAAGTCATAATATTCCTCAAAAAGCTCCAGAACCCAATGTTTTTGGTTCAGACTGTTTACCTCTCTCCATTCCTTTACTTTCTCTCATGTTCCACGTTGAGGAATCCTTACCAAGTAGCTCTTCCATTTTCCTACTAACCATGAATAAATATTCCTCCATCCCTGCATTTCCATTTCTATCACATATGTATTCCTGCTTCCTCTCTCCTGATTCTTACCAGTCTTCAAATTCCAAGCTGCCATAACATGACAGAATAGTGTAGTTTAAAGCATTCCCCTAAATTTCCCCAAGAAGTCGGCGAACAGAATATTCTAATAAGGACCACATTGCTACCTTGTAAGCACACTTTACTACTCCTATAGGGGGTGCACGTCTGTAGGACTGTCTTCCATCTCCTATCCCATAGGCACAGAAGCACCTCACAAGGACTGCAGCATACATACGACAAGCCGAAGGCTCTTGATGTGACAAAGCTTTTAAAGTTTCCCCCTCACATTTTCTCCTCTGGTTCCAAGGAATCAGTACCTGCAAATCACTTCCTCTAAACATTAGTCATTCAAATTATTGCCATCTTCTAATTTGTTTAATTCATCCCCTGGTAGGAATTGTGGAGAAGAGGAATCTCCTGCTTCACTGACTTAGAGAAGAAAATAAAAGGAAGGAGAATCTGCTGATTGTAGGGAGTCATTTAAAAAACAAAACAAAACAAAACAAAAAACAAAACCCTCTAAATCAGTAATCTCCAAGTGAAGCCTTCATTCAACTAACCATTTGCCAGTGCAACATTTCCTGACAACCCCTAACTATAGTCCCAATAAGGTCTTTCCACTGTAGTGCGAACCTACTGTTGCCCATTAAAACGCTAAACTGTGGTGAGCATGTGAACCCTGAAATGAGCAGTGTTCCAGAGATGTGATGTCTGGGCAGCATGGGGTAAATTCTGCATCTGTGGACTAGCTGAGCAGCCTTCAGTCACGCACACCCCTCCTAGACTGATCTTGACCATGTTAACCTGTGGCCGTGAGAAAGTCCCTTAACATCTCTCTCTTTGGACTTTATCTCTAATAACAACATAACATCTCCTAGGTCCTAAAATGTGATTATTTCTTATTTACATATTAACATTTAATGAAATGGAAACTCTTCATATAGCCAAATATATATATATATTTTTTTTAAGATTTTATTTATTTATTTGAGAGAGAGAGACAGTGAGAGAGAGCATGAGCGAGGAGAAGGTCAGAGAGCGAAGCAGACTCCCCATGGAGCTGGGAGCCTGATGTGGGACTCGATCCCGGGACTCCAGGATCACGCCCTGAGCCGAAGGCAGTCGTCCAACCAACTGAGCCACCCAGGCGTCCCCCAAATATATTTTAAGTAGCATCTCTCCACTATCCCAGGGCTAAAAACCATCTCTATGTCAATGGTGGGTTCTATCCATAGCAGAACTTTGAAAGAAGAAAATATCATAATAATGATTTGAAAGTATTTGAAAGACAAATATGGATATGCAGAGTAGGGTAAGAATTTAGTGAACCTTCTAGTAAGTAATCTTTAAATATTATTTACTTAGGCATTTATTTTGTGACATTAAGGGAATAATTGAGTTTCTTTGGGCTCCTGGGATGGGTATTGGGGACTTTTGCAACTTAAACTTGCCTGTGGTCAGAATACCCACCCAAGATATGTCAATGCTGGCAAAGACCTTTGTTTCTTTCTTTTTCTCTTTAATTTACTGTTCCCTTTGCTGGAAGAGTATAGTAGCCAGGATCTTATGAGGGTCCCCCGATTTCCTGGTGTACATGCCCTGTATAATCCTCATGAATCTGTGCTTATTAGCCTGCTAAGGTATTGCTCCCGGACGGCAAAGGGAGACTATGCTAGATGAGTCTGATCTAATCAGGCGAGTCCTTTAAAAGTAGAGCATTTTGTCTGGCTGGCCACAGAAGAGGAATTCAAAGAGGTATGTTCAGGCTCACACAGAATTAAGAAATATCCATACTGTGAACTGTCCTAACTGCGACCACATGGCAAGGAACTGCAGCTAGTGTCGAGCTGAGAGTGGTCCCCAGCTGACAGCCCACAAGAACATGGGTCTTCAATCCTAAACTGCAAGGAATTAAATTCTGCCAACACCAGTGATCTTGGAAGAGAACCCTGGGCTCTAGATGAGATGATAGCCCCAGCTTCCATTGTGATTTTAGCCCAGTGAGACTTGGAGCAAAGAGCCTAGTCATACCATGTCTAGACTTGTCACTTATAGACAGTACAAGATAACAAATTAGTATTGTTTTTTTTTTTTTTTTAAGATTTTATTTATTTATTTGACAGAGAGAAATTACAAGTAGATGGAGAGGCAGGCAGAGAGAGAGAGAGAGAGGGAAGCAGGCTCCCTGCTTAGCAGAGAGCCCGATGCGGGACTCGATCCCAGGACCCTGAGATCATGACCTGAGCCGAAGGCAGCGGCTTAACCCACTGAGCCACCCAGGCGACCACAAATTAGTATTGTTTTAAGCTGCTACGTTTGTGGGCATTCGTTACACAGCAATAAAAAATAAACACGCGGACGTGAGTTTACATTTTTCCCAGTTATGCAAGAAGTCACGTGTAGGAAATTGAATGAGTTGGAACCTAGTGATGTTTTAGCAGCCCTTATTTCTTGGAAATGTTCTTGATCTATGTCTTGGAAAGGTTCTTGTCTGGCCTGTCTCACCTTGACTCAAAAATTTCACTAGTACTTCAAAGAATGCAAAGCCCAACAAGAGTTGGTCTAGGTAATTCCTACAGTTCTTTGTATGGAGGGGTTGTACTAAATAAAGTCTATGGTCCCTTTCAACCCAAATATAGAATGATAGTCATGTTTATGAGGTTTGTGTCATTAACAACAACATGAATTAACCCCAAGTATAACAACACCAAATAAAGGATAGAGCGGGAACAAGAGTATAAAGTAAAAGTTAACATTTCCTTGGTGCTTACCGTGTTGCCAGATAGTGTGATTTCTATATGCATTAATTCTTTTAATCCTCGCAGTAGTCTGCAGAACAGACGCTATTGTCTACTTATAGACAGAGAAACAAATGCTTGAATTATTCATAAAAACTGCTCAGCAACTCCCAGCCACTAAACGGTGGAACAAGAGTTCAAATCTAGGACTGTCTGATGTCAGAGTAAAGATATTTTCACTGCATCTATGATAATATATAAAATGTACAGAATAGATTTAAAATGAAGTATTTTGAAAAAGCTGTTTCCTGGGGTGCCTGGATGGCTCAGCTAGTTAAGCAGCGACCCTTGATTTCAGCTCAGGTCATGATCTCAGGGTCATGAGATTAAGCCCCATCGGGGCTCTGTGTTGGACATACAGACTGGTTAAGATTCCCCCTCACTCTCTCTTCCCCTCCCACTGCCTTCCCCCCCCCCTCAAAAAAGAGAAAAGAAAAGAAAAGAAAAAGCTGTTTCCTATTTCTCAGGGAACACTGTCCCAGTCCCACTTTGGTATGTCATGGTTTATAAATGTATGCAGTGAATGAGATAAAACAACATGCAAATTCCAGAAATAATTTTAAATGCTTTTTTTTCACAGTTCAATAAATTCCTAAATATTTTTTTACTTTTTTATTTCTAGGTTCCCACAAGTATGCACATTAGTAAAATCTTTAGGTACATGTAAAACCATTCATTATTATTAATACATTTTAAAATATTCTAATGTTTGAAATAGCATCTTTTTTAGGAAGAAGTAAGCATTTCCTCCCCTTTTTTCATGGAATTAGTAAGATATTGGTGTTTTTATCAATAAATTCACTTTCTGGATTCTTTTCTCCTTTTTTTACTGTAAGATTAAGAAACAGGGCCTAGAGAATAACTCTCAACACTGAATACAGCACTTAAAAAATAAGGAAGTCAATGAGTTCTGAATCCAGATACTGATAAAAGGTAAGAAGTAATAACTCGAATAAATGTCTATTTTTTCTGGACTTGAACTTGATGTAGTACAATGATAATTTCAGGCACACCATAATTTAAGGTTTAAAGGAAGCAATAGTTTTACAGATATACATTTATCCTCTGAACTTATAAACATTTGAACAATATGCATTAGAGTGACAGAAAACAGGTGTGCTGGCACAAAAAAATGCAGCTGTAATGTAGCATATTGTCAAGTATTAAATTCATTTGGAGACCCTTGAAATTTCTTTTAGTATAAGTTAAGTAAACATTAAAGTTACAAAGTAGCTGTCATTTTTCAAAAAGGGAAATGTAAATTTTTCCGCATGTAATTTTTTTAAGGATCCACATCAGCACCACTATCTGAAAACTATGCTGTTTATGCTTAAATTGAGTATTTGTTCCATTCCTTTGAGACATTATTGGCTGGTAGCCTCTGCTTTGGAGAATGGATAAATTGGTTTTAGCTCCACTTTGGTGGTTAGATCTGAAACCTAGGCCAGATAGTTATACTGATATCTTTAACTATGTGGCTTTTAAAATTCTGTTTATGTCCTCTGAGGAATTAATGTAATTATCATTGAAAGTTGCTTTCTTTCCTTTTTTTTTTTTTTTCTATTGTTGTTGTTGCTAGGGACACTTAAATCTATGCAAAGAGAGGCTTTCAGAATGCTTAGCTTGGCTTTTGTTTGAAAATATATCCTTGAACCCTTTGCTCCCAGACCGAGTTTGATAGGGGCCATTTAGGTTGGCAAAAGAACCAATCTCGGGTATAGGAGTCAAGTAGAGTTTGAATCCGGGTTCGTCTACCTAGAGGCTGAGACACTGGAAACAAATAGCTGGGCCTGCTGTGCTCAGTTTTCTCATTTGTGAACTGGACATAATAATGCCTTCCTGACAGGGTTGAAATAAAGTTTAAATGATCTGTACGAGACTGTTTCTCTTACGCAGGAAATGGTGCGTGAATTTAGTTTTCTTTCTGTGTTGGCGGGGAGGGGCATACAGGCATTATTTTGCATTTCATTTTCTACTGTATGTCTGTGAATATGTATTTGTATGTATTCATTATTATTGTTCAACACTATAAAGAAGATTAACACATCATTTATTTCTCACATGAACCGACCACAAACTATGAACTTCTGTTCTAGGAATACTCTACATCTGAACCCCTCAGGGAAAGATGATGTAACTATTTTGCAATTGCTGAGAAAGGAGGAGGACACTGCCCTCACTGCTGCCACCGCAGGACATGTGTGTCTGCTTTTTAAGTTCTGTCCTGGAATATTAAAAAGCCAGTCTTTCCAACAGACACATGAAAAAGTGCTCCACATTGCTCGGCATCAGGGAAATACAAATCAAAACCACAGTGAGATACCACCTCACACCAGTCAGAATGGCTAAAGCAAGTCAGGAAATGACAGGTGCTGGTGAGGATGCACAGAAAAGGGAACCCTCCTACACTGTTGGTAGAAATGAAAGCTGGTGCAGCCACTCTGGAAAACATCATTGAGGTTCCTCCAAAAGTTGAAAATAGAGCTACCCTACCACCCAGCAATCGCACTATTGGGTATTTACCCTAAAGATACAAATGTAGTGATCCAAAGGAGCACATGCACCCAAATGTTTATAGCAGCAATGTTCACAATAGCCAAACTATGGAAAGAACCTAAATGTCCATCAACAGATGAACAGATAAAGAAGATGTGGTATATATATACAATGGAATACTATGCAGCCATCAAAAGAAATGAAATCTTGCCATTTGCAACGAAGTGGATGGAACTAGAGGGTATTATGCAGAGCGAAATAAGTCAATCAGAGAAAGACAATTATCATATGATCTCCCTGATATGAGGAATTTGAGAGGTAAAGTGGGGCATTGGGAGGATAGGGACGGAAAAAATGAAACAAGATGGGATGGGGAGGGAGACAAACCATAAGAGACTCTTAATCTCACAAAACAAGCTGAGGGTTGCTGGGGGAAGGGGGTAGGGAAAGGGTGGTTAGGTTATGGACATTGGGGAGGGTATGTGCTATGGTGCGTGCTGTGAAGTGTATATGCCTGATGATTCACAGACCTGTACATCTGGGGTTAATAATACATTATATGTTAATAAAAATTAAAAAATTAAAAACAAAATTAAGGAAATGAAACTACCAAACTAAAAAAAAAAAAAAAAAAAAGGCAGACTTTCATGAACTAGCCTACAAAATTAAGTATGATTTATAATATCATTGTCATGGAAAAGCATTCTAAGTTTCCATTTAGTGACATAGGACAAACTTTTGTACAAAAGCACTCATATGTAAGGCCCTTAGTTTTGCATAATGAGTACATATATTTTTGCAAACTTAATATCTATCCAGCAGTGCACTGCTACTCTTTAAAAAAATGGCTAGGAAAAGCCTGGAAATTATGAAAGGGAAATCAAAGCTACATAAACAATGTAAGGTTTTTTTCCCTCAGGAAAAAAAAGGTTAAGTTCTTCTGTTGCCAAAGCCATGCTTTTTTGTTTGTTTTCTTAAATTTGTGCCATATTTCATAGTTAAATGTTTTTATAGTTTTTCTTTTCTATAGATTAGAAGCCTTTTGCCATTTAAATAAACATGGATGCTGGCTCTTAATATTATGGAAATTATTTACAGTAGTATGTTCGCTATGACAGATGTTTTTTAAATCACTTTATTTTCATTTCTTTTGTGTTTTATAAATGTATTAAATCTCTAACACTAGATATGAATTAACTGAGAGTCTGTATAAAAAAAGTAGAAGTAATGCTTAACGGCCTCTTTACTGCATGTTAATTAAATAGAGTAATGAGCAGGAGGGGCAAAAGGAGGGAATGGAGAAATCGAGTTATTTCACAGCCCTATACTTGAACAACGTAATGCTGAATTCAGGCAAGGAGCATGGCATTATGGGAAGCAACCTGCATTGGGCATCTCTGCAGCTGTTTCTCAGTGTCTCCATGTATGCTTGGAGACATGAGTTAGGCAACTCTGGCAGTTTTTCACCTCTATAAACCGTATGAGCAGGCAAACCATCTAAAATTATATAAAACTGAGACCTCTGGTGTCTCTTCAGCCACTTTGGAATGAGTTGCCTGCACCATGATGACAGGGAGACATGTTACGCTGGACAATTTGGCATATGGTATCATTTGTTATTATTTGGAATAGGCATTTGCTTTTGAACTTAGGTCCCTGGGAAACAAAAGTGGTTTAACTGTAATCTCATTAAGAAGAGAGAAAAATGAGGAACGGGGATAGTTGGGATTTTTGTTGTTGGGGTTTTGTTGTTGTTATTGTTATTGTTGTTGTAAAAATAGAAATTAGGCATTGATCTAAAAATTTTAAAAAGCTCTCTCCATTTTTAGGTATATATTTTGCTAGAAGACTTCACACTTAAGAAGTTTAAAGTGAAAAAGGCAAGCTTTGTGAATTGCATCGTTAGCTGATTAAAGAAAATGTTAACTAAAACATCACCATCAAGCATATGGACTGATCTAATTAGTTGATTACTAATTCAGATTTAGTGCTGAGTACCTTTACTTTGAACATCAATTTCAGCTTAATAGGAAGCTCTTCCTGCTTCTCTGTCATCATAGAAAACAAGGCTTGGCAATCGGGCAATTAAAGAAATGAACAAATGAATATTAGATTAAAGCCTTTCCTGACATCCATTTCAGAGTGCCAAAAATGTTGTTCACAGCAAATTCATTACAGAATAGGAAGCCACTTCTCTCCAAACAAAATGGCACCTTTCAACCATATCAAAATCTCCTACCATCCAAATCTACGTTGTCTTTTTATATTTATTTATTTATTTATTTGTTCTTTTATTTATTTATTTTAGCACTCGTAAGTGCCTGACCTTGTGCTCTATTCTGTGGATCTATGGACAAATAAGATACAGCATCTGTCTTTAGGTATCACAGTGTAGTACATAACAAAGTCACCTTAACAGTCTCCTGTGATTACTGATGGAAGGAGAGAGTGGACACTGGACATTACAATGGAGAAGAGAGGAAACATGTATCCCCTGGTCTGCGTTGGGTGGTACAGCATTAGTGAGGACAGGTCCATATTAAAACAACAGAAAATGAAGAACTTCTTTCTGCCTTTCTGATTCCCTTTCTCTGGTCTTTAAAAAGCTGATGTCATTACTTGGCTCCATTTCTAATATCTCTCTCACTTCATCAAGGATGCTTTCTCTCCCTCCTAAACCCTCCCATCCTTCTTCCTCTAGAGGCCAATAATCTTATCCTTGCAGTGACAATGGCCTGGAGGTCTACCAACTAATAATCTCATTAATTCTCATGATATCTTTTCACAAAAAATAATATATAAATGGCAATTATTTCTTCAATTTTACATATGTAAAACTTGAGCCACCGAAGATGAAACAAATTTGCCCAGGGTTACACAGAAAATGGAGAAGCCAAGATGGGAATGAATGAAACACTCCATATCATACACAGTCACCTTGGGCTTCATTAATGGGCTTATTATTGTCACAGTAAATGTCAAATTTCATCTAGAAAAATTATAACCATCTACATGTTCCAGAATAATGCAGTATAAATTTAAATATTAGCATTCTAAAGATTTGTACAAAAATATTTTATGTACTTAGTTTTTGTTACTCCACTATTTATTCAGTGAAGTTGTAATACTGTGCAACAAAAATGCAATTCTTGGGTTGAGCCTGTGAGAGAGTGTGTGTGCGCATGCACACATGCACATGTAATGTTTAGTCTGATTATAATGGCAGTCTGAATGCTTGAATGGTCTATCGAGATTGGTAGTAATTAGCATGACAGACAAAAGGAGCAAATGTAGTCCATTTATGCCTCGAGCTGAACTAATTTTAGTGTTAAGCATGAATCTAATATCCATAAATAAGGAATTGTTATTAGCAAATATTGAAGTCAGAATCATATTTATAGTTTTGTAGCAAGAGTACGAATTACCTAGCTTCAATAAGACCATGAGTTTTCCTGTTAAAGATAATGTCATAAATATATTGACTGGGGAAAACCCTGCTAGGAAAGTTAGTGTCTAACAATCCACAGACAAAGTTTGAATTTATCCTTTCTAATAAGTGTCAATGGTTTTTTTGGTAAAACATTTATTGAATCAAGGAACAATATACATTTTTTTTTTAAGATTTTATTTATTTATTTGACAGAGAGAGACATCACAAATAGGCAGAGAGGCAGGCAGAAAGAGAGGAGGAAGCAGTCTCCCTGCTGAGCAGAGAGCCCGATGCGGGGCTTGATCCCAAGACCCTGGGATCATGACCTGAGCTGAAGGCAGAGGCTTTAACCCATTGAGCCACCCAGGCGCCTCAAGGAACAATATAAATTTCAAAGTAGAGTTGAAAATAGGATCTTTATACAATATACATATATGTTTATAAACTGTGTCTCTTTCTCTCCAAGCAGTAAATCAATTTGTTTACCAGTGCCTCAGTCCAAAGAAAATTGAACTGATTCAAGTTTCGATGGCATCAGGTGAACTGGAGGTTTGAGAATTTATGATCTTTCTGCCATTGTTAGAGAAACAATGGAAGAAAAATTTTGGAAGAGTAATGTTGTCATGTGACTTCTAGATTAGCAGAGAAATGTAGATACTCCAGCAAAATTGACTCTATCCCAATACATCTCATTCCTATGTCCTTTCAACAACTTCATCATTGGGGCCTAACACACATGAAGGGGTAACTGAAAGGACATGTGGCTGAAAGAGACCCACATCTGTGCTACCATTTGGATTGACTACTTATTATACATGAGAATGTAAGTAATTTAACCTCTCAAGGCTTAATCATTCCAACTGTAGAGAAAATATAGACCTAATCAAGTCATGAGGTTTTAAGTATCTTACTGATGACTATTAAAACAGGTCAGTAATACTCTGGACAAAAAATACAGTGTTAAAGGGGCACCTGGGTAATTCAGTTGGTTAAATGTCTGCCTTAGGCTCAGATCATGGTCCCAGGGTCCTGGGATAGAGCCCTGAATCTGGCTCCCCACTCAGTGGGAAGCCTGCCTCTCCCTCCCCCTCTCCCTCTGCCTGCTGCTCCCCTACTGTGCTCTCTCCCTGTCTCTCTCTCTCTCTAGCAAATAAATAAATAAAATCTTTTAAAAAAATACAGTATTAAAATATAGTGTTAATGAACATGTGCTAATAAAAACTAATTCAAACTAAAAGACAATTTTAGCAATATTACAGGATACAAGATCATACAGAGTATCAACTGCACTGCAATGTAGTAACAATGAATAATACAAAAATGAAATTAAGAAAAAAATTCCACTTTTAAAAGCATAAAAACCATAAAATATTTAAGAATAAATTTAATTAAAAGTGCAAGATTTTTACACTAAAAACTACAAAACATTATTGAAAGAAATTAAGGAGTACCTAAGGGGAAAAAAGGTATTCTATGTTCATAGACTGAAGGCTTAAGACTGTTAAAATGGTAATATTCCCCCAGTTGATCTTCAGATTCAAAGTAATCTGTATCAAATTTCAAGCTGGCTTTTTCTTTTAAAAAAAGAAAATTGATATAGTGATCCTAAAATTCATATGAAAATACAAGGGATTCAGAATAACCAGAACAGTCTTTAAAAAGAAAAAGAAAGTTAAAAGACTCACACTTCCCAATTTCAATACTTATTACAAAACTATAGTGATCAAAACAATGTGGTACTAACATAAGGAAAGAAGTACATTAATAGATTTGAGATCTCAAAAATAAACTCTGACATTTATTAATTAATTTTTGCCAAGGGTGACAATGCAAATTTACAAAAGAGAAAGAGAAGTCTTTTCTATAAATGGTGCTGGACCACTTGATATCCAGATATAAAAGAATGAAGTTGAACCTCAAACTATATACAAAAGTTAAATCAAAATGAATCAAAGACCTAAATGTAAAAGCCAAAATTACCAAAAAATCTTAATAGAAAGGCTAGGCATAAATCTTCATTAACTTGGGTAAGCAATGGTTGCTTAGACACCAAAAGCACAAGCCTGAAGTTAAGATAAAATATAAAATCAGTCAAACTTCACCAAAATTAAAAACTCTTGTGCTTCAAAGTTTACCATCAAGAAAGTAAAAAGACAACCTACAGGCAGGGAGAAAATATTTGCAAATTGTCTATCTGGTAGAAAGTAAATACATAAGGAACTATTAGAACATAGGGGCGCCTGGGTGGCTCAGTTGGTTAAGTGTCAGGCTCTTGATTTTGGCTGAGGTCATGATCTCATGCACATCCACACATATACCTACACATATTTGCTCTATCTCTAGGGGAAAAAAAAGGAAAAAAAAAAAAAGAACTTAAACATAAAAGAAATCCCCAAACCCAAAAATCAAAACCAATTTAAGAATGGTCATAAGAGGGGCCCCAAGTGGCAGATTTGGTTAAGCACCAACTCTTGGTTTTGGCTCAGGCTCTGATCTCAGCATCATGCAATTTGAGGGTGAGCTCCCCATCAGGTTCCACACTCAGCACGGAGTCTGCTTAGGACTTGCTCTCCCTCTCCCTCTGTCCCTCTCCCACCCCCACCTCTCTCTCTTCCTCTCAAATAAATAAATAAATCTTTAAAAGAAAAAAGATAATAATGGTCAAGATTCAATCAATGTTTCTACAAAGAAAATATACAAATGATCAATAAGCACATGAAAAAATGCTCAGCATCATTAGGTTAATGCAATTAAAACCATTATGAGATACCACTTCACACTCATTATGTGGCTAAAATTTTAAAAAGATAAATAAAAGGACAATAAGAAGTATTGATGAGGATATGAATACACTGGAACTACCATAATCTTTGGAAAACAGCTGGGCAGTTCTTTAACAGTTAAACACAGAGTTACTGTATTATTCAGCAATTTCACTCTCATGTATATACCCCTGTAAATTATAAACCATGTTTACCAAACAATTATACATTGCAGCCTTATCCATAGTAGCTAAAGAGTGGGGGGAAAAGAAGTAACAAACCCAACTAATGAATAAACAAATGCGATATGCCTTCATAATGGAATATTATTCAGTCATTAAAAAGAATAACATACAGACACATGCTATAATACAGATAAATCTTGGAAACAGTATGCTTACTAAATGAAAGAAGCCAGCAACAATAGGGCACATAGTATATGATTCTATTTATATGAAATGTCCAGAATTGCTAAATTCATTGAGATAGACAGTAGATTAGTAATTGCTAAGGAATGATGGGAAGGGGGAATAGGGAGAGAATGCTAATAGGTATGTTTATTTTTAGGGTGACTGAATGTTCCAGAATAGATAGTGGTGATGGTTTTAAACCTTTGTGAATACCCTAAAAAATCATCGAATCATACACTTTAAAAGGATGAAGTTTATGGTATGTGAGTTATTTATCAATAAGACAATAATAACGAATAGGCAGCCCAGTATCACACTCAAGGCAAGAAAGATCCCAACAATTTTCTACCATAACTGACATTTTTATTATTAACTGGAGTTGAAGACAAATGTTAACATTAAGCATCATTTGGAAGGGGTCATTTTTTAAACAAATGATTAGTTTTCTGAGATGGATAGAAGTTTTTGTGACTGGAGAAGACTAAAGATCCAGAGCTTGAGGCAATGTCCATTACTGGGGCACAAAAGTGAAAAGTTCTGGGGCACCTATTATGGAAAGTCTGAAAAAGCTGCCCTCTTTTGACAGAGGAAGAGAGATTAATTAAAGAATAAAGGATTCAGAAAAAATATATTTAAAAAAGAATGAAAGGGAGTACACTAGGAAGTAATCTTTGCCATCACCAAAATTTTTTCAGACCTAACACTCCTCAGGAACATATGCTTCACAAAGTCATTCCCTACGTTTTAAGAAGCAATGTTTAAAAAAAAAAAAAATTCTTTTCTTCTTATGTTCTCTTTTGCATATTACAAACATCACACAGCACATTTTGTTTGACTCTGCAAGTTTATGTCCTCTAACCTTGTCTCAAGTTCTGTAAACAGATCCTTAACCTCAGGTGTATTAAGACTGTGGAATAATTACACAAGTATAAAAGCTAAGGTAAAGGAAATTTATCATAATGTCCAGTTCATAAAAAATTGTTTGCTCTATCCCTATGAGGCTCAGGCCATGCTTATCAAGGGAAACTTGAAGGAAAAATTTCCCTGGGCTGTTCATTCATCACAAATTACACAAAATCATATCATACTCCTGTGACTAATATGCAGTAGTAATATTATTTTAGAGTTACACTCTTATAGAGAAATGTCCAGTTAGAGAAATAAACTTTTAAGTCAAGTCTACATGAACATAAGGAGTGTGAAAAATTGGGCTATCTTAATTAACATTCTGTAAGTAGTAATAATAGGTCACTGCCCTTGGCACAGTCACAAAAATGTAACCCGGCAAGGAGAATGACTATTTCTTTTGTTCTGGTTTGGTTTTCTCCAATAAGACAATGTTATGGTTATACAGTCACAGCCTGACAGACCAATTCAGTAGAACATTTAGTTAAGTTATCCCAAAGAAGGATGGCAAATATATAGAGGCGGGATTATTTTACTTGGATTCGAACAAACTTAGTCCCATGGTTTACCATTAAAATTTAATTGGTACTATGTGTGAGAAAGGCCCAAACACAGAAAGTTTCCTCCTTCCTTCCTCCCTTCTTCCTTCCTTCTTCTCCCGACCCCCACTCCCTTTGTATTTTTTCTATTCAATTACTGCCTAAACCACACTTGTCATAAGAATACTTTGTTGAAAGCGTCAATGCCATTATCTACAGGCTAAAGAGTCAGTATTTTTTCAGAGCAGCTTCAAGGGTCTAGAACAGAACCATGTTTTTGTTTGTTTGTTTTTTAAGAACAGAGCCAACTAACAGAACTTTCTGTAATGACAGAAATGTTCTAGATACGCACTTTCCATGAATTCCACTACCAAGCATCTGAGCAATTTAGGGCTCAAATTTTTAATGTAATTTAATTTACATATGGCTAGTGGCTGCCATATTGAACAGTTAGAGTCTGGAATTTTCTTTTAACCTTAATACTTAAATGTCTATAAATGCATATATATTTACATTAAAAATACTTATATAAAATAGTCATATACATTATATAAAAATATATATGTTACATATTTAACATATATAAATATATAATATGCATTATCAACTCTCAGGACTTCTAGATATGATGTGGAAAGAGCAGAGGTGTAATTATTTAGAATGTAAAGGGGAATCCATGCAGGAGGTAGCAGATGTAAATTGTTAGGGATAAAATACATTGCATAAATTCGGTCTAGCCTTTGGATTCTCTTTTAGTTTGGTGGTTTAAAAATCTCCAATTTCAGGCAAGTTCAGATTACATGAGTTGCAGGTGGTTTTCATATTCTTAGTCTGTTGAGGCTACAAGTTGAACACAATCATGGGGATAATCTCAGATAGGTTGAACGATGCCAGGAAACATGGCAGAATACGTGTAGAATTCCAAATTCAGGAGGACCCAACAGGGCAAGTCCTGGATTAGGCAGACAGGTTTTCTCACTTCAGGTTGGTCAAATCTAAATCCTCTGGAGCCTTAACTGGAACTAAAACACTCAGAACAACTCCAGGACATTTGCAGATACAAAGATTGAGGAAGTACAGGCTGAGTGAACAGAGACCCTACTGCTTGCTAAGTATTTGGAAGTATACTTTTTATTTATTTATTTATTTATAATCTATTTATGTATTTATGTATTTTTGGTAATGTATGCTGCAAAACAAAGGTGAGGACAAATTTAGAGAGATTCACTAATAACAGTGAAAACCTGCAGGGGAATATCTAATCTCTGCAGCAGGCTAAAGATTTTAATTATAAAGCTCCCTAAATCCTTAGACCACATCTGCAGTGGATTTGGAGAGATTTCAGCTCAGCTTTGTCTTCCCCTCCCTCCCTGCTTTCCTTTAATCAAACTACTGTGTTTCAAAATAGAACATATCATTTTATTAGTGACTGTTTTCTACTGTTTTGTAATACTCCTCCAAATATTTGAAGCTACGTTGAGAAAATTTTCTCTCAGTCCTTGCAATTATGAATTTTTCTTCTAAATCCACATAGCATTCCAAATAGCAATTGGTTTAATAAATAGAATTTGGCAACCAAGAGCACTGTGAAGACGTGACCAATCTATCTCACCCAAAAGCACTGTTTAGATGTATTGAGAAAATCTAAAGCTATTGGCTGTTAAATTACCCTCTAGAATTTTTTAAAAAAATCAATACTGTAAATTATTTTACTCAATGTGCAGTCTTTATAACCAAGACATCATCAATCTAAAAGCTTTAGGAAAATAAAGAATAAAGAAACATTTTCTGATGACTTTTATGTCATGCCAAAGACTTTAAGACTTGTGGCATATTTAATCCTCTCAATGAACTATTAGGTAGATATTATTAACCTATTTCATTAATTTAAAAAATGGCTCAAAATAGTTTTAAAATGTGCTCTACATCAAGCAGCAGCCACTCAGTCCCAGAGTTAGGATAAGGACACAAGTAAAGCTCTAGAGTTTATAATAATTTCAACCAGAAGAGAGCAAATTCAGTTGCTGATGAATTTATCTATGCACATGTGTTTCCAAAGCTACTTGATTGTGTCGATTTCTGGACTTTATTGCTATGTAACAAATTATTATCATAATATAGTGGTTTTTAAACAACCACCACCATTTATAATCTCTCACAATTCTGTGGGTAAGGATTCCATAGTTGGTGGTTGAGTCTCAAGGTCTAGTATGAGGCTTCAGTTAGATATTGAGCAGGGCTGCAATTATCAGAGCACTTGACTAGGGCTGGGGGTCCATTTCCAATGGGGATCTTTCAAATGCAACTTGGAAAACTGGTCCTGGTTATTAGATGGGAACCACACACAGTTCCTGTCTATATGGGCCTCTCCACAGGGCTACATGAATATTTTCATGGCATGGTAGCTAGCTGACTTTCCCCAGAAAAAGTGAGAGACCAAGGAAGAAACTGTAATGCCATTTAGCTTCCAAAATCATGTATCATGATTTCCATTTTATTCTACTGGCACCCAGAGCAAACCCTGATTCAGAGAGAGCAAGAATTCCAGGGGAGGTGGATCATTAAGTGCCATATTGGTGGTTGGTTACTGCAGTTCTTTTATGTGAATTTTTTAATGGCAATCCTTCTAAAATGTGTTATTCATGTTCTTGCAATAGAAAATGGTATACTTAAAAAAAATCTTTCTTTTTTATGACAAGAAGACATCATGAACATCAATGTAGTATTATGTTGTAAAACAATGAAAATTTCAGATATAATTGAAGTACGAAGGGACAAGTGGTTCTTCATGGAACAGTCAAAAGAGAGAGTTCTTTAACTGACATTCCTTTGTTATATGACCTTACTATCAGAAGGGTTTTTAAGTGTGCCCTTTCACTAAATGCCCCCAAACTATATTTCTGTTTTTATTAATAAAAATGTTCTCCTTTTTTCCCCAATGGCAATTTCTACTTCACTGTCACTTTATATGACTATCAGTGGTTCCACATCTTGCCACTTCCGTTTTTTCTATTTCTATGTTTGCACTGTCAGCAATTACTTCTCTATAGTTTCTATGTTCACTTCTTTCTTTTTTCCTGTCATTTAAACCATTTCTTAGTCTTGGAAAGTCTGGGAATTAAAACATCAAACTCTAGTTCATAGTAATATCTTCTTAACTGTCCAATTACATGATCACCTTTGTCATCTTTCAGTTGTCTGTTTTGTTCATGAGCATAAAACAATACAAGTTGGGATTATATCATATAACCATTATGTTGAAGAAGCATAACCTTCAAAGTTCAATAAGTAAACAGGTTAATTCTCCACCTCCATCCCACTGGCACTGCCTATTCCAATCTACTTTGTGGATCCAATTTGTTACCATTTTTAGATGAGTCCTGAGCATAATTTGTCTGGTCACTCTTAGATGATAGTAATAATAATAATATCCTATAGTAATTTTGAGTCACCAACTGTAATGTCCATTCCACAATAACAAATCAACTTTGAACTTAAAGTAAAAGCTTCCCCTCTCCCTCAATTCAACATGGTTTTAGGTGGGAATTTTACAATAGGACAGTAGGATAAAATGATTCACTCTTCTCTGTTTCCCTAGCCTGTATTTCTCTCCTCCTCCCCAGCTTGCCAACAGAAGTTTCTTATCCTTTGGGTCAAGGAAAGAGAAGTAGGGGCAGTAAGCGGCAGAAAAAATGTTTTCTTGAATTTTACTCTTTTGAGCTGGTGCCAAGATTCTCTTAGCCTGGCACTGTTTAAAGTTGATTCTGATTCTCCCAGTATTTTGGTGGGTTCTTTGGCTACCTTCCCTCACTGTTAAGGTACACAGAAGAATAGCACACCTCCCCAAGATATCCATGTCCTAATCCTCAAAACCTGTGAATACATTACTCTACATGGTAAAAAGGACTTTGGAAATGTGATTAAGAATCCTGAAATAGGGAGCTAATTCTGGGTTATCCATATGAGTTCAATGTCCTCATAAGGGTTCTTATAAGAGGAAGAGACAGGAGGGTCCAAGACACAGAAGGCAATATACCAGTGGAAGAAAAGGGGCAGAAAGAAAGTTGACTTTGGAAATTCAGGAAGGAGCCACAGCTTCACTAGGGTGGCCTCTAGGAGCTAAAAACAAGCAAAGAAACAGATTACCCGATCATACCTTGATTTTAGACTTTTGACTTGTAAAACTGCACAAGAATAACTTTGTGTTGTTTTAAGATATGAAATCTGTGGTAATTTGTTATAGCAACAATAAAAAACTACTACAATCAAAAATCACTGAACTTCAGTTGCTCTAATGCAGATGAATGAATCTTCTCCAGAAGATTGTTTGAAGACTCCTGCCTCAGCTCTGAGCAGCCATTAATATATTATCAGGCTATGTCTGCTACTCACCTCCTTAGGTGGCCCACTTGTGCAAGATTTAGTATAATCCCAAGGTGCCTCCCTGGCATAATAACTCCCTGAAACACACCTTTGGCCAGTAGAAAGAAGTGCAATGACTTCTTAACTGTAATTTTCCACTTGCTTTGTACAGCCTGTTTCAGCCACCTTCTTGCCCTTCACCTTTTTCCAGTGTGAGTTCCCCATGCTCCGTGGTACTGGTATCAGAACATCTCTACCAGATCTAAAATACTAATAAAGAAATTCTCTCCCCTTCCTCACTGACAACTTTCATCAAAGAAAATTCTCTCCTCAAATTGTAACTTCTCTTTCAGTCTCTTCAGCTTAAAAGAAAAAAAAATTACAAACTCTGTTTTCATTGTATGTAACCTAGCCCCTTACTTTGGAATATTAAATTTCTTGTTGTTGGTTATATATCTGAAACTGAGATGTAAAGAGTCCCATTTTAATATCCTGTTATGATGATTACATCATCAATATGGATCCGCCAATAAGAAAACAAATACACAGACAAAACTCCCTTAAATTAAAAGGCAGTCCTTGATCTCTAACTCTATCCAGAGATATTCTTCCTTAATACATAATTCTAAAACAGTCAACAATCTATTTTCCCAAAATACACTATATTGAAGACAGCAAGCTATATCTCTAGCCATCAGAGATAAATAAAAGGACAGTCCTAGGAAGTAACAACTGACAGTTAAACTGCAGAGAGGAAGGCTTATTTTTTCCAATTTTAGTGAGCTATAATTGATAATAACATTGTGTAAGTTAAGGTATACACATAATGATTTGACATATACACATAATATACATATACACATAATGATATGACAAAAAGGTTACCACCACACAAAGTTAGGTAACAAAGCCATCCCCTCACATAGTTACTTTGTGTATGTGTGTGTGTGTGTGTGTGTGATGAGAACTTTTAAAATGTATTCTCTTAGCAACCTTCAAATAAACAATATAATATTGGTAACTATAGTCACTATACTGTACATTATATCCCCCAAACTTATTCATGTTATAATTGGAAGTTTGTACCCTTTGACCACTTTCATCCATTTCTGCCACTGAACCTCCTACCTCTGGCAACCACCAATATCTTCTTGCACCTGCAAGTTTGTTTTTTTT
This sequence comes from Neogale vison, assembly GCF_020171115.1. Lineage (NCBI taxonomy): Eukaryota > Metazoa > Chordata > Mammalia > Carnivora > Mustelidae > Neogale > Neogale vison. The sequence continues at coordinate 81,537,249 of NC_058099.1, forward strand.
TAGATTCTACATATAAATGATATCATACAGTATTTGTCTTCTGTCTACAACTTATTTCACTTAGCACAATGTCCTCAAGTTTCAGCCATGTTATTAGAAATGGCAGGGTTTCCTTCCTTTTTAAGGGTGAATAATATTCACTTTATGTATTGAATACAATGTATCCAATGTATTACATGCACATTTTCTTTGTCTACTCTCATCAATGGGCACTTAGAATCATAAGAGACTACTATGAACAACAATATACCCACAAATTGGACAACTTAGAAGAAATGTATAAATTTATAGAAATGTATAACCTACCAAAAATGAATCATGATGAAACAGAAAATCTAAACTGATAAATACAAGTAAAAACATTCAATCAGCAATCAAAAACCTCCCAAAAAATATGTCTAGGAGAAATAGATTCACTGATGAATTCTACCAAACATTTAAAGATCCTTCTCAAATCTCAGAAAAAACTGAAGAGGATGATACACTCCCAAACTCCTTTTATTAAGCCTGCATTACCCTAATATCAAAGTCAGATAAGGACACCACAAGAAAAGAAAACTACAGGCCAATATCTTTGATGAATACAGATGCAAAAATTCTCAACAAAATATTAGTAAACTGAATTCAACAGCACATTAAAAGGATTACACACCATAATCAAAGAGGATCCAACTCTGGGATGCAAGGCTGGTACAAGATATGCAAATAAATAAGTGTGAATCATCACATCAATAGAAGGAAAGATAAACATTACATGAACATCTTAATAGATACATAAAAAAACATATGACAAAATTCAACATCCATTAAAACCAAAAACTTCCAACAAAATGGGTATAAAAGGAATGTAACTCAGTATAATAAAGGGCATATATGGCAGGCCCACAGCCATATAATTTCAAACTACATTACAAAGATAACATAATAAAAATCTTAAGATACTGTCATAAAACAGATACATGGACAAATGAAAAAGACTCCAGAGCCCAGAAATAAACCCACATATATCTGGTCAACTAATATTTGACAAGAGAACTAAAAATACTCAATGGAGAGAAGATAGTCTCTTCAACAAAGAGTGTTGGGAAACTGGATATTCAAATGCAGAAGAATGAAATTGGACCCCTATCTTATACCACTCAGAAAAAGTAAACTCAAAATGAACCAAAGACTTAAATGTAGGACATAAAACTAAAACTCCTGGGGAAAATATAGAGAAAAATTCCTTGACATTGGTCTTGGCAATTATTTTATGGATATGACACTCAAAGCACAAACAACAAAAGCAAAAATAAACTATATCAAACCAAAATGCTTCTCAACAAAATGAAAAGACAACCTACAAATGGGAGAAAATATTTTCAAACCACATATCTCATGCAGTTAATATCCAAAATATATAAGGAATTCGTAAAACTCAATACCAAAATAACCCTAAGCAATCTGATTAAAAAATGGGCAAAGAACCTGAAATTTTCTCCAAAGATATTTTCCCAAAGAAGATATTTAAATGACCAACAGGTACAAGAGATACTCAACATCACTAATCAACAGGGAAATGCAAATCAAAACCATAGTGAGATAACACCTCATACCTGTTAGGATGGCTACGACCAAAAAGCCAAGAGATGAGGGTGTGCACCAAAGAGAACCCTTGTGCACTGTTGGTAGGAATGTAAATTGGTGCAGCCATTGTGGAAAACAGTAGGAGGTTCCTTAAAAAATTAAAAAATTCAATTTTTTATGATCTAGAAATTCTATATTTGAATACTTATTGAAAGGAAATTAAATCACTATTTTGAAGAGATAGCTGCACCTCTCTGTTCTTTGTAATATTATTTGCAATAGCCAAACATAGGAAAGCATTTTTACAAAGAAAGCTGACTCAAAAATAATCATTGTGAGTTAACAGTAGATGTTTCTAATAGCATTAGATGCTACTAGATGCTATTAGCAGTAGATGTTTCTAATAATACCAAATCACATTCAAGGATGGAAAATGCTAAGTTTATAAACACAAGATCATGTATAATTGATTTTAGAATAAAACCTATCAAGGGGCACCTTTATATAGTATAATAACATTTATTAATTAACCAGTGCTATTTTCCCCCTTACTTTCTATTACACTGTCACACTCTCTTTTTGAAGGTTAGGAGACATTTCATTGCTTCATAGGAGGATTTATTTATAAGAGAACCAGAGAATAAAAGTCTGATTCCTGGCTTTTGTTTTCAAGGGCAATACTCCAGTTATGAAACAATAATAATTTTTAAAAATTAAATTTTTGATCACCAAGTATTAGTTTCCCTTGATCCTTGGGAACTAGATAATTGTATCAGGGTATGGATAATACTGGAGTACAGACATGGTGAAGAGGAAGCAACATGAACAGGTAAAGGGGTAGGAGTCCCAGAACTATGGGATCCCACATGGACAGATCAACTGGAAAGGAACAAAACCTGCTTAAGCAATTGTCCAGCTCTCCACAAAAACTCGCTCTGTCAGTACCACCAGGGAGCCAGACCAGCACTATGAGGTCCAATATTTATGTAAGTGGACTCAGTAAAACACCAGTACAGACAAGCCTTAATAGCTGTCCTTCCCACTGTGGTCCAGAAGACATCTCCCCCCATGAGAAGAGCCAACACACCTCTTGTTAATCAAGAGGAATGATGCCCAAGTCATGGTACATTCAACTATCCCTCTTGCCCAACCCCACCTAAAATGGCCTATGAAACTGAATGCCCTTCCCCAGTGCAAATTCTCACCCAAGGCAAAGAATATGCTGTGGGCCCCAGAGAGGGAGTGACCAGGTGGAACAGATATGCAACTCCATCCCCTACCAAGCCCACTCCCACACACCCACACACACCACCGCATTGTACCATTGCACTAGACTACATGAGACTGCAGTCAACCTGAGCTTTTCTTACAAAGTCCACCAGCAGTGAAACACTCCCTTAGCTACTTTCTTTGGTATGTTTTATGTCTACGCCTCCCTGTAGAATATTATATATTTAAGGGTAAGGACTATACTTTTCCTTTGTTCATTATTCTCCCATCATTTACAATACAAGCTTAGGGCAATTAGCTCACCGAATGTGGGACTGACAGCTTGACTGGAGAATCCCAGAACCTATACAAAATATGCTGATTATAAAGCAGATCTCCCCATTCTCTCTCTGACCACAGCATTAAAAGAAATAGGAAATCTGTAACAGTGTAACAAAAATCTCTAAGAAGGGCACTTTTGCTTAGTTGTTAATACTTAGGAGTGAGGTGTATCCTCTGGGACCCTAATTCCTGAAGCACAAGGCACGTCACTAGAGGAAATGATCAATTATCCCCATAAAGTAGTAGTCACCAAGTATCATCTTCAGCAGAATTTGAGCATCTCTATTTCTATTTCTCCTCTCTTGGTCTTACTTCTAACTATTCTTAGCTTACCAATTCCCAACCTCTTTTTTTTTTTTCTTAAAATAGAAAAGTAAAACTACCTTTAAAATTATTGTTCTCAAGGTTTCTCTCAGGGTTTTGTTTTGATTTGTAATCTTGCTATTTAAGTTTTACAAAACAATTGGGATTATGTTTTGTAACAAGACTTGTCAAGAATGACATGAGTCTTACCTTTAACAGCAGGAAGCTGGAGGATGTCACCTGACCTGCAAGAGGCTAGAGACATTTAATATAAATAGCCATGTAGCTAATTTTGTGCAGCTTATAAATTCCAGCTTTATTCACTTTCTAAACACCCTTCCTACAAAATTTCAAGTCAGGCTCCATTTTTATGTCAGCTCGGACTCCAAACAGCTCTGTTGGTTTCCAGACCTAAAGAGAAAGAAATCACAAAGCTTTGATGCTCTCAGAAGGCCACTCTCACAAAGGACCTCAAATTCTTGAATAAAACTCATTGAAACTTTCAAAATGGATTAAGTAATTGGTTAAGAGGAAAACCAATTCAGCTAGAAGTTAAAATTCTAAATGGGATGAGAATAGTACAGCCATCTTCCTAGCTCTGTCTTCTAGCTGTTTTTCAGGCTCTCCTACAAAAGAGTTACAAATCTTGTTAAAATCTTCTGTGCATAAATTGATGCTTCAAGTATATAAAACTTGATTAAAAGACTGAGACATTCCAGTACTTTCGAGAAATCAGTTTGAAGGACGTATGTTCATTCTGCTTCTTACACATCTCTGTTTAGAAAAATAATAATGAATAATGCAATTATAAGATACTGACTGAAGTAGTTGTAAATGTAGCATCCCCTTGTGCTTCCCAAATTGACTTACAGTAAAATATTTAAGACCGTGTCCAAGTGAGTTGTCCAAAGTTTCTTTTTATGCTTAAAGTTTGAGGTGAGAGGACACTGGTGGCAAGAGATGCAGTAAAGATTCATTTAAAAAAAGAAAAAAAAAAAGCAAAAAATCAAAAAAAAACCACATAGAACTAAATCTATGTAGAAACAGGCTGGCCATTGTTCTAGAGCTTTTATCTCAGGTTACCGTTCTGAGTAGTTGCTAGATTCTATCAGCTATTTTTAAATCTTCAGATTCGTTTCCTTGTCACTGTTATTTTTCTGATAGTTTGTTTCAGGCAACAGGCATCTTTCATACTCTGTTTGGAGGGTGCTCTGGAGAGCTCAGGAGCCAATTACATCATCATATTCCCAGCAGTGTTTCAACATAAACTCCAATTTATAAATGAGGCCACAAAGTCACCAAGAGGTCAAATGACATATTCAGTCTTCATGGAGTATCTCCGCCAAGTTTAACATTTACCTTAGAAGTCCATGGTATCACACTTGAAAGCGTTACTCAAGCCCAAAACTCTGAAACTAAACAAAAATTATCCACAGTTTACAAAAGATTTCATGGACTTCGCTAGCGTTATTAATGGAAAATTTGCAAAGACTTTAGAAATTTGTTTTGCTAAGTAAATACTATAAATTTATAAGGACGTGGGTGGGAAGTTTCTTAGCGTAACTAATTTTTTTTTCATCATTACCCCAGAATGAGATATTATAGAAAGGTGACTTTAAAGCTCCAATACTTTGTTTTTATTTCAGTTTTTCTGATAACACTTTTTTATCTAATGAAAATCTTCACCTCCTAAACAGGTGATATTAACATAATTCAATTTTATCTTCATGACTCAAGGTCATTGTTATGAGAATCCTCATTGATTCTGTAAGCGGAAGTAAAAGTGAGCTAAATTTTTTATAGTTAAGATTAGCCAGGATTTATTGTGAAATTATTTCAGTTAATATTGTAGGTAAATGTGGATTCTAGTATATTACTGAAAAGTTAAAGATAGCTACTACTAGAATTCAAAATGAGGTTATATCTTCTAAATCACAAGGGGAAAATTATATAAATTTCTAAAGGGAAAGACACCAGGAAAACATAAAAATTCAATTAAAAACGAGATTTTTGTACCAATTATTTATCTTGTCACCATTTTTCAATCTTGTTCTTTTAAAGTCTCTGATTTTTTTTTTTTGGATTTTATTTATTTATTTATTTGACACAGAGAGAGAGATCACAAGTAGGCAGAGAGGCAGGCACAGAGAGAGAGGGAAGCAGGCTCCCCGCTGAGCAGAGAGCCCCATGCGCGGCTCAATCCTAGGACTCCAAAATCATGACCTGAGCCAAAGGCAGAGGCTTAACCCACTGAGCCACCCAGGTACCCCCTAAAGTCCCTGATTATTCAGTTCCAAGCAAAGTTGACCTGCAAAAACATGGAGACCTGGGTGCCAGCAGCCCCCCTCCTACCCCATGCAGCTGGACATCTACATATAATTTCTGACTGCCCCAAAATTTAATTACTGATAGCCTACTCTGGACCAAAAGTCTTATAATAACTTGGCTGATTGACAGGTGTTATATTTTTAATGATATATGTATTATTATTGTATTCTTACAATAATGTATGCTAGAGAAAAGAAAATGTAATTCAGAAATTCATGAGAAAGAGAAAATACATTTATAATATCGTATTGTATGTAATGGGAAAAAAATACATACACAAGTGGACCTGTGGAGTCCAATCATGTTGTATTGGCACCTATCCATATATCCCTGTATTTTCTAAGTATCTCTCACTTGAGCCAAAGTAAAATGTCACATGTACTGCTTAAATTTCTATCCTTTTGGGGATTTTCTATCACCACTGTTCTTGAGGACCAAAACTAAGCCAGACTGAAATTCTGCAGCCATCCACTTCAAGTGAGTACCAGAAAATCACGCAAAACCATCTACAAATCAGGTCCAAGGTTTCTGCTCTTGAGTTAGGTGGTCATAAGAAACGACCATGAGAATACAGATGAAGATTAGAAGAGAAGAGACAATGCAGAAGAAGTTGTCAAAGAAATCTGGATCATCTGCTCCTGCAACTTACTTGTACTTCTTGGACCTCCTGGACTGACTTCCTACACATCATTTCAACTTCCTAATAAATTGCTGCTCTGAGTATCCAACCTTATTCCCTAGAGGTTCAGATACAGTGTTCCTGATGAGTAGCTTAAATTTGAGTCACTTGATATTCTCTGATTAGGCATTCATTTCTTGTGATGTCTGCTAGCAAACCAGGGGATGTTTCTCAAAAATAGATAGATACCTTCAGAAGGGGCACTGATTTACTCCAAAATCCTACATGTTTGTACAATGATTCTGCTACTGGGATTTTTAAGAGAGTTCATATAATATTTGTATTTATCATAGGCATCTCATGTATTGTTGGATCTACTGGATCATGAAGTCTCAGATAGAAGTGCCTACACTGATTTCCAAGTTCCTTAATTTTCACTCCTATCCAATACCCTGAACTCAAAATCACATGTCCAACTGCTGACTTGACTTCTCTGATTTGATGTCCACTGAGTTCTCAATTTCTCCATGTCTGAAACCAATTCTTAATTCTCACTTCCAACCCCAACTAACCCAAGACATGCTCCTCACTTCGTTTTTCTCAATTTTCAAAATTAAGTAAATTATTACTTATCCAGCTTTTCAAGACAACTGAAAAGTCGGAATACAGACCTTCTCACACAGCTCTTGATTAGACAACTGTTTCCGTTCAGCCGTTCCTCCTCTCTCCATTATATTTTATTTAAAAAGTCAGAGTGAGTTTTTTAAAAAGTCAGATTATGTCTAACTATTCAGTATTTCTCAGTGGAATCTCATCAGCATTGGGCATTTTAATTTATTCTCAGAAATTAGGACAATATTTGATACATAGGAGATGCTGGTAGATGGAATAATGCCTCCTCAAAGTTGTCTATATCCCAACCCCAGAACCTTTGACTATGGTCCTTACATAGAAAAGAGAAATTTGAGGATGTGACTAAATTAATAATCTTGATGTGGAGATTGTCTTGGATTATCTCTATGGGTCCAAAAGATCAGAGTCTTATAAGAGAGAGATAGGAGGATTAAAATCAGGAAAGATGTGATAAAAGAAACGGGGGTTCTAGTCAAAAAGAGATTTGAAGATGTTATGCTGTTGGCTTGAAGATGGAGGACAGAGCCACACACCAAGAAATCCAAGGGGTCTCTAAAAGCTTGAAAGGCTAGGAACTGATTCTTTGCTAGATTTTCCAGAAGGAATGCAGATGTGCTGACACCTTGATTGACATTAGTTCTGTGAGACCCATATTGGACATCTGATCTCCAGAACCATAAGAGAATAAATCTGTGTTGTTTTACGCCATGAGGTTTGTGGTAATTCATTAATATTAGGAATCAGAAATGAATCCAGAGCTATCTAATAAATAATGCAAAATGATGAAACTAAATAAATTCCAGTAAAACTATAGCCCTGGACTTGAGGCCATAACACCTGGGTTCTACTCTCAGCTCTGCCATGTTAACTAGAGAATCCTCGAAAAATCATGATCTTCCTATAAACTGGAGATAATGTCTCACCTTCTCAAATCTCAGAATTATTAATAGGTATATTGGTTTCCTATTGCTGCTGTTACAAATTACTATAATCTTAGTGGATTAAAACAACATAAATTTATTTCTAAAGATCAGATATCTAAAATTGGGCTCAATAACTAAAATCAAGGTGCTGGCAGGACAGCTGCCTTCTGAAAGCTCTGAGGCAGAAATCGTTTCCTTGCCTTTTCCAATTTTAAAAGGCCACCCGAATTCCTTGGCTCAGATGCCTTCGTCCATCTTCAAAGCCAGCAGTATAGCCTTTTGAAATCCTTCTCTGCTTCCTTTGTCACTTTGCCTTTCTGACTCTGATTCTTCTTGCCTCTGTCATATAAGGACTGCTGTGATTGCAGTGGGCTCATCTAAGTCATCCTTAGTAATTTTTCTATCTCAAGATCCTTAACTTAATAGCATATGGAAAATCCATTGTGCTACATAAAGTAATATATATTTACCAGTTTTGGGGATTAGGATGTGGAGATCTCTGGTGGAGAACACTATTCTATCACAGAAGGTCAAATAAAATAACCTATAGACAAATGCCCTGGGACCATTAAAGCATGAAACAAATACAGGATAAACTCAAGGGAAAACTCCAATTTGGTTTAAATACTAAGAGGAGACACTGAAAAGTCAATTTTTAGAATTATACTCTTACTTTTCTGTTTATCTTTATAGTATGAAAATGGTTTTCTCATTTTAATTTTTTTTTTCAATTAGCAATAATCGCGCCTCGGATAAACCTCATTGGCTACGATACTGCCACTGCGCATATTTATTTATTTGACAGAGAGAGAGAGAGAGACCACAAACAGGGGGAGCAACAGAGGGAGAGGGAGAAGCAGGCCTCCCACTGAGCAGGGAGCCTAGTGCAGGACTCTATCCCAGAACCCTGGGATCATGACCTGAGCTGAAGGCATACACTTAATCGACTGAGCCATGCGTGTGTTCCTGAAACTGCTTTTTTAAAATTATCCGTTCCTTTCTGCATTTCACTGAATGAGCCTTTCTTTTAACTATTCATTCACCTTTACCACATAATACAAAGAGAAGTTATGTGCTTCTCTGAACAAAATAATTATCTAACTAAAAATGAAATTTTAAAACTGCATCATACACTCTAGGAAGCCAAATTTACTTTTTATTATTGCTGATGGACACTGAGCCAGTCTTATTCTCTTCCAAACAATCACTTAAACTTCAGTGAAAAATATAAATTTATCCATAATATCTATATTGTAAGGTATTTTAAAATATTTTCCAGTGGCATCCCATCACAGTACTGTGTTTTAATTCTGTACTATTTTCCAACAGGTATGCACCAAAAGATTGACGAGATCACACATTCTTGAGTTGCACCTATATATTGTTTTTAGATATGTATTGCCAAAATTCACTTGTCTGTAAAAAAAAAAAAAAAAGGTAGGCAATCCCTGTGTATAGATTTTCATCAAAACTTCACTGACTGAAACAGAGAACCTTTTCATATATAATTATATGGTCTCCACGTTGGAAAGATACCACTGCCCGATGCTTGCTGAATTTCTGAGCATCCCTTTCTCTTCGCCAAAACTCACAAACAGCTTTAGGTCAGGTAGGAGAATGATAATTAAACATTTCTGTAGCATTATTACCCAAGCATGTGGAAATTTTCTGGGTTCAGTGAGTGGAAGAATATCTTATATTGATTCAAAAGCACCAAGCCAGATGCAATTACATATTCTGAATGCTTTCCAGTGGATAATTTTTTGGTACTAGTTGGAATAATTACTGAGCAAAGAGTTGCTCTCTTATTTCAGTAGGGGAAACCAAAAAGTTTCTGACTCACCATTAAAACTTTACAAAAGACTTTAAAAATTGTTTAGTTATCCAGGATCTTTTCCAAAATTTATACTTAGTCATCAACAACTTTTGCTTTTATCTAAATACAGTTTTGTTTATGCACAAGAAAAGCACCCCCTGCCCCCAAAATAAAAGAAGCTTTAGAGAATACTGAAAGCTTGGCCAGAAGCTAAATTCTTAACCCTAAATCCCAAATTCCTGCAAATCACTTCTTGTAAGGAAAAAAAAAAAAAAAACTAGCATGGTATACAATTTATATTTCCAAATTACTATCCCTTTGACAGAAGAAGGTTAAAAAAATGTTTTGCTTTTCCTGCATTAGAACAAACAAATTAAAATATTTCTTGTCAAAATTATTTAACCCCATAAGTTCCTTTATGTTTAACAAGACCTATTGGGAATGAACCATATAAAGAAAATGTTCCCACAGGCATACAAAGGCAGATACACTAGACTCTTCTGTAAAGACTAAGATAAATCAGACAAGCATTTTAATTTGCACAGGAAGAGAGGATGGGGCGAAATACAGTCCAACATGAAAATATTCTCTTGAGATGCTTCAATTAGATTCTTGCCCCTTCTCCTTAATAAAGAGAAAATCACAAATTTAGAACAGATACCCTCTCAGAAATGATAATTATGTTGCAATACTGGTTGCATCAGGATGGCATGTTGTTTCCAATGAGTTCTGCTCTTATTATGGAAGTATCAGAACCCACTTCCGACACAGCACTCTCTGGGAAATAAAAGAGAGAGGCATCTGTTAAAGTGTCTTTATAGCACAGAGAGCTCTCAGAAGAGCTCATATATTGGAGGAAAAGTTTAAAGAGTTGTACATAAGTAAGAACAATAGAAAAAAATCTCAAAGATTTGAAGATAAATTGTTTGGTTTTGAACTCACTCTTTCCCTTCATTTGTTCCTTCCTTCCTTCCCTCCTTTCAGAGAGATAAAATATTAGAAAACACATTTTTAAAGGTATCAAAAAATTCATCTTTTTGATAAAATAAATACCCTTTATGATTTAAAAGATGCAAATAAATTTAAACTATTATTGAAAATAAAACATTTTGATAATTAGGCAAAAGAGGATTCTTCATGAAGATTTAATTTGAATCGGTACTGACTCACTTGTGACAGCAATCTTCAAATTACTTTGCAAAACAAATTTAAGTGACTTAGATTATTCTAATATCTACAAGCCAGAGAAATATAATCATCAAGTACAGGAATCTTTATATTGTATGATGTTGCCAACTCTGGAATTTCCACAAAAATATTTCTGGGCATAGAAATGAGGGAGCTCTGAATTTCCCAAGTGACATTAAGCAAGCAGCTGGATTTTTTCTCTTACATATATTAGGCTTCCACATAAGATTTTATATGAAGAGATGATTCTCTATCTAAAAGCATTTGGAAGAACATTAAGTTAATCTGTTATTTTAGGAAAGAAAATCAGAATATTCTAACAAATTACTCCCGCCCCCATCTCCCCCACCCCCTACCAATTTGGGGTTTGTTCCTAGATGCAGAAGAATCTAGATATTTTTAGGAGTTTTCAAATTTACAAGCTAAATTCTCATTCTCTTAATGACACTAGCACAACCACATTTTTCTTCATAAATACTCTCATCTCTACCAACCATGTCATCATCATTTATGAATGATTGCCATGTGAAGATAAACCATCTTGATGAAAATGCTTTTAAAAGGCCAAACATTGCCGTAGTACAAATAAACTCCATCAGTAGTTCTTGTCATTATTTTTCCTCTACTGATATTGAGGGGATAAATTAAGGTTAAATGAACAAACAGTAGTTTAGCATCATAGCCAAGTGCTCTGTCTGACCAAAGGGAACCATTCCTAGAGAAGGGTAGAGAATTCTTTGAAAATCACAAGGTTTGACTTTCAAATTTTGATGGTCACAACTGTACATCCCAAGTTAACAACATAGACAGTAACTGTGGACACATTATAAATGATTTTAGGCAATGATTCTAGCAATTCAAGCAAGTAACTTGCTATCTGAATTATCCGGTTATTGCAAACATCTTCTTTTTTATTTGAAATGCCCATATAAATTATTCCTTTAATTTTTCATTCTGGGCAAGAATACACATGAAATTAATCCTGTTTAGGTAATGAAATCCCTAGCCCATCAGAGTTCTTCAGTGATTCCTAACCATTTGCAAGAATTCTCCCAACATCAAAGACTCTTGCATGTCCATACTTAAGAGGATTTTGCATCCCATGGGAGCCTTCCCTGGTAGAAATGCTCTAGTTTAAACCCAAAATGTTGTCTTCCCTGAAAGAGGCCATTTGTTAACAAGTCCTGAGGGTGCTGTTGATTACCTCATGCTTTTGTCTGGAAAAGTTGTTTTTGATGTTCTTTTCAGAGAAACCTAAAGCCCAGTTGGAAAGGCATAATTCAGAAACATATTGTTCTTTTTTTTTTTTTTTTTGAGGATCCTTTCTTTTCCCCTACCCATAGAGATAAAACAACACAAGTGTATTTGCAGAAATATTTTCTCCAAGGTATTTTTCTTTGAATGCTTGGAACTTTTGCAGACACACATACACACCTATTCTGTTATTTCAGATAATGCTGTTTCAGAGGAATTGGCACTGAAGTTTGTCTTATCTTACCTATTTATATATTTCCTCTCTCTTCTTTAGATTATATGTAATATATGCTTATAGGCACATCAAGACTTAACTAATTGTGGGGGCACCTGGTGGCTCAGTGGGTTAGAGCCTCTGCCTTCTGCTCAGGTCAAGATCCCAGGGTCCTGGGATCGAGTCTCGCATCAGGATCTCTGTTCGGCAGGGAGTCTGCTTCCTCCTCTCTCTCTGCCTGCCTCTCTGCCTACTTGTGATCTCTTTCTCAGTCAAATGAATAAAATCTTTAAAAAAAAAAAAAAGACAACTAATTTTTCCCTTAAATTATATAAGTGGTATGACAAAACTGGAGAAAATTTAACAAAGAGGAAAAAATACATTACCTCTGATCCGAAAACACTAACACAACTATCTTCATTTTTGTTGTGACTTTTCTGTACTTTTCTGATTTGCATCCTTGATATTTATTTATATTGTTAAATTATACCAGGAATGCAACATTATACTCTGCCTCTGCTTTCTATTTTGTGACTACTTGCATTTTCCATGTCTTCTATAATTATGGCCTTGATTTCTACAGAATATTTTTATGAATGGGTATACTATAATTTGCTTATTTATTCCTTTACCAGCCATTTAGGGAGATGGGAAGAGCTCTTCTTCCTCTTTTTCATTTCCTTTCATTTTCATTCTTTTTATTTTCCTCTTATTCTTTTGAATTTTAATTTACCATAAATTCTCAAATATAAACTGTCCTGAACTAAATGACATAGCATTTCTATTTCTAATACTGTTAAATTGAAATACAAAATAATTATGCCAAATTCAACTGACACCAACAAATTGAGAGTGATCTGATTTTACCATAACATTTCTTGTATTTGTATTATAGCTTACATATAATAGATACACACATATATATGCATATATATATATATAATATATTTCTTCATCGGTATACAATGATATATTCTTATTTACTATTTTATAATTTCCCATATAATATTCTTTTTTTTAAGTGATAGATGAAACTGAAATAGAGAGAATAATTATTTGTCTTCTTTAAGCTTTTCCTAAATAAGGCTTAAATGCCAAATGATTGTTATCTAGTATATTAAAATTATTCTGCAACAAATGAACTAAGAATAATGCCAACTTCATTTTTATCTACTATTTGAATGATATTCTGCAAAAACCAACCAGAAAATTTTGTTTTCCATGATCTATGAAATAGGAAAAGCCAGAGCATATGATTTTAGCAATGTCTCAACTGTGGCCTCAAGATTAGTTTTCACAAAATGATAACATCCTATATGACTATACAATAAAAAAAAAACAGCCCTAATGCTCAGCCACTCTCCTAGTTGTCTCTCTGAAGTAATGCATCATGACAAATCAGCAACCACATGACTTACCTTCTATTTGACTTAATGTTACACTTAATTTCCTTGTAGTGCTGATGGTAACTATTTCTTTAGTTGTACATTGTTTCCCTACCTGTGTTCAGTCATGTCCTCCACTGGCTAACTGCTTTTATTTACTGGGCTTCTAAAAACATCTTTATTGAGATAAAAATTCCCCCATTTAAAATCTAAAATTCAGTGGGTTTAATATATTCATGAAGCAGGTACAAAAAGAAACTTTGTACCTGTTAGCATTTCCTTTGGCTATATAATCAGAAGTGGGATTGCTGGATCATATGGTAGTTCTATTTTTAATTTTTAAATTTTTTTTAATTTTTAATTTTTTGAGGAAATTTCATACTGAATTCCATAATAGCTTATAACTTACATCCCACCAACAGTGCACAAGAATTTCCCTTTTTCCACATCTTTGCCAACACTTACTAACTCTTATCTTTTTGAAATAGTTACTCTAAAAGGTGTTAAGATATCTCATTGGGATTTTTTTTAAGACTTTATTTATTTGTTTGTCAGAGAGAGAGAAAGAGTGTGTGGCAGGCAGAGGCAGAAGGAGACTCCCTGCTGAGCAAGGAGCATGATGCAGGACAAAAGCAAATGCTTAACTGACTCAGCCACCCAGGCACCCCACATTGTGGTTCTGATTTGCAATTCACTGATGATTACTGAACAGTTTTCAGATACCTGTTGGTAATTTGTATATCTCCTGTTGAAAGATGTCTATTCAGATATTTTGCCCATTTTTTAATTGGGTTATTTGTTTTCTTGTTGTGGTGTTGAGTTCCCTATATATTTTAGGTATTAACCTTTTATCAGAAGTATTTTTCAAGTATTTTCTCCCACTCATATGTTGTCACTTCACTGAGACCTGACAGTGCAAAACTACTAGAAGGAAACATAGGGGGAAAACTTCTTAACATTTTCTGGGAAATAATTTTTTAAATATGACCTTCAAAGCACAGGCTACAAAAGCAAAAACAGACCAATGAGACTGCATCAAACTAAAAAGCTTCTGTACTGACCTGTTTCTTATATTCAATCTCTGGATAGAACCATACAATTAACATTTCAGCTCAAATGTTACATTATTTTCAGTTTTAGGTTTTCCATTTGGTCTTTTCCATAGTTGTTCTTTCTCTCATGAGATTTCCTCTTTTTAATTCTTTTCTGTCTATTTTCACTTATGTCCATGAGCATAATTAACCAGCTGTTTTAAATAAATCTTTGTCAGCTTATTTCCTCATGTACAGTATTGTATATTTTCTTGAGTATTGGTGACATTTTAATGTCCCTCATACGTATAG
Organism: Neogale vison; assembly: GCF_020171115.1. NCBI lineage: Eukaryota > Metazoa > Chordata > Mammalia > Carnivora > Mustelidae > Neogale > Neogale vison. The sequence continues at coordinate 81,552,372 of NC_058099.1, forward strand.
TTAAGTTTTGACATGGTCAGCAATATATTATAGATTCTGGATTTTGTTATGCTCCTGTGAAGAGAGTTCTATTTTTTAGGTTTTTTTTAGAATAACTTGGTTGAATTCAAACAGAAAACTTTTATATCTCCTGCATTAGGTAGTTGCTGAAATCTCAATTCAATTTTCTTCTTTTTTATTTATCTGAGCTACTTGGACTCTACCTACACATGCATAGTTCAGGAGTCAAACTTCTCAGCAAGAGTCTATATACATAATTCTGGGCTCCCTTTTTCCTGGCTACTTCCTTCTTAAGGCTCTCTCCCCTCATTTTTCAGCTGTTGTCTTTCCCCTGAACTCTGTCCTCTGCTTCTTCAAGCTAGTAAAACCAGTTTATCCACTATCTGAGTTCTAGCAATCCTAAAACAGGGCAAAGCTGTAAAACAATAAACTTTCCCAGGGCCAGTTACTTCTTTCAATTGTTAATTCCCTTCTCTGCTCTCTTTAGTCAATAGCCAGTGTTTTCTGGTTGTTACTCATTTTATCTAGAATTTGTAGTTCTTATCTGTAGGATGACTAGGCTAAAAGGAGATACTCAGTCTTTACTGGAAGCCAGCTTCCTCCATCATCATACACAAAAGCTTCTACAAGATTCCCACGTGATTCTAACCTGCAGTCAAATTTGAGCACCACTACCTTGAACTCTAATTTCTCCTTTTCTGAACTGCAACTAAATATACTGCCTTTCAGTTTAGTTCTAACTTGTGTTCTCATTATTATGCATTACTGTGCTTGTCCTACCCACTATTAGTAAAATGTATTGGTAACAGAGTATTAGGGTATCCTTATTTAGTATGCCTTAATGTTTTAGCATACCTGAGGCGCCTGGTTGATAATTGATGAGTACTCCAAAAACTGGTTGAAATCCAACATCTTCTTTCTTTAAATCAGACAAAAGAATAATATTACAAACTATGAGTTTCACAATTAAGCAGTGTATCCTTTCAAGTTTTATAAGAAGTCTAAGTTTTTCTACATAAAAAGCAGTTAAAGACAATAGGTCACTGAATAAATCACTCACTCATTATGTAATTATTTAAATAATCTAGATTATCCAAAACGGTAACAGCAAAAGGCAAAAAAAAAAAAAAAGTAAGTGGTTTCTATTCTAGTGATTAGCTAATTTACAGTATTTAACAGCACTTGGGATCTATATTTTACATAATTTTTTAAAGACTTGATATGATAATTCCTGAGCAAAAATAATGATTGCTTAATGGAAAATTGAGGCTCTTCCAGGATTCAATTATTTTTTTCCTAGAAGGAATTCTGAAATTTAATGTAGGAAAAGTATAACAGCGATAAAGAAGAAAAGAATAAAGACTAAAATCTTTTGAAGAACACTTTTGTATCCCTTTGGAAAATTATTATAGAGGCATGTCAGATATAAATTTATTTGTATTTTTTAAAATTAGATTTTAAATTGTATTGTCCTTCCTCACTAATACATGGCTAGCTTTTTCACTGGTAAATTTCTCCCCAGTTAGTTGGAAACTCTGATATTTTATTCAGTGCTGTGGGAAAGAATTTTAAAGATAATTTCTTTACTGAAATGTATAAAGGGGCACCTGGGTGGCTCAGTGGGTTAAGCCTCTGCCTTTGGCTCAGGTCATGATCTCAGGGTCCTCGGATCAAGCCCAGCATTCAGGCTCTCTGCTCAACAGGAAGCTTGCTTGCCCCTCTCTCTGCCTGCCTCTCTGCCTACTTGTGACTTCTTTCTTTCCTTGTCAAATAAATAAGTAAAATCTTAAAAAAAAAAAACAAAAACAGAAATGTATAAAAAGAAAAACATGCATATCATGAATGTAAGACTCAGTGATTTTTCACAAAATGAATCCAGCTGTGTAACCAGTAACTAGATCAAAAAAGCAGACATTAATTACCAGACCCTCAATACCCCTCATTTTGTTCTTTTCCAGTCACCACTTACCATGAAATACACAAAAATAACCATTATGTCTAACATCAGATACTAGAGTATCTTCTTCACTTCGTATTTTATACAAATAGAATCATACAGCATATACTCTTGGAGAGGCTGTATTTGGATTATTTTGCTCAACATTTTGTTTGGAATGTATTCATATTTAAATGTAGTTTTAATTCATTATTCTTATTTTTTTCTATATTTTAGTTTGTGAATATACTCCATTTCTGTTGACTAGTACTTGGGGTAGTTGTGTGTTCGGGGCTATTACAAACTGTGGGATAAACTTTCAAGAATATATTTGTTGGTGAACAAATGTATGCATTCCTATTGGATCATAGCTAGGCATGAAATCAAGAGTGAGTATATTCAGCTTTACAGATACTGCCAAGCAGTTTTCCAAAGTTGTTGCCCAATGGTAGGTACGCTGCTATAGGCAACATGTATAAGAATTCTAGTGTTCCATATTTCATTTGCATTTTTCATTTCCATCTTTTTCATCTCATCCATTTTGATGGGTGTGCAGTATTACTGTATTTTAGCTTTTCCTTAATGACTAATGAAGTTAGCATCAGTTCATATATTTATTTGTGTATAATCAATTAGGAAGTATCTGTTCAAGTATTTTGTCTAATTTTCTATTGATTTGTCAGCTTTTATATATTTATCTGTAAAATACCTTTAAATATACTGACAGAGTATTATCAGATATATTCATTGTATCTACTCTTACCTTGCATATTGCCTTTATATTTTCTTAATCATGTTTCTTGATGAACAGTATATAATTTTAATATATTATTATCCACTCATTTATCCTTCATGGTTAGAACTTTTGTGCAATATTTTTTAAAAAAAAATTTTCTGACTACAATGTAACAAATTTTTCTATGCTTCTCTTTAAGAGCTATAATGTTTATCTTTCATAAATTTGAGTTGCAACTCATTTGGAATTAATTTTTGTGTTTGGTGTGAGGTAGGGTTCAAGATGTATATTTCTTCCAAATGAATACCCAGTTGATTGAACCCCATTTATTAAAAACATCATTCTCCCCTCTAGCACATTATAATTTAAGGAAAATAACAATCATTTACTAAGAGGCAGCCTGGTGGTCAAAATATGTTTGTGGGATTATTTATATTAAAGGAAATCAAATATTATAGGAATAGAAAAGATCTAGAGCAACAAATCCTTAAATAATAGAAACATCCTTATAATTTGAGCCAAAATTTATTGAGCTCTTAAATAGGCTAGATGCATCATTTTTTTTTTTTTTTGAAGATTTATTTATTTGAGAGAGAGAGAGAACACAGGTCGGGGTGGTGGAGGCAGAGGGAGAGGGACAAGCCAGCTCCCTACTGAGTAAGGAGCCTGACGCAGGGCTCAATCCCAGGACCCTGAGATCATAATGCTTAACCAATTGAGCCACCCAGGTACCCCTCCATTTTTAAAGTGACCATTTTATTTTAAAACACCATTAGGTTCATAAGAAAGTTGCAAAGATTGTGCAGTATATACGACACCCAGTATCTCCTATTGTTAACGCTTTACACTATTATGGTGTATCTGTCATAATTAATAAAGCAATATTGAGATGTTATTATGTACTAAAGTCCATGCTTTATTCAGATTTCCTAGGTTTTTAACCTAGTATCTTTTTTTTCTGTTCCAAGATCCTACTCAGGTATGTTATTATAATTAGTTGCCATGTCTCCTTAGGCCACTCTTGGCATAGACAGTTTCCCAGACTTTCCTTGTTTTTAAGGACTTTGACCATTTTGAGGAATATTGGTCAGATGTTCTGGTAGAATATCCCTCAATTGTTCTTTTCTTTTCCCCCCAATATTTTTCTCATGTTTAAACTAGGGTTAAATGGGTTCTGGAGAGAACAAAGTAGAAGTGCCATTTTCAAAACATCATATAAAAGGCATATACTATCAATGTGACCTATCACTGCTGGTATTAACCTTGATCACATGGCTGAGGTAGTGTTTGTCAGGTTTCTCCACAATTACTCTTTCTTCACCCCTTAAAGGATAAGGAGTTATGCTACACCTTCTTAAGTGGAAAGTATCTACGTAAATTATGGAAATTCTTCTCCATGAGGGACTTGTCTAGTCTTCCCTAAGCATCATTTATCTTAATCCTCAAAGCAATTTTGTATCATCTAAAAGAATAAACACTTAGGAATATACCTACCCAGAAAGGCAAAAGACTTGTACGCTAAAAACTGCAAAAACATTTCTGAAGGAATTGAGAAAAAAAAAAAAAAGACTCCAATAAATGGAAATATATCCTGCATTCATAGATTGGAAAACAATTTTTGTAAGATGTCAATACTACCCAAAGCATTCTACAGAGTCAAGGCAATACCTATCGATATCCCAGCAATGTTTTCCGAAAGATAAAAAAATCCACCCTAAAATTCTCATGGACTCAGCCCTGAGAAAGAACAACAAAGTGGGAGATCTCATACTTCCTGATTTCAAAACTTATTACAAAGCTATAATAATCAAAACAGTGTGGTACTGACATAAAGAGAGACATAAAAATCAATGGAATAGAATCCAGAGCCCAGAAATAAACCCTTACTTACATGATTAAGTAATTTTTTTACAAGATGCTAATACCATACAATGGGAATGGGACAGTATTTTCAACAAACAAAACCATATGTCAGCATACAAAGAATGATGTTGGAACCTTACCTTACACCGTAATACAAAAATTAACTGAAAATGGGTCAAGGACATAAACATAAGAGCTGAAACTATAAAACTCTTAGAAGAAAACATAGGACAAAAGCTTTGTCAGTGGATATAAACTGGATAGAAACCAAAAGTACAAGCAACAAATGTAAAAAATAAATAAATTAAACATTTTTATACATCAAAGGACACTATCAACAGAGTTTAACTCTGTCTTTTAAAGACAACCCAAAAACAGGTGAAAATAATTGCAAATTATATACCTCAAGAGGTTAATATCCATAATATATAAATAACTCCTACAACTCAACAACAGAAAAACAACCAACCCAATTGTAAAAAAAGAAACATTTGTTCAAAGATCTACAGATGGCCAATAAGGACGTGAAAATATGCTTAATGTCATAAATCATTAGAGAAATGGAAGTCAAAACCACAATGAGATACCAATTCATACTCATTAAAATACCTATTATCAACAACAACAACAGGAAATACGAAGTGTTAGCAAGGATGTGGAGAAACTGGAACCCTGTGCATTATTGGTAGAAATGTAAAATAGCGTAGCTACTATGGAAAAAGTATAGTGGTTCCTCAAAAAAACTGGAAACAGAATTACCATATAACTGAGCAATTCCACTTCTAGGTATATAGTCAGAAAAACTGAAAAGCTGAACTTGGAGAGGGGCGCCTATTGGCTCAGTTGGTTAAGTGTCTGACTCTTGATTTGGCTCAGGTCCTGATCCTGCATCAGGATCTGTACTCAGGTGGGAGTCTGAGATTCTCTTCCTCTCCTTCTTCTGAAGTTCTGAAGGCTAGGGAGTCTAAGATCAAGGCACTGGCAGATTCACTGGCTGGTGAAAGCCTGCTTCCTGGTTCACAGATGTGGGGCTCTCTGGGGCCTCTTTTAAAAAAGTACTAATCCCATTCATAAAGCTTCCACCCTCATGACCTATTCACTCTCCAAAGGCTCCACCTCCAAATACCATCTCATTGAGAAATAGGTTTCAACAGATGGATACAGATCTATAGCACATGGATCAACATGATGTGGCATATATGCACAACGGACTATTATTCAGCCTTGGAAAGGATGCATAGTGACACAGCTACAACATAGAGGAATCTTAAAGCTTTATGCTTAGTAAAATAAGCTGACAACAATAGGACAAATACCACGATTCCACTTATATAAAATACCAAGAGTGGTCAAATTAAGAGAGACAGAAAGTAGAATGGTGGTTGGCAGGGGCCAGGGAGACAGGGATATGGGTAATATCATTTAGTTCAGTTTCAGTTTTGGAAAGTGAAAAATGTTCTGGAGATGGATGGTGGTGTACACTACCATGCACACAAGTGTACTTGATGTCACTGACCTGTACGTTGCAAAATGGTGACAATTGTAAATTAAAGGTATATTTTACCCCAATTTGAAAAATTAAAAAATTAAGCTGGATAAAAACCAATCATATGATGTCTCTATATAATTATTAATAAATTTTAGTAGTAATTTATAAAAATTCATCTCAGATGTGGTAAGTAGCTTGCCCAAGACCCTCAGTTAATACTTGACTAAGCAGGTTTTATTTAATTCCAAAATCATATATTTTTAAAGAAAGCCTTGCTAATTCATATGATAAAAAAGTTTTTCTTATTTTTTCTGCATATCATTAAAAATGCAATTCTTAGTCCTAAAGGTTTTATAAATAATTAATACCTTTAAATATAAATCACCTTCCATGCAGGTGCTCAAACTAAAATTCTGGGAATTATTCTTGATTTCTCTCTTAATTTTATCCACACAAATATCTTTAGCTCTAGCTCCTTACCCTCTCCCACATCTTTTCCTCTCTTCCACCTCCATCATTCATAGCCTAGACTATATCAATAGCCTAACTTCTCTTCATATCCTCCCACAGTCTTTCTCCACAGAACTGTAAACCAAAATATACAAAAGGTATCATTCCTCGAGGATGGGCATATGCTTTTGTGAAGGATCAGACAGGGAGTATTAGGACTGTGTGAGTCCCATGCTTCTTGTCCCAAATACCCAACTCTGCCATGTAGTGTGAAAACAGCCACGGGTAATACAGAGATGTAAACAAATGTATGGGACAGGATTTCAGTGAAACTTTTTATGAAAAGTAGGACGCTGCCGAATTTGACCCGTCTCTTACCTAACCAAAGACTAAACAAATGCTTTCCATTGTCCTTAGAATAAAATGGAAATTCTTAAACTGACCCATAAGAATTTAGTCTACCTTCCCAGACTTTCCTACCACTTTGTCCTCCTCCGTATTCTGGGCACGTACTCCTCTTTTCCCTCACAATTGTTTGAACGTGAAAGTTTAATGTCAGCATATACCTTATATCATCAACTCTTTATTCTGCCTGGGTTGCTTTTCTCCCAGATTTTATGCACAGCTGGGTTCTGATAATTAGCAGCTCTTCTCAAACACCACACCTTCTAAGGAAAGGCCTTCCCATACCACCAGATTCAAAGTGCTTCCCCTTGACGACCATCTGTATAAATGACTCTGGTTTATTTCCTTTGTAATATCTGCCTTTCTCTGAAATGATTCTGTTTGTTTATTGTCCAGGGTGTGTATTCACCTCTATCCTACCTCCCCAAAATAGATGTTAAGCCTCAAGAGTAAGGACCTACACCTTTCCTATTGCCTGTTATATCCTCCACACCTACAATGGTTCCAGGCATATAGCAAGTGCTGTGAAATTATTAAAAGAAAACATGAAAGATGTATTTATGAGACATAGTCATATATTTGTAGTGGGTCTTCAGTTGAAAGTAGAATAATAACCCATTAATGCCATAATTTAATACTTCAGCTAAATTTCCAAAGATCATGCCCACCGACAATTTAATAATCACAGACTTTACATTTATATTTAATTATAAACACAAAACCAGTCTGTTTTATACATCAAAAACAACTACATAAATATGAAATTAAATTTTAGTGTTGTCATCACTCATTTTATACAACCTTTCAATAGTTTCTAAATATTTTAGCTAAAAAATATGTGCTTTTATGATGTTATAAATAAGCAAATAATGAAAAATGACATGAAGTATACAAATATGATAAAACCACTATTCCTATTTTATTTCTTAAAAGTCGATGCATATGTTAGGGGTTTTTGTTGTTTTTTTGGTTTTTTTGTTTTGCAGTTGAATGTACCCTTTTGCATATCACACTGTTGTCCTTTCTTCATATTTACATTTATGCTGATTTTAAAGTGGGGACTTTTCCACTAAAATGGCGTTTGTATAATATAAACACATGACTTCCATTCACAGATTTTAATTTATAACCATTGAAATAATGAGTAAATATTATGTTTGCTCATAAATTCTGACTTCAGAATAAACAGATGCTCTTGAATCCTTTTTAGTTCTGTGTTTTTACCAATAGGTGGCAATGAACATTCCTCCCTACATTTGCTTTATCATAATTGGAGACAACGTTAAGTACTGTTTTAACGGTGCAGGATTTTAGAAGGAGTAGTGACAGGAAAGTAGATTCTTTTAATAGAATCTAAAAGACAACCCATTCTTTTTATCCACTACCTCCAATTGTTTAAACTTTTTTTTTTATATGTTAAGCTAAAATCATCAAACAACATTTCTGTGGTAAACCCAGTTCTGTCTGGTGAGGCCAGGCAAAATGATTTCCTAACCATTCTATGTGGCAGTTCTTTTTTTTTTTTTTTTAATGATTTTATTTATTCACTTGAGAGACCCCAGAAGAGCATAAGCCAGGGGCAGGGCAGAGGGAGAGGGAGAGGCAGGCTCCACACTGAACAGGGAGCCAAACACGGATTGATCATGACCTGAGCCGAACGGAGATGCCCAACTGACTGAGCCACCCATGTAGTGGTCCTGAAGCTACTGGAGAAGTTATCTTTTCAGATGTAGTGTTTCACATTTTATCAACCATTTCTCCTGAGACATGGCATGGTTTCAGATGCTCTGTGCTATTTAACCTTCTTTGACATATTCCAGTTAATTCCTGTCCATCTTAAAGTATACCATGCAGACATAATCATAGTGTAAAATATAGGCAATGCAAAATTCAGTGAGACTATTATTCATTGTTCTTATAGATCATATATTCTTATGAATCCAGCTTGAAACTTTATTGTCTATTGTCAGGTATGTCACACTAAGACTTTTTACCAAGATCGTCATATTTTTAAAAGATCTCAGGTCTTACTCACATCTTGTATTTTGAAACCAAGTTCAAGTTTGTTCATTATCCCTACTTAAGTTTTATCTTTGATGTCTTAATCTTTTTTTCTCAGCCTGTTATTATCACTTCAAATATTGATTCAGTCTTCTCTTATATTTGATTGTCCCTCCCTGAGTATCCACAATATGATAAGGTTCTCTTTTTCTTTTTATCCAAGTAATTGATTTAATTTTTCAAGCATTAACGGAGTTAAAAATTTCTAAAGTTCCAAAGTCTCCACCAGCCATTTTATTCCTTGATGTTCTCATACTGGAAGTTGTGATCCACAACTGATGACATTCATCCACGCACTTCAGTACTGAATGGCATAAATCAAAATGTTGGTAACCAGAGAATTTCTGTCCTGAATGAGGCATCTCTGAAATACAGTGCACCTGAGTTGTATTTTAGACTTTCATCGTGGACCTGATGTATTACCTCTAACTCTCACTATAGCACAAATATCATCAAAAACTACTCTACCGTCAATATAATCCTTAGATCATAATTTTGGCCAGTATCTCCAGTCATATCCATTAGTATCTATATCAACTTCACTGCTAAAATTACATGAGCAACCAAAACTTTGCGCAAAGTCTCTCAAAGATAACTTTTTAACCGTCACTTCAATGGCCCACAAAGAGTCAATATTTGTTTCAATCTTTATTTACTTATTTTAGCTATAACCCTCTTATAGTTCGCCTTCTTCTTATTTACAGCTTAAATCATGGAGACAATACCTCACGGCAAAATAAACTCCTGTCAGATTTCGTGCCACATGTTTACAAAGGCATCATTGCCTAATTACTGCTGTATTGGTCCACAAGCCACAGCTCAGAGTTATTCAGTATGAGGCAGTAACGGAGGCTTTGATGTAGAGCCCTTAATGCAAGACAATGCAAATGACATTTACTAGCAATTTTTTCCCCCATTAATGAACAGTACTTCAGGGAGTGTAAAGGCAAGAGGCATATAATTTCTGAACTATTTAAATTGCTAATTAGATCTGTACAGGAGGTGTATTCCTAATGCAGACAATTACAACGGCTCCTAAGTGTTTGCCTTACAGTTGCTAATTACTGCAGAAGCCAATTAATTGCTGTTGACTTTTTGTATTCTTTTGCATATCGCCAGTTAATATTTACATTTATAATGAAGACAAAATTGGCAAACACTGTGTCATTTTGTAATGAACAATTCCAGTGTCTAAACAATGAACACATTATCCTCATTTGTGCCTGAAGAGTGCAGCTGATTAGCATATGTTCTGTGCATGCTAGAACATTGCTCTTTCTTCTCAAGAGTAAAAACATCACTTAGGTGCAGGACATACAGGTGCAGTGTCTCCAGGGCTCCTGGAATTGGTTCCCACCATATGTCATATACCAGAGAGCAAAACAGTACACATCTATAAAAGTACAAGACTGAAAGGACTGAGCTTCTCTATGGAAGGTAAGTGTAAAAGAATGCTGTGGACAACTGTCATTTTTTTAGCCACTCAGTATCTCTACTGTCTCCTATGCTGGAGGAAGCCCCTGTCTTATGAGATCTCCCACTACAGATGTTGAAAAGACCAGGTATCACTCTTTCTAGCCTCTGTCAGCAATGATTGGGCATGTTAGGCACCACCAATCAAATGCACCCCTACTAGATCTGTAATCGGGATCTGGCAGGGAAAGAAGCAAGAAACCCAACGGGCTCTTCTAGTTATGATGGCGGTAAGGATGGGGACAGTGGTATTTAGTCATACCGTGCATTGTTCAGTGCTCACAGTGTCAACAGAAAAAGCAATGGCAAACAGCACTTGGTTGTGCACGTGGAGTGTTTTCAAATATATTTTCCCCTAGCTTTGCTGCCCTGTGGCCGGTCTTCCAATCCTCCTGGGGATTCTGAGAGCAGCTCATTTGTTTAAAAAAAAGAAAAAAATTTCCTCCCCAAATCTCCCAGTTTCTTTTATTACTGGCTATTAAGAACAATGGCAAGTGTTTTTGCAAGTTTGATGAGGGGTGGGGGATGCACCCATTGCTCAGAGTGCCATGTTTTATGTATTCTTTGACTTCTATAAAATCATGTGTTCAGATGCATTATATGAAGAACTGAAGAAAATCTAGATGAAACCATTCCTAGCTTTGCATTACCACCAAAAGCAAATAAATAAAACACCAATACAGAAGCACACGTGCACACACATGCCAACTTTCGTCTTTATTTTTACCTGCCAAAGGGAATAAGTTGGAAATAATTCTTTCCCTAACCAGCATATTTGTCAGAGTGTGTATTGTAAACAGCGGGGGCCTGAAGTGATTTTGTCAACCAGCTTTCCTACAGCGAAAACATAACTTTCATTCGCAACAACCTCTGGGCAATGCAAACAGAAAAGAGGTGGAAAATGACTTCTTGAACAAGGAAAACTTCTTGCTGCCTCATCCAGGGTAGATATGCTACTCTGTCATCCTACGTTTTATTGTTTCCCCTGTAACACTGCAGGCAGGCATTGGAGACACAGAGGTAGAACCCAAGAAGAAATAGCACATGAAGTGAATCATTTAGCCTCCAAGAATTAAAAGCCAAAAATAGACACAGAAATGAAAAGCAAAGGGCCGATATGCACTGTTCAGGACGCTCAAAGAAATGGTGTGATAAAAGTTCAACAACTTGACCTCTAAAACTATCAAAAATAAAATGCTCTGATTTGTACTGTTGCAATCTCCTTGCTGTAAATGCCACCTTGGCCAATGTCAACCTACAATGTTTGGGATTTCACCAAACACAAAGTTGGAACAGGTGTACAATAGCACCTTGTATAGTCTTTCCATCATACAGATATGAACCAAACTGACATATATAGGTAAAGATAACCCCAAGAGCATAGATAATAGTAAAAGGTAGTGAGTTAATTGATATGTTTTCAGTATTTAATATTTGTCTTAATACATTTTATTTAATTATACATTTACATAATTTAAATTTTAATAATTTGTTCTCAACCTTCTTGAAAATTTTAACAATTGCCTTCACAAGCATGTGTGAGCCAGCTTGGCACACAACTGTAATAAATCACATGTAATTAGCTACTGCCAGGGTTCTATCCCTTGTTCATTAGGATTGAGGTTTGTCCATTTATAGCAAAGGTTTCTAACTTTACTTTCCTAGATGATCCTCAAGAATCAAATCAACTTGATAGTTACTATATTCTAGCCTTTGAAAAATGCTTATAGGAACAACCGTGATGTTATATACTACTGCTGCAAATATACATGTCCCCATTCATTATTATTCACCTTATATATGGCTATAGAATGAACCATAATGAAGAATCACAGGTGGATATTATACTATTTCCCAAGGTATATTCATCATGCTGAAAAAAAAAGAAGTAATCATTACCTGACAGTCATTTTCATTGACTTTTTTTTTTTTTTAGATTTTTTAATTTTATTTATTTGGCAGAGAGAGAAATCACAAGTAGACAGGCAGGCAGAGAGAGAGGGAGAAGCAGGCTCCCCACTGAGCAGAGAGCCCGATGCGGGGCTCGATCCCAGGACCCTGAGATCATGACCTGAGCCTAAGGCAGAGGCTTAACACACTGAGCCACGCAGGTGCCCCTTTCATTGACATTTTTAAACATCAGTCAACATGCATTCAATTCAATGATCATGCATGCATTGAATATCATACATTCTTAATAATAGATACTATATCTGTATCATTCATGCCTATGTCATACACTGAATGACTCTGACCCTGACTAAAATTTTCATAAGCACTCAAACTAATGCAATATTCAGCCTGAGAATAATGCAGGGGGAATAAAGGGAAACAGAGGTAAGTCCATAGCCATGCGGTTGATACTCTATATAAACATATCACATGTTTGTGTGTGCATATATATATATATATATATATGCATTTGTGTACCTGTATATGTGTGTACACATATATGTGTGTGTGCATAAATTCTCTTAAGATTTCAACCTTTTTTTTTTTTAAGATTTTATTTATTTTACAGACAGAAATCACAAGCAGGCAGAGGCAGGCAGAGAGAGAGGAAGAGAAGCAGCCCACCCGCCAAGCAGAGAGTCCAATGCAGAGCTCAATCCCAGGACCCCGGGACCACGACCCAAGCCGAAGGCAGAGGCTTTAACCCACTGAGCCACCCAGGCGCCCCAAGATTTCAGCCTTTTAAAAAATATTTTATTTATTTATTTGAGAGAGACACAAAGCAACACAGAGCACGAGAGAGACAAGCGAGACGAGCGAGCGAGCACAAGCAGGGTGGAGAGGGAGAAGCAGGATCCCGCTGAGCAGGGAGCCCAATGCAGGTTAGACCCCAGGACTCAGAGATCATGACCTGAGCAGAAGGCAGATGCTTAACTGACTGAGCCACCCAGGTGTTCCTCAGTATTATTTTTCAAGCAAAAAAGTTAATGGAGACTTTTAACATGACTGGTATTAATTTTTTTTTCAGAATGCTCATCTATTTTTCAGGATCATAGAGTTCATTTGTTCTAGCTTTGTCTATACTGACAATTTGGCTTCACCTGATTATTTACTCTTCATGAGTATTTCAATTTCCTAATATGAACAATGATTAAAAACAACAAAGTTCAGGCGTTTAACATCTTGTAGAGGCAAGAAAAAAATGGTATGTTTCAAGAATCTTCATCTGTGATACACAGAGTGAACCTAAGCCAGAGAGGAAAGCCTAATGTGTATTAAAAGAGTGAAACTGAGGCTATTTGGCCACTTAGTCAAGCAAAACCAGTCTCAGGAGGATTTACATAGTATTTCGATTCTCAGAGTTGCCAGAGCGTTGTTTATGGTGCTTGCATTTCTCTTTTTCTCCACTTCTTTACATGTTTAATTTCATCCATTAATTGCGTTGAAAGTTCTCAGAAGTAATAACGCTGGCCTCATGTTTCTGTTCAGTTTTGTTTTGGTTTTTGTTGTTCCCAGATTGCAAAGGCAGAGCTTCCTAAAAACAATTCTTCCTCTGATGGGGCCACACGTGTGTCTTGCCCCTGACATTTCAGTGATGCAAGGACATTGTGATAAATCAACTTCCCATGTAATTACAGAACCTAAATGTGTAACATCCATCAACCAACTGTTTCTGTTTTCTCTCCGTATGCTCTATGTGGCCCCTTCCTCTTAGGAATTAAAACAGGCAGGCCAGATTTGTACATTTTTCATAGTGCTTCCAGTTTTTCTGAAGGTACGCAGCTTCATTCCACACCTGCTCCGGGTTTTCCCCTGTGCCTCTTTCTTGACCCTGTTGGTCTCACCCTTCCGACTTTATTTGACAAGACACTCCAGCCCCTTAGAGGGAGAAGTTTAATTATAATCAAACCCTCACCTGATTGTGTCATTAATACGAAATTTAAAGGAAATACAAGAAAAGACTATTTTGAGGGAAAAAAATGGAACCTTTAAAAAGAAATAAATTATAAGCTTAATTGACTCAAACTAACTCACTGCCTTACACAATCAGGGCAAGCTTCCTGTCTGTCACTTTGCAGGTCTTTCTCTCTGTGGACTCCTCACCCTTCTGCTTGGATTCTCTGAACAAAAAAAGAATAACATAATTTAGGTTGAACTAAAGGTCATTTGGAGAGCCTCCAGCTATCCAGTCAACTAAACTACAAGAATAAAGGATTTGGGGCTCCCTCTTAAATTTCGTTTTCTGTATTGTGACTAACTTGTAGCTGCGGATGTGTGAATTTCTTGATGAGTTTCCTTGGCCTCGTCCCCAGTATACTGAACCCCTAGACAGCTCATCTGTGCTTTGTTCTCACCCAGCATGCTCTTTGTTTGGAGTTGGTGGTGATGGATGCATGTGGCATAAAAAAACCCTACGAAATCATTCAAACAGAAGGAACAGGAGAGGATTAGAGGAAACCAGCTGGCTAGAATGAAATTGGCAGGGTTCAGCCAATGAAAGTCAACTTGCCAAGATTTAGTCTTCTGTTAGGTCATCTGTTTCCTCCTAACTAAACAACTCTTGGATATTTATAGACATAAATGAATTTTTATTCTCCTCAATAGCCAATAACTTGTCATTTCTGGTATTTGAATGTCAGTCATGGGGAAAAACAAGGACTTGTATAGAGAACACTCAAGCATAGTCGCCTTCAAGTGGAAAACAGGGAACAGATATATTATTTTACTCCACTGAATGCCAAACCAAAACAGAATTTGTGGAGACTTTATACAGTTGGCAGACTTTATACATACTGCTGGACAGCTGCACATTATTTATAAGACTTTCCAAAGTTTAAGTGTTTTTTAATATGTACATTTCCAGCCCTCTAACTTCAGGCTTCCAAATTACCTGAAGGGTCTATAATCACTTTAGGTGACAAGATGTTTCTTCACCTATTTCAACCCAGGTCTGAATCTCCTGGAAAACAACAACAACAACAAAAACCTATTGTTCAACATTCAATTCATACTTCACTTGCTGAGGCAGTTAGCTTGTCTTTTGTTTACATGTTTGATTTTGGTATAGTATGTATTTCTAAACTTCATTTTTGTAGGATTTTCATAGCAAAATTCGTTACATTTGATTGCATTTTTTTCTGATTTGTCTTGTTTTGGTTTGGTTTGGTTTTTTTTTTGGTCAACACCAAAAATTGAAGGTTATTCAGTTTACTGTCACCTAAAACTAAATTGTGTTGTGTGTGGAGAGGCTAAGAAAACAGTATGGGAAGTGTGTGTGTGTGTGTGTGTGTGTACTCACGTACATGTGATGCATTTATATGCAAGAAGAGACATATATAAAAGTACATGAGTTCACATCAAACTTCTGACTTTCAAAAATTTAACTGCCATGTTTTTGTCTTCCTTTCAGTGACTCGAAAGGTCTATAATCTTCAGCAATTTGTATTTTGCTGAATATGAGTTTAAGTCACATGGATTATAAGCGTGATGTATGGGAATGACCATATCAGTGGTTATATCTAACTGCTCAAACCTACTCACCAGTGGGACCTTTGTGTTTTTGTTATGTCATGGGGTGCACGGAAAGTTTTCACAAAAATTACTTTTAATTTTCCTTAAGTTAAAAATACTATCATGTGAAAAATAAAGAAGTTTGTACAAGCTGGAAAGACTATTAACTTATGGTGTGAAAATGTGCCTAGGAAACATGATTTGGGGAGGGGGGAACATGCTTCACACATAGCTAATAGCTCCTAAATATAGTACGTGATGAGATATTTAGGACATTTGTGCTACAAAAAGTCATGATTATATCCTCCCTGAAGTTCTAGAACAAAAGTGACATTCTCTAATATCTCTAGGTCTCAAGGCAGTAATATGAGTGAGCTGAGGGAACTAGGGGGAAGAGCCATTCTGAGAGGTGTGGAGCTGAGCAAGACTCACAAACACACGCCATGCCCCAAAGGGCATCAGACATTCAGATACAGTCATCATGGGAAACGGAGGCTAGCACTGGCCAATCTTCTGTTTTTCAGGAAAAACCAGAAATCCACATTTATATGTGAAATTTTCCACTTTGTAAATATCAGCTCAACCAAAAAGCAGCCAACAAAGATACTCTGTGGGCCAAAAAGAGACAAAAACAAACAAACAAAAAACATAGTCCACTGTAACTGCTAGTTTACAACTTCTGTCCTACGATCTTCACAAACACATCTATATTTGCTTAGGGAAAAAGTGATGGTGTGTACTAAACTCTGAATCATAAAGAGATGTGACATTAAAGGAAATCTGCAGACTCCCTATTGTCGGATCATCATCCTCTTTGAAAGTTTCTTCTAGAATTTCCAGAATATCCTCCATGAAAGAGTTGGCCAATAAGAGTCATTTGCACAAAGAAGGCAGAAGGGAAAGAGAAGCCATTATTCCCTAGAAGCAGTTCTGTCCAGCCATGCAGGGAGATGTGATTCATGGGGACTTCCTGGTAAGCTCTTAACAACCACCCTTTTGCTGCCTTATGCTGAAATTGTTGATGGGGCTTTGCCAGAAATTCTTGAAATATGCACGGCTTCCTGGGGCTTCCTTGAGAACCACATGATTCAGTGCTTAGGGCTGAGGGGATCAATAGGGACTCTGCCCCCATATGCTCCCTAAGTTTTAAGTTTGTGTAAATTTTTCATTCCTTATACTTTATAAAACCCTTGTCATAACTGCAGTATGTAGAGTGGCTTCTAACCAAATCATTCAACCAAACCATTGTAACTGAATGAACAGGATATGGAAATGGTTTCCCTTTTTTATTTTGTTTAACGATTTTAATTATGTATTTATTTATTTTTTAAATTTTGTAGGGGTTTTTGGTAAAGATTTTATTTATTTATTTATTTATTTATTTGACAGAGAGAGAGAGAGAGAGAGAGAGAGAGAGAGATATCACAAGTGGGCAGAGAGGCAGGCAGAGGGGAAGGGGGAAGCAGGCCCCCTGCTGAGCAGGGAGTCTGATGCAGGGCGCTATCCCAGGACCCTGACATCATGACCTAAGCCAAAGGCAGAGGCTTAACCCACTGAGCCACCCAGGTGCCCCTGAAAATGGTTTTCTTGGATGAGTTAGAATCATACAGCTGCAAAGAATGTAGTTATTAAAATTGATTTAACTGATTATTAAATAAGATCAGAAAACAATTTCCCTCATAGATATTTAATCCATTGTTTGCTCATGTATAGTTTATCTATTCAGTGACACATTTTTATCTGCCTGAACAGGTGGCTGAGGCAGGTAGGTGCAGAATGAAGAGAAGGTAGGTGGGAAATAACAGGAAATTCCAAACTACCATACATCTCTTTATAAGTGGAATTAACCTCCATTTAGACTACTTCCTTTTACCTCTTTTTTTCAGTTTTGGTTTCACTTGAAGGAATCAAATGCCAAATATATGAACTAAACTAATTCTGAGTCCTTAAAAGAAAATCTGTATTTTGTTTATGTACTGCTGAAAATCTCCAGGGGAAACAAGTTTCAACTATGCTTTCCCTTTACACACACATACACACAGGCACACACACATGGCTATTCAATCTTAATCACAACTTACTCCTGTAGTAACTCACTTCAGCATTTTTTGTTGTTGTTTTTAAAAGTGATTTATTTATTCAACAAATATCTAATGAACACCAACTTTGTGCCACGTAGTTTTCTAGACACTCCAGATATAGGGATAAAACAAATGGCTTTACATTTGTTTTAAATAGATAATAATCCAATGCATAAATATATAATAAGCACTGTAAGGCATTCAAGAGGTATCTGGAGATGTGTGGAAGGCGGGATATTTGAGCAGCGCCTAAGTGAAGTGATCTCTAGTATAAATAGCAGGGAAGAACAAGTAGACAAATGTGCCTGGTAGAAGATGAGGCTCAAGAGGGAGCAGAACCCAAGGTCCTGTAGGTCATCATCAAGGCATCAGATTTTATTCTGAAGAGAAAGTCATGGAAGGGTTCCATGCAGAGGGGTGATATGATCTAATTTTCAGTTTTAATACCATCACTCTGGGAAACTATGTGGAGATTTGAGTGGGAAGTCAAGAATAGAAATTTATGAAATTAAAACTGGAGCTTTCCACCTTGCCAGTGTCAGGGATAAGATACTAATGCTCTCAGGGCTTCAGTATCTTTACCTGTGAAATAGGAAGGTTACTAATACTTATTTCCCAGGTGTGCTGAGGGAATTAGATGCGTTAACATGTGCAGAGTATTCACAGCCTCTCCATCTAGATGTTGGCCAGCAGGGGCAGCAGCTGAAGTGGTAAAAACTGAAGTAACAGTAGGAGAGCCACTCTAATCCCCTGAGATAGTAAGTCCCATAACAATCCCGTCTTTGTCTTTCCAGAATTTTCCCTATACACACACAAGCTAACATATACATAGTATTTTTCTGATTTGATTTTTTTTTTTCAAAAATGGGATTGTACACACTTTTTTCCTCCTCTAAATCCTTTAAGTTTTCACCTAGTATTATTCATGGACAATCTATTAAAATAGTCCCCCCATTGATGTGGTTTCACTTTCTATAGTTTCACTTACCCACTGTCAACCATGGTCTAGAAGTAGATGACCTACTTCTGAAATAGTGAGAAAGTCAATGGCAGCTAACACTATGGCACAATGTCCATGTCATTCACCCCACTTCACCTCATCACACAAGCATTTTATCACCTCACACCATCTGGTGAATATAGTACAAGAAGATACTTAGAGAAAGACCACATTTACAGAACTTTTCTTACCATATATTGCTGTAATTGTTCATTTTTGAGATTTTTATTTATCTGAGAGACAGAAAGAAAGAGAGAGAGAGAGAGAGTGTGTGTGTGTGTGTGTGCGCGTGCACTCACGCGCGACAGTCAGGGGGAGGGGCAGAAGGAGGAAAAGTCGCAAGCAGACTCCCAGCTGAGCTTCATCCCATGACCTTGAGATTATGACCTGAGCCCAAATCAAGAGTCAGACAACTTAAATGACTGAGCCATCCAGATGCCCCTTTTCTATTTTATTATTATTCTTGTCAACCTCTTACTGTGCCTAATTTAGAAATTACACTTTGTCATAGGTATGTATGTATTAGAAAAAGCATAGTATATATAAAGTTCAGTTCTATCCATTGTTTCATGTATCCACTGGATCTTAGCACACAGCCCTGCAGATAAGGGGGAACTACTGTATTTCAGCACAAGTAGATCAAAATAAATAGTATTGCCTAGTATTACATAGTTGTAGATGCACTGCAACTTATTTAACATTTCTTGTACCTCTTTGAGGCTTTCTGTTTTTCTTGCCATGAGATCCAATGCTGTGATCATTTCATGTCATCATGCATCATTTGTGCACAAGGTCCTGTGGGATAAAATTCCTAGAGGTGGGGCTAATGGCTTGATGGTTGCATGCATTTTAAATTTGAACTGTCACGAGCAAATTACATTTTATTTTATTTTTTCGACAGGGAGAGAGACAGCCAGAGAGGGAACACAAGCAGGGGGAGTGGGAGAGGGAGAAGCAGGCTTCCACAGATCAGAGAGCCCAAGGTGGGGCTCGATCCGAGGACCCCGTGATCATGACCTGAGCCAAAGGCAGATGCTTAATGACTGAGCCACCCAGACGACCCTCAAATTACATTTTAAATAAGTAGTTTCAGCTTATAATCCTACCAATGGTATAGCTGAGTCTGTTTTCACACAAACATAACAATTGCATTATTTTTAAATTTTTGATAGTCTAAGGTCAAAAATTCATCTCTTTTTAATTGCTGAGTATACATATTTATATTATGCCTGATATTTATTAGGCACATTTTGTTACTTTGACTGGTTTGTACTTTTTTTCTTTTTTTGACTAAATTATTACTATTGTGGCTCTTTCCCTTACTGCTTTGAAAGAGATCTTTAAAAAGAAATAAAAAGATTTTATTTATTTATTTGAGAGAGAGAGTGTGTGCACATTTGTTGAGGGAAGGACAGAGGTAATCTCGGGCAGACTCTGCACTGAGTACAAAGTCCAATACCAGGCTCAATCTCATGACCCTGAGATCAGGAACTGAGCTGAAACCAAGAGTCATGCTTAACTGACCGAGCCACCCAGGTGCCCCAAAAGAGATCTTTTTACATGAATAATATTTATATTGCCCGTATTTCCTTCTCACATGTGATTTGTTTTTAACCTCAACCGTGGTGATAATTAAGGTGATTGTCTATTACATAGTAGATTTCTAAAATATTTTGTTTAGCCAAATATACTAATATTTTCTCTTTTAACTTTTTGGCTTCTTGCGTTGCTTCAAAAAGCCTTACGCCAAGTTTAAGTGATAGTCTTCTAAATATTTTATGATCCTGAAATATTTCTGTGAGGATCAACTGATGAATCTGGAATGTACTTTAGCCTTGATGGTGCAGAGAGACAATTATTTTAGATGAAAAAATACTCAAATATTACAAAACAACTTTTTTCTAAAGTAAAAATGTGCTTTATTTCCTGCTCTGGGTATAAAACCCACTGTGTGTTTGGCCATGCTCTCCCTTCTCCTCGGTGCCTACTTTGGAGGCCATGTACTTGGTATCACAGTCTAGGTAAAAGGAGCTTGGATTCCTGAGCCAACACTAGACCGGAAACCACTAAGGAGAGTTCCAGATCCATACTGGGCTCTGGGAGCAAGAAACAAATCTTTGTGGATTAAGCCCTGTGATATGGGGGCTGATTTGTTACTACAGTACATCACCGTAAGTAATCACACTCCGGTGTGGGTTAAATTTGCTGTAAGATTTCTGAGAAATAGAAAACCATTGACTGTAATAGTGAAAATTAATTTATTTCATGAAAGAGTAGAGATTTAAAAGAGAATGAGGAGTGCATATAAAATTGCAGGACCCACATGAGCGCTACGGGCAACGAAGTACAAGAATCACAGGAAGCAGGTGGAAGAATCACAGGAATCACAGGAATCACAAGAGAAACAGGTGGAAGTGAGAAGGCTAGATAAGTCAAGTAGATCCAGAACATTCACTAATATGAAAAAGCTAAGTTAAAACGGAGACTGCTAAATCGGGCAAACTGTTCCATAGGTGTTTTCTGAAAGGTACTTCTTTTCCTGTCTTGAGGATGCTTCTCCTTTTCCTGATGATTTATTTTGGGCGTTGTTTCTGTGCATAACCCTTCGATATCAACTGCAGGAGTAGCAGCCCAGGCCGCCCCTCTGCTGATTGCTGTCCTCTGGCCTCAGGGGAACCACTTGTCACCTCGTAGTGACTATCATGTCTACTACTGCAGAGGAGAAAAAATTCTTAGCTGTTGCAAAACATTTTCCAGTGATTTAAGGATCTAGCAGTCTACCAACTCACTGTTATAATGAGCTGTGGGGCTTTTCCCTTGGATTTTGCAGGACGTGCCCTTGAATTATTTATAACAGAGCAGCCACCTGCTTGCAACAATTTTCTATTCTGCCTTGTGTTTAACTGGCCTTGTCAACTGGTATTGCAGGTACAGTGGTACTCGGCACTTCGCCCTTCGACCCCCCGTGAGAACACGCTGACCTCGAGCTGCCATACACCTTAACAGGTCCTTCCACTACAGCCATGGCCTTTGTCTAAATAGATAGCTTCCTTATGAGGAGCTGTGCTGATTCAATTGTTCAACCAGGTGCTGCCAACTCCAGTGTTACTTCCTTTTTTTCCCCCCTGAAAGACAGAAATTTATGACTATATATGTTTGTGTTGACAAAAAGCAATCTGAGTGGTGGGAAGGGGAAACCAACCCACCCGCATTCAGGCGCACAGCTCTGTGCTGGCAAACAAGCAATGCCTTCGCTTTTTTCTTCCTCCACTTTAACAAAAAGAAACATTACATGTTTGAGTAGACAACAAGAGGTACCATTAGGATTCAGAAAATTGAAAATCTAGACTGCAATAAAAAAAATAAAAAAAAGACAGTCACAGGGGAATTTGTAATGGTTTTCCCACATTTTAGCGGAATACTTCCGTTTTTTATTCACCTTGCAAACAGTGTTCACTAACAACAGCAAAGAACAAAAGCTGTGATTTATATTTATGGACAGGTATACACGCACCCCTGACCTCCTGCTGCCTCCCTCACCCTCCGTACCAGAAACAATTTATGGAGGCTGGTCTAAATAAACATTAAGGAGGCAAGGCCACAAACTGACAGCCAGGAAAATCAATGGTCTCCAGAAACCAGCAAGTAGGATCAATAAAAGAGATTAGGCATCACAAGCCAGTGTAAGGCAGTTACAGGTAAATGTGGCTTGCTCTTCATCTGACAAGGTTCTCGGCAACAGGATAGAAACTCATATAAACAGAAGCACGCAGCGGGTAGCCAACGGAGGCTCCTCCTGACTTGGTGGAGACTGATGGATGACCCCAGAATGAAACGGATTTATACAGAGGCCGGTGGGAATTTTCAATTGCTTTTCCAGCATCATCTCACATACCTGGGCAGCCGCGCATAGGAAGTAGTGCAGATGTATCTTTTGAAAATCTCTCTGTGTTTGCCTCTCACTAGTTAGCTTTCTTAAAGGGATTTATTTATTACTCCTCCTTGACTCAGGCGAGCACATCTTTGCCCTCTCTGTCCCCCTACACACCACACACACATACACACACTCTCCCTTTCTCCCTCTCATTCACCGTTACTTTTATTAACAGAATTATTTATACTCACATGCATAGTGAGCCTGTTTGGGAACCTTTCGGATGCAAACTTAACCATACGCATATACAGTCTCCAAAGAAAAGTGATCCACTCACAACTTCAAACATTAGACTGTTGACTTGCAAACTTAATTTAACAACAGTAAAATAAAAGACAATCACATTGTTGAGTTTGTAAGTTAATGTCCAAAGCTTGTCAACAAAAGAATGAAGGAGAATTATGTTCTTGAAAAACAGGAAATCTGAAAAAGGAAGGACCAAGGCAAAATAGCCATTGCCTATTTACAGATCTGGCTAGTTAAAACTTGAAAATTCAAATCTTACCTTCATAGGAATGGTTACCTTAAAAAAATGGTGCTACACTTTGCCTCAAGAATTGCATTTTAGGGGGTGCCTGAGTAGCTCAGTGGGTTAAGCCTCTACCTTCGACTCGGGTCGTGATCTCAGGGTTCTGGGATTAAGTCCCGGGTTGGGCTCTCTGCTTGGCAGGAAGCCTGCTTCCTCCTCTCTCTCTGCCTGCCTCTCTGCCCACTTGTGATCTCTGTCTGTCAAATAAATAAATAATAAAATATTTTAAAAAAAAACAAAACACCTCTGTCTTCAGCTGGGGTTGTGATCCCACAGTCCTGGGATTGAGCTCCACATCGGGCTCTCTGCTCAGCGGGGAGCCTGCTTCCCACCCTCTCTCTGCCTACTTGTGATCTCTCTCTCTGGGTCAAATAAATAAATAAAATCTAAACAAAAAACAAAAAACCCTGTATTTTAGAAGAGGAGATAAGGCTTCTGACAAGGATATGATAAAACAACAGATGAAGAAGAGGACAACAAAAGGAGGAAGTTTATTTTTTCTGAACACTAAAACATGACTGGGAATTTTAATTGAATTTTAATCAAGGGAGAGGAGAGATGTGAGTGTAACTCTTGGCTGTAACAGATTAGGAAAAATATCACACCTTTGTGAGGCACCTCTCATCTCTTAAGTCTGGGTTTACCTGGTGACTTGCTTTGACAAATGTGATGTGTTAGAAACTGACACTGTGAGTTCAGAGCCTAGCTTTCAAGAGGCCTGAAATCTTATTCTCTTGATGCTCCTGATGGCCCACTATGAGCAAACCAAGTTTTAGTTTTCAGGTTAACAAATGTAAATTTCTCTTACAAAAGAGTACATTTTACTTGGTTTTCAGAGCTTTTCCTGTGTCGGCTGTTTCTCAAAAATAATCATCCTAAAATAATCCTATGCCAAAGAGGCATATGTGGGGGTGACAAATTCTGCTCCCTTTCATTCCATACCCAAAATGAAAAATGAATACTATGCCAGAACATGGAGACACCTGGAGCTTCCTGTTATAAAAAGATTCAAGTCACTTGCTTCTCTGTACTCGGTGTGCTTGGCGAGGTCACACAGAGATTCGGCGGAACCCTTTTCTGCTTACATTCTCTCAGGTCAAATCATTTCCCATCACACAGAACCAGGCCAGTCTTCTCTAACCCTGAGGTCAGACTCACGTTGAAGTATCAGATACCGATTGCTAAATACTTTGATTTACCCCAAACTCTGGTTTTCAATTTCTTTGTGGACCATGTATACATAGCTTGGATATGGACATTATTATATAGTCATGCTCTTGGAGTTTGAAGAAATTTATGCTGGCTCTGAAGATCAGTCATCAGTCTAGAAGGCATTGGCAAGTCTTTTCACTTTGTGTTGAGCTTTGTTTTCATGTCAAGCCAATTTTTTATGAAAGATCACAGCCCATTTTGGCCTATGATAAAATCATTATTGAGGAAATCATTATGTGTATCTTTCTGGAACTACACCAACTATTTTGTTCCAACTACTCCTCTCATGCCTTCATTGACAGATCCAATTGGAATTAAATAAAGATATATTTGGCATAAAGATGACTGTGTTCTTAACAAGGAAAGTACAATCTAGTCAGGAGATCACTTCTAACATCTGCCATTTACTTGGTTATCCAAGCTTAGACAAGTTACTTAGTTTCCACCCTCTTTCCTTGGATTATGAATACACTGTATACGTCTTACATGCCTCATAAGGAATTGTGAGGTTCAAAATAGAGACAGCACAAAAGAAGCTTTACATCAAATGTAAATGGTTATAGCATGTAAAAGACAAGTAATGCAATATTTACAAATCTAGTCACTTAACAAACAGCAGATAATTACCATGTCAGAAGCAAAGATAGCAAGGATATGGTTCTTGTAGACATGGGTTCATATTCTAAATTAAGAAACAAATAAATAAGCAAAAACTATTTGGGAAAAGTAGAAAGGATGATCACCTACCATCACTACTACTTCCACAGTATTAAGAGTTAACACTGTATCGGCCCTGTGCTAAGCTTTTTATATGCATTACCATATTTAAGCCTCATAATCCTCTATAAAGAGGAAATTCTTTTCACCATTCTACAAGTAAGAATATAGAAGTTTGAAGTAATGAGGCATTTATCATGACACTAAAACTTCAACTTTCCAATACCAGAATAGGTGGAGGTTTTAGATGAGTTAATTTTTAAATACTTCAGGTCCCTCTGTATTATCTAGTTGATGAATTATTAGAGCAGGCTACTTAGACACAAGTCTGGAACATCGATCCAAAGTGTAGATTTGAACATCGTCAGTGGCTAATCACAACTTGGGGGTTTCATCTCCACAGGAGAGTTTGGACAGAAAGGCAGAAGAAAAATAAGGACAATCATGTCTGCGATGTCCATTCTTCCAAGGAGAACCCAGGTCCCAAACATCTGGGTTCCTGGGCTTATAAAGGAGTCAGGCCTGGGTTTCTGCCTTAGAGAGGCCACAAGTCGGAGAAGAGTTCCCATATGTTTTCTCTTAAGTTCCTATAGTCAACTCATCCCTGGAGGAGCAAGCAGAAGCTACACTATTAACGCACAGGAGGGGGCGAGGGGCAAAGGAAGAGGGATAAGCAGAGTCTCAGCTGAGCAGGGAGCCTGATGCCCATCTCATTCAAGGACCCTGGGATCATGACCTGAGCCCAAGGCATACACTTACCTGCCTGAACCACCCAGGCATCCCAGAATCATAACTATTCTTTAAAAAATCATTAGTGGGGCGCCTGGGTGGCTCAGTGGGTTAAGCCGCTGCCTTCAGCTCAGGTCATGATCCCAGGGTCCTGGGATTGAGTCCCACATAGGGCTCTCTGCTCAGCAGGGAGCCTGCCTCCCTCTCTCTCTCTGCCTGACTCTTTGCCTACTTGTAATCTCTGCCTGTCAAATAAATTAAGAAAAAAAAAAAGAATCTTAAAAAAAAAAGAAAGAAAAAAAGAGGGGGAGCCATTAGAAGGTTGGTGCACATATGCAGCAGTGGGGGTGGCTGATAATAGTAGAACTAGGTAGAACTAGCAAGGCATGATCAAAACTGCAGACAAAATAACTTTAGCTAACTAATGATTTTTTTTTTAAAGATTTTATTTATTTATTTGACAGAGAGAGATTACAAGTAGGCAGAGAGGCAGGCAGAGAGAGAGAGGAGGAAGCAGGCTCCCTGCCGAGCAGAGAGCCCGATGCGGGACTCGATCCCAGGACCCTGAGATCATGACCTGAGCCGAAGGCAGCGGCTTAACCCACTGAGCCACCCAGGCGCCCCACTAATGATTTTTTAAAGAATAGTTTATGATTCTGGGATGCCTGGGTGGTTCAGGCAGGTAAGTGTATGCCTTGGGCTCAGGTCATGATCCCAGGGTCCTTGAATGAGATGGGCATCAGGCTCCCTGCTCAGCTGAGACTCTGCTTATCCCTCTTCCTTTGCCCCTCGCCCCCTCCTGTGCGTGTGCACTCTCTTTCTCTCTCTCTTTTTTCTCTCTCAAATAAATAAATAAAATCTTTAAGAAAAAAAAAAAAGAGCTTACAAATCAGAGTTAACCAGCTAAGATAATAATAATTCGCAATAATAAAATAAATGTCTGTATCTCCCAAAGAGGTGAAACCAGTATAAGATAAATTTTAGAAGTTCTAATATCTGGGGCTCCTGGGTGGCTCAGTGGATTAAGCCGCTGCCTTCGGCTCAGGTCATGATCTCAGGGTCCTGGGATCGAGTCCCCCATCGGGCTCTCTGCTCAGCAGGGAGCCTGCTTCCCTCTCTCTCTCTTTGTCTGCCTCTCCATCTACTTGTGATTTCTCTCTGTCAAATAAATACATAAAATCTTTAAAGAAGTTCTAATATCTGAAATAGAGCCTTCTTTTAAACGTTACCTCAAAGTGTTTACAGTTACATGTTGATGTATTATAGGCCTCATTATTACCTGTATTGTTAATTAGGAACTATTGATCATATTGGTCATGGAGTCATTAAAAAATCATCAGCTATCTTAAAATATCAAAATTATCTGTTTGCTTCTTTAGTTCTTTGCGCTTTTTTTATATGTACATATCAGAAAATGAAATGAGATACATAATGAGATTATATAATGAAATGAGATTATATAATTTCCATCATGTATATTAAAAATCTGAACTATTCTGGGGGCCCCTGGATGGCTCAATGGGTTAAGGCCTCTGCCTTCAGCTCAGGTCATGATCCCAGAGTCCTGGGATCGAGCCCCGCATCAGGCTTTCTGCTCAGCAGGGAGCCTGCTTCCCCCTCCCTCTCTCTCTACCTGCCTCTCTGCCTACTTGTGATCTCTATCCAAAAAAAAACCTGAACTATTCTGAATTAAAAGTGGGTTCTTTACTGAAAACAATATAGATTGACTTGTGTATGTAGGAACAGGCACTACATAAATGGGTAATACCAAGTTTTGTTCTTAATTGTAAATAAACGTTCACTGATATCTGTGCATTCAAATCACTAAAAGAAGTGGTTATTACCAGGCAAAAATTCATTCACAAGTAGTCACTTATAAGCAGAAATAGTTAAAATCTAAAATTTTCCTAAGGCATAGATTAGTAAATTTGCCACATTATTTTTTTAAATCATTTTAGCACAGAAAATAGTGAGGCAAAAATGACAGTTTTCCATCTGTGATATTTGAGGTGTGAAGGAAATGTGTTGTACTTTTTCCTAACTTATATAAAAGTGATCTTGGGTTGGTTTCCAAATGAAGAAAATATTTTTACACAGCTGCAGTGCAAGGATATTCCTGGAACGAATAGAGAAATAGTCTTCATTTTTAAAGGGCTTGAAATTTGGAGTATAATATCACCAACAATACACATTTGCAGAGCAATTCACAAATCACCAAAGTACTTTTACCTTCATTATCTCAATTGAGCTTTATAAAACCCTGAGAAGAAGGAGAAAGAGAACATCTCCATCTACAGAAATTATTTTAATCTTTAAAATAAAATTAGCTTTATATTTTGCTTACTGTGCAGAATATCTGGACACTCAAAAGTTATTTAAAGAAAATAAGAAATTCAGGGGTGCCTGGGTGGCATAGTGTAAAGCCTCTTCCTTCTGCTCCAGTCTTGATTTCAGGGTCCTGGGAGGAGCCCCACATGGGCTCTCTGCTCAGCAGGGTGCCGGCTCCTCCTTCCCACTTATGCTCTCTCTTGCTATCTCTCTCTCAGATAGATAAATAAATAAAATCATTAAAATGTTTTAAAAAATAAATTCGTGACATCCACTATACAGATAACCAATATAAATACTCCCACATATAGATTTAAAAACCTTTTTCTAGTACTATTAAAAATGCACACAGGTTATACTATATATAATGATTTTTAAGCTGCTTTTTCCCACATACCATTAGTATAGTTTATGTTAATTAATTAGATATCTACATTATGATTTTGAAATGGCTGTTCATGTGCTCCCAAAATACAATCAGTGTTTAAATACACTCTTTAGGGGGCACCTGGGTAGCTCAATGAGTTAAAACCTCTGCCTTTTGCTCAGGTCATGATCAGCAGGGAGCCTGCTTCCCCCCCTCTCTCTCTGCCTGCCTCTCTGCCTACCTGTGATCTCTGTCAAAGAAATAATAAAAATCTTAAAAAAAATACACTCTTTAGAAATTGAAGTTGCTAGACAACTAACCACAGTAAGGTGAAATGAGTACTTCTTTATTATTACTACTTGAAACAGCTTTTATATGTTAAATATTTAAAAAATATTAACCAGATATATGTTTCAGTTCTATATAAACTCAAAAGCACTTCCTCACAACAAAGCAATAAAATGACAGCTAAAAAAATACTGACTGAATATTTGAACTGCGAACATTCAGTATAGACACCTTTGAAGCAAAAGTGAATTGAAAGATAATATTTGGCTGGGAAATAAATTACATTTTGGCCATTTTCCCCTAACACAATTTCCTTCATATTTCCTCATCATAAACAGAAATTAGTTTGGTTTACCAGAATCAACCTCATAATGGATAAAGATAATTGGATTATTTAAAAATCTGTAGTGTACCTCAGCTTGATTACTTTGTTACCTTTGAATTTCTAAGGAATAAATCAGCCGTGCACAGGCCACCTTTAAAAAAGTCCAAATTGGAGTCTAATCCTGATTTAAAATATCTTAAAATGTTTCTTAGTTATCTTTCTCATTTTGTCTAAGGGTTTCAAAATGCTCTGTAGACACTATCTCATTAATTCTTAGAGGATCCCTGGGCAGCAATTGTAGTAGAGGTTTTCCTATTACTATCACCATTCCCATGAAATGGAGGCCCTGGGAGGTTCCATGAATTGCTCAAGGTTATAGACTGAAGCCAAGGAGTAGCTAAACCCAGAATCCAGGTCCCTGGGCTCCCCTTCCATATGGCATTTTCTCTCTGCGATAAATAACATTGCTGTTCTGGAAGCTGACTCTCTTTTCATGTTTTATGCAGCAGAATTCAAATTAACAGAAGTTGCTCAGTGCTTTGGTATCCATTTCAGATGGAGGCTGGGAATGCTTATGAAACACATGAAACGTAGCACTCTGAGTTCCTTTGTTTTGCCCTCATAATGAACTTTGGGCACTGCCCAGTGATGGGTAGGATTATGAAGATTGGTATTTATCATCAAGGAGACTGAAATGACAATACCAGCTCATTCACAATTCCACCACCCACTGCATATAGACATGGGCAGAGTTTAGATAAGTTGAATAAAAGGTCCCTGAAAGTTTGACAAACTTAGTGACTCATTAGAAAAATCATAGATTGAATGGTGTAAGTTCTTCAAAATCTGGTAAAAACACTAAACAGTACACCTGAAGAAACTAGTTTTCTTCCTTGAGTGTAGTTCCTTCCCACTCATTTTAAAATCAGCAAGAAGGTTAACAATTTTTTTTTCTTAAATGGTGGGCTTCCCACTGCTACTCCCTGGCATGAAGTCATAATTCTCCGTAGCATCATAATAATTTCCATAGCAACTGATGGTGATATCAGAGCTCAAGACT
The DNA here is from genome assembly GCF_020171115.1 of Neogale vison. Taxonomy (NCBI): domain Eukaryota; kingdom Metazoa; phylum Chordata; class Mammalia; order Carnivora; family Mustelidae; genus Neogale; species Neogale vison. The sequence continues at coordinate 81,582,818 of NC_058099.1, forward strand.
AGAGTTTCAAGAGGCAAAGGAACTATAGGGACAGATGATCTCTTAAAAATAAAGATTATGTTTTCAAGCAGATGTTCCTAAAAGGAAAGAAATGAATGGAAAGATTACCCACATTAAGGGAAAAATCATAATTAGAATGTAGATGCTTATTAAGTAATCATTCAGCTAATGATCTCTTTTCTAGAACAAAGGACAGAAATTGAAAAAGAGAAAAAAATGAGGGAAATCTATCAATGAAAGGATCTTTTATGAACCAATCTATTTTAAATACAGATGGCAATATATTTCTTAAATATAGCTGAGGATGCGTCGTGTTTGATGTACACTAAAGAGATAATTATAATTGCAAGCACTGCTGAATCCATAGGGAAATTTGAGTAGTGTGTTTTCACTGAGGTTCATACTAGTAATATAAGCAGTTAAACACTAATTATTGGGGTAGAGATTAAATCTCACATTTTATCATGATCTCATACCCTTGCCACACAAAGCATAATTCACGCATTTCAGATTCATCTGATCTCTTCTTGTGTTAATGGACATTTATACCTAGTATAGCAGCACCAAGAAATGTTGACTCATGTTTCATACAAACTGAAAACTGAAAAATATATTTTTCATTATTGCTGTAGTAGTGAAGAGATAGGAGAGGATGGTATAGTAGGCAGCTTCTAACTTGGCCCCTCATGAGCCCTGGTTCCTGGTATTCATAGCCTTATCTGATCTCCCTTTGTGTATGAGCTGGATTTAATTTACTTCTAATAGAATATTGCAGGATTGACAGGATTTCAATTCTGGGACAAGTTACCAAAGGTGTATGGCTGCCACCTTTAAGACACTTCCTCTCCAGCTGCCTAGTTTGGGGAAAAACTAGCTGCCCTGTCTAGCCAGAGAGACCAACTGCCAAACCTTTCCTAGAACTTTCCTGCTTTTAATACTGAAAGTCCTGTATATGGAACATTGGGTCCCCTAGCAAGAGGACCATGTGAGGAAGCTTAGAACCCCCTGAGGCCTGCCAACAGCCATGGGAATTAACTTGGAAGGGTACCTTTTAGACAAAGGGCCAGCCAACTTTTTCTGTAAAGGACCAGATAGCAAGTATTTCAGGCTTTGCGGGCTATACAGTTTGTGTTACCATGTTTTAATAGCATATGGGATTTGTTTTAATTTGGTGCGGGAAGACATACAGACAGGAAAATGATATTTAAGATAAAGGTTTTGATTATATTCATATAGCATGGTATGCAGAAATACTTAGGGAAATATGTAGGTACAATGAGCAGTCAGAGACAGGAACTGCAGGTCGAGAGCCTTTATGGTAGTTTTCCTGAGAAGAAATGGGCAAGAAAAATGGGCTAAGAAGTAACCTTAGGAATTGAACTGTTTGAAAAGTGTGGACAGGATCTGGGCCTAGGGGCTGTCCCTAGTTGTCTAGTACCTGGGCCTGGAGTGATTAGGCCAGGGGATAGTGGCTTAGAGTATAAAAGGAGATGGTTGGAAGGATGGGCTCTGGATGGATTGGTTTGTGTATCAAAGGTGATCTCTTGGGCAAGTCGTTTATTATCTCTGGGAATTAGCTAACCCTAGTAGGGGCTGTCCCTCCCAGGTCAGCAAAGCCCTAGGTATCACAGCATCAAGAATACAGAAAATAAGAAAACGTAATACACACAAGTAGTCAACTCTGCCACTGTAGCGCAAAAACAGCCATATACAATATATAAACTAATGAGTGTTGCTGTGCTCCTGTAAAGCATAGTTTGCTAACTCCTGTTTAGGGCCTGCCAACTGCTATTTGACTTAATTTGGAGGCAGACCCTTCCCCAACAGAATCTCCAAAAGAGACTGCAGTTCTGACCACAGCTCGACTGTGTCTTCCTGAGAGATACTGAGCTACAACCATCCCCCGCTTCATTGCCCCTGCTAAACTAAGGCCAGATCCCTGATCCACAAAAATTTAAAAAAATAATAATAATAAATTTCACTTTTAGAGATATTATTCAAATTCAGGAATGTATTATTGAAATAAAGTTTTCATTCATCAAAAATTATATTCCTCTGCAATGGTATGAGTGTTTGCATCCCCCCAAAATTCATAAGTTATAATCCTAATCCCCAAAAGTATATTTGGAGGTGGGGACTTGGGAGATGAAGGTAAGAGCCCTCACGAATGGGAGCAGTAACTTTAAAAGAGGCTCCAGAGAGATTCCCTACCCCCTTCTACCACATGAGGACACAGCGGGAAGGCACTATCTTTCAAAGAGGAGTTCCTTTCTAAACACTGAGTCTGCTGGTGCCACGATCCTGGACTGTCAGCCGCTCGAACAGTGAGAAACGAATGTGAGTTGTTGATAAGCCACCCAGTCTGTGGCATTTTGTTATAGCAGCCTGAGTGCACTAAGACAAACTTGCAATTTGTAATCTGCTTCACAGCTTTGTAATTTGAACTCAAACAAATTTCCAGTGGTCAAACAGAATGACAAAACTGATGGGACTCAAGTTCTGGTTCTTGGACTTTGCAATCACCCTACCAACATTGTTTATTTCAAATCTACTGTTTCACTGCAGGAATCTGAAATCCCACAGTGACTAAAGACTGTGACCAAGGCAAGCATGAACGGTTCAGAGCCATCAGGAACTTACTCTAGAAACCAATTCCTGGAACAGTCGGTGTGTTTTGAAGGCTGGGAGTTTTCCAAATTAGCTTCCATGCAGAATACAATGTTCATTGCAGTATATAATGAAAACATGCCAATCTGAGGCCTACATATCTATCATTAAAACCTAAGAGTAACTGCAACAATTATTTTGATCTCAAACCAACAAAAGCTTTTTGGCGGAGGACTATTTTTTCGCTGACATCATTCAGAATTGCTGACACAGGGTGATAATAAAAAGCAGGCTGACTTTTTTCTGGTATTATTTTAGAGTCACTCTAGTGCCTGCATCAAAGTCAGTCTTCCCTTGCTACCCTGTGGAAGTCCATTTAATAAAGCTGGCGAGAGCAGAGCTTCTCTAGTCAAAACTTGAGCAGAACACTCTCCACCACCTGATCTGTGCCGGGTCGGGGAAGAGCCACTCAAGATCTACCTACAGCATTTTTACAGAAACGCCAGGGCTCCATCGAAGAAATCCACAAATCAAAGTCAGACCTATCTGGAAGGAACTCCTTTGTACCGGGTCAGTAGTAGTGGTGGGGTAAGGACATTTGAGATGTACGATGCCGAAGTCTTGCTTTGTGGAAGCATTTCTAAACTATCAATAATTAAAAACATTCATCAACTATGCTACCAAGAAGACTAAGCATCTTCCTAGTCTACTTTTCTGTTCTCTCTATATATAAAAAAATAGAAATGTATCTTATAATATGTTGTAACATGAAGACTTTCTCAGAGTCTGCAGTCCAAAATGTAGGCCAAAAATTATCATAGACGTGTATCAGGCAGTGAACCAGTGAGAACCTTAATGGCATTTCCCCCGCCCTCTGGACTTTAGGATGTTTCTAGTTTCTAGTTGATAATTTTTTATACATAGTAATTTGCTGTGACATAGTTTACATCCTCAATAAATAGTTAATTTCTTAAAGAGGATCCTCAAATTATGTAAGCTTTAAGCGTCACAAAATCTGGGCCACTCCTGCTTTAAAGTATCAGTTTGGTCAAACTCTCTCTCTCTCCTTCTCCTCCTTTTTCAACAAATAAGGAAACTGAGACATAAAGAAGTTTAATCCAGCCTCTCTCCACATAAATATGCTAAAAAAATATATGATGACCACCTTCGCATCTCCCCATAAGCTTCTTTTTTCCTTTCACTAAACTTTCTTCAGAGGCTTTTGCTGTCTCTTCAGACTTTAGCCTAGTGCCAGCAATATAAAAGCATATACTTTCCTCTTGAATAAAAGAATGCTTATTTTGTGTTCATTGTTTCTCACAGAATTTGCTTCCCAGATCGGGAATGTGTAAAATGTCCCATTTCCCCTTTTCTGAGCACATTTTAGTCTGTTGATGTCCCTTTTAAATTACAACACCTGGGGACGCCTGGGTGGCTGAGTTGGTTGGACGACTGCCTTCGGCTCAGGGCGTGATCCTGGAGTCCCGGGATCGAGTCCCGCATCAGGCTCCCAGCTCCATGGGGAGTCTGCTTCGCTCTCTGACCTTCTCCTCGCTCGTGCTCTCTCTCACTGTCTCTCTCTCTCAAATAAATAAATAAAATCTTTAAAAAAAAAAAATAAATAAATTACAACACCTGTAACTATGCATATGGCCTGAATTTCATGTTTGATATTCATTAATTAAAAGACTCAACCTTTTCCTTCCCTTAGACTGATTCCAATAACTGTACCACACTATTCTCTCTGAATCTAACAAAAAAGCATTACTGCTTTTATTTTTTTTTTAAAGATTGATTTATCTGGTGGGGTGACGGGCAGAGAGAGAGAATCTCAAGCAGGCTTGGGGCTGAGCCCAGAGATGGATGTAGGGCTGGATCTCACAATCTTGAGATCATGACCTGAGCCAAAACTAAGAATCAGAGGCTTAACCGACTAAGCAATTCAGGTATCCCTCTCTGAATCTAACTTTAAAAAGTGGTCAGAGGTTTACTTAGAAACAACAGGAAGCACGAAATGGATCTTTCTAACCATCATCTCTCATTAAGAAAAGTTTTTTTAAAGTTAGCAATGGTCTCAACTCCAGGTTTTAGAATTATCTGGCAAAGCCCCTTTCTGGAAAGAAAAATATGGAATGTTTTTTATAGTATATCACAATGTTTTGTATATTATTATATTTCTTATGTATCTCAGTACTATGTATCACAAGTATCATATAACTAAGTACCTCCCAGCACCCTCGGGGGGGGTCCCATGAGATGAGCACTCAGTGCACCACCCTAAGAGACAAAAGCCCGCGAGGAGAAAGGGTGGAAATAGGGAACAGGTACTTGAACCCCTGTCCTCTCCTGCTACTTCTGTCTGAAAGAAGTGCCCTGGTGTTCGGAAAAACCAAACAGCTTTTTTAATTTGTTCTAAAACTTCTAAACCTTTCCCTTGTTACTACCAAGAAAGAAGGAGGACACTTGTTCGGTCTGTAATTAGAAGGGCTTCTTTCTTTTTGTTCTTGCTTGGCAATTTGGCTTTGTTCTGACCAGTCAGCAATTCTACAAGGTTTGTCTGTCCATCATGAAGAAATCAGGTGCAGGTATTATCTATGGTGCAAATCCAATAAATGAGATTTGGCCGGGAGAAGGAGGATGCAGAACTACAAATAATGCAGTGATATTTCTAATTTCTTGAAATCTCCATCAAGAAGAAGCGGCATTTATGTTGCCCATCTAGAAATTCTTTGGGTGTCAGCTATGAGTCTCCCATTCACAACATTGAGTATTCAAAGGTGGACGGAGGCAGAACTGGCATAGGCAAAAATTACCTATGAGACCCTCCACTCTTCATTTTGCCAATCCTTCCCCAACCGATAATATGCCTCTGAGTACTGGCATGGAGCACTGTTGTTTTCATCTGATCTCCCTCGTCTGTTGGTAGGTTCTACGTTTCCTGCCTCTTTTCCAAGACCCACCACCTACCAAGTAACTGATCTCAAATGTCTGTTCAATTCATCTGTGTCTGCCTGACATAAAGATGTAATGGGGATGAGGTTAAGCAAATAACCCTATTCCAAGTCTTTGAAGAGTTACATTGAGGCAAGAAATTGGGGATTTCCCAGAGAGAATATACCTGAAAGCAGTAGCTTTCTAACTCTTCTTTTTAACCTAGACTCATTATAATTGTCAAACAACCAAATTCAACCAAGTAAATCAAAAGAAACTCTACCTAGCTGCAGAAAAGGAAGAGTTTTTAAAGGTAGAAAAGGGGTGGTGGGGGGAATTATTATCAAAGAATCCATTGTTTGAGGCAAGGCCATACTCTGAAGCAGAACAGAAAGGGTCCATCAGTAAATCTCACAGTGTTAACCAGGAAATTCCAGGTTCATTGGATAAAGGTTACCTTCTGGGGGTGATGGCAGGGTTGAAACTGCATTTAGGTTAAGATTAAGTCTTGGTTTGATGATATGAAGGTCCTAACATGAGTTACTCCATTTTGGGCCTGTGGTTTCTTTTCAACATAATGAATCCATTTTGCACTGTTCACCCATCCATAGACAGACAGACAGATACATAGCTAGCTAGCTCTCTACAAACTATATCTATATATAGATACATAAATATATATATATATAAACTAGATATCAGAAACTATAGATATAAACTAGATCGAGCTATATAGATATATAGTTCTAGATAGACAGATATAAATGAAATAAAAACAAGGAATTCACAAAATACTAGAAAAGGCACTATAATGTTTTCATTTTTTAAAAATTTATTATTATTATTTTATGTGGGGACCGAACTCAATGACCCTGAGATCAAGACCCAAGCTGAGATCAGGAGGTGGATGCTTAACTGGCTGAGCCACCCAGATGCCCCTATGATGTTTTCTGTTAAACTTTTTTCCCAGTGCTGGTCAATTCTCACTAATTTTATTCTATTCCCCACTAGAGGGTCATGTCCATCATTTGAAAAACACTGCCACAGAGGAAACATCAGCTGTCCCCTCTCTCCTGAGCCACAGCAGTGAATGTACCCCATCAGAAATCATGCTACAGCCCCGCCTGGAAGACAGCACGAGTCTGAGGGTTTGAGGGAACAGAGAGTGCACTTGCCCCTCACCTCTGTAAACAGCCTGTTCTTGCTTCACTTTTCCTCCTGTATTCTCAGTAACAATGTGATCCCACCATATGTACTATTTTGTATTTCTCTGGCCTGCTTTCTCAAATATGCATAACAAGAAAAATGAATAGCACTAATGTCATTTTGTTAAATATGTCTATTACAGAGATGCTATGGTTCAGTGCTAATGGTGTTTTTTGGTCTTTCTGAATTCCTGATGTTGCATGCTACAGTGATTTATGGAAGGCCAGAGTGTTTTGCTGCAGCAAAGGTCTGTCATGTTAAACACCCACCAGCTCCCTGCCTATTTTGTACCACAACCCACATTAATTTTCCTGTGACTCAACCCCTACATTCAATCCATCATGAGTCCTATTGACTCTACCTCCAAAATATACTACACATACACACACACACAGACACAAACGGCTTATATACATACACGACACTATCTTCCCAGCTCCCACCTTATTTTAAGCCACCACCAGCCCTTCCTGAGGATACTACAACGTCCTCTTAATTGTTTCCCCTGCTTCCAGTCTTGCCTTTCCACAGTCCATTGTTCATCTCACAATTAAATTGTTCATTTCAAATGCAAATTAGGCAAGGTCATGTCCTGCTTAAGAAGGGACTATAAAGATATGTGGTGTGTGTGTGCTTATGCGCGCGCGTGTGTAAAATCTCTCTCTCAAGTAACATGGTTGCTTCAACAGAGGAACATCACCTAAAATGTGCATTTTTCCCAACTGTTTAAGATCTTCAGTTATGTGTAGCTCTGTGTGTATGCCAAAATAAAGGTAAAACAAAATGAAAAACCAGTAATTCATTTGTCCCAACTGAATCTCTCTCTCCCTGCACCCCCGTCTCTCTTTTACACACACACACACACACACACACACACACACACCCCTCGGTGGCTTCTAAATTCGAAACCTTGTCATGGCTTCTAGTGCCTATTTGATCTAGCCCTGCCTCCTTCTAGTAGCCATGCCTCAGGTACTCCTCTCCCTCTCCTTTCTAGGTTCCAGTCATGCTCAGCACCTTTTTCCTCCTACAGACACACTGAGCTTTTTACAGTTGATAGTTTCTTTGTATGACCAGCATCCTTCCATTCTTCATGTCTCGGCTCAAATGGCTTCTTAAAAAAACCTTTCCCTAAAGCAGCACTTCCAAGCCCACTGGATTTCCTTTATCACAAACATAACCAACCTTGTTTATTCCTTTACATACACATTATCTCCCTCCATTAGCAAATAAGACCTCGTAAGGTGTATTCACCATTAAATCCCAGTACTCAGAACAGTGCTTGTTACACAGTGGGCCTTCAATAAACACATGAAAATTAAGACTTGCTTATGATATATTATGCTTATACTTAATATAATACATTCAAATGAAGGAGAATGGCATTTAAGGAATTTTTTCTTTATTAATAAAATAATAAAAACCCATAGTGCTCTTTACTTTTTACAACTAAAAGTTACTTTTGAAAATATGAAAATGCAATTTAATAATTTGTTGGTTATACAAATGTTGATTCCTCAAATAACTGGCCTAATTGGCACGGATTAGAGAAAATGTGCACTATATTTTCCCTATCTGGTAAAAATTAATGCTGATTTAAGATTCCCAGTCTGCCCACACTGTCATAAATAATTACTTTTTCAGGGCAAAAATACTAACAAAAAAGGACTCTATTTGACCTGTCAATATTCTTTATAGCTTTTTAAAACAACCAATCTCCATACCAGTTAGATACAAAAGATTGTCAACCAAGAGTCTAGCTGAATCTTCGTACCTTTTTTGGTGATGGGGATATTTGTGGACAACTTTTCAAAGATACCTTACTAGGTTAACCAACTGCAGCCAGTATCCAAAATTCTTCAGCTCATTTCAGAACCATGGAACTCTTGAAAATTCTGTGCATGTTTAAGTAAAACTGTATGTTGCCTGGACGTTTACAACAGTTCCAAAACATTCATTTCAGCTCAAGATGATCTTCCCACCAGAAGCCAGTCCTCACTTGATTAGGAATGGAAGTGCAACACACACTTCTATGTAACCTACACTGACATCTCAATTTTTCTTCATCAGTTAATTATTTCCTTATAGGGACATCCCAGAGTACAGCGAAATATGTGACATATTTGAGTCAATTAGGCAAAACATTTGTGCCTCTTGGCAAACACACCCAGTCACACTTTCTCATCACCATCATTGTTGATTAAGACAAGAAGAATTTTTTTTACCAGCTTTTATAATCTTCCAACATAAACAGGATCGGACGCTGGCTTCTAATGCACACTTACTAAGTGCTGGTCACTCCGCTCATCAATCTTTACTCAGCATTTCACTTAATTCTCCTCTGCCTCAAAACTTTTGAAACTGTTACAATTATTATCCCCCTGTTGCACACAAAAAAAAGAGAGGCCCAGAAAAGCTAAGTTTCCCAGGGCCATATGCTGAGATTCAAGTCCGGCAGTATGAATCATGCCCTATGCGCCTAGCCAATCCCTCCTCCCATTTCCCAAGGTGCAATCAGTTCCTGTCCCCTGGGAGCACCTCCCCCTTCACAGTGACCGCCCCCCAACACTTCCTAGCTGCTGTGCTCTCCAACAGAGGAGCCACTTTACTCACTGTGACCTATTCAGAACTACAAAGAGACAGAAACATTCCTTTCTCCATTGTCTCCACTTGCTGCATGTGGTCTGCCAGCTTTTCCATCAAAAGAAACAGGAAACACCTGTCTCTCTCTTTCTTCCTTTCTTACTCTTCCCCAGGAAGTTGGAAAAGATAGGAATGACAGCATTTTCATAAGACCAGAAAAGGAAAAGCCACTCATCTAGGGAAAAGAAATGCCACTCTACCTCTTATACCACTTCCTTGACATCACTTGTCTCCCAGGAACTAGAGGGATGGAGTCATGTTTTAATGAAAAGCCTTCCCACCTTTTCTCAATCCCACAGCTCAAGACAACTCCAAGGTCAATTTTCTTCCAGGCTTAACTTAATAACTACTTGGACCAAGGAGAGGAGAGGAGAACAATCTATTTTCTTCCACACAGATAAGCAAGCAGGAAGGTTCACGACTGATCTAACATTTTGTATTTGGGTGCTGTTCTCAGCATAAAGGTGACAGAAACGACTACAAATTTATGTAAGGGCATAAATAGAGATGCCATTTTAAGGTGTGATGAGCAAAAATCCTTCAGCTTTGGACCAAAGTCATTTTTTTAATGAAATATTGGCTAATAATTCTTCACTAAAATAAGTAAAAATGTATTTCAAGAGACAAGAAACCAAGCTTTGTCCAGCTGAAGCCATCCGGTTCCACACGTACATTCTTCCCACAAAGAAGTGTTTATCACAGGCTTGCACACAGTTTGGAAATACATTTAGAATTGTGTTTGTTTTCTTCTTTTTCTGTTATCCTGTTTCTTCTACATACCTTTTTTTAGTCATACTCCTTTAGAGTCTATAATTTGTGAATCGTTTCTTACAAACAGAAGGCCATTTCCACGTAAATTTTCTTTGTTAAAATTTCAAACTCTCTAAGAATATAAAATAAATCAACAACATAAAGTAAAAACACTATAGAGAAGAATGCCTAAGAAATCAAATAATTCAGGTAAACCACATTACTGGTAGTTTAGGTAGGCAATCTTCTATTACACACACATACATATGCACACAAATCTACATTTGCATATATATAAATATGTAAGATATATATGTATATATATTTTATATATATATATTTTTTCTAATGTCATATCATCTTCTGTACTTTGTTATAAGATGGCAATAAATTCAAGTTAGATTAAGAAGTTTTCCATATCAACCCCTGAGGACAGCTGATTATAGGTCTGACCTTTTGAGATTCTGTGTATTTCCCACTTAATCAGTGCTAGAATGAGCTTCTGCTAAGTGGGATCTATAGGATTCCTATGGGAAAAATGAAGCCATTTAAAAAATAATGAGCCTCCCTTCTATCCCCTCTCCCTTTCCATTTTGAGCTCTAATAAGCCATGATAACAGTCTTCTTCTAGGTTATACAAAAGCATAGCATAAGCATATACTGTTTGCACTATGCAGGCAAAGAATGTGCTCAGAAAGGTTTTGGGGAGCTCAGAATGTAAGTGACACTTTACAACAGGATTTAAAAAAAAAAAAAAAAGAGTGTTACTTGCCCTTTTACTGATGACAAAAAAAAAGTTGCAAAAAAGTCCTCTGGGGCTTTTAAGCTTTAGTATCTCAGATTTTGACAGTGTAATTGGTTCCCTGTTGCCTGAGCAATCATATAGAATTGGAACTATCTCCATTTTGTCTTGTTATAGTAACACACTCTATAGTTTAGATATGATCTCACAAATACTCTAGTTTGGTCACCAGTTCATTTCTTAAAACCCACAATGTGTGTGTGTGTGTGTGTGTGTGTGTGTGTGTGTGTGGTATGTGTTACACACCCCTAATCCCATTCCCTAATACCCCTAATTTCCTTCCCGAACCTCCTATGAAACTGAACAGCCTAAGAGATGTAATTAGACCTTCCGTAATAGGACCAAATGGAGCAAGCAAGGAGACTCCTTCTAGGGAAGCAATCAGTGCATTAGGTCCCCAGGACTGAAACCACTTTTAACAAGGTTTGGGGCTTAGGGAATGTCAGTCTAGGCTTCTATTACTTCCCCAAGAGGAAGCTCTACCCTGAATGCAAATCTTCATTTGCCATTTCTATAAAAGGAAGGAAAAGAACATTAGCCACCTTATTGCACACATAATGAAGCAAACTGGAGCTGTTAATATTTTTTTTTTATCAGCAGCAAATCAACTGTTCACAAGTGCTCTAAAGTATAAATGTGTATTTCATCAGTATTTTAAAGCTATTCCCTAGGTTTTCATCACCAACTGTTGGAAGAAGATAATACAAATCATGTCAAACAAAGGCAGCCTTTATGTTTTCAGAAGCATGCTGAATTCTTTCTGAATGGAGCAAGGTTCAATCAAATAATATTCCTGAGACATACATTTAAATAGTTTCAATAACTAGAGATATATTTACAGACTCAACACAAACTATTTGTCATTAGTATTCTATTCTATGGTATACTCAAGTAAACTCCAATGAAGAAAAATGTGCATCTTATTTATAGCATATAGCGTACCTTTGCAAAACCCCAAATGACAAGCTAGTCTGAAGAATAAAGCTCTTGGGGCGCCTGGGTGGCTCCGTGGGTTAAAGCCTCTGCCTTTGGCTCAGGTCATGATCCTGTCTTGGAGTCTTGGGATTGAGCCCCACATCAGGCTCTCTGCTTGGCAGGGAGCCTGCTTCCCTCTATCTCTCTGCCTACTTGTGATCTTTCTCCCTCTCTGTCAAAAAAAAAAAAAAAAAAAAAAAAAAAAAGAATAAAGCTCTTCATAACTGGTAATAAACCTTGAATTTTCTCATATAAAATATATTTGGTAAAATGTACATTGGCCAATAGGATGTCAATTACAATATTCAAAGTTGTTTCAAATAGTGGATTAGGTTTGATTTGGATATATTTTGGCTTGCTCTGTTGTTGAAAACTTCCGAGATCCATAGCTAAAGCTATCAAAAATTACTTGAACAACATGGAGGAAATGCGCAAACATTATGCCAAGTGAAAGAAGACAGGCATTCAGGACTATGTATTACATGGTTCCATTTATCTGAAATGTCCAAGATAGGCTTATCTATAAAGACAGAAAGTAGGTTAGTGGTTGCCTAGAGCTTGGGGGACCTGAGAGATTGAGGGATAAGGCTAACGGGTGGTAGTGCAGACGGACTACAACTAATTGCAGTGGTAGTTGCACAACTCTGAATATACTAAGAATCACTGAGCTGTATAATCTAAGTGAGTCCATTATATAGTATGTGAATTACATCTCAATAAAACCAAAATCAAGGAATATCCTTGGAAATCAGAACTTAATATTATAATCCTTGATCTAAATATTTTTGTTCATGTTACTTTTCTTCCATTAGACACACCCAATTAACATATATATGTGTATACATGGGGGGTGGAGTCTGTGCATTTGGGGGCTATCTTTTCACTAATGACATGAATTTAACTGTAAGACATTATTAGGACTAATTCCAAGTGGTTTGTTTTTGTATTTTAGAAGAATGTAATGGAGAGTTTCTTATACTATAGGGTCTGGGAAGACCTCAATGCAAAATGTCAATGTGACTCTGTCTTCCCAGAGTAATGATCAAATGGAGATTCTGAGAAGCAAGCAAGAAGTTTGCATATCACATTAAGGAAAATCTGAGGTAACCTACGAGGAATATTTAGCTCAGTTTGTGAGGAATAGAAAGATTCCTAGGGGGTGTAATATTTAAACTAAATTCCAAAGGATAAAACATAAAGCAGGCCAAAAAAAAAAGAAAGAAAGAAAAATGGCAAGGAAAGTATTCAAGCAGTGGGGTCATCAGATATTAAGACTGAAGACCATAAAGAGTACAGCACTGGTAGAACTATGCAAAGTTCAGTATAAGTTGAGTCTAAAAGGCAAGAAAGAATGTAGTCAGAGAGAATAACTGAAAGATAAATAATGTCTAGATAATAAAGGTTCTTTTTTTTTTTTTTTTAAGATTTTATTTATTTATTTGACAGAGAAAGATCACAAGTAGGCAGAGAGGCAGGTAGAGAGAGGAGGAAGCAGGCTCCCTGCCAAGAAGAGAGCCCAATGCGGGGCTCGATCCCAGGGCCCTGAGACCATGACCCGAACTGAAGGCAGAGGCTTTAACCCACTGAGCCACCCAGGTGCCCTGATAATAAAACTTCTTATAAGATATGGAAAGAAGGTGGGAAATAGAAATCCGGTGAAGAATTTTAAGCAGTGTATTCCACATATGAATGAATAATATGATAATATAAGAAACAGCACAGAGGGTCATAGGGGAAAGGAGGGAAGACAGAATGGGAAGAAATCAGAGAGGGAGACAATCCATGAGAGACTCTTGACTCTGGGAAATAAACTGAGGGTTGCAGAAGGGGAAGTGGGTGGGGGGATGGGGTAACTGGGTGATGGGCATTAAGGAAGGCACGTGATGAGATGAGCCCTAGGGGTTATATGCAAATGATGAATCATTGAACACTACATCTAAAACTAATGATGTACTCTATGTTGGATAATTGAAATTAAATTTTTAAAAAAGAGTTTTAAAAAAGAGTTTTAAGCAGTGTAATGACATGATATGTTTCATCTTAAAGAAATACCATTTTGGGGACGGCTGGGTGGCTCAGTCGGTTAAGCTGCTGCCTTCAGTTCAGGTCATGGTCCCAGCATCCTGGGATTGAATGCCGCATCAGGTTCCTTGCTCAGTGGGGAGCCTGCTTCTCTCTCTGCCTCTGCCTGCCACTCTGCTGCTTGTGTGCTCTCTCTCTCTCTCTGACAAATAAATAAAATCTTAAAAATAAGTAAATAAAAAATTTTTTAAAAATACCACTCTGCCAACATTTTAAAGAATGAATTGGAACACCGAACATTAGGCAAGTGAAACCAGCTGGGAAGGTGTTGTAAAACCCATGTAGATATAATGATGATCTGTACCAGAAAATGGCCAACATAGTTAAAAAGAAAAGCAAATGAATTTGAAAGTAATTTAGGACAGTGAATCCTTGGACTGACTGGATGCAGAATGGATATGGAGATGGAAGTATTAAGAACAACCCCCACATTTCTGGTTTATGCCCTCACATTTTTTTAATTGATAGGCTGTGTTAGATTTAATAAGAACAATGTTAGATATACGGGGGGGGGGGGAACTGAGCAGATAATACAGAGGTGCCATATGTCCCCACCACAATTTCTTCTATTATTAATGTATTCCATCAGTGTGGTATATTTGTTATAATTAATTAAATAATATCAATCCATTATCTCAGTTCTTAAAGTGCACAGTTTACAACAAGGTTCACCTTTGTACGGTTCTATGGGTTTTGCCAAATGCATCATGTCATGTATCCACCATTATGGTTTCATACAGAATAGTTCCACTATCCTCAAAGTCCCCCTGCCTCTCCATTCTGTATCATTGATCTGTTTGTCTATTCGTTCACTAATCTGGCACTGTATTAGCTACTGGAGCTATATATTAAGCCCTAAAATTGGTTGGTGTCAGTCCCCTGACTTGGTTCTTCATTAGCACTGTGCTGTCTACTCTGAGTCCTTTGACTTGCCATATAAACTTTAGAATCAGTTTATTAATATCCACAAAAGAACTTGCTAAAATTTTGAGTGGAAGTGTTTCAAATCTATAGGTTAAGTTTGGAAGAACTGAAATGTTAACAATATTAAGTATTCCTATTCATAAACATAGACTCATCTCTCCACGTAGATCTTTAGTTCCTGTCATCAGAGTTTTGTAGCTTTCTTTGTATAGGTCGTTGTATATTTTGTTAGCTTTGCGTCTAATTATTTCATTATTTTTGGTCCTAAGGTAAGTGAGATCGTGTTTTTAAATTTCAAATGTTCATTGCTGGTATAAGCAATTGACTTTTCTATACTAACCCTGCATTGTATAAACTTGCTTAGTAGTTCCAGAAGAGTTTTTTTTCATTTCTTTGGGATTTCTACATAAACAATCATGTCATTTATGTGGGGGCAGGGAGGAGAGACCATTTTATTTGTTCCTTCTCAGTCTACATACTTTATCTCCTTCTCTTATCTAACTGAATTAGCTAGGATTTTTAAGAGTGTTGAATGGGAGTGTTCACAGGGAGTTTCTCTGCATCACTTCAGATCTTTGGGAGAAAGCATCTGGTTTTTCATCATTAAGTATGTTGTTTTTTGTAATATCTTTTATATTTTGTATAAGCTTTTTGTATATTTGTACATGTAGGTTTTTTTGTATACTTTCTTCGTCAAGTTGAGGAAGCTCCCCTCTTTTCCAAGTTTGCTGAGACTTTTTATCTTGAATAGATTTTTAATTTTGTCAAATGATTTTTCAGCATTATTGATATGACATATGAAGTTTCTTCTTTAACTTGGCGTGATGAATTAAATTGCTTGATTTTCAAATGTTGAGGCAGCCTGGCCTACCTGGAATAAATCCCACTTGGTCGTGGCATATAATTATTTTAAACATTGCTGGATTTACATTGTTAATCTTTTGTTGAGGACTTTTGCATTTATATTCATGAGAGCTATTAGTTTTCTATAGCTATTAGCTGTAGTTTTCCTTTCTTTTAATGTCTTTATCTGGTTTTGGTGTCCTCACTTTTGAAGCTAGAAGTGTAGGGGACAACTGGAAATACATGTAGAAAGAAGTGTGGATGTGTATGTTTGCATGTGACTTCTCGGGTTTTCTCTATTCTATTTCCTTGTATTGTGAGCTGCCTACAGCTGGTTTCTCTCCTGCAGCTGGCTTCATTCTCTGAAATCAGAAAATTAGAGCCACTGAGAGAGACCTTAGGCTCACAAATCCTGACACTCACCATAGACATGGACTTCTGGAGGATTCTCTTTTCTTAAAATGGATTCGAGAAAACAAAAATCTTTCTTATTCTCATCTTCCTGTGGACATTAATTATCATACACACTGGCTTTATACAAATGCATATATGACTGCATATCTAATGGAAATGTTTCTGCTCACATGCAAATTTTCTTGAAATTGCCCTCTCCTAATCTTTGATGGATTTACCAAGAGGACTTGGTGCTGCATATTTCCCCACTTTCCTTGTGAATGACTCCTTTATTTCTGGCTAAAAGAAAAAATACATGGGTTAAAGGTACAGAAAAATAACAGTGGATCATTAAAAACAATGTGCCTTGACTGCCATCTCTGGCTTTTATCTCTTTATCTTATCTGTACATAAATTATTTCAGAAAACTGGAGTATTTTTGTCCTTTCATTGCCTCAAACCAGTCATCTTAGGAGAAATGTTGATGCTGAGGGATAGAAACTGCAAAATATGAGGCAGACAATAAAGAATGAGAATTGTTCTGCCTCTAGAATAAAACAGAGTGGTACCAAATTACATGTGATAGCAGAACATAAGTGAATACCACTAGACCTCTATTTGGTCAAGGTCATCAAAGATTGGTGGGAGAACTAACAATAAAGAGCACAGATTTTATATCCCAAACCTCATTTTTTAATCAGATTTTAAAAAACTGTAGAGTACCACAGAAATAAATCAAATCTAACACACACAAATAAATCACAACTCATAAAACATGCACAGTAATGAAAAGAAAACAACATTCCCTGGGGGAAGAAAAAACAGACAAAAAAAGATCCAAACAAACCTTTTTATAAAAGCAGATGATTAGAATTAACATCTCAATTCAAATCACATGAAAACTTAACAATGATGTTTCTTGTATGCCCATTATGTACATTGTCATTGTATTTGGTTATTGTTCCTGTAGCCTGGAAAGATTTCAATCATAGCCAATTGTTTGTAGCCTCTAAAATGTGAAGAGGTGAATGGAGTAAGAAGAGACTTAAATAATCTCAGTGTTTTCCCAGAGAGCTGTAAGAGTACATGTGCCCATCAAGAGGTTTAGGATGGTTAGACAAATAGAAGTGGGATAATAACAGCCCTCTGTATTATCTACTACATTTTCTTTTGAAGGATTTTGCCCCTTTCTACCTCTCTTTTCTATTTTTAATAACCTCTTAAGATTTCATCAGTTAAAATCTGTTTCTTTTTCTTTTCATACACATTGTCTCATAGTTTACTGTTGCAGCACTGATTTCTAATCCTAGACTGCTATGACAAAGAATATTAACACATTAGTAAAACACTCCTTTTGGTTTCTGAAAGCATCACAAAATTTCCTTTTAAATGAGCTTAGGAGAAACAGTACTGTCTGTTAATAAACCATTCTATCTCTTCTAAGAGACATAATACATACACTCCAAGATCCAGAGCCACATGTCAACGGCGAATTCCCAGCAATCCAATTCCAAATTTCAGGGACAGAGATAATGAATGAATGGATCAGTGGGGTCAAGTGCCAATTCTAACTTAGACTAGGGGAATGATTTGTCTAGCATGTGCATGGGCTCAAGGTCCCACCACTGTGTGTCATGTGCGTTTGATGTTGAAGGAGTTGCTAGAGAAAGATTTCTGGGTCTCAAAGTTGCTGCTGGCAGAAGAGATCCCTACATGTAACTTGAAAAATATAAGCTTTCTCACTGAAGTCCATCTTACCAAGTATTTAAACGAGCTTTGGTAAACCACTTGTTCAGTATTCATTTTATCTATAAAGATAGGAAAATAAATACATTTATAGTTTGTCTCTATTATATTCAGAAAATAAATATCAACTCCTTACCAGAACTGCCAAGTTTCACAGAAACACTCATAGAATATAGTCTCACTATTTGTTAAACTAAAATAAAATTCTGGGGGCACTGGTTGGCTCAGTCAATTAGACATCCCACTTTTGATTTCGACTCAGGGCATGATCTCAGAGTCATGAGGTTGAGCCCTGTATCTAGCTCCGTGCTGAGTGTGGAGTCTGCTTGTGATTCTCTCTCCCTCTCCTTCTCCCTCTGTCCCCCTCTCCCAGCTTGCACACACTCTCTCTGAAATTAAATTAAATTAAATTAAATTAAATTAAATTCTGGTAGGACAGTCATTGTCTTCTTTCAGTATAGTACCAAGTAAATGCAGAAAAAGAGTCATTAAGAAAAGTTCTCTCACAAACCATAAGAGACTCTAATGCCACAAAAGAAACTGAGGGGGGCTGGGGGAGGGGGGTAGGGAGAGGGTGGTGGGGTTATGGACATTGGGGAGGGTATGTGCTATGGTGAGGGCTGTGAAGTGTGTAAACCTGGAGATTCACAGACCTGTACCCCTGGGGCTAATAATACATTATATGTTTATATAAAAAAATTAAGAAATTAAAAAAATAGAAAAGAAAAGTTCTTTCAGCATAATACTCTCTAGGTCCATTCATGATATTGTAAATGACACAATTCATCCTTTCTATGGCTGTGTAATATTCCAAAGTGTGTGTGTGTGTGTGTGTGTTACATGCGTGCATGTGAACCCACATCTTCCTTAGACTGAAAAAGATAGACACCATCTGACTTCATTCATATATGGACTCTAAAAAAAAGAATGAATAAACAAAAAGCACAGTCAGACTTTATAAACATAGACAATAAACTTAATGTTGCCAGAGGGGTGGAGGGATAAGCAAAATGGGTGAAGGGGCATGGGAGACACAAGCTTCCAGCTACAGAATAACTAAGAAGGCACAGCATAAAGAATATAATCAATGATATGGTCATAGCATTGTGTGGCAACAGAGAGTAGCTACACTCGTGGTGAGCATAGCATAATGTATAAACTTGTTGAGTCAATATGTTGTACAGCAGAAACTAATGTAACATTGTATGCTAACTTTACGCAAATTAAAAAAAAATTTAAAAAGAACTTCTTATGTAGTTACGTGGCACCCAGAGTCATAATATAAATTCTAGACTGAGGATATATTATTAGTCCATATATGGACTGTATCTCAAAAATTATGGTGAGTTTTTTATCAGAGATTTAGGAAATAAGTTCAATTTTTAAAAATATGTTTGACTTCTGATTCCCTCTTAAAATGTTGAAAGAGACACATTCCTATTCTTATAATAAAATGTTTAATAACCTGAAAAATTGAAACTCCTACTGAAACCATGAGACAGCTGGGATTGTCAGACAAACAATTAACTTGAAATCCAAGAGAAGAGGAAAGTGGTCAGGGAAAGATGGAGCGTAAGCACTTGTTTGGCTGTGGTACATGCACACCATGTAAGCTACTATTAGAGAAGTATCAAGAGCAAGGAAATAGGTCTTCTCTGTGGGACAGGTATAGAGAGGATACCTACAGTTGAGGGAGGAAACTGAAAACAAAACAAAACCTCTGGCCAACCAACCTACACCTTACAGGCACGATTATACTAGAGGAATATGAAAACTAGGGTGTGACAGGATAACTATAGCAACAATAAAACCCAAAACTAACTCAAATTTTATTTTTTCTTAATTTTTAAAGATTTTATTTATTTATTTGACAGAGAGAGATCACAAGTAGGCAGAGAGGCAGGCAGAGGAGAGAGTGTGATGTGAGGAGGAAACCGGCTTCTCAGTGAGCAGAGAGCCAGATGTGGGGCTTGATCCCAGGACCCTGGGATCATAACCTGAGCCGAAGGCAGAGGCTTTAAGCCACTGAGCCACCCAGGTACCCCCTAACTCAAATTTTAAATGATTAACTCACTGTTTCAATAAAGCCCTGCCAACAACAACAACAACAACAAAAAGATATGCCCTTTTATAGCTATAAATACTAATTATCTCAGTTTCTTCTATCTTAAAACAAATGTTCAGCTTTCTACCAAATATTAGAAGACATACAAAGAATCAAGGAAAAAAGAACACACACAATGTTAAGAGTTAAAGCAATCAGACTCACAACCCACATCCAAACACAGATATGATCACAACACACACAACCAGATCACAACACACAACCAGACTCAGATATGATCCTAATGTTTCAAGTGTTGGAAAAGAAATTTTAAATATCTGTGATTAATATGTTAAAAGATCTAAAAAAACATAAGATACAATGGAATAAAAATAATTAAAGTGGAATTCATAGTAACAAAATGAAGAATGGCATCCATAGACTTATTAGCAGATTTCGTGAAGTGAAGGAAATAATCAGTGAATTTGAAAATATGTCAATAGAAATTGCTTTAAAAAGAAAAAAATAAACTTAGTAGAGTATGTAAGTATTGTGGGATAATATATAACATTCCAACACCCTTGTTACTAGAATTGCAAAATAAGAGAGAGAATAGGGTAGACAAAATTATTTGAAGAGATGACAATTGACAATTGAGAATTTTCCAAAATAATCAAGAAAGTAACCACAGTTCCCAGACCTCAGAAAACACCAAGAAAATAATTATCAACACACACACACACCAACATAGTATCAAAGTAGATTTAAGAACAAGAAATATTACAATGAATAAAGAATAATATTATATAATGATAAAAGGTTCAACTTGCCAAAAAGATACACCCATTCTAAATATGTACATATCTAACACCAGAACTATAAAATACATAGAGCAAAAACTTCTAAAACTGTAAAAAAGGAGGAAAGAAAGCCACAATCATTGTTGAAGTCTTCAACAATCCACAGTAATCAACAAATACACAGAAAACCAATTAGGATATAGAGGAACTGAACAATATATCAACCAATTTAGCTTTGGAGTTCTCCATGGTTATTTTTGGTCCCCCTCACCACCAACCTTGGTAAATAGAAAACAACTATAATCCTGCATATTGTGCTTGCCCTACTTATAGTCTTATGGGTCACCCTAAGTACCCATATTCCAGTCAGAAAATACTTATCATGAATACTGTCATGCCCCAATAATGGGTCTGTGATTAAAGGAGCGAAACTGATACAAAGCGAAGGTCAAGCAAAGCTTTATTTCATGCCAAGCATCAGGAATCTAACCGAACATTCGGGACCGCACCTCTTACAAGAGAGGGCAACGCTTCTCTGTTTCACAGTCTAGCTTTTAAGGGCAAAGGCCATGCGGGCGGGCCTGGCCACACACAGGTGGCCAATGAGATTGTAACACACACAGGAAACTCCACAGTGATGCTAGGTGACCAACTGAGTTACAATTTACCCTAGTAGACATTTGAACCAGCCTATTACACCTTGATTGGGATTGGGGCCCAAAAGGCTCCCAAAGGGCGGGGCCCATACTCCAGGGAGACAGTATGCATCCCCCCACTGATCAGACGTCTCCACCTGGCCTGACCCACCTTTGTATCTGGGCTTTGTTACCTGAAGCTGGTTACTGAGACTTGTCTCCAAGTAAATCCTCTGGGGGAAGGGTAGCAGGGACAGTTTCTAAATAGGCCCTTACAAATACTAACCAAGAAATATCCAAAATGCCCTCTAAATACATGCAATAAATTGCCAATCCTTTGGACGCCCATGAGGGGCAATGCTTCCTGGTGACCTCAGCTGCTGATGATTGCCTAGCCTGAGCCAATCTACTGGTCAGCCTGCTTCCTTAAATGTACCTTTGGCTATATGCAGATAGGAATTACGGGGAAAGATGCTCAAATAACCCGAAAATAAAACAACAAGGTAAGTTTGTTAATAATACCATTCAGTTTTATAAGCAAATACTCAGGAGACCCGCCAACACTTCTTAGCTCTCAACAACTGCCTAAAACATTTTGATACACACATCTATCCAAAGTCTCCTCATTTTCATTGTAGTTTGCCACATAAACATATGGCTTCTAAAATTTACCTAAACAAATTTAAATTCAATGGAATGAGACATGGCACATTTCCATCATCAATCAAGCATTGGGGTGAATTGTAATAAGAGGTCTGATTCCATTTTTGATCTTTGACCATTGACTTGTTTCAAGCCACATATCTTCCCTTCTCCCTTTGCAGGAGAAGCAAATACAAAATAAAATACATGGGGAAGAAAATACAAAAAAAAAAAAAAGCCCATTAGTCTTCCTGGTACCCATAGAAAGTTCAAAGCACACAAATCCAGAACAGGAAGAAACCCGCACCCCAGAACCACCTCTTAACTAGAACTAAAACCAAGCCATTCACCTCAAATACCCTTATGTTCTTGTCATTATGAATCAGATTGCACTTGACCTGCTCTTTCATGATTCCTTTTGTGAGTAATAAATTTGCTTCCAAATTCTTTTGGTGTGTGTTGCATCATCAGCTTCAACATCCAGCCAACGAATTGGGAAGGAATTTCTCTTGTCTCTGTGTGGTGGCTATCATGGAATTAAATTAGAAATATATTACAGAAAGATATCTAGAAAATCTCTAAATACCTGAAAAATAAATACCATATTTCTCAATAATCAATGTTTCAAAAGTCACAAGGGAAGATAGAAAATATTTTGAATTGAATGAAAGTGAAAAGACAACATCAAAAATTTGATGATATAGGGGTGCCTTGGGGTGCAGTAGGTTAAGCATCTGACTCTTGGTTTTGGCTCAGGTTATGATCTCAGGGTTGTGAGGTCGAGCCACACTTGGGGTTCTGGATTCAGCATGGAATTTGCTTGAGACTCTCTTTCAACCCCTCCCTTCCACTCACTCTCTCTCTCTCTCTCTCAAATAAATAAATCTTTAAAAATTTTTGATGAGGCTAAAGCAGTTCTTAGAGGGAAGTTTATAGCATTTAATACTTAAAGTAGAAAAGAGAAAATATCTCAAAGGAATGATCCAAGCTTCCTCCTTAAAAACAAAAAAACAAAACCACCAACAACGAAACCTAAATATAGAAGGACACATTACTAAAGCAAAGAGAAGGAAAGATAATAAAAATAAGAGTAGGAATCAATGAAACTGGCTTGAGAATGAAAGAGAAGCCATCAGACAAAAGGCTGGTGCATTGAAAAGTTCAATAAAGTTAATACATTTCTCACTAAACTGCCCAAGAAGAAAGGAGAAAATACAAATTACAAATATCAGGAATAAATGAAGAGACATCACTACAGACCCCAGAGATATTTAAAGGACAAAGGAATACTATAAGCAATCTAGGGTCATAAATTCAACAACCTAAATGAAATGAAGAAATTTCTTATAGGACCAAAACTACCAAATCTCATTCAAGGAAAAATTCACATGATACATAACAATATACACTATTACTGTGGATATATCATTAAAAGGAGAGTGCTCAATTACATGAGAAATTAATCTCTATTCATAGAAGTTTTCATATGTCTGTTATTTTTAAGTAGGTGGCTATTCTTCTAAATATGTCTATCAAGTCAGAATAGCAACAATAAGAAGCCCACAGTGTCTTCTATTCAATATAAATGTTGTACCCTTTTTTAAAGTAATTTCTCTATATCCTATAAAGGTAAGAAGTTTTTGGATACTAATTATCACTATATCTATGTACAGATTTCCATCTTGAATATTCTGATTTCATTGTTTCCAAATCTGATTTTTTAAAATTAAGTTAATACTTTTTAAAAACTAGAAGCCCACTAGATACTTGTATCATAGAAGTTTGAAAAATTCCAACCAGATAGGTCTAGCTATGGATTTATCTATCTTGCATTTTGTTTGCCTGGAAAAACAACAACAACAACAACAACAACAAAAACTTTTTTAATGTTCCCAGTGATGTCTTTCATTTGAAGAAAAAATATTATTTTATAATTTCAATATGGCAGAAGCTTCAGTTGTGTGGGTTTATTTTTACCTATGAAAATTGTCACTAGTCATTGGAAGTTGTGCTGCCTTATCTTCCAGGATAATAATCTTCTACTCTACCCAAAAATGACTAATGATGAATGAGAAATTTTCTGCCATACATATTCTGCTATTCACTGATTCCACTGCATTTTAAAATCCCATGTTACACATCTTGAAAAATTTGTAGTAAACTTTCACTAGGGAGTCTTCCTTCAATAGAAACTATTCGAATTCTTAGAAATATAGTGTGTGTAAAATATTCGTTTAATAAGTTCACAACTGGATCAAAGGAAATACTGACATGGCTGACCTTGGTATATCTGTTACTTTGCTTTTGTTTTTTGTTTTTGGTTTTTAAGTTTTATTTTTAAATACAGAAAATTTCTACAGGAGCTGTTAGAATTATTCAAATGACAGGCTATTATATAGTTTTCTTATAAATTAATTCTGGGTTTTGGTATTTTGCATTGAAAGTTATCTTGATATTGAGACCTAAGACATATTCTAAACAGGTCATGAAGTCTAATTAACCTTTTATCACATTCAACTACTTTAAGTTACATGAACTTGACTCTGTCCTCTAAATATAACAATACAATTTTGGCATCTCATTAATAAACATGACAGCATTTATTAACACTGCCATGTAACTAAAGTAAAACTTCATCAATTCAAATCTCAAGGAACCAGAAGTAATCAAGCTAGAACTAAACAGGAACAAATTATCTGACATCATATTTTAGTGGCAGGAGAGCTGAGAAGCTAAACAACTTGCTGTTTCTGTCAAACAATCTTGATTACTTGTCAGTGTGGAAGGAGTCAGTAGAGTATGGAATGAAAGGTTAATTTACTTGCACTCACATAACCTCTCCCTCTCTTCTTATTGACAAATAACCAAGGTCATTAATTGAAGTTTGCAAATCAATTTCTATGAATTCATGGCTCTGAGAATCTTGTACTTTAAATTACAAATATAATAGTATTTGAGGTTTTCTATGGCAAAACATTCTATACTAAATTACTTACTATTATTTTTATTTGTTGACAACGTTATTAAATGTTTATGGACAAAAAAGTACACATTTTTGTTAGTCGTTCCTCAGAATTCTAAAACAAATGTTTACTCATTTGCTCTTCATTTGTTCATTCACAAAATTCCTTTCTTTCTCCCTTCCTTCTTTCCATCCCCCCTCATCCCTCCCTTCCTTTTTTATGTAAGACATAGTAAAACATTTTTAGGTGCAATGTAAGACATATAGCACCCTTTTCTTTGATGTGTAATAATCGAGCATCACTTGAAAAGCTAACATATGATTTCACAACTGTATCAAGTGGGCATTAGCAGTGAGTATTTAGGCAACAGTAATTAAAAGAGAAGCAGCTAGTATTTACTTAATATACCGTATACACATTATTACTTTCAGATCTTACAACCCTTTAAAGAAGGTACTTTTATCTTTACATTATAGGAATATAAAGCTCACAGAAATATCACAATGCTAGTGTTAAATGCCAGACTCTTCACCCAGTTCCTTCTGAATCCAAAGTCAGAGCTCTTAATACCACACACTTCTATTTATAAGAACAAAGTGAAAAAGAATGACAGAAATCCCTTCTTCAACTTGGATATCAATTTATTGTTTCTCATTTTCTATGCACTGACTGAATTATAAAACAAAACTCCTTCCTCTCTTGCTCCCTTACTTCTTATATAACCACGTCGTCTTTTCTGTATTCCGAAGCTTTGATCTGGAGCCTTGCGGACCTCAGAGGGAGTCAGCTGATCCCAGGGTTAAGCAATTCCTAGAGACAGTAAACAACCCAAACAGAGCACGTCTTTCAAATGCAAAGCAACCAATCCAGAGTCTGTACCACCAACAGAGTCTTTTATCAGGCTCCCAATATTTGCAGGTCCACTATCCACTTTCCCTTAGCATCCCCCCGCCAGGTACCAGACAACTGTGAACAGTCCCTATGCCCAAGAAATGCACACCAAAATTATTCAGACTAGCCAATCATAAATCTGTTTAGCCTGCCACCTGTCTCTGCCTCCTGACCGACCCACTGCTTCCCTGTGTGGCTCTGCTGTGCTGTGGCAGGCCTCCTCCTGCTGGGATTCATGAGTAATGATTTTTTCAATGGCAGCAGTCTCAACTTGTTGGCCTTACCATACCTGAATAATAATAATAAAACCTATTAAAACTCATTTTTTCTTCAATTTTTCTTTCTTTATCCTCTCTCTCGTCCCCCCTCTCTCTCTTTTCTGTGCAGAAAACAGTAGCGATTTAAGTGAACTACTATCAAATTAGCAAAGCATTGTACTGTCTTGGTTGGACTATATAAAATGATTTTTAGTAAAATGAATACTATGAATTTGCAATGGACATATGTTCTCTCATATTTAATAATCTTGAGTGTGAAGAAATACTTCTAAAATCTGCCTTGAGTTATCTAAACTTTAGATGAGTGGGTCAGTCTTTAAATATCAGTTATATTTTTAGAAATAAGGGAAAATTATTCACTAGAGCCCTTAAACAACAGCATATGTTCTTTCCTTCCTATTAACTATAGACAAATACCAAGTTTAAATGTAAACTTTGTTTGGCTGCTAAGACAAAATATGCGTACCAATTTTTGAAATGGTGCCAACCTCTGTCTACCCTCAATTTAGAAAATATAATGAAAAAAATTGCTGAAACCAAAAAAAAAAAAAAAAAAAAAGAATTGACTTTAAAACCCTTTTCTCAGCACCTTCAGAAAAACCATTTTTAATTAGATTTTTTTGTGTGTGCCAATTACAAAGAATACTTATGAACTTTATTTTATTTAGATAGCATTTTTTTTAAATGTATGTTTTGGATTTTTTGTGTTTATTTTTTTGTTTTGTGGAATTCTGTTTTCACTTAAGTTTTAGCCCAATTCTGGGTTTCGTTCTTGACTTTAAAGTTTAAACTTTAAATTTTTCTAAGTTGTCTTCAATTGCATACTATTATTTATTTTTCAATTTCCTTTTTCTTTTTTTTAAAGATTTTATTTATTTATTTGACAGAGATCACAAGTGGGCAGAGAGACAGGCAGAAAGAGAGGAGGAAGCAGGCTCCCTGCTGAGCAGAGAGTCCAATGCGGGTTGGATCCCAGGACCCTGAGATCATGACCTGAGCCCAAGGCAGAGGCTTAACCCACTGAGCCACCCAGGCGCCCCTATTTTTCAATTTCCCGTGTGCTTGTGATCCACTTACCCACCCCTTCCTTTTCTTGTGGAGCTGATACTTTCTCAAACACACTCAATTCCTCTTTTATTGACTTATCACAAATTTTCTGGGCACTCATTATCTGCCAGTAATAATTTGAGGTCCTCAGGGACATAAGGATAACAAAGGATGCTCTGAGGAGATGAAAGGGAGAATAAAAAGTCAATAATTAATTAAGGCAAGGGTCAAAATTGCTCTAACGAAAGTAACTAGTAAATACGTGAGATCAATAACCTCAGGAATTGAGAAGAGATTTTCATGGAGGTGCTGCTGATCGAGGGAAGTGTTATAGGACAAAAAGACATTTTCCAGGGGACAAGGGGCGGAGGCAACGCCATCTGTGACAAAGTTACCAGAATTCTCCAATGCAGCAGTTTATTTTGAAATAAACTAAGAATTTTGAAATAAACTAAGAAATAAAGTAAGAACGGTGGAATATGAAGTGCAGAGAGGGTGGAATGCTGGTAAATACTGTTTACCCTCTTCCCACACCTATTTTTCAACCTTCTCTGACCTGTCCCAACCTCTAAAGCTGCCTTTGTGGACTATTTCTCCACACTCCTTTTCCATTGTGGTTTCTATCTGGGTTCAGCCACGAGCTGGCATGGGCAGGAGACAGGAATGTGGAAGGTGTGAGTAGAGGCGCATCCTTTCCCCACTCCCTCCCTAGATTCGGTGCAGACACTCTGGCAGAAGCTATAGCCCTTCATGATGATACTTTCCCACTTGGTGGTCCCTCTTCCATGTTTCCAGTTCTCACTGGGTTCCAGTAATTTGCTTTCTCCCTTGTCTCTTTGATCCTAGTGAAGGCAACTGACTTCCCACTATTTCTACTTCCAAATTTAATTACGAATGGACTTTAGAATACCAACTAATTTTTTTTAATCTTGTTTTAACCAATCAATATAATCTTGGCTTTCAGCGTATTTGTAAAAATAAGTAAACACAAAAACAGGGAAATTAATGGTGGGAGATAAGCAAAAAGAAATTTTTTAAATCCCTGAATTTCACGCTTGATTTCTGGATATGGGGGCCAACTCTGGCTAAGAGCAAAAGCAAATGGGAGGTTGATTTTTTTTTTTTTTAATTAGAACTAAATACAAAGTCTAGTAAAAATAAAGATGCAGAAGGTTGGGTGTCTAGGTGGAGGGTATTGTCAACATAGAAACAAAGACAGCAAAACACCATAGGCAGGGGCTTTCTGAGAGAAAGTATTCTAGCTGTGTCCTTTTCTCTTCCTTATTTGACCTTGGGATAATAAGTGCCTAGCCTGTTTACACAGAAGTCAAGAAACAGCAAAGCCAATGAGAATTATTTGAAAACAAGATTAACTTCAGAAGAATACTGAAGACTGGCTGGGATGAAAAAATATATCAAAAGACCAGGCTGTTGGTACCCCCATTATCTTCTCAAACCTCACTCCATAAATTCCATTTCCTGAAGGAGAATATATGTGGGTCATAGGGTAGGTAAAATGAACAGGGTAAAGCAAGCAGCCAAGATTACAAATATCATAAACTACACCCCCTGAGATGCAACCTCAAATTTGCTCCTTAAACCATCTATAAGAATATATGAGGATCCTGGGCTTTTGCCTGCCCCCCAAAATGTAAGACCAGCCAAGGTAATCATAACTGATAATAACTGAAAATAAAAATAACTGATGAAATGAAAAATCCCACGGGTGTATGAGTCTCTGTGTATGCACTGTGCATATCTGTAAAATAAACATCTATGAAACCCAAGCATCATGAAAGAGAAATAACAAACTGGGTAATCCATACCAGAGAACACAGAATTAATGGACCAGACAGAGTAATAACATAACTTAAGCATAATAATTGCTTTTACAGAGATAAAAATGGTGGAAATATAAAACAAAACGAAAAGCAGATGTACTCAAAAAAAAAAAAAAAAGGAACCAATATAACTACCGGATATGACAAGTATGTGTAATTGTTGAAATAAAGAACTCCATGGGGACGCCTGGGTGGCTCAGTTGGTTAAGAACTCCATGAAGGTACTGAATAGAAGAATGTTTCCAGTGAGGAAACGCACTGTTGACTGATACATCATGTCAAAAAATTCTTATTCTTCCAAACATATCTGGGATAAAGAGATGGAAATAATAAATGAAAGAGGAAAAGAGAGATAGGAATAAAGTACGGGTTTCTATACCTATTTTTAAAACCTGGCAGAGAAGCAGAAGGGGATGTAATTTTGAAGGCTAAAAATATCTGAAAAATGATGTCAGATAATTTTTCAGAATTAAAGTCTTAAGATCTCCAGTTGAAAGAGTTTATAAAATCCCAGACACGATAGGGTAAGACACACACACACAAACACACACACAGTTTAGTAAAATTTTAAAAATATCAAATACAAGTAGAAAACTCTGAAAGCATCCAGGGAGCAAAAATATTGTACATACCAAAAGAATGCAGTAAATGAAAAAGGCATAGAAAATTAGTTGCATACTGCTGACAATAAATAAAAAAGAACTTTGCATCTGCAATATCATACCTAGTTACACTATCATCTAAAAGAAAAGTGAAATAACTATATCATCAACATATGAATAATAAACCAAAATTGAAATAAAGAGCAATTCTCCACTTTCAAATACTTTTGGAAGAACAAAACCCAAAACAGTTGACATGCATCTTGGAGGTTACGTACAGAAAGTCAGGTGGAAAAAACATCTCAGTAGATATATGATTCCATAAATCAACAGTAGCTAAAAATAAGATAAATTAGTATATCCACAAAAATTCAGAACTAAAACTCCAATGAGAGCGAAAGACTGGAGGGAGATGAAAATAGGCCAAGGTATTATCAGTTTGAGAGCAAGGCAGACGTTGTCAGAACTTCAGAAACTGAGAGGGAAAAAGTCAACAAGGTGAGTCTGGTTATGAGATGAGTAACTACTAGTTGAAAAGAAATGGAACAGAAATGGAACATAGCTGTCAGATCAGCAAAGGGCAATCAGTGCTGGCAAACACAAAATGAGGAGAAGTAAAAACTTAGGTTAACCAAGTATGATATAAGATAGCAGAAACAAGCTCTAATATACAAGTAATGAGAATTTAACTTAAATAAAGAAAGTTCTCCCATTAGATAAAAACCCAAAATTCAGAAACAGGTTGTAGACAAGAGACAAATTTAAATCAAAGAAAGATGGAAACGATAGAAAAAGATATATGGGACATAATAAGCTCAAATAAAACAAGAGCGGGGCGCCTGGGTGGCTCAGTGGGTTAAGCCGCTGCCTTCGGCTCAGGTCATGATCTCAGGGTCCTGGGATCGAGTCCCGCATCGGGCTCTCTGCTCAGCAGGGAGCCTGCTTCCTCCTCTCTCTCTGCCTGCCTCTGCCTGCTTGTGATCTCTCTCTGTCAAATAAATAAATAAAAGCTTAAAAAAATAAATAAATAAATAAAAATAAAACAAGAGCAAAATTTGACATTGACAGAATGTACATGAAAGCAGAAAGGCAACAAAGCCATTATAAAGAACAAACAGAAAAGCTTTATAATGATATTTCATATACACTTACCCACATACTCAATCCCAGAAAGAATGACTTTGCACTTCAGAGAAAATACACGTCATTTTTAAGCAACCGTGTTACATTCGCAGAAGTCATTCATAGAATAATTCTCAGAAAAAGCATCAAAATAAATTCCAAAAATTCAACATCCTACAATGTTCTTTTTGATAATGCTATGAAATTAGAAATTGATAACAAAAGCATAACTATAAAAATCCATGCATATAGAAACCGAAATGTATACTAAATGGCCCGTGCTTTAAAAGCAAGCACATCGGGGTGCCTGGGTGGCTCAGTGGGTTAATCCTTTGCCTTCAGCTCGGGTCATGATCTCAGGGTCCTGGGATGGAGCCCCACATCCGGCTCTCTGCTCAGCAGGAGGTCTGCTTCCTCCTCTCTGCCTGTGTCTCTGCCTACTTGTGATCCCTGTCTGTCAAATAAATAAATAAATAAATAAATAAAAATCTTTAAAAGCAAGCTCATCATCATCCATATGGGTGTGGTTAAAGCACTTCTTGAAAAGATACTGTGATATTGTGCTTTATAGTAAGAATTATGTATTTCTAGCACAGAGCTCCTAAAACACTTGGAATTTCTTAAGTGCTGAGAGCTACAAAAAGCATCTTTTGTTATGCTAATGAGGCTATGTGGGCCCAACCTGAGGATAGAGGCTGATTGCCAGGAAAATCAACGATGTGATTAGGCTGGAACTTGTGGTCCCACACCCTGACCTCCACAGAGAGAGAGGCTGAAGGTTGAATCCATCACCACAGGCCAGTGGTTTAATCCACCATGCCTCTGTCATGAAGCCTTCATAAAAACCCACCAAAATGGGGTTCAAATTGAAAAGTAACATAACCTGTAAACCTGAGTTATGATAATAATTTTTTTCAATGATAAATATCTGCATCCTTGGACAATACAGTGAACTTTTTTTTTTTTTTTTTAAGATTTTATTTTATTTATTTGAGAGACAGAGACAGTGAGAGAGAGCATGAGCGAGGAGAAGGTCAGAGGGAGAAGCAGACTCCCCATGGAGCTGGGAGCCCGATGTGGGACTCGATCCCGGGACTCCAGGATCACGCCCTGAGCCGGAGGCAGTCGTTTAACCAACTGCGCCACCCAGGCGTCCCAATACAGTGAACTTTTACATGTACTTTAAAATCCCTAGTTTCATCGCGAAATCATTCCCTGAATGTTCTTTAGAGGAGAGCACCCACAGCGGTTATGCAGCTCTACCTTTGTGACTCTGCCTTCTCCAGAATGTCCCAGGGTAAGGGAGCACCAGTGTCCATTCTAGGCAATGCTGCCACCAGCACTGAGGCAAGAAAGGCTCATCTGGAGCCCAACCAACCTTCTTTGCATCATCAAAGGTCACCCACCAAAGGTCTCCCTGTTCCCCTTGTGCTCCAGGTTAGCTATTAGGGTTAGCTTAATCAATAAATTGATTCTCCTATATTGATATTTGATTATTTCTATTGGAAGTTGGACCTAAAGTTGAGAGTCTTGACTTAGAGGAAGCCACATTTTGATCCAAATTGATCCAAAAGAACTTACTAAATTTGAAAAAAAAAAAAAAAAATGACTGAGCCTTACCAACATTTCCTGCTGGGAAACACAAGCTTTGTCTAGCAAGCTGACTTTTAAAATTACTTTCTTCTTTTTTCTATAGATTGATTTATTTATTCTTGAAGAGAGCACGAGCGGAGGGAGCGGCGAGGGAGAGGAGAATCTCAAGCAGAATTCCCCCTGACCAAGGAGGCCGAAGCAGAGCTCCATCTCAAGACTCCAAGATCACACACAACCTGAGCCAAAATTGAGTCCTACACTTAACCGACTGAGCCACGCAGGCACCCCTTATAATGACAACCTCTTCAATAACATTTTGTGTAGCTTCTAATGCAGATCAAAAAGAAAATGTATACCTTTTCTTTTTTATTTTATAAAACTTCTTAGGGATATATTTAGAAAGTACTTCATGTAGTAAAAGTAGTTACTTAGGAAAGCTTACTAATGTATGAAGATATAAATATCATGCATAGATTTCATTGACTGCGAGAAGAAAGAATTATGAAGGTTTATTCTGTTACAGTATTTATATTCTGGGTTATGGGGAAATACTACCCACAAGAATGAGACATTAAAATTATGCAATACTAAAACTTGGCATTAAGATTAAAAATAATTAAGGGGCACCTGGGTGGCTCAGTGGGTTAAAGCTTCTGCCTTCGGCTCAGGTCCTGATCCTGGGGTCCTGGGATCCAGCCCCGCATTGGGCTCTCTGCTCAGCAGGGAGCCTGCTTCCCTCTCTCTCTGCCTGCCTTTCTGCCTACTTGTGATCTCTCTCTCTGTCAAATAAATAGATAAAATCTAAAAAAAAAAAAAAAAAAAAAGATGAAAAAGGATTAAAAATTTTTATAGTTGAAATGTATTCTCAGGACTGTGGTTCCAAAACCTAATTTTACATACGATTCAATGGAGTTCTTTAAAAAAAAAAAAACATTATTCCTAGACCCTAGCGAAACCAAGCTATTGAGAAAGAGTATACAAAATATTTAAAAAGCTATCTCTTTAGCAATATTTTATTATGAAAATTATCAAGCAAAAAGAAAACCTAAAAAAATTCACAGTGAATACCCATCACCTAGATTTCACAATTTATATTTCAGTATACTTGCTTCATCATACATCTATTCCTCAGACTTCCACCTTATTTTTGTATGTATTTAGAAGTAAGTTTCAGACATTGGCATACCACCTCCTAAATACTTCATGCATGTCATTAACTAGAGTTCAATATTTACATTTTTCATCTTTTCAGATGAAATGTGCAAATCTTCAATGCACAACTCAGGGAGGTCTGATAAACGTAATCTTATGTATTGTCATCACACCAGATACGCTGGCCGTTTACCACTCCATGTTCTGTTGAAATAGTCAGCCATACAGACCCATTTCAGGCATAGAAACAAAAATCACCAATAGCTTAATGAATGGTACAGAATGACTCTCTCAAAATGTATGTTTACCCACCACAAAGAAATGACTGTTGAAATTCAGCTCTTTTAAGGCAGATCACAAATGTAACTTCAGTCTGTTTCAAAATCCCCCATGGGGAATTTTCCATTCTATGCAATTACAAACAGACATATGCAGAATAATCCCATAGATAAATATATAGATGCATTGTAAGACTCATTGAATTATCTTGCTCTGCAATCTAATTTGGTTTTTTGTTTACTTAAATTAATCCATTACTCCCTGAGTTCTTGGAGATTATGTCACAAAGCACAGTGCATTGTCCATACTAGGCCCTTAATACACAAGGTCTGAGTTATTTGCAAGTGAAATTTTGGAATGGGGACCTATTTCTATAGTTCAGAGGGTCTTCCAATGTCCTTAGTGGATATTTGATTCTACTACATATTACGGTGCTTGCCTCATGAATAATTCAATTAGAATGTTTTGTTTATAATGAGTAAGATGTTTCTTGTTGCTCAAACATTACAAAATAAATAGCAATTGCAGTTAGAGGAGGGTATTCATTCTTAGTTTTAGCAATTTTGCTGGAAAACTTTTACTCTCTTACAGTAGGTTGACCATCTGTAAAGTGTTGTTTATGGCAGTGTTTACATTTTACCTCTAGATGAAAATTTTCAAGGAGCCCAAAACAGCGGCATGAGAAATTTAGCTGTCATCTAAAAGGTGCTCACCAGCCTAGGGCTCCCGTTTCCAATGTCCAGCCCTTTGCTCCTGACCTGGGGAGCTAATAGAGCAACTGTTGTGTACTATACTGTAATGAGTCAGTTTTCTCTTTACAGCTATGTAACCCCCAGTGGCTATAAGTGGATTTGCCAACATCCCATGTGCTGAGAAGCAAACATACCTCCCTGAGTACAGAAATTTGGTAATTATACTTTGTTGCACCCCACAGCATAGTTCATCTACGGAATAATAGAGACTTTCATTCAACTGAGTTATCAACCTGGCAACTTTAAAAAAAAAGTATCTGTGTTAAGAAGAAAACATACTAAAAAAGAAATTTGAGTAAAATATATTTGTTTAAATTTAAGAGTAGATAAACAGGCTTGATCTCAATCAACTGAGTTACTTGGGTATATCTTCCATATGAATGATGATAAAATGATCTATTACAATTTGCTGTAAATGAACAATAAAACAATTAAAGTGTTTATTTGTTAAAATTATATAGATGAGAAATCTATATATCTGTTATATTCCATTTTTGAGTTTGGCTCAACATTCCCATCAAATTATACAACATTTCATATTCTAACTTTTTAAATATTCATCTCTGGCAGAGGAAAAAAAAAAAAAGAAAAGCATGGTAAACATTCCTTTTTAGAAGGTTGCGCTGAGTAAAATGTTCCAAAATAAGCTATAAATGAATTAGCTCAAGGGTGGAAAATTCAATTTAAATAATAAATTAGAAACATATCAGAAATTAGATTCTTATGTTTTAGGGTAGCTCTAAAAACGTATTTCTGCCCAAGCCTGTTAACGCTGCCAATGTTATTCAATCATATTTAAGTTAAACTGCAAATCAGTTCCTGAATATATATTTGATTTACATGAATTCCATATTTGTCAATTCTCTGATAAAATTAATAGCTAACATGTTTTATTGATAACCATGCTAGTAGATGAATCAGTGTAATCACTTTAATCCTTAACCTCTATTTAAAACTATTACAATCAATCCTTGACAGAGAAATACTTCTGAATTAAATATTTCAATAATAAGATGATAGGACAAGGTAACTGGTAAAACGTTAGTTATGCAATACTATTATTTTTTCCTTTTTTTTTTTTCAACATAATAAAAGCTTATAGAAAAGATTTAAACAAGCTATAGAGATAGCCTTCAATTCTTTGAAATGAAGAATGTTTATGGGGTAAAGCTAATTATATGGTAGTAGCTGTGACTTCTCTTTTACAAGTGGGGATACTTAAATGTCCAAAAAGTAAAGCCCAAGCTGTTTAATTGACTGTAGGCTGGCAGGCCAAACCATCCCAAAGCTGGTTGTTTTATAACACGTGTATTCTTAAAAACATACCATCCCTTGGTAATTTTAGCCTAAATTTCCTTCAACAGGATTAGAATAGCCTTATTGTTATATTTTAGTGGCTTTCATAAGGATGTTGTCAAGGGTTTACTATTTTGCTTGTTTTTGAAAAAGATCATGAATGGAGGCTTCAGCCGAAAAATTACTCCCCATTTCTGAAAATGTGCCCAGTCTGACATATTTTAAGTAACGGCTGCTAGGCAGTTTTAAAAGGAAGATAACTCTTTCACTGTTCAACTTTATCATCAAAGGAAAAAGTTGTCCTGTTGGTTAAGCACACACTACCCTTTATAACAAGATTTAAATGAGCATAGGCAGGCCATTAGACAAGTAATAGATTCTTAAATTGTGAATATGAAATCTAAGAGTTCAAAAGCAACTGTAGAAAATACAAAGAAGCAAAGAGAAAGAACAAGATGTGCATACTAGACAATCCCAATAAAGCATCACCCTAAAAACGCCAGGAATTAGTCTAAGATGGTCCATTCCATATGGGAAGATAAAGGAAAGCTCAGCTGAGCCACTGTTTGGACTCTGTGTAAATACGAGGGGTCTCTTAAGGCCCATGTTGTCTGTTAGTAAAGCTTTCGGTTTTTAAGTATATATACATGAAGAGAGCAGGTCAGATGACCTTGCTGAGCTGGATTACTTGGTGAGAGGGCAGAAGCAGAGGCTAAGTACCCAGCACTACCATATGCAGATAAACTTTAAACAGCTGCAAAAGTAATTGTCTTTCATCAATCCTTGGATGTTCTAGTGAGTCATTAAAATGAATGAGCCTTTACTTCTCCACCCAAAAGAAGTTGGGGAGAATCAATGTGATCTGTGATTCATGCATCATTCTCTAACTTTCTGGAACTTTTAATTTTTTTTTTTTTTTACATCCCCAAGTGATATCTCTTGAAAATGACTGTCTCCACCCATGGATTTGACTACAGCACTTCAAGCTCAAACTTAAAAGAAAAAAAAAAAAATCTGGCTTGTGAGATATATATTTATAATCCAGGGCTACCAAATGTACTGCTTTGACATCACTTGCATATTTCTGAATTTGAACCAAATATATTCCATGACCTATACTGGATATGTTTTCATTTTTCCATTTTTCTTCTGAGTTTTTTACATCTGCTATAGTTTGGGCAGATGCGTATTTGAAGTTATCTTCATGCTTCAGAAAAGCCAAAAATCTCCTGCGTTAAACTGAATTCTTTGAGACTGCTTGTGAGTCACTACATATGTTTGTGGGCAGCTGTTTTATGTGGCCAAATTTGAAGCACTGACTTCGAGCTGGTGTGTTCTACCATATGGAGAAATGGTTTCCAGCCAAAACATTTAATTAACAGTGAATCGAGATGACCCTGTCTTTGCTTTGCCACATTTAAGTGCTGAACACAGTGACAAAGTGAAGACAAGTGTACTTGCATAGTAGACCAGGTCCCTGCCCCTTCCCATCTGGTCATGATAACACCAAATCCTATTTTTACCATCCTCTCTCGCTCCATCTTACTGCACTCCATATGGAGATAGGCAATAGATACATGGAAAATTATACATATTTGGGAGCAAATAACACAATTTGATTGGCAATACTTGCCTCTTAATAGGACTAACCTGAGACAACTTAGCCAAAAGCAGAAAATAGGGAAATATGAAAACCATAAGCTTGATGTCGTAAGTGCAGGTGTTTTGTGATTATTTTTATTAATGCTATTTAAAAGGCTGCATCCTTTAGCAGTGAAAATGCTACTGAGTTACAAAGCATTATAAGAGGAATGGAAGGGGGGATATATCCAAAACCTGTAATACACTTGCCCATTTCTTGACATTTTTCTAGTTTTTGAAGCATAATCAAAAACATGATAAATAAAAGATGCAGAGGTTATGGGGCATCAAAAAGAACAAAACATCCATTATGATAAGAAGATCATTTCATGGAAGAAATCCCTAAAGTAATATCAAAAAAGAAGAGACTATCATCATAGGTTAAACTGAATCATATTATTGTGAAGAGATCAGCCGTAACAGCGAATACCAAAGGCAGAACATGCCTCCGTAATGAATCCCATGATATTTCCATGAACAAAAAGAACCAGGAAGAACAAATGTTGTCAATGCTAATAAAGAAAAAAGAATAGTTCAAAAAAGGAATGTCTCCTTAAATTAGCAGCATCGCCTCTTTTAGAATGCAAGGTTAACAGAATTACCAATCAGACCTACATTGTCTGATATACTTCACATTTCATTAACCAATTTCCTCCCTTAGTCCAAGTTTTGAAAAAAATAATTCTGGACATTATTATGATCAAAGAGAATTTGTTGGACCTTAAAAATCCTCCCAGCTCTTTCCATCTGATTGTCAAATCTCTACCTCTATTCTTCAAGATCAAGGAGACTTGTATGTGCAGTCACTGAAACAAAGCATCACAAGTTCTTATGCCAATTCCATCTGTGTATTATTTTAAAAAACCAGTAGACATGTGATTTCCTGGATGTCACCATAACCTAATTAAAAGGTATTTAGTCAGTTGTTTTTGAATTACAGAATGCTGAATAATATTTGCCTGTCTTACTTTTCTAATTTTCACTACAATGAACTGTGTGTTGGTAGTTCTGAGAAGGCATATTCTAAGTAGATGAGGGCAATTTTTTCCCCAAGATGTTTTTTAGGGCACTTGCAAGCAAACAATCTTTAAAGATGAATTTCATTTAAAAAAATCATTGCAGCTAAATAAATATTAATTACATGAAGATACACTCATAGATTTTTTTAAAAGGCACATTTTAAAAGCAGTGATCAAAAATGACTGTTTGCTTCAATCACCCCATTCAGTTAGTGGGACTGGTGTTTCTCTCAGTGTGAGCTGCCATCATAATGACACTTCACAGTAGGAACCCAGTTGGATGATGCAAAGTAGGATGGAAAAGAATGTCTTTATGTTCAGAAAGCATCCCAAATCAGAAAGATTCCAAGCTGTAGGGAAAGAGTCCATGATTTATCTTTAGAGGCAAGCACTTTGTTAACTGAACAAGTTCTAACCAGATGTTAATTGAGCATAAAATTACAAAACTTGGCTAGCATCATGGCAGATTGTAAATCCACTGGGGAGAAGCTAGGTTGACCTCTGTGTCCTACATTGCACCTAGCATGATTTGAGTGGTCTACAAATACTGAATAAATGCAACTGGGAAATATTTGGAGTTCAAAAATTACTTCTCAAAAGAAAATTCCATGTCTAGTCATATTTTCTCACCAATATTTTATTAGTAGTAATTGTTATAAGTCTTGACATTTCCAAAATGCTTTCAGGATGTATTAATACAGCTAATCCTTACTTCAGTACTACAGGTTGGTACTATTTCCCCTATTTTATAGACAAAGAACATGAGACCTAGCAAGCTTTTCCAAAAAAAGGAAAAAAAAAAAAGTGTGCTATGAAGTAGCAGAGTTATTATGTGACCCATATTCTTTGCTTAGAAATCTCTCTTAAGGAAATCTCTCTGAGATTGTTGCAATGCCCTCTAATCTAATTCTATCAATAAATTCAATTAGAACTGGGCCAATATTAATGTCAATTAACCCACCTATTTATTGACTCAATCCCTGGAATGCTAGCTGCTTTTAAGAATATAGGTCCAGATCATTTTCCTAGCTTTAAGTGCACATAGGCCAGGACAGCAACAAAGATCCTACTAACATTCTTACCGAACCCTGTTCATCCTGTTTACTTCTAACCTCTTGTGACGTATGTTGAGAAAGTACTCAATAGCCTTTGCCTCCAGCTGTCATCATCATCTCTTGCAACTACCTCTCTCTCCTATATTTTCAACCACCATCATTCTACCAAAATGGCTTCCTTGAAAACGTAAGTGACCTTTGAATTAATTCAAACATCTAATCTTGGTTCCCCACCTCTCCTGGCCTTACTACATCTTTTAAATTCTTGTTGATTCCTTTTGTTAATATTTGCTTTGCTGGGTCCTCTGTAAAATGTCGTTGTTCTCTATGATTCTGTCCTCTACCTCGTGCTTTTGTATCTTTGCACCTATAAGTGTAAACTCTCTCCTTTTGCTGATGAGCTATTACGGCTGAGCCAGATAACCAGCTTCAAATTCAGTAGACTAAAAGTTGTCCTCTCTGCTGAAGACCTGCTTTTCTTTTTCTTTCTTTCTTTTTTTTTTTTCTTTAAGATTTTATTTATTTGTCAGAGAGAAAGAGAGAGAAAGGGAGAGAGAGAGAGCACAAGCAGAGGGGAGCACAGGCAGAGGGAGAAAGCAGCTTCCCCACTGAGCAAGGAGCCCAATGTGGGACTCTATCCCAGGACCCTGAGATCATGACCCAAGCCGAAGCCAGATGCCTAACCGAATGAATTACCGAAGCACCCTCTCTTCCTTCCTCCCTTCCTTTTTTTCTTTCCTTCCTTCCTTCCTTCATGTGCCTATATACTATATACATCAGTGTATCTATTTATTGGGTTATCTTTGTATAGGCTTATCTATTTTTCTGTCTATCCGTTATCCCATTACTTGATCTATATTTACCTTTCTTTCATTAAAATATTTATTCCAGAATATTATACACTACTTAAAATGGGAAGGAATTTTCAATCATCCTTACTTAATTTTTACGTACTTAAAAGTACATTGTATATAACATTCTTAATGTGATGCATAAAAAATTGAAAGATAATCAAATTATGTCAGGATCAAGAGAAAAAATATTCATAAACAACATCAAAGGAGGCAGAATTTTAAAAAAATAGAAACACAAAATACTCATCAAGGCAATGTGGCTATTGAGGTCAGAATACCCAGAATCATTCATCTTTAAAAGTTAAAAATGAATAACAAGTCTAGAGTTCAATAAGCCTGTGGGTAAGATAAAACTCATGAGAAGGATCCAACAGACAAATAGGGAGCATGAAAATGATGCAACATGATAAGATTTCAAATTCAGCCAAGGAACTAGTTCTCTGGATCACTACCATTGAGACCTGAATTTTTCCTTTGTGACTCTTCTGTCTGCACTGTGCTCTTATATCTTGACGGTATCATGACCCAGGAAATTTCAAAAAGCAAAGTTTCTTTCTGCCACCTGTTTTCTTATTTCTTCTATTAGCAGGATCTGGACTGATGACCAATATAGGCAGGGTTGGGTGTCAGTGCTAACTCATCAAGTAACAGTTACACATAAGGGACTGAGGACACCGTGATTATAGCCCAGAACTGTGTGCGATAGGGCTCAGAGAACACAAGTTAGAGGACTGCTTAAATGAGTTTAGCCACTGATTTTTTTTTTTTTTTAAACAGTTGAGTATACAGCAGACACTGAGTGGGACTCTTTAGTGCAAAATGAGTTAAGCATGGATCCCGCTCCCCAAAAGCAAGCAATGTACTTGAGGAGACTGACAATAAAAAAGTACATATAAAAATGAATTCCTAGATGTGCATAAGTGCAATGTTGATGAGTACAACAAACGGGGTGCTAAAATATCAGTTAGATGGGATATGCTATTGGTTGATGAGAAAAGCCTTGAGAAGGGGATATTTGAGCTGGGACAAAATATGAACAACTATCTGATGCAGAGGAAAGTTTATTCTAGTTAGAAAAACACCACAAGAAAAATGAGAAAACTAGTTTGTTCAAGGAATTTATATAAAGAACTCATCTGCAGGATGATGAGGCAGAGGAAGAGTGGTTAAAGGTGGGACAGAGGGAACATCCAGGAATCTGCAGCACGAGATCGCCAATAACATAAACAATTAGAATGAGCAATAAAAGCCAAAATACAATTTATAATTTTAAAACTGAATTATAATTTGTAATTATATTA
Source organism: Neogale vison (assembly GCF_020171115.1). Classification (NCBI taxonomy): domain Eukaryota; kingdom Metazoa; phylum Chordata; class Mammalia; order Carnivora; family Mustelidae; genus Neogale; species Neogale vison. The sequence continues at coordinate 81,624,527 of NC_058099.1, forward strand.
TAAATTATATTATAAATTATTATAATAATTTTATATAAATATAATATTATAAATTATAGTTATAATTTAATTATAATTAAAAACCAAAAAAGATGTAATGCTGACTGTCATGGAAATTAACATGAACTGTAAGAATTCACAGTCTTAAACTGAATCCACTACCTGACGTATAAACTCTACTTCATATCTGACTATACTGTATACTCTGAGAGTGCATTATTACTGTTAATGAACAGAACTATTTTATTTTTGGTTTGAATAATGACTTTCATTCTCCAAAACAAAACTAAAGTCCCTTGATTCACCTCCAAAGCTTTCACACTGGTCTAATTTTGAAGCCCTCTCAGTCACTTTTTTGCTGCAAATTTCTCTCTCTGGGAATGACAATCACTTGGCATCTTTGCTTCTGAAACACATTCCAAATTCAGGGTCACAGAGATGTCATTTTTAACAACACGCTCTACCTCAGATGGAAATTCTGAATGTCTGTTGGGTTAATTGCTTTCAAAAGAAAGACAGACAAATGAGATGTTCCAATAATATTGAATGACTGCATATTGCTTTTTTGGTGGAGTTTGTTCAGCTTCTCCTTTTGGGGTTGCTTTTCTCAGAGAACAAGAAATGCATTCCCTGTTTGAGACCAAAGGAATGCCCGAGAGGGCCCAGAGGCCAAATACACAGACTGGAATCCCACTGACCTACAAACTCCTCCTTCCTCCTGTCCCAGGAGACATCAAGCTAACCATTAGCACTGTGGCTTTCTTTTCCCCTTTTGTATGCCTGGGATCTGCCTGCAAGGAAGTCTTGAGTACTCCAGATCTCCGGTATTCTTGGGTGGCTTGGTGAGCAATTGGAAAGTGTGGTCTTCCAGCCAACAGGTTTTTTTTTCTGAGATTTTTCTTCACTCTGAATTGAGAGCTAGAATACACAGAGGTGTTCAAGAAAAATTGTATTAACAATTCCAGAAAGCTATTCATGCTGCCTCCTTCAAAAAGCAGAAATTCAAAAATTTCGATGAAAATCATAAACTAAATGGGGGCCTTAAGTCAAACCATTATGTAGCAGCCAACAACTAAAGTTCTCATTTTTAAGCTTTACTCAGTACAAAAAATTCTCCCAAGAAAGAAATCATTTACAGTGCATTAACTTTTGGAGAAATGGCATCTGTTATGGATTACAGTTTGGTGTTCTTTCTCAGTTTTTAATGATAAGATAGAATAGGGTTTTATTCACCTTATATATAATTTTTTGCCTTCCACGTGTGGGGGGTACACACATATACACACATTCGCACATGCACTGGGGTCCAATTTCTATCCTAAGTTTGTATGCAAGCATGTCACCTAGATACAGTCATCCAACAACAGTGGAAGCAGAGGAAATATAATTCAATAAGGTCCACCCCCCACCCCTTTTTTTGGCCGGAAATGATTTGGTTTCCACTTTAGTGGGCTGAAAAGAAACTGTGATGGGCAAAAGGAATGGTGCCAGTCCCTATGTCCATCCAGTCCAGGGGATTCCTTTCTGCATCCGAGAGAGAGAGAGCTTTGTTTTCATCTGAGGCACAAGGACCAAGCTACATTGCTCTGTACTCAAAAGATAATGTGAGACACATAGGATTAGAAAGAGGATGTCACTGCTCTTCAGCATGGTCAGGGGGCAATGCGGCTCTGCTGCTGCTCTGCTCTGAGAATGACCCTGCAGCCCAACTCCAATGTCTTCTGTTGACATGGATGGATCCCTGCAGAAGATGCAAATGGTTTCCTGCATCTCCCTCCTAGACGTCATTATCTTTGTCCTGCAGCATGTTTCCTTGCCCTCAGCTGGCTAACTCTGAGGTACATTTCACCCAGTTCCAGAGGGTCCTCAAGGTGAGTGCACCCTGTTGCCCAGTCACCACAGTGTCTAACTATAATATAGACTCATGCACATTCATTATATCATAGAGCAGCCCTTCAGTGGACCTGTTAGTGACTTGCCTCCCTTGCTTGTTTTACTTCAGCGCTTTCTTTATTATGCTTTCTGAGATCAGCTCCCAAATAAACTCCCTGTATCCATATTCTTGTCTTAGATCTTTTGGTGGAATACAAAATAAAAGTCATCTCAAAGTTCTGCTCTTTGAAAGTATCAGAAGGCAATCCTGACACAGATATTCTTTCTTGTAGACAGGGCCTGGGGGCAGGGACAATGGTGGGCAGCGGGCATCAGTGGGAACTGTGCAAGAGGGAAATAAAAATGAAGGAACAATTCATATATATATATATATGAATTCATATATATATGTACATATATACATATATACATATATATACATATATATGTAACTAAATACAGTATATATATACAGTATATACTGTATTTAGTTAGTCCAAGAATATCAGAGAGGGAAACTAAAGGAAGAAAGACCTACCTCTGTCATGAAGTTACAGCATCTCTTAGTAAAAGTGACTTCTTACTACCAGAATAAAAGGACCATGAGAGCTGGGGTTGTTGTTTAGTGCTATAGAGTCCAGGACCTAAAATAGTGTCTCAAACACAAAAACCTTCCAAAAAATATATATTGAATTAGTGAGTAAACCTGACCACCTTAAAAGCTGAAGGTAGATGAAGAGTGATTGAAATATCATACACAAGTATGTGTACACATATATACAAACTCTGCACATTATCTGCAAATAAATGCACAAATAAACACATGGACGTTATAGCCTACTATAACAACTCAACTTTCATTTTTAAGTGGTATTTAAATGTAATGGATTCTATGCCTGTGGCCTCTTCACTTTTCAGGCTGATTGAATCTAGACTCTAGACCTGTTTATCTACTATAATAGAGTTCCTAATAGATGTCAGGCACATTATGTGCATTTCTCTTATTTAATTGGCAATTCTTTCTTTACAGGTTTTTAGATTTTATGTATTATGTAATGTCATAAAGGCCTATCCTTACAAGCCTAATAGTCTCCCACATTTTTTTCTAGTATATTCTGCTTTTAGCTTTTACCTTTGCATTTTCTACCTAGCTGGAAAGTTTCATGTTGCAAAGAGTGAGACATTGATCCACCTTTCCATTCTTCTGAGGAGTCTCGGTCCAGTTCCAACAATGATTTATGGAAAATTCATTTTTTTACTCCTGATTTCAAGGATCACCCTTTTACTGACTTTAATAGACCCCATTTGTATTTGAGTCTATTTCTGGGCTCTCTAACCCAGTGAGTTTTACAATTAGCTTTAAAATAATTTATATCGCTTTTTTAGATTCTATAACTTAGGAAAGTGTTACTGCCTTGGTTCAGTTTTTCCAAGTTAACTCTCAAGGTCTGAGGCTGAAGACAAAATGTTCTTGACTATAGTTGGCTGGGACAGAAAACAGAGCAACAGTTTTTGGCAAGTCTGAGTATAACAGCAAGTTCACAAATTTTACCGCCACTTCTCTCCTAGGAAACAATGTCACCCAACCGGAGACATTTTGGTCTGAAAACTTTGCCTCACCACCAAACCATCGGCAGTCATGATGGCATTTTCAGCCTCTGCCTATACAATCTTCATTGTGGATTAGCTGTGAAGTATGAAATCAGTCATTTATTTTTTCAGGACATCAACTAGATCTTTTTATTTCTGGTAAATTTCTAAAATAAAACAAACATACAAAAATTGTATTTCCACACTTTTTAAAGTAAATTCACAAAAGTTTGTTTAAAATAATCATTTCGAGGGGCACCTGGGTGGCTCAGTGGGTTAAAGCCTCTGCTTTTGGCTCAGGCCATGATCTCAGGGTCCTGGGATAGAGCCCCACATCAGGCTCTCTGCTCAGTGGGGAGCCTGCTTCCCCCTCTCTCTCTGCCTGCCTTTCTGCCTTCTTGTGATCTCTGTCTGTCAAATAAATAAATAAATAAAATCTTTAAAAAAATAATAAAATAAAATAATCATTTTGATAATTGCATTTATATCATTGTGTTGCAAATTGTATACATGAGCATTTCTGTATTCAAATATTTTTGTCTAAATGTATATGAACTCTGATGTTTGGTGATACTTAACTTATAAATGAAAAATGTTTTTATTCATCTATGGTAAACTCTAAGTTTACCTAGATTACTTGTGCTTCAACACTATGGTTATAAACACACACACACATTTAATGTTAATATAAAATGTGCACACAATGTAATTCAACTTATCTTTTTCTCCATGTCTTCTTATTGAGCAAGAATTACAGCCTTAAAAAACTTTAAAACCTATCTCTGTTGGCATCAGGCCTCCAAATTTTGCTACCAAATTTCTTCTTGGCTACTTTCCCCCCGATCCCATCTTCCTCTCCTTGACCCTCCTTATGCAAGGTCATCCACTCAACATCCCAGTTTGGAGGCAAATGTGAATAATTCTGTATGTTTGAAAATTTTACAGCATAAAAATCTAAAGAAGTAAATGAGACTGCAGATGTTTCTGAGATTTAACATTTCTAATGAATTATCATGGAGCTCAGGCATCTTTTCTCTTTGCTTGGTGTACATTTAGCAGCTGCCTACTGTTATGCAGAGTGAAGAGAGGAATCTAATTCCAGCTGCTCCTAACAGCTGCTTTGTGTACCATTGGGTCAAAGGCATACAGGTGAACAAACAAAGAAATATATAACTCTGTCTTATCATGAGAAACCCCGATCACAAAAATAACCCATGGCTTCAATTTAGAAAATCATGAGAGCGTTAGGACCTGCAGACCTTATAACCTCTACTATTCTTACTGCCATCAGTTACGTTTTGTTAGTCAGACGCTATCTTCCAAAGAGAGTCATATTTCCTCTCAGTGAGAAAGATCATTTCATTGTCACGCTTGTTCAGTCCTCCCTGGAGCAGGAAGTGGTATAATATGTGTGCCCAAGCTTTAATATACTATTTTTTTTTCTTTTTTATGATTTCAACCTTGACCTATGACTTGAGAGTCTGCTGTTTTTAACCATTAGTGTTTCTCTAGATCTTAAAGCAAAAGCTACATGTCCAATACTTACGTAAAATGACCTTGGTAAAATATATACGCCACCATATTAGCAATTATTTTTATTTGACATGGTGTAACCAGAACTGGCATCAAGTAAGAACCCATAAGCCAATAAATTGCTTTGTTACTTGGCTGTTAGTGTCTCTAGCAAAACCAACCCGAAGCTGAAGTTGCATTTAAAGTGAGTTCTTTCAATGAGGCAAAAGAATGAAAGCGAGAAAAAAAAAAAAAAAAAAACAACAAAAATAACCAGATATATTAATGCCCTTCTTGGAAGATGAGTTCATCCTATCTAATATGCATTAGAAATAATCTACTCATTTGATGAAAGGTTTGCGAGGCATGAATAAAGGGCCAGGCTGCTTGTCTACAGCAGCAATTAACGGAATCACACAAAGCCCATTTCAGTGGCCTATTTTCTCAGGCCAGCCATCAGTGTAATTATCCACATTAGAGGAATTTCCTGAGCTCGAGGAGAGGTTCACAAGTCAAAGGAAGCTGAAGTTCACTCTAGGGAATTTAACTAACTGTTTGGTTTTAATAATTTCTCATCAAATAATCTCTAAGGTATCAAAAGAAATCATTCCCTCTCGTCTCTATAAGGAATCTACATCTCTTTGCTGCACCGGCCCCAGCACCAACCAAGTCCTATCGTGAAGTCACTTCTGCACTCTGAGGAGCCTCTCAGAGGGGAATATGCAAATGATATTCTTGATAAGGAAGGAATAATTCTAGGGGCACCTGGGTGGCTCAGTCCTTAAGCATCTGCCTTGGGCTTGGGTCATGATCCTGGGGTCCTGGGTTCAAGCCCCACATTGGCCTCCCTGCTCAACAGGGAGCCTGCTTTTCCCTCTTTCACTCCCTCTGCTTGTGTTCCCTTTCTCGCTGTGCCTCTCTCTGTCAAATAAATAACTAAAAGCTCCCCCCCCAAAAGGAATAATTTTGTCCAACTTATGAACATGGACATGTGACAAAGGTGAACTCTTTGCCCACATTTTCATAAAGAAGATATATACTGAAAAGATAAACACACCAATACATAGGTCTGCAAATGTTACAAAAGCAGCTCTCTTTCTCTCAGCTTTTTATGGTCATTTCCATCACTGTGAAACTCACTGGCATAGTCGAGGGTGGGAAAGTGGCTCTTTCTTTCACAAAAGTAATGAATAAGTGAATACACATACATACACACAAGCAAACACACCATATGTGTATCATTGATATGCGGTATTGATATGAAGACACAGCAGCCATGACAGAGATATATGTTTCTATTTATCCATCTGATTTCATAGAGGGGTCCTTTAAAAAGCGATGAGGAATATCATAAGATAGGAGCTAGGATTTATACACATTCATATATGTGTGTGTGCAAGTGTATGTATATGCGCCATTTTCCTGTTGATATCACATCCCTCCTTTAACATCATTATAGTGGCTCAGCATCAGTGAACACCGAAACTGCCCTTATTAAACTAGTAAAAGAGACCAATCTTTTCTTAGATTAGATGGTTAGATTTAGATAGGCTTTTTCCCAGGTATTTTAGATCAGCAATAGAAAAGCCTAAGAGGGAGAAAGATTTTTCATTGTTCCTATTATACGTATAATGGAATGAAATATACTTGTGGCCAATTTCAACAAAGCTCAATTGGTATTTATGTAGGAGACATTGGCATGAAACTCGTCTGCTAACAATGCACAAAGTGAGGTCTCAGCCCAACAATTTAAAGTCCTTCAAGTCCTGTGAAAATCTGATTCCCAGAGTAACCACACTTACATTTATTATTAAGAAAGGACACCCCTGATCTCCACCACACCTCCACCCCAGCTATATTTCAAGCATCACTGAGTTCTCACAGTGTGAGAATTATCAGAAGATTGAGAACGAGTTGCTCAAATCTTTCTTTCCCCTCTGCATATTAGCCCAAAGGTGCCCTTTTTAGGTGAAATGGAGGATGAATTAGTGGTGATGAGGGAAAGGAAGATAATAATGGATATCCACATGTCACCGAAATTACTCTGGTTAATATATCTAAGACATACGGAGCATAATGTAAGCTTCTATAGACAGTGAGTTGTTTCTTTGAGATACAAACTGATCTCCTCTTTGATTACCAGTGGTAATTTATGGTGAAAGATACTAAAATTCAGCCACAGACAAGGGAGTAGCCATTGTGTAGGTTGAGTTGATGCTTTTTCAAAATGCCATTCCTAACACTGTTGTGTGCATCCAACAACAAACCAATACCATTGCCACATTTATGGGGAAAAAAAAAATTCATTGAGAAACATAAGACTCACTTCTATATGCCAACTGAATGAGCACAACTAATTTTGTTCCTGTTCCTACAATCAGATTTACCTAATGGCATATGAAACAATGCAATCTCTTTTTTTTTGCCAACATTCTCTGCCTAGACGGCCACTAACATCTCTCCAATATATTCTCACCTACACATGTACCCGCACACCCAAAAATAACTGGTATGCACTTTGATCAGTTCAGCTCTCCATGCCAAGGGTACAACAGGACTGGTTCAATCATGAATATCAGTATGGACAAGAGAGGTGCAATAAACACATTACCTTGCTGGAGTCCAACCAACCACCACAGTATCAATGAGCATGTTTCGGTCTTACAATGTTTCTTAGGCCTGTCAGAAAAAGGTTGTTTGGGAAAAATATACTATTAATAATCATGTATTGTGAAAAGTCGTGACCATTTTTCTTCAGTTTATTTAAGAGAGAATTTGAGCAGAGCTGTGTGATTTAGGAAAATTAAAAAAAAATCAGCCAATAGTTATCTACTGTTTACTTGCCTTATGTGATGCCTTGGGGAGGTACATCATATATATCTAAAGGAGCCAATAATACGGTTATGGTGAAATAGACTAACAGAGAATGATCAGTGCAAAGAGTAATACAAGTAGAAAAGCAATATAAAGTAGTTGGATAAACCTTTCATTTCACAATATAGAAAGAGAGGGGCCAACAGCAATTTCAGGCATGTATAATTGGTATACAACATGAAATATTGTTGGGAAATATTATTTATAACTGCAGAGTCATGTTAGGATGCTAAGTTTGAGTATACTAGCATAGGAACTAACACTTAGGTGCCTTGATAGAATAAAAACAAAAGAAGCAATGAATTGCGATCTGAGTCAGTGTGCAAGTATTGGTCAACAATGCTCTCATTAAGAAAGGTTAATTGTCACTTTCTACAGATTCATTTGCCACTGTCTTCTTGGAAATCAATGGAAAGCAGGAGCTGGCAACCAGGAGCATGAACATGGGAAAAACAGAAATTCCTTCAGAGGAAAAGAGAAGCTACTGAAAATGGCTGTGCTTATAGGTGATGGCTGAGAGAACACTACTATGAGCTTTCAAGTTCAACTGTTAGCCATGCTCAGTTTATCAAGGAAGCTTCCTCTAGGGAAGCCAGAGGAGCCTTGTAGTAGATAGAGACTTAAGACCCAGACTTTGTTTCTGAGTCTCTACCCTATGTTACTGACATCTGAGCAATGGAAACACTAGAATATTTGCAAAAATGAATCACAATGGGGGCGCCTGGGTGGCTCATTCATTAAACTTCTGCCTTCTGCTCCTGTCATGATTCCAGGGTCCTGGGATCGAGCCCCGCATTGGGCTCCCTGCTCGACAGGAAGCCTGCTTCTCCCTCTCCTACCCCCCCGCTTGTGTTCCCTCTCTCACTCTCTCTGTCAAATAAATAAATAAAATCTTTTTTTAAAAAATGAATCACAATGAAGAGTAATGCCCCCAAATTCCTATCTCATCATATTTAACTATCTTCATATAAAAATGTCACAGCCAGGGGCGCCTAGGTGGCTCAGTCAGTTAAGTGTCAGACTCTTGGTTTTGGTTCAGGTCATGATCTCAGGTTCTTGAGATCGAGTTCGATGCTGGGCTCTGCACCAGGTTTGGGGACTGCTTGAGGTTCTCTCTCTCCCTCTCCCCATCCCCACCTTCTCCCTCTCCAAAAAAAAAAAAAAGTCATACCCAAAAGGGATGGATGCATTAATCTTTACTACAAAACTTAATATGGAAGAATTATTCTTATAATTTTGCAACCAGTAGTGTTCTTAACCTGAAGGTATAGCTTTGATCACCTGAGTGATCTGAATAATCATTTATAAAATAAAACTTAGTGTTCACCAGCATTGACAGATCTAGTGTTCAACAGTAAATGTGTTTAGACAAACATTACATTTCTCAACAGGATTATTACCACTTTCATACGCTGCCATCCCTGACCAATGCCTAAGATACTTTTAATTGGACACAGAAATCTGAATAATACATTTGCTAATTATTTCCCTTTTATGTCTAAAAACTGTTTGGTCTATATCCAAAATAATAAAACTTCTGACTTTACCTAGAATTCAGCCAAATCTTTTTTTTTTAAATAATAATCTGAATTCCTAGACATCTTTCATTATAAAAATGAAGCAAATAAAAATGTTTGACTTTTAGCCATTACAAGTCTTGAATTATACACCACACTGTGAAAAGTAGATAGCTGCATTGTAGAAAGGCAATTACCTTCCCTTACTTATACTACTTACATGTGCTTTTTTTTTAAAAAAGCACTAAAAAAAATTAGGGACTGCATATTTGTGTGATAAGGGAGGGGGAAGGAAATGTAAATTATCTCACTGATTTTAAAATAAATAATTGAACATGTCTTAGAGTCTATAACAACACATTTATAACAAAAATTTTAAGTATATACTTATCTAAATAACTTTTAGGAAATTAAAAATACCAGGCATGGCCAAATCAATCCCCAACAATATCTGAGAAACCCATGAATATATTAAAAAGGAAAAACAAAGATCATTCATCTCAAAGGACTTAAATAAAAGGATGGCAAATCTTGGCATTTGCATGTTGATTCTTATCTCTCCTGCCCAAAGAAGACACTTCCCAAAGAGCCTCAGAATTCCCCTAAACACAGATCTTTAGGCATCATTAGCAATTATTAGGAGTTTTTGTGTGAAATAAAAGATATTTGCAACCCTTGATTTAAAACACTTTACTGTGCCACAGGGAATAACTACATGAAAATAGTAACTTTTCAATATACTGTTTTGAAAACCAGAGTCAAAATATTCCCCAGTGTCTGGCAAGTTACCACTAACCTGAGCAAACTATGAGGTCCCTTTCCATTTAAAATCTGTTATTTATACATTGTTTCCTTGCTTTAAATATCCAGGAACTTGTGGGAATAATAGCAAGGACTATCACACCTGAATTACCTGCTGGAATGGTTTTTTACACTCTGAATACTTACGCAGTTTGTTTTACTACATAGAACTATCGTATCATTATCTTTAAAAAATTGAATCAGTAAATTGTACAAAGTTACTGGAAACCAAGCTGATAATGTGTATCATGAGCTGCAACATATTCATATTCTTTGATTAAACAGCCCTACTTTTAGGATTTTTTATAAAGATTTCTTTAGAAAGACACAGAAAAAGTGTGTGTGTGTGTGTGTGTGTGTGTGTGTGCATACTTGCACAGGCAATAGCCTAGGGAGGGGCAGAGGGAGAAGGTGAGAATCCTAAGCAGACTCCCTGCTAATCAGGGCGCCCCAAGTACAGCTCAGTCTCACGGCCCTGAGATCATGACCTGAGCTGAAATCAAGAGTCAGTTGCTTAACTGACTGAGCCACCCACATGCCCCTAGGATTTTTTATTCATGTACTCCAAATATCTTAACAACCGTTGTAGATACCATGTTGGTTTTAGCTACACGAAGGAAACATATTAGATAGAACTCTGTCCACATATAGTTTGTAATAAACTACTCTAATAAATGTAATAACTACAACTATGATAAGCCTTATGAGATGTACTGCTTCTATGAAATAATAAATTAGGGATTTGGCTTAGTTAAAGAAGCCTAAAGAAGTGATATTTGAATTATCATCTGAAGGACAAAATGGTCACAAACTAGATGAAATACCTGGTGAAAGCAGCACCAAGTTCAAGTTCACAGTCCTGGAAGTAGGGAGTACAAAACCCTGGTCCAGGGTGACTAGATCAGAGAGATTGAGGGAAATGTAGTATAAGACAATACAAGAAAAACAGCATTATTAAGAATGCTATGTAGACATTATTTAAAAGCTTCGATTTAATCCTAAAAGAAATGGGAAGTCATTGAAGATTTCTAAGCAAGTTGGTATCATGATCATACTTGTGTTTCTTACATTTAACTCCTGAGTGTAGAATGGGGGACAAATTGGAAAAATTTGATCATGAATGTATAATACAGATGTGATATCAGAGGAATTCATATTGTAAGGACCTATTTAGCCAGAGGCTTCCATCCAGGTTAAACAATAACCTTGTTGTTTAACCCTTAAACTGTCCCTGCTCCCCTTCCCCCAAGGGACTTACTCAAAACAAGTCCCGGAAACCAGCCCCAGGTAACAAAGCCCAAATACAAGGGTGGGTCAGGACAGGTGGAGACATCCGATCAATGGGGGATGCATACGGTCTCCCTCATTACCAAGGATTATGGGCCCTGCCTTTGGGCACCTTTTGGGCACCAATTCTGACCAAGGTGATAGGCTGGTTCAAATATCTACTAGGGTAAATTGTAATTCAATTGGTCACTTAGCATGACTGTGCAGCTTTCTCTGTGTGTTACAGTTTCATTGGCCACCTGTGCGTGGCCAGGCCCAACCGCATGGCCTTTGCCCTTAAAAGCTGGTCTGTGAAACAGAGAGAAGTCGCCCTCTCTTGCAAGAGGTGTGGCCCCGAACGTTCAGTCTGATTCTTGATGCTTGGCACGGAATAAAGCTTTGCTTGACCTTTGCTTTGTATCAGTCTCGCTCCTTTAATCATGGACCCATTATTGGGGGACCAACAATATCAAGATGTGAGACATAGTAGACAAATCTGAGAGATATTTAGAATACAGTATCAGTAAAAGAGGCTCTAAATGAATGACAAAAAACAAGACAGGATTCTAAATTTCTGGACATTCTAAATGGTGCATGATGGTGTCATTCACTGAGATGCAAAATGGTTATGAAGGTCTAGGTATGTGTGTATGGGGGGGCACTAATCTGTTCATTTCATACTGGTTAAAAGCGATTTTCCTTTAAGTCATTGAAAAGTTGATGTCAAATAGATAGGCATTCAGAAAAGAACTCTGGCCCAAGGAGAGAAACGTGAGTCATCTGCATATATATAGGTAGTAACTGAAGATGTTGGTCTGAGTGAGATTGGGAAAAGACCATTAAATTAGAGGAGGAGAGCCTAGGACCTAGCCCTCAGGAATTTCAACATTTAATGCCAGTTAGAAGAATATAGTTTGCATGTAGGACATGCAAACTATATTCTTATACAGTTAGAGGGGTTGGAGAAAAACCATACATACATTTTCTGGGTGACAAGGGAAGAAAGGGGCTCAACAGAAACAAACACTATTTACCAAATAAAATGAAGGTAAATAAAACTAGACAGTGGTTTTACCAAAATATAGCTTTTTCAGTGGAATTCAGAAGAGAGAATCAGCTAGTCTGGAGAGTTGGGCTCATGGTTGATGTGAGAATTTCTAGGTTTTGCTTTGTATTTAATTTTGGAGGAATGACTTAAGCACATCTCAGAAACTACAGGGAAGGGCATATTTGGGAGAGAAAGGCTGACAATTCAAAAGAGAAAAGCAACTAAAAAAGAAAAGTTAGGAGGTGGGAGAGGACAGCACCTATGGGTAAGAATGTAGTGGAGATCTTCCACAGGTAAAGTGGCAGGTCCTCTGCTAAACAGAATGGTGTATTAGTCATTGTTCTCCAGAAAAAAAAAAAAAAAAACAGAACAGGGACGCCTGGGTGGCTCAGTTGGTTAAGCAGCTGCCTTCAGCTCAGGTCATGATCCCAGCGTCCTGGGATCGAGTCCTGCATCGGGCTCCTTGCTCGGCAGGGAGCCTGCCTCTCCCACTGCCTCTGCCTGCCATTCTGTCTGCCTGTGCTCGCTCTCTCTCCCTCTCTTATGAATAAATAAAATCTTAAAAAAAAAAAAAAACAGAACAATAGGGAATATAGAGATAAGTAAGTGGAGATTTATCGGAATTGGTTCATGTGGTTATGGAGGCTAAGTACACAACAATAACCTGGAGAAGCAGGAAAGTAGGTGGCGTAATTCAGTCTTGAGTTCGAAGGTCCAAGAGCCAGGAGTTCCAATGTCTGAACAAAGAAGAAAATGGATGTCCCAGCTCAAGAAGAGAGAGAATTTATCCTCCCTCTGGTTCCTTGTTCTGTTAGGGCCCTCAGATAGGCTGATACCCATTCACATTGACAATGGCACTCAAGTCTCCTGATTCAAATGCTAATCTCTTCCTGAAAACATCCTCACAGACACATACAGAAATAATGTCTTACCAGCTGTCTGGGTATCCTTTAACGGAGCCAGACTGACACATACAGTTTAATGATCACAGATACTAAAATGGGTGAAAGTTCACGTTTGACATTGGCAGATGCAGGAGTTGCTGTCTTTTGGCATCTACTTAAAAATATACGTGAATCTACAGGGACAAATAAAAGGATGTCTGATGCAGTATTAGTTATAAAAAGTGAAAATCTTGAAATTACATAGTAATCATGAAATGGTTAAACAAAATATGGCTCAACTATGTTGAAAAGCTATACAGCTTTCATTAGACATTTTTCAAAGATATTAATGTCACTAAAGATTACTGTCACTAAAATATTAATGTCACTAATATTCACTGAAATAAGCAAGATACAGCATTATAAAGACTATGATGTTTAACACCAAATAATACCCATTGTCTAATGAAGGTAGGGATTGGGTACTTTTTTTTTTTCCTTATATTTTTCTTAATTCTTAATTGCTCAATTCTTAAGCAATTAACAGATTCTTCTTTAGAGTCAAGAACACATATGTTTTCAAAAGCAAAATCAGTATCTAAAACTCAAAAACCCCAAATAACCTAGTCTCATTTAAGTTTAGATGAATGTGAAAAAAAGGCAAATTAAAAGTTAGAAGGGACTCAACAAATAGAACTAATCTTTTTCCCAAGTAATTGTCCAGTTGTTTTTTTTTTTTAAGATTTTATTTATTTGACAGAGAGAGATCGCAAGCAGGCAGAGAGGCAGGCAGAGAGAGAGAGAGGAGGAAGCAGGCTCCCTGCTGAGCAGAGAGCCCGATGTGGGACTCGATCCCAGGACCCTGAGATCATGACCCGAGCCGAAGGCAGAGGCTTAACCCACTGAGCCACCCAGGCGCCCTGTCCAGTTGATTTTTAATGTTCTTTTGGATGAAAGAAAAACCTCTCTAAAGGCCTAATATACAAAAAGAAGCCATTTTTTTTTTCCTTCTAAGGCAGCATTGTTATGCCCAAGTTTTCACGTCCAAGGGACCACCAAGGAGCCAACACTGATGCAATCACATGAGGGCTTATTCGACAAGCTTAAGCTTGGGCCCAAGTATACCCGACACAGCGGAGTAGGGACTTGGACCCCAAACCAGATTACAGTCAGAGTTTTTAAAGGCAGAGTAGGGGTGGACTTGGCAGTTGGTGAGGACAAAGGGGATTAAGGATGATGTAAGTCTCTAAAGAATTTTGGAAGCAAGGTCTCCAGGACCTGGAGGGGCTAGCTATTTTTAGGAGAAAGGTTATTTATTACCAGTAATAAAAATCTTCTTGTGAGACCCTTTAGATGTGTATCAGTGGGTCATATGCTTGGGAATGATTGCTGACACTATCTTGGAGATTTAGAGATAAAGTTTCCTAAAGGAATTATTAAAGTAGACTTACAGGATCCGGGTTGGACCTGTTGGAGGAGGGGGTTGGTCAGGCTAGGATTGTCCTTAGCAAAACCTCAAGGTGAGGGCAGTTGAGTCCCCAGGGGAGAGCCACTCTGTCTGTTTCAAGGGCTTGTCAGTAGGTAATGAATTTCAATTATATTCTTCTGCCTCTGTTTCCCACATCATACAACATTATTATTTTCCAATGTATCTCTCTATGCGTGTGGGTGTTATAAAGACTATGGTGTTTAACATCAAATAATACCCATTGTCTAACGAAGGTAGGGATTGAGTACTTTTATTTTTCTCCTTATATTTTTCAATTCTTAAGCAATTAACAGATTCTTCTTTAAAGATAAGAACATGTATGTTTTCAAAAGTAAAATCAATATCTGAAACTCAAAAACCAACCAAATAATCTAGTCTCATTTAAGTTTAGATGAATGTGAAAAAAGGCAAATTAAAAGTTAGAAGGGACTCAACAAATAGAACTAATTTTTTTCCCCAAGGAATTGTCCAGTTGATTTTTCATCTTCTTTTGGATGAGAGAAAAACCTCTCTAAAGGCCTAATATACAAAAAGAAGACATTTTTTATTTCTTTCTAAGGCAGTATGACTGTACAAAAACTTTGTTCAAAGCAAAAGCCTGACTTATGGCCTGTCATGCATGTATTGTACATCTGCTTTGTGAATGAGTAGCCTAAAGGAAACCCATCTTGTCCTTGAGATATTGATCAATGCACCTACTCCCTGCATTCCTTCATGGTAAAACTTGTGATTCTTGCCTACCTGCTAATCTATAATCTTTTGAGCTTTTACAAGATGTAAAAACTGTAAAAACTGTTCATTCTCCAGAGAACTTTCTTCCCTGTGGAGAGTATGTTTCCCAGGCAGCTGTCCTAACTCGAGCTTGAATAAAACTCTTCCTTAGTTTTAAAGGTTTGTTCACTTTGTGTCAACATTCCTAGCTCATCCCTGGCACGGTTCAGAGGCAGCTGTTGCTAAATGCAAATTAATGCACACTTACATTTAAAATGATCATTTCAGATTTCATTTCTACCTATCTGTGGTAGGACAGCTTCCTGACTTGGCTCACATCATTCCCCTGGGCAAACAAGACTACTGTCTTGGTTGTAACTGACCTTAGGACAAACTCTCCCAAACGACCTCTTTTTGTAAAATCATTCTGCTTGAAAATATAATAATATAATAAATATCTTTCTATTTAGTTTCTTAGTTCCAGAATATATTTATGGTTTGAGCTTTGAGCTTCTTTAATGCTCTGCATTTTATTTCTGTTTACCCTCTCTGAGAAAAACTAGGATCACAGATCAAGAGTATTGGGGGGGGGCGGGGGAGCAGAAGAGGAATGATTACTAATGATACAAGAAGTCCTACATAAAGTTAATGACAAGCATCTTGTGGTTTTCTCAGAAGCTAAACGTATTTTATTATCTAATTAAGGCATCATCTGGGTAACAGAATAAGAGCAATGCCCCCATTCTATGCCACTGGATTGAATTTATAGCAATATAAATATTACAATGAGAATCTAGAGAAAATTAATATAATCCAAGAAAAATACTTCTAAAACTGAGATACAAAAATTCTAAATTCAGAAATTCCTGATTCTGCAAATAATTAACAATGTTGATAATAGGCACTTAGCATGTAGAGACCCTTCTTCCATCCTAGGTAAAACAGAAACAATAGAAGTGTGTAAACCTGGAGATTCACAGACCTGTATCCCTGGGGATAAAAATATATTATATGTTTATAAAAAATTTTTTTAATTAAAAAAAAATAGAAACAATCATCTTTTCTTCACTTATTTTGCATTGCATCCCAGAACTATTGTGAAGCTAAAACAGCAAGTGTGCAATATAGGGAAGAGGAAGAATTATTAAGCGAATATACTATATACTCGGAATCACACACGCAATCACAATCACAATATTTCCAATGAACGATAGCATTTCAATACCAACTCATTATTTTTATAGTTCTTTTACTTACTAACTTTTCTATATCAGAGTTTCTAAAACTGTTCCACACGCCCTGCAAGATATTTCATGAAAAAGAAAACTGCTCTTATCTCTAAGTTCATGAAACAGCAGTACCACCTATTCCTCTCTCCCAGATTTATAAAGCACACTAGCATATTACGGTTATGACAAGTCCTACAGTTTAAAAGAAAAGAGGGGGGATTTAATTTCAAATATTCTGGAGTTTCCAGGTTTCTTTGATTTTATAAGAATATATATATATTTTTTAACTATCCAGTAACACTGGGCATAAATTATCAAGGTCCCATAAAACAGCTAAGGAAATACATGTCTACATTATTTCTGTCATCCTAAATTATTATTCTCTCTCTGTGTGTATGCCTGTGATATGACATAAGCATACTTGTATGATTCTATGCATATAAGGTTTGTTATTTTTCTTGTCGAACCACACTGTACTATACAGCAGCCAGGAGTCCCTGGAAATATGGCAATTCTGAATGAAAGGTGCTGTAAATGTAAAATACACACCAGATTTTGAAGACTTGATTAAAGAAAATGGAAAGTATTCAATAATTTTGTGTAGATTACATACTAAAATGACAATTTTTGGATTTATTAAGTTATATAAATTATACTATTTAAATTAACTTACCTGTTTCTTTTTTAAGAAAACTTGAAACAATATATATGGTTCGTGTATTTCTATTTCTATTGGATATCACTGCTATAAAATTGTTAGAAATTTGAAAATTCCCAACAAAATATAAAGAAAATTGTCACTCACAATTTTTTTTTTTTTTAAGATTTTATCTATTTGACAGAGAAGGAACACAAGCAGGGGGAGTGGCAGAGGGAGAAGTGGGCTTCCCTTTGAGCAGGGAGCCTGATGCAGGGCTCGATCCCAGGACCCTGGGATCATGACCTGAGCCTAAGGCAGACACTTAAGGGCTGAGCCACCTAGGCACCCCATCACTTACAATTTCATTTCATTTCCTTTTTTTTTTTTTTTTTTTTTTTTTTTTTAAATAACTTCATCTCCTAAGAACACTTTCAATGCATTTTCTGATGACTGTTTGTCCATGCACATGTTATGAGATTTAGGATCATAATACACACAGATGATTGACAGATAGGCAGACAGATAGGCAGATAGAAATCCACCCAAATCATCCTTGATTTTGAGGGCTGTCCATGGTTGTTGGGCTATAGAATTTGACTTCTTTCCTCTTCTTTTTGGAGAGCCCTGAATAAAATGCAATGACTTCAAGACAAAATCACCTAGAAAATGCACATTGTGATATGCGCATCAAGTCCAAGGGTTTCACCAGGATGTGTCTGAAGTTGAGTCTGGTTTCAGAGCCTTCTGGTGACCTTGGGAGACAGGCAGAGAGGAAAGCAATCTAGGCTTAAACATAAACAGGTCCGGCTGGGGAAGAATTCTTCATCGGATTTGCCTTTCCTCTAAAAAAAGAAACCACATATAAACCAAACCCCAGCTTGCCGCTGCCATTTATTTAACGAAGTTTTAGAAAAGCAGAAACTTCACTATAGTCAGTGATTTATTGCCCAGGGGAGTTCAAGGAAACTCCCTCTTGTGAGCTATTCATTTTCTTGTTCTGAACATCCCAAATCATCTCAGCAGGAGGGGATGTGTGTCCCTGACCTTGGCTGCTTTCTCTGGTTTGCGTTTTCATTTGCTAAATAGGTCACAGCACATTGTTTATTCTGGCCCACAGCTCCAGCAACGCTGTGGGATTCTCTTTCCTAGCCTTGCCCTCTGCTAGTCTCTCCTTCAAACCCCCACCCTCTGGGACTTGGATAAGCACTCAAGCAACTTAAATCGTGCTTGAGTCCACATGAACAACCAGTTCAGCAGTTTCAACAGAATGAGATAGTCTATGATTCTATTCAGTCTACCAGGCAGGCAAATGAATGGAAAACAGTCATGTTTGAAGTTTGCCAGCGTAAAAACTAGCTTGTGTGGATTTCCATTTCCTAACTACATGTGTTTTAAGTGGACATAGCTTTTTTTCTCTTTAGCATTAATTTTATAGATTCTGCATTCTTCTTCCAATTTTCTTTTCTTTTTCTCCTTTTAATTTTTTGGTGTCTGTTACACACGCCCCACTCCCCAGCCAGAAACCACATCAAAATAATGCTAATTTATTTTCATAAGATTTCTGATCAAAAGATCACAAATTATTTTGTGGATGATTGAGTCTTATACTCCCTCTCCTGAGGCAAGAAGAGAACAAAAGGGTAATATATCATATAATCTGAAAGACTCTTAAAAGAAAATATAAAAAAGGAAATGAATTATTTTAACTCCGATTCTACCTCTTCTCTATTCAATCTGCTTTTGGTCTTAAAAATTTTCATTTCTCCAATCTCTTTTTGCACAATTGAATTTCCCTCTCTTTTTCTGCCCTTTCTGAGCATGTTTTATAATTCTATGTTATCTCCTCTCTTAGTGTATCAATTATACTTCTTAAATAAAATTCCCTAGTGGTTCCCTAGAATTTGCAATATACATTTTTAAATAATCTAAGTCCATGTTCAAATAACACTATAATGCTTCAATTATAGTACAGGTGCTTTAAAAGAAAGTACCTTAATTCTTTTCATATCTGATACACTGTTATTACTTTGAACAGTTCTCTTTTAGATCAATT
The DNA here is from genome assembly GCF_020171115.1 of Neogale vison. Classification (NCBI taxonomy): domain Eukaryota; kingdom Metazoa; phylum Chordata; class Mammalia; order Carnivora; family Mustelidae; genus Neogale; species Neogale vison. The sequence continues at coordinate 81,644,013 of NC_058099.1, forward strand.
AAGGAAAAACAACTGTATTTTATCTTCATTTATGTCTTCTTCAATGCTCCTCTTGCTTTATGTAGATCTGAGTTTCTGATTTTTCTTCTCTCTGAAGAATGTCTTTGAACATTTCTCACAGGATAAGTTAGCAATGAACTCCCTCAAAATTTCTGTTGGGGGAAAATCTGTATTTCTCCTTTTTTTTTTTTTTTTTAAGATTTTATTTATTTGACAGACAGAGATCACTAGTAGGCAGAGAGGCAGGCAGAGAGAGAGGAGGAAGCATGTTCCCCGCTGAGCAGAGAGCCTGATGCAGGGCTCGATCCCAGGACCCTGAGATCATGACCTGAGCCGAAGGCAGAGACTTTAACCCACTGAGCCACCCAGGCGCCCCTCTCCTTTATTTTTGAAGGATAATTTCTCTGGATAAATACTCAAGGTTGATCCTTGTTTTTTTTTTTGGTTGCTGTTGTTTGTTTGTTTTCTTTCAATACTCTAAATATGTGACTCCATTCTTTTCTTACTTGCAAGGTTTTTGAGAAATTCCCTGTCATTTTTCTCCTTTCTCCTCTCAAAGGGTAGCAGAATATGCTCCCCCAAAACATGCCACTTCATCACAGGATTATTTGAAATTGATGGTAATTGAGAAGAAACAGATTAAGAGAAGCTCTCTGCCCTCCCCCATTTGCCTGAAAGCAGGATATAAATTTGTAAAAGTCTCCAATTCCCCCATCTACACCCTCTCTCCCCGCCCACCAGAAAAGACAGAAGGTTAATCATCAAAGACAACTATAGACCCAGATATTTCACCAGAGGAATCTACATAACAAACCTTATTAACTAGTCTTTATCTATCATTAGATTCCCCATAAATTTACTTTCCCACAACATGCTATCCTAGAAACTCAGTCCTTTTCCTTTGTCTTGTCACTTCTCTAAAACTTTGGAGATTTTGGTAAGATGCTATATAAACTCAAGTTCTAATCACCCCTTTGGCTTACTAATCACAGAATACTCCCATACGTTAAGAGCCATGCACATGTTAATACACTTCTTCCTCTTTCTCTTGCTAATTTGTCTTTTGTCAGTCTTTTTTTTTTTTTAAGGGGCACCTGGGTGACACAGTCAGTTAAGGTCCGGCTCTTTGTTTCAGCTCAGGTCATGATCTCAGGATCATGACGTGGAACCCCATGTCAAGCTCCACACTTAGCATGGAATCTGCTTGAGAGTCTCTCTCCCTCTCCCTCTCCCCACCCTGCCCCCCTCCCATGGCTCATGCTAGTTCTAAAATAAGTAAATAAAACTTTTTTTAAATGACTTTTAAGTAATCTCTACAACTCTCCACGTGGGGCTGGAACTCATAACCCTGAGTGAGATCAAGAGTCACATGTAGAGCAAGTCAGACACTTCTTGTCAGTCTGTTATACAGGGCCTCAGACAATGACCTCAAGATGGGGAGAATGAAAGCAGTTTTTCCTCTCCTGTGTTATATAAACTGTTTTTTAACCCTTTGGCTTCTTTCAAGATTGTCTTTAATTTTTTCAGTTTAAATATGAGATGACAAGGTATGTAGGTTTTTGTTCATTTGTTTTTATAATCCTGCTTAGTGTTGTCTTAAGTTCCTTGTATCTATGTCTTTCATTAAATTTTTAAGTACTTCGGCCATTTTTACTTCAAATATTTCATCGGTTCCTCTCTCATCTCCTTCTGGTATTCCAATTATGAGTATATTACAGTTATGTTTCAGTTTGGGAAATTTCTATTGACAAATCTCCAAACTCACTGATTCCGTCCTTGGCTGTGTGAAATCTCATGAAGATATCATCAGAGGCATTCTTCATCCCTGTAATTGCTATTTTCGTTTCTGGCATTTCTCTGGATCCCTTCTTAGAGTTTCCCTTTCTCTGCTTACATCACTCATCCCTTCTTGAATACTGTCTACTTTTCCCATTAGAACTCTTAGCACATTAATCATATTTTAAATTCCCATTTAAATTCCTATTTAAGTTCAAATATTGGTATCCTGTTTCTAATGCTTGCTTTGTCTCCTCTTATTGGTCTTTTCTTATCTTTTGGTATGTCCTGTAATTATTTACTGAAACAGGACATGCTGTATTGAGTAATAGGAATTGAGGTAAACAAGCCTTTGGGGTGAGAATTTATGCTAATCTGACTAGAAGTTGGACTGGGTTTAACATCTGCTGTAGCTGTAGCTGTCAAAGGCTCTAAATTTAGCATCCTCAGTTTTCTCTCCCAGTTACAGACCGTGGGCTTCCCTGAGAACTTTCCCTCAGAGGCAGTATGCCTTGCAGTTCTTTCAGCTGTAATCCATTGTTATTACACTGGAGCCTGCTAGTGTGGTGTTAAGGTGTGAAGGTGAGGGGGTGTTCTATAGCCTTATGATTGAATCTCAATCTTTCATTAGTCCTGTGTCTCTGGGCTGTGACCTTCACAAGCATATATCCAGTGATATAAGCTTTTTGTTTTGTCTTAACCTCCACCCCTTATTCTCTTCTCTGGCTGCAGTGTTTCTATTTCCTTTAAACTCTGAGTCCTATTGTCTGTGAGCCCCTTCTCTTTAAGCAAGAGAGAAGGCTACTGGAATGGAAGAAGGCCCTTCTCCCAACTGTGCTGAGGCTCTGACAAAGTATTTATCTCAAAGAGTGGGACTTTGCTATGGAAAAATCTCCAGGTATATTTGATAATGGTTCATCGTCCCCTCTGCTACCAGAGCCATGAGAGCATCTTTCTCTGATCTTCATTCACCGGAAGAACATGGTGGAATTCCCAGAGGTAAAGAAGTAACGAGGGGGGACCTCCAAAGACTGCAGCCACCAGAGTTTCTCACTGTCATGCTAGTCCATCCTCAGCCTCCAGCCATTTTTCAAAATTACTGTTTTCATGCTATGGTTCTAGGCACTTCTGCTCTAGATAAGCAGATCTCAGCTGTGACTTTCTGGATTCATCTGTTTCTTCAGATTCTGGAGTGGAAATCTATCCTGCAAACTTAGTTCTCTGATGGGTCCAAGAAAAAACTCAGTTTGTCCAGCTTTATCTCACAAGGACAAAATGACAACTTTCAAGCTTTTTGTATTCAGAGGTGGAATTGGAAGTATCCCTGTAACCGAATTTTCCCTTCTTTTTGTAGTAAGTTTATCTTTAGAAAGACACTTTATAGTGTTTGATCATAGATGAGCTGGGTCATTGCTATCACCAAGTAATGGTCATCTGTCAAGTATCTCTCCTGTACTACATCTTCATCCATTTATTTATTTATTTATTTATTTATTTATTTATTTATTTTTCTATTGCGCAAATACTCACCATGGGCCAGTGGGAATAGGATAACCCTGGTCCTCGCTCCTTCGTACATTCATAAAATCCTCTGAAAATTTCAAAGTTAGTCTATATAAGAGGAGCTACATTAAGTTTCATCATCAATATTTTTTCTAAGCAATGATAAGTTTTTTTTTAAGATTTTATTTATTTGACAGAGAGAGATCACAAGAAGGCAGAGAGGCAGGCAGAGAGAGAGAGAGAGAGAGAGAGAGAGAGAGAGAGAAGTAGGTTCCCTGCTGAGCAGAGAGCCCGATGCGGGACTCCATTCCAGCACCCTGAGATCATAACCCAAGCTGAAGGCAGAAGTTTAACCCACCGAGCCACCCAGGAGCCCAGTAAGACTCTGTCTTAACTCAATAGTTGTCCACTGATTAATAAATCAAAAAAGACATTAGAGAAACACAATATTTTAAATTTTGAATTGCCTTGTCACAGAACAGGTAATGGGCTATCAAGAAACTTTAGTGAGAAGCTTATTTTCAGATTTTGGAGTGGCAGAGGAAATCCTATTAAACCCTGAATCATCACTGGAAATGTGAATTCAGCTGAATAAGAACAGTATTTGGTTCTGCCTACTGATGCTATCAATTTCCACATTAACAAAAGTGAACATTTCTCCTTTAGATTAAAAGCAAGTAAAACTCCTCTGTCTAGGATACAATAACTGGATGCAAGAAAGAAGAGAAAAAACAAAGTTATTCCCCTCTTTACATTAGAACAATGAATATTTACTCTGACATCAAATAAAATAAGTTATGGTTCTGCTATGACCGGATACTTTATTGTATTTAGACATCAAACCACTGTTTAGGCTTTTTAGGTAAAGGAAATGCAAAAGTTCCAGGGCTGTGAATAGTATTATGGATATATATTTGTGTGTGTGTGTGTGTGTGTGTGTGTGTCCCATCTAGTTAAAAAAAAAATCCTAAGCAATTGATAAAATGTTAGAGATTTAAAGATTCTAATTTTCATCACCTCTTACAGATAAACTGAGTTTACTCTTTGAAAAAAAGGATTACAGGAAAATAAAGTCTCTATGTACTTTTTACACAAGACCATGGAAACCAAATCCTCAACTAGGAACTACTTGCATTTTGCTATAAAGGTTTATGCTTGTCTGGCCTTAGATTGGCAGGCCAGGAAATCAAGGTGGAATTTTTTTCCCCTCTAACTTCATTGATGCCACCTGAAAAAATTTGGAGACAGTATTTCTGGAATCAGTTTAGTAACTCTCAAATGTGCTTTAGGGTATGGTAGGTTGTATGGAGAACACAACTGTCAAATGTTCAAGCAACTCTTGTTGATTTAAGTGTAATTGATCAGGAGCACTATATGAAAGAACTTGGTACAAAAGACAAAAGGCCTGGGGCTATTTTATGTATTGTTTGTGGCTTATTGTATAAAGCAGGGAATGTCTCCTGTACTCACCAAGCCACAGACCCCCACTGTTCTCTCCTTTTAGTATAAATAAAAAATAGCTAGTTTCTTGATAGGAACATTCTATCCTTAAGGGGGTATTGTAATGGCCTCTGGAGCAAGGAAGTATTCTGTGGCAGCTTTGACCTCTAATCATCAGGTTCTTTGTAATTTAGAAGAGTCTTTCATGGCCCAGGACTCTTAATAATTGTTTTAATTTATATTTAGCATCTCAAAATTCAATACTGCATGAGTAACAAAATAGTAAGTTATTTCATACAGTATTTTAGTATGTATGAAATTAATACACTATAAAAATGCAAATCATTAGTAAAGTTATTTCTGGAGAATTCTATTTGGAAAATCATATAAGCATGCACAGTGTGCATATGTGCTTTTTTCACTCATTCCCATGTATTTGTGTGTGTTTGTGCAAGTTCTTCTGCTAAACATACAACATGATGTCAGGTTTACAAGATGAAGTAATAGTTTCTTCCAAGAATTGTGTGCTTGGAGGGTTAATTCAGAAAGGTTATTGCCCAACAACCACATAGCAGTCATATCTCATCACCTTCAGCAGGAATAATTTATAGTTTAATCTTTCATGCAGGCATATTAAATTAGTATTACTCATCAGAACCCACTTATTAATAAAACAAGCTGAATTAGCCACTGGAGAATCATATTTGGAAATTCAATGACAATTTTACATTTTTAATAAAGGCTCAGAAATATTATTGCAGAGCAGGTGGTAGAGAGAACTGTGGTCAAATTTGACATTCATTAATAATTGAAGTGTGGAACGTGACAGAGGTGAAAATTGATATTGATTTCTTTCCTCTAATATTTGGAGGAGTTCTAAAAGGTAAATAAAATGAGATAACAAGACATATCAAGTCTCACTGATTTCTTTGATCACCTCCTCCCCACATAAGAACACATATCACTCCTTCGCCTACCATGTTTTGAATAATTCAGTGCCCATAGTCTTTCCAGTTCAATGCATTATAAAACACACTCAAGCTGAGTTTCAATCATATTAGACTGAAAGCTGAATTTTTTATGAAGGATTATTTAAAACAAAATGCGTCTTGAGCCCAACAGCCTTTGAAACCAAACAATCCTGGGAGTTCAGTAAGGAAATGTCAACACTGTGGAGAATTTTTCGATTCAGAAAATTAAAGGAATCCTGTTTGATGTATATTAACCATATCAATATTAACAACCTTCTGCTGGATTTCAGCACTGATTTGAGAGCTGAGGTATTATTGGTCTTGTATTTTAACTAGTTGTGAAAGCACTGAGAGAGTTGTTCTTGGGTTGAACTTGACCTGCCTCTGGGAATGCTTTCTGTTCCATCCATTTTTGAAAAGCTTTATTCAAGTGGATTTCTCGCCTACTTCTCCTTATTGCTTGCACACCTTGGGAAAATGAAAGATGCTCAAATATAGATGTCAACACTGCAGATGTTTTGTTTGGCAATAGTGTCTTGCAGCTTCCCATCTTTAAAAAATTATTTTGCAGACCACCCATTTCACTTAAAGGCAACTCATTTTACTGACATACACCTGGGTTGGGATGCCAAAGTGAACCAGTCATTTCAAACTTTCTTTTTAATTCTGAATCATAGCTTTATGTCACAACTCCACTTGTTCAAAAGTTAGATCATGGATGTTCTTTCCTATAACTTTCAAATAATTAATCAAATGGTCTTCAATGGGCTAAGTAGCAAGCAGATTATTACTAATTATCAGTCCCTCTCTTATGTCATACAGTATCTTATAATTTCAAGTAAGAAAAACCCAAACATAAAGTGGCACTACAGCCAAGCATACTGGCTTTATTATTTTACCATTTGGAATTTTTTTTTTCTGCCACGTTACCCTGAACCTGAGACTACTGAGAATGTCTTCTTGATTAATTTTCAAGGTTCCCCTCCTTTTGTATTAAAAATGGTCACAATTTTCTAAGTAAAATTAAATAAAAAGCATGAAGGTAGGAGGTTATTCAAGATATTCCCACTAGGCATTAAAAATACACAGAGAAAGATGCTCTGGGGGTAAATATCCATCTTCAGTTGCAACTGAACACGGGTCCATTTTCTTAGGCATCAGGAACTTTTAATAATGTTAGTGAGAAGACTGGCTGGACCATCCCTTTCGAATATAATTCTAAGTAGCCTCTATATAGGGTTGTCTAGATCTTGGTTCCTCCTAGTAATCAACTATTCCAACACTGTGGAATCAATCAAATTAGTCTTTCTGAGGCCACGCTAGAAACACAAAGTGAGGTTAACAGCTGAGGTACCTAACAAAAGAGGAGGAGGAGGAGCAAAATATTTTTCTAAATTTCAATTTTTCTCATTTCTCTACACTGTACAAGGGGAAGACATTTGTGTCTAAAAAACAAAACATGGAGTCCAGAGTATATGAACTATCCTGCATGCAATATCGCAATTTAAAAGGTCTTCCAAAATGAAGGGAGGGATAACCTTTTAAAAATATAGCCCCTGGGACACCTGGGTTGGTTAAGCAGCTGCCTTCGGCTCAGGTCATCCCAGGGTCCTGGGATCAAGTCCCATATTGGGCTCCTTGCTCAGCAGGGAGCCTGCTTCTCTCTCCGCCTCTGCCTGCCACTCTGCCCGCTTGTGTACTCTCTCTCTCTAATAAATAAAATCTTGAAAAAAATATATTAAAAAAATATATAGCCCCCAATCGTCTCAGTCTAAACAAATGAACACTAAAAGTATTTTAGACATCTGGCAGACAAATACACTAACCACAATCAAACCAAAGACAGGCTTATGCCATACCAACTGTTAGTGGCTATCTGGAAGGAGGAAGAGAGAATACTCCAGTATTCTGACTTGGCAGAACTCAGTACATCTACTAATCTTCTTTCCTAAAGTCAAGGCATAAAGAATTTGAATAAAACTTACTGAAATGTCATTCCCTATATCCCAAAGCAGCTTAAGAAAGTATTCCAAAACCTGGGCAGAGAAAAGTACTTAAAGATTCAGAGGCCACCTCTTTATTTTGGCTCAGGTCATGAACTCAAGGTCCTGAGTTCAAGCCCTGTGTGGGCTCTGCATGGAGTCCGCTTGAGATTCTCTCTCCCTCTTGCTCTCCCTCTGCCCCTCACCCCACCCCCACATGCATACACTTGGGCTTGCTCTCTTGCTCTTTCTTTCTTGAAAAAAAGTCCCTTTTCATATCAATAAACCAAAGAGTTTTGCCTGGGTAATGAAATTATGATTTCATTTTTGTCTTGTCTCTTTTTGTGTTCATCTATTTAAATTTTAACATATAAAAAATATCCAATCAGAATGACAGGCATTTCCATATCAGCATCTTAATCCTCACAAGAGCCATGTTAACAGCTATGTTTACCCTTTAACAAATGTGGAAACTGAGGTTCAGTATAGCAGTTAAGGAAATTTCCTAAATGATCAAAATGCAAATTTGGAATTTGGCTTCGAATCCCCTAAGTCTAAATCAGTTGTTCTCATTACATCTTGGCTAACTTCTTAAAATTCTATACAGGAAGAAAGGAGAGAATGAAGGCTTGAGCACAGAAATGATCTAGAAATTATTGAAGATACGGGGGCTATAGCGCAGTTTCATTTATAGTGGATTTAACCTGCATTCTTGTATCCAGTTTTCTTCCTGCACAACTGTCAGAAAAGATGAAAGAAATTGGGTAAGATTTGCATATGCAACTAATCACAGAAGAATTGCTTTTAGCTTTAACGAAAAGATCCTTTTGTTATCTCAGATTAACATTTTTATTCCTAAATGGAGCAAAAATAACATTTATTGGCTAAGATTATTTCTAATAGACAAGGCTGTTTTCTGTTTACCACCTAGCAGGTAACTATTTGTAAGTCTCACTGAGTATGCCAATACAGAAAAAAAGCTGATACTGAGCTCTCATTTTACAAGAATGTATTTAAATTAACTTCAGTAGCCAGAATTAATGGAAATGGGTAAATGATGCAAAGGTATTCCACAGGGTATTTTGTTTTAATTAGAGATAGGAAATGTGAGTCATTAGAGGTTTTTAAAAATGTTGCCTTCTACTACTCTCCCATATTTTAAATCTAGAAATATAAAGAAAAACTAAAACATGTTAGCCATTATAGTTCAGTTTTTAATATGTATCAGCTCTGAATTTAAATGGAGTAAATTATAAAGAATTTGAAAAAAGAATATAATCTGGATGCATTCAGGTACATGTAATCTTTTTTTTTTCTTAATTTTATTATTTGACAGAGAGAGAGAGAGAGATCACAAGTAGGTAGAGAAGCAGGCAGAGAGAGAGAGGGGGAAGCAGGCTCCCCACTGAGCAGAGAGCCTGATGCAGACCCTGAGATCATGACCTGAGCCAAAGGCAGAGGCTTAACCCACTGAGCCACCCAGGTGGCCCAACGTGTAATAAATCTCACTAGAATGTATCTGTTTACCCATAGGCAGCTATGTCATTTACTATAAAGCTACTACAATTCAAATTTTACAGCATAACTGCATGAATGAACACACATACAAATTAAACAGAAAAGTACATCACAAATAGTTCTGAGTATGTCTTGAAACTTTGATCATGACAAAAGTGAAATTATACTCTAAAAGTCTAAGAATAATCCTTAAAATTGATGCAGAGAAAGCTGTATATCCATTTAAAAGAAAATAAAATTAGGTCCCATACTACACAATATACCATACTATACTGTATACCAAAATAAATTACACCAATTCCATGTATAAAGAGCTTAAAAACTTGCCACTCCATCCTACCAATAAAATGTGTCTTTTGCAAAGATTTTCTCCTACTCTGGCTTATCTTTTCATTTTTTTTTTTTTAAGATTTTATTTATTTATTTGCAGAGAGAGATCATAAGTAGGCAGAGAGAGAGAGAGGAGGAAGCAGGCTCGCTGCTGAGCAGAGAGCCCGATGCGGGACTCGATCCCAGGACCCTGAGATCATGACCTGAGCCGAAGGCAGCGGCTTAACCCACTGAGCCACCCAGGCGCCCATCTTTTCATTTCTTTACAACAATGTCCACAGAGTAGAGATTCTCAATTTTAATTATGTCTGAATTATTTCTTTTATGTCATGTTTTTGGTGTTTATCTAAAAAGTCAATGTCATACCCAAGGTCATTTAGATTTTCTTCCGTGTTGGATCTTTTAGGAGTTTTATAGTTTTGTGTTTTAATTTAGGTCTGTGATCCATTTTCAGTTAATTTTTATGAAGCGTCTAAGATCTGTGTCTAGATTTATTTTTTTGCACATCCAGTTGTTTCAGCACCATTTGTTGATAAGATTACATTTGCTCCCTCGTATTGCCTTTGTTCTTTTGTCAAAGATCAGTTGACTGTATTTACCTGGGTCTGTTTCTGGAATCTTCATTCTATACCATTGATCTATTCATTCTTCTGCCAAGTACCACACTGTCTTGGAGTGCCTGGCTGGCTTAGTTGGTGGAGCAGGAGACTCTTGATCTTAGGATCCTGAGTTGAAGCCCAACATTGGGTGTGGAGCTTATTAAAAACAAAACAAAACCACTGCTTTGATATTGCAGCTTTACAGTAAGTCTTTTTTTTTTTTTTTAAGATTTTATTTATGTATTTGACAGAGAGAGATCACAAGTAGACAGAGAGGCAGGCGGAGAGAGAGGAGGAAGCAGGCTCCCTGCTGAGCAGAGAGCCTGATGTGGGACTCGATCCCAGGACCCTGAGATCATGACCTGAGCCGAAGGCAGTGGCTTAACCCACTGAGCCACCCAGGCACCCTACAGTAAGTCTTGAAGTCAGGTAGTATCATTCCTCCAATGTGGTTTTCTCCTTTAATAATATGATGGCTAGGGATGTCTGGGTGGCTCAGTCAGTTAAGCATCTGCCTTCAGCTCAGATCATGATCCCAGGGTTCTGGAATTGAGTCCCACATCGGGCTCCTTACTCAGCGGTGAGTCTACTTTTCCCTCTGCCTGCCACTCCCCTGCTGTACTCTCTTTCTAAGTAAATAAAATCGTTTAAAAAAATAGTATGATGGCTATTCTGGGTCTTTTGCCTCTCCATATAAATTTCAGAATCAGTCTGCTGATATCTATAAAAATAATACTGTGGTTTTTTTTATTGGTATTGCACTGAATTTCTATAAAGCTGTAAAGAGTTGACATTTTGACAGTATTGAGTCTTCTTATTCATGAACATGGAATATTTCTCAATTTACTTACACTTTGATTTTATTCATCAGAATTTTTCAGTTTTCCTTGTACATATTTTTTTAGATTTATACTGAAGTATTTAAAAGTTTTTCATTTTTGGTGGTGTTTATGATGGTGTGTTTTTATTTCAAATTCCACTTGTTCATTGTTGGTATACAGAAAAGCAATTGCCTTTTGTATATGAACCTTGGATCCTGAAACCTGGTTCCCATCTCTTATTAGTTCCAGGAGGGTTTATTTTTGCCAATTCTTTAAGATTTTCTATATAGATGATCAAGTCCTCTGTGAACAGTTTTATGTCCTTTTTTCACAATTTGTGCACTATTTATTTCTTTTTCTTGCCTTATCACATTAGCAAGGACTTCCAGTACAATGTTGAAAAGGAATAAGGGAGGGCACATCCCTGCCCTGTTCTGAATTTCAGTGGGGAAAGCTTTTAAATTGCTCTCCATTAAATAGGATGTTAGTTGTAGGGTTTTTTCAGTTTTTATCAAGTGAAGAAAGTTCCCCTCTCTTCCTAATTTACTGAGAGTTTTTACCATGAATGAGTACAGGATTTTCTCAAATGGCCTTTCTGCATGCATTGATAGGGTCATGTGATTTTTCTTTTGATATGATGAATTACATTAATTGATTTTTGAATGTTGAACCAGGCTTGCATAGCTGAGACAAATCCCCCCCCCTTTTTTTAACACTTTTTAAATTCAACTGGTTAATATTTTGTTAAGGACCTCAGATACTATTTTCATCACATTTCTATTATGGACTTTTTGTGATCCTAATAAATTTAAGCTATTAATTAGTCCTATGTCATTGTGCCCTTTATTCACCACAGCAGAACCCTGAGGGAATGGACAGTGAATGGTAAGATATAAACTTTTAATTCTTTTATTTATACCCCAATGACCCCCTCCCTCAACAAGTGCTCACAGCTGATGTTTTACTTTTAAAGTCAGATACTGCTCACTTCATTCATTAATTTAACCGATTCTACATCAGAGGGGAATCTTCTAGGAAACTAGGGAGTATTAGTGGTGTTGCAAGTTAGATAGAAAAACCAAGGAGGTCTAATGATGAAGGTGACATTTGAGAAGAGACCTAAACAAGTAAGTGAACAAGTTATGTAGATATTGAAAAGCATATCAATTCATGCAAAGAAAATATCAAGTGAAAACATTTGCCTACTATATTGCTGGAGTATACTAGGAGGAGTACACTGTGTCTGGAACAGAGTGAGAAAAAGGGAGAGGTAGAGGAGATGAGGTCAAGTATAAACATGGAGGTAATAATGTAGGACTTTGTATAGCATTGTACAGACTTCAGCTCTGACTTTGAGTGAGAAAGGAATACACTGAAGTCACATAATTTATCTAACTTATATTCTCAAAAGGTTATCTGGTCACTGTGTTGAAAACAGATTTCAGAGAGGATATAATCAAGGTGGGAGAGAATGAAAGCTTAATCCTGGTAGTAATAGTGGAAGTGGTGACAAATTGTCAAATTCTAGCTATATTTCAAATATAGAACTGACATATTTTGCTGGTGTATTGGATGTAAAAGGAGAGAGAAAGAAAAAAGTCAAAGATAAGTCACAACGTTCTGTACCTGATACGTGGTAGAATGCAACTGCTCTTTTCTATTTTGGAAAGTCTATAGGAAAAACATGTGTGGCTAGGTGTGTATTTGTTTAGATGGTATATTAAGCTTTAAATGCCTATTAAATGACAAAGTAGTATATATGAGACGAGTTCAGGAGGGAAGTCTGGGCTAGAGATAAAAAGTTGAGAATTATTACTGTTGACGATATTCTGAGTTATGAGATTCGAGGAGATCACCACGAGAATTTAAGTGTGGAAAGAAAAAGATGGAAGGCAAGAAAAGCCCAGGAACAGCCCAGCATTTAGAGACTGACGACATAAGTTGGGAACAGTAAAGGAGGCTAAGGGGAGGGGATACCAGAAAACTGGGAGGAATACCAGAAGTGTGTGGTATTCTGGAAATCAAGTAGAGTTTTCCCAAAAGAAAAGCTGATAATTCTAATTCTATGGATAGGTTAATGCTGTTGAGAAATAAAATCACAGAATTTCTACACAATGTAGACATACAGATTTGCTCTGCATTCTTCCTATATATTTAATGTTTTGTTAGCTCTCTATTTTGCCTCAGTATCTTAACATTATATCTAATAGCAATGGGTATGAATTATAGATTACGATTTTATTCACATAAGTGAACAGTATTTTATAAGTAGTATAAATTTTACATTTATAGATTACGATTTTATTCACATAAGTGAACAGTATTTTATAAGTAGTATAAATTTTACATTCTAAAATTGTGCTTGATTACACAAGCACAATTTCTTTCTTTCTTTTTTTAATACAATTTATTTTTTTTTAGGACACTTTTAGTTTCATAGCAAAACTGAATGAAAGGTACAGCCTTTTCCCATATACCTCATACTTCCACACATGCATAGTCTCCCCCAACACCAACACCCCCCACCAGGGTGATATATTTATTATCGCTGATGAAACCTATAGTTATTATCACTCAAAACATCACTATCACCCAAAGTCCACAGTATACACTAGGTTTCACTCTTGGTGTTATATAACAGTAGGTTTGGACAACTGTATAAGAGTATGTATCCATATTATAGTATTGTACAGAGTAGTTCCAAGGCCCTAAAAATCTTCCGTATTCTGCCTACTTATCCCCCTCCTTTTAATCCCTGGAAACCACTAATCTTCTTACAGTCATACTTTTCCTCTATCCTACCCTTGCCAACTACTGATTTTTATATACTGTCTTCACAGTTTTGCCTTTTCCAGAATGTCATATAGTTGGAATCATACAGTATGCTATCTCCAGGGACTGGCTTCTTTTACTTACTAATATGCCTTTAAGGTTCTTCTATATCTTTTTTATAGCATGATAGTTTATTTCTTTTTAGTGATGAATAATATTCACTGTCTGGATGTACCCTACTTTATTTATCCATTCACTTGCTGAAGGACATCTTGGTTGCTCTCAAGTTTTGGCAATTGTGAACAAAACTGCCATAAACATCTCTGTGTAGGTTTTTGTGTGGCTCTAATTTTTTAGATTCTTTGGGTAAATACCAAGGCACATAACTACTGAATCGTTTAGTTAGAGTATGCTTAATTTTGTAAGAAACTTTCAAACTATCTTCCATTTTACATTCCCATAAGCAATGCATCAGAGTTCCTGTTGCTTCACATCCTTAGGATTATTTGGTGACATCAGTGTTTTGGATTTTGGCCACTCTAATAGGCATAGTACTATATGCAGCCTGTTTTTGTTTTTGTTTTTAAAGATTTTATTTTTATTTATTTGACAGAGATCACAAGTAGGCAGAGAGGCAGGCAGAGAGAGAGAGGAGGAAGCAGGCTCCTTGCTGAGCAAAGAGCCTGATGTGGGGCTCAGTCCCAGGACCCTGGGATCATGACCTGAGCTGAAGGCAGAGGCTTTAACCCACTGAGCCACCCAGATGCTCCAACCTGCTGTTTTAAGTTGCATTTCCCTGATATCTAATATCATATTGATGGTATGAAGCATCTTTTTATATGCTTATTTGCCATCTTTACACCTTCTTTGGTGAGGTTCAGTCCTTTTGCCCACTTGTGAATCAGGCTGGTTTTGCTATTGTTAAGTTTAATGAGTTCTTTGTATATTCTGGATAACAGTCCTCTATCAGATGTATCTTTTACAAATATTTTCTGTCAGTCTTCTCATTCTTTTGATAGTGTCACGAAAGATAGTGTCTTTCGTGAAGCACAAGTTTTTAATTTTAAAGAAGTCCACCTTATCAGTTCGTTCTTTTATGGACTGTGTATTTGGTGGTGTATCTTAAAAGCCACTGACATGCCCAAGATCATCTAGATTTTCTCCTGTTATTTTATAATTTTGCATTTTACATTTATGTCTATAATACATTTTGAATTTATTTTTGGGAAGGGTCTAAGGTCTGTGCCTAGGTTAATTTTTTTCACATGTTGATATCCAGTTGTTCCAGCACCATTTGTTGAAGAGACTATCTTTGCTGCATGGATTGTCCTCACTCCTTTGTCAAAGATCAATTAACGATATGCATGTGGATCTATTTCTGGGCTCTCTATTCTATTCCACTGATCTATTCTTTCACCAATACCACACTATCTTGATTACTGTACCTTCTTTATAGTAAGTCCTGAAGTCAGATAGGGTCAGTCCTCTAACATTATTCTCTTTTAATACTGTGTGTTGTCTATTCTATGTCTATTGCTTCTCTCTATAAACTTTAGAATCTGTTTGTGGGCATCTACAAAGTAACCTGCTGAGATTTTAAATGGAATTACACTGAATCTTTAGATCAAATTGAGAACAAGTGACATCTTGACAACACTGAGTGTTCCTGGGGTGCCTGGGTGGCTCAGTGGGTTAAGCCTCTGCCTTCGGCTCAGGTCATGATCCCAGGGTCCTAGGATCGAGCCCCACATTGGGCTCTCTGCTCAGCCAGGAGCCTGCTCCCCCCTTCCCCCGCTTCTCTGTCTACTTGTGCTCGCTCTCTGTCAAATAAATAGATAAATTTTTTAAAAACATATTGAGTGTTCGTATCCATGAATATGGAATATCTCTCCATTAATTTAGTTCTTCATTGTGGCCAATACTTTTTTTTTTCAGTGTCCTCTAAGATTCATTATTTATGCATCACACCCAGTCCTCCATGCAATATGTGCCAGCCAATACTTCCAATCACATACATTCTGCTAAGTATATGGTGGTATCTCATGAAAACAGTGTTTTAGAGTTTTCGTGGATTTGTCTATTTCTCCTTGTAATTCTATCAACGTTTGCCTTACGTATTTTGAAACTCTGATGTTAGATACATAAAAATTTAGGATTACTTTGTTCTCCTGAAGAATTGAAACTTTATCTTTATGAAATGATCCTTTTTATACCTAGTAGTATTTTCTGCACTGAAATTTGCTTTGTTTAATATTAACATAGCCACTCCAGCTTTTTTCTGATTACTATTAGCCTGGTATACTTTTTTTTCTCCATCCATTTACTTTTAAATTATTTGTGCCTTATGTTTAAAGTGGTTTCTTTTATATCACATATAATTGGTTATTTCTTTTATGTCTCATATAAAAGTCTCTCCCTTTTAGTTGAAATATTAAATCACAAGGTTTTTCACTCTGATTAGTGGACGTTGTTTCTTCTAATACTTTCAGATTCTTTTTTCCTTGACTTGGTGCTTTCCTCACATGCATGTGCTTATCAGCACAAAGTAGAATTCAAGGGGGGACCCTTTGCAGATCTTTAAAGGTCTTTCTGTGTAATTTGCTGCTCTCTGTTATTATGTCCTATGACCTCTAGGTATCTACATTTCACAATATATATTCTATTACACATAAATAATATATATAATGTACATTACATATTTTGATATATATTATATAGTATATAGTATATATTAAAATTATATTATATTATATGTAATATATCAAATATTATTCACAACAAAGTAGTATGGTAAGACCCAACTGAAAAAAAGTGTAAGCTTACATTACCGAAATAGAGCTCCTCAGGGAAAATGTTCTATAAATAAAGAGTAACACATCTGGGGGCACCTGGGTGGCTCAGTCATTAAGCATCTGCCTTTGGCTCAGGTTACAATCCCAGGGTCCTGGGATGGAGCCCGAGCAGGAAGCCTGCTTCTCCCTCTCCCACTTCCCCTGCTTATATTCCCTCTCTTGCTCTGTCTCTGTCAAATAAATAAATAAAATCTTAAAAAAAAAAAAAAAGATTAACACATCTTCATGTAATACATTTTCTTTTAGTTTTCTGTACCTAATATATTTGACTTTGTGTGTGTGTGTGTGTCATGATATTCGCCTTCTTGAGTCTCTTTTTTATTATATTCAAATATTTGAGAAATTTCTTTCATTTAGTTTGAGTGACCCAAATATAATTCTTTTACAACCTTGTAGGTAGAAAACATTTATTTTGTCCTCACATTCAAGTTATAATTTTGCTACTTGTATATTATAATTAAAACCATTTTTCATCAAAATTTGGTAGCACTGTTTTATTTTCTTATAATCCAACTTGAATATTTTTTGTTGTTTTGTATGTAATCTCTATTTTTTTCTTTTAGAAAATTTTGTATTTTTCTTTTTCTTTGATCAACTCAATATCCAGCAGAATGAAGCCTTGGTAAATAATTTACACCATTTAAACCTTCTCTGCACTTAATATAACTTTGTAAACTAAAGAACTATATTTACTTAAGGTCTGAATGATTTTTTTTAAATCTTTCTTTGAAAAATAACAACAACCAACAAAAAATAAATAAATAAAATCTTTCTTTGATTATTTCTAGCTGTGCTAGGTAGGCAGAATCACTGCCCACCTCCCTCTCAAAGATACCCATGGCCAACTCTAAGAACCCGAGAGTATGTTAGGTTACATGGCAAAGAGGAATTAAAGTTGAAGAAATTAAGGATGCTCAACATCTAACCTTAAAATAAGACTGTCTCGGATCATAGAGGTGGACCCAATGTTATCATCCTTAAAACACACATCATGCCTCCTTAAAACACAGAATCAGAAGACTCAAAGAAGATATGATAATGGAAGAAAGGTCAGAGTGATGTGATGAGGGGGACACTCAGGTTGTTATTGCTGGATTTGAAGATGAGGAAAGGGACCATGAGTCTAGGAATGGGGGCAGTCTCTAGAAGCTGGAAAAGGCAAGGAAATGGATTTTCTCCTAGAGTCTCCAAAAGGGAATGCAGCCCTACTGACAACTTCATTGTAGGTCAGTGGGATATGTGCTGGACTTCTAATGCATGAAATCCTAAGATAATAAATTTGTGTTGCTTTGAGTCACTAAGTTTGAGGTAACTTGTTAATTCAGCAATAGGAAACTAACACAACACTCTCTCATTATCTGTCTTCTTTGTTTTTAGAATGCCTATCATACCAATATTACATTTTCTTTATTATCCATCCTTTTAATATTTTAGTATATATGTATATATGAAATACATATATTATATATAAATACATCAAGATATATATGCTAAAATATACACATATATGTATGAATTTATATATGTATGCATATATATATATATATATTTGTATATATTTTAAGTGGACATTTCTTCACTTACTATTTTCCCTATTTTTTCACAATGCTAATTAATAAACTTGACTTATTTTATTTTTGACTTGATTATATTTGGTTCTCTGAATTATTCCTGTTTCCTGTGGTCTATTTTATTGTTTGTACACTTTGTTGCTTTCATACAATTTTCCCTGCATTTTCTTGGTTTTGGTTTTCTTTCCTCCTTTCTTTCCTTCATTCCTTACTTATCTATTTGTTTACATAAAGAACTAGAGTTCATGGAATTGGTGTCTGTTACAGGTCCGCTCTGCCCTTGTGAAGATGTTTTCTGCCCAATAGGCCTTTCTCATGAATGAGAGCTCTGTTTACCTATTTAGAAAAAGGGATTCTGGGTGGTATCTCATTCATTTTCTCAGTTTCTCTGTGTGTATGTGTGTGTGTCCATATATGACTTTAGTCTCCTGAACACTTTTTTCAAGGTCAATATAAAATATTTCCATTTCTTGGGACTATATAATTCTCATGATAATGAGATTTTTAAGGACACATTTTTTGTATTTTTTCACTGGAAAAAAAAATCTTTTTTAACAGATTTACTGCATTTTGCTTCTTTCTGTTGTTTCCTTTGTTAGGCATTACAAATAACTTGATTTTAAAGTAAAAGGAAAATTATTCGAAAAACAACTGAAGTTCATGTTTTCAAGCTATGTCTTGAAACTTTAGTCCAGAGATACTTGTAAAATATTTTCACTAATTAGCAGAAATGCCTTCTGTCCTGCAGGATAGGCAGTGAAGATAGCTCAATGATTTGGGGCAATACAGTCCTAAATTAAAGGAGAATATGACAGTGTTCTTCCCTGGTTTTATTAATTCTGAAGCTTTGTATTTCCACATCTGTTTTTGACTGCAGTAAACAAGAAACAAACATGTAACAAATTCGGCTCATTTTTTTTATCCACTAATTTGCTCATCATCTGAGAACTCCTTTGAGCATTCAATTACTCATGTTATCAGAACTATCCTCTTCTTACTCTGTTAGGTCTATTTGGTAAATCCAGCTTACAAAGGGCATCTATCGACCTACTTTGCTCATTCCAAAGACCCAATGAAGTACTTTGGGGCATTGGTGCAAAGAGAGCTTTGCCTGTGCCTATGTGCGTGTATATGTGTTTATTTGTTGTGATACTGTGGTCAGGCCACCGTAGCACTACTTGGGGCTTTCATTTCCGGCAAACTTTTTGTTTCTTACCAAGAAACAGCTTTATTGTGTTCATGCCAAATAAGCATTTGCCTGATTCTTCATACCTTCATTATTTAACTCTTTCCCTAATTTGTACAGCCACAAGCTTGGTCAATAGTTGTTAATTTCACCCTTCAATTTGTATACACTCTTACAGAGTTAACTTCTACCATACTGATGGCAGACTCTATCTGAGCATGCTCAAAAGAGCCAACTGGGTTATTCGTGGGCAGGATACTCTCAGAGGCTGACAGTATCATTGCTGTTGATCGACCTAATGGCAAACACATATGGTTCTTATACCTTCCTGTTTCTGATAATAGGCATTGACAGGCTCTGGATCACAACAGTTGAACCCAGCAGGGATAATTTTCCACTATATGTGGCATGACTACGCCTAAGGATATATATCTTACCTAGCATTTATCTTTTTTTTTTTTTTTAATGCCACACAAATATAAAGCTGTCACTTTAGTAGGACAATAAACTTTCTCTGGCTATGACAGATTCAAAGCAGATGGCACTAGTTTAGAAACATTTCTGAATTAGGTGACTTGAGTCCCTTGACCAGATTAAAAATATGTTTTCCTCATTTCTTGTTAAAGGTGAAATTATTCTAATCTATGTGACCAAAAAACAAAATTAGTGAAATAACAGAGCCCTGTTATTATTATTTTGAGGTAATCTAATAAACAATATGGGAATATTGTTTTACTAATAATTAATAGCATTTGAAAATTATTTTATATGCCATGCATTGCTTTAAGCTTTTAAGAAATTTGCTTATCATTTATTCTTTACATTAGCTCTCTGAGATTGTTATGTTTATTTATGACCCTTGATGAAGCAGCTCCGTTTTCAGGTGAAGCAATTTAGGCACAGAGAGGTTAAATAACTTGTCAATGACTGCACAGCTATAGCAGTAGAGCTAAAATTCAAACCCTGACTGCCCAGCTCCTGAACATATACACTAAGCTACTGTGCTAGTCAACTTTATCAATCATCATCACATTTATTTAATTGGCCTTTAAATTCAGATAACAATTTTTTCTTGGTTCCAAGGAAATAATTTGACAAGCCCAGATCATAATGCTTGGGATGCAAGTCTGAGTCCACATCTGAGGAAACTAAACCATCTGACTCCTAAAAGCACTGGGTATTTATTTTGAGGCTTATTATATGAGTCTGCATTTTAAAAAAACAGGTCCTGTTATGAATAAGTTTAAGAATGGCATTCTATGGGTGATATATCCAACAAATGTTAAAATTCCTTTAGCGACAATGAAAAGTGAGAACATTGTTTCCTACAACGTTAAATGAGTTGATTTGCTTTTGGTGGGCAAACACTGAACTATGTTCAAATAGTTTGAAAGTATTTTGTCAGTATGCTGATATTTTTCTACTCAAAATCAACCACGCTGTCTCCTTTAACAGGTAAGAATGGTGGGATACAGCCTCAGTTGGTACAGTATGAATAAACCTGTACTCTAATGAGTTTGGGTTACAGTCTGGGTTAAACCTGTCTAATGAGTGCCTTCAATTTGGGGGAGACATGGATTCATGATTCCCATTCTCTATGCATATTTTATCACCAACTAATTTCAGGAAGATAAAGCTATGGTTACATAGATCCTATGACAGAGGATACAGTTACTCAGGGTACTTTATGAACTCAAATCACTGGTAAACTGAGGGTAAACACTAACCAATGAATTAACCTAAAACTGATTTTTTCGGAGAGGTCCTTTATTCCAATGGTTTTCACCGTGATCCTTCTCTTTTTCCATTGGAATTAAGACCTAAGTCTCACTTTCAGGTTCACCTTTTAGTTCTTCTGCTGTACAACTGGTCACCTTCCCCACCAGATGCCACCAGATGCCAAAAAGAAGCCTGAGTACTTTGAAGTCATGACACAAGTTATTTCTATAGAGAGAAACTTCTGTCCAAGAAGGAATAATACTAGAATAAATATATGAGGAAATATATAGAAAAATGACTTGAAAAATAAATTGAATATATAAGAGCCCAGCAGGGATATATATGTGCATCTGAGTATGTCTTTTAGAGAATAAGGTTCTCTCAGAGGGAAAAAAAAAATAATAATACTCTTACTGTTTCCAAAATTAACCCAAATAATATCTCTAAATAATTTCAAAACCATATGTGTGTGTATAGTTAATGTTAGCATTGTATATTATTCGTGTTATGTTCTCCCTCTATTCACAGGAATGCACTGCCTTTAAGGTTTAACCTTTAATGCTGATTTTTGTATATGGCTGAAGTTTCACACAGTAAGGATCAGTTCAAGGATTTCTTCCTCCAAGAGCCCTGTATTCTATTACTTAATTTCCTTTCAATGGATTTGCAGATGACAGTCCATGAAAACAGAGGTGGTGGAAAACAGAGGACAACCACATGTGGAAAAGACTCTGGAACTCTTACAATGTGTTTTCACAGTCTGCATCAGAATTCTACAGGTGTTCTGCTGAACTGGTAGTGAAATGAGGATGGAAAGTTAGAGCGTTAGTGTGTTGGTAACTTTCAGCTTGTTTTTTTTTTTTTTTTTCCTTTTCCCATGCTATGAATTAAAAATTACAAAAAAAAATCAGGAAAAGAGGAATAGTTAAGAACAAAATAATCTGTCAAGATAGAGAAATTCAGAATCTACCTAACAGATGCACAGACTGTTAAGAGCTGGGTTATAAGAGCTAACCTTCTTTCAGCTCCATCATTTTATAGAAACTTAGAGATTCCAAGAGGGAGATGACCCTGGTCAGATCAGACAGCGAATCGTGATCAAGGGGAGACTCTTGGCTTCTGTGAACATGGAAGTACTACATACCTCTTTACCTAAGAATGTGGGCTTCATCATAGAGTTTATAGGGGTCTGGTTTCTGCTTTGTCTCCCTTTTTTACATGGCTATATTCTTTCATTTGCTCTCTAGAACTGAATTTCCTATACATTTATTTTCGTTAGCCCTTCATTTTCAAATTGTAGGTTGAATTTTTAAGAAGTTGGGGAGACTATTCAATTTCAGAAAGTTAACAGCCTGTTGTTAAAGAAAAGCAAGACAATTACAATGCCTATTTCCCTGGGTATTCCCTGTGCACGTCATAGGTCAAAAGAGTACCTGTAAAGTGATTTCAAAATGTATAAATATCACCTAGGGTATATAACCTACTGGTTCAGAACAAGAGCTCTGAAATTGCTTTGCCTGGGTCTTTTTCTCAACTCCACCACTTCCTTAGTGGTGGGGCCTCAGTACTGTTATTTAACTTCTGTGTCTCATTTCCTCGTTTGAAAAATAAGGTAATAACTGCACCTCTCTTTCAGTGCTGCGGCATGGGATTAACACATGTTAATGTGTTAGGCATGCTTAGAACTAGGTGCCATTCTAAAGCTGTTAAGACTGATCTTCTTATTGTCATTTCTATAATTATTACTGTGTTGACTGTTCTTGAAAAAGTTTCCTAGGAGTACTTACTTGCTGTTATTTTTGTCATATGTTCTCTACATCCCACTTAAAATTTCTATCAAAACCTGCAAGGCTGTTTTCAGATATCTTATACCTCTGCACTGTTTGTCACAGCGAAAATAAAAGGAATTTTGGCTTACCTTGATCCACAAGCCAGGATTTTTATTTTCTCCCATTCATACATATTGGTGAACAGACATGCAACAACAGCTTTCGGTGGGACCCAAATATTCAGGCTCTGTGTAACTCTACACTATCAGGCACATATGTTGGTCTTTTAAGACCCAAAAGAGTGTCAACTAAGGCATCAATATTTTAGGAATATGAGGTATGCTTTTTGTTGACTAGTTGAACACCCCAAAAAAGAAGACACAGAGATGTTTTGTATCACAACTGTTTGAGAAATACTCAGAACCCTAAGATGTGGCTGACACCTTCCCCATCAGGCAGAGCTTCCCAGGATACCATTATCTTTCACTATGAATAGATTTTTCAAGCAACGCCAATAATTTTGTGACTACACCGCTCAATTCCCCATAGCACTAACACCGAGTACATAAAAGAGAAGTTAAAATATGTCTGACTGCTTCCAGCATAACCATTAGGTTTCTTTTATTTCTATACTCCCTCAAATATAAGGTGGACTACTAAGACAAATGGTCTCTAAATACTAACAAGAAATGTGGGAATAAATGGGAGACAATCAAGGTGAATTTTGCCACAGCATTAATTTTTTTTTATAAGGAGCCATACACACCGAAAGGCTATAATTCAGGGGAAGCATTGTCCTGTCTGTTCCCTAGGAATGAGAAGAAGGAGCAAAAGGTGAGAGAAGATTTCTGGATAAGTCAAAGAGTTTTCTCCTAATTATAGCTGTATAACGGGGAACAAACTGCCATAGAAGGCTGCAATCTGTCTGAAGCTGAAGAAGACAATGTCACAGTTATTTCTTTCAAATACAGTTGTTCAAGCACAGACTGGTTGATCGTCTGTCAGAGATGCTATAGAAGGGAGAATTTTGTCCCAACTATGAGAATGAATAAGATCACTTCCAGCTCTAAGGCCTAAGTTGTAATTTAATCACTAACCCCACCCATCATTAAGAGTGACCTCAAATAATTCCAAGTCCATTCATATACTCATAACATTCTTTACACACTCAATCAACAAACCTTGAATGACTACATCAGACACTGTTCCAAGGCTGGTGTAGAACAGGAATAAGAAAGGTAACACAATTTCAGCCATTGTGGAGCTTGCATTCTTTGGAAAGAAGTTCATCCAACTGCAAACAGACAAAAAAAAGATAAATGTTATTTTTTATTATTCCATAACTGTTCTTGAAAAATTAGTAAGTGCTGTGAAGGAAATAAATAAAGTAGAACGATAAATTGTGACTAAGTTAGGCTACTAGGATAATCAAGACAAAAATATTTTTAAGGAACGAGTGCCAAGGAACAGAATGGAGCCATTTACGGAAAAGTTTCTGGAAATAATCCAGAAAAACGAAAATGGCAGGAGCAAAGCCCCTGAGGCAAGATCTAGCTAAACCACAACCAAGGAACAAAAAGAAGCTAAAAGGTTAGGTCAGGAGATAACCATATAAATTTCTACCAGCTGGTCCCTAACTTCAACTATATGTGGATATTTCTTGCAGTGAGTTAGACATGTATATCATCCAAAAAAAAAAAATTGTTGATTTGAAATTACATTGGAAATTCTGAGACTCTTGACAAGGGCACAACCTTATTAAAGATCACAGCCATCATTTTCAAAAGTTTCACTTTGGCAATCACTTGCAGACATTTAACAGGGGTGTTTAATATCCTCCCTAAAAGATTGGGCAGGGAAGAACAAACATTCTAGCATGTCTGCAATGTGAACCTAGTGTCTCACAATTGAAAATTGGCTGGAGCTTACCCTGCTGCTTTGCCAGCAGACCAGCATTTAAAGTCTTAAATTCCTGTCCGTTCATCTGTAGTTGTGTTTATGTCTCTCACTTAAGCAGTTTTCAACACACTTCTGTGGTTCTTTTGATACAGTGAACGTGCAGGTGTATGTCTGACTATGCCAGGGATTGTGTCCAGATCTAGTCTTTATTGCTAAAACAGACATCTTTGAGTATTTGAATCATTGCATATGCCATATTTACTCTTGTGTAGGTAGGCCAATTTTCCTCCAGCTAAAGATATAACTTAAAATTATTTCTCCCCACTTACTCCTCCACTCTTCCCATTGCTTATGCTAAATAATTCAGCTCACTGCTCCAAAAGTGAATGTGAGTCACCCAACCCATCTACATGCTTTCAGGGTTAGAGAGAAGGTCAGAGCCTGCAGGAAAAGGAGTCTATACCCAACAGACTTAGGCAAAAACTCTGGCTATCTGTCTCAACAGATCAAAATAATTGCTTCACCGGGACCAAGATTTTATTTTTATTTTGATCTCATTTCCTGGAAAAGACACACAATTTGGGGAGACTAGTTAGACACAGGGGTGAAAAATGCATTGCAGCTAGCCTATTTCCGAAGTCTCCTCTGAAGCCCAGGTTTTGAAACCTTTGCAATTATGAATTGGAAATCCATGTTACATAATACATTTCTGGAAAAATGCCCAAGACACATATATACTCTACGAAGGTCTAATATTAACATTAATCTAATGAATGGTATATTAGAAAAATGATTTGTGTGCATCCTAATGGAAAGCATATTTCCTGAGCAAAGCTTGTGGATTAAAATGCAAAAAATAACTCCATTCCCTAAACATAGCTTCCAGCTACCGCATCAACCAATGAGATCAGTTGGTGCATCTTTGCGGAATGCTGAGTGATTGCTCTTTTTTGTTGTTGTTGCCCAAGGGAAAGCATTTTCCAAATCTTGTGCAGGTGTCTAAGATAGACTACCTAAAAGGAAAGAAACTGAATTCTCCTTTTTGAGCCCCTGGATGACTCCCTTCGTATATAAGTTGTTTTTTTTTTTTTTTTTTTAAACTAGTTCATTTTTCAAATGCAACAAAAAACCAAGCCCCTGTTTATCCCAGGGGGTTAATTTGGTTAAACTTGATACATCATATTGTGACTGCTTCATATTGTACTCCAAAAGCCACATCATCTTTAATTTTTTATTTATAGTGATCTTCATATTCATTTCTCAACTGAGGCAGGTACTTCAGGGAAAGCTGGCATTGAGCTCCAATTTTTTTTTCCTCTTTTTGTAATGAGTACTTTTTGGCCCTTAAGAAACAGCACTGACAGTAGTTTTGTTTTGTTTATTTATTTTTGTTTTTTGTATTTAAAAGCAAGAGTTTCAGACTGGGGGTTCTTTTTAACCTGCTAAAGAGAGAATCAGCCTTTGTCACTCAGTAGGTGACTTGGCTTTAAATAAATCAGCATCCCACTATTCTTTTTTAAAGCACATTTGTCTTCAAAAGCTATGGAGCCTGAACTGAATGTTTCATGTAGCTGACTTCTGATTATTAACAGGTGACAGTGAGGAGAGGCTCTAAAGAGAGGCTTCAGTGACGTAGGAGATGAGAAATTAAATGCTCTCTGCCAAGTACAAATGAATTCATGGGTAGAACCCAGGGTCAAGGCCAACAGATTCATAATTGCATTTTAAGGAATCTAAATCCCATCTCGTTGTCCTGAGAAGCAGCCAGAAGAACTTCAAATCAAGGTACACACAGAACTGAGAAATGTCCCGTTTTTCAGGTCATTGGCTGCCAGCAGGGGCAGAGTGGAACTTAAAACCATAACCCAGGGGTTGGGAGTCACTCTGGGGTGGAGCCATCCAGATTAACACACACCCATGGTGCCAGCGGTGGAATTTAGACTTTCAGCCTGAAACAACACTGATCCAGGACTCTTCAACTTCAGCTCCCATGTTATGGACAAAATGCTCCCCTTAGGGCCTCCATTTCCTCCACAACCAGTATTCTCCTGGTACTACCAACACTTTTCCCGTTCTTCACCGAACTCTTTCTTGGGCTCTGCATACAGTTTGGAGTCTGATGGTCTGTTCCATTTCATCACCCTCAGCAGGAACATGGATAATGTCCTCAGAATCAAAGGTGCTCTGTAAATGACATCTGCCAAACATTATTATCATGCTGCATGTAGATCTTTGGTCTTGAGTGCATATTAGGAAATATTATCATCTTTTACTGCTTCTGGCATGATTACAAATTAGTGCTCTTCTAAGAGAGCCCAAGAGAGCACAAAATGAGGATTTTATTAAGAGTCATCCTGATAGGAGACTGCTTGATAAAAAAGGATGGAACACTGGAACTGGGGTCCATGAGCAACCCTGTCATAAGCTAGCTGCAAAAAGGCAAGCAAATCACTTAGCTCTCTGGTCTTCTGATTCCTCATGAAAAATGAGATATCTGGGGTAAATGATCTCTGCAATCTCTTCCAGTCCTAAAACTCCAAGACACAGAAAAGAGAAGGGATACTACTTCATTAGTGTTCTGGGCTCTCTTTATCTAGTAAGAGATCCTTATCACATTAGAGCATGATTTTTCTTTCTCAAACAGGTTTCCAGAAAGGTGGTGGAAGGCCCTTACAGGGTTAATTTGCTTAGCTTTTGGTTTAGATTCCTCCGGCACATTGTGTCCAACCTTAATATTTTACACTGTAAGCCATATCATCTTTTATCTATTATTTATAGTGATCCTCATATTAATTTCTCAATAGCAGCTGGTGCGGCAGGAGGGACAAGTCATTGATCTTCCAATTTATCCACTACTCTTACATATCCTGAGGTTGAGGCAGCCTGGAGAGATTGATGGGAGCACTGGCACCCACCCAGCAGCTGTGTGTTCCTCATGCATGAAAATCAACCACAGGAAACCAAAAATCGACAATTGGCAGCAATATCAGCTACCTCTGTAATAAATATAACAGGGCATTCTTTAATAATTGAATGGGGTGTCGGATTGGGTAATGAAAAACCTCCTGTATGAGACTGCCAGTAGAGCTTTGGACTGACCGGGAGGTGGTACATTTTGGGATAAGGTGGGGAGGAGTGGGGAAGGCTGTTTGCAGATGTCAGCCTCTCATATAAGTGAATATTCTTACTCCTTGATTCTCAAGCAACTCATGATACAGAGTCAGCCCAATACCTCATTTGCTGTAAAGCCAAATACTCCTTGTGAAATATGCATTTTTTAAAATTTTTCAAGAAAAACAACAGATCCTTACATCATGTTATTGCTCAACAATGTAAAAGGAAATGGCCCATTGAGCCCCATCCACTATATTAGTCACAGATACCAGGTGAGCAGTGATGCCCAGAGCTTTGAATCACAGCTTTTCACTGGGACAAACCATTAACTGATTCTTAAAGGAAGGTCTTTATTCCTTATCATGGCTGAGCAGTGGCCTCCAGCAGGCCTAGCTGTGGTCTCAGTGGACTTGAGCCCCTGAGAGCAGTTTGACCCTGAGCAGTTTGACCCTGAGCCCCTGAGAGCAGTTTGACCTCTTCCCCTGCCTGCTCCTCAGCTAACCTGTCCTATTTGAACTCAGGTGTTGTAGACCTACTTGATCATCAGCTTTGGGTCTGTCTGGATGAAAATCCACCCGCTGAGGCCTAGCTCTCTTTTTTATTTATCTGTGACAGGGAAAACAAAGGTATAGTGATGCTGTGGTGGCAGCGCAGCAAAGAGCCCACAGGCGTGGCTAGTGTGGAACTATGAGGAAGCAAAGCTTCCCCATTAGCAGCCTGTGAAAATATTCCATTCCTCTTGGTTATTACTCAGCATGCATACTATATAGACACATGTATTATCTCTGCATTTTTTTTGTATAATAGATTGACTAATAATGCCCTCCAGGGATAAACGGGAGTGTCAAGCTGCTCAGAAATTTCAGGCATAGAACTGCCAGGAATCTATTTACTTCTAACAAAACGTGTTACAGAGATTTTGAGTGTACATGGGGTTTGAGCAATGTTATGATTTTCACAGATAGAGCCTCACAAAGGGTTCTGCCCAGTGTGCATTTTATCTTCCTCAAATGAACAGAGGCTGAGTCAATTCCTTTGAGTGTCAAAATCACAGTAAGTATGTTAAATGGCTTAATCTCATACAGGACCATTGTCTGAAATAAACAGACAATAAAAACAGATAATTGTTCCAGCAGGACTGTTCAATTTAGGCACTTTTTTATTTTGTTTCTCTTTTTTCCTTCAACTTAAATACTATTTTCTCTTTTTGTTCTCTAATCAGGTCTTATTCCATAATTAGCTATAAAATAAAAAATTCTAGTGGAAACTAGCTCTTAGATGAAAACTAAGACATAAAATGTAATATTACCTGTGCAAAGCAAGTCAGACTCACTAAATACAATGGGTAGAGTTTTGGAGCAGCCCCTCAACCAGGGTTGCTATTAACAGAGTGGTAACAGTAACAGTAATTGAGTGAAGGAATAGTAATGATATTGTGTGTTCCTACAGAATATAACAATCTTCAAAATATTTGTAAGTGCATTGTTTCACCTGACCTTCAAAATAACCATACATGGTAGGCAGGCCGGGTGTTCTTATTCCCATTAACAGACAAGGAAACTAAATTTCAAACATATTAAAACAATTCACCCATCTAAGAAGCCACGTAATCAGGTTCTCTATTAGTCTAGGTTCCTCCCTGCGAATTAGTAGGCTATTATAAAGCAACAACGTTAATAATCAAGAAAGAAGCCAAAACAACATATCCCCAGAACTTTCCTGTTCAGAGGACTTTGGAGGTAGCTATTGTTGGATGGGGGTTATTAGGGACGCAACAAGAATTTGGGGGCTCTGTAAAATGTATCAATCCAGGAGGGGGGAGTGTAGGTAATTTAAAAAATGTAATCTGTAAGATACCATACAATTTGACATTCACCTAAAAATAATTCAAATTGGGGGAGTAAAGGGCTCATATGTCTTGAGACAGTTTTTTAAAAAAACATTCCCTAAAGAAGCATCCTGCTTACCTATATTTTATAGCCTTAGCTGCAGAGTTTATGTGAACTATTTCTTCCACTTTCCCCTCTAAAATATAATCCTCTATGAGACAAGAACACTGCAATATATGACTCTTTTGAGGAAGGAGAGTTCTGGAGGATTGCGAGCCCATGCACACGAAAAAAAAAATCACTTAACTCATGTGTTTACTAACACATGAAGGAGGAAGGTAGGATAATTGATGTCTGTCACCGACTATTAAGGCATTCTTCATCCAGGATGGGATACTTTGCAGCCATAATGCTCCCTGCCACCCCTGATCACTTGCCGTGAATCTCTGTGATTCTCCAGGGATCTGCTCAACACTGGCTTCCTGCAGGAGAGCTCTGAAGCCCTCACTGAGCAGGTGTTAGACCCATAACAACTCTTTCTCTACCTATGAGAATCAGGATTATCATGTGAATGATTTAGGCAGCCAGGTGATCCTACTCAGTAAAACTTTAACCGTATTATCCAAGCTCTGAAAAGCTACCAATGAAAATATATAAAATGGTTGGGTGCAGGTACCTAAGCAGCCTCACCTTACTGCACACACAGTTATCTTCAGCTGAATCACATGCCCTTCCCTATGCAGTCTGATATTACCGAATGAACAAAACTTAAATATGCCAAAGTGAATTGAGCAGTATGGAGGCGTCAAAAATGGGAAAAGTGATCATCCAGATTCTAATGATTCAACACAAACTTGTGTCTTTAAGATGGTGAAGGAGTCTCTGGAGGAAGAAAAAAACATGAAGAATGCTAAGGCATAATAGTGAGAAGCAGCATTTACCACCACTAAGAATGTTAATAAGAAGCTGCATCACTGGTTACTTAGGAATTCAGTGCATTTTCTTTGCTTTATCTTCACTTAAAGCCACCTAACATAAATCCCAGAACTGCTGAGAAACACGCTTGTCAAACCTCTGCAACAGCTTGGGACTCTGTTATATAAACTTTGGGAGCCTATTAAACTTGAAATAGAAAGCCCTTTGAAAATAGATGTTCTTATCTGTTTTGGCATATTCATCCCCTTAGGAGAGTTGTGATTCAGAGAATATTAAATAATAATACATTTTTTTTAAAAAAGCAGTTGAGAAAACACAGCACTTCAAAAGGCTTAAATCTGGAAGCATTTCAAATACGAGGTTTAGGATTACCAGTAAAGTTTATAATCTCCTAATTATTTGAGAATGAGGGCACTTTTATGTGTCTCTCTTTTTGGAATCACTGGAAATATCAATTAAACATAACAAATTAAGAGAAATTCCCTGGAGATGTGGGAGCTTATTATGCACAATGGCCTTATGCTAGTGCTTAACAATTTGTCTTTAATCAATCCAGAAAAGTTTCCTAAATCCAAGAAATTTGATGGCAATAATTTAGGGCTCAATTAAGCATTTGTATCCTACAATCATCAGAATTGCATTTAGCTTTGAAAAATGATAATTTGTGCCTAAGCCATGTTTACCAAAGTTGACACCAACAAAATCTCTCGATTTCCATGGGGGAACTTCTAGTTTTCTACCGTTCCTGCTCTAGCAATGTTTACGCAGTCTCCACATGCATGAAGCTATATGCATGAAGCTTCATGGTGACTTGCCACAGTCACCAGCAGCCACAGGCAAATCATTTATTACCAGATGCCACGACTGTCACTGGGAATCTTTGCCACCTGAGACAGGGACATGAGTCTTCAAGAGTTAGGCTCTGTTCCTCCAGTGCAAAGAAGCCACGGGTGTTCTGGTGGATGTGGGGTAAATTTCATTTTCTCCTTTTCTGTAACACATTGCAAGAGGGTATCAAAAACTACTGCTGTGTTATCAATGAATTCTACTTTATTACCTTTTATTAAGAGTCTCAATTCTCACAAGAATTACAATGTATGTATTTTAAAGGAAATAAACTACACAAAAATTCAGCTGATAGACACCGACTTTGCTGTTCTTTGGTCTGTTTTTCTTAAGAGCAACTTTTGTTCTTAATTTTATAATGACTTTATAAAAATATAATTGACACCCAATACACTGAACAAAAAGAGGGGACAAGAGAGAGAGCACAAGCAGGGGAAGCAGTAGAGAAAGAGGAAGAAGCATGTCCACTGCTTAGCAAAGGACTTGATCCCAGGACCCTGGAATCATGACCTGAGTTGAAGGCAGATGCTTAACTGACTGAGACACACAGGTGCCCTAAAGTACACAATTTAATAAGGTTCCAAAATATGCACATATGATTAAACAATCATACAATAAGGAAAAAAAAAAGGACATACGCATTTACCCACAAAAGTTTCTTTGTGCCCATTCATAACCCCCTTCCACTCTTCTCCATCCTGCTTTTCCCAATCGCCAGGTGACCAGTGATCTGCTTTCTATCATTATAGATATAGTGGCATTTTCTAGAAATTTATGGAAATTGATTCCTGCAATGTGGAATCTTTGGTTTCTTTCACTCAGTGTAATTATTTTGTGTCTAATCCATATTTTTGCATGTATACATTATTTCTTTGTTTTGCTGAGTAGTATCCCATTGTATGAGTGCCACAGTATACATGTTCATTCACCTGTTGATGGATGCTTGAGGTGGTATAGAATCTAGCTAATAAAAATAAGGATGTTAAGAACACTCATGTACAAGGCTTCATATGAACACATACTTTAATTTTTACCAAATAAATAGCTAAGAGTTGAAGGGCTGGGTCATGTGCTAGGTGCATGTTTAACTTCTAAAGAAACTGCCACAGTTTTCTGAAGTGATTGTACCATTCTCCTTCCCCTAGCAGTGTATAAGAGTTCCATTTCCTATGCTTACTCACCAACACATGGTGTAGTCAGACTTTTTTTTTTTTTTTTAAATTTCAGAGTATGAGAGGGAAAGTAGCACAAGCAAGGAGTGGGGCAGAGGAGAGAGAGAGAAGCAAGCTGCCTATGGAGCAGGGAGCCTGATGTGGGGCTCAATCCCAGGACCCTGGGATCATGACGCAAACCAAAGTCTGATGCTTAACTGACTGAGCCACCCAGACGCCAAAGACTTTTTAATTTTAGCTACTCAACAGGTACACAGTGGTTTTAATTACCATTCAGTTAATGAATGATGACACAGAAACTTCCTGTGCTTATTTGCACTGGATGCATATCTCTTTGGAGAGAACTCTTTTCTAATATTTTTACCCATGTATCAAGCTTTTAAAACCTCTCTATACTGAGTTTTATGAGTTCTTGGTGTTCTAGACACAAATATTTTCAGATATATGATTTGAAAAGGTTTGGTGCCAGTCCATGGTTTTCCTTTCATTATCTTAATAATGTCTTTTAAGGGTGCCTGGGTGGCTCGGTGGGTTGGGGTCTCTGCCTTCGATTCAGGTCATGATCCCATGGTACTGGGATCGAGCCCAACAGTGGGCTATCTGTTCAGTGGGGAGCCTGCTTCCTCCTCTATCTCTCTGCCTGCCTCTCTGCCTACTGGTGGTCTCTGTCTCTCAAATAAATAAATAAAATCTTAAAAAAAAAAACCATATTTAATCAAAGGATAGAAACACCAAACTTAACACCAAAGCCAAGAGACTTGGAAGTCATCAACCACAGAAAGATTCTGATCCCTTTCTAGAAGGCAAAAAGTGAAATGTAGGCGTGGTGGACAGAATGATCAAGTCAAGACTACCCTGAGAAGGGGCTGCACAAAGCCAGTTTACTTCTGCTGAGCCTCGGTTAGAGTAAAGAGAGAGAAGAGGGGCTGAAAACAAGGAGACAAAAGTCCAGAATAAAAGTTCACTTAATGAGCTCCAAGGATCACTCACTAGGCCCTCCATATTACTCTGTATGAATTACAATAGATTGTTGGTGAGGGAAATAAGGGAAAGGGAACCAGTGGTCAGCCACAGGTTCTTAGCTAGAGTTCACTGTCATTACTACCAATTCCATCCAAGGCTGCCCACCCATGGCTTCATTTGCCATAACTGAAGATAACTGCTTCATAAATTGTCAAACGAGGAGTAGTCTTTCTGGCAACTTTATCAATAGCTGTTATTGTTAAAATATTTTCATTCATGACTAAATCAATCGTTTTTAAAAAATTTTACCTTGACAAAGTCTATCTCAACCTGTTTGCTTCGGCCAAGCCATAATATTACCTAAGAATAACGACTTCCCAATTAAATTATTTCATCTTACGAGGACAAGTAAGAGAATGGTCTGTATTTTGAAAAAAGCACCCTGTCCCTGTTCCCATTTGACAAGAAAAATGAAGAGGTAGATTTTTCTGGGATATCCTTGCCCAAATTTCTTTTATTGTCCTGAAGTCCTAACACTCATCATGTTAATTCTTCCTCCTTTGGGGAAAAAAAGAGATAGAAATCATATGACTGTGGGGCGCCTGGGTGGCTGAGTGGGTTACGGCCTCTGCCTTCGGCTCAGGTCATGGTCCCAGGGTACTGGGATGGAGCCCCGCATAGGGCTCTCTGCTCAGCAGGGAGCCTGCTTCCTCCTCTCTCTCTCTGCCTCTCTGCCTACCTCTATGCCTACTTGTGATCACTGTCTGTCAAAAAAATGAATAAAAAAATCTTTAAAAAAAAAAATCATATGACTGTAATTTTCTGGGATATTCTTGTCCAAATTTCCTTTTATTGTCCTGAAGTCCTAACACTCATCATGTTTAATTCTTCCTCCTTTGGGGAAAAAAAGAGACAGAAATCATATGACTGTAATTGATTGTTTTCAGGTATGTCAGAGGGGACCACCTTTTGCAGAGTTCCTCTAAGAAATCTTGGCCCAAAATTTCTACCAACTTGCTATTTCTGTTCAAAATAAAAAAAAAAAAATCAAGAAATTGTTCCTTACTGGACTCTTCTCAAATGATATCAAGGAATTATGGCTAAATGTCATAGCTGTAAATCATTTCTCCTCCTAGAGAGTTTAGAAAGGCCTTCTAATATTTGTCCTTTTTTGCAAGCAGAATGTGCGTCTGAGTGCGACCTTCTGTGTCCCACGAACCCCAAAGTTTCGTAAGGACGCAAGTCCAAATTTGCTCCACCAACAGAGCTCTAAAACTAATTCTGTAGCATATGAATCATGTCCACAGCTATTTCAAATACAAAAAATAAAAATATATACAAAACTTTAAAATATATACACTTTTTTTTTAACTGATCAGTATGATTCTTGGTTCTGAAACTTTTGCATGTCATATTCGTAATGTGCAACATCAGCCCCATGAGAGAGAGACACTTCAATGAAGTAAGCTGAAGGGCTGCCTGGGTGGCTCAGCCAGTGAGGCGTCTACCTTCAGCTCAGGTCATAATCCCCAGGTCCTGGGATGGAGCCCCACCATGGGCTCACTGCTCAGTGCAAGGCTGCTTCTCCCTCTGCCTGCTGCTCCCCCTGCTTGTGCGTGCTCTTTCTTTCTCTCTCGCACTCTCTCTCTTTCTCTCTCTGACATGTAAATAAATAAAATCTTAAAAAGAAAATGAAGGAAGCCAAAGAAAGGAGATTCAAACTAGGTAAAGCCATGCGTAAGCTAAGACTGTTTTGAAATCTTTCTCAGCATGCGGAAGCTTCCAGCTCCTAGACAGTAATACACGTTCCCCTTGCCACACTCCCAAGAGTAGGTCTCCCCTCTTGTGCATAAGAACGTCTAGAATTACATGTATGTGCCAACGATGTGGAGTGAACCTGGCTGGCATACTCACAATGACCAAACTGTATGGATCTGACTTTAGTCCATTACACTGCTCCACTATTAACTTGAATAAATGATGGATTTGCTTTCTAGACATGAACCAGCTTCTCATCTATATGGAATAATCCACCGGTGCATTCCTTTCAGGTGGATAACAATTTATCTAGACTATAACCTTTATATATTTCCATAACATCTTCAAATATCATCTTACATATCTGGATCCACATATCTGGATCCTTCAAAGTAGACCAAAGAGCAAACCGGGTCTGCAAGGCTGAATTACGACTGGGGGATGGTACAAGGCTCGCAACTCACGGTCCGTGACCCCCGTCTTCTGAGATCAGAATCCAGTGTGGTCCCTGATCCATTTGAACAAAAGAAGACTTCATATTGGGCAGTGGCTGTGCTCACTGTGAGTACAGCAGCGCCGTGCTCAGGACCCTAAGAACTACAAAAATTAAAAATTGAAATTAAAAAAAACCACACACACACTACAGAGTAAGAGCTCTGGCATCACTCGGGCTGGGCTGGGTTCGAATCCCGACTAAGGCACTACCTTCTGTGTGACCCCTGCCAAATTCCCAAAAAACAAAGAAAGAACTTACGGCCGGAAAGGGAGGCCACGGAATACAGCATCTAGTCGGGTCAGGGTTCGGAGTCGGCTCAGAAACCTCTGCCGCTGGCCAGGTGACTCTGGTGGCCTGGCTCCAGGCCTCGCAGGGAAGCAGGGAAGTTCCCTCGAGCAGCAGGCCACCCCTCGCAGCGCTAGGGGGCTCCCGCGCTCGCTTGTTTGGCTGGCTCCGGGGAGGGCTGGCAACACACGGCGGGGGCGTGGGGACCACCGCAGTCCCACAGAGCTCCCCACAATATGGCTGCCCGGAGGCGGCCATATTGGGACTAATCAACTCCCCACGTCAGAAGGAAGTCCCAGGCCCTGGAGGCTGGTGGGCGGGGCCTTCCAGGCCCTGGAAGCTGGTGGGCGGGGCTCTGAGGCCTCGCCCTTTGCTCTCTTCCCCCGACTTGGGCCTGCTCCGCCCTTCTCTGTGACGTGCTCCAGGCATATATCACAAGCACGGGGCTGGGTAGCTCAGTGCCTGCTAGACCTCGAGAAGAGTTAGGACCTCCGGAGGCGCTCTCCGAGTTTCATACTCTTGTCTCGCGATCGTTTGGCACACTGCAAGCGCTACATGGGCAATCTGCTTAGTAAGTTTCGTCCCCCGCCCCGCCGCCGTCCCCTGCCAGGCCGAGGTCGCCCGCTGGTCTCTCCTGCCTGCTCAGCCTCCCATCCTGTCCGGCACCACCCGGCTGCTCCGGCTGCTCCGGCTGCTCCCACACCTTCCCACTGCCCTGGGCACAGGCCATTATTCCACCAGGATCGTAGGCCTTTACCAGCTAGCTTTCATGTGGAGCCAAAGAGACGGTATCCGCTCCCTCAGGCCGTGTGTTCCCCTGTGGGCCTCCTCCCCTCGGTGAACTGGACGGACCCTCCGAAAACACCTGGACGGTCTGCTTGTACCTCCATGATGTTCAGACCCTCGAGAACTGTGAGGATCCCTCCACCCCGGCAGAAATTCACTGTCCTGCCTTCCCAACCCGAGCAGACAGTGGAGGCTGCAAAGCCGAAACCATCCACTTACCTCCCCCGTTCCTGCCCAAAGGGGGTGGGGGAGAAGGTCCAAGAAGCGCCCAGAGAAGGGAAGGAAGATTGGGGAGACGCCAGAGGGCAGGATGATGGGAACAGGGCCCCCCACAGCAGTGGGGATATACTGTTCACATCCAGGCCCCTGGAGCCCCGTGGACTGCTCAGTTCCCAGCAAGGCAGCCCTGCTCCTGGGGACCCATCTCCCAGTCCCTCAGGAGACAGCTTGGGGGCAGACACGCAGACACCTCGGGCGAGCTCCCCCTCGCCCCCAACAGAAAGACCTGTGGTCACCTCCGAGGGCACAGCTGGTGACGTTGCTCCTCTTCGGAAGCCTGCTCCAGAGGCAGCAGTGCTCTCCGACCCAACCCCAGGCTGCCCCTTGCTGCAGGACACATCAACACAGAAAGTGGTGGCAGAAAACCACGGGCCTAGCCAGAGCACACCAGACCTCTTGACGAAGGTCACAGAGGCGGATACGCCTCCGGGCAAACCATCGGAGCACTCCTTGCCACCAGGATCTGCCACCCGTAGGCCTTCCAAAAGGCACATGCCCATGCCACTTTCTGTGCCTCTGCCATCAGCAATGCCATTCCAGTGGGGCAGAGGAGAGTTGCCCCCACCTCCCAAGCTACCTTGCCTAGCTTTTCACAGGAACCTGGGCATTCTGGACCAAACCGAGGGGCAGGGGAAGAAGATCTTGGAGGGCGGAGCAGAGATCCTGGCAGACGACGGGGCCACTCAACCTGCCCCTTCCTCCCCCCTCCCTGCCTCAAAGACTACAGACTCCCTGCCCCCGGCCATTCACACATCACAGGTCCCTGGTCCTACCACCGACCTGGCTGACCAGTCTGCCAGGCCCCCAATCCCATCTGTCCCTCCACCCTCCCCAACAGAGACTGCTGATCAGGGAACAGCATCTGGAGCTCCAAACTCTCCCACTCTTGCTGTTCCGACTGGCTCTCCTCCCCCTGGGGAAATTCCACTTCGGAAGGAAGGCCCTCTTCAACCAGTCATCAATACAACTCCTACTTCCGACCCCCCGACTCCTCCTAACACCTCCACCGTCTCATCACAGCTGCCCTCCTGCAAAGGAGAATCCCCAACTCCTATGTGTGTCGATCCCCCCCCTCTTTTCCCACCCACCCCTCTTCCAGTCCCTTCCCCAAAGAGTCCTGGTATTTTTGTGGCGGCTGTAACAACTCAGCCGGTTTCTTCTGCTGTCACAGCCAAGGCATCAGCAAATTTGACATCTGGCCATGCTTCCAACGCTGATGTCACTGACATGGACACGACTCCTCCTTCTCGAGCTATCACCTTCACATCTCCCCCGGGCCCCGGGGTGAGCTCTCCTTCATTATCCCAGGGCCGCTGCAAGAGGACGCTGAAGCGCCCTGGAAGCACACTCGCCTCTACCATCCCATCAAAACGGATGGCCACCTGCTCCAACATCACCCCTCAGCCCACCCAGGGGACACTTGCTGGCCAACAGCAGACAGCCGCTCTCCCCAGGGCTGGTATTCCCACTGGCTTACTGGCGAAATCTGGAACCACCACCGTTCCAGTAGGCAGCACCTCTGCACACTACAGCTCTAAGCCTGAGGCCATGGACACCACACCTCCCTCACAGGCCGTTGTCTTTCCTGCTCTGCCTCAGTCCCAGGCAAACCACTCAGCATTCCACAACACACCCCCCAGGAGCAGCCACACCACCAGTTTCCCTGGCAAGGCAGCCATGACCCGCATAGCGATTCCTATCCACTTTGGCCCACGAGTCACCTCTCAGCCCGTCTCTGGGAACCCAAATGGGCAGCAGCCTGGCCATTCCTACCCGCTGGGAAAGCCAGGAGCCCCAACACAAGCCACAGGCCCAACTGCCTCTCTAGCGCCACCACCCAGAGATGGCAGAAGGCAAGCAGGCCTTGCAGCCTCTGCATTTGGCACCACTGTCAAAACACACAAGGCCTTTGGTGCCTCCTCCAGGAGAATACTCTGGAAGTATTCTCGCCGGTGGCATACCTACCGATAGTGGCCATGCAGTGGCCGCTGGGATACGCAGCGCCACGCTCAGCGGCTCCCTGCTCACACTTGCCCCTCGAGGCCCCCACGTGTCAACTGCAGCCCCCATGGACGGGGGAGCTTTGGGTCTGGTGTGTCTATGCCAGGCCCCGCTCGCTCACAGGTACCCGGAACATCCAAACTTGGGGCAGGGCTGCAGGGGGCACCCAGCACCACTTCCGCTCGTCCTGTTGGTCAGACAACAACGGCCCTCTCTCAGAACCTTCTGGCTGCTGCCGGAGGAGGGGCAAGCACTGTCACCTTAAACCCGGTTACCTGGGTCCAACCTGTCCAAAATGTGGGTGGTGCAGTAGTGGGAAACCACAATACACTTTCCACTGTTGGAGGTGCTGGTGGGCCCAGCACCACCCTTCAGTGTGCCCAAGGAACACCTAGACAAAGTAAATCGTCTCTACGTGGAACACCAACGACCAAGGGCAAGGGAAACACGTCGACTTCCAACTTGTGCTTGGAGTCAAACACCAAAAGCCAACCCGCCCAAAGCAGGGGTGGTCCGATTACGGGACCCGACAACTCGGCTCCCACCGTGAGAGGCTGCAGTGTGCCCGCTGCCCGCAAGGGAATCCACGGCTCAACAAAAACACGAAAGCCAGGGGTAAGGGTCCCACCTCACAAAAGAGGAATTCGACATCGAGCGACGTGGATGTTTGGCCAGGAAATCCGAGCCCTAGGGGCCGACCTGCCGAAAGCACAGACCGTGCACCTGTCGGAAAGGACAACGCTCGGCCCGCCGTCGCAGCCCCTGGTGTGCCCACGACACAGAAGTGCTCACACGGAAGGGGCTCGCCTGGCCACACGACCGCTCTTGGAACTCCAGCTCGAAACACCACCGTGTCTACGTGTACCACCAACTCGGTGCTTCAACCACCACTACTTGTTCCCTCCTTCCGCCAAGCACCTGTGGCGCACCTGCCCAGGATACAGGTGGTTTACAGGAAGGGAGCACCGTCCTCCCCAAGACTGGACAATCTGCCATGCCTGCATTCCATCAGGATAACTCTGGCCCACCTGATGCAAACACCGGCGGTACGGATGAAGACGACATCGCAGCCATGATGGCGGCCCTTTAGGTCAGCAAGCGCCCTCAGAAGACTTGCAGACTACCCGGCCCTGACACAGGTGGTGCTCGGGGAATCAGCACCGCATCTTCTGGGAACGCCAAGGGTCCCCCATCCACACAGACCACACGGAGCGCCCCCAACCACAGCACTGATGGTGCAATGGGGGGTAGCGCCAAGAACTTTTAGAAACATACCCTCAGAACACGTAGGCCTGCCCCTAGTCAGAGTCCTCCTCTGACTTTGGAGAAACCAGTAATGTGTTCCGAGGGTCCTGGCCTACTGTTCCTGGGCCCTGGACATAGCCGAGTCACCTTCATAAACTGCCCAGGGCTTCATGGGAAACTACCGAGTTCCTTTCTTTTGGGAAACGGACACACCAAGTTCCTACCAAGTTCCTGCACATTGTATGTGCCAATAAATGGACTCTGCTATACTAGTGAGGGGCTCAGCCCCTTCAAGTGAAACTGAACCTGTTTTCACAAGTCAGAAGGAAACACCCTTTGTGGGTGTACGTTTTGGAAGGTGAGGGGCACCTGAGTCCAGTTAAGAGGTACACCAGATTCGAGAAGTTCCAGATACAGTCCCAGAATAGAAGAAAGCGGCATGTAACTCCCCGGCTTGACGTTAACCTGGCTGACCAAAGCTGTGAGCCCGTTTTGCCTCCTCCTGCAACTGGCAGGACGCCGTCTGCGGTCTGCTGTCTGCAAAAGTTCCTTGCCCCATGCCTACTTGCCTCAACGGACCCTTACCTTTCCCAGATTGAATATATACTTCTCTAGCTATAAAACTTTGTTCCTGTTAACCTGCCTTTGCTCATGTGCCTTTTTGTGTCAACAGTGGAGAAAGAATTAACCTACGTGAGTGGTGATGGGTTCAACCAGAATTAACTATGTACAATTTTCTGTGTATCAGGGGCTGGGATGTGGAAGTAGCCAGGCTGCTAGTGCTGACTCCTGAGATCTGCATTTTGACTGTAAGGGATGGCAACCCAGGAGCACATACGGTTCAGAGGAGGGAGGGATGAGGTGACTGCCCTCCCCTCTTCCCTCTGTGTTTCGCTCTCCTCTCCCCCCACTCTGACCTCATTAGCGGCGGGATAACCCCCGATGTGTCAAAGGAAGCCACTCTATGATCTTAGTTTCTAAACATGTTGAAATGCTTTCTTATGTGCCTTCTTACTTAATTTAGACTTAGTCCAGTCAACCTTTATGTTCCCTCTTCACCCAGAGGGGACAGATCTGAACCTAGAGGAACAAAGGGAGTAGAAGCCCGTGCCTGCTCTGTAATTTTTGTAAATTTCATTTACTTAATATTTATCACTGCTGCTTAAATACAGTAGAAACGATCCTCTTCAATAATCAGCCCTGCTCTGGTCTAAATCACTGTAAGGCATAAAATCGCAT
Organism: Neogale vison; assembly: GCF_020171115.1. Classification (NCBI taxonomy): domain Eukaryota; kingdom Metazoa; phylum Chordata; class Mammalia; order Carnivora; family Mustelidae; genus Neogale; species Neogale vison. The sequence goes on from NC_058099.1 coordinate 81,685,670, forward strand.
GTTACAATCGTGCCGAATTCTTGCTCACCCTAAACTTTTCTGAATCTCAACGAAACTTAACAAAGGAAAAATTTCAGGGGCGCCTGGTGGCTCAGTGTGTTAAGCCACTGTCTTTGGCTCTGGTCATTATCTCATGGTACTGGGATCGAGTCCCATATCGGCTCTCTGCTTGACAGGGAGCCTGCTTCCTCCTCTCTCTCTGCCTGCCTCTCAGCCTACTTGTTTTCTCTCTCTGTCAAATAAATCAATAAATAAATAAAAATAAAAATAAAAATAAAATAAAATAAAATAAAGGAAAAATTCCTGACTTTGTGGAGCTTTCATTCTAGCTGGAGGGGAGTCAAATACAGGCATATAAGTTATCTGGTAGGTTAGCCAGTTACAAACCTGTGGAGAATAAAGAACATCGAGATTATAGGCAGTGGACAGGTTAAGTTTCCCTAAGTGGAATTTGAACAGGCTTGAGCGAGGTGAATGAATCAAATATTTGAGCGGAAAGCATTCCAGATGAGGAGGAGGATCACTGCAAAGACCAGAGGGAGGGGTACCTGATACCCTCTGGAAACAGTTATAGATTAACGTGGCTGGCATTGAATCAGCAAAGGGAGGGAAGAGAGGAGGAAAGAGATGTGGGTTGAATTCCCTGCACCATTTATTGGTTGTGCAATGACAAATGGTAGCCCCAAACTTCAAGTGTCTCAGCAAACTCATTGCTTTTTTTCCCCCATGGCCTATTTACCTTGCAAGATTTTTGGAAGGCTAAAATAAGGTAAGGAAGTAATTTATAAACCATGTCCTTATTCTTCTACAAATAAGGATAGATGCACAGATAGGTAGGTAAGTAGATAGACACCCAAAGAGATGGATGGATATAGAGTATATACATACATATGCATGCTTAATGAGTTCCTTAGGCAATAGTGTTTTAGTTGCCTTCACCAGGCAATTCAAATAGGATATCCCATTTTAACAGGAGCATAAAAGTGCTTACTTTTATGAAGTAAACACGTGGAAAAATATGATAACTGGGCTTAAAAATGCACAGCACTAAGCCTAGTGCAACATTTATGAGATTAGTCCTGTAAAAACAAAGAACACCAGCACACAGAGGCTGCGGACCCCTCCAGGCACCCTGCTGCCTGATTCATTTACTCTAAGTTGTTTATTACAGTTCCAGAGGATCAAAGCTCCTGCTCCCTGACTGCAAAGAATCTCCTGCCCTTTGTAGTCAGAACTGCCTCTCAGAAGTAGAGCTGAAATCCAGTTTGCTTCTAATAGTCCTGTACCCTCTCTCAGCCATGCCTGGTAATGTTGCCAGGGACAACTTTTAAAAATTCGTACTTTCTGACTTTTTTTTTCTTTAAAGCCTTCAAGCTAAAAGTAATATTCTGATAAGGCAAACATTTAAATCTGTGAGAGAGGCAAAGATGATTTTGAATTTCATGTTTTGATGAACCAACAGAGTAGAAGCAATTTCTTAGACATTTTCTTTTATTTTTATGAAAATAATAAATAAGCATAATAGCAACTTGAATAATATTGAAATGCAACACTTCTCTCTCAAGCTCCTCTCTCCAGAGACAGGTTTTTGTTACTTTGATGATGTCCCCATGATTCTAAACATCGTGCCCATCCTGCTGCCTCATGTACCCATTTTAGATAATGTTTTTACCACCCTAACATGATGGAGGACGATAAATTCCACTCCCACTGTTTTCTCTCCCTCTTCCTTTCCAAAACCTCTTATTCAATTAATTTCGCTGCTTCCGTTTTGTAAGTAACTTAACGTACATTTGCTGGCTTTATTGGTGAGGGAAGTGCCAGCACAGGGCTAAAAGCTCTGGTTCCCGTGATGGGCCATTGAATTAGAATCACATCCTCCCTTATGGGGTTGCATGTGATAAGCAAATAATAATGCACTCGCAGCCTTTAGAGAGTGACACACAGGAGAGCTCAAGAAAGAGTAGCTGTTATTTATTTTTTACATCATTAACTTACAACCTAATCTCTTGATATTCTCTGTGCATGAGACTCTGTCCCATAAGCTGCTCTGCCTTGCCTTACCCCGTGTACAATTCACTTTCTGTCAATAACATGCTTGCTTTTGTTTGTGCTGTTAGCATTTACATTTTGCCATACAATTATAGCAAAGTGTTCTGCTTTATCCACAGCTTGGCTGTAAGAGTTGAAAACCAATAAACTGCATTTACTAAGTATTGCTTAGTCCTGGAGAAAACAGTGTGGTAGGATCGTATTTTCTACTCTGTCATTATGGTGCTTCTATTCGTCTTTGGCATCCACTGTTTAAAATCATGCTATATATATATTTTTTAAGATTTTATTTGACAGAGAGAGAGAGAGAGAGAGAGAGAGAGAGAGAGGAGTCCAAGTAGGGGGAGGGGCAGAGGGAGAAGGAGAAGCAGGCTCCCTGCTGAGCAGGGAGCCTCCTGTGGGGCTCAATCCCAGGACCTGTGATCATGACCTGAGCTGAAAGCAGACACTTAACTGAATGAGCCACTCAGACACCCCTTAAAATCATGCCCTTTTTAGTTAGCTTTATACTTCAGTTATTATTTTCTCCTACATAGATTCTTAATTATTTTTCCTAAAATTTTAATTTTTGCTTCTTTTTTATCCTTGTGCTATTTGCACATTAATAAAATATTTTCAAACTCAGTAGTATTTACTTGGTTGGGTCTCTTTCTTTCCTAGAACCCTGGCCCCTCCCCTTCTCAGTTTGGAAGCTACAAGACCCAAGTAAGGATATATATGATCCTAGGAGAAAGCCAAAAGGGCCACTCAAACTGGTTTTAAGCTAAGCCAGAAATGCTGACTAATCTCTAATTATGAAAAATGCACAATTCTGGCCCACCACCCTAATTTTGTAGTTTTGTGGCAGAAACAACAATCTGGATTTCAACCAGCACTTGAGCTAATTATGACGCGAACAGTCCGTTTTCCATATTGCACCAAATACTGGTTTAGGCCTTGAGTGAGAGCTCACCAAAGGCCCCATACATTTTATAAGATTAAAAATTGTGTATAGCATTTTGGGCAACAACTCTGGTCAGTAATAAGCAAGATATTTTCCTCACATATATTTCTCAAGAATGAAAAGGTAGCTTGAAAAAAAAAATTCAGTGGTTCCTACTCACAGGTCTGCATCATTCATGACCTAAATATATTCATTTTAGAGTCCTAGAAAATACCTGGGTGTGATGAGCCTGCAGGGGCCCTTCCTGACCTAATCACTGCTGCGATCCTGGAGTGACGTGATGTAACCAGGCTTCCCCACAGCAGACTATACTTCCCTGAGATAAAGCTGGAAATGTTCTTTTCAGCAGTCCCCTAGACAAGAGTGTTGTCCTCAGATACCCCTTCCAGATAGGAAAGCTGAGGCTGGCAGAACCAAATAGGTACTAAGAATAGAGCCATGACATGGATCTCCTGATTTTGTCTGAGGCTATAGGTGTGAGGAGGGCAACCAAACCAAGACAAAAGCACGCCTGAAAAATGGTCTCTGATATGAATAGTGCCTTTGTGTTAAGTCCATGCTAAGTTTCACTTCAGAGGCTTAGAAGTAGATTTTCATAAAATGGAGGGCAAATGAAAGTTTATGGCTAAGAGATGGGGGTGGGAGGCCTTGGGGTAAAGGGTTTAAACTGGAAGTTCAGTTTCTAGTTTTCCATTGGGCTAATTCAGACTATCACATAGAAATTTGGAAACACTGGCTATGGCAAAATACCTAAGTTAGCCACATGGACAATCAAAAAATATTTTTCCAAGGCGCCTTGGTGGCTCAGTCAGTTAAGTGCCTGCCTTTGGCTCAGGCTATGATCCCAGGCCATGATCCCTGCCTTTGGCTCAGGTCCTGGATTGAGTCCTGCATCGGCTCCCTGCTTAGCACCTCTCTCTCTGCCCCACCTCACTCATGTTCTTTGTCTCTCAAATAAATAAATAAAATTTAAAAAGATATTTTTCTGGATAGAGATATCTTTCTGTTTCCCTTTAAAAGAATTTCATTGATTTCACCGAATATCTCAAAGCTATGACAGGAAGTTGAGAAAGGTCTATGCTTGGAATTTGCATTTATCATTGCTAACAAACACATTTGTAATGCTGACACTATCACAAGAACTATCCTAAATACTTAACAGATATTAACTCACTGAATCCTTATAATAGCAACCCTAGGTGTGCCTGGGTGGCTCAGTGGGTTAAGCCTCTACCTGCAGCTCAGGTCATGATCTCAGGGTTCTGGGATTGAGCCCTGCATCAGGCTCTGCTCAGCAGGGAGCCTGCTTCCCCCACCACCACCTCTGCCTGCCTCTCTGCCTACTTGTGATCCCTCTCTCTCACTGTCAAATAAATAAAATCTTAAAAAAAAAAATAGCAACCCTAAAAGTAGGTATTACTCATAATATCCCCTTTGGGGGGGAAACTTTTGAGGGGAAATGAGAAAGGTTAAATAGCTTGTCCAATGTCACACAGTAAATAGGTAACAAAACCCAGGGATTAAAAGCAGAGCATCTAGACTTTTATCATTTGGCTGTGTTACCTTATTATAAGTTGTGTTTAGGAAGAGGACTAAGTTGACAAGAATGATCTCAAAGCAGAAAAGAGAAATGAGAAAATGAATGACAGCAGAAACTGGGGAGGAGTGAAGTTTAGAAATTGCTGGTAATAAAACCTAGGAATAATAAGAATCTGGCTGGATGTTAATCTCAGGCAGTCCCTGAACCCATTGAGAAGTACCTTTGTTTTCTTTAAAGTTCAGAAAGACTGGTTGAATGAAGAGTAATGAAAAATAAAAAAAGAGAGAGAAAGGGAAACAATGTGACTTAAGTGAGGAAAAGGAATCTTTCCCCTCTAAGTAGTAGGAGAAGAGGGAATTTGTGGGAGAGGGTGGAGATCTTCCTACCAGGTGTCTAGGCATTTGTACCAGGATGAACATGGAGAAAAATGGTGACCACTGTACCGGTTTTGATGAACTCTCAAAACCAAAGCCTCTGTTTCCAAACGTGACATACATTTACAGCATTCCCACTGAGCATTAGACACATTGCTAAGTGTACTTCCAGTCACACGTTTTGTCTGGAGTAACAGTTGCTCTGAGGGATGAGTTCCCTATGGCCCCAAACTCAGTGGCTTAAAACACATTTATCCTCTTACAGTTCTGAAGTTAGAGTCTGAAAACATTTTCACTAGGCGGAAATCAGGAGTTAACAGGGCTGTGTTCCCTCTAGAAGCTCTAAGGGAGAATCCATTCTTGCCTTTACTCACTTCTGGTGCCTGGCTTTCGGGAATCCCTGCTTCATCGACACACTGTCTTTGTCGTAAAATCTCCTTCTCCCTTTCTCTTAGAAGAACGCTTGGGATTACTTTCCGGGTCCATCAGATAATCCAAAGAGTATCTCCCTCGTAAGGTCCTTAGCAATCCCATCTGCCAAATCCCTTCTGTCATTTAAGGTGACATTCTCAGGTTTGGGTGATTAGGACATGGACATTTTGGAGCAAGGGTATTATTCAGCCTTTCATATGGTAGATACTATTATTTTTTGAAGGTGCAGGAAAAAAAGAAGCATAGGGAAGTAATTTGTCCCAAGGCTTTACCATGCTTCAGAGTGACAATTTAAATTCTGGCATGCTGGCTTAAGACACACTCAACCAATGTTAACCTGCATTCTTAACCACAGTGCATGTATGCTTGATTAAAAGTCACACGTTTTGGGGTGCCTGGGTGGCTCAGTCAGTCAAGCATCTGCCTTCAGCTCAGGTCATGATCCCAGGTTCCTGGGTCAAGCCCATATCAGGGTCCCCGCTCACCAAGGAGTCTGCTTCTCTCTCTCCCTCTGCTGCCCCCCCAGCTCATGCGCTTTCCACCTCTCTCTCTCTCTGTCAAACAGATAAATAAAATCTTAAAAAAAAAAAAAAAAAAAAAAGAGTCACATGCTTCAAGACCATATTGGATAAAAGACTATGTACTGTCTCCTTTTTTGCTGGTGTATTTATGAACATTGCCCAGAGAAAAAGAGTTCAGAAAACTGCCATTCAGTCTCACTTAAGAGAAAGCATTTATTGTTCAGTTTGCACTTGGTAATGGATGACTTTTTTTTAATCGAATATGTCACCAAGCAGTGCTATCTCCACTTCATATACTTAAACAACAAAACAAAAACTATAGATGCAAAGGTATGAGGGACTTGTGGAGGGCAGAAGAGGAGCTAGTACCAGTTGCCAGATGCCCAAGCCTGAATGCATCCTATCCAGTCCTGATTAAACATCTGTTCCCAGGGATTGTGACTGATCACCCAGCACCTGAGACCCTATACCCCAACTTCAAGATTGAAATTAGCCGAGCGATCACAGACCCTTATACCAATCACTAATCCATAATGGGCTATCCCCATCCTTTGTGGAAGAGAACTTGGCACCTTGAAAATCCTTTTCTGCTTGAGAAAGAGCAGAGCAGCCTTTGCTTCTCTGGCCGTGACCTCCTGTGCTTTGCAAAGGTGATTTGGCAAGTGCAGCTGCAAACCCATCTCCAATATCATACATCTATGGAAAATTCCAGTCAGGTTTTAGACCCAGTCACAGTACATTTTTCTGAGGATCAGTAATGATTTGCTGAGGATCAGTAATGCTCTCCGTATGCTGGCTGACAAGGGCATGATCTCTGTGCTTATTATACTCCCTTTGTCGGCTCCACTCTGACACAGTTGTCCGCAGGATTCCTGAGGAATATTTGAGGTATTTAGGCACAATTTCAGGAGCTGCTCCTGCTGTATCCTCTCATTTCTTAATCAACATTTTCCAGTTGGGACTCTAAATAATTCAACCTCGGTGGGTTATCAGAGCCATTCTGCCCTACTCTGCTTCATTTGATTCTCTCTGCCCCATAAGGTCTCCCTGCCTGACGTCAGGTATTTCCCATCATTCTGATTCTCAGGAGCTGGGGCTACGAGAGTAATTGGCAACTTCATTAGCTTTCCCATTTCTTTCCCTCTTGATTGTTTAAGTGTGATTTGCTAGAAACTGTGTGTTTCGATGTTTTGCAAAGCTCAGTGGTGCAGAGACAATAGCGGAATTCTGCCCCGGGAGAAATAGACATTCTGTTAATTGTTCTTTTCTTATAGAACAGAAAACAGATTCATCCATCACATAGTTACTCAACGTTTCTCTAAGTGCATTGCACAGGATCTGCTTTAGACTGGCAACTCTCTGCCTGTTCTGTTGGAAGGTACTCTGCATTCCATAAAATTAAGTCTGGACCAGGAGACACTGGGATGAGCCTCTCAGCTATTGACTCATGAAGTCTGGCTCCCTCAGATTTCCCATCCTTATACTGCTGTGGTGGGAGGAATGGTTGGCCAAATTCTTGGCCAGAAGTTTATATTTCCTGGGGCGCTGGGTGGCTCAATGGGTTCAGCCTCTGCCTTTGGCTCAGGTCATGATCCCAGGTTCCTGGGATCGAACCTCACATCAGGATCTCTGCTCAGCTGGGAGACTGCTGCCTCCACCACTCCCTCGCCTCTGCCTGCCTCTCTGCCTACTTGTGATCTCTCTCTCTCTCTGTCAGATAAATAAATAAAAATCTTTTTAAAAAGTTTATATTTCCTATTTTGTCACTTATCTTTTTTAAATCTTTTAACTCTGTTTAGATTACCTTTTGCCATGTAGAATTTTTTATGGTTTACAAAGTCAAATCCATTGTCTTTTTCTTTCTGACATCTCACTTTCCCGTTTCGTTTAGGGAAAGAATTCATCTTAACAAAAATAGTATTTCTGGGGCACCTGGGTGGCTCAGTTGGTTAAGTTACTGTCTTCAGCTCAGGTCATGATCCTGGGTCGCCTGGATTGAGTCCTAAAATTGGGTTCCCTGCTCTGCAGGGTGCCTGCTTCTCCCTCTGATCTTTTCCCCTTCTCATGCTCTCTCTCTCTCAAATAAATAAATAAAATCTTTAAAAAAAAAAGTAGTATTTATCACCCTACCTTACATTCTTCTACATATTTCTTTTCTTACAATAAAATATTACTAAATGCTTGAACTACAGGCTGTCCTCGCTCTGCACAGTACATCTCTGAATGAACTGCAGGTCCCATGCTTTAGTTAAATAATCCCAGTCCTGGAACAATGGAATTCACATTTCAGTTACCACCATATATTCAGGGTTAGAAAGTACCTAAAGACAAAGCTCACAGCTAGGTCCTCAGAACTCAAATAACCACGTAGGTAACAGATGTGCGTCATGACCAATGGTCACTTCTTTCATTGTCTGCCAGGGCTGGGTCACTGGGCATATTATTCAAGTCACACACAGACAGCAAAACGTGTCATTCTGCTGCTTCCTTGTCCTCCTAGTGAACATCCACATCACAGATCACAAAGCAGGATAATCGAGATCAGGAGCGAGAGGCAACAAAGACAAGCAGGTTGAAAGCGAAATTCTCATAGAATGTGAGGGGACTATCATAGAGATAGCTGCCTCTGGAAATGCTGAATCTACAGGCACAGTGAGAGTCAATAGTCAGCCAAAGCAGTCTAGTAAAGGCAAAATCAGTACCTGAGGAGAGTGGTCAGGACAAGAGGATGAAGTTGTCTGAGCGTAAATGACATCAGCCAAAAGCTTCACATTAAAGACTTTCAGATTTATTTCCCCACACTGAAAGCACAAAAGATAAAATGTTAGAAGCCAATTACAAACTCAGAGTGGAGTATGAGAATCTCCCAAGGTACAGAAAAGATTCTTCCTCTTTATTGTAAACTATACGGCAAGAAGAGGGCAAGGGCTGTGCAAACTAGTTATGTTTTTTTCTGTTTTCCCTTTAAGACAGACCCTCTATTTTATAGTGGTTTTAGGTTCATGACAAAATTGAGTAGAAAGTAGGGCGTTTACCTATATCTCCTGCCCCCACATAAGCAGTGTCAACTTCCCGAAACACCAGGGTGGCGTATTTGTTATAATTGGGGAGCCTACATTGAAACATTATTATGACTCGGAGTTGACAGTCACCTTGATTCATTCTTGGTGCCCTACATTCTATGGGTTTGGACCAATGTCTAATGACATAGATTTATCTGTATAGTATTATATAGAGTAGTTTTCCTGACCTAAAAAATCCTCTCAGCTCTGCCTACTTATCCCTTCCTTAACCCTAATCCCTGGAAAACTACTGTTCTTTTTACTGTCTCCATATTTTGGTCTATTCCAATATGTGATAGAGTAGGAATCATACCATATGCAGACTTTCAGATTGGCTTCTTTCACCTAACAATATGCACTTAAGTTTCTTCTATAACCTTTCACAGCTTGAGAGCTGATTTTATTTTAACCCTGAATAAATATTCCAGTGTCTGGATATACCACAGATATTCATTCATTCACCCACTGAAGTATACCTTGGATGATAACAAGTGTTGGCAATTAGAGCTGCTATATACATCCTTATGCAGGTTTTTATGTGGACTCAACTTCTTAGCTCCTTTCAGTTAATACCAAGGAAAGCAATTGCTAGGTCACATGGCAAAAGTATGTTTAGATTTTCTTTTTAATTTTTTTTATTTGAGTATAGTTGACACAGGAGATTATTTAGTTTCAGGTGTACAACATAGTGATTCAACATCTCTATAGGTTATTCTGTGCTCACCACAAGTGTGGCTACCATCTGTCATCATGCAACATTATTAGATTATCATTGACTATATCTTCTATGTTCTACCTTTTATTCTTGTGACTTAATTCATTCCATAACTGGAAGCTTATATTTTGCACTCCCTGCCACACATTTTGTCCATCTTCCCTGTGGCCACCACCATCAGCTTGTTCTCTGTATTTATAGGTCTGATTCTGCTTTTTTTTGTTTATTTATTTGTTTTAGTTTCATATAAAACCACCAAACTATCTTCCATTCACACCAGCAACAAATGAGAGTTTGTTTTGCTCCACATTCCTGTCGGTAGTCAGCATTGGATGTTGTTGGTGTTCTGGGTGCTGGACTTTCTAACAGATATGGAGCAACTTTCCTATAATCACTTAATAGTTTCAGAAGTTTGCTGATATTTTTCTGATTTTTTTACATAGACAGTAGTGTCATCTGCAAAAATAAAGACAGTGTTAGTTTCTCCTTTTCAATCTGTAACTCTGTACTCATTTCAATTCCTTTCCTTGGCTCATTGCATTAACTAGAGTTCTCAGTATAATGCTGAGAGGGAGTGTTGAGAGGGAACAGCCTTGCCTTGTTCCCAATCTTAGCAGGAAAGATTTTATTTTCTCACCATTAAGTATGATGTTAGGGCCTCATAGAATGAGTTAGGAAGTATTCCCCTGCTTTAACCCTACGAAAGATATTGTGGAGAATTGGTATAATTACTTCCTCAAATAGTAGAGTTAGTCAGTAAATGCATCTGGGTCTGGTGTTTTCTGTTTTGAAAATTATTATTAATTCAATTTTTAAATAAATGTAGGCTTATTCAGACTATCTAGTTCTCTTTGTGTGAGTTTTCACAGATTGTGTCTTTCAAGGAATTGGTCTGTGTTATTCAGGTTCTTCTCAACTGTGTGTGCATAGAGTCCCTCATAGTAGTCCTTCTAACACCTATGGAATATGGTGGTATCCTTTGCTCCATTTCTGATATTAATGATTTGTCATCTCTCTTTCATTAACCTGGCTAGAGTCTTTTTAATTTTGTCTTTTCAAAGAATCAGATTTTGGTTTTGTTGATTTTATTGATTTCTTTTTTTCAATTTCTCTGATATTTTGCTCTGATTTCTACTGTTTCTTTCTTTCTTTTTTTTTTCTGCTTACTTTGGATTGTATTTGATCTTATTTTCCTAGTTTCAAAAGTTAGAAGCTTAGGTGACTGGTTTTTAGATCTTTCTTCTTTTCTAATTATGCATTTATGCTATAAATTTCCCTCTATGCTTTGTTTTCACTGCATCTCACAAATTATGATCTGTTCTCATTTTCATTTTCTTCAAAATATTTTAAAAATTCTCCTGAGATTTTTTTTTGGACCCATGCATTATTTAGAAGTGTGTTGTTTAATTTCCCAGGTATCTGGGGATTTTCTATCTCTCTATTAGTTCTTGATTGCTAGTTTAATTTCAGTGTGGTCTAAGAGCAGACATTACAATTTCTACTGTTTTAAATTTGTCATCTTGTGTTTTAGGGTCCAAAATGTTGTTTGTTTTGGTGTATAGTCCACTTGAGCTTGAGATGTGTATTCTGCTGTTGTTAAATGAGGTGGTCTTCAGATGTCTGATATATCCACTGGTCAGTGGTGTTGTGGAATTCATGTTCTTACTGATTTTCTGCCTGCTGGATCTATCCATTTATGATGAAAGGATGTAGACATTTCCAGCTAATCATGGAGTCATCTCTTTCTTCTTACATTTTTATCAATTTTTGTCTCACAAACATGGATGCTTTGTTGTTAGGTACATACACATTAAGAATGGTTATGTGTCCTTGGAGAATTGACCCCTTTATTATTATATAATACCTCTCTTTGTGTCTGATAATTTTCTTTGTCCTGAAGTCTTCTATCTGAAATTAATATAGCTACTCACACTGATTCATGTCGGAATGGTATATTTTTCTCTACCCATTTACTTTTAAGCTATATGTATTTTTATATGTAAAGTAGGTGCCTTATGGTTAGATCTTATTTTTTGGTCCTCTCTGATGGTCTCCCTCTTTAAACTGATATATTCAGACTGTTGCAATTTAAAGTGATTATTTATACAATTGGATTAATATCTTCCATATTTGTTACTGTTTTGTATTTGTTGCCCTTGTTCTTTCTCTCTCTCTCTCTTTTTTAAGATTTTATTTATGTACTTGACAGAAAGAGAACAAGCAGGAGGAGCAGCAGGCAGAAGGAGAGGGAGAAGCAGTCTCCCCTCTGAGCAGAGAGCACAACCCGGGACTCAATCCCAAACCCCAGGATCATGACTGGAGCCAAAGGCAGATGCCTAACCCACTGAGCCACCCAGGCACCCCATTTTCTTCCTATTTTTGTATGCCACTCTTTTTCTGCCATTTGTGGTGTTAATTAAGCATTTTATATGATTCCATTTTCCACCATTTAAAAATCCAGACTTGAGACACTGGACAAAATTTACTGCAGTAAATAAGCCTTTAGTGATGTGATGTTATAGTGCGGGGACATGGAAGCAGTCCAGAGTCCTTCAACTAGATTTCAGTCTTATAGTAAGACAGTGCCCCTTAGCTATGCTCTTCACAAGTGCCCCTTGGTTTTTCCCCCACCTGCTGGCAGGGACAGAATGGGTGGACAGGGCTGGAGTTCAGTATTGCCCTTCCTCTACCTCAGTTAGACTTTGACAAAACCCCAAGAGGTTAGGGCTCTGGCAAAACAGCTTCTCTTGAGCACAGTCCATAAGAGTGACTGAATGCTCTGATGTATTTCAAAATTGTGCTTTTTCTCCTCCCCTTGCCAGAACCCTAAGGGGATTGCTTTATTTGGGTATATTTTTCATGTCTGATTTTTGTGTGAGTGTCCTTCTAGCTTTATTCATTTATTGTTTTTCATGAATTGGAAAGCAACCAATGTCTCTCTAAGGTGTAGATATCTGATTATCATGTTTTTATCATGTTTTTCTTTGTAATTTATTCCTTCTACTTCTGGCATCAGAACCTTGTTTTTCCTTAGGAGAAGTTCTTATGATTCAGGTACATTGCATATTACATGTCCCTGCCCTACCCCCCATAATTTGGGCCTAGTAAGCCACTGTATTTTATATATACTCCATGTGTCTTGTATACTTATTTCTCTATTTTATATCATTTTCTCCTCCAAATTTTAGTCTGGTTATTTTTTAAATTGACTTTAGTAATCCTTTCTTGTGTTTGACTAATGTAATATTAAACCAGTCCACTGAGTGCTTCATTTCCACTATTCCTTTTTTAATTCTAGAATTTTCCTTTGGTTGCTTTTCACTGATAGTTTCACTTAAACTGCATGTGTTGTTCATGGACTTTCTTGAATACACTATTCATGGTTTTTAAATAATAGCTTTACTGAGATATAATTCACTTTCCATACAATTTAAAATGTATAATTTCATATGATGTTCTTCTATTGCCACAGTCAATTTTACATTTTTAATCACCTCCTCCTCCAAAAGAAAATGAAACCTACTAATAGTCATTCACTCCCCATTTCCCCCAATCCTAGACAACCACTAATATACTTTCTGTCTCTATAGATTTACCTATTCTGTACATACACATGGAATCATATACTATGTAGGCTTTTGTGTCTAGCTCCTTTTTTAGCACTGTTTCAAAGTTCATCCACACTGTAGTATATATGTCAGTACTTCATGTCTTTGGATGGCTGAATAATTTTCTGTAGTATGGATATATCATGTTTTACTTTTCCATTCACCAACTAATGGACATTTGGTTATTTCCACTTTTTTGGCTCTTAGAAATACTGCTGCTATGGCTGTATTTGTGTGCAAGTTCCGTGTGTAAGTCTAGCAAATTTTTTTTTAATTACTAGTTTTGTTTTGTTTTGTTTTGTTTTTTACCAGTTTTTGGTTTACAGAAAAATTAAGCAGAAAATAGAGTCCTCATATATTCCCTCACCTCTCTACCTCACTTCTCCTATTATAACATCTAACACTAGGGCAATACATTTGTTACAGCTAATGAATCGGTATCAATATGTTATTATTAATTAAAGTGCACAGTTTAGAGTTCACTCATTATTTTGTGCATTGTAGAGGTTTTGACAAATGTGTAATGACATGTATCCACCATTATAGTATCTTACATAGTAGTTTTATTGTCCTAAAGCAACACCCACCACTCTGGTCTGCACTTATTAATCTTTCCTTCCCCCAACCTCTGGCAACCACTGATCTTTTTACTATCTCTATAGTTTTACCTTTCCCTAAACTTCATATAGTTGGAATCATATGAGATGTAGCCTTTGAAGATGGCTTTTTTCCCTTAGCAATACGTATTGAAGTTTATTCCATATCTTTTCATGGCCTGACAGTTTTTTCTTTGTATTGTTGAATGCTATTCCTTTGTATGGATATAGCACAGTTTATCTATTCACTTACTGAAAAACATCTTAGTTGATTCCAAGCTTTGGCAATTATGAAAAAAGCTGCTATAAATGTCCACGTGTAGATTTTTACACAGGCATTACTGTTCAACTTCTTTGGGTAAATTCCAAGGAGCACGATTACTAGATGATATGGTGAGAGTATTGTTTAGTTTGGCAAAAAGAAAAAAGACCTGCCAAACATCTTTCAAAGTAGCTGTAACAGTTTGCATTCTCACTAGCTATGAATGTGGGCTCCTGATGCTCTGCATCTTTACCAACTTTTGTATTACAGGTTTTGGATTCTAGCCATTTGACTAGGTAAGTAGGAATATGCCATTATTGTTTTAATTTAAAATTTGCTGATGAAAATGTAGTACATTTTCTTTTTTTTTTAACTATTATTTTTTTTCAGTGTTCAAAATTCATTGTTTATGCACCACACCCAGTGCCCCATGCAATACATGCCCTCCATAATACCCACCACCAAGCTCACCCAACCCCCCACGCCCCTCCTCTCCAAAACCCAGTTTGTTTCTGAGTCCACAGTCTCTCATGGTTTGTCTCCCCCTCCAATTTCCCCCAACTCACTTCTCCTCTCCATATCCCAATGTCCTCCATGTTATTCCTTATGCTCCACAAGTAAGTGAAACCTTATGATAATTGACTCTCTCTGCTTGACTTATTTCACTCAGCATAATCTCCTCCAGTCCCATCCATGTTCATACAAAAGTTGGGTATTCATCCTTTCTGATAGAGGCATAATACTCCATTGTATATATGGACCATATCTTCTTTATCCATTTATCCACTGAAGGGCATCTTGGTTCTTTCCACAGTTTGGTGACTGTGGCCATTGCTGCTATGAACATTGGGGTACAGAGGGCCCTTCTTTTCACTACATCTGTATCTTTGGGGTAAATGCCCAGTAGAGCAATTGCAGGGTCACAGGGTAACTCTATTTTTATTTCCTTAAGGAATCTCCACACTGAGATATCACCTTACACCAGTTAGAATGGCCAAAATTAATAAGACAGTAAACAACAAGTGTTGGAGAGGATGTAGAGAAAGGGGAACCCTCTTACACTGTTGGTGGGAATACAGGTTGGTTAGCATATTTTCATATGCTTACTAGCCATGTGCTTTTTTTAAAAAATTAAATCATATATATTCAGATTTTTGGGAGAAGGGGATTTAAGATGGTGGCATGGAAGGAGGACCCCGTGCTCATCTCATCCCTAGAGCACAACTAGATAACTAGCAAATAATTCTTAATATCCATAAAATTGACCTGAGTACTGACAGAACAAACTGCACAACTACAGAAAAGGAGAGGTCACATGGAAGAAGATGGGAAGTATGGAGATGTGGTTTGGGGGAGCAATGGATTGTAGGTGTTACAGAGAGGAAGGAGCTCTACTCGTAGAAAAAGGCAAGAAGAGAAGTATATAGGATAAAGCACATGCAGAACACTCCCCTGAAACCATTGGCTGGGAAAACAAGAGGAGCTGATTTTTATGAGTTTTCACAACCAGTGGGGCTCAAAGACTGGAGTTTTAAAGGTAAGCGTGCTTGACTGGGATAGTGTCTTGAGGGCAACACCTTACTCCTGTAAAGAAGGCAGACATACAACTCTGGGGCAGACAGTAAGATCTGAGAAATGAAAAGACTTATAAGGGAGAAACTGTTCACTCTTCTTGGAATGTGTCTGTGGGGGGTGGCATTTGCAGAGATGCCTCTCTGGGGACAAAGGAACCTGAAGGCACACCCATCCTCCACCCACCCCATACCCTCCTCAGCACAAACCAGCTTCCATAAACAGCACAGCATCAACACTGGCTGCCTAACCTGCTTACATGAAGTCCTGACCTCCTGTGCCTTGCTGACACTGCTTTTCTCTGGCAAGTGGGCCTAAGGATCAGCACAGTGGGCCCCTTCAACAAAAGACCAACAGAACCCCCCCCCACACTCACACACACACACCACAACTCCAGCCCAGGCCAGGAAGTTCTACAAGGTTTCAGTTCTAGTGGAAGTAGCATCAGGTCTCACTTAAGAAGCAGAGCAGAGCACACCTCATTAGAACTCAGCACACTCTGGCTAAGGACCAAACACTGTCTACTCCAGGCAAGGAAAACCTCTAAAGATGACTGGCCTGAAGGATAGAGCAACCAAAACATAGCAACAGAGTGTATATAGCACACAGCAGAGACACTCCCTGAAGCACTAGGCTCTGGACACTATATGACCTCTTCTTCATAAAGGCATAACTGTCTAGAAAAGAAACACAAGCAGTTTTTCTAACACAGAGAAGACAGAGACTTAGACAAAATGCCAAGATAGAGGAATTCATCACAGAAGAAAGAACAAGATAAGGTCAGAGACAGAGATCTAATCAAAGCAGATATGCATAATATGACTGGTAGAGAATTTAAAGCTAAAATCATAAAGATACTCACTGGGTTTGAGAAAAGAATGAAGACTCTATGAGGGCCCTTACCACAGAGATAATAAAATTAAAAAACAATCAGAAATTTAAAAATGTAATAACTGAGATTTGAAACTGACTGGGTGGAATGTCCACAAGAATGGAAGAAATGGAGGAACAAATAAGAGATATAGGAGATAAAATAATGGAAAATAATGAAGCTGAATAAAAGAGAGAGAATTGGGGACCATGAGAATAGACTTAGAGAACTTAGTGACCCTATCAAACTTAATAACATTTGTAACACAAGAGTCCCAGAAGAAGAAGAAGAAGA
The DNA here is from genome assembly GCF_020171115.1 of Neogale vison. NCBI lineage: Eukaryota > Metazoa > Chordata > Mammalia > Carnivora > Mustelidae > Neogale > Neogale vison. The sequence goes on from NC_058099.1 coordinate 81,702,512, forward strand.
AGAAGAGAGAAAAGGCAGCAGAAAATTTATTTGAGGAGATTGTAGGTGAAAACTTCTCTAATCTGGAGAAAGAAAGAGATGTCCAGATCCAGGAGACACAAAGAATTCCCATCAAAATCAATAAAAGCAGGTCAACACCAAGAGGTATTGTAATTAAATTGGCAAAATATGGCAATAAAGTAAAAACTCTTTGAAAAGCAAGATAAAAGAAGTTTAACTTACAAGGGAACACCCATACAGCTAGCTGCAGACCTCTCAAGAGAAATTTGTCAAGCCAAAGGGAGTGGCATGATATATCTAACATGCTGAATGGGGAAAATATGCAGCCAGGAATATTCTATCCAGCAAAACTATCATTTATAATTCAGAACAAACAAAAACTAAGAGAGTTCATGACCACTAAACCAGCCCTGAAGAAATATTAAAGGGAACTCTTTGAGTGGAGAGGAAAGACCAAAAATGACAAAGACTAGAAAGGAACAGAAAAAAAACCTCCAGAAACAATGACCAAACAAGTAATAAAATGGCACTGAATGCATACCTATCAATAATTTCTCTGAATGAAAATGGACTGAATGCTTCAATGAAAAGACACGGAGTGTCAGAAGGAATTAAAAAATAAGACCCATCTATACGCTGCCTACCAAAGACTCATTTTAGACCCAAAGACACCTGAAGATTGAAAGTGAGGGGATGGAGAAACATTTATCATGTAAACAGACATCGAAAGAAAGCCAGAGTAGCAATACTTAGACAAACTAGAATTTAAATCAAAGACTGTAATAAAAGATGAAGAAGGCACTATATCATAATAAAGGGGACTATCCAACAAGAATATCTAACAAATCAGAGCATCTGGGTAGCTCAGTCATTAAGTGTCTGCCTTTGGCACAGGTCATGATCCCAGGGTCCTGGGATCGAGCCCCACATCAGGCTCCCTGCTCGGCAGGAGGCCTGCTTCTCCCTCTCCCACTCCCCATTTGTGTTCCTTCTCTCACTGTCTCTGTCAAATAAATTAATAAAATCTTAAATAAAAAGAATATCTAACAAATATAAATATTTATGCCTCTAATATGGAAGCATCTAAATATATAAAATAATAACAACATAAAGGAATAATTGATAATAATACAATAACAGTAGGGGACTTTTATACACTACTTACATCAATAGACAGATCATCTAGGCAGAAAATCAATAAGGAAACAAAAGCTTTGAATGACACACCGGACCAGACGGACTTAATAGATATATTCAGAACATTCCATCCCAAAGCAGCAGAATACGTGCTCTTTTCAGTTGCACGTGAGTCCCTCTCCAGAATGGACTACATAGTAGGTCACAAATCAGGCCTCAACAAATACAAGAGGATTGAGATTATGTCATGCATATTTTCTGACCATAATGCTGTGAAACTTGAAGTTAAGTATAAGAAAAAAATGTGGGAATACCACAAATACATGGGGTTAAACAACATGCTACTAAACAATGAATGGGTCAACCTGAAAATCAAAGAAGAAATGAAAAAATATGTGGAAACAAATGAAAATGGAAACATGATGGTCCAAAACCTTTGAGATGCAGCAAAAGCAATCATAAGAGGAAAGTATACAGCAATACAAGCCTACTTCAAGAAACAGGGAAAATCTCAAATAAACAACCTAACCTTACACCTAAAGGGGCTAGAAAAATAACAACAAACAAAACATATAGCCAGCTGAATAAGGGAAATAATAAAGATTAGGGCAGAAATAAATGATACAGAAACTAAAAAAGCAATAGAACATTCTTTGAAAAAAAAAAACCTGATAAAATTGATAGATTCCTAGCTAGACTTATCAAAATAAAAAGGAAAGGACCCAAGTAAATAAAATCAGAAATGAGAGATGAGAGATCACAACCAACATGACAGAAATATAAATTATAAGAGAATACTATGAAAAATTATATACCAACAAATTGAACAACCTGGAAGAAATGGATAAATTCCTAGAAACATATAAACTACCAAAACTGAAACAGGAAGAAATAGAAAACTTGAACACATCTATAACCAGCAAAGAAATTGATTCAGTAATCAAAAACCTCCCAATAAACAAAAGTCCAGGGCCAGATGGCTTCATGAGGAAATTCAACCAAACATTTAACAAAGAGTTAATACCTAGTCTCTCAAACTATTCCAAAAAAATAGAAATGGAAGGAAAACTTCCAGATTCATTGTATGAGGCCAACATTACTCTGATAACAAAACCAGACAAAGCACTAATACAGAGAACTACATGGGGCACCTGGCTGGCTCAGTTGGTTGGGCCTCTGTCCTGGAATTGAGCCATGCTCTGCAGGGAGCCTGCTTCTCCCTCTCACTCTGCCTGCTGCACCCCCTGCTTGTGCTCATTCTCTTTCTCTCTCAAATAAATAAGTAAAATCTTTAAATTAAAATAAAATAAAAATAGAGAACTACAAGACCTATAACCCTGATGAATATAGATTCAAAAATTCCCAATATAATTCTAGCAAATTGAATCAACAATACATTAGAAGTATCATTTACCACAATAAAATGATGTTCATTCCTGGACTGCAAAGGTGGCTCAAAATTTGCAAATCAATCAACATTAATAAAAGGATAAGAACCATATGATCCTTTTAATAGATGCAGAAAAGCATTTGACAAAACACAATGTCCATTCATGATTAAAAATCCCTCAACAAAATAGGGTTAGAAGGAACATACCTTAACATAATAAAGGCCATTTATGAAAAACCCACAGGTAATATTATTCTTAATGGAGAAAAACTGAGCGTTTTTCCTGTAAGGTTAGGAATAAGACAGGAAGTCCACTCTCACCCCTGTTACTTAACATAGTAATGGAAGTCCTAGCCAGAGCAATCAGTCAACAAAATGAAATAAAATATATCTAAATTGACAAGTATGAAGTCAAACTTCCACTATTTGCAAATGAATTAATACTCTATATAGAACCCTCTCCCCAAAAGAAAAGAAAACCCAAAAGACTCCACCAAAAAATTGCTAGAACTGATAAATGAATTCAGTAAAGTCACAAGATATAAAATCAATGTATGAAAATCTGTTGCATTTCTATACATCAAAAATAAAGCAGCAGAAAGAGAAAACAAGGAATTAATCCCATTTAAAATTGCACCAAAAACCATAAGATATTTAGGAAGAAACCTAAACAAAGAGGTAAAAGATCTGAACTCTGAAAACTATAAAACAATGATAAAAGAAATTGAAGATGACCCAAAGAAGTGGAAAAACATCCCATGCTCATGGATTGGAAGAACAAACATTGTTAAAATGTCTATATTATCCAAAGCAATCTATATACTTAATGCAATCCTTATCAAAATATCAAGGGCAGTTTTCATAGAGCTAGAACAATCCCCAAATTTGTATGGAACCACAAAAGACTGGCCAAAGCAATCTTGAAAAAGAAAGGCAAAACTGGAGGCATCAAAATCCAGACCTCAAGCTAAATTACAAAGCTATAACCATCAAGACAGTATGGCACTGGCACAAAAAGCCAAATAAACCAATAACCATATAGTCTTTGACAAAGCAGGAAAGAATATCCAAGGGAAAAAAGATAGTTTCTTCAAAAAATGGTGTTGGGAAAACTGGACTAACATATACAACTGAATGAAACTAAACCATGTTCCTGCACCGTATATAAACATAAATTCAAAATGGATTAAAGACCTAAATGGATTAAGGAAAGCATCAGAATCTTACAGGCAGTAACCTCTTTGACATCAGCCATAGCAACTTCTTGCTAGATATGTCTCCTGAGGCAAGGGAAACAAAGGCAAAATAAACTCTTAGGACTTCATCAAAATAAAAACCTTCTGCACAGCAAAGGAAACAATAAACAAAACTAAAAAGCAACCTACAGAATAGAAGGTATTTGCAAATGACATATCTGATAAAGGGTTAGTGTCCAATTTATGTAAAGAACTTATCAAACTCAGCACCCAAAAAACAAACAATCGACTTAAAAAATGGGCAGAAGACAAGAATAGACATTTTTCCAAAGAAGACATACATATTGCTAATAGACACATGAAAAATGTTTAACATCACTCATCATAAGGGACATACAAATCAAAACTACAATGAGATACCACCTCACACCAGTCAAAATGGCTAAACTTAATACAGGAAACAACAGGAGTTGGCAAGGATGTGGAGAAAGAGGAGCTGTCTTGCATGGCTGATGGGGATGCAAACTGCTACAGTCATACTGGAAAACAGTATGGAGGTTTCTCAAAAAGTTAAAAATAGAGCTACCCTACTACCCAGCAATTCACTACTAGGTATTTTCCCAAAAGAGAAAAAAATCCTAACTCAAAGACATGTATGCACCCTGATGTTTACAGCAGTTTTATCAATAATAGCCAAATTATGGAAAGAGGCCACATGTGCATCAACTGATGAACAAATAAAGATGTAGTATATATATACAAAAGAATATTACTCAGCCACCAAAAAGAATGAAATCTTGCCATTAGCAATGATGTAGATGGAGCTCAAGAGTACAATGCCAGGAGAAATAAGCCAGTCAAAGAAAGAAATACCATATAATTTCACTCATCTGTGGAGTTTAAGAAAGAAAACAAATGAACTTAGGGTAAGAAAAAGAGGCAAATCAAGAAACAGACTCTTAACCATAGAGAACAAAATTACTAGAGGGGAGGTGGGTAGGGGGATGAGTTAAATAGTGGAGATTAAGGACTGCACTTGGGGTGATGAGCACTGGATGTTGTAAGTAAGTGATGAATCACTAAATTCTATACCTGAAACTAATAGTATACTGTATGTTAACTAACTGGAATTTAAATAAAAACATTAAAAAAATAATATATATCTAGTATGTGCAATATTTCATCCTGCTGTGTGAGGTTTGTATTTTTCCTTAGTTTTTGATCATTCAGTTTTTTCCCTGATATATATATATATGTGTGTGTGTTTAAATATTATATTATAATATATAAATATATATAAATCACATATACCATATAAATCATTATATTTTATTTTATATATAGCTTATTTATATAATTTATATATTTTATACATGAAATATAAGTGTAGACATAATATGGATATGAATTCATATGGAACATGAATATGAAATATACTTAAGTATTTATATATTTTATATAATATGTAATTTACATAATTTATTATATAAATGAGAATTTTATAAATATTATTTATAAATTATATATATTATATATGAATATATAATTATACACACGCACACACACACACACACACACACATATATATATATATATATATATATATAAAGTACTGGGCTCAATTTTAGAAAACTATAGAGATACTCAAGATACTCTTACATTCCAGTTGTTACCTTTTCCTTGAGAAGATTGACTTCTGCTTATGGCAGACAGTTATTACAGAAACTGATGACCTTACTCCATTCTCAGTTTACGCTCATTCAAAGCTCGTATTCTTTGTGAAGGGCTGATCTATTTACGTGACCTTTCATCCACTTATTTGTGTGTGGTGTAAGGAAATGGTCCAGTTTCATTCTTCTGCACATGGCTATTCCAATTTTCCCAACACCATTTGTTGAAGAGACTGTCTTTTTTCCATTGGATACTCTTTCCTGCTTTGTCAAAGATTAGTTGACCATAGAGTTGAGGGTCCATTTCTGGGTTCTCTATTTGTTCCAGTGATCTCTTTGTCTGTTTTTGTGCCAGTACCATACTGTCTTGATGATGACAGCTTTGTAATAGAGCTTGAAGTCTGAAATTGTGATGCCTCAACTTTGGTTTTCTTTTTCAACATTCCTCTGGATATTCAGGGTCTTTTCTGGTTCCATATAGATTCTAGGATTATTTGTTTCATTTCTTTGAAAAAAAGTTGATGATATTTTGATAGGGATTACATTAAATATGTAGATTGCTTTAGGTAGCATTGACATTTTCACGATATTTGTTCTTCAATCTCCTTGGGTTCACTCTCTTGGGAGCTTTTGTTCCCTGAACGATTTCCATACAGCTTTGGAGGAGAAGAATGAAAATGGTGGCCTCCCAATCTCTGGCCCGGAGGAGCCGAGAACTCGGGGCCCCACTCCTCAGTGTGCCCTCGGAGAAAAGCAGTCAATCACTCCCTTCTCCTTGGTCTCTGGCTGCACTCACAGGGCCTGTGACCAAGCATTTCTATCTCTGGTGCATGGCTCTCTTTGGAGTCTCCAAACCCAGCCAATTCCTGCAGAGCACTCCACGCCACTCCTCCCAGAGAAGGAAGCAGTGGCCCAACCCTGCCATGGATCACAGTTTAAGGTAATCCCAAACTGCGAGCTCACTACTCGGTTCAGTCTCTGCTGCCGGCTTCCCCTCTCCGATACCTGGGAGTTCGGCCACACTCAGACACCCCGGTCTTTCTGTGACCCCTCAGGTCCTGAGAACACACTGCCCCTGTGAGGGCGCCATCCCCGACTTAGCCTTTGAAACGATGTCCCTCAGTGGGGCAGACTTCTAAAAGTTCCCATTTTGTGCTCCGTTGCTCTACTGCTTGCCGGAATCCGGCCCCTCCCCCTGCAGTCTCTCTTCCGAGGTATCCTATCACCTCAGGTTCACTTCTTTACACATCTTACCTTCCAGAAAGTGGTTGCTTTTATGTTCCTAGAATTGCTACTCTTCTTCTCTTCAATCTCCTGTTCCGTTTGTAGGTGTTCAGAATGGTTTGATAACTATATATCTAGCTGAACTCCTGGCACCTCATGACATCTAGGTCTCCTATTCCTCCGCCATCTTGCTCCTACTCTCCCAAGACTGTAAGCTTTGGATTAGCAAATGCCCCCGGAGGAAAGGCTGTGCAGAATAGCAAGTTCTGCCGGGGTTTCCCTTCTTTCCAGAATTTGGTCCATACATCTTTTGCTTTTTTCTAACATTCTGATGCCTGCAAACAGATGTTCTCTCACTTGATCCAGCTTTGCTAAATATTGTCAGCTCTCATCTCATCTTATTGTATTATTGAATACACTCACCTCAATTCTTCCTGGGAACAAAATTTAGAGTTTTATGCTTAAAGTGGTTTTTAAAAAATATTTCTCTATTAATTCAATTTCTCTAGAGACCTGTTTACCTGATTGTTCTATCTAGTCCCTGTGTTATCTGTAGGAAGCAGGTAATGTGTTATCAGGGAGGCTAAGTATACTGGGGAAAACCTACTGGTGAGTCAGTTTATTTTTTCTTCTCTTGGTTTACTCTGGTAGTCTAAGTTGGCTTTTTTGAGTTGACCCAATTCCCCAAATAAGAAATCCATGTGACAAAGACCTGACTTTACTCCAATACATGTCTGCGTATCAGGAGGAACTGGACGATGGACACCATGACAACTTTCTCTGTGTGAGGCTTTTGCAGCATTTCCCAAGACCCTTTAATTTACCTTCAGTCAACACTGCTCAGGATGTGGAGGTTTTCTAAGATTCTATAGGACAAGCCTCTCCACTTGCATACCAGATGAGCTTTTCTGTCTCTCGCTGAGCTCATTTGTGGGCTGGTGGCCCTTGTTTCTTCTTTTTCCCCTTCCAAACATAATTGTTCATAAATTCCACAAAGCCCTCAAAGTAGTTTCTCCCTCCCTCTCTCCTCTTTCCCTTTTTATCAACACTGTTAAATATTAATAATATATTTACATATTCCTTTCTTAATTACAATGGAAAATTGGAGGAACAAATCATTAAGTATGAGCACCATTGACCTATGACTCACATAACACCTCTCCCTTGGGCTTAAGCTTGTGATATCCATCTGGTTTTCTTATAATATCTTCTCTGTTTCTAAATTTGTAATGATTTAGCTAATTCCTAAGTTATGTGACAATTATGAGAGTAGCCATTAGCACTACAGAAGTACAGCTTTGACCTAGGACCCAGATAAAAGGACTGGAAAACCTATTTGCCAATGAGTTCTATATGTGCTTTATATTTGACAAGTGCTGGGGGTGAATGAGAAGTGGAGGGAAAGCAGCTTCATTTAATTTAGTATTACAGACACTTGCACTGAAAAAGAAAACAGCATTGTTCCTGGATCAAGCCATTATAATCTGCTTTTGTAAACAATAATAACACATATGGAAAGCAAACATTTATCGATGGGAACAGTGGGTAATTAATTACCAGATCAGGGGGTGCAGACTGCACTTGCTACAGGAGTTTGTTAAAGAAGAATTTTTTTTTTTTTAAGAAGAATTTTTTAAAAAGCACTGATTTCCGAGAAGTCTCCTTAGGAAGAATAGGGTCTGAGATGAGTCTTAAACAGAAACATAGGATGGAGAACAAAAGGCCTTCAAGACAGGGATCAAGTGGTGTCAGGAATGAGCACAGATGGTTTATGGAGCAAGGAGCCAAGATGGCTGACCAGGGCAGTGGTGTGTGTTGGGGAATTGTGGCAGCAAGACTGGCAATGTTTGGTTACATAAGAGAGAATTAGATTGGATAGGAAGTAAGTAAAAAGACAGAGACTATGGAAAGTCCCTGAAGGTATAGTCAATGTAATAATATTTAGAAATCAGTGGTGCCTTGACACTGTATGTTCAGTTTTAAATAATTAGGGGGATTTGATAAAAGAAATAAACTATTGATATACTTGATATGTGCCAAGATATCAGACACAAGAGAATAGATGTAGTGTATTTCCATGTAAATGGTATATGGTGAGAGAGGTCAGTATAGGGGTTACTTCTGAGGAATACAGAGTGAGAAGAGGTGACAGAGTGCTAGCCATACCTTGATCTGGTGTCAAATACATGGGTGTATAAAGATCTAAAAATTAATTTATGATCAGTGCAATTGGTGTTTATTATTTCTATTTATACCTTTAAAAATCCATGAGGATAATGAGGCTGTCAGTTGAATGAGGAAAACTTTGGTCAAGGAATAGCCAAGGTATTAATCTGGTAATAACCTACAAGTCCTCACCGTGGAATAGAATGTCATGATTGGAAATAAGCGGGCATACAGGTAAGAAAAAAGATCAACTTTAGATGGTTGGGTGAACTGGATAAATTGGAAGACTCTACTTTAAGAACTTTGGCAGTGTTTGGACACCTTTGAACACAGAAAAGGAAATATAATTTGATTTGCATATGCTACGTGTCAATCCCTGAGCTATGTTTTAACACATGTTACCTTAAACTTAATACTGTGTCTTATAACCATAAGACAGTGAACATGAGAGGTAGCTGGTTTTGACACTAGAGGTTGAGACAACAGTTAGCTCATATTCACAAGAAGTTTGAAGTCAGAGGAAAGGAGTCAATAGGAAATGAATGGTCAGTGCCTAGAGCCACGAAACATGCTTCAGAGCTCTCAGTAACTGGTAACATCTCTGGTGAGAGATGAAGCCACCAGAATTCTTGAGCTTCTTAAGTGGCACAATGAGTCAAAGAAAAGCCTAAGGCTAAAACCTGATTCCTGCAAAGTGACCAATGTTAGGGCATTAAATAGTGAAGTATTATGAGGGAAGAAGTTATATGACCATCTCAACAGGGAAATACCTTATATGTTCTTGTGTCAACATTTCTCAAACTGGCCTTCCACAAAACATAGTTCTGTTAGTCGACTGGGGTTTGCTCTGAGAGAAAGGGTTCATTTGTCAGGTAAATTTGAGTAAGACTGAATTAAAGAGAAAGTCAAATCAATCCTTGCATTCAAAACTTCTCAGGGTCTAGTGCAACAATGTGTAAGCTTTTCCCAAATGCTTTTGCCTCAGAACTACATTCATATCATTTCAAGCCAGGGTTCTGCAGGAGAGAGATTGTGAAATACTCTTACCATGTAAAATCACATGCCACATTCCCCAATCCACATACCACATGTAAAATAACATGCCACGTACCACATTCTCCAAATCCATTCCTCACTCTGCCTTTCCTAATCCATCCCTCACTTTGCCTTTCCTTGCCTTGTCCCTGACACATGGAAGGCCCCACCTAAGCTCCACTTGCTAAAACCCTACCCATTTTCTAGATTCAAGAGATAAGGAAAGGCCTGTATTACTAAAAAGGCAGAGAAAGAAACCCATTGATTTACATGCCCTGTCTAAGAAAAAGGAAAATCCTAAAACCATACCACAGTGACCTTAATTATGTGTGAAGGTATTGTGTTACTTTGGGGACTGTAAAAAGTCAACGTGCTGCAATATATATGGATATGAATGTTTGATCTCTGACAGGACCAGTTTAATTATTAAACAAGTCATTGTGTTTGGCTTAGCTCTCATATCTGGGGACTATTAAAGTTGGAATGGTCCCAGATATTAGCCAGTTTATTCACCTCATATCTCAGGTGAGGAAACTGAGGCCCTCATAGATTGGGTAGTTTATATTGACAAAAGGTAAGGAAATAAGGTATTAGCAGATCTATCTTTTAGATTAAGAATTCTGAGATATTGTAGGATACCAGGAAAATAGTTCCACCGATACACAGAAAGTATGTTCCTTATTCATCCTTTCCTTTTGTAGTGACTAAGAGAGGTATCAGTCAGGAGTTATTTCAAGGGGAAACACTCCTTTAGAAACTCCTGATTTATAGACAAAGGGAAACCATCACTCATGTTATTTAAATAGCTTAACTTTAAAAAACTTAAGTTAGTTGAATACAGTTTGTCAGCTACATAGGGAAATGATGAAACTGTCGCTATAGGATTAACATGTCAGCTTGTTCCAAGGGCTCCCTCTCATGGCACGTTCAAGTGAGTTAATGGCTACTTAGCACCCAACCCAACTTGGAGTCCAGTATAAAGTTGGACGAAATCGCTACCTACAGCATCTCTATTCTTTAGTGACCTTGGGCAGAATTATTTCTCATTCATTTTGACAAATTCAAGTATTAAAAAGGACTAAGTTTTGGCAAGTGTTTTTGCCTAGATATGGGGGTAAGGAGGATCAAAGAGTTAGAGTACTTCTAGATTTAAGTGTAGTCAAACTGAGTGCGAAGGGGAGGCATATGCCTGCAAAAAAAGAATACTAACTAAAATCATCTTTAAAAAAAATCCTGGGGCACTGGGTGGTTCAGTGGGTTGGGCCTCTGCCTTCAGCTCAGATCATGATATCAGGGTCCTGGGATCGAGCCCAGCATCAGGCTCTTTGCTCAGTGGGGGGCCTGCTTCCCCCTTCTCTCTCTGCCTGCCTCTCTGCCTACTCGTGATCTCTCTTTTATAAATAAATAAAATCTTAAAAAAAAATCCCAACTACCACTCAAATGTTCTGAAATGATCATGAAGTAAGTGGGTATGCTAGGAAATGAAGAAGAAAACCAAGAATATTTTCTAAGAACTTGTGAGTAGCAGCAAAGGGGGCAAGGAAACTGGAGACCACAGGGGTACTGAAGATGGTTTTCCTTGGCCGTAATAGTGGAATCAGAAAGGGAATAAATCAAGAATGACAGATGCAATGGGAAAGAGAAAGCAAGAATATAAAAGCCAAAGGGAAAGTAGGAAAATGAGACAAGGTAGGAGAAGGAAGTAAGGGGGAGGGAAGGGGAAGGCAGATGACACTCAAAAATCACCATGACACACATTTAAGATGTGCCAACAATGGCCATGACCATCACCCTCAAGTAGTTTGCAGTATATGTTTCAAAGACATGTGTAAGTAGAAATTTTCATCAAAGTAAGATAAATGCTAAGATAAAGGTATTCACAGAATACTATGGGAGAATAAAGAGGGGGCATTCATATTAAATCTTGCCTGTAGAAGCAAGAAAAATCTTCCTAGAGGAGATCTTTAAAGCAGATGATTGGGGGGGTGGAGAAAGAGGCAATTAAAGATAGGAAGAGAGGCAGAGAGAGAGGTGAAGGAAGTAAAGAAGAAAAAAAGGGAATTAAAGAAGAAAATTGGGGAGCACAGAGAAAGTAGAACAAGACTGCCTTGAGTTCACTGAATGACTGGAATATTCATATTTGAGCACTGCAATATTTGTGGATAAATACTATTTTTATTATATATGTATATATTTTTATTATATTTTCATTATAATATGCCATTATTTCCACATGTATTATTAGATATTTTAATATTCTATATATTGGATGAGCACACTGATCTACAGAAAAGTCAAATAACTACTGGGCAAGGAGCAGGGCAGGAATTTGAATGAATTCATTTGGATGTGTAAATAAATCCATATCTTATTTAGTAAGCTCTAGAGGAAAAAAAAAAAAAAAGACCCAGAACAAAAGAAAGAGCATGACCATTAAAAAGAGAGAAGAAAGAGAAGAAAAATAAAAATAAAGGAAAGCAGAGCTTCACACTTAAGAGAGGATAATTCCTGCTGATGCCCCAACATCAGAGGGACAGCAGATCGTAGGATTCTCGATCCCATCTTCCCAGTACACAGTACACCCGGCCAAAGGCAGCCAGCTCCTGGAGGAGAATGTTCTTGGGGCTTATCCCTGCTTCTTTCCAAATCTCTTTACTCTTCTCCCAAAGTAGAAGTATGGAAGAAAAAAAAAAAGAAGAATTAACCAGCTGGGAATTGATTTTTTGTTATCCAAGGATCTTATCATCCCACAGAGGTGTCAGTTTGATTGATTACACACTTTCAAGACCATCCTAAAGGATAGAGAACAAGTTGCTGTTTCTATTATTAAATGCTTACTGTAGTCACCGCACATCCACTCACCTAATTCTTATAATAATATTATACGCACTGGTGCTAACTTCCTGACTTTAGAAATGAGGAAGCTAAGGCTTTAGACAAGTTTCACCACTTGTTTAAGCTTCACCACAGGGCTGATAAGTAATAGAGCATCTCTATATACCCAGAACCACATGATATTCAGTTGTTCAATACTTTGGGGTTTCTAGGAGCTTTTGAAAGCCCAGCAAGATAGAGTATGCAGGTCAAGACAAGGTAGGAGAAGGAAGTAAGGGGGAGGGAAGGGGAAGGCAGATGACTCCAAGCATGAACTACAGTTATTTTGAGGAATTTCAAGTAAGAGAGGTTTGTAGGGTCAAAGAGTTTTGGAACAAACTGAAAAAAATTGAAGAAATTTTTAAAAGTTACAGCTTCACCTCGTTTAGAGAAAAGACCAGCAACTGTTTTGCCAAATGAACCTCAGGTAACTTCCAGAAAAACCATAAATTATTAGTGAGTCATTCTCATTGTTCAGGAACGAAAGGTCTTCTCTGGCCATCCATTCACATTTCTAAGGTCCCTTCCAAATGTATGCATCTAGAATTTCTGAAATTAAAGCTCCAAATCATGACTGACAATTCCTGTGACTACTGTCCTTTGTCCTCAGGAACTACTACCAAAAGTTCTAGGAGTCACTCATTGTGTTATTATTTACTACGTAGATTCCTGGTCTCCAGGTTTCAGAGATTTCATGGATTTTCCAAACATGACATCACATGCAATGAGAAAAAGAAGTATGATTTGATCCTTTCTATAACACTAAACCACAAAATCTGAGGCTACTAATGCAAAAACTCAGTAAACACTATAATTTTCCTGCCATTCAGATTTTTTCCAAATTATTACAAATGGATACTTGAAGACTAAAAATATTATCTTGTAGGTTTTTAGATTTGTGGAGCAGGATGTATGGTTAATTAAAACGATTTAGTCCAATACCCTTTTTTAGGAAATTATAAAACAGTGTGAAGAGTGGGGGTGCTGGTGCCTAAGTCTCTTGATTCCTGGGCCTCCTTCTCTTAAAGGTAAGAAGATTCATATTACTGTTCAGTCAAGAAACTCTCTGTAGGTATTTGGCTTTTTTGCTTCTATGAAGGAAAGATGATGTTCGTACATGGCAACAATAATGGAGTATCTCCCAAGGACTTGGAAAGGAGAGGTAATTAAGAGTTAAACTATGGAATCAGTACATTTTTTAAAATGGAGCAGAGATGGTGCCTGGGTGGCTCAGTGGGTTAAGCGTCTGCCTTTGGCTCAGGTCATGAGCTCAGCGTCAAGGGATTAAGTCCCACATTGGGCTCCCTGCTCAGGAGGAGGTCTGCTTCTCCCTTTGCCTCTCACTCTGCTTATTTTCTCTCTGTCAAAAATGAGTAAATAAAATATTTAAGATTAATTTGTTAATTAATTTAAAAAATGGAGTAGAGAGAGACACAGTTACCTAAATGTGAAAGAATGACTCTCAATGCTGTATGTGTTGACTGTAATCTGATTAACCAGTGAATTTATTTTAGTAGTTCATATGAAGAAAGAAGATGGCACTAGAAAATCAAGAATTAGTCACCTATAAAAATGTAGAAAGAGTAGTGTACTCAGAGGTAAAAGCTGGCAGTGCACATCAAAGCATTGGCTAGGTGAGGGTTAAATTAGTTTGTTGTAACAAATTTTCTCCTGTCCCTGGCTGTCATTTTGGCTATCATCACATAAAAGATGAGAATTGACAATTCTAAAAATTATTCTGTGATTGTCTGGCTTAATAAGGACAGTCGAGCTGGACCACATCTCTGTTGAATAGATGTTTCTGCTATTAATCACTTTGACATGAGATTAATCTTAGAATAGAGAATTAAGACTTGTGGAATTAGGCCTAAGGTTATGACTAGGGACACTATGTGCTCCCCTCCTGGAGCTAGGAAGGAATTTGGCTTGAACCTCAAGACTTTGAAGGTTCTATAGAAGATCTGCTATTGAGTGGTAAACTGTTCCTTGACGAACATTGGTAGGCTGGGATCCAGGCCAATATTGGTCTTATAAGAGGACCCAGGGTAATCTGAAGTTATGTGACAGTTTGAAATCTCTTCCATTATCCCTAAGCTTCAGTAAAGCCACATTCAAATGGAGTAGTCTGGTCTCAGCCGCACTGAGGTGGAGCAATAAAAAAGCCTATATCCCAGACGTGGAGCCAAGCAGGGCAAAGGATCCCTTCCCTAGTGACCATGATCTGGGGTTATAACCATGGTCACTGGAGGAAGGTAGCCAACCCCCATGGAGTGATCTCACCAGTTTTTTCTACTAACTCTGGCTGTGGCATCATGGCAGCTGGGTGAAAGGAAGTCAGTAGAATTGTTCCTGGGCACATGTAAGGAGGACTGTAATGGAACTAAGGGGGAACTATAGAGATAGGTTCATTTCTGTGATTGGGAGTTGGTGGGGGAGTCATAGATTTATAAAAGGGAAGTGAAATTTACTTTGAATCACGGACGACTCTCTTGCTCTCATAAGACATCCTCTAGCCACAAAAACTCTTCTAGGTTTATTTCCTGGCCTAGAATGATTATCACTTCCTTTTCACATGGCTTGCTGCTTTATATCTTTCTCACCCTGACTGGATGCTAACTCCTCATTGAAAATTTTAGTGAACTCAAAAGCAGATGCCCAAATGGATATTATTTTCCATCTTAGCATCCAGTTTATGTCACCTTAATCCTTTGAAAGGTCATATTTTTGTTGCTGATTTTGCTTCTACTCCATGTTCCTGAAAGACGATATCCTTTTGGCTTTTTATAGGCTACTCCGGAGACCAGCACAGAGCCTGGCACCTAATATCCATATATAGAAAAATATTCATTGAGTGAATGAATGGCCAGGTTACAGTTTATATTAGTATGTTGTCATTAAACATCAGATTTGCTCTTTTCTGATTTCATGCTCTTGTTTTTGTAAATAGTGTTGAGGATAATACACATACAGAAAAGCTCACGAATCCTGATTACTTCTGACCTCCAGATTAAGCCAGACTAAAGGGAGAGGAAGTATAGCTTAAAGATATATGGAATGTTGTAATTTATTTATTTTTAATTTATCATTACATTCATAACTTGACATTCTGTTTTCATGCATTATTCGTGTTTGATAGTTTAGTGTGAGTCTTTCCCTGAGAATAGAAATTATAGTCAGCCTCCTAAAAATTTTGTGTTACCAAGCCCCAGGTCTGAAGGAAAGATCCTGGGCTTTGGTAAATTCATCCCAATGACAGAATCCAGCCTCATATGTGAGAAAGCCTTCTCTGGTTCTTATGCTTCTACCCAACTCATCTTGCATTGACTGTTTATTTTCCCCTACTATAGAAAACACCAAGTATTAATCACAAGTAACATGGGACAGGTGAGTAATAAATAAAAAATTCACCTTAAAAAAATTCACCTTTATTAAATATATTACATATGAAATTAATAGAAACGTGTAATCAATAGGGCAGCAATCTCTTTTGCATCAGAAAACTATCCTTAAAAAAAGTTTGAGATTGGGATGCTGGGTGGCTCAGTTGGTTAAGCGTTTGCCTTCAGTTCAGGTCATGATCTCACGGTCCTGGGATTGAGCCCCATATCTGTCTGGCTCCCTGCTCTGTGGAGAGCCTGCTTCTCCCTCACCCTTTGTTGGTCCCCCTGCATGTGCACATATGTGTACACACACTCTCTCTCAAATAAGTAAAATCTTAAAAAAAATGAGATCATAAATCAGATATCACCATTCAATATGAAAGACAGCATGCACATAAATGATCACAAAGTACTTTCAACCTTCACCATGTTCTTTATCCCCTAGTTCTTATAATAATTATTGAGAAGAATTTTGCCATCTTCAATTAAAGGGAAGGTCCCTTCATTATGGAAACTATAAGGATAATGTGCATAAGCCTGCTTTTCAAATTTGTGGTTGTTTTTTATTCTCATTTCTTTATCCATAGAGATTAGAATTGATGCATCCATAGCCATCAACTACACAGGGTAGAAATAAAAACTAAAAGCAGAGAAAATGCAGCATTTCTCACACTGTAATAAGCGAGTCAGTATTTCCAAACCTTACTATGTTATACATCATAAGAGACACCTAAAGTCAGTTGAAGTCAAACCACTGTCTTTCATCCATAGATAATTAAAATGACCCCATGTTTCAAGACATAAGTCAAGGATTTTCAGGAGTACAGTAATCTTTAATGGCTAACCTTCAGGAAATTTTCTTTGCAATCTGGGAAAGGTACTGAAAAGAAGCTTATGGACCAAGAAGAGAATTTAATGGGCTCTTAACCCCTTTCAATTGAGGTACAAGATGTGGGATTAGGAAATGGAGCAACTATGTAAGTCTTTCCATTCTATTTTTCACTCGGCTCAGAAAGAGTCCAGCTAGCAAAGCACAGTCACTTGAAATTGTACGTGCATCCTCATTCCTTTGAGTACTGAACTTTCACATTTATGAGAGTCTTATACAGATATCTCTAGAAACTAAAATCTCATCTTCCTACCTATAAACTGGTATATTACAATAATATCAAAAAGAGTGATTTTAATGTTATAACAATCAGAATACTACATTGAAATAAATGAACATTTCTGTTGTGCTGAGAGCACTATAAAATTAAAATGCCAACTTTAAATTGTAAAAGGGTTAATTTCTTGACCTTGACTATGTTTAATTGTTACTAATGTGTGTTATACTAATTAAACATGCCTCCTCAATAATTATATGAAGAAGCTGCAAAGCTTTTAAGACTCCTGCTAATCCAGCACCCTCTGGTTGCTTGTTTCTAATTTGTTCATTTTAACATACCAATTATGCGAATTAGAGCAAATAAACATGTGAAAAATCTCTCTTCTGAGACTCTGACCTCAAAATGTTTTGAATCAGATGGAACAATCCCTGTTCTAGCTTAATTATTCAGTTTCTAGAGTAGATTAAAGGATTAAAAGACTGATTTATTTAATTGTGAATAAGCAGATATAGCTTGAGGTTTTGCGATTTTTATTGTGAATTCTCAAGCACGAAGCATTGTTGTCCTGTTCAATCCAAAAAGGACTAAAAACAAGTAAATGCACAATGACTTACTATACCAATTTAATGAAACTCAATAAAGAAAAAAGAGTGAGTCTGTTTTGCATGTAGACTGTTTATGGCAAGCATTGACGACCCCCATAAATATCATAGTACAGAGGAGGGAAACATACTGTGTTACACTGCATCTTTTTAGACTAAAGAATTTGTAACACATAGTCCTTTTATTTTCTGTTGTTTGATAGTATCTGTTGTATATATCTCTCTTCAGATCTAACCCTTTTATTCAGGGCTGCATTTCCCACTGGGGAGATGAGCGTGGATGTTTTTTAATGTTTGTAAAGTAGAATACAACCAGAATTGCTAGGTCTCTACGCTTTTCATGTTACCTGACAGATAATGATGATCTTCTCCACTTAGTGGATTTAATGATGCACCTCCTGCCCAGGGCCCCTAATCGGAAAGGGTGGCATGTTTTTTTTTTCTCCCATGGACTGTTGCACAGTGGAGAAATGAAAGCTTCCCAAGCAGTAAAACTTCCCTTAGACCAATAACTGAATCAATATTTACGGGAAGCTGATTCAATACTTTTTATTGTGTTTTTTTTCCCCTTTCTGATTATAAAAATACAGTATATACAATGGCAGAATTGGAACCCCAACAAGTAATAGTCCCATAACTCCACCATCCTAAGGATCCACCATACATATTTTAATATTGCTTCTACTCCCTTTAGCTTCTTTTTATTTTTTTTTGACATGTTTAAGATCATAATGTATGTATTCTGGCACCTAGCTAGTATGCTTCCTTAATACTATAACAGCATTTTCTCACGCAGTGAGTAACAGATGAATGACATAATAACATTTATGATTTTAGGGCTCTCCAACAGCCCACTAAATAATGATAATGTGTAAATTTTTGTGAATTCCTCTAAGGTTATGCAGTGAGATTGTTTCTGCTTTCAACATTATATATAACATTGCTATGGACACTGCTATATATAAATTTTTGCTAGCAGACAATGTATTCTGATATTTTTGAGTGGGAAACGTCTTTATGTGTTTAGTGTATTACTGGTCATACGGTAAGTTTTCAGGATCTGTTTCAGAAATCGTTTTGTTGGACGTAGACTTATTACTGAGTAACAAGTATCATCAGAGGTCCTGTCAGCATCCCTGTGGTCAGCCTACAGGAGACACTAGTTACAGACCTCATGGTTTTCTTCTTGGGGGCAGTGGTTATTTTAGAACTTACTTGTTGGAGTTCTCAAATTTCTCTCCTCAGTCATGAGTGCCTATTTATGTCCTTAGTTCTTCTAAATCACCCCTATGGAATTCCAAAATGTATATTGAGCTCCTCAGAATGTATCTTTTCCTCTTCTTCTCCTGTATCTTCTAGTAATATATATTATGCTCATAACATTAAAAAAACATTTTCTCCTCAAGGGTTGGCAGAGTGAAGCATATATCTCTACAGTAATAAATAATTTAATAATAGAAATAATTGAGGTGAGCTGAAAAGTGACCCCCACATACGTCTGTATTCTGTCCTAATCCCAGGAACCTGGGAATGCGTGACAAAACGAACTCTGCAGATCTGATTGGACCAAGGATGTTCAGATTGGAAGATAAACCTGGTCCAGAATGACATAATCATCCTCACATCATCCTAATAAGAGGGTCATGAGTCAGAGAAGGTGATGTGGGGATGGAAGCAGAGATGGAATGGTGTTTCTTACAGATAGAAGAATATAAATAGCCACAAGCCAAAGAATACAGGTGGAACTAGAACCCTACTGATATCTTGGCTTTAGCCAATGAAACCAGTTCTGGACATCTGACTTCCGCAGTTAGAGAATATATTCGTTATTTTAAGTCACCAAGTTTGTAGCAATGTAAGCAGTAACAGGAAAGTAATACAGTAATTACCTATGTTCATGGTAGAAAATCTGGTAAAGAAAGGAATAGAAATAGGGATGCCTGGGTGGCTCAGTTGTTGGGCATCTGCGTTTGGCTGGGTCATGATCCCAGGGTCCTAAGATCAAGCCCCGTGTCAGGCTCCCTGCTCGTTGGGGAGCCTGCTTCTCCCTCTCCAGCTGCTTGTATTCCCTCTCTCACTGTCTCTTTTTCTGTCAAATAAATAAATAAAATCTTTAAAAAAAAAAAAAAGGACTAGAAATAAACCATAAGCAAATCATAGTTAACATGTTGGTGTATTTTCTTCTAAATATATCCACATCAACATGTAGATCCGGCAGCATACAAACATAAAATGCACAAATGCACATATATGCACAGAATGTCATATTCTAGGGAAACCTGGTTGGCTCAATCAGAAGAACATGTGACTCTTGATTTCAGAATTTTAAGTGTGAGCCCCATGTTGGGTGCAGAGATTACTTAAACTCATTTTTTTTAATTTTTTATTTTATTTTTTAAATTTTTTTATTTTTTAATTTTTTTAGAGATTACTTAAAAATAAAATCTTTAGAAGAAAGAATCATGTATTTTATTGATCATCTTGTACTGTACTTTCTTCATGTAATAAAGTAACTTTATGATTTTCAAGAATTATTTTATTACTTAATATTTCATCTGTTTATGTAGCATAGTTCATTTAACCAATTCCATATTGTGGACCAAAGGCTATTTTTTAAAAATTCCTGTATTAAATTTATATATCACATCATATAGTATTTTTATCCCCATATTAAATAATATTGAAATAAACACATCATAAGTATTTACCCACATCTGATTATTTGCTAAGGTTAATTCCTAGAAGTATAGCTACTAGTTCAAAGGTTATATATATTTTTAATATATTTGATACAAATTTTTCCTTCAAAAATATTTTTTCAATTTACATGTTGTCAAGCAGTGCATTAGACTATCTATATTTGCCAACCATTCTAATTGTTTCTCATTTCAATATGTCACTTTGCAAGGAAAAATGGTCTTACTACTATTATTTTTTTAAGTTTTTTTTGCTAGAGAGGTTGAACATCTCTTTCATGATTATTGGTAGTTTGTACTTTAAAATGAGTGAATTTGCATTAATAAGGTATTACCACTCAGTTTTACCACTGAGGCATTTTTTTATTGTTTTGTAAGAGTGCATTAGATAATAATAATAATTTTATGCAGTATTTATTATAACATTATTTACAATATACTCTCCTTGTTTTTATTTGCCATGATTTTGGTTGTATGTTCTTTGGTTTTACACCTGAAAACCTTAATGTGTAAGGAACATGTTCACATTTTTTTTGTATTTTAGATTATAACTTTTCTGTGAAATTAAGCTCTTAAAATCATTGAAAAGTGTGAGAAATTGATTTTTTTCATTTGTTCCTCTCCTTTCTCAAGAAGCATGGTGACGTCTTCCTCTTCCTTTCACTGCCCATTTTAAACAACACAACTTTAAAGGTATTGATGGGCTCAAAAAAGGCAGGCATCTGCTATGATGTGGGGGATGGCTCCAGTGGCCTATGCAGGATACCCAAGAAGAATGAGAAGGACAAATGTATAAAAGGGCTTCCCAGAGCAGGGTGGCAGAGCCTAAGGTGTGTAAGGAGGCTATCTGTGAAAGGACAACCTGCTATAGTCAGACACAGTGCCACTGGGATAAGGAGGAGGAAGGTAATTGTTGGCTGCCTGCCATGGGGTGTTGAAACCCAGGCTGGGTAAAGGAGGATTTTGCAGGGTAGGATATCCCTGTGTGTGGCATTAGAGTTCAGGTGAGGTAAGGAGGGTGAAGGACAGGTCTAGAGTGTTAGAGCACTGGTGAGGTGAAGAGGGATCTGCAGGGAGGACATGATGCTGCAATGGGAGATTTGTAGGATACAGGGAGACTAATCACATCAGCAAATTTGTATGATACAGGGAGACTAATCACATAAGTGATTGGGGTCAGTTATCTCATTATCGGAGAATAGAGCTACAAATATAGAAGAGGAGAAACTAGTATGAATTCTGCAGTGGTAGATTTCTTGGAGGTGTCAGCATGTGCTCATTTTTTGCCAACAGAATAGATGATGGAGAGACAGATATGTAGATATGTAGTAATGCTTGTGAATACACACCTAAAAATCTCTGCAGTCCTTTCCACAAAGAAAGAAATTGGGAATAGCAATAACCTATCAGTAAGGAGGGCACCTAGGGAAGCTGGACCAGCCAGAGATGCGTAACTTGAATGTGATATGAGGAAACACCAGACACTCCCAAATTAAGAGATATTCTGCACAATAAGTGGTCTGTAATTTTCAGAAGTGTCATCATTTGAAATACAAAGAAAGAATGAGGTACTACTCCAGATTGAAGATAAAGAGACATGATAAGTAAATGCAACACTGCCAACTGAAGAAACTCGATTGGGGTCCGAAGATCGGATCATATTAATATATTAATGTTAATATTCTGATTTATCTTGTTTTCCAGAAATATAGTCATATAATCAGAAAATAATTTTCTATTTTCCTTCTTTTAATTTTTCATGTCCTATTCTACTAGTTAGAGTTTTTATAAACTTTTTTCTTAGACTGGTCATAAAATAAAAGGCATTTTTATGATATTTGTGAGATTATCTCTGATGTTTTCAGCTGTGAAAATAATACTGGGTGTTGCTTTCATATAAGACTGTACCTTCCTATTTCTAGAGTAATATTTTTCTATCAAAAAAAGACCAGCTGTTTTTCTGTATCTTTTGAGACTAATAAATGGTTTCTCATTTTAAGCTATGTGATTCGTGATTAAGAATATTAACATATTTACTTATAGCAAATAATTTAAACATTACTGTAATAAATCTTAACTTGGCTGAAAGTTCTTAATAGTTAAATATATTGTTGAGTTAGATATACCAATATTTTCTTAGAATTTTCCACCTACTTTTTACCCAATATTTTAGTTTGAGACAATGTTGACAAAGTAAGTTTTATAGCACTGCAGTTTTCTACATGCTGAAACAACTGATATGTCTTCCAATTATAGTCCTTTCTGCTACCCAAATTATTAATTCATAGTTTTATATTTAACAATCCTTTTTTCTTAATACTTTAGATTACAGGCCAGCAAACTTTTTCTGTAAAGACCATATAGTGAAGGGCTGTATGGCTTTGCAGGCCAAATGGCTTCTGTCACAACTATTCAGCTCTGCCCTTGAAGCCCAAAAGGAGCCATAGACAATTAACAAATGAATGGGCATGGCTCTGTGCCAGTAATACCTCATTTACCACAACAGATGTGGGGCTGAAATTGGCCCCCAGACTAAAGTTTGCCAACCCCTGCTTTATTCTATATTCTTTTTGTAATTTCTTAAGTAAAATTTTAAAAATTTAAATTTTTACTTGTTTTCTTCAATTTTTAAGACATACAGAGACATTTATTTTCTTCTGAGTATAATTTTGGAAATCGCTCATAAATTTTGGTATGTCAAGGTCTCACTGCTGACATTTTCCTACATATTATATAATTTACATGCATATTTTCTCTTGGTGTAAGAATTATTTAGAAAAGTTGTCAGTTTAACTTTTAAATGTTAGAAAATAAAAAAGCTTTAGAAAACAGGGACATGCATAAGAATAAATAAACACAACTTAGTGGCATTTTAGAACTGGCACCAGTACATGCTATTCAATGAGCATGTGATAGGCTAAGGGATGTAACTCATTGCCAGAGCTAGAGCTATCTGGATACAGAGTGGCCAAAAAGAATTACTGTGTAGATGTTATGAACTACCTATAAAAGTTTGAAGAGATGTCAGTGGGATGACCACAGAGAATAGTTTTATATTAAGAAATTCTCTGAAAGAATAGGCAAAGAAATACTCTAGAAATAGAGTCATCACATAATCCTGAAAAACTGAGAAGATAGTCAAGTTACTGAATATTGTTCATTTTCTTTTGCTATTATTTTCTTCTTGTATTATAGTCAGAGAATGTATCCACTACAAAGGCAGCACTTTGCAAGGTTTTGGAGACTCCATTTAGTTTATACATTTTATAAATCTTTTATTTTATAAATTTTATAAATCTTTGCAAGTGTTTAATGAGTGTTGGGAAAGAAAGGGTAATCTCTGTAGGATACTGTTTAATTTATTAATTTATTTTTGTGTGTTACCGACATCTCCAGGGTGATACAAATTGTATTTGTCTTCCATTAGTATTGTATTCCTTTCAATTTCTTTTGGATTGCTACCAACTGAGTATTTTGAATATCTTACATATTTTGATGTTGGTTATTTTTATGCAAGGGAGCACAGGTTTTTATGTTTTCTTTGAATATTGTGCCCTTCATCCATAAAACATAAAACATACAGATGTAGTTAATAAGTTTGGCATTGAATTCTACCTTGTTTGGCATTAATATTGCCATCTCTACATTTTTTTTTTAAATTTCAATGAGTGCTTTATATCTTCTGCTTTTAACTTTTGTGAATCTTTTTAAACAATGTATAATATTATTTTTGTTTTATATGGTGCAGTTTTATAGTCTTTCAGTAAGAGATGTTGATGTGAGTTTTTCCCTAGTATTAAATTTATTTCCTTATTATTAAACTTCTTGGTCATTTTAATCAAGATCTGATGAGAGAAACAGACACTAGCATTCATGTGAACAAGTTACCCTGAAGTTAATTGATAATCTCTCTCTTTTTTAAAAGATTTTATTTATTTATTTGACAGAGAGATCGAGAGAGAGAGAGAGAGAGAGAAAGAAAGCACAAGCCAGGTGAGGGGCAGAGAGAGAAGCAGACTCCCTGCTCAGCAGGGAGTCCGACATGGGATCCCACCCCTCTGGGATCATGACCTGAGCTGAAGGCAGACACCTAACCAACTGAGCCACCGAGGCACCCCAATAATCTCTTTTTTGACCATAAGCTCACGCAGTTTATGTCCATGTCCAGGTCATGGACTTCATCTTTTTTTAAACTTCTGACTGGAATTTACCAGACAAAAATCTCATAACTGATTTTTGATGAATCACTCACAGCAAGGTTTATGTACAGAAGCCTAATTGCTAGTTGTTACTGAGTCAAGTTTATATTTTATCATCTTCTCTAGAGAGAAAATTAATAAACAGGGATGAAGGTAGAAATAAGAGCACTGAACACTTTAACAATTTTACCCCAAATCTTGAAAATGCTGGCCTCCATCATGTACTCCATCAATTTGCATATGTTCCTGCCACCAAGAGTGTGCAATGGGACAAGAGAGGAAATCAGATGTGTGAAGGAAAGCAAATGGTTTTCTTTATGGCATCCTTTAAAAACATGAAGACAGGAAATACTAGGATAGAAAAGATAAAATAAATCCAGCTTTTTTCTTTTCATTCAAATCAGACTTAAAAGAAACTGTTGGCTGTTCCCCCTCTATGATATATATTTTTACTTAATTACTTTTTATGACAGTGATTCAGACCCAGCCACCCTCTAGGGATGGCCCATCTGATTGGAAACGCACAAAGCAATTTCTGAAAAGGTTAGCTGTTATAAGCTTTATGGAGAAGAACTGAGATGGTTTCTGGTTGTAAACTCTATGGCCACATCGTCGATTTAGTGGCTCAATTCTCAAATTCTGTGCTAGCTGAATTATGAGGACTGAAGTTGTTCTGCCTCTGCCAGACCATATTCCTCTAACCTTTTTGTACATGAAGATGTCTAGCTCCCACATTACAATCTCAAGAGACTGTGTTTTTTCCTAAGTGTGTACCTAATTTGTATAGGAGCTCAAAATATTTTTTAAAAAACGTGAGCAAAAAGAGAGTAATTCTAATGCTATAGCCACAATTCAAAATAGAGACAATTTGAAGGTTGTAGATTTACTATGTTCTTTATGACTTTCTGCTATCAGGCTATTTCCATCATAAAAAAAAAAAGCTCCCAGATGCATAAACTGAATGTCACTAAGACACACTATCTCAAGGTACTATAGCACTGAAGAGCTCTGGAATTCCTGAAGAGATAGGCATTCAACAAAGGAATTGCATTAGGAGAGGAAGCAAGCTATAAAGCCCTGTTTTCCCTTTTGGAAAGGTCATTACAGTGAACTTTTCCTCTTTTATGATAGAAAGAAGAAATCAAAAGGAAGATTCCCAGACACTAAAACTGCAATCCTATTGCCATCATTAGCTCCTCCAGGCTGAGGGTCTAGTGAGGGGTGGGGGGGATGATCCACAAGTCCAATATATGTTGTACATAAACAGTAATGCAATAGCAGTATCAGATTTTTTTGTCAGGCAATTAAACTTTATGCCAAACTAATTCAATTTTGCTGCTGTTTTATTAAGTCTTACGGAAAAAAAAAGAAATCTGTTCTCTCTGGTAAATCACAAGTTTCACAACACATTTCTTAATACAAGCTCCTTGTTCTGCTATTTTGATATATTAAGTATCCAGCAACGAATTTCTGGGGTCATAAATCTACAGTGATAAAATTAATCCTATTGTTGAATACAAATAAATATTTTATTGCAGTTTTATGAGCTTTTGTTCCCCCTTCACTTGCAAGTAGATGTTTTTTAGTGGTATGAAGACACTTTGCTTCTGTAAAATGTATTAGAAACAGTATAGCAGTAATAGAATTCATATCTACAAAACTGCTGTGCACCCTTAAGACTGAAACTCAGGCACACCAGACCCCCATATTTATAAAGAATAGTTTATCAATGAAAAATATCCAGTTTTTATATTCAACTCAATTTATATCCTGAAATCTTCTACATTTCAATTGTGGGCACTAATTCTATTATGTGACACTTTTTCTGTTATTGTTATTAGCAAAAAAAAAAAAAAAAAAACCTGAGTTGTAGGGAGGAGAGAAAGTGCAACAAACCCAATACTCACTAAAGTGTAGTTCTTTTAATTTTCCAGATTGCACAAACCCTGGAGATTACCATGAAAGTTTTATACAGAAAATTGAGTGTAACCAAGAATTGCAAGGATTAAGAGAGGGGAAAGCTCACGTATAAAGGGGCCTTCTGATATCTGCAGAAACTTTAATGTGGTTACCCACTTTCAGAAAAACATTCACAAAAATATAGAAATTTAGTATGGAAAAAATCAAGTAGTTTAACTCCTCCCATAAAAAAAAAAAAAAGGAAACAGGTTTGGAGATGTGAGATTACCTACCTTGAAAATATTTATGCCAGAACTAAAACACAACTCAAGTAATCTGCCAATCCCTTAAATTTGGTTGCTTTTACATAATAATGCATTCATTGCTAAACATTTTATTAAAAAATGTGCAAATCTGAATTAGACAAAAATCCACAGGGGTGTTATCCAGTGTTATCTACTCCAACCTAATCCATTCATCATGCACCTTGACCTTTCTATAACACAGTCTCGCTTGGGATATTGCTTACTGCTTTCCTAGGTTCACACCCTTTCATTCCAGATATATTCTCTTCTTGAACTAATCTCCATCTCCTCCAGGCTCAAAATGTGTGGGCAGGGAGAAATAATTAGAGATGAGACTATTCAAAAGCACTTTTGTCTCTTGCAGGGAGTAATATGTATATGCCAATTTCACTTTACATCCTAGCAAACTGCAAAGAATACCAAAATAATTTGCAAAGCACTTTGTAGATGAAAGATATAGAATACAATAATAGATGTGTATGTGTGGGGGGGGTGAATAGGATAGGGAACTTTCACTCCCAGCCAAGACTAAAGTAACAGGGACCTGATTAACCTTCCCCACCTGAAACACAGAAACAATAAAAGGAAATGAAATAAAGCTTTTTGAGATACTAAGCATCAGGCAATGACGCGAAGTGATTTAAAAAAAAAAAAAACTTATTTATTTATCTATTTGACAGAGAAATGGAGAGAAAGGGGGAACACAGGTAGGGGGAGTGGGAGAGGGAGAAGCTGGCTCCCTGCCTAGCAGGGAGCCTGATGTGGGGCTGGATCCCAGGACCCTGGAATCATGATCTGAGCCAAAGGCAGTCACTTAACGACTGAGTCACCCAGGTACCCCAGGAAGTGATCCTTTAAGATGAGAAACAAATAAAGTGAGCCCTAAAATTTCCACAGCCTACTGACTTGAGGAAGAATCCAGGTTGTAAGGTATAGAGGGGAAACCTAGGCAGAACCCAGGAAATTCCCTGAGTTGAAAAGTTAGTGTTGAGAGCCTGGGGGAAGACGGCTAGTTCCTAGGAAAGAATATCAAAGAGGTGAGAGGTGCATGCAAAGGCAACTCCTTGATAAGAAACCCAATTTTTAACGACCAGACAGTACCACCCAGTTAAACATGGTATTCCCTAGCTTTTTTTTTTCCAGCTAGGCGTGGTTATTTGTTGTTTTGGTGAAAGAGATGTAAGGAAATGTTGTCTGTAGAACTTAACAGAAAAAGAAGACCTTTTCCTACTGTCTGGAAATTGAGTGTGATAGTTCAAGTTTGAGCTGTCTTATTGTTGACTTCTTTGCTATCTCTCCTTTTTCTTAGCAGGCAGCAAGAATGTTTTGCTCTTAAAGTATTATCCAAAATACTTTGTCTATGCCTTGAGCCCTATTTCAACAAGGATCTAGGTTTTTGAAAATCACAAGTTAAGACACAACCCATTTGACCCTAGTTTCTGTTGTTCACTTCCTTGATTCACTGAACAGAGAAAAAAAAAAATGGCTAAGTTAAAAAAAGAAGTTGGAAATTTCAGGAGAAACTCATCAGTGAAGATACAGAAACATTATCCTCCCAGACTAGATTTAATGATCCTCAAGCTCTCCTTCTAGTTTTTGAACTCATGGGTGCTCTGATCTGAGAAAGGGATGATTTAACAATTTGGGCACTTTCTCATTTTACCTTTTTGGAAAATGTTCTTTTTTGTTTTCTATTAAATAAAAATAGTTTATAATGAGATCTTAGCTTCTTTTGCAGTGGGAAGTTGCCCTTTTTGCTCTGGTGGTGCTAAGTTTCAGGAATACTAAAAAATGAGGCATGAAGCAATCAAGTAGAGCTCCTTGAAAAGGCAGGGAATGACAGTATTCAACTGAAACCCATGTAAACAGGGCAAAACCACAGCATTCTATAAATGCACGAAGGATGAACATGGCATGTCAGAGACATTGAGGAAACTCTGGACTCTTCATCCAGGAATGGAAACTCTGAAAGGAGCTAAGGAAAAACAGGTTGTACAAATCATGACTCTAAAAGAAAACATATGAAAGTGAAGTAGCTCATTCCTTCATTCCTCATTCTCATCTAAATTACATTTGGTTTTTACAGAAGAAAGGAACCAAGTGAGATTTTACCAGCAGTCGCCCTCTCTCCAGCCTACCATCCCACAGTCATCCTCCCCCACATATAAAGATCATATGATTTGCTGAATAATTCTAGAGTAATAGGATAATATTTTGAGATGTCACTTGACCTGTCTTTGTTCAAGCTTCCTTGTGCTCATTGCCCTCCCGACTTCCAATGGTTGGGCTCTAGTGACAGCTGCCCATATGCCTTGCCCTTAAGGGTAGGCAGGAATAAACAACTGCATTCTTTGTTTTTGTTAATGAAAACACTGAAAAGATAATTTATTGAAAATAAAAACACTTGTGATTTCCAACGCTTGTGATTTTTTGAGAGAGTTAAGTCATTGTGGGTTTAAAGCCCAGGGCTTATGGATTTAACACAGCTTTTATTTAAAAACAGAACAGGGTGGCTCAGTGGGTTAAGCCACTGCCTTCGGCTTGGGTCATGAGCTCGGGGTCCTGGGATCGAGTCCCGCGTCGGGCTCTCTGCTCAGCAGGGAGCCTGCTTCCCTTCCTCTCTCTCTGCCTGGCTCTCTACCTATTTGTGATCTCTCTCTGTCAAATAAATTAAAAAAAAAAAAAAAAAAAAAAACAGAGCAAAACCAAGACATAGTAGGGAAGATACAGTTGATGACATGGGAACTGTTTTTCCATCCTAAAGCAAAGAGAGAGACAGGAACATTTCCTAGATTATAGCCATGAGCTTGCAGAGGACTGGAAAACAGGGTCAGAAGTTAAGAGACTGGCCTGAGTCTCTATTCTCTGCCAATGCCCACATTTACTACCCACCAACACTGCGGTCAAAACCTCAATTAAGGATGGAAATAAGAAAGCAGAAAAGATATGTCTCAGTTCCTGGCTGGAACTCTTAGAAGAGACAGCCTTCCAACCTGAAGTGATCACAGTAGATTACAAATGCTGAGGCATGCTCTGTTACAGGAAACGTTTTTTGAAAGAGATAGAAGTATTTAAATACAAGGATGCTGTGAGTAGTCATAACATCTGTACAAAATAACACCAGGTCAGAAGTACTTCTAGAATAGTAATGCAAGGAGTTCTGTAAAATAAATAATAATAATAATAATAATGCAAAAAGATAAAAATAACCAAACTAAAAATGTGCTAGAGAGGCTCAAGAGTATATGGGAATGGAGAGATGAACAAGTCAGTAAACACAAAGTTTAAGTAATAGAGATCATACAATCTGAGAGCAGAAAGAAGAAAGAAGGAGGAAAACTGACAAGAGCCCAGGAGAAATGGAGCATAATATTTAACACACTAACATACTGTGCATCCTCATTATTTGTGGATTCTGTATTTGTGACATTGACTACTCCCTAAATTCATTGGTAATCCTCCACATTAATACTCAAGACAATTTTCAGGCATTCACAGACATGTGCAGAGCAATGAAAAATTTGAGGCACCCAACACATATGTTGAAACAGAGGATCATAGGAGATGAGAGGAAAAAATAAAACAAGATGAAATTAGAGAGGGAGACAAACCGTAACAGCATTTTAAGCATAGGAAACAAGCTGATGTTGCTAGAGGGGAGGTAACTGGTGATGGACATTGAGGAGGGCATGAGATGTAAAGAGCACTGAGTGCTGTATAAGACTGATAAGTCACTGACCTCTACCTCAGAAACGAATAATACATTATATGTTAATTAATTGAATTTAAATTAAAAAATGAAAAAATAAAAGATTCATACAGGTATAAAATAATAATAAATAAGTAATAATGAGAATAAGCAAAGTCAATTTAGGTACTTGCTCCAAGAAATACTTTAGGTACTTGCTCCAAGAAATACTTGCTCCTGGAAGACAGGGCAATGAGCAAACAAGCCTTATTTGCCAAGGCTAATGGCTTACTCATCATACCCTCTTTAAGACCCTCACTTCGCTGTTCAAGACAATCCAAAGCAATTATGTCATAAGCTCTGGCCAATCACCACCAGTTCCCCTCTTGGCAAGAGCGAACTTAAAATTTCTCCTTTCATAGCCTGAAATTCTACAAATATTACCCACTTCCCAGATTTCCCCCTTCTGAAGTGTCACAAAGACTCTGTCAAGGTTTTATTTTCCCTTTATTGCAGTAGATCTAATTAATTTAGCTTTGCTGGATTAGTAGAATTTTCTCTTGGTCTTTTGGAAAATTGACAGTTGTCATACTGATTTTTATATCCTATTAGACAATAAGTTTTTAAAGATAGGCTCTTAAGCTCTGTTCTCTCTGTATGCATCAGAGAGTACCAAAAAATAATGATTGCATTTACCAGGCAGTCAGAGAAACCTATTGAACTGAAACATTGCCTAATATTTTTACCAATAGCTGTAGTGCAAAAATAAAAGCATTATATGCTCATGATTTTGAGACCAAAAATATTTTGTCTCATTGCTTTTTAATTAATGTGGAAATTATCTAACATGGAAAAATGAAGTAGAAAATCATATCGGCCCAGAGAAGAAATAGAATTTGCTGGGTTTCAGGAAAATACATTTGGAAAGAGAAAGGGAGACCATGCCGAAGGACTTTGAACCAAGGCATTCATGATATGATAAGTAATTTATTCCTAAGAGGGGCATAAAGATTTCTGAAGGTATGGCATTCAGGTAAGGCATTTATTCATTCAACAAATATGTTTTAATAACTACTACAGGCTGAATACAATTTTTGAATTTGGTATATGGTGGTGAATAAAGCAAAATGTTCCCAAACTACATGGGGCATGTATTCTAGTGGTGAAAAAGCAACCTTTAAAAAGGAAATAAACACTTAAGTTTAGAACCACGATTTTTGGTAAGTACTAGGAGGTAAAAGAGACTCAAAATAGGCTCAAAGGAAACCAGGAAATCAAACAAACTTTGTAGAATACCAGACGTTAAGATCCAGTTGGGATGTGGATTTTTATTTTTTTTTCCTATTTTGACTTGATGGATTAGGGCTAAAATCTCCCGGCAAGTTGGAAATGGACAAGTCTTCCAAAAATGGAGAAGGAAAATGAAAGCAAAAGCAAATGTTCAGTTGTCTTACATAATAGGAAACAATAGCTAGTGGGAATAAAACATATTTTACCGATCTTGAATCCAGTGATGAACTAGGATAGGGGAGAAAGGGTTGAGACTCTGTAAAACTGTCACCACTAGAAATTCTGTTTCCATATAACATTTCCAAAAGCTTTAGGTGAGTTATTGTGAAAGGAGTTGGAATTAGGACCTATTATGAACCCTCAAGGAAGCCAAGTTTACTGTAACAATCTAATTTACTGATTTAATTACACATTATCAGTAAATGCATTTCACATTGCTTATCTAACATCCAGGGCATAAGTTGTTCTATATTAATGAATTTAGACATCTTAACTCCAAAAGAATGCACAAATAGGATAAAAAGCATTTTGGCATGAAACACACACACACAAATACACTTACACATTTACTGAATCATAATTAAATACTTTGAGAAGAGTTTAAATTTTAAAAAAATTTAAAAAATACTAAATAGCAGATGCCTTATAAATAGCAGATGCTTTATAAGATTTTCAGTAAATCCCACAATTCAATTATTCCATTTACAAAAGAGGAAATTACAGCTAATATAATTAGAAACTAAATAAATTACTAAAGGTCCATAGCTAAGTAATTGCGTAAATGAGTTTTGAATTCAGGTGTGTTTGGATGCAGAGCCCATGCTTTCTTTTCTTGGCTAGTTATTCTCCCAGAGTGAACCTGAATTTAACATTTTTCAACAATTCCTAGGTATGACCCACTAGGATATTAAAAGTGGGAGAAACTAGGACTCAGCCTATCATACCTTTAGACAGACAAACAGCCTACCACAACATACAAAGTTTTCACTGTCACATCAACAAAAATCAAAAAGTTGGAAAACACACTTTTGATTTGCAAATTTAGGACAAATCATTGATAGAAGTGTGAATTTGTGAAATTCCTAAGGAGGCAAAGTTGGTACAATCTATTAAAATGAAAAATATGTAAACCTTTGGTCCAACTGTTATAAATTTGAGCTTGACATGCCCCTGGTCTTCCAGGAAAGGAAGACTTTGGGATGCTGTGCCCGGCTCTTAGAAGCCTGCTCAATATTTTCACCAGATGTTCAGTCCCTGGCTCGGTTCTCTTCTGAATGCACTCATCACCTAGAACCATACTCCTAATAGCTTTGACCTTGATTATTTCCTGGAGTCCTTGGCCAGCCTGCCCAATTCACTTGATGAGACTCCTTTACATATAGACACTTGGCTGAACGAAGTGTGAATCCATCATGACCTTTTCACACTCAGCAGTAGCAGTGGGTTACTGCCCCCTCCCCAGGCAGATCTACAACCCTCTCTCCATCTTTGTTTCTTTTGTCCAGTGCAATTGGTGGGTCAGAGCATACTATGCAATTCAGCTTTCCCAGTATATGATACCTAAAGAAAAACCTGACTGTATTGCAACCCCATCACGAAACCACCTATGCTAAGGAAAGGAATATTTTTAAAATATTTTCTATAAGCTAAGTCCTCTACTAACAACTTCTACAATATATTATCTGTTTCAATCTTCATTACAGACCTGTAGTGTAGATATTACTGTCTTCATTTTCTGCCGAGTAAACCAAGACCTAGAGAAAGTACCTTTCTAGTCATATGTTAAAGATTGAGCTGGGATTAGAGCGGTGATCTTGACTTTCAATCCAGTGCCATTTTTAATTAAACTTCATGGCCTCTAAACCACCTCCCTTTTAATCAGAAAGGGATATTCAATCAAAAGTCTATTTCCATTTCAGCAGCTTTAATGAATACAGAAGAATTAATGTTTTCTCCATATGACAATCTCATGACTCCTTAGATACTATATAAATTCATTGTCAAGTTTCTTTTAATATCTTTTAAATATTCCTTTGTATTTTGTTACATTGACCTTTTGTGTTTGTTTTCCACCATATTGAATCTAGATCTACATCAAAACATGACAATTTCTTCATTTATGAAATATCCTAGATTACTTTTCTTTGCAAATCAGTAATATGCTATGCCTTTTCTAGGTCTGACACAGAGCCAATCTCTGTATTTTGGCAGCAGGTGACTTATGAAGCCCTACAAATGGAACGTGCCATCTGTTTGATAGCTAAGGATTTCAAGCTTTATTTGTCAAAAAGATACTTAATCTGGAGTGATAAGCATAGATTTATGTAATCAATTTTAACTTTCATGAGTTTAGAGGATATATCTGAACATGACTTTGCTCTTCATTTTGGTGTTTTGAAATTAGATTGCTTCTGGTTCTAAATACAAGTCCCAACTGGTATGGTCTACTTCATCTAATATGTGTACCTAGTTTAGGACATTTTGATTTGAGGGTGCCTCGGTGGCTCAGTCAGTTAATCATCTGACTTTGGCTCAGGTCACAGTCTCAGGGTCCTGGGACCAAGCCCCATGTTGGCACTGTGCTCAATAGGGATTCTGCTTGTCCCTCTGCCCCTTCCCCTACTTGTGCAATCTCTTTCTCTCTAAAATAAATAAAATCTTTAAAAAAACAAAAAACAAATACAGTCATTTTGATTCAAAGTGCCCCACTTCAGCTTTAAATTTTCTCATTAGTGTTAAAGTTGTCTTTCAACTTTTCAGGAGAATTCATGAATTTTCTTCTTTTGGTTATTTTATTCTTTAGTCTTTCATTCAACAGAAATGTGGGCAGAGAGCATTCTAGTCACAGTGCTAAGTAATTTAACATCATCTTATCTATTTCTTTTGACCATGAAACAGATGTTTTTAATATTTTGTTCCCATTTTAGGTATGAGAATATTAAAGCTTAACCTCCTGCTTGCATTTTTAGGAGATACATGTTGCTGCAAATTTCCTGGAGTTCGTTCTAATGTTGTATTTTTCATATTGAATACAACAGTGACACAAGGCGCCATGAGAAGCCAGAGAGTCAAAGCCACAACACTACCTGGATCATCAATTTTACTTCAAACATATTATTGCATACAAAATCAGATGTTTGACTTTTTCCAAAGAAAATAAGAAACTGAAGAAATTCAAAGTTTGCTGTTCATTATGTAAACTACTCATATGTTTTTCTATAGGGTATATATATCAGGTAAGAACTTAGTTTAGATGTATTTTTTTTAAGATTTTTTTTTTTTTTTTATCAGAGAGAGAGAGGGGGAGAGAGCAAGCACAGGCAGACAGAACGGCAGGCAGAGGCAGAGGGAGAAGCAGGCTCCCTGCTGAGCAAGGAGCCCGATGTGGGACTCGATCCCAGGACGCTGGGATCATGACCTGAGCCGAAGGCAGCTGCTTAACCAACTGAGCCACCCAGGCGTCCCCTTAGTTTAGATGTATTAATGGGAAAAACTGAAACTTCAGTGACCTGTACAGGGTTTTCTTTATCAGGTAATGAGACGTCTAGAATGAGTTCGGGAGTCCAGTGTTGGCACAGGCTCTGGGATGCACCTTCTGTCATGGGGCTCTGCCATACCATCGTGTTCTCGTAAAGTCATGGTCACAAGATGGTTCCTACTCTGCATTAGCATGAATCTATGTTCCAGAAATAAGAGAGACTGGAAAAGAAAAGGTTAACAGAAAAGACTACCAAATTCGTCCCATTTTGAATGATTTATTGGACGTATCAACCAAAAATATTCTTTCAAATTCATTGGTCAGAATTGTTTCCCATGAGAAACAATTAACTACAAGGAAGGTTAGAAAAAGTAGGATTTTTAGCTGGGCAACTGCCGCAACCTATAAAATTGGCATTGTGTTAGTAAGGAAGTAAATGAGAAATAGATACTAGATAGGTAACAGTTGCCTACTCAAATAATAATTTGAATGTAAGCAATAGCTACAGAAGCCGCCATCATGCCTTGTAGAAGACAGCCATTGGTCATTACAGAGGGCCTACCCTAAGAACTGGGTCTCTTAGAATTGAAGCTGACTTTAAAGTCTTGGGAAGGATTGCCTTAAGATATGTGCCATCTGGGTGGCCTTTTTTCCTGTAGACTCTATTGGCTGCTGCTTGGATTTATAAGCAAATAATTGATTTTGCCCCCTATACACCATGCCATGGCTATGCATGTCTGAGATCACTACAGATATTCCAGCTAAGCATTCTCCCTTTTCTGCTTACCTCATGAGTATTCTCCATCTGCTTCTTGTTGGAGCATTTACAATAAAAGTTATTCTCTTAATTTCTGAAAATTTGAGTGAAAGAATTCAATTGTTGAGTGG
The DNA here is from genome assembly GCF_020171115.1 of Neogale vison. Taxonomy (NCBI): domain Eukaryota; kingdom Metazoa; phylum Chordata; class Mammalia; order Carnivora; family Mustelidae; genus Neogale; species Neogale vison. The sequence continues at coordinate 81,738,738 of NC_058099.1, forward strand.
CTTTACCTGGTCCATGAAAATATCAAATGCAATTTAGTTAAAAGAACTCTGCTGAGGACATATGGCATCAGAAGAAGCCCAAACTGACTCAGTTATGGTGTTCTGAGGTATAAGCAGCAGTGCCTTGGAAACTACTTTTGTTTCCCTCAGAAAATTAAAATCTCTGAAGCAAGGTTGATAGGAGTGTCCTGTCCCCAGGTGCTTTATAATATTTTTATTATGTAATCACACTGTGGTCATGGGTGAACACAGGCCCTGCTGATGACAGGCAAGATTGCATCTTGTTTTCAAAACTCTATTATGTTTACTTCAGAAGAGAAAGAACGCTTCTCAGTATACAAATCCCAAGATTTGGATGCTCAACAGCAAATTCTGTATTGTGCTCCCACCTGGCTATTTCAGGGGAAAACAATTGTCACTTTTCATAGTGAAGGTGGGATTAAGTTACATTTCCCTGATGAAGCCCCCACTATAATCTAGTGTTTTCAATTTATCCAAATCCCACCAGAAAACAGAGAATTTGAAGGGCACAGGAAATGTGCTGAAGTCAAAGTAGTTAGAGAAAAACCATTATGAAGCTGAAAACTCCATAATTAACAATGTGATACTTCATCTCTCACAGAAACGCAGATAATTAAAATGGACCAACCACTAACAACTCAAAAGAACAAACAAGACAGAGATGGCCTCACAGTGCCCCCTAGCAAACATCACAAAATTCCTCTTTGTAACATTGCTTCTTGTTACTATAAACCTGGTTTAAGCTCATTTGAAGCCACGGTCCAGACATTTCCCAATCACTACTGCGAAAGCTTGAAAATTATTAAGATATGCTGATGGCCATTTAATACTAGACAAGCAAATCACAGTAATAGTCTTTGATTGCAATCTGCAGCTATATACTTAAAATACGACTGGAGTCTTTCTTACTTCTATCTGTCCTTTCCTTTCTTCCTTCTTGTCTTTATATTTAAAATTTTTTACTTAGCCTGTAATCTTCAACCTGAATCACATAAAGTAAAAGCAAAGCTAATAAGATTTCAAAGCTATTTTTCTCTCTTCCGGAAATTCACACATGTTAACTTAGATCATCATTCAATTTTGCTAAGCCAACTCTTTCTATATAGGACTAGCTAAATTTTACAGTCTATTCATCTTACACCTTTTAATTAAATGGCCTCTGCCTGATACCCAGTCCCTAGTCCACTGTCTTACACAATGTATCTGTTTGCATTTTCCTTCTGATTAAGAATAAGAAACAGTCACAGGGAATGGAGTGGAAATATGTGAAGATCGCAACAAGGCAAAGCAATTTATTTTTCAACCTGGATGTGTCCTGAGCTTTTCATTCAGGTCAGCTGAGCTTCTAAATGCTGTGAGTGATTACTAATTCCACTTGGTTTTCCCAGTGAAGCTGAAGGTGGGTGAGAAGAAGAGATTTTGTAACAACCATAAGATGGATGGAAGCATAAAACAATAGTGTTCAGGGGTGCCTGGGTGGCTCAGTGGGTTAAGGCCTCTGCCTTTGGCTCAGGTCATGATCCCAGGGTTCTGGGATCGAGCCCTGCGTCGGGCTCTCTGCTCCACAGGGAGCCTGCTTTCTCCCCTCTCTCTCTCTGCCTGCCTCTCTGCCTACTTGTGATTTCTCTCTGTCAAATAAATAAAGTCTTTTTAAAAAATAGTGTTCAATTTTGAGAAAGTCAACAGAAATGTTAAAAATGAGCTAACTCTTTTGGGTGTTATGGTGTCCTGTGGAAATAATAGGTAGATGACATCTGATTAACTATTTAATGAACCTAAATACAAACAAGGGTCTTAATTCTGAATGTGTTTTGTAGAATTGTATTCCACCAATGTGAAGTAGAGAAACATTTTGAAACCACTCTTTCTTCTGATTATATTTAATTGCCAAGTTGAACAGGCTATGCGCATCATCCAACATTACTCTCAAACCAAGTCATATTTTATATTGCTATTCTACTTATCACACCCAGTTCTGCAGATGGGATGATGCTCAGGATACAGATTTCCCCTGCTTATTCACAATATTGACTTATTAACATTTTGCCTTCTTGATTAATTTAAATGGCTTTGAAGAGGTATACCCTTTGGCACTCAGGGACCAACATAATTGCATTATAGACTACTCTTGCCAATGCTGACATTTAAGAAAAAAATACAAAAGTGATGATGCTTTTCTGGACAGTGACAACTCAGGAAGAACAGGGTAACATCCCAGATTAGATATTGAAGCTCAGTGCTTTTTGGTTCTAGAAAGTTCCTCAGGGGAGACCTAGCACCTTGTCCCATCTAGTGTTAATCCAGAAAATATTCATACGAATGAATTAATATTCCCATTTCCACTACTCAGCCAACCAAAGAATTCAGAATCACTAGAAAATGCTGCAAAGAGCTACACAAGTAGAAAAGATATTTAAACATGTTTCAAAATAAGAACGGTTTTAAACTTTTCCATACACATTTGTGAGCATATTAACTTCAGATAAAGAAAGTTGTCCCTGAGGTCGTCATGGTGTTTTCTTTCCTATATTGGTCACAACCTGGTATGCTTAATTAATCATATGTTTATTCCTCCTATTGGACTGTGACTTTTCCAGGACAGGATCTGAGTTGTAGGCAAATTGTATTGCAAGTAGTGTACTTGCACAGTGTAATTGGTACACGAGTACTGATTGAATTGGACGGAATTGAATTAACTTAATACTGGTAAATGTCACTATCCAATCAGTCAGCAAGAACTGGAGGCTTGTACTAGGGAGACAAACACATTGGATGGCCCCAGCACTAGGTATTCTGTAAAAAGAAGGTTGGTTATGTGATTTTGATTAAAGTGAATATTGGATTTTTCTAAGCGTATTAATGAATAGTTAACTGATTCCGCACTTCCCCTCAATCCCAAAGGGAACGGGGTACCTATTACACCAGCATCTTCAACATTCGGTCCAGTATCCTCCCTTTTCCATGGGGTAAAATAAGCTATCTCTACTGAGCCCATTTATGAATGTACTTTGTTTTAAAAGCACATCTGTCTTGCAAATCAATGTTACAGGTGCTGTATTTTAGAGGGCCATTGACCTCTAAATAGTTCTAGAACACTTGACACTCAGCAACCCTTTTCTTGGTGCCAGAGCCTGCGGTTCACTAAAAGAAACAAAATCGTAATTGCAAGGTTAGGGCATAATCAAACAAACAGGAATACTAACACAATCAAAATAACTAAATAAAGGCACTTAAAAGAATTAAGAAGAAATCTTGTGAGGCAGATGAAGTGGTCTGTGTCGTGATTAAGAGGTGGTTTAAAGCTGGGCCCTGAATCATGAGAGAGGATTTAAATTAGGCTCTTTGTGTACTGAGGTGGGGGGCCTCACCCCAGTGACTGCTGCTCTGAGCCATATGCAGGGAGGGGTGTGTGTGTGAGGGGGAGCGGAATAGGCAGAAGGGGATCTGAGCAAACTGTGTACCACTTAGGATGAGAACAAAGAAACTAGAAATGATGCTGAAATGCTGTCAGTGTAACTGGTAAAACCTCAAAAGACAGGAGCCACTGGACCGATGTAATGACACAAAGAGAGAGTTTCCTCTGATAATGCATTGCCCAAAAGTAAAGAATGCTGTGGAGTGGAACACAGTTCATCCGTAAGCATCAGAAGCATCAACAGTAATCCTTGGGGTGTAGGAGAGTTGTGTGATTCTTGTCACTTTGCCCCTTCCTCATTTTTCCACCAAGTAACAGACACACACACACACACACACATGTGCACACACACACACAGAGTTTATGGCAGGGCTAGTTGGATATTTCACATTATCAATTAAAACACATCAATATTTGGATTTGAATCACTTTAGAATTACTCACCAGTTTCCTATCTTCCGCAAGTCCTCAAAACCTGAATAATACGCAAACCTCTAGGCAGATGTCATACATTCAAATCCTGTAAATTCCTTACCCAATTCCTTGTGATAGAACACAATTCTTCCTTTTTTAAAAAAAATGTCATTTACAAGAAACCAAGGTGTAAATCAGGATCATTTTCTTAAGCACATGCAGCATATTTTGTCTCAAAATCACGAGTGGTATTGATAACATAAAAAAAAACTACGTTTATATTAGTAATGACAACATTACAATTGGGAGTAATTTATGTTTATTTCTTTTTATAATTATTTTATTTTATATTCAAGTAATGAATGAAATGATTTCAAATCATTTCATATTTTCTAATGGTTTTTTAAAAAATTAACATACAATGTGTAATTTATTTCAGGGGTACAGGTCTAAATTTTTTAATATTAATAGTAGCCTCTTCCACTCTTTCTATTACCCAACCTTGTCCCCAAAAGGTTCTAATTCTTTTGGCTGTTTCTTCTACTTATCTCAATAATTAATTAATTAATTTATAAAGATTTTATTTATTTATTTGAGAGAGTGAGAGTGGGGGTAGGGGAAGTGGAGTGAAGGGAGAAGCAGACTCCCTGCTGAGCAGGAAACCCAATGCAGGATTCCATCACAGGACCCTCGGACCATGACCTGAGCTGAAGGCAGATGCTTAACCCACTGAACCACCAAGACACCCCCTCAATATTTTAAAATAACTGATTTGCATTAACATTTCTTCAATCATCAATTTCAGATTTCTCAGTTTATTTTTGTTGCGGCAATTGAGTCTACCCTGCCCCCAGCAAAACACACACATGAGCATGTAGAGACACACACACACACACACTCTCTCTCTCTCTCTCTCTCTTTCTCTTCCCTTTCCCTCCTTCTTCTGAGGTAGTTTAGCATTTTTTTTTTAACAGAAAGTCAGGGTTTCCATTACTTACTATGCCTTGGTAGTATATACCATGATTGCATTTCTTTTCTTACATTTTGCCCGTGAAATTAATCCCTTTTTTTATTTGTCCTTGATTGGTTTTTGGAAGACCTTCCTCCGTAGGTCTCCATCCTTTGCCCAGGTCTGCTACTGCCCAGGTTCCTGTGCTATAGTCAGTCACTCTGACACTCCATGGCTTTATTGTTTCAGATGTTCCTTTGCTAGATTTCATGTCCTTCTCATTTTTCATTTTCTCTATTGTTTTCCTGTAACATATCCTATAGTCTATTCCTCAGAGGAGGATCAAGAGAGATACATGTTAAGAACATATATCCCTGAAAATGTATTTTCACTTCACATTCTATTGATAATTTGCCTGAGTATAGAATTCTGGATTGAAAATACATTCCCTCCGAGTTTAAAGGCATGGCTTCCCTATTTTATAACATCTGACATTTTTATTTAGAAATCTGATGACAGCTGAATTTTGTTTCATTATACTTGATCAGTTGCTGTGTGGTTGATAATGCCTGAAGTTTCTAAGACTTCCTCTTTTTCTTTACTATTCTTGGATTTTTCTGATACATCTAAGTATTTTTAACTTAATTTTATTCATTTGCTTAGTACCCCAGTGAGCTTTTCCAATCTGAAGACTTGTGCTTTTTAGTTCTGGAAATTTTCTTGCAGTATTTCTTCAAAACTTTTTTGCCCTTTTATATTTTGTTGACCTTTCTCTAATTATTTATGGTGAAACCCCTGGGATAATCCTCTTTTTCGTTTCATACATTCTATTATTTTCATCTTTTTATTCAAGTTTCTGGGCAATTTTAACTTTCAAGAAATTAATCTATGTGCATTAGAAATTTCCTTCTATTGCCTGTATTGTATCCATTTATCACAGGTCCTTCTTTTCTCTCTGTTTTCTGTTTCTCTCCTTACTATTGCTTTTCCTCTCAGAGGACCTGCACCACAGGCCTGTTATAGATATAAATATAAACTTGGCATTTTTCTTACCCTCATGTTTGAATGACAGCAATATCAGAAATGACAGGAGAGAAAAATAAAAAGAAACACAAAGTGCTAAAAAAAAAAAAAAAGCAGGCTAGAGCAAAGTTTGTGTTGCTGAGTTATGAGTGTTCAAACTTCCCTCTTTTATATAGTTATTACTTCTTCACATTTATAAAAGTGAATTTCACCTACAGTTTAAAAGCCAAAACAGAAATTCATACATAATCCACTATATACATATATCTATATCTATCTATATATGTATATATGAATTTGCTATAGAACTTCAGTTGTTGAAATAAGAAAAATAAAAAGAACCTAGCTGTACCACTAATTCTATGACTAAATAATACTAAAAAATATCAAACCAAAGAAAATTCACAATGGTTAGAAGGGCTCTTTTCTACTATCTTTTTGGGAACTTGAAAAAACCTATACCCTCACCATTTCATTGCAGTCCTGATTATTTTTTTTCCCCAGAGCACCAATGCAACCAGCAAAACAAAAATCTAGGACAAGGCATAACATAGGAACATCGGGCTTAAACTGAAAATTGAAGTGATGGTCGTGTCTTTCTATGTGTGTTGGTTTCCAGGTTCATAGCAAAGGGGCTGCCACTGAGGTGAAGCCCGGTGCGTTGACTCCACCTGGTATCTGAGGAGTCACCTAGCCATAAGTGTGAAGATTCTAACATGCCACATGTTTATTTCCCACAGAGTAAGACCCTTGTTCCAAAATCCTACTTGGAATTCAGTCAAACCCTGTTATGAAATGGCTCTGGCACCAGACATATGGATCTGAAAGCGTCGCCATTTCTGACAGGCCACCACAGAGAACTCCACTCAGAGCAAGGCCTCCGATATGCTCCTGGTGAAGAGCGGTTGAAGAATTGTGCTCAAGAACCACTTTCCAAAAGACAGAGGTAATACTTTAAACCACTCTGACGTGTATAGCCAGACTGAGGCAAGGCAAAAGAAGACAAACCCAAACAAAAAACACCCATTCCTCTCATAATCCAGAACCAACTAGTCCACTTCACCTTCTTCTCATTTTTGCATGAATACTCTTTCTCCTGTCCCTTGTTTTATACCCACACATCACCTTCTCTACTTTTTCTACTTTTTTTCTTTAAGCTTTCCTCTTCTTGTTTTCTCCTTTGGTCTCTCTATCCTCTCTGCCCCTTCTTCTTGACTGATTTCCTTTATGTTTCATTCCATGGCTACCATAACTTTGATACAGGGATTGGAATCTGTGTATGTTCGTGGGCTGCATTTATCTCAGCATTATACTCACTGAATACAAGTTAATATTTTTTTCTTTTCTAAAATGAAAAATTTTATAATTTAAACTTCTTCCCACGTGCCTTTAAAAACTAAGTCTTGGTTCATTTAATTACTTTAAAACTTGACATGATGCTCAGTTGATTTGTTTAATACATTAGTGGTTAACATAGAATAACTGTTTCACTTCTGAAAGGATTCACAAGATCCTAAGAAAAATGACTGATTCTGTTATGTTTATTATATAACATACTTTATTTAACAGATATAAAAAGGGATTGCTATCTATATAAAAATTATTGTCCAAATTCATCTCAATTTGCCCACAATTTACAAAAAGAGCTTCCATAATTTCATGGAGGGGAATTTTCTATGGACTTTCCTAGTAGAGATGGACACTTCTTTCCCTAAATTCTTCATATCAGTACCATGGAAAACCAGAAGGGTTACTTCATAAAGTAGGTCAGGGACTTTGCATTTGCTGTTCCCTGTGTCTGAAATGCTCTTCCTTTTCCTTCACTTATTTTAGTATTCTGCCTCTGTGTCACATTATCGGGAAGCTTTCTCCCTGCACCTAAGTAATAGCAGTCACTTTTCCCTCCCCACTATGGTGTTTCATTGGATTTTCAATTCCAACTTAATTACAGGAGAGATCACTAACTTCTATCATTCTTTCCATCTGTTTCATAGTCTTCTTCTAGCAGTTCTTTTTCACTCTTGCTCAGAGTGGTAAAGAACAACACTTCTCAAACCTGGGAAATCTTGTTAAAATGAAAACTCTGATGTAGGAAGTCAGAGATGGAACTGAGACCTTACATTTTTAAAGAGTTTCCAGTTAAAAGCCAATATTACTAGTCCAAGGGCCACACTTTGAGTAACAGTGTATAGAGACCACAATAATAGGCATATATAAGGCAGTGTCAGCATCCTGGGAATTGAGACAGGAATAGTCAGAAAGTGAGTGGGAATGTCTGCAAGTCATCTTGGGTCTTTCCTAAAGGGGCTTGGTCTCTAGCTGGACAGTGTAGATGCTCAGAGTCTCTGTCCTGGTTTGAGTAAGAGGATCAGAGGAACAGGTTTATAGAGTATATCCCATACTGCTGTAAATGTTCTTGATCTAATGTAAGAGCCAGAATCATTTATTATTCATCTATATATCTACAGTCTCTGAAACAGAATTGTACACTAAGAGTTCAATAAATGTTTGTTAAATTGGATTGAGTATAAATAAAATCTTTCTGGTCTTGTATTTCTAGTTGCCACTTTAGTTAAATGTATTAAGAATCTTAGTGATGTACGGGCCGATTCTCCAAGAGTGCAATTGCTGGAATCATGCTTTTTCATTCTTTCTGTTCATACCAACAGGAAATGTCTCAAGGATTTTGTCAAGTTGAATTCAGCGGCACTTAAATTAAATGTTTATTAATTTTGTTGTATCAGAAATAGCTAAATTTATTAATTTCCTAAATAATAATATGGATAAATCACAAAAGATTTTCTATTTGGGGCCTCTTATTATCACAAATTCCTTGTTGTAAAGAAGCACTTATTAACAATCCCACAGCTATCTGTAACTATAGTAGGGCCTCTAAATAAAAGGATTCATTAAACAACGCATTAACCAGGCCACAATCTCCTTAACAATTTTCTATAATGGGGAAGTACCTCGAGTTTTTTTATGACAGTCTCAATTAAAAGCCCACCTCTGCTGTGCTTTACCAGTATAAACCCACTGTAAACCAATAAATATATATGTAGGTTTCTGCTCCCAGTGCCTGGCACAAAGCTCCTAAAATCTTTGCAAATAAGAGTGCTAGGAGGATATTTTTGTTCTAATATTTAGTCTCTGACCCTAGTTCCTGACGCTGAGCTCCTAAATCCTTTGGAATTTCCTGGGTGATAGGGATGTCTTTTGTTCTAATCAGAGGACTCTTGGTGAGCTCCTGGATGGGGGCTGGTTACGAGAAACACCAAGCCATGATTAGAAGTTTGGAAGTTTCAGCCCACCCCGACACTCTATAGAGAGGGGAGAAGAGCTGGAAGTCAAGTTAATAATCCCTCAGGCCAACATGATGAAAACTCCATAAAAACTCCAAAAGCACAAGGTCTGGAAAGCTTTCAGGCTGGTGAACACATCTATGTGCGTGGAGGGTGGTACACCCCAAATTCATAGTCTTCCACACTCTGGATCATTTCAGACCTCACTCTATGGGTATCCTCATTGGCTTTCACTTGTACCTTTTAACCTTTTATAAAATGTCTTTTATAATAAATTGGCAATAATAAGCAAATTGTTTTCCTGGGTTCTGTGCACCACTCTAGCAAATTATTGAAACTGAAGCAGGAGAGGGTTACAGGAGCCTTCCATTTATAGCCAAGTTGGACAAGGGTTGTGGGTATCCTGGGGACCTACTACTTGTGATTGCCATCTGAAGAATGGGGGCAGTCTTGTGGGCCTAAGCCCTTCCCCTCTGGGCTCTGAGCTAACTCTGGGTAGTGTCACAATTGAATTGAATTACAGGACACCAAGCTGGCGCTGGTGAATTGAGGTCGGTGTGGGGAAAATCCCACACATTTGGTATCAGAAGTGTATTGAGTGTGAGGTAAAGGAAAGACACAGTGAGTTTTCCCCTAGACACCCACCTATCAAGTGACTATCATCACAGTCCACGTTTAGACCCTTACGTCAGGCATAAATAATCACTCAGAGTTGTTCTAAGAATCAATAGATTTGTAAATCATAAATAGACCAAACTCCGTGACCGGCATAAGAGTCAGGGTTTTGGTTTTTCCAAAGCACTTGTACATTCGTCAACCTGTTTGAATTTCCCTAGGAGCATTTTGTAGGGGCAGCATAAGAGAAGGAAACTTATACACATCTTACATTATATATGAATATATAAATACACGAATATACTGAGGCCCTGAAAGGCTAAGTCTAAGGGTAGAGAACTCTTCTTTGGGAATTATGAGTGTATCATATTGCTGTTTTTTTGAAAGAGGTGAGGAATACTTTGTGATTTTTTTCACAACCTGATTATTTTATTTTTAAGTGCCTTTCTCATGGGCTCAAATATCTAAGGTCGATAAATAAACTAGCGTGCTCTGAAAAGAGGTTCCCATCGAGACAAAAATTGCTTGCTATTTTGCTTTCTATAATTGTTATCTATTGACATGTGCTGTGCCAATGATCTACTGACACATAATAAGCCAATGGTTAATAAATATTAGTGATTTGATGTCATTTCAAACCTGCATTTTTATGCTCATACTCCCACATAAATAGACTTTATATTCACACAAACAGAATCTGTTTCATTGCTTTAAAATTGAAATAATAGTACCTACAATAGTGAGAAAGCTACAGTTTAATCAAATATAGTTTAACTTCAAACTTTTTTGAGAAAACCCAATTTTTGAAATGTTAGTGTGACAGTGATATAAATTAGGTACTCCCCAGTTTTGAAATTTGTGCCTGGAGTTTTTAATCCCGGAAAAAATCATAACCTCATTCCATAGAACTCCTCAGATATATGGTATTACATTTTTATCAGATTAAAAAAAATGATTCTGCAGCAATGAGCAGTAGTCTTATGACTCAGGGTATACCTACTGGTCATTTCTGATCAACTATGGCATATTTAATATTTTGATGACAAGGCCATTTCTGTTTCTGTTTCTGTCTTACAGTGGGAAATAAAACAAGTTATTATGCATGCCTCCTTCCTATTCCCGTATAATGCATCCTTGGCATGTATTGTGGAGCCAAAACCTGACATGAAAGTTTATGACAGAGTAAGATTGTAAAAATGTATTTTTTTTATTTGAGACAATTTTGCTATAAAAGCACATTTCAGTCCTTTAAAATAACAGTCGACAAGATTTACTGTATCAAATGTAAGTTTCACACCTCAGTCAGTGGTAGGTTTCAAACAAACCCCAGCAGCTGAGCTGAAATTGGCTTTTAAAATCTTTAAGTTTGTTTGTTCCCAGATGATCATCATTTTTTTTTTAACTTGAAAAATCACACTTATCATGCAGCCCACAAATTCTTTGGTTTGCATTTACCCATTTTATTTTCCTTTTCTTATTGACAGACACAGGAGCCAAATCAGTGCTACATTAATCCAGAAACTAAAAATAAGTAGGCAATATGGTGAATATTAACACAAGGTGACAGCTCTCATTTTTTTCCATCCCAGCCAATTTTTCATTTGAACCAATTTGTACAAATGTAGTTAAAAATCAGAAACTTAAAGACAACCAATTTTCAACTCATTGACCTATAAATGTGCCTTTGATTTCAGTGCACTTCTGCTGTAGCAGGAAGAAGAGGAGTGGGTGCTGAGAGGGTGTGCTCCCCCGGGAAGGGTGTAGTCACGTGCTGACAAGGCACCCAGGCCCTTTAATGTCCAGGGTGGAAATTGGAGGACATCTAGCCAATTTATGAGTCCAAAGAGAGGGGAGAAATGGCTGTCAATAACCATAACACCTCACTCTATGGGGAGCCTGTCTAGTTCTTGGCAAGAATTTCAAGCTTAATGTTTCCTGGATAGCTTTCTCTCCTCTTTGTCTCTTTCACTCTCCTGTTGTCTAAGTAAATAAAAGTAGACTTAAAGTACACTCACGGAGAGAGAAAGAGAGAGAATTAAATGAGGAAAGTCTCAACAGATCTGACTTCAGATTTGTTTTAGCTATCATGACTATTTGACCTTAACATTCACTTGCTTTGCAAGTTTGTTCCTGATAATGACCAACGTTTATGTAATGCTTTTAGAATCCCCAAGGGATTTCACATTACATAATACTTGCACAAATTGTTAATTTCGGTACAATCCCTGTAAAAAGGTAGTTTAAAATAAGGTTTCCTTTGTTTAGCATATGGAAAAATTAGATCCATATAGACGATCTCAGTACTAAGGATCCTAGTTACCTATATATGTAAAAGAAGACAGACCCTTGCAGCCAAATGCCCTCCGACTACCTCCATTCCTGTAGGAATAGCTCTACTGAAATGTGAAGGACTGAGATATAGATGAAGATGGTGAGGATGAGACTCTTCTACTCGGCCTTATTTCTGCGTACTTTGGTTTTTGTCATTTGTGTGTTCTTTTAGGAGAATGTGAGATTCTAACTGCTGCGGATTATTACCAATGACCCAAAGTGAAGGTTACCCAAATACCCACAAGCAGCAGAATGTATTAATAGACTGTGATTTATACAAACAGAAAAATAACATAAATCAACGAAAAAGAATAATCTTCAACTACACACATGATGAATGAATTTCTTAATTATAATAATCAGCAAAGAAAGGAGAGACATGAAAGAATACATAGCATATTACTACATTTATATAAAGCACAACACAGTCAAACTAGTCAATAGTCTGGAGGTTAAAAGAGGTTAGAATTGGACACCATGGAGGAGAATTAGGAACTGCTAGGGGAGTATGTCTTTATCTGGGAGGCATAACTGCCCCATAGTGTGCTTAACGAAAATCTTTGAAGCCAAACATTTATGGTATATGTACTTTACTGTACATACAATAGATTTCCAGAAAACTTTTGAAGTAAAAAAAGCATCTGGGTTTTATAGGATTGTATTTATAACCACCATGGGTACATGGGAGAAATTAATTCTAGGCTTTATCGGGCAGAAGAACAATGGAAAATCATGGCCTTTAGATTCAGACACCTGAGCTGGAAGTCTTCACTCCACTATGACACTTACTAGTGGTATGTCTTAAGGAAAATTTCCTAAGCCTCCTAAGTTTCCCCAATAAAATTCTTATGGATTTGTCCCTCTCAAATACTGCATTGTGTTGTGTAAAACACAAATGCAAACACTGTAAAGTGAGAGACTACAGATAAATCTATGACATTATTCTTTAACAGTCCTTACATATTTGGAGTTTGTACTATGTCAGCAAAAAAGTCAAATTCTATATTAGGGGGATCAAGTAATATTGTAATATAGCTACCAACCCCCCATAGTTCAGTGGATTCACACAATAGATATTATTTCTGACTCATGTGAAGTCCAATTGGTGTTTCCTGGCTTACTGGTCTTCAGGGAGCCAGGCTTCACCTAGGGCTTTGGGCTCCTCTCCATTTATTTTGGCATTTGAAAAAAGAAACCACAGAGAAGGTCATCTATGTCTTAACCGCTTTGTTCTTGAAGAAGGATGCATCATTTCCACTTACATTCTTTTCAAGGGGAAGTGGCCACATGGCCCCACCTAGTTGTAAACAACCTAAGGAAAGTATGAATCTTTATTGGTCCATTTGGCACGTCTGCCACATTGCCCTTTTGTTCTCCTCCACAAACCACAGATCAATTTCTGAGCCTCTGTTAGTCGAGCGTTTCACACCAAAATTCATAGAAATAGAGATCATTTGATCTACAAATATATGTAACTCCCTGGAACATATCTTCCTAGAAGTTGACTTTAAACTTAATCTGAATACCAGGGATTTGCTCACCACTTCTGTAAGATAGCTTACATTCATGAACAAACATTAGTTATGCCTAACTCTCAATACCTAGGTGTCAGCTCATATCAATCTGAATTGAACACACTCTACTCTTCTGAGTTTTAAGGTGAGAGACATCTTGGTATAGTAGAAACCACCCAGTGTGGATAACTGGGGTCATGACCTACCTTCTAAATTTATAATCAAATGTAAATACTTGAGAGAAAATCCTGATGCAGGACTTCTTTAACCTTCATAAATTTAATTTACTAAAACTTATTGTTAAATATTGTCTTTAAAACTTCAGAAATGAAAGCTTTGCTTTTATAATAGAAGGCATACATAAGATATATGACTTATCCTAAATCACGAGATTTGAACCAAAATTTGGAGCTCAATATTACCATTCCCATACTTACTTCTCATTAAAGTAGGGAAAATGTCCTAAAATAAAACTGTAATTATGTTTGTGTGAAGGGTATCCTAAAAATAAAATTTAAGAAAAGAGTTGATAAATCTGGTGGTGGACTATTTTACTGCTGAAATTGGTTAGTCTGCTCCTTGATAGTTGACCAAAGTGGTACCAGGAATTTTAATTATATCAATAATCAGTGTAAGTTGTATTTATTCCTCATTTCTCAATCTTTTTTGTACTTGTAGACTTAAGATTGCAAAACATAATGCAAAGGTATCACTTTAGAGTTTTCATCATATAGCCTTTTGCTCCCAAGAAGTGGTTATTTCGTTTTAATAGTCCTGTTTCTATATATATATGTAGGTCTCTCATGCCTGAAATGAATTTTCAAGACTCAATGTCTTTATGCTAAGTATTCAACACTCCAAAACTACTGCTTCTGGAAGTGTGTATAGGCCAGGAATGAAGTGTTCTATTTTTACAATGAGATGCAGATTTCCTATTAAAAAGTAAAGCTTTCATTTCCAGTGTTATAAAGGACAGTATTTGAATTTTGGTGAATTAATTTAGAAAGCTAAAGTAGTCCCATATAAGAATTTTCTCTAGTCTATGCACTTACATTTGATTATAAATTTGAACATTATTATTAATGTCCAATACTTGACTCTGGGTATTTGGGTCAAATATTGGTAGCTGATCTTTAAGTGATCAAATTTTGTTGGGGCGCCTGGGTGGCTCAGTGGGTTAAAGCCTCTGCCTTCAGCTCAGGTCGTGATCTCAGAGTCCTGGGATCGAGCCCCACATCCGGCTCTCTGCTCGGCGGGGAGCCTGCTTCCTCCTCTCTCTCTCTGCCTGCCTCTCTGCCTACTTGTGATCTCTGTCTGTCAGATAAATAAATAAAAATATTAAAAAAAAAATTTGTTGCACTCCTTTCAATTAAATTTGGTCTCATGGCTATTTATACCATCTCAAGTATTGATTATCAAAATAAGTCCATATTCTTTTATTCATTTATCTCTATGTCTCAATAAAACTTCTTTTTTTAGACTTTTAAGATTTTATTTATTTAACAGACAGAGATCACAAGTAGGCAGAGAGGCAGGCAGAGAGAGAGGGAAGCAGGCTCCCCGCTGAGCAGAGAGCCCGATGTTGGGCTCGATCCCAGGACCCTGAGACCACAACCTATGCTTAAGGCAGAGGCTTTAACCCACTGAGCCACCCATGCACCCCCTCAATAACACTTTAAAAAAAAAATTCCCTTTTTTCCTTAAAGCAGAAAACAGGATGGACACATAATAAGAGTGAGGAAATATTTTGGGGGTAAGAGGAAAATATGAAGAATTGTTCCTATCTTTCATCCAGTTTTAGATATCATTTCAAAATCTACTCACTGAGCATGCAACAAAGGGCACTGTGGGCCTGGGGTCTTTAGTATCTCCCTTACACATTTGTAGACTTGGTTACAAGTAAGGACAAGCAATAGATAGTAAGTTACATCAATCATCTTCATTTACCATTGTGCACCTATCAATGAGCGCACTGCCTAGCACATAATAGGTGATTAAAAATTGATGAATAATGAATGGTAGGAATTCCTCTACCTCTTGGCCACTTCTGTAACATTATGACCCTTCTCCCAATATTGTAGTTAAACCAAATAGGCAATCTCACTAAGTGCTTTAAATGGCCAAGAAAACCGCTAATGTCCCAAACTATAATTATTCATCTGAATTTCTTTTATGTTTCATTCACTTAGCTAAAAATATCATTCTTGTTAAGGTGCAGAACAACAAAAAATATAAACTCTGAAAGTCAATAACATTTGAAGTCATTTTAAATGATTTACAATTAATGACAATGAGTATCAGATTTTTTTTTCCCAATGGCATTTGGTTGGAAGAGGGATTCTTTCTATGGTCTTTGGATATCTGGAGCTTGAGAAAAACACACAAATCAGTAAGATGAGTTCAGGTGTGTGAGAAACACCAAGAAAACCTTTGCTTCCCCCACACCATTGCCTGTGGGTGACACAAAACTAAAAGTGTAGAGACAAGCTGGTTATCACCAGCAATTGTGTGTAAAGAAAATGAAAGTCTCAGATATGAACTACATTTGATATGTGCTCTTGAGGTTATTACCTGTATTGAATACGGATGCTTGGGAGTCTGTCTTTAGTGATGTCACATTGATAGCTTGAGACTGGCCATGGTGGGGATGTTTACACCACAGAAACCTACAAACACCAAAATTGTGACTTCATTTTGACAGCGAGCCAGTTGCTAAACATTTACCAGCACTTCAGGCGAGTTGATACTTTGCCAAGGTCCAGTGAAGGTAATCTGATCTTAAATTACTGTCAGTTACTGAGGTGGAAAGAGGAGGAAAATAGTTACAACTTGGATACAGTACCTACAGAAAAGCGGGATTTAGAAATATGTTGTGTCCATGAAGAGTGGGTCATGGCATGTTGGAATCACTGCTTGGAAGGGAGTTCTCCAGTCTGGTCAAAGAGCATTGGGCAGAGATGATTTTTGCAATCAAAGACCAAGTCTCTGTCACTTTTCCTGGTTCTATAGAAGCCTCGGGTTTTTTTACATATGAAGAAAGTGTCCCCCCACCCCCATTAGATGACACTGAACATCTGCTGATCTTGGTGATCTGTATTTGGATTTAAAATAATTTTATGAAATTTATGACATTACTTGAACCAGAGTTTTGTGTAATGATTCATACTTGTTGTATCAAGGGAAAAAACTCCTCATAAGAAGAAAAAAAATAAATGTAGTAGTTGTATAGCAAAGGTTTTTTTTTATTATAAATTATGTTTATTTCTAAGTCTCATGCAGACAAAATATCTGAAATATTTATGTTGTCAGAGAACAGATAGAGGTATGACTGACACTTTGAAAGGACATAGCTGATTCTAGAAACTGTGTTTCATTATTTCAATCCTCCTTTCATCTCTTAGATTTAAAGATGATTTGACATGTGACATTGGGAGGAGAATTTGTGAGGTTGGTAGAGTGGGGCATATGACCCCTTTCAAGGTCCTCAAAATCACGCTACCTCAGAGACACTCTAAGGATGCCTGAGGTATTACAGTTAGCTGGTATAGCTATAAACTAAGAAAATCATATTAAAGTTATTAGGAATTTATTGGTATCCACTGATTAGTGAGTGAGTCATGAGAAAAATGATCCTATCCATTGTATCCCAGAATGCTATCAAGAAAACAAAACCATTTTACAAGCTAAAATAAAGGGAACTGAGTGCCAGAAATTGGTTACACAGGTCCTGAAAGAGCTATGAGACCAAACAAGGGATGACGAGACAATCCAGACATTATTGATAACAGGAAGCTCCTAGCCTCTTACACTGGAGGACCAGAGGGAACAGGTAATGCCATAAAGTCCAGAGTTCAGGATCACCTGGCTGACAGGTTTTTCAGGATCTAGAGACCCAGAGTTGATTATATTACTGCTAGAGATACAACCAAGATAGAGACTGAGGGAGACAAAAATACTGTGCCTTCTCTCTTCCTTCTGCTCCCCAGGCTCACACCAGGGATTCTCCTTAAACCTAAAACTGAGCCAGTTAACAGTGGGCACCTGGATATGTGGCCTTCAGCAGTCCACAGGACAAGAAAAGGAAAAGGAATAGATCTTATGGAAAAAAGGCACAGGACTCACAAATCCACAAAATCCAAAATATCCATACTTATATCTGGATGGATGGATGCATACATGCATGCATAGATAGATAGGTTTCAGAGATTTCCTCCAACGTCCATTAATGGTACATCAGGAAAAAGGAAACTTTTTCTTGCTCAGGTATATTAGCTGAACAAGCATTTAAGTACTTACTAAATTAGAAGTTTACACACTTCTAATTATTTCCACCGTTCAATTGTTTAGCTTCCTAAATGAGCACAGGATTGCCCAAATATAGAGAGCTTATTACTGATCCAAGAGACTCTTACCTTCCATTATTCTAAAGCTCTCTATCTATACTCATACTGTGAGAGGTACTACAAAATGGAAACTGGATTGGTTGGATGGTTAACCCACTCTTCCCACCTTGCCTTCTTTCAGATATGCTGAGAAACAGGAAATGGCCAAAAGGCAAGAAGGAGGCAAAAGAATAAGAATACTCTACAAACCGAGTGAACTGTGCCGAGTAATTGAGGGCTGGCTGTCTTTGCAAAGTGCTCTCATTATCCCACACACCATCCCTACCTCCTCCCCCAAAACAGCTTGCTGTAACATGTCAATATTTTTGTTGCTACCTTTGCTACATCCTTATTCTGTCAGCACAAAAATTGGAAAACACCTGATATTAGCCAAGACTTGGTCTCACCCTTCTTAAAGTTACTTCTGTTTTATGCAGATCCTTTTTATAAAGCGATTCGTAGCGTCCTCTTTGGTATCATAAACTTAAACTAAGGAAATCACCTTTCCTTCCTTTCTGACACATTATTTCATGAAGAATGTATCCTGTTGCTTACATAGACGAGCAGAGTTTCTTAAAAGCAGAAAAGCCATCTATTTTAATTGCTTTCCATGCGCGATCTGTATACCACAGTTAAGCACTTCAGTCACACAAACTGTTCTTAAAATTGGCAACTTGAAAAAATGTAAACAAGACTTATAATATTCAAGTAACCCTTGAACCATTTATTAAAAATATTGCTTTAAAAGTTAGAGTATTAAAAAAAATCAGAATAATTAGGCACACCACTCCCACCCCAATTCTCTGACTTTTAGCCAAATAGCATATACATTTAATTCTGGTTCACGAGTAAAAGACAAGCCAATTTCAAAGGCGATCGTAGATGACAACGTTTTTTCTCAATGTGCCTGCTTTGGAGCCCTATTTCTGCTGACCACTCAAAAATTTCCTCATGAGTATTTTATGATATAATAGAGCGAGAAATAAGGGATGTCAGTGCTGGAAGGGATGGTAGGTGGTCTGTCATTCAATTCACATATCCTTTCTGCACCAGACTCTTTAAGATCATCGAGTTAGTCGAAGAATTTTGAAGCTGTAGAATTCAGAGCAGTACATTACAATATGCCAATATTACTATTCTCCTGCTCTGACATTCTCCATTGATTGACAGATGAAGGAGAAGGAAGGGCAGTCACCATTAACTGAGAGTAAATGAAACTGGAATATTAAAATTCAGGATTATTTGAGTGACTGAATTGGCTGGCGGAGTGTTCTCCAGTTAAGGGTGGGGAAAGATTAATTCTGCACATGACACCACTTCGTATTTATACAAGTCTACTGGGACAATTGTTTGCCTTGAATTGTTTTCTTCATTCATTTCAGTCAGACAGTTGTGTTGACTGATTTTTCTTTTTGATGTATGGAATGACTGTTTGACTGAATTTACCATTTAATTTCCACTAATGCACTGTAAAAACAATACATTAGTCAAATTAGATTGGCAGGTATGAAAAGTTTACCCCAGATCTAGAGAGAAATATAATACTGTCTTCTATAGATTCATAAGTCATATGTTCTAGGGAATTGTTCCAATTTTAGCTATTTTGCCATATGCCTTGGTTTTAGTTTCTGAAATGTAGGGTCACTGATCCCATAGTAAAAATAAGAAGATCTGTGAACTCCAGATGAAAATAATTTTGTTTGAATCTGAGAATGACATAACAAAATCAGAAAAAAATTATTATGAGATAAATTTTACTGTTTTTTACTTTCAGAATGTGTTGTTGGGTTAAACTTTTGATTATTATTCTAGTTCGTTAGGAACAAACCCTCTAAATACATTCTAGAAAAATTTCTTCATTTACAATTTCACTCATCCAATATTTAGAGCTACTATGACAGGTCACTAGATGCTCCATTCCGTGACTCACTGCTCCTATTTGGGAATTGGTGACATAGGTAGGAAAGAGAGACAGTTTTTGAGTACTTGATTGTATTCAATAATGCTGATTTTATACAGTGTTCTCCTCCATAGTTGACTAATTCATCATGGCAAAGATAGTTACTGCTTTTCAGAAATGAAAAAGATTTTTAGAAATTTTCCACATTCTGTTCATCACTCTGTTTTCTTGTTCAAAGCAAAATTAATTCTTTGCAAAATTAACACAGGAGTCCAATTATAATTTTTAATCTTAAAATAATCTGTGAAAACGGGAATTACTTGGTAGGAAAAAGCTACAGAAGACAGGAGAAAGCAATCATAGAATTCAAAAAAATGACAAAATAGATTTTTTAAAAAAAAAAATGATGGATTAGGGACTTCTGCTTCCAATTGTATCAGCTTACCCTGGAAAAACCCACTAGAAAAAGCAGAATAATTATAAGCTACTTTTGATTGTAAGCATTAGATGCCAAAGGAAACAAACTGAAGTAAGAATAACATTCTGTACCCACTTTTCTAGTCTAGGCATTTAGCAAATATTGATGAAGAACAAGAATCTGAATGTAACATTGTATGTCAACTATAGCTCAATCAAAAATAGATTTTAGAAACAAATAAACAAACAAACACTGTAAGAGTCTGAAATTCTCTGAAAAAGACTGAATGCAGTTCTTAAGAAAGAGAAAGCCAGGAGATCTTGGGACTAGGGGACCAAAGTGGGAATCTAGAGATAACAGGCAGCTAGAATTTTAAGAACCAAGATCCCACAGAGAGAAGAGAGGTTCAGAAAATTAAGCTGCATATTCAACAGCTGTGTTCCCTTGAGGTGTTTTCAACTTAGGTAGACAAGGTGAGACACTGAGAGGTAAGTAAAAGCTAACTGAAGTCAAAATAAAGATTTATCAAGTTCATCATGCTGGGGAGAGAAAACTGAGATGCAGAGACCCCCTCCAAGGAAGAGTGACCAATGGAAAACTAAGGATAGGAATTGGGACCATTGAAAGTGTGTGTGTGTGTGTGTGTGTGTGTGTGTTAGAATGGTTGGTGAAACAGATCTAAGTTGAACTTCACAAAAAAGGAGAATTAGTATCAAGTTTGTTCAGTTATTAAGGTGATCTGCTCCTCTGCTCCCTACCAGAGAATAGGAACTTCTCTTCAGGGGAAAATAACATTGTCCAGATTCTCTACAATGTTTCATATCCCAAGTCTGGTATTTACTGGAAAGCCACCAAGAGTGCCAAGAAAAGGACAAGAATTAAAATTAACAACAGTATCTAAAATAGTCAAATATATAGAAAGAGCCCAAATGTTCACTAACTGAGAATGGATAAAGAAGATACACACACACACACACACACACACACACACACATATTCATATAATGGAATATTACTCAGCCATAAAAAGAATGAAATATTGCCATTTGCAACAACGTGGATGGAGCTAGGGAGTACACTACTAAGCAACATAAGTCTGTCAGAGAAAGACAAATACCATATGATTTCACTCATATATGGAATTTAAAAACATAACAAATGATCACAGGGGAAAAAAAGAGAGAGGAAAATGAAGAAACAGACCCTTAACTATAGAGAACAAGCTGATGGTTACCAGAAGGGAAGGAGGGGATGGGTTGAACAGGCAATGGAGATTAAGGAGTGCACTTGTGAGGAGCACCGGGAGTTGTATGTAAGTGTTGAATCACTAAACTATATACCAGAGACTAATATTACACTGTATGTTAACTAACTGCAATTCAAATAAAACTTAGAAAATAAAAATGACAAACCATGTCAGAAACATCAATGACCTAGGTATTATTAAACTTCATACATATTTTAATAAATATGAGCCAGTTCAAGAAAATAGATGGCAAGGTGGAGAATTTAACAGACAAGAAGAAAAGTATGAAATGTTTGAAGTTGAAATGATAGAATTAAAAAACATGGTTACTAAAATTAAAACTCAGTAGTAGAGTGGATACTGGAGAAGAGAGATAAGTGAGCTTCAGATAGAGTAGTAAATATATTAAGGCTGAAGCAGAAAAACATAAAAAATTAAAAAATACAGAAGACTGCATTGGAGACATATGGGGCATAGTAAACATTTTTATCATATGTTTAATTGGAGTCTAATAAAAAAGGAGAGACAGGATGGGGAGAAAGCAATATTTCAGAAATAACAGTTGAGTTTTCCAAAACTAAACTCTGAGAAACAAATTGAGGTTTTGGAAGGGAGGGGCATGTGGGGTTGTTGTGAGCCTGGTGGTGGGTATTATGGAGGGCATGTATTGCATGAAGCACTGGGTGTGGTGCATAAACAGTGAACTGTGGAACACTGGAAAAAATTAAATTAAATTAAAAAAATAATATATCAAGCCAGAAATTCAATAAGCACAACAAAATAGCAAAAAGAGTAAATACAAAGAAAAGCATTCCCAGGACCATCACAGTAGAGTTCATAAATAGAAAAGAAAAATAGAGAATCTTAAAGTAGCCAGATGTAAAAAAGAGATAATACTTTCAAAGGAGCAGCAATAGGATTAAGATTACAGCCTATTTCTCAACAAAAATGATGGATGCTAGAAAATAATGGAATAAGATTTTTAAAAAAAATAATGGCCAGCCTAGAATTCTAGAGACAGAAATGTCATTTGAAAGGAAAGATGAAATGAGAAAGTTTTCAGATGAACAAAATCTAAGTACCCAAAGGACAAAGATTATTGAAACAAAGAAAAATAGCAATTAAATGTCACGTACAAAAGCCGAGAGTTATTGTAAAGAAAGAAAAAGATGGAAAACTAACAGAGAAAAATTATATCATGATAATAATAAATAAAATTAAAGAAGTTAATCTAACGTTAATGTAGACTTGAAAGCAAAAAGTATCACAAAAATGAGGCAGGATAGTGAAACCAAGTGTAAACTTACAAGGAAATTATTATAAATCTAAACTTCAATGCAATATACAAAGAGAAATTCCAAAACACTAAGTACAAATAGAAAAATCTAAATTACTGTAGTAGTAACATAGAACATAAAAAATCAGTAAATTATAGGGAAACTGAATATCATTAAAAAACGTGGCCTAAATTTACAATAAAACACTGCACAAATACAAAATACACATATTCTGTTTATAAAGCAAGCCTCAACACAAGTCAGAGATTGAATGTATTAAAAGGATTATTTTAAAGGAAGAACAAAATAAGAAATATAGAAATATAGAACCAATATTTCTCTGAATGTTAGGATGTTAAAACACTTCTAATAAATACACAGGTTGAGTATAAAGTGATAACAGAATTAGAATTTTATTAATTGAATGCTAATGAAATGAAAATATTTCATATCAAAACCTGCGTATTACAAAAAAGTTGTGGTTACAGAGAAATTTAAGTATTAAATTTAAAAGTATTAAATATAAAATTTAGTTTGGAAGGAAAGAACTATAAATGAATAAATATACATCAAAGTATTTTCAAAAATAGTAGCAAATTAAACACAAAATTTTAGAAAAAGGAAATAAATATAGAGCAGAAAATGAGATCGAGAATAAACATATAATAGAGAATATTAAAAAGCTAGTGATTTTTCAAAAGTTAAGTATGATCTAAAAATCTCTAACAAGAGGTGTCTGGCTCAGTGGGTTAGAGCCTCTGCCTTTGGCTTGGTTCATGATTGGGGTCCTGGGATCGAGCCCCAGTCGGGCTCTTTGCTCAGTGGGGGGCCTGCTTCCCCCTTCTCTCTCTGCCTCCCTCTCTGCCTACTTGTGATCTCTTTCTGTCAAATTAATAAAAAAAATTTTTTTTAAATCTTAAAAATAAAATAAAATAAAAAATCTCTAACAATATAAATTAAAGAAGATGGAAACATTACTGTTGTTCCTACAGAAATTAAAAATATAGAAAGGATATTTCAGTTTTAAATAAATAAATTTGATAATTAAAATTTTTCAAATCACTTGAATAAAATAATATACCTAAAAAACATGAGATATTTAAAGGATAATTTTAAGCCTATTAATGAATTTGGATTTGTAATTTAAAATGTCTTTTTAAAAAATAACCTCTCAAAACCATATGGATTCACCAGTAAATTCTCCCAAATATTAAAAAAAAAAATCTTAAAAAAATTCTACCAGAGAAATGGAAGAGGGAATATTTTTCTAACTCTTTACTAAGCCAGCATAAACTTGATACCAAAAATTGACAATAAAATTAAATGAAAGAAAACATACAAAAACAGTAAAATGTTTAAGCAAAGTAAGATTTGTTTCTAAAATAAACAAGAATGACTTAATATTAAAAATTCTATCAGTAAAATTCAACACAATAACAAATAAAATAAAATTATCTCCCTAAATGCAGAAAAAGTTTGATAATTTGATAAAATTCAACACTGAAATATTTTAAAATCTCAGAGAAAAAGAGAAAAATGATAGGACTTCCTGAATCTAATAAAGAGTATCTACATATAAATCATATGGCAAAGTTTTATGGTTAAGATAATAAAGCCTTTACTCCAAGATAAGAAATAATAAAATGATGACCATGATCTTACTTTCTATTATGTGGGAGGATTAGATGGGCAGTACAAGAAAGAAAGGGAAATAAAAGGCATTATAATGGGGAAGGGGGCTTTTTTATCATTTATCCATGTTGAAACTTACACATATAAAATTCCCCCAAATTTATAGATAAACAAATAGATTTTATAAGATAATTTCAGTATACAGGATAAGAAGCCAATATACAAAATTAATTGTAGGCCTCTATACCAGAAACAAACAATTAGAAAATAAAGTAGTTAAAGATACAAGTTCTAATAGAATCCCAAATTATCTAATACCTAAAATGAATCTATAAATATCATGAACAATACTCAAAGAAAAGAAGTACCCACCATTATTGAGGAAGTTAAAGAAAATCTAAATAAATGGAATTATACATTCTTGTTCAGGGATTGGAATGCTACTTATTTCGAAGATATCAATTCTCTACAAACTGTTCATAGATTCAATGTAATCCAAGACAGAATTCTAACCAGGTTTTATTGTGAGTAGTGGTAACCAGTTAATGGTGATAAAGATGCTAAAATGTATATGGAGATGTAAAGGGTCAAAAATAGACATGGCAACCTTGAAGAAGATTTTAGAAGTTATAAGTTATAGAATATATAGTATATATATATATACTATATATATAGAAGTTTATAAGTTATAGAATATATAGTATCACCATACTGTAACACTTACTATCAAGCTACTGTAATTAAGATAGCAAAGTCTGGGGGTGCCTGGGTGGCGCAGTTGGTTAAACGACTGCCTCCGGCTCAGGGCGTGATCCTGGAGTCCCGGGATGGAGTCCCACATCAGGCTCCCAGCTCCATGGGGAGTCTGCTTCTCCCTCTGACCTTCTCCTCGCTCATGCTCTCTCTCACTGTCTCTGTCTCTCAAATAAATAAAATAAAATCTTAAAAAAAAAAAAAAGATAGCAAAGTCTGGGTATACTGACAGACAAGTAAATCAATGGAAAATTAGAGAGGGCTCAGTAACACATCAAATACATTTGCTTATTTGCCTTATGACAGGTATCACTCAGTGCAGTGGGAAGAAGACTGTGTAATGAGGGATGCTAGGGCAAATGTATGTCCACAAGGGAAAACAATGAATCTTGACCCTGGATACAGAAACAAATCAGTCTAGTTCTATCTACTGGCTTCATTTTTCTGATCTACTGGTTCCAGGCTAGTCTACTCAAACTTGCCTTTGCCACTTCCGCCAAGAATCTACTTCCAGGGACGCCTGGGTGGCTCAGTTGGTTGGACGACTGCCTTCGGCTCAGGTCATGATCCTGGAGTCCCGGGATCGAGTCCCACATCGGGCTCCCAGTTCCATGGGGAGTCTGCTTCTCCCTCTGACCTTCTCCTTGCTCATGCTCTCTCTCACTGTCTCTCTCTCAAATAAATAAATAAAATCTTAAAAAAAAAAAAATCTACTTCCAAATTCCCACCCAGGGCCTTCCAACCTCTTTTCTGGGACAGGAGGAGGAGAATTAATAATGAAAACAGTTTTTATTTCTAGAAGGAAAATTGATCATGTGACTTTAAGGTGTTCATCTTCTCGATGGTTTGGGTTTTTTTCTAGCTTAATCATGGGCAGGTGTGCAGCCCCTGTCCCACTTTAAGGAAGTTTCAGAACATGGTCCTTATCTCAGCATGAAGACTCTCCCAATGGCCCACTCTGTCTCCTTACCCTTCCTTATCCCCTGACTCACAGGCTCTCTGGATCTTTAAGGAGGATAAGCATGTCACAGAACCTTTGCAACAGAACCAAACATATTTAAATGACTTTTTCTAAAGATATTAAAACAACTGAAAAAGAATACATGAGGATCGTTCCTCCCAAGGGCTCAATTATTTAGAGGACCTACAGCAAACTGTGACTGATAAATCTCATCTTGCTTTCCTTGGCAATAATTGATCACATTGTGATGAAAACAAGTTAGAGAATGGGAAAATAATATTCAGATTTCAACAAAATAATGAAAATTCAGGGGCTGTTTTTGACTTCTGCAAGGTGAGGAAAGATTTCACATTTTGATTGTATGGCAGGAATCCCCCTTTTTTTTTTAAAGATTTTATTTATTTATTTGACAGAGAGAGATCACAAGTAGGCAGAGAGGCAGGCAGAGAGAGAGAGAGAGGAGGAGAGGAGGAAGCAGGCTCCCTGCTGAGCAGAGAGCCCGATGCTGGACTCGATCCCAGCACCCTGAGATCATGACCTGAGCGGAAGGCAGCAGCTTAACTCACTGAGCCACCCAGGCACCCCCAGGAATCCCTTTTAAAACGGGGCCAGTCTGCGGGATACATTTAAAAATCAACCTTTTCAAATACAGCCACAACCTCCACAAGATTCCTTGATTTCTCCTGGGTCAGATAAACTATTACATTTCAGAGTGGTGCCCTGTATATGAAAGTGATAAAGATAATTTGGAAGCACAGCAGTGGCTAAAAATACAGATCTGGCAGCTGTTCATTGAAATGATTTCTGTTATTAAATTCATCGCATAAAATTTTAAATGTCCAAACACAGGCATATAGGTCCTGCCAACTATCAGGAGCTTCACCTTGTTAACAACTAAGTATGTACTATTAAATCCTACTTTGGCAGTTCCAGAAACTACTGGGTTTCTTTAATGCCTCGTTACTCTTTCCTTTGTGTCTTTCTGCTTTTCTTTAAAAACATGATTACATGAACATTGGGGAACTTAGATTATGTCCTTGAGCCCTTGGTTGCCTTCTTTGTGAATGTCTAGGTCTATCTTTAGTATTACTCAATAGAATTTCCTGTGAAAATGAAAATATACATATCTGTACTGCCTAATGCAGCATCCACGAGCCACATGTGGCTAAAAAACACTTTTGAAATATAGCTAGTGCAACCGAGGAAGTGAATTTTTAATTTATTTTTAAATTCGTCTGACTAAAAATAGCCCCTATGTGGCTGGTCATTTTTAAAAGCCACTCTCCCCTCTAAAACTTAAGCATTCATTAACCCAACCTAAATATTTTTGCTCCTTGACAAGCAGAAAATAATTTATGCTTGACTTGAAATTATTTTTCAAGAACTTTGTCAGTTTGGGAATATTATATTCTTAACATTTTCTTTGTTTTATGAAACTTTAATAATATTGGAGTTTCTCGCCCTTGGTACCACCTTTGTGATTACGGGAAATATAGCTGATGAGCAAGGATCACTGAAGAGATTGTGAAGAGAGACCTTCTTCTGGATTTAATTTCATTAAGAGTAAGTTCAGAATGCCAAAATGCTAAATTGCTTAGAATAAAACCCACACCTTTTTTGTGCTATGTTGATTTCCACATGTAGCTAGAAAACCGTTGGTAGTTATGTCTTAAAAAATAATCTATAAAATCGGCACATCTATTTTTGGAGCTGATTTGGCTGTTCAAGGCTTGTATAGCACTTTAGCATCTCACTAATATTTCACTTAGTAAACAAATACAGTTGCCATGATTGCTCAAGGTTACATGTTCTTTGAAGTTAGGAAATATTTATATCACAGGCTCTATACATAGTACAATCTCCATTGCTAATTCGGATCATATTTTAAGATATAAGATAAAATTTAACATTTATTATGGTGATCATAAACATCTAGCAAACCAACCAGAAAGGAAAAGCAAGCCCTTTTTCTATTTTTCCTTTTTTTCATAAGCCAAGGAAAAAAAAAAGAAATACCTAGTGCAAAATCATATCTCTAATAATAGCTGTTGTATTTAAATACATATATGTCAAATTTATTTTAAGACTTTCAGGTTGTACCCAAAGGAATGTATTGAAAATGAAAAAAATCACGTGGTCTGACCAGCCTGGATCACACACTGAAAGTGACTGGAAAAGGAACTAGAGTTTTAGACGTTCACCTCTGATAATTATCCACTGGACCAACTGAATCACAATAGAAATTATTGATTTCTTGGAGAATGCGTCCATTGCATTTTTTAATTTTAGGAAAAAATGTACTGGAAATGATAGCTTAAATATCCTTTCTTCAATTTGTAGTTTGTTTAAAAGAATTCTCCTAATGTTCAATACCTCATTGCCGACCAATGTAGCCAAACTGAAGAATTCCTCCCTATCGGTCAGTGCGCACTAGTCTGTATACATTTCTGCAGGTATGATTATACTAGAGTAACGGTCCAGTTTGCTGACTGTCTCCAAGAAATCAATAATTTCTATTGTGATTCAGTTGGTCCAGTGGATAATTATCAGAGGTGAACGTCTAAAACATAGGGAGGGAGACAAACCATAAGTGACTCTTAATCTCACGAAACAAACTGTGGGTTGCTGGGGGGAGGGGGGTTGGGAGAAGGGAGGTAGGGTTATGGACATTGGGGAGGGTATGTGCTTTTGGGTAAATTGGAAGGGGAGATGAACCATGAGAGACTATGGACTCTGAAAAACAATCTGAGGGGTTTGAAGTGGCGGGGGGGTGGGAGGTTGGGGTACCAGGTGGTGGGTATTATAGAGGGCACAGCTTGCATGGAGCACTGGGTGTGGTGAAAAAATAATGAATACTGTTTTTCTGAAAATAAATAAATTGGAAAAAAAAAAAAAGAAATGCGTCCATTGGCATATTTAACGTTTCCTTGAAAATTCAGGGTCATCGTTCAAAGTTTGTATGGATAATGTAAAGGGAAATGAGACAGGCGTGCTTCTTAAAACTGAAGATGGCATAAAGCTAGCAGAGATAACTGATGCAACAGCAAAGAGAAATCCCAAAGTGAAAACAAATAATGATCAAAAAAACAATCAGTAAACCTAAAATTCTGAATTTTTTAGAAGATTTTGTTTATTTATTTGACAGAGTGTGAGAGAGCACAGGCAGAGGGAGTGGCAGGCAGAGGGAGAGGAAGAAGCAGACGCCCCGCTGAGCAAGGACCCTGGAATGCTGATCTGAGACTGACTGAGCCACCCAGCACCCCCTCCCCTCAATTCAGAAATTTCTATATTTAGTTTCAAGCAGAGAACCCACAATATAGATGAGAGATTCCAGCATCATTGGCTGTCTTTCTCCCTTGTTTCTTTTTTCCTCCTTTTCTTCTATCCCAGATTGTGTTCCAGAAACAGTTTAGAGCTGCCTGCAAGACCAATTCTACTACCTGCTTATTCTCACACAAACTTTCACAATATGCCCATGAGATAGCACTGAGGTAAAATTTAATTTGTCGCACTGAGATCTGTTGTTAAAACAGAATTAGAAACCAACTTATAAACATACAGAGAATAGGTATCAGACACTAACTTCCTACTGAATTGCTCTCCTTTTCTAAGAGGTAAATCTTATTTCCCAAGATCACCTTTTATAGGTACCTGATTCAAGGCTGTTCCACTTCTGCCATCTCAACGCATAACATATATTTGGTACTTTTTGTGATCTTAGTTATTCGTTTATTAAAGTCAATGCCCGGGTGGCTCAGTGGGTTAAAGCCTCTGCCTTCGTCTCAGGTCATGATCTCAGGGTCCTGGGATGGAGCTCCTCATCAGTCTCTCTACTCAGCAGGGGGCCTGCTTCTCTCCCTTCCCCTTCCCCACTACTTGTGCTCTAAACATCTTCTAAAACATAAATAACCATATGACTGTTAGAATTAAGTACAGAAATAAAATAAAAATACTGGAATCACTGAGGGTTTAAGCAATCTGCCACTAAATAGAGAGCATGCATGGCTTTAGAGACTGCACTGGACTTGCCCTTGTCTCAACTCTTTCTCAAGAAGTATCTGAGGTTAACGTTAATTCCGAATGAGTCAGACTAACCTGCTTACTCAGGCTGACTGGAATCGATTGCTCATGTCCCTGCGGCCAGTGGCACTTTCCAAAGGTGGGGTGGCAGGCTTTGTCCACTGCAGAAACCGAGCGGCCCCAGGTCCCCCACTGTCTGCCTGCAATCCCACAGGCCAGCTTTCCTAGCACATTGGCGGTCTACCTTCTGGTTTCTGAACTGCTCAGTCTGAGTCCTTGCAGACCTGTTCTCAGCTTGAAGCCTGACCTTCAACCCCTATCCTTGACCCTGACTGTCCCTCTTCCTACTTTAGGTTTTGGGTGCTTTAGCCATAAAATAACGCATTTGTCTTTAATTCTAAATTCTCTCTAAAACTCTAAAATGTGGTGGCTTTTTGAAATGATTGCTTTGGGCTTGTTTCAAATTTCAAGAGAATTAAAAAACCACAGTTATTCTAAAAGATAGTAAGCAACATTAGATGAGTAAAGGGTACTCTTAGAGTTTAATTACAGGGAAGGAAGATGACTTCATACGTTTTAAAACCCTAATAATCCATTCTCATGGGATGGGAGTAAAGGGAAGAGAGTTAATAAAATACCAAATGATTCTGACAAATTCAATTAGTCAAGCCGTGGCTGATTAGTCAATATTTGAATAAAGCCACACACACATCCACTCCAAGTTTTCCTTTGTTTTTCTAAGAAGTGATCCCAGTGAACTGACTCCCATGCTCAGTAACTCCCGCTCAGAGATTCGGTCTTTAAAAACAGTTACTATTGCTGGAAGAAGAAATACTGCCTGTCAGTCCTAATTGATATTTAGCTATCAAGTACATTTGAAATAAATTTATTACTTCACCTGATCTCAGTTTAATACATTCCAAAGGTGGGGGGGAATGCATAAGAATTTATAGAGTCTCAGTTCTCCACACTAAAGTGTGCTATAAATTATGACATTATTTGGCCATGAAATTAACAAGCCATAGAAACCACACCATTAGCAAGGTATACAGTGGTAAACAGCAGGGGATGATCATGATATAAAAAAAAAAAAAAGACGGTGTATGCAGGCATAGCTGCCAATAAAGCCATAATTAGATGCATTCCTATGCATTTAGCAGGTAAGCTCTTTGAGGGCAATTGCTATGAATTCTACATGCCTGTCAGGATATGATAACCCATATGCTACGTCCTTTATTTAAAGACTCTGGGTTACCATGGGTAAATTCAGAACTCTTCTCAACATAGAGGTTGGTCAACATGCATTCTGGACAGCAGAATGACACACACCTTTCACATCCTCCAACTAAGTGCCATTTTAACAAATTCAGGGTAAAGTAAGGCACACTATAAGAAGTTAGGAAGAATGGACGGAAGGAAAGGAGGGAGGAAGGGAAGGGAGGAGGAAGCAGAAAGGCATGTATGGATTATAAAGGATGGACCCAAAACTAACCTGAGTACCCTAAATTATTAGCGCATGCCACAGAAACTTAACTGAAAACAATAAGCCAGACTCGGAAAGAATTTTTGTTTTTTTTTTTCATGTTACTGCATACGCACATTCATCTTAAATAATCTCTATATTTTTATCCAATAAGGGAGCACTGTTTTGCAAGGCCGTCTGTGTTCTATCAGAGGGCATGTAGTAAAGGTCAGACGACTCAACTTTAGCAGAAGAATTAGCTCTCAGGTGCATAACTGCTTCTTACAGGTTGTAACTCTTTGAATTTTCCAGAAATATTTCCAAAATAATCAAAACTAGAAGACTAAGACAGCTGTCTTTAAAAGTTCTATACTAACAAGGTTTCTGTAGGAAGAGTATGCTCCTGGATTATCAACACAATAGTGACCAACAGCTTAATTTACGCTGAGAAATTTATGCAGCAACAACCATGTCACCTCCTTTATACTGACCAGCTGCCTGGCTTCAATCTTATACTTCTTAGGAAAGACAAATATTAAGCCAAGAATAACACTGGCCGTGTGAGAGGCTTAGATGGACCTATAGATGTCCTCAGAGAAAATCACCCAGCCAGGCAAAAGTTCCACTTAAAACATCCTCCAGATGGGTGAATCTCAAAAACCAAGTACTGAGCAAATGAATCCAGATATAAAAGGGCACATACTGTATTATTCAATTTCCAAGAAAGTCTAGACTAGGCAAGATTAATCTATATAGGACAAATCAGTAGTCGCCTGGGGTGGGACGTGGGGAGATGTCTGCAAAAAACTAGGAGACTTTCTAAGGTGTTAGACTCGTTCTCTGTCTTTATGGGAGTAGTTGTGACACACACTTGTACATGTTAAAATTCACTGAACTTTGGATTAAAAATATATGTACTTTGGCTCAGTGGGTTAAGCCTCTGCCTTTGGCTCAGAGGGTCATGATCTCAGGGTCCTGAGACTGAGCCCCTTATCGGGCTCTCTGTTCAGTGGGGAGCCTGCTTCTCCCTCTCTCTCTGCCTGCCTCTCTGCCTACTTGAGATCTCTCTATCAAATAATTAAATAAAACCTTAAAAAAATAAAAATATGTGTATTTTATTGTGTGTAAATGACAGCTCAGTAGGGTTGATTAAAACCAAAACTAAAACAAAGCAAAACAGAAATCCCTCAAGACCTCAAAGAAAATGTGCTGTTTCATCCAGACTGGAAATAATGCACACGGCCTTTCTACTCTCCCATATCCCTCGGATTATTCAGCCTATTTTAAAATGCTAGAATTCTCCATCAGAAAAACTCACCACCATTACCTTGATTTCTTCTCTGCCTCTTCTCCCAATAGAGTGAAGTCAAGTGTAGGAAAAAAAAAAAAAACAGCATTTTCATCATCACAGATGCTTAACGAAGCTATTATTTATAGGATAAATTTTGGCTACAGTTTAAAAAAATCAAGCTTTTTGAGATTTATAAACCTTAACAGTTAAATTATTGTCTCCCCTACAATTTGGAAAAATTTATTTTGAAAATGAATAGCTGAGATTTGACATTTTTGTTTCCTGTAGTTCTTTCTTCCCCTGCAGGAGAAATGATAGGTGTGAACATGAATAGGAAGGAGGAACACGTACATAAAGTAAAAACATTACCTTGTTGCATTTGCATAGTTATAATTTATTTGGGCCCCCTTTAAAAAATAATCTATTGTCAGAATCCATACAGTCTCTGCAAAAGCCAGGATATTTGTCTCTTTGTTTTGGTAGTGTTGTTTTTCACCAAGGACTCTCCATGCCTAGAACAGTGGCTGGCAAGAAAAGGGATGCATACACGTTTGTTAAATGACTATATGAATAGGTTCCGGTGCTCAGTATCCGTTTCAAACTGTCATTGTGCTGTGATCTCTATAACAGAGCTTAGAGAGGACTCATCAAGGTATTTGTAGTTAAGGATCATTGTAATCAAATATGTCTTTTGTCTGAAATGGTCCTACAACTCCAAATGCATTATTTTCCCTAACATCATGGTTATCTCAAAAAAAAAACAACAACAAAAAGCCATTACTTTCAGCAGATTGTAATGCAAATTCATCACGAATAAGCCTCTTGGTGATCCTTTTAATATTATAACAGCAGATTCCTCACACCTCCTCACAAATTAATAAATTTTTTTAAAAATTTTATTTGTTTATTTGACAGAGAGATCACAAGCAGGCAGAGAGGCAGAAACAGGCTCCCCACTGAGCAGAGAGCCCAGTGTGGGGCTCAATTCCAGCACCATGAGATCATGATCTGAGCCGAAGGCAGAGGCCACTGAGCCACCCAGGCACCCTGAAATTAATAAATTAATTTTTAAAAAGATTTTATTTATTTATTTATTTGAGAGAGAGAGCACAAGCAGGGAGAGCAGCAGGCAGTTAGAAGTAGGCTCCCCACTGAGTAGGGAGCCCAATGCGGGGCTCGATCCCAGGACTATAGGATCATGATCTGAACTGAAGGCAGAGGCTTAACCAACTGAGCCACCCAGGTGCCCCGTCATCTTAATTTAAACCTGGCTTTTCACTGCTGGCCTCACATTCCCTCCTCACTCTGTTTGGGCCTCTTCTCCAAATAGCACTTCACTCTGAAACCAAAGAGAGAATCAACACCTTCCTGCTCTTTATAATACCTCCAGGTCATTATCAAATTGCAACTGCTCTGAAGAATAGCCGAAAAATTATTGTATCGGAGCTGTTTGCCAGTTTGTAGCTCTAAAAATTAATGAAGGTGCAGCATCTGTCAAAAATAGAGTGGTTTAAATCTATGTAACACAACAGAGTCTCAAGTCATTTATGCCAATCAATGTGGGACACACCCTCCTTCTGGCAGAGCCAATCCCGCACAACGCTCTTGCCCTGTAAGGTAAGTAACTAGGAAAGCACAGCAATGGATGCTTGCCTTTGTGGAAGCAAATACCTGGCTTTAAGAAGGCTTGAAATCCATGCATTTTTCTTGGATTAAACTCCCCATGAATTACTTATCTATAAAGAGCAATTATCATCAGAATTTCTATAAGCAAGTAAGATGCTACTCCATGTCTCTTCTGCATGTTGACTTTTCCCTTTCTTTTTATTCCATGGAGCCCTCTAAGACACTAGAAGTATGTAAGCCTTTCTATTTTTTACCAAATCGGGTGTGTGTGTGTGTGTGTGTGTGTGTGTGTGTGTGTCCACCAGATGAAAATGTCATTAAAATAAAATAAAATAAACAGAGTCTCGTGAAGAGCAGTCTGCTTCAAGTAATGGAAACTGAAAGCACTGATATTTGTGGACAACTTTACACTTGGATATTTGCCCCCCCACCAAATTTTCTTGATTTCACTATATGCAGGAATTTTTCAAATTTTCCACAATGATCATTTGTCAGTTGTATAATTTCACAATAATTATGTTAAGAGTAAATCATACAGTCTTCTGCTACCCGTTGCAGTTTAACTATTCCTCTCCTTGTCATCAGCAGCTGTGGAATCATATATTAGTACACAAGCAAAGACTTTCAACACAGCAGTGCTTTATGCGGACCAGAACTATGCTGGGCTCTCTCTTTCCTAAGAAGAGACTATAAACCACAGTATATAACTCCAAGTATTCCAAAGTTACAAAACACTTACCTATGAACACTCAAAAAGAGTGTGCAAAATTGCATAGAAAACAAACCTATAAAAGGTTATAACTCAACTACCTAACTGAACACATAATACACTGACTGTAATGTCCTGATCTGCTCCCATCCTTAGGTAGTTGCACATTGAGGCCAAATAATACTTTAAACCGTTGGGAGCCACACCATCTCTCATACCAACCACACCATTACTTCCTTAAAGAGAATAGGAAATTAACCTAAATATCAGGAGGAAAAAAAAGGCATTACCAATGCAGACTCTTTGGTTAAAGACAATGAGGGAACTTTACTATTGCAGGCTTCAGATGGCCTCTGTATTTCTCAGATTTCATGCTAAATCATAAAGTGCCATACTGTGCCCAAAACTTTTTTTTTTTTTTTAGGGTGCCTGGGTGGCTCAGTGGGTTAAGCCGCTGCCTTCGGCTCAGGTCATGATCTCAGGGTCCTGGGATCGAGTCCCGCATCGGGCTCTCTGCTCAGCAGGGAGTCTGCTTCCCTCTCTCTCTCTCTCTCTGCCTGCCTCTCCATCTACTTGTGATTTCTCTCTGTCAAATAAATAAATAAAATCTTTAAAAAAAAAAACAAACTTTTTTTTAAAAGATATTTATTTATTTATTTGACAGACAGAGATCACAAGTAGGCAGAGAGAGAGGAAAAAGCAGGCTTCCCATGGAGCAGAGAGCCCGATGTGGGGCTCGATCCTAGGACCCGGGGATCATGACCCAAGCCGAAGGCAGAGGCCTTAACCCACTGGGGATCATGACCAACCCGAAGGCAGAGGCTTAACCCACTGAGCCACCCAGGCGCCCCTGCACATCTATTTTTTTTTCCAATAGTCCACTTTAAATCAAAGCAATAAATATTGAGGATTATTTTGGCTCCAAAATTCTAAGCCATTGTGATTATGCCTGCCTGATCCTACAGATATTGTTAGAACCACCAAGGACTGGCCAAACTGCCAATGTATTAGACAGCTTATGAATTATCAGTTAAACAGAATCTAGTACAATTTTTTGCTAAGTAATTCCTGTGAGGCCTGTGGGATGTCAACAAAAGGTCCTATGATGTGGGATCTTTATCCATAAGACAGGGGAACACCACCAACCCACACTGCAGAAACTGGCCTGATGCTGAAATCCACCATAGGGCGTAGGATGAGCAAATAGAATATGAATCACATACATCCATTCACTCATTTGGACAATCAACAAATATTTTTTTAACAAATATTCATTTTAAAATCTGCCATTATATGCTAATAAACGGTGGGCACTAAGAGTAAAATGCTGAAGCAAACATACTCCCTTCAGGCCCACCTAGAATTCATCACCCAGGGAAATACCTTCATTGTAAAACATTAGGACTCATAAGTCGCAGCCAATGCTGTCATCATCCTCAAGTGAACAAATGATACAGGTTGTTTCCTAAATAGGCCTCATGTTCTTTGTACTTTGCTTTCAGTAGTTTTATTTTTCTTCAAGGGACATAATCCAATGGCCTATTTCTACCAGTTAGCAAAGTCTGGAGAAAATTTACTTAGTGAACAATTTCTTGGGGTCTCACTCTTCTGCCATATTCTCCTCCATGCTCTTGAACTAAGGAGACCTTGATTAAAGTCACTTGCTCTAATCCTATTATTTTAAAATATGGCTTCCCCAGCTTTGAGGATTTCTCCTGGACCAATAGGGTTGCAAAGCGGCACTGAAGCAGAAGCAGGTAAATTTCAAAATGACAGCTCTAAAAATATCCACACTCCCTTTGTTCTCCTTCCATCCCTTTGCTCCGAACACCTCTGCCCTGACGCATTGCCTTTACCTTCTGTGATTACTGCTTCGAAGGGCTTTCTAAGAGCAGGGAGTATTTATGGTTTCATTTGCTTCTGAGTCCTTGGTGGAAAAGGATTGTTCCTGATTCTTACTAATTCCACACTCACATTGTTAACACAAAAATCATAGTATTTCTTTTATATTCTCCTTGGCTTCATATTTCTTCTGTTTCCCTTTTCTGGGCCAACAAGGAAAGAATATTTTTAAAGAAACAATACTCTTTCACCATTGCCCTCCTGAGTTTCATGTTCATACCTCCGATCTCATTTCCAACCTCTATTAAGGGAAGCATTGCAAAAATATAAAAAAGTTCTTTGTGCTTTTCCTTGTAGCAGCCAATTATTCTAATTTGTTCTGTCTCTAAAGAACGGAATGCAAAATCAACACAAAGGCCGATTATGTGATCTGTTCCAAGGGAAAGATCTGAGTCGTCTATTTACTAATGAAGCTCAGTATGTACTATTAAAGGTTGACAGAAGCAATCGCCAGGAATTTTCATCCCTTAAATTAGTGTTTTCCACCAGATGCATGTCTTTCATTTTGGAGAATATATTCTTTAAGTTCAGGATACAGCCAGACAAAAGAAAAGAAAAAAACAAGGTAACGAACACAACATTTTTTAAGTAATAACACAGTCTACAGCTATCATCCCTCCCCAAGGAATTCAGCCTACTTTTATGGACACAATTTAGTACAAACTCATAAGAAAGCTAACAAAACTCAAAATCACTTCACAATAGCCTAGAGAAGTAAAGGCCAAAAATGATTATTGCCAAGCCCAGAAGATAGCAGCACCCACCAAAAAGAGCATAGGACAGGAAAATTGGGAAGTCTGTGTTCTAATTTCAGTTATTCCTGCAAAGCATTAGTGTGATCTGAGCACAATCAACCTGCTCCACTTTTCCCAAGTATAAAAACCTACATCATTCACTCAGTAGAATGAAATACCAGATCTGAAAAGTCTTAGATCTCTTCAGGAAGTAAAACAGAACAAGTTATTGATTCAAAATCAAATCTTTATGAAGTCTCTATTCCATCAGAAATCCTTCCCAATCCTTAATTCTTCAGTTCCTTTTCTGTCTACTCTTGGCTAGTGCTCAAAGCCTAAATTCACGTTTTATAAGTAATATAATGAAATAATCATAACATAGGAAGTCTCTGCATTCCACTGAAGACTCTAAATAATTTCCAGATAATTTAGGCAATAAAAAATACTTCTGTTATACACGCAAAGTTACTTGTGTAATAAATGTTAAAACGAAATTTCCTAACCAAGTACATTGGTTCAAATAGAGACACTAATTTGAATTTTACTCTGGTGCTAAAACCCAGTGATAGGTCTCATATTGTTTCTGAAGGAATTTTTCAGAGCACTAAGACAAATTTATCCTATTAACTTTGGTATTAGTAGTAGTATCAGAAGATAAGGTGTGACTGGCTGGACACAGATGAAGACCTCAGGATAGACAATACCAAGGACAAATTATATGAAATAAGATATTGTTTTAGTCCATTGAGCATGTCACCCAGGACAGAACCCAGAAAGATTTATTATCAATTACATGAAGCCAGAGCCAGTGAGGAATGAATGGTGGATGATTACAATAGGTAGGGTCTACAGTCACGAGGCACTGAAGGTTGGAGAGACCTGGCAAGAAATATTTCTACTTTCTGAGCCGGTCTCCCCAAGTTGGCCAAAATTGTCAGCTTTTTAAGAGATCTTTGGGGGTGACTGGGTGGCTCAGTTGGTTAAGCAGCTCCCTTTGGCTCAGGTCATGATCCTGGAATCCCAGGATCGAGTCCCACATTGGGCTCGCTGCTCAGCAGGGATTCTGCTTCTCCCTCTGACCCTCCCCTATCTCATGCTCTCCCTCTCTCTCTCTCTCCCTCATTCTCTCTATCAAATAAAAAAAAAGAGATATTATACTGTTTATAATGAATTTACTTCAAACATGGTATAGGTAGATTGGAAGTAAAATGATGAAAAAGATATGTCATATGAACATTAATCAAACAAGACAGGAACAACTATATTAATAACAAATAAGTCTTCAGAGCCAAAGAGGGATATTACATAAGGATAACAGGACCAAGTGATAATATAGTGATGCTAAATATGTATGCATCAAATAACAGAACTTTAAAACACATGAAGTGACCACTGAAAGAGCTAAAAGAAAAAATAGAAAATATCCATGATTATTATTTGAGACTTCAACATAGCAATTGATAGAACTGCTAGACAGCAAATCCGCAAGGATATAGAACCAGCATAAATCCACAGGATCTAAGTAACATTGATAAAACACCCCATATTTCTTTCAAGTGTTCATGAAACATTCACTTATGGACCTTATACTGGGTCATATAACATACAGTAGCAAACTTAAAAGAATTGAAATCATACACACTGTATTCTTACTCAAATGGAATCAAACTAGAAATCAATAACAGAAAGACAACAGGAAAATCTTCAAATACATGACAATTACACTCCAGGTAATTCATGGGTCAAAAGGGAAGTCTCAAGGAAATTTTTAAAAAATGCGTCAACTAAAATAAAATGAAAATATAACAGATCAAAATTTATGGAATGAAGCTAAAGAAATGCTGAAGGGAAATTTTATAACACTAAATGAGAAAAAAGGAAATATTTCAAAGTAGTATTTTAATTTTGTATATAAAGATACTAGAAAAAGAGAAAAATGAACTCATAGAAAGCAGCAGGAAGAAAATAACAGAGATAAAAGGAGAAATAATGCAATTGAAAATAATAGGGAAAAATCAGTGAAAAAAAAGTGTTTCTTTGAAAAAAAAGTCTAATCAATAAAAATAGAGTAAGACTAACTAAATCTAGTAAGATAAAAAGAAAACACAAACTATAAATATCAGTAATGTACAGAGGAATATCATGACATATCCTGCAGGGTAATAAGGAACAAGTTATAATGAACAAGTCTACACTATAAATTCAATACATAATAGAAAGGAACTAATGCTTCTAAACAACAAACTTCCAAAAGTCAGCCAAGATGAAATAGATAATCTGAATTTTTCTACTACCATTAAAAACACTGAACTTTTCATTTAAAAAATCCCAAAAGAAATATTCAGGCTTATGTGATTTCAATTTTACCAAAGATTTTAAGAATTGACACCAATTCTATGCAACTTTTATAAGAAATATAAGTAGAAGGACTGCTTCCTAATTCATTTTATGAGGTCAATATAACCTTGATACCAAGCAGACAAAGATAGTATAGAAACAAGAAAACTAAAGGCCAATATTTCTCATGAATTTAGTTGTAAAAGTCCTCAATCAAATATTAATAAATTAAACCCAGAAATATACAGAAGAATAACATACCATGTCCAAGTGAGATTTATCCAGTTAAGCAAAGTTGGTTAAATATTTGAAAATCAAACACTGTAATCCACCATATCAATAAGTTAAAGAAAAAAATTCATGTGATTATATCCATTTATGCAGAAAAGCATTTGACAAAATCCAATCCCATTCATAATCTTAAAAGGAAAGAAAAAAAAACTAAGCAAGTTGGAAATAGAGAGAAAAATTATTCAAACTCATAAAGATGATCTACAAACATCCTGTACCTAGTTTTACACTTAATTGTGAAAGATTGGATGCTTTCTCTGTAAGATCAAGAATAAGGTAATCATGTCTGCTTCCACTATTCTCACTAGTTTAACATATTACTGAGGTTCCAGCCAGAATAATAAACAAAAATAAATACATAAATTTTAAAGTTAAAAAATTGGAATTTTATTTAAAAGACAAAAGGTATAGATACTGAATAAACAGAAATAAAACTGTGTTTATCTATAGATGATTTGATTATCTAAATGGAGAAATTTCCAAGGAATCTACAAAATGCTCCTAGAAATAGTAAGTTAATGTTGTAGGGTACAAGATCAACACAGAAGTTAATTGTACTTCCACATACTAACAACAAACACGGGGAAGACTAAATTAAAAAATGCAATGCCATTTACAATGGTTTTAAATAAAATCAAATATTTAGATATAAGCCTAATAAATCATTTGTAGGATCCATATGCTAAAAATCACAAAATACTGATGAAGGAAATCAATAAAATCCCAAACAAATGGAAAGACATACTTTGTACATGGACTAGAAGACAAGACAATGTCAATTGTCCCCAAGTGAATAGGCTTAACACAATGACTATTAAAACCCTTAAGGCTTTCCTAGACATAGAGAAGCTTATTCTAAAACTGAAATGGTAAGCAAGAGGTCTGAGAATAGCTGAAATAATTTTGTGAAAGAATAAAATGGGAGAAATTAATCTACATGATTTCAAAATTTAGGAGCATTGGTGGAGGGACAGACATATAGATCAAGGGAACAGAATAGACAAACCAGAAATAGACTTATACAAGTATACCCAACTTATTTTTGACAACAGTGCAAAAGCAATTTGATGAAGAAAAAACAGACTTTTTAACAAAGACAACTGGACATCCACAGGCTGTCTGATATCAAATAAACATCTTGGATCTATAATATATAAAGAACTCTCAAGACTCAACTTTAAAGAAAATCAAATTAGAAAATGGGCAAAAGGCATGAATAGACATTTCACAGAAGAGAACATACAGATGGCAAATAAGCACATGAAAAGATGTTTAATATCATTAGCCATTAAGGAAATGCAAATTAAAACCATAATGAGTTATCACAACATTCCTATGAAAACTGCTAAAATAAAAAAAAGTGACCATACGGTACTTGTTTTTCTCTGAATTATTTCACTTAGATTAATACCTTCTAGGCCCATCCATGTTGTTTCAAATGGCCAGATTTCATTCTTTTTTATGGCTGAGTAATATTCTGGGGGTATTTGTGTGTGCGTGTACACAACATTTTCCCTGTTCATTCACCTATCATGGACATTTGTTTCCATATCTTGGTTGTTGTAAATAATGCTGCAATGAACATAGGCTATGTACATTTCAAATTAGTGTTCTCTTTTTCTTCAGATGGGTATCTAGAAGCAGAATTTGTTTTTAATTTTTTGGGCCACCTGTACAATGTTTTCATAGTGGCTGCACATTCTGCATTCCCACCAACAATGCACAAGGGTTCTCCTCACAACACATCCTTGGCAACACTTATTTCTTATTTTTTTTGTTTTCTTTTGTTTTGTTAATAACCATTCTGACATGTGTGAGGTGATAGCTCATTGCAGATTTGCATATCCCCGACAGTGATGATGAGCATCTTTTCATGTCCCTGTTGGCCACCTGTATGTCTTCTTTGGAAAAATATCTATTCAGGTTCCCTGCCCATTTTTTAATTGGATTGTTTGTGGGGTTGTTGTTTTTTTTTTTAAATAGATATTGAAAGTTGTTCTTGATTATATCATTTGTGAATACCATCTCCCGTTCACTAGATTGCTTTTTCATTTTGTTCATGGTTTCCTTTGCTGGGCAGAATCTTTTTAGTTTACGTAGTTTTGGTTGTTTGTTTTTGTTTTTGTTGTCCTTGCCTGAGGAGACAGATCCAAAAAATATATTGCTAAGACCAATGTCAAAGAGCTTACTGCCTGTTTTCTTCTCATCCATGTAATCTTGAAATGTGACAGTACATTTTAAAAATTCAAACAGGCTGAGTGATACCTTTGAGAGGATAGAAAAATAAAATAAATTCATAATGTTCATGGGTTGTTTGCCCCTGGGGTAGATTGCCCTAATGGGGGGATATTTGAGCCTTTCTCCAACTCATTAAGTAAAACCTCTAGCAAGCAGCCCCTGGTTCTCTTCAAAGGGGCGGGGAGAAAGATCTTTAATCATAATAATCCTGGGGGGAAAAAAATCTCAGAAATAAGACATCTGCTTCTGTGCCTTGTTGTTTTGCAGGCTAACAGTGATTGCTTTAGCAGCTTCTATTGCCATATGTGTACAATAAGTAAATGAACATAAAATTGAATGAACACATAAAAGAAGGATAAACTCACCCAGCTTAACAAATCCACTCTCTCACCTGCTGTGCCCTGAAACATGGAAAAAAAAAAAAAAAGAAATCATTGGATCATAAGGATTAGTGAAATAACAGTCTCTGTTAACAACACTGGCAGGAGGTGTAAGGGTAGTTTGTCTGAGGTGGGGACTGACAGTCTAGCTGCTAGTCTAATTCTTAATACTGCCCTCTTCTACTCCTTTTCTCCCAATCAGGAAATAAAAATAACCTATACATTTGTCTTGGAAGAAATAAAAACTCCAAACAAACTTGTGTTTTTTATTTTGCCTTGTTTTGGTATTTGTCCAGTTGAAAATGAAATACATGCCTGGGTTTCCTTCATCATTCACAGAGTCAATGTGGAAAACATTATGGTTGTGAATTTCAATATTGTAAGACCAGAAAATTTGAAATAGTTCTTTCCAAACCACTGATAATTAACCAATATTGTATATAATGCTAAAACCTTAGAGACTCTTTTTGATATTGAAAAAGCTCTGAAAACATAGGCTAATTTTTTCCCATCACATTTCTCATGCCTTGTAACTGGGTATTATTAAGAGCCTTCAGTATTCGTCAATGATTAAATGTTTTTTAATTCTTACTGCTATAGCAGAATCATACTATTGATGAAAGGAGTCTTGTTTTGGATTTTCAAAACAAGGATGGCAGTAGTAGATGTTTATGTGTTAACTTATGATAATAATTAAATGTGAAAAATAAATAAGTTTCATATATTGGTGGTTACTCCAAAATGTAATTAATATCTTCAATATCTATGGCAATTAGCTTCTCATGCATTTCTATTTTAACAACTGGCTATAAGCAGAGACAATAAATCCAAACAAACCCAAGTTCAAGTTCATGGCTATCCCTCACTACCTGTGCAGTTAGGCAAGTTACTGACCTGCCAAGGCCTTGGCTCATAATAATGAGCATTATTATAATGCTCATAATAATCACCAGCCTCACATATATGTCACAAGGGTTAAATGGAAGCATGAATTCAAATAGGGCCAATCATGCAGTAAGCAACCAGAAAATGTTACCTATTACATCCTTCTCAGTGGACTTTTTATTTTGGCAAATTTTTGTTCCCTTTAATCTTTCTTCCTTAGTCACTAAGTCACTCCATTCAGCTAG
Source organism: Neogale vison (assembly GCF_020171115.1). Lineage (NCBI taxonomy): Eukaryota > Metazoa > Chordata > Mammalia > Carnivora > Mustelidae > Neogale > Neogale vison. The sequence continues at coordinate 81,783,011 of NC_058099.1, forward strand.
TTCTTCTTATTTTCATGTTAAAAAAATTATCCTCTGCTCATTTCTAATAACTCATCATTCCTTCTGTAACCCTTCTCCCTTAACTCCTCTCAACCACTACATCTGAAGACAGACCTACTTAGACACTAATGAAGCTTAAGCCTCAGTGCTCTACACTTCACACTTCTACGGGTACTTTTTAAGTCCCAGGAAAAATCCTCAACAATAGTTCATGTAATCAAATGTTTTTGCAAAATTTTTATAGGTGAGATATCTTGACTTCAATCCGTTAAGACCACTGTCTCTTTCTTTTCCAATTTTTTCTCCATTGTATTCCCTTGTGTTCCCTGCATGTTCTATTATGTTAGAATAACCATGGGATTTGGAGGTGGGGGGAGGGATCTAGCTAAGGGGATGTTTGAGTTGAGGCTATTATGTGATTTCAGATACTACCATGTATAATTGACTATTTACTGTCCCATTAGGGGAATGAATTCCAGAAATACTCTTATTTCTAACTCTAATGACTTAACTACCAATAGAATGTTGAGGTACAAGGACAAAGGCAATTTTATAATATGGCCATGTCCTATATGTCACAGCTCTGCAAGCATGTTAATTTGGAAAAGAAAGAAAGCAACTGAAAAGTATAAAGTCAGAAGCTGTTCTGTGAAAAAATTACTTCAAATAATCAGACATGTAAAACATAAGTAAAAGTCTGAGTTCTCATCAATGTTTAGTCAAAACAGACATTTTCTCATGTCATAAATATATTTGATTGATAATGGAGTGTGATATGTTGATATATAATGGAAATTGCGTGAAACAGTATTTATCAGAATTTCTATAATGCAAAAACCTGTGGTAGTACTGAAGTCAATAATGCATTTGTAATAGTAGCATTTATGAGTAAGCAATCTATAGAGGTTTTCTTAAATTTAACAATTAATAAAATTTATGTTATATCAATAAGAAATTTGAAACTGAAATAAATTTTTAATCTATTAATGCCTGAAAGCAAATTTTAATCAACCACGCTAAAAGAAATAAATGTATATATAAAATATATAGCTCACGTCTTAGCATGTACATAAAATATGCGTGTTGTCATATGAGGAAATAATTAGAGCATGTAATTAAAAGAGCAGGAAAAAAGTATTAAAAAGACAAATGATGCAGTTTTATAGATTTTGTGATATCTGTCATATCTGACATCAACTTTCAATTTTTAACTTGAAGAACTTCCTTTCAAAGTAGGATGAAATAGTTTGAAGCAAAACAAGGGTCCCACCAAGAAAAACAAAGCCAAATAAAATGACCAGCATTCAATCAAAAACATAACAAGACACAGAATCATATGACTAAAATTCTAGGAAAAAAGACAATAGAAAAAGATATATATGAGATATTTGTGTTATCAAAGCCCTGTGTTTGTACCTTCCAGGGAGGCTTTGCCTCAAGCTCACAGAACTGGAATAAGATACGCTATGAATGGAAAGTAACAGTAGCTGCTATTACTAAGCACTTCGTCTGTGCCAGACATTGGTCAGTCTATGGGGGCGCAGGATAAAATGACATGGTTATTTACTTTCAGAACTCATAATCTAATGAGACAGACACATATAAATTGATCACAACTGCCTTACTGTTTAATGTTACTAGAATCTCCAAATCCATTAGCATTGATTTACAAAAGATAAGAATTTTCACTAATTATGACATGTAAATGCACTAGTAATTTTTTACTTCATATCCCTTCCTGTGAGTCCCAATTATTTTTTCACACTCTGCTTTGGACAGCCAAAAATACATTACTGATAATTAGCATTAGAGGGGCTTCCCAGCTGTGAAGCTATTAGGTCATCAATAATCTAAGTCAAGATATTGGCCAGAGATTGGTTATGTAAACACCAGATTTTATGGCATTTATTGAATGGGAGAGGAGGGAGACCTCGGTGCCCTATAATATTCTGTTTTTCTATAAACCATTTTCACTGCTTTGAGTGAACTAAAGCAAATCAGGCAGTAGTTTTGTTCTCTGCCAATGTGTTCACTGCCCTATAGTGTTTAAGTCATTAATCTGTGAAGTGCTTTGGAATCCATGGAATATGGAAGTGTTTGATTTTACATATAGCCTCTTATATTCTGGGTTTTCCAAAGCACTTTGCAGAGCAATTAACTAAATTAAATTACTGGGCATACAACGACTTTGCAAGCAAATGGAAAGTGTAACACATGCTTAGGAGTTTACATAAAGGTCAGGTTTATTTCTGGAAAGAAAATATTAGAATAATGTATTTGATAAAGATTTGTTGAGATCATACCATGTTCTAGGCACTGTTCTAAGCACTAGAATCTTATGATCTAAAAAGGAAGCAAACATTACTCTGCATGCCCTCAAGAGGCAGAAAAGACATGTTTACCCGTGAAAAATCATCGCTACTCTATGTAAGCAAGTTCCTCGATAATTCCCCATTACAGAAATTAAGGAAAGATATTCAACTTCCTTTTCCCCTTTCCTGTGTGACTTAGGTTGGAGATTATATTGAAAAAAGAAAAAAAGTCATCTTCCTAGCATACTGGTGAAATAAAGATATCATGTATAAGTTGACCCTGAACTCATGGGCTATGATAAACTGCTTACTTCAGAATCCATAGCCACTTTGGTTGTGGGAAATCATAATCTCTAAATGCTTGAATATATTTACCATATGTTCCTTTTTTAGACAAAGTACCACTTCCCCGATAAAGTGTAAAAGGTTAAGTCCTATGCGCTCCCTGTTCTTAAAGTTGGTCCATGTCTAAAGGAAGAGGCAGACATAAAAAAATAAATGATTACAGTGTGATGTTGCCTAGAAGATGCACTTACAGCATGCAGAAGGAAAAGGAAAGGCTATTTGACACACATCAAAGGATAAGGAAAAGTTAAATCAGTTAGAGAAACAGTGAAAATATTTGTGTGGTCTGTTAATGAGTTTGGATTATTTTCTTCAGAAAAATAGAATTAATCAATCTATCTATCTAATCTCTGATAGCTCTTACCAAAAGAAAAACTAACTCTGCTTTTCATCCAAATTATTAGCTATTTGTTAGATTTTGTCACTTGGCTATTTCAGCTCCTGAAACTCATCATGTTCCATGTATATATATATATCTCCATACATATCTATCTCCATATCTATATCCATACATAGGTATATACAGGTATGTCTCTGTCTCTGTCTCTTTCTCTCTCTCTCTCTCTCTCTCTCTATATATATATATATATATATATGACTGAATTCTGGTTGGCAGTCCTGGGGATTATATGGAATAAGAGAAAGGACTGAAAACAGCAAGTTCAATATGACAGTCCAGCATACTTAAGGAAAAAGCCTTAATTAAGGCAGTGACAATATCAGTAGCAGTGAGAATGAGGAGAAATGGTCATATTCAAAACATATTTTGTCAGTGAATGACTAACATCTATGTCTGATTGCATATGGGAGAGGGATAGAAGGAGAGGGTGAAGTCAAAGTTAACTCCAGAGGTTCTAGTGGAGCTGGGGTTGCCCTCACCCAGGACAAGGAACTCAAAGGGAAAGTCATGGTCAGAGGAAAAGATAACTGGTGAGAAAGCAACAAACTCCCAATCTCTTCATCTCCTTATGCCACCTTGATTTTTCTTATATACTTAGCAACATTTCTTTCAAGGGAAAGTTATTACACTGGTTGGTCAAATTAAATAATGTAGTTCAAACCACATTTACTGTGAGTGGTTCCACCACAATTGACAAGGTCTTGCTTACCATCTTCCTACTCATACACCTCTGAATGCACTGTTGTTCCTTCAAGGTTTCCATTGTATTCGGTGGACTGGAAATGAAGTTGGCCCATGGTTGAGAAGTGGCATGAAATGTTGTCACCGCCACTATGAACTCTGGCATAAGCTACACCCCAACCTTACTTTGCAGAGAGCTCTGCATGGAATCCTGGGAGTAAACTCGGCCATAATAATGTGGTTCTGCTTTTTCTTCCTTGTTTCAGCCTGCCAGGAAGCTCTGCTAAACAAACTTTCAGGCATTCCTGGGGCCACTCATTAAGTTTAATTCTATTTCATGTCACCCAGATTCCAAAAAAATTACTGACAATAAAGAAGGCTTTGTGGAACATGGTGAGTGTTAAGTGCCTGAAATATCCAGGTAATGATGCCTAATAAGTAGCTAGTAATTTGGATCTCAAACATGCCAGTAGGATAGAAGAGTAAGTTCATTTAAAGTAATTCTCCTCCTGGAAATATAGGTAAATTCTGGGTTCATATAAAAAAGTTAAAAGCACATAGCTGAGATTGGAAAAAAGAAAGGGATAGTTCCAGTTCAGAAACTAAGAGAGAAATGAAGTCCAGAGAGAGAAGAGCAGGCTGGTGTCTGCATGTTCAGCTTTGTCTGGACCTTATCCATATAGGGGCTGGAGCTAGAAATCTAACATCACCTTGAAGCCAGAAACCTAAACTCAGGAGCTGGTACTCTGTATAAAGGCTATGAAAGCTGCTCAGTCCATTCAAAGGATTGGGCAAGTGAAGAAGAAGATATTTATCTGAGGCCTCAGGTACACAAAACATCGACACCTGTGAAATGTAGGCCCATCATTCTCAGAGCTGACATGTTCAGGCAGTCAGTTACCTATGTTCCCTGTATCGAACAGAAACTGCAAGATGAGTAATTAAGAAACCCTGGTGCAGAGTGGATATTGCCACAAGTTCTAGGACCCCATCAGAAACAAAATTAAAATTACTCCACAGGGAAATTTTTAACGAACCAGAGCGAATAGTATCCCAACCAAAATGAAATAATAATTCTGAGGAAGTTGTTTTTGTTATTTAAATGTTAGTCGATGTATTTTCATGGCCATGCTGTTTTTGAAGAATTCTTAAAACACACACAAATCATTTACACCCTTCATATCCCACCCATCAGGAGCAAAATTTACTTTAGAACTGCACCAATGGAAATCAGAAAGTGTGACGGAGGGGAACAAGGTGCTTACTATAAAAAAACCATGAAAGTAAGAAAGATAAAGTCTGATTTTTAATTATCATGTATTTTATTTAAACCTTTTTGCACCTGATAATGGAGAAAACATACATAGAAATGAAGACTTAAATATTAGAGATTTCTAAATCTCTCATCTAGAAAATCTTTATGAATCTCTCTTTTGAATAAAATCCTAGAGAACTGAGAGAATTTCAATTGTTTAGCTTATTCTTCAGCTATTGAGAGCTAAATATTTTAAGGAGCATCTTGATTTTCATGGAACGGCCCACAAAAGGCCATTTCGCTGAAAGTTGAGCTCCTCTTTTGACTTGATTGTGTTTTTTTCATTTTGTGTCTTTTGTTTTAGCACATAAGATGGCACCTGATGTGGCATCCACTCATTTGCTCATTCAAACAATGTTTATTGAGTTGAGATACTTTGGTTAACAATAAATAATGTTTAAATGACTGAACACACTTTATTGTCATAGTAAGTGCTAAGTACAGAGAATAATCACAAAAAGTATAGTTCCAGACCCAAAGAAGCTTATAACAGTGTTGAGGAGATAAGATATGCTGATGAAATAGCTAATTTATTAAATGGGATGGTGTCTATATTTGAAAATGAGTTTTTACAGATAATGAGAGGTTAAGCAAGACAAGGGACAGTTGTGGGCTGAATATAGTATATTTCAAATGTGATTTGAAATCAACCTTAAAGAAAGAAGAGGACTTAATCAGAAATATGAATAGGCTCAAAAAGGTCATGGTAGTAGAATGAGCTTAGCTAGTGTGGCCAATATTTGCATTTCTAATTCGTGACATTATTCAAAGATAACCCAAACATAAATTTGCTTCTTTGAGTGCATTCTTAGTATTCAAACAAAATGGTGAATCCTACTTCAGTAGAATGAATGAATAAAAAGTATTTAATGAAGAGACTGAAATAAATGTAGAAGGAAAAGCTTGCATCCTATATGACACAACAAAACTGAATTATGCATCTAATTTATCCCTCCACAAAGTTCCTCTTCTTCTCTCTACCCATCTCTTTTTTCCCACTGCTGGCCACCATCCAACAGCCATCTTCCCAGATCTCTCCATCCTAGTTTAATTGTGCCACAATTTAAACATCTCACAGGGGCTCCAGCATGCAATCCCACAACTTATACCACAAGAAAACAAAGGTGAGGCCTTAAGTAGCCATTATAAACAAAATGGGGTGAACAGAAGTGAACTAAGATACTTTTTTTTTTGGCTGTTAGATAATAGAACATGAATACAGGAGTCTTTAGGAAACTAGACAATCTAGTTGATTTGATAATTGATAATTATTTATTTCTTACTTCCAAAATGAAATGTAATAAGAAGGCTAAAAACTCTAACAGATTGACTTTTCCAAAAGTTGCTTTCAAACCCTTGGTATAGACAGCTTCACTCTTGGGGTGTTTGATAACCACATCTTCTCTTCTTTACTTTTTTCCTTCTTTGCAGACACATACACTAATACTGACTTTTCAAATAATAGGAAACTTCCCATAGGTCTTTTACCAGACAAGGTTAAGCTCTAACAATCCAAATAGATTTTTGGATAAGATGGCTGGGTGAAAGCACAGGAAAAGGGTGGGTTTCACTTTTTCAACAGGCATGTAATCAGTAATGGGGAAACTGGTTAAAAAAGTCACTCTCCACATGGGGCTAAGGTTAAGACTGAGAATTCAGAGGCCAAAAAAGCAAAGTAACTACAACAATCCACATGTTTTCAAGAGCAGCCCTTTGTATCCGAAGGATTGATTTTTTTTCCCCACAATTTTTTTTTTTCTTTTTAGTAACCCAACTTGTGTCTTTATTAAACGACCCAAGAGAATACAGCGTGGATGAGAAGGCTTAGATTTCCTTAGCCCTAAGTCAGGTATACTCTATTTACTGTCCTCTCAAATTAAGAAGAGAAGTTTACAGGAGCAAATGGAATACAGCCAAGTATACATTTATTTCAACTCTTTACCTGGATGCTTTGTTTTCAATTCTCCACTGAAGTACCTTCATTAATAGATTTTGAAGAATATTTCTTTAAGTTGAAAGATTCATTCACTACATTGATTTACTTTAATTTGGAAGAGCCAAATCATTTAGCCAAATTTGTTTCTATATTGCTAAAGCAGCGTATGCTGAACTAAAAGATACTTGGCATTTTTTTGCCCTAATACTGACTCAATGGGGAGACAGAACAAGAATACCTACCCATTCATTCAGGGAAGGAAAAGTCACTTAGCCTCTGTAGCTGCTCCGGGCCCTTCTCTAAACATAATGCAAACCACAATTTGTTCTGAAACTGACTAGAAATAGGCTGGAAATTTTCAGAGGCATGGGAACACTCTGAGAGTTGGAAACCAAATACTCCCTGCTTTAAATCCACTCAAATATTTTCATTTCTTTCATTATTCTTGTTCCTCCATGTTCCCCCATATCTGCGTCTTTTCTCGTTCCTTGGCCTGTAATTTTATCTTTTCTTATGCCTGCTTTTCTAGTAACCTGCTCTTTTCCTCATTTCTTGTTTCAATTTACTGATGCATATTGCCCTGCATAATTTTTCTAACTTTTTCTTTCTTTTTCTCAGAGATAATGCAAAAGCAATGTATTAGGAAATATCATTTCCTCCAGACTAAGAGTCTGCATCTACTTTTTTTTAAAACTTTAGATGCATTTTGGGAGAATCAGGATATAGACATGCACATATTACAATTATAATACATATTACAATTGATTAAAAGTAATAATATATAGTTGTGTTAGATTGGGCAAGGAAGGAATGTATTGGAGAGATATTGGAAATTTCCTGGTAAACAGAGATAACATATTCTGTCTACAAAACCTCCCTTGAGATCAAAAGACATACATACGTTGAAAGCAAAACCATTAAATAAGATATCCCATACAAATACCAAAAAAGATCAGGGGTCATTACAATAATATCACACAAAATAAACTTTCAATCAAAAACTGTTGCGAGGGACGCCTGGGTGGCGCAGTTGGTTAAACGACTGCCTCCGGCTCAGGGAGTGATCCTGGAGTCCCGGGATCGAGTCCCACATCAGGCTCCCAGCTCCATGGGGAGTCTGCTTCTCCCTCTGACCTTCTCCTCGCTCATGCTCTCTCTCACTGTCTCCCTCTCTCAAATAAATAAAATAAAATCTTAAAAAAAAAAAAAATTAAAAAAAAAAAAAACTGTTGCGAGAGGAGGGAGGAGCAAGATGGCAGAGGAGTAGGAGACCTAAATATTATCAGGTACCAGGAGTGCAGCTAGATAGTTATCAAACCATTCTGAACACCTATAAAATCCACAGGAGATAAAAGAGAAGAGCAGCAATTCTAGGAGCAGAAAAGTGACCATTTTCTGGAGGGCAGAACATGTGGAGATGTGAATCCGAGGTGATATACAGGAAGGGGCTGGCTCCCAGCAAGTGGTAGAGCTGCAGAGCACAAAATCATAACTTTTAGAAATCTGCTCCACTGAAAGACGTTGCTCCAGAGGCTAAGTGGGGGGTAGAGCCCTCATGGGGACAGTTTGGTCTCAGGACCCACGGTTTCACAGCAAGTTGAGGGGTGTCTGAGTGTAGCAGAGCTCCCAAGTATTAGAGCATGGGAGCTGGCTGAAGAGATGGAGCCAAGGAGTGGGATCTCAGCTCAGGGTAGCCAGAAACCATGATCTAAGGCACAGTCAGACCAGTGCTCTTCGAGCAGGGACCCCACAAGTGGCAGATCCAGGGAGACTCGCCTTCCTTCTTTGGGAGAAGCAGCATTGGAGCATGCTGCAGGAATCTGCTGGGTTTGGAGACTCCAAAGGAGCCATGCGTCAGAGATAGAAATAATCAGTCACAGGCTAGGTGAGCACAGAACGTGGCTGGAGACCAGGGAGACAGGAGTGACAGACTGCTTTTCTCTGAGGATGCATTGAGGAATGTGGCCCCTGAGCTCTCTGTTCCTCCTGGCCAGATACTGGGAGGCCGCCATTTTCATTCCTGTACTGCAAAGCCATACGGAAACCATTCAGGGAACAAAAGCTACTGAGAGCAAACCAGAGCAGATTACTTAGCCTGGCCCCTGGCAAGGGCAGTTCAATTCTGCCTTGGGAAAAGACATTTGAGAATTACTGCAACAGGCCTCTCCCCCAGAAGATTCTCAAGAACAACCAGCCAAGACCAAATTCACCAAACAATGAGAACTGGGAACTCCAGAGCTAGGGGAATGCCGTACATAGAATTCATGGCTCCTTTCCCATGACTCTTTAGTCTTTAAAAATAAATTCTTTGGGCACCTGGATGGCTCAGTTGGTTGAGCAACTGCCTTCGGCTCAGGTCATGATCCCGGACTTCTAAGATCGAGTCCGGCATTGGGCTCCCAGCTCCTTGGGGAGTTTGCTTCTCCCTCTGACCTTCTCCTGTCTCATGCTCTCTCTCACTCATTCTCCCTCAAATAAATAAATAAAATATTTAAAATAAATAAATAATTTAAATTTTCATTATTTTTTTCTGTTTTTATAAATTCTTCCTCTTTCCTATTTTAAACTTATTAAACTATTTTACCTCAGCAATACTTTTTTAAAAAATATTTTTTATTGGGGCGCCTGGGTGGCTCAGTGGGTTAAGCCTGTGCCTTCAGCTCAGGTCATGGTCTCAGGGTCCTGGGATCAGGCCCCACATTGGGCTCTCTGCTCTGCAGGGAGCCTGCTTCCTCCTTTCTCAGCCTGCCTCTCTGCCTACTTGTGATCTCTGTCTGTCAAATAAATAAAGAAAATCTTAAAAAATATATTTCTTATTTTTCATTGCTATAGTCATGTTCTATCCCTTCATTGTATTTAATCTTATTTTATGCATACATAAAAGTTTTTCTTTCTTTAAAATATTGGGATACAGTTTCTTCTAACAGATCAAAATATACCCTAAATCTAGCACATTGTTTTGTTCTAGTCACCAGTCTGATCACATTTCTTCCTTTCTTTTTTTCATTTTTCAACTAACTTCTTATTCAATTCCTTTTTTAGAATCTTTTTAAGTTTTCATTTTTTCAGTCATATTCCATTACTTCATTGTGTTTACCCTTATGTTTGTATATATATAAGTTTTTCTTTCTTTAAAATTCTGGGAGACAGTTTCTTCTAACATACCAAAATACACACAAAATCAAGTGTTTTCTCCCTCCTTATCTCCCTGGTTTGGGGTCTGTTCTGATTTGGTTAGTGTATATTCTTCTGGGGTCATTGCTACCCTTTTTGTATTTTGTTCTCTCATTCATCTTTTCTTATGTGGATAAAATAACAAAAGGTGAGGAAAACCTCACCTCAAAAAAGAAAAAAACTAAACAAGAGGCAGTACCAAAGGCAAGGGACCTAATCAATACAGACATTAGTAAGATGTCAGAACTAGAGTTCAGAATGACAATTATCAAGGTGCCAGCTGGGCTCAAAAAGAGCATGGAAGATACTAGAGAATCCCTTTCTGGAGAAATAAAAGAACTAAAATCTAACCAAGTTGAAATAAAAAAAGCTATTTAATTAGGTGCAATAAAAAATGGAGGCTCTTACTGCTAGGACAAATGAGGCAGGAGAGAGAATTGATGATATAGAAGACCAAATGATGGAGAATAAAGATGCTGAAAAAAAGATCAATAACTACTGGACATGGGGGGAGAATTCGAGAGAGAAGTGATATCATAAGATGAAACAATATTAGAATAATTGGGATCCCAGAAGAAGAAGAAAAAGAGAGAGGAACAGAAGGTGTACTAGAGCAAATTTTACCAGAGAATTTCCCTAATCTGCCAATGGGAACAAGCATCAAAATCCAGGAGGCACAGAGAATCCCCCTCAAAATCAATAAAAATAGGTCCACACCCCATCATTTAATAGTAGAATTTACAAGTCTCAGTGACAAAGATGAAACCCTGAAAGCAGCTCAGGACAAGAGGTCTACAACATATAGCAGTAGAAATATTAGACTGGAAACAGACCTATCCACAGAGACCTTGCTGGGGATTAGGGGAGTAAGGATAGGGTGGCTGGGTTATGGACATTGGGGAGGTTATGTCCTATGGTGAGTGCTGTGAAATGTGTAAGCCTGATGTTTCATAGACCTGTACCCCTGGGGCAAATAATACATTATAAATTAATAAAGAAATAATAAATAAAAAGTTTTAGCATATTAAAAAAAACAGAAATTGTTGCAAGAAGCATAGGAAGGCATTACATATTGATGACAAGTTCAATTCATCGAGAAGATATCACAGCTATAAACATATATGTACCAAACAACCCTCAAATATATGAACAAATACTGACAAGATTGAAGGGACAAATAGTTCTATAGGAACAGTTGGAAACTTCAATACCCTGCTTTCAATAATGGATAAAACATCTAGACAGATGATCAACAGAGTTGTAGGGGCTTGAAAACCACAATAAACCAACTAAACCTAAGAGATCCATATAGATCACTGTGCTCAATGACAATAGAATACACATTCTTCCCAAGTACACATGGAACATTCTTCAAGATACACCATATGGGTGGTATATCAATACATGTTTCAGAAACCGAAATTATATAGAGCATCTACTCTAACCACAATGGAATGAAGAAATCAGTAATAGAACCATTCACCATCTCATTTGCCACACATGATATGGAGCAATGATGGGAAAAACGTATAGCCCATCATTGAGACAAGTGGGAAAGGGGCCCTATTACACCTGTCATTGGTACAGAGTGTGTTTTCTTTCCCATGGGATGGAGCTAGGGAGGGAAATGATGTGACCAGTTAATTCATCTATTCAATAAAGTGTATGAATTTTTTGGCTAACCTTTGGGCAGTTATGATTCTGCCTGATAGAAAGATTTCCTTTAAGTGTTGAGTGAAGCCAACATGAAAGGGACATTCAAAAGGATTTCACTATGATGGGCTTGGCAGTAATCTTCCCTTCATGCCAGTATTTAGGGTGGGATATTTCCATAGAGTGTGTGCAAACCAAATACCCAGGTCCCCAGAATTTAGTCTGTTTTATTTTTTTCAGACATCTCCCTAGCACTTTTTTTGGCTTTTGTATCCTCCTGCCTTTTACTTCATTCTTCATTATCACTATGAGATGACTTGGTTTTCCCAGTCAGAGGTTGAAACATGGATATCAATACATCTTAAGTTTTACATATAACAGATCAGTTTTACCTGTCAGGGTCAGGGACACCAAGCTACTTCCGATGACTTTGAAACACCATCTGAATATGTGATTAACAGTATGTTCAATGTTGAAGTGTGTGTCTGGCTCATTATACCTGCTCTAGTAGGTTTCAAGCTGCAAAGATTTAAAATCTTTATTTTTGAATCATTTACCTGTGCTATCCCTTAGTGTCAGACTGTTAATGTGCAGTCTGGCACCTGTAAATAATGTGGCTTTTGTAACCAATTATGTTTACCATGTCATTATATACACAGAGAATCTCAAAGATAAAACAGTCATCTTAGACTTCCTTCTAAAGTAACTATACTTCCTCCTATCCATATGTCTCTACTCTTTTCTTCATGTGTTAGCAACATTTCTCCTGGTACTGCTTGTATTGAATATTTTTGCAATGATATTAGACTGTGTGTATATCAATAAGCTACCACAATGCTTTACGAAACATGGTAGAATATTAGTGCATGTAAGTAAAATACAAAATACATGTGTATTTTGTTCATGTGCAATGTTTCATGTTTTGTGCACTGAAGTCATTGCTCCTTTTGCCTTTAATAATTTGAATGAAAATGTTAAAAGGCAACATCTTCAATTCTGAAAATTTAATATGGGCCAGGTGTGTGTGTGTGTGTGTGTGTGTGTATGTGTGATTTGCAAACTAATACTATAAAGTCCTAGAAGTGAAGAACTATGTCTTTTAAATTTAATTTTTTTATTGTAAACAGCAGAGTAGTGAACATAAATGGCTGTCTAATGAAAATTTGTATAATAATTTAGAATTCTCAAAAATACCTGTTTTTCCTTCTATTCCTATGATAATAAGGCCAGTTGATTATCTTCTATTTAATGCTTCAATTTTAGAACAATGAAGTATTTGTTGTGAACAAAAAGGAGACAAAAGTGTATCTTTGTTTTTTCAATGGATAGTAAAGAAAAATGAAAAATGAAATACCAATTGAACCTATAATTTTCTATATATTGCATACTTTTGTTCAATAACTGGTTTAACAGTCCTATAAGGATATTGTCATCTATCATTATGTCCATCTGACATACTGAAGTAAGGGAATTGTATAAAACTTGCCCAAGGTTATCCAGCTAATAAATGGTAGAAGTGAGGATTAAACCCAGAGATATCTATCTCCAAAGCTTTAGGTCTTCTGTTCCCATCATCCACTTTTAATAGTTAATGCTTTCCTGCTTTTGAATATGACTAAGATTTCCAAAAAGCCTGTCAACATTGTTAATCAGATAGAAAAATTACTGTTGATTCTCTAGAGACATATTCCTTTCCCAGTGATTGTAGTTGTTCAAATGAAATTTCCAGACACTAGTAATCATATGGATGGAGACCAAGGACAGAACTCAGGGATGTCTCTGGCAGTCAGTGAAAACCATCTGGGCTCATTGGTGATATTAATTATCATTCCCTCTAGACTAAATTAATCTTATTAATAATATCCTAATACTTTACAGTATTGGCTCTCACTGATTATTTTTTTCTTCCTCCTTCTATCACTCTCCCTTATGTTTCCCCATATCATTATTATTATTGACAATTTTTGGTGAATTAAACTCAGTGATTAGTATTCAATAGTACAAATCACAAAAGCAAACTCTTAGATCAAAGTAAGAAAATAAAATAGAGGGGAAATATATAAGTTATTAGTATATGAATGCACATACACACAGACACATGCACATAATATACTGTTCATGGCATTTCTCCAAAATCTATTCAGTGTCTGCACATTTATTGTATCTTAGAAGTAAGGCTAGAAATCAGCATAATATTCTGTTTACAAGTTACAGAAAATAAACCCAAATATGGAAATCAATAGCAACGGAAATAGTAAAGAAAAACTACAATAAGGAATTTAGTTGTTATTTTTGTTTTCTAGCTATGATGCCAAATATTGATTTTTCAACTTAAGACAAGGAGGTTGTAAAAAAAATGTTTTAGTTCGCAAGAACTACCATGACCAAGTACCACAGACCAGTGGGTTAAAGAACAGAAATTTATTCCTCATGGTTCTGAAGGCTGAGATAAAGTATCTGCACAGGTGATTTCCTCTGAGGCCTCTCCTTGGATTGTAGATGGCTGTCTACTCCCTGGATCTTCACATGGTCTTCCCTCTATTTGTGTCTTAGTCCTAATGTTCTCTCTTTATAAGGACAGTAGTCACATTGGATTAGGGTTCATCCATACGACCTCATTTGACCTTAGTTATTTCTTAAAAGGCACTATCTCCAAATTCAGTCATAACATGAGATACTAGGCATTAGCGTTTCCACAACTGTGGGGGATACAATTCAGCCAATAATAGAGAAATGATTTAAACAAATAAGTAAGTGAGTCTTCCAGGGCATTACTTAAGGTATGAATTTATTCAAGAACAACAGTAACACCAAGGATTTATATAATGATTTATAGTATGCAAGTGATTTTAAATTAATCATAACATTCTGGGAGGTGGACATTAAATAGAAAAACTGAGAAAAACTGAGCAACTGATCCAGAATTATGTATTTCCAAATCCAGAATTCAAACCATGTAATTTCCAGTTCCAAACTCATTCTACTTCTTACCATGAGAAGCAATATCAACTTCCCAAAGGACCTGCTCATTAACTATTCTGTTATGCATTCGTTTTATTTTTTTGAAATGAATTTTGAGTCTTCATTTTGCTTAATTTCAGAAATTATATGGGGATAGAATGGAGTTGGATATTGTTAGTGAAATTCATACATGGGGAAGGAAATTGAATCCAGAAACTTCAACAACGTTTCCCTGTAAAAGGCAAATAACAGAACAAGAAACCTTGTCATTCTTTTGGTTAAGTGATCTTTCCCAAAGCTCTACAAGAATCAATTTCAAGTGTTTTTTCAAACTTTCAGCAATGGGTTTTGCAGAATCCTCTAACGAAATCTAAGAGACTTCTTAGCTTCACATTCTAATCTACTTACAACCAAAAATTTCAATTGTTCTTTGTAAGGAAATCAAGTGAAAATCATAGCTGGTAATTTAGGATAGTTTCTTCAGGGCCCAGGCAAAACCCATGCATACAATAATAATCACTGTCAACTGCATATTTAAAAACCATTAATCGAATATCAGAAAAGTATATAAATTGGAAGAAGTTATGATCAGAGAGAAACATAGAGCACAAATATTTGATTAATGCTCAAATATATATGAGTTTAACTTTGGTTAAGTTAATTTCCCTTCTTGTAGACACCTTCCAATTCGCCTCTACAAAGAAACCAGAAAGATTATCTTCCAACACAAGATTTACTGTGTTCCTTTGATTAAAAACCCACAGTCACTTATACATTACTCCACTAAATTTTGCCATGAGAGAAAAGTAGCTATTATATTTTGTCTTGATTAGACACCCAGCCACTTAACTTATTGGAAATAGTGGAGGGCCAATCCTGTAGAATCTTGTCTTGTTTCTTTACAGAATCAAGTCAAGAGACTCACATATAGCTGGAAAAATATTTGTGTTGAGTTGATTTTGTGGAAAAAAAAGGAAAGAAAAAGAAAAAGAAAGAAAGAAGAAAATCATTTATTTATTTGAGAGAGAGAGTATGAGCGGGAGGGGCAGAGGGAGAGAGAATCTCAAACAGACTAGCACAGAGCCCTTCACAGGACTCAATCACAGGACATGAGATCATGACATGAGCTTAAACCAAGAGGCTCAACCAGCTACACCACTCAGGTGCCCCTGTGCTGAGCTGATATTATTAACTGTTACCAAAAATTTTTAAAGATTTTATTTATTTATTTGAAAGAGACAGCGTATGTGAGCACAAGTGGGGATAGGGGCAGAGGGTGAAGCAGGCTCTCCAGTGAGAAGGGAGCCCAACATGGGGCTCGATTCCAGGACCCTGGGATCATAACCTGAGCTGAAGGCAAGAGCTTAACCCACTGAGCCACCCATGTGCCCCTAACCATTACTAAATTTTTATCACTAAGACTTATCTCTACAATCTCAAAGCGGATGAACTGCTTGCCTTCTATTTTTATTTTATAATCTCGACTAGGAACATGAAGGGAAGAACTGAGAGTTAGCCAGTCTTCTGGTGGCTAGCGTGGCAAGCACAGACAATCTCTGGAGATACTGTTTCTTTTAAAAGATATAAAACACAGAAGAAAGTCTTGGAGTCAATTTTGCAAAATAAAATTCCATAAAAACCTAGAAGCCTAGATACATATTAGTAATGGATTGGTTAAATAACTGGTTATATTTGTGCAATGGAAAACTATACAGGCATTAAGAATAAAATTCTCCTTTATAACTGAACACATAAGTGCTTAAAAACCATGTTATGTAATAATTTAGGAGTATCTGTGTGGCCCAGTGAGTTATGCTCCTGACTCTTGGTTTCAGCTCCAGTCTTGATCTCAGAGTCCTGAGACTGAGCCCTATGTAGGGCTCTGCACTCAGCATGGAGTCTCTTGAGATTCTCTCCCTCTCCCTCTGCCCATCCCCTGTCTAATTTTATTTATCTATTATATAAATCTTAAAAAAAATAGTTTAACAATGTGATACGGTAGTTTTTGTTTAACATTATATCGGGCACCCTAGTCTTGTCCTGCATCTATTGCCAGTATTACTGAAGTTTTACCATTTACCTCTTTCTTATTTGATTACATAATTTCTTCATATTGTGGAAGCATACATCTACTCTTATTTTACTATTTTTTTAATTGGAAATAAATATTTAATTTTATAAAATATCTTTGGGGAACATTTCAAATGATTGTATAGCTTTGTTCTCTGTTGACTTTGTTAAGAGACCTTGGTAAACTATATTTTGTTACATTACATTGTCATTTATTATATGTTATATTATGATTACTAAATTACACTTATTATAGTATTATCAAAGTTTCAGGAATAGATAAGCCAATCAGTGGAAAAAGAAGCATCTTAAATTAAAATGAGATCCAAGAGTGTAAGGGAATTGAGATTATAATAAAATTGGCATTTTTGATCAGTAGCAAAAATTTTCAACAAAAATGGGAAAATATGGCTAATCATTAAATTCTAGATATAGCAACTATTTAGAGGTTAAAAAAATGAAACTCTAAAACTATCACTAGAAAATTGGGAGCCTTGAGAAAAAATTATTCATGAGAAATACCTTTTGAAGCTACAAAGATAAAAATGATACACTGAATTACATAGAAATTAAATTTTCTCCATAGCAAAACTCATTGAAAAGATCAGAAAACAAGCAAAGGAAATTAGGAGATACATTTAGAAATATATGTGCTTTCCTTCTCTATATCTTTTGAGAGAAGAACATGGTCCTTTTTCCTTTAGCTTATAATGGGAGTGTCAGTATGGGGCATTGGTTCTGGTACAGATTCAAACTCCTGTCCTGATTCCACCAAAGACCATCCACATAATCTTGTGAATGTCAACTCATCTTTAGAGATGTTGGGAGTCTTTACCTAAAAATGCTAGCAAAATGGGATCTTCTCTCAGAGGTAGAAGAAGGTTCAATGAAGTAAATATATAAACCACTTAGAGCAATGCCTAGTATAACAGAAATCAATTTAAGTCTTGTATCAATGTTTTTTTTTTAAATGAGAGAACTGAAATATGGTGGGTTAAATCTATTCATTCCTGAGATTAAACCATCTTTGCATTTGTTGAATGACCTAACTTGGTCAAGCTTTTTCTTCCTCTAATGAACTTGGGAAGCTAATATAATAGTTTAAAATTTTTTGCTTTTATAGTCAACAAGTAAATTTGATCTGTAAATTTCTTTTTTTCCTAGAGTCTTTATCTATTTTCCATTTCACGATTATATAGACTTTACAAGAGGGATGAAGGAATATTTCTTCTTTTTCTGCTCTCTCTAGAAGTTTTTTCTTTATTAGGATTAGCATTATCTATTTGTGGAAGTTTGATGTAATTCACCTCCCAAGGGTTGAATGTGGTATTTTCTTGGTGGAAGACTGTGAACTATTGATTTAATTCCTTTATTGGTTAAAGGACACTTCTGTCTCTATATTTTCTCTAGTGTCATTTTTGGTAAGCTTTAGATGCTAAGAAATTGCCTGTTTTACACAAATGTTCAAATTGACTAGCATTTCATATACTCTGTAATCTCTGCTGTAACATTGTCTCCATCCTTTCTGCATAGTACTTATTTATATTTTTCTTAAAGTATTTATCTGTTTTTAAATCTTTTCTTTTGAAGATGTTGTTATTTACTTGAGAGAGAGAGCAGAAGGAGGGGCAGAGGGAGCGGGAGACAGAGAATCTCAAGCAACCTCCATGCTGAGCATAGAACCAGATGTGGGGCTGGATCTCACAACCCTGGGATCATGACCTGAGCTGAAATCAAGAGTCAGACACTTAATCAACTGAGCCACCCAGGCACTCCTTAAATCTTTTTAAAGAATTATAGTTTTAACCTACAAGATCACCTCAATTTTATACTTTTTTTCTGTTTTATTTAGTTCTGTTCATGTCTTTATTATCTACGTCCTCCTAAATCCTCTTCTGATGTCAAATGAAATTCTTGGTCATTAATTTTAATCTTTTTAGTTATAAATATTTAAACTTTTCTGGAGGTTTCAGCTTACTGTAAACATTTAAGGGGCAGCTCCTTCACATTGTTTCTGGCCCAGGGTTTAATTTATCCAATAGCAAGGAATATAATGATACCCACCCACCCACCCCCAACCAGACTACCCTGTCTTTTGTTACTTCTCATTTTTCTTTGGAGAGAAACTCCTTGAATTTTTTTTTTCCTTACTATAGGGCCAATGAGTCATCAAAAATAATGTGTATTTTTTTAGGATTGCTCTACTGTATAATTAGGTCAAAATGGCATCATTTTTCTCTTCCCTTCCACATTTAATCTGCTTTTTTACACAATCACTGAGTTTTTAGCTTTATCATTGATATATAGTTTTAAATTTTTATTAAGATTTTACATAGCTTGGGGTGCTTGGGTGACTCAGTCAGTAAGCATCTGTCTTTTGCTCAGGTCATGATCCCAGAGTCCTGGGATCAAGCCCTGCATCTGGCTCCCCGTTCAGTGGGATCCCTGCTTCTTCCTCTCCCACTACCCCTGCTTGTGTTCCCTCTCTCGCTGTCTCTCTCTCTCTCTCTGTCAAACAAATAAATAAAATCTTTAATTAAAAAAAAAGATTTTACTCAGCCTTTTAAAATATTTTTGTTCCTTGCTCAAGTTCTAATAATGTATATTTTTATCCTGTACCTGTATCTGATAATTCCAATATCTGATGGCCTTGGAAATCTAATTCTGGTATTGATTGTTTTTGCTGATTCTCTCACATTGTAGCTGATTTCCTCATTATTATATAAACATAGAACATGAGCTTGGGTTTAGCTAAAGTTTATCCATGGGAAGCCTGTAGGTCAGAGATAAAAGTCTACTTCTACAGAGAGGATTTACTTTTGTGTGTAGGGTACTACCCACTGAAGAGCACTTCAAGTTAATTCCTTAGCATTTCTTTTTAAGATTATAATTAAATTTGCAACCCAAACACTGTGAATGCAGTTTTGAAGTTTTAAATTACCAAGATTTTTTACCTTCTTCCTACCCTGAGCAAGGCCAAGAGAATGTGTTAGTCTCCTTTTGCCAGTAGATATTTTTTCTAGTCCATCATTTCATTAAAACCTAGGGACAGGTTCTAACTTCCAATCTAGGGATCAAGTCTTACTTCCTCTCTTTGTGGTCATGGCTATTACAACCAAGGTTCTAGTTGAACAATATATAATTATGGCCCAGGGTCCAAATCCAGCCAGCTGCCTATATTTTATGGCCTATGAGCTGTGAACAGTTTTCAGTTTTTGAATTGGTGACACTTTAATTGGTTATGTAAGTATCTAAATAACATTCTCAATTTTGCCTCTTGACCCACAAAGCCTAAAATGTGTGCTATTTGGCGCCATAAAGAAAAGTCTGTCAGCTCGTGTTCTAGGCTGTCGAGGTCTGTAATCCACACTAAAGATAGCTACAATTGTCACATCAGTGTACCACTCTTTGTTCCCAGAACCCAGGGACTTCTATTACATACTCTCAAATTAGCCATGCACTTGAAAACAAAGATTTTACGTGTAATTGAGCATATCTCAGTGTTTTGTTTTGGAAGCGTTTTCAAACAATCTTGCCCACCACCTTCTTCACATTATCATTAATAATGGCCCCAAATTAAAACAAGTTAACATTCAATCAAAGGGAATTATTCATAAAAATTATAGAAGCCCATAGAGTAGAAAACTATAAAGTTATTGAAATAGTAAAACATAGCTATTTTTATTCTTATAGAACTATGTTCATTTTGGACCTTTTTCTTTAAATAAGTATATTTCTGCATATGTATGTATATAGTCATGTATTTCTAGACACATATCTTTTTTGTATAACATATTTATATGAATATATGAAATACATACATTTATATACATATATAAAAACATGACATATATACACATATACAGAAATATATATCACATATTTATATAACTGAGAGAGAAAAGTGGAAGTGTGTGTGTGTGTTACATATATATATGATGCATTGTGTGTGTATATGTGCATATATGAGAAATAGGTTGAGAGATAATACAGCTATGATTCAGACAGGGTTCAACATTTTAAAAGTAATTACCTCTACCTGGGGGTGTAGCTCAGTGGTAGGGCACACACAACATGAGGCCCTGGGGTTCAATTCCTGGCACCTCCACTTTCTGAGATCTTTCTGTGCCGTGTTAAAAATGATCCCATTTCCCCATGAGAGACTATGGACTCTGAGAAACAGAGGGCTTTGGAGAGAGGAGGTAGAGGGTTGGGTGAGCCTGGTGGTTGGTATTAAGGAGGGCACATATTGCATGGAGCATTGGGTGTGGTGCATAAACAATGAATTTTGGAACACTGAAAAGAAATAAAATAAAATTTAAAAAAATGATCTCATTATCTCTAGGTAATAGGATTAGAGCCCCTTTGATTTAAAATACTGCTTATTTTTATATATGAAGAATAGGCTTTTATGTAAATAAAATTTTTTCTTTAAGATTTTATTTATTTGAGAGAGAGAGTGAGAGCAGACAAGTTGGAGGGAACAGCAGAGGGAGAGGGAGAAGCAGACTCCCCACAAGCAGGGAGCAGGACACAGGGCTTCATACCAGGACTCTGGGATCATGACCTGAGCTGAAGGTAGGTGCATAACTGCCTGAGCCAACCCTATGTAAATAAAATTTTAGATATCTTTGCATACTTACAATGTGATGTGTAATTAAAATATATAAATATATGTTTATTATAAATATATTATGTTTATACTACATAATATAATTACATTCAAATTAAACACACTCTATTATGTTATATGAGCTATAATTAAATACAGTGTAATACATCATATTATAATATATTATGTATTTTATATATTACATTATGACACAATTATGCATAATTTATATAACATGCTATATTAATATATTAATATTATAAAAATACTAATACAGTGTTAAAAACAATGCAACAAATTAGAATTTATTATTAATGATAAAAATATATTACTATACAATGTAAATATGTAATATGTAAATGTATAACATAAAAATGCATTAATATATTTATATTTATTTATATTATATATTATTATAAGAATATGAGTGTAGTATTTATTAATAATAAATGCAATAAATTGCAATTTATTATAAATAAATATGAAATGCTATATAATAAATAAGTATAGATAACACAAATATGCATTATATAAAAATATATAGTTTGAATGATGATGTGATATGTTTATATTAATCTATATATTAATAATTAATGTGCTATGTTTGTATTGTATGCTTGTATAATATGTGCTCAAATATTAATATATTATATATATACACACACACACACACACACACACATACATACAACTAATGCCCTCTAAAGCCATCTGTTACAAGAAGTGGAATGGGACCAGGAACATAGCCAAAGCAAATTCTAAATATATCAGACCATTTATATTCATTTATATGTCATCTTCCTGGAGCCCCATCTGGCTATTAGAGAGTGCAGCAAAACCATCTAAAAGACCCCAGGAGAAACTGGGATCTTTTATTTATTGGAACCTCAAAGGAAATGTGGTGCTATTCAGTCCCCTGTCAAAGAGCCAAGAGGAAAGGTTGAAGCACCCAGTAAAAGCCAATTCAAACAAAGAGCTTTTATCCTTAAAACTGAAAAAGTTAAGTTCCCAAGGGACCCCTACATCAACCACCAAAGCTCATTTGGCAATAAAAATAGTAACATTCACCAAACAACAAGAAGCCTAAAACAATAGTTTTGCAAAACAAAAACACAAACAAAAATAAAAATAATGTAGCTAATTAACGTCTTTCCTGTTTGGAAGAAAGTGGGGGCACATGTGAACAGAAGACTCAATAGAAAGAATAAAATGAAAAGGAAGAGGAAAAGATAAAATGTTTCAGTTTGACAATCAAACTCTCTTTTGCATTCCTTTTGTCCGGTTCCCCAGGCAGATGGGAGGCTTTTTCCTCCTTTCCATCCCTTCCCTGAGATAGAACACAACCAGCCCTGGCGGGTCCATTAAAATCAGGAATACTGTTACCTACCTATGTGAGTGAGCTTCGGGAAAAATACTGAAGTATTTTTCTAAATTTAGCTAAATTGCTATGGGCACCTGGATGCCCATATGGTTGAGTAGGAGGTTAATGAAATAGGTGCCACAGATGTGCTAAGGAGGAATGGCTGGATTTTATTTATCTTTACTTTCCCCTTGATGGTGTTGAATGAATACTATCTACAGGTTCAACCTACTCTTTACTGAGCACCAGCGCACTGGGAAAATGGGGAGAAGATTGAATAGTAGAGCTGGTTTTTCTGGATCAGTTTTTCTTATCTGCCCAAACACAAATCTTGCCCGATTTCTTTCTTTTTTTATTGTAATAAAATATGTGTAACATAAAATTCATTGTTTTGATCATTTTTACAATTGAATGTAGAATTCAGTGGAATTAGTATATTCACAATGTTGTGCAACTACTACCACTATCTAGTTCCAGAACATTTTCATGACCTAAAAGGAAATCTTATAGCATTTGAGCAGTCATTTCCTATTTCCTCCCTGCCCCCAAACCCTGGTAACCACTCATAGGCTCTGTGTCTACAGATTTGCCTCGCTTGGACATTTCATATAAATGGAATCATACAATATGTGGTCTTTGTGTCTGACTTCTTGTACTTAACATAGTGTCTCCACTTCAATCCACGTTGTAGCATGTTTAGTGATATATATTTATGCCTGAATTCCCAGATCCTGCTTTGTTCATATTGTTTGCATACAAAATTAAAAATACGCTGAGAGTGAAGCTTTGTCTTAACTGCTCATCTATTAGGCCCATTTGTTTAATGAAGGTGACAATAGAGGGGCACCTGGTAGCACAGTCGGTTGAGCTTTGGACTCTTGGTTTGGACCCAGGTGGTGATCTCTGTCATGGAATCAAGACCCACATTGGGCTCCTGGCTTAGTGAGAAGTCTGCTTGAGATTCTCTCTCCCACTCCCTCTGGCCCTCCCATTCATGCTCTATCTCTCTCAAAATAATAAATAAATCTTTAAAAGGTAAAAAAAGAAGGTGATAATGGAGATAATGTTGTGAAATGATTATCATTGGTAAACCTCACCCAATTCAATAATGAAGGTTTGGGAAATGTTGCAAAAAAGTTATTTGCTTTACTTTAAAAACCTTAAAAATAAAGATTCAGGATTTCTTTTCTTGTCAGTTTGCTTAAATGAGGCAGAAGAAAGTAACTGCCCTTTAAAACAAATTTGAAAATGATTCTAATTATTTTTAATAGAAGAAGGGGCTAGGTATATAAATCCAATATGGACTTCCTGTCAAAGTACTGTTTGTGATTCTAGCTACCACCTATCAAATTATATTTTTTGAGAGTCAGACAACTTAATTACTGACTATTTCTTGAAGAATTCTTCTATCAAATTCATCAATATAATGTAAACAAGAGATATAAATGTAGTTCAAATGTCAGGTCTAAGGAAACCTAATAAGGCAAAAAAAAATTGTGTCTCTTGCCAAAACATTGTCATCTTTGGGGTGGTTTGTTAGCTGAAAGACACTTTTATTGCTAAGTGGACAGAGGTTGTTTAAGAGGGATGGGAGCCAAAAAATTTTAAGTACTTATTTATGTTAAGAACAGTGCTAGGCTCTCTCATACTCTGTATCAGTCAAGGCTCACTATTTTACATATGTGAAAACTGAAGTTCAAAATATTTTAGTGACTTACCAAAAGGCACACAACCAGTAAATGCGAGCAAGAATGCAATCCCTAATCTGTCACACTGAAGTTTGAGCTATTATTTGAGATGAATAGAAATAGCACTAAATTAAATTTCAGAGTTATTTTTTATTTCATAATTTCACTAACTCTCTTTAACTGGAGATGAATCATTTCATCTACATGAGCCTTAGTTTCACAACTATAAAAGTTGGAAGCTTGACTAGATGATCTGTATATGGTCTTCCAATTCTAAAATGTTTTATTAAATTGGCCTCCTACTATAATTGCCCTTGAAATATATGTATGCTGCCACCAAGTGGCAGTATATAGTACTATTTTTTTCCCCTAGTGGGGAGTGCATTTGACATCAGATTTATCCATCAAACATACAGCCTATTAATACAACTATAAAACGACAATATCATTAGACACTATTTACTTTACAGCAGAGACCTTAAATTGTGGCTGTGCATCCCATCAGAATCACCTGTAGAGGTTTGCAAACACAGAGAAAATCCAGAGTCCATTGCATGAAAATCTTTAGAGATGGGACTTGGGTATCTGGATTTTATTTGTTTATATTTTGTGTTCCACAAGTGATTCTGACTAAAATCCAAATTTAGGATAAAAATAGAAAGAAAGTGTAAAACCCCCTTACACTGTTGACATTTTATAACTAACCTTAGGCTTGCTATATATATATATACATATAATACGTAGCTTTATCAATATTGCCCTAACTTAAGGGCATTATATGTGGCTTATATGTGACTCATTCTAAACAACTTTTAACTTTTTTCCCCCCTCCAATTTTTGCTTTCCTCTTTTCAGGGCATCCTGTGGACCCTAAGGGTGCAGAGACTTCCATGAAATATCTGTGTCTAATTTATTATCCAGGTTTTTCTTTTCTCCCTCAACAGAGAAGTGAAAAAAATTCACATCCACCTTGAATTCTCCACATAAAAGAGTTTTCTGGCTTAGTAACTTGCTGGAAGAACACTGCAAAAATTCCCACTCTAACGTTTAATAGTATAAAATGAGTACTAAAGCAAAATTTAAAAGACAATATAATTTGTGTTTATTTTCAACTCGGGCATGTGCACTGAGCATATCCCCCAGGATATTGTGAGGATCTACTACAACCATCCTGGTCTCCGACATATTGGAGAGTAAAAAACAAAACAAAACAAAAAAACAACTAGATCCTTAGAGTCTCTGGTCACACTGGTTAAATACTACCATTGGAAAATGATTATAATATATATTAAGTGAATACTGTTCCACCTGCTACATAATCAGAACTCTTAGGCAAACAAACACGCATACATAATGCATCTGAAACAATGCACTTATACTCAATGTAACACACTCACACTATTGACTCAGCCCTCTTCATAGAATATAATATTTCAGCATAAAATAGATTTTCTTGTTTCAATACTAATCGCTCTTCTGCTTTTCCCATTTTTTTTTCTCTTCTGAGAATTTATTACAGTCATTTATAGAAAGAGGTCAATGTGAAAGGGGCATACGATTAAAAAAAATACATTGAGAGCAGTTAATGGGAAAAGAAAATAATCCATTTGTGTTGATGAAAGCCCTACATTACAGGAGAAAAACCAAGTGTCCCACCGCGGAGATAGCCCACTACAGAAAGAAACACAACAGCATCTCCTGGCGCCTACATTCGTTGGTCTCAGGCCATGTTTAATACTACAGCTGTGTGCAGAGCAATTGGAAAGGTGGGTGTAACATCATAGGACCATTTGGTCTTAAAAGTCCAGGAAGGAGATATGAAATAGAATCAGTGTTGCTGTGACTGTCTCTTCTCTAACTGCTTACTCATATCCTTTTTCCTTTGGGTTTCCTGTCTTCTTTTTGATTTGTTAGAATTTTTGTCTGTTTTAAACATTGTACATTTCTTTTCCCAGCCGTTTGGTAACTGTCTCTTTTTCTCTTTTTAAAAGATTTTATTTATCTGAGAGAGAGAGAGAGAGAGAAAGAGAGAGATACAGAGCACAAGCAGGGTGATGGGCAGAGGGAGAAGGAGACGCCCTGCTGAGCAGGGAGTCTAATGTGGGGCTCAATTCTGGGACTCTGGGATCATGAGGGGAGCCAAAGGCAGATGCTTAACGGAGTCACCTAGGCAGCTGACTCTTAATTTTAATTTTGAAGTTCTTTGTTGCGTAGAAAATTTTGATTTTTATATAATCAAGTTGGGACATTGCTTACTTCGTGATTTAATTTTTTTTTCTTTTTTAGGTTCTATCGAAGGAATCTTTCTTCACTCATAAGTGCACAAAAAACTTTTCCTGTTTTCTTTTTTAAGTTTATAGTGTTGTCATTCACATGATTTCTCTATTTCATTTCTGCTTGAGATTATTTTTGTACATAAAGTGAGGTAAGCATCCAGGTTTCTTTTTCTTCATACAACACATTATTTTTCTCAATATTACTTCCTAAATAATTTGGGCTTTTCACATTTTTCTGTAGTTTTCATGAATATGTTGGTCAATTTTGTTCATACCATCCAAAACATTGGTAGTAACTACCCTCTTACAGCTTTTGAACCATAGAGATGTGCTGTAGGGACAACATTACCTATTTCTTTCTTTTTTTTTTTTTTTAAGATTTTATTTATTTATTTGACAGACACAGGTCACAAGTTGGCAGAGAGGCAGGCAGAGAGAGAGGAGGAAGCAGGCTCCAGGTTGAGCAGAGAGCCCGATGTGGGGCTCAATCCCAGGACCCTGGGATCATGACCCAAGCCGAAGGCAGAGGCTTTAACCCACTGAGCCACCCAGGTGCCCCCAACATTACCCATTTCAAATACTCAGTTGAAAAAACTGTGTTCATTTTTTATATGGATTGTAAGTTAAAACGATAGTATTTGGTTACATTGTGTTAAACAAGATATATTAAGATTTATGTCATGTTTCTTTTTTTGAAAGGTATGCAAAAAAATAAAACCACATATGTGGAGTACACAGTATTTCTACTGGACTACAAAGCTATATGCTATTTTGGCATAGTATGCACCAGTATGCCACACTGGCTTTATTACTAAAATATTGTCTTATTGTCACGTTGGGTAATTTCACCTTCTTTAATTTCTTTTTTAAAGTTACTCATAAACCTCCCTTTTGAAAGCTACTTATGGGTTTTAATTTCTCAAATTCCTCAGAATTTGAGCTGACATTTTCATTGTGTGTGGACTGAATCTATAGGCTAGTTGCGTATATATGATACCATTAGGTGTTAGGTTACACTGTTCATGAGTAAGGTCTATCTCTTATTTAAAATTTTTTTTCTTTCATAGTTTAAAACTTTTCTCCATTTGGGTATTGTATTCATTTTAGGTTATATACACATATATATTATTACATACAGTGTTTTTTGCTTTTACATTTGATATCTTGCTTGATTTTCTCCCTTTTGGATTTCTTCAACAGTCTTGCCAGACTTTTTTCTATCTTACGAATCTTTCAAAGATACAGCAAGGGTTTTTGTTTGGTTTTGTTTTTTAAGGTGGGGGAAGGGATCCTCTCTTTTAGAGAATTCTGTTCTGACACTTATAACTTACCAAATTCTTTTAAAAAATGATTATATTTTTTACCCAGTTTCTAGGGCAGAAAACTCATGTTTTAAATTTACTTAAATATGTTATTTCTTAACAAGCATGTGTTTAAACCTGAGTACTACTTTAACTGAATCATACCAAATGCTGACTTACAGTGTTTTCTTTACCATCTTAGGTATGTAAGAATTCTCTTGATTTCATTTTTAACTCAAGAATCATTATATAGAATTAAAAACAAAAAAAAATAATAACCAGATACACAAAACTGTATCAGTTCTTTTGCTATTGATTTATGCATATGCCATTATTATAGCAGAATGTATTTTATATGATGTTTATTGTTTCTTTAAAACAATGGTCTTTTTCTTTCTTCCTGATAGTTTTTTATGAAACTGTCATATAATTTGGGAAAGTGTGGGGTTTTGTTGAATGTAAATTCTGCCTGAATAATTTAGTTTAAACTTATTAATAGATTTATTCAAAATGCTATTTTTGCTTTTTTTTTTTTTTTTTTTGGTCTGCTTGGTCCATCTGGTTCTGAGAAATTTGCATCAAAATACCAATTTTTAGGGGGGCCTGGGTGGCTCAGTGGGTTAAAACCTCTGCCTTCAGCTCAGGTCATGATTCTAGGGTCCTGGGATTGAGCCCCACATCGGGCTCTCTGCTCAGCCCAGAGCCTGCTTCCTCCTCTCTCTCTGCCTGCCTCTCTGCCTACTTGTGATCTCTGTCTGTCAAATAAATAAATAAAATCTTTTTTTAAAAATGCCAATTTTTAAATTTTTTTAATTCTTAATTTTACTTTATGTTTCTAGCAGTTGTTTTATCACAAATTTTATACTCTATTTAGATAAATATATATTCATGAATGTTATATTTTCTTGATCTATTATTTGTTTTACCAGAATATATAAGTTCTTTATGTCTTATGATGTATTTTACCATAAATTCTATTTTATTTAGTTTTAAATCACTATGCTGGATTTCTTATAGCTCATGTTGCTGTATATCATTTTTATTTTTTATTGTCAACTTTTTAATTCTACTGTTTTAAGGATGAATTGTGTAGACGCATGTTGTGAGATTTTGTATTTTAAATCCAGTCCTCTGATAACTGAATTCAACTTATTTATATTTACTGTAATTAATATATTCGGATTTATTTTGATAATTTAACTTCTTATTTTCTATTTCTCACACTTTCATTTCATCTTGGTTTTTTCCCCCTCCTATGTTGTCTTCCATTTGTTCCACTGGATAGATCTTCTTTTTTAAGAGGTCGGGATGGGGAGATGGAGAGAGAGAATCCCAAATAGGGATTTTTCCCAGTGTGGAGCCCCATGTGGGGCTTAATCTCATGACTCTGAGATCATGACCCCAGCAGAAATCAAGAGTCAGTCAGCCAACCAACTGAGCAGCCCAGACACTTTGGATAGAGTTTTTGTTTTTGTTTTTTTAAATTTGAAAGTTATACATTTTAGTTTTTTTCTTCTGGTGGTTAAATGCAATTTATAAAGACTTACACTTACATTCATTTTTTGCTATGAATATTTCAAGCATCAATCTATAGTATTCTTCAAACAAGAAAGTAATCTAACATGATTTTTCCTTTCTCTGGCTTCCCTTACCTATTCACATACCCAGCCTCATCAAGAATTTTAGTACTGAATTGATAGGAATATGCCCCATTGATCTGATCTTTGAGTTTTTTAAGAAATTAATTGTAACTGCCATACTTCCTATATATTTCATAGAATATTACTGAATTTATTTATTCATTTGGTTAGTTATAAAAGACATACTTTTCATAACAAGCATTTTCAAAGGAGGTTTTCATATGATAAGCCTTCTGATGCTTTGTGTACCTGAAAATATCTTCATTGTGATTTTATGTTCAAATGATAGTTTAGCAGGATATAAAATTTGAGGTTCACACTTGCTTCAAAAGTTTGTAATTATTACTCCATTAGCTTCTTTTTTTTAAGATTTTTTTTAAAGATTATTTATTTGAGGGACAGAGAGAGAGCATGTGCCATGAGCTGTGGGAGGGGTAGAGAGGGAAGGAGAAGCAGACTACCCACTGAGCAGGGAACCCAACATGGGGCTTAATCCCAGGACCTTGAGATCATGACCTGAATCAAAGGTAGACACCTAACCAACTGAGCCACCCAGGTGCCCCACTTTTTCCTTTCTGTGACAGTCTTAACTTTTCTTACAAATTTTCTAAATTTTGGTTTGGCACACTTCATGGACTCAATCTTGGAGCCTTTCACAATAACAATTTTTTCTCTTTTTTTAAAATTTTATTTATTTATTTGACAAAGAGAGATCACAAGTAGGCAGAGAGGCAGGCAGAGAGAGAAAGGAGGAAGCAGGCTCCCTGCTGAGCAGAAAGCCCGATGCGGGACTCGATCCCAGGACCCTGAGATCATGACCTGAGCCGAAGGCAGTGGCTTAACCCACTGAGCCACCCAGGCGCCCAACAATTTTTTTTTCTTTAAAGCTTCTTGTTCCTAATTCAGACTATGGACATTCTCCCATATTTCTATGCACATATTTAGTATATTAATTTTTAAAAATTTAGCACTGTTTATTTTACTTTGTTTTATTTTTCTAAGATTTTTACTAATTCTTTCGAGAGAGAGAGGGATAGAGAGAGCATGAGTGGGGGAAGGGAAAGAGCAAGAGGGAGAAGTAGACTCCCCATAGAGCAGGGAGCCCAGCAGGGAGCTTAATCCCAGAGCCCTGAGATCATGATCTGAGCCAAAGGCAGATGCTTAACCAACTGAGCCACCCAAGTGCCCAGGCACTGTTTATTTTTAATTAAATCTAAATATATTATTTCAGTATACTGTCTTTTTTATGTGTTTCTTATATGTGCTCCTCCAATGTCTCAATATATTTCCTAGAGCTCATATTCTCTTGTGGTCACAAGCAGGACTTCCAAATCTGAGGATGCCAATTGAATATTGCATAAACAGGCCTGGTTGATGGGACCAAGGGGATCTGACAGACATCTGTGTTTCAACACCAAGTTGGATGCCCTGGCATAGGACTGCATTGTCTCAGAAGTCAAAGTGAACTTCACTTCACCCAAAGATGCCATCCCCTTATCAAGCCAATCCAGGTCATATAGCACTGTCTTTAATGACTTTTTCTAATTTTTCTGCCCAGATATGGTGCTTTAAATGTTTTTTTCAGATAACTTGTCCATCTTTTGGGGAGTACTTTTTTCAAATTTGTTCACTCAGAAATGTGCTTTTTAAAAATTTACACCAGTGAAATTTATGGATAGGTTTGCAAGTATCCTGGTTGACATATGCTGTTCATTTGGACTGAGCCAAGCAGTTAATAACCCCCCTCCTTTCATGCTCAAAAGAGTCCTGATTTGGGTGATAAACTATATGGCCATCCTGCTTACAGGTTCTCACAAAGTAGCCTTGTGTATGACTTGCCAGATTGTTAATGTGTACTCAGGGAGGGAAGGCAAAGCCCAGGCTCTATTTTGTGACCCTCTCAGTGACTTTAAGGACAGAAATTTGCCTCAGAGTGTATGGATCCTGAGCAATGATTTTGGCTTGAACTGCCCAAACCCAGTTACTGAAGTAAGAAAGGGTTGAAAGGGAAAGAAATTATATTGATCATCCTCCCTTTCTCTTTCTACTTCATCATTTTCAGTGTAAGTGTTTAGCTAATAAAGAGATGTAATATGAATAAGAAAGAATATGATAGGGTTGCTTGATCATTTCTGTTCCTTAGAACACCAATTCTTGCTTTCTGTGTTCAAAGAAAGTTCTGGTTCAAATGGAAAGCATGGCCTCTTAGGACTGGCTATGCTTCCATGTCATGCTCCAAGCCTCACTGAACTCCCATGCATTGTGGGTCCCCTGGGCTTCTGTGCTCATGGGCCATTAAGAAGGATGGAGTCCCACATCGGGTTCCTTGCTCGGCAGGAGGCCTGCTTCTCCCTCTGCTTCTGCCTGCCTCTCTGTCTGCCTGTGCTCGCTTGCTCTCCTTCTGTCTCTGACAAATAAATAAATAAAATTAAAAAAAAAAAAAAGAAGTTGTATGCACACAGCATGGCAAGGAACAGTGGTGAATGAGCATACTGCATGTGCTCCAGTCAACCAGCCAATACCATTTTGCTCTGATTCTCATCATACTCATCTTATTTTAAACTTATCATTTCTCAGAAGTTTTATGTCATTCTGAGTTTTAGCTTTGTTAGTATCATTTCCCTTTTGTCACATGGCTTTCTTTTCATCTTTCATACATGTCCTTTCTTAAATCAGTCTTATTGAAGAGATAACTTGAGCACCCATGAAAGTCTCTACAGACACCTCCTCAGTTTCTCCCACTCTTACATGATTAATGACATTATTGTCAGAATTTCACTTACTCACGTTAAAGTGAATTGACACAACCAAATAAAAGGTCTGTAACCAGAAAACTGTAGAATTTTATAGTTTTATGAGATCTGTGGCTCAGTAGTTATTAAGAGGCTTTTCCTAGATAGACCTGGTAATTGGTGGCTTAACAAATGGTAGGTCCCAGACCTTCTGACTACTGGTCTAATGCTCAGTACTTTTGCTTTTTCAAAACAGAATTAGCCTGTCATGTCTTGATCCTATGATCTGTGGTTTATGAGACCAGCCCATATAACTGATAAAATATAGCTCTGGATTTGAGGATCTAAGAGAAAAATCAGAGCCAGTATTAGTATTTTGACAGGTATATGAAAATATGTATTATATATGCCTATTCTAGTCATTGCTAATCAAAGTCCTCTTTCTCTTGGTGCTTCATACTTCTTCCTATTAACAGACAATGAAATTGCATGAAAGATGAAACCAGTGACTATCCCAGCTATGTAACTTAGGAACTGAAAATATTATACAGCAAAGAATACATTTTTAATATTAAAATTGAAGACAGTGACAATATATGAAGCCTAAGTCCAACATTTTGTAAATAACCCTTTCAAAAACAAGCTTTGGCCCATCAGAAAGTTCTTGTATTGGTCAACAATAATGCTGTGTAACATGCAACCCCCCAAAATCTCAGTGGCTTACACACCAATCACTGATTCTCATGGATTGGCAGGATCGGTGATACCTACTGCAGGTCTGTTTTATGCATCTTGCACTGGCAAGCAAACCAGGATTGTTTTTCTCATGATGATGACAAAGGTCAACAAGATCAGTAGACACATAGGCCCTCTTCAGAACTAAGCTCAAAAAAGGTACACTGTCGAGTCTGACCACATGTCATGAGACAAAGAGAGTCCTATGACCAAGCCCAAATTCAAGGGTTGGGGAAGAACAATCTGCCCACAGTGAGAGCACAGTAAGAGTGTAGATTGGAGGATGGAGGAATTGGAGATATTCACTCATACTAGTACCAACCAGATGCCAAAAAGAAGAAACAAGCAGAAATAATTTTGAAGTCATTCCTAAAGGTATTAAAGCTTTATATAAAACATATTTATGTGGCTTAAATTAGCCTTCTAAAAAAATATCTACTTTATTTGACAATCTGTATAAATGAATATTTCTCTTCTTGGTAAATCTAATGCTTTTGTCATTTTATAAGAGGTATGGGTCATCAGCTATAGCTGATTTATTGTTGGCTATCCTGTAAAGTGAGTCCTGCCCAGAAGATACTGAACAAATGTCTGTTTACCATTTAATATTATAGCATGGTTTTTTAGTACAACTTTGTCATCACCTGTTTCAGAAACCAATATTAAAAGCATGGTGGCACTGGAGATGTAAAATTTCAGGTCTTTCTTTCTTTCTCTCTCCCTCTTTCCTTCCTTGCTTTCTTCCTTCCTTCCTTCTATACTATTAGCTTTAACTCTTAAGCTAAAAGTTAAAAACAAACAAGCAAAACCACTAACAGTATTATAAATGGGAGGTGGAGATAAGAGATTAGTTTGACCCCAAGGAAATAATAATTATGTGAATATTAATTTTCTTTGAAAAAGGCCATTTCTTCCCTCTTTTACCATTCTTTAAATATAATAATAATAATTATGTAGCCCTTCCCTAGCCAAGTTTTAAAAAATACACTACAATAGGAAGGTATATGGTATATTTTTGAGGAAAGAGATTTGGGGGAGGGAGGGAGAAAAAGAAAGCAGATACTTTAGAAATATTCTTAAACAAAACTAAAACTGCAACTCAGACATGAACTCTCTTCGTTTTTCTTTTTTTCAGAGATGGAGAGTGAGGGGTGGGGGAGGGGCAGAGGGAAAGTGAGAGAGAGAATCTCAAGCAGGCTCCACCTCCAGGGTGGAACCGATGAGGGCCCCCATCTCATGACCCTGAGATCACAACCTAAACCAAAATTAAGAGTCGATGCTTAACCAACTGAGCCACTGAGGCACTCCTCTTTGTTTCATCATCAGAGAAATGCTAATCAAAGTCACAATGAAATATCACCCCATGTCTGTTAAGATGGTTATTATCAAAAGCAAAAGGTAACAACTGTTGATGAGAATGTGGACAAACTGGAATCCTTATGCACTGTTGGCGGTAATATAAATGGTACAGCATCTATGGAAAACAGTATGGAGGTTCCTTAAGAATTAAAAGTGGAACTACCAAACGATCC
Organism: Neogale vison; assembly: GCF_020171115.1. Taxonomy (NCBI): domain Eukaryota; kingdom Metazoa; phylum Chordata; class Mammalia; order Carnivora; family Mustelidae; genus Neogale; species Neogale vison. The sequence continues at coordinate 81,817,734 of NC_058099.1, forward strand.
AGTAATCCCACCTCTAGGCATACATCTAGAAGAGCTAAAAGAAAATCCTGAAGAGATACTTGCAATCTCATTTTCATCACAGCATTATTCACAATGGTCAGTACAGAGGATAAAATTAAATGCCCACTGATGGATGAACAGATGAAGAAAATATGGTATATACATACAACAGAATATTATTTGACCTTAAAAAAGACGGAAATGCTACCACATCTGATATGGATGAACCTGGAAGACATTACGGTGAAGCGAAATAAGCCAGTCACAGAAGGATAGATCCTGCATAATTTCACTTACATGAGGTGCCTAAAATAGTCAAACTCATAGAAATGGAGAGTAGAGCGGTGGTGACGAGGAGCTGTGGGAAGGTGTGCAATGGGGAGCTATTTGACAGGCATAAAGTTTCAGTTTGCAAGATGAATAAGTTCTAGAGATCTGCTGTACAGCACAGTGTCCGTAGCTAACAATTTGGTATTGCACACTTCAAATTTTGTTGAAAGTGTAGATCTCGTGTTAGCAGTTCTTACTCCAAAACAGACACAAACAAACCAACCAACAAAACCCAAAGCAGCAGGAAGAAACTCTTAGAGGTGATGGGTATGTGGTTTTTTGTTGTTGTTGTTGTTTTGTTTTGTTTTGTTTTTTTAATCTAGATCATGGTGTGGTTTCCCAGGTGTGTGCAAATTTCCAAACTCATCAAACTGTGATTCAGTTAATATACTCATTTTAAAATACCAGTTATACCTCAATAAAACTGTCTATGATTTTAATTAGACATATGTAGAGTGCTAGATAAGTTTGAAGTATTGTTTATTTTTTGGACCTATTTTAAAATACTGCTTATATTAAATTGAATGAAATCAATAAAAGGAAAAAGTCCTAAGCCTTTTATGCAATAAAGCTTTCCAATATAGGCCCAGGCCAATTACCCTTCTGACATCTGCAATCAGTATTTTAAATGATCAGAAGAAATAGCTGCTGGTGATGGTTTTTCAAAGCCAGCATGGCTGCAGACCACGTCATGATCTCTCTAGAAAAGTATATCAGAAGGAATTAGATTAATATTTAAAGGCTTTTTACCCTTGGGTTTACAGTAAGAATTCATCACTTTAACACCTCATGTTTATTAAGTGCCTCCATGTTTTATATAAGATGTTCATAATATTTGGTTGTTTAAGGGATTTATATTTGACTCATTCCATGGATGTATGAGACAATCAGGGTAAGAAGATGTTAACAAATTAATGAATAGAGCTTTGATATTATAGAAAAAGAGAGTTAATTCTATGCTGTGTATATTTGTCCAAATATTTAAAAAAAATAATGAAACCAAGGTGTTTGATTCCATAAGCTATGATCACAAAGAATTTTTACATAAACATGAAATCAATCTTCAGAGAGTGGACATTACAGCTCAGTATCACATCTTACAAAAAAGTCTTTCTTGATTCTTCAAATTTAACCTAACGTTCCACTCTTTGTGAAAGCATGACAGTATTTCTATTACTGCTGCTTTCAGTGTCTAAATTGTATCCGAGTGATATGGATCCATACAATTCCATCCCAGGAAAAACCCTCTAGGAATTATAAAGCAGTCATAGGAACCCATATGGTACTCATTATAGAAAAAGAAACTGAGGCCCAGAACATACCAGAATGTGCTGGGGAACATAGAGTAAGTGAAAGGTAGAGGTGGGATTTGACTCGAGGCCCTGTGTCCAAAGGCCAGGGTTTTGTCAGCTACACCCCTGGTCATATCCTCAGGGGGTATGCTCTTCTCCAAAGCTCTGAGTGTAGTGTAGTCACTTGGACCAAGGATGTGCCCAAAGATGTTACTGATTTGAGTGGGAGCGCAGACGGCCAGCACAGCAGAACTATGGCCACTTTTTTCCAGTGTTCGGGGTGTACCACTGAGGAAAGCAAGAACAAGCCCCTCAAGACACACAAGTGCATCCTTTGAAATACACAGTCTCCTTGTTTTTGACATTCGCTTGCTAAATGACTCAAGTCTTTGGCCTCAGCAATTAACCACTTCCCTTGTCATTGAGCAAAGCACCAGAAATAATTCACTGTGAGATGTCCCTTTCCTCTCTTCCTGCTCCACAGAGACCTCCTTGCTCCGATAGGGGGTGGGTGTGTGTGTGTGAACAATAAGGCAGAGAGCTTCGAGGTGGCACCAGAGAGACTTGCAAAAACAGAAAGGTATTTTCTGTCTTGAAAAGAGCTTTGGGGGGATGCCTGGGTGGCTCAGTTGGTTAAGCAGCTGCCTTCGGCTCAGGTCATGATCCCAGCATCTTGGGATCAAGTCCCACATCGGGCTCCTTGCTCAGCAGGGAGCCTGCTTCTCCCTCTGCCTCTGCCTGCCATTCTGTCTGCCTGTGCTTGCTCTCTCTCCCTCTCTCTCTTGACAAATAAATAAAATCTTTAAAAAAAAAAAAAAAGAAAAAGAAAAGAGCTTTGGGGAGGTAATTGACTTTGAAAGATCCCACAAATCAAAGTGATTCTAAATTACACAGGAACAATTAGGCATCAAAATCGTTTCTCACTTTATTCTGAGTTATAAAGAGTAAGAGCCATGTTATCCCTGATAACTCACCGACAAGATCCACTTTATTCAGCAAATGACACATTGTATCAGATCTTCCAACTTTCCCATTATCAATATTTAATGGGTATATTTTCTATCCATTGGGAAGTTTGTTTCTCATTAATTGTTACATAAAGCTAAGTAATTATGAATTCCTCACCATTAAACTTCTGACATCTAGTTATCTGACACCCTCACTGTTACCCTCAATGACCCTTAGTGATTTGACATCATTCAGTGATGAGATTAAAAATTTAAGAAGAAAACCTCCTTGCAAGGTTTTCTTGCGTCAACCAAAACATTTCATAAGGTAGGGTTTTCCGTAGGGTTTTCCATTTCATTGATAGAAAACAGGACACCTCAGTGACCTCCAGACTTGAAACACTCTATGGTGCATGAGATAATACAAATTGCCTCCTTTGTTGCTACCTAATTTTAGTTTGCTATGTGATATACAATTTGTCACTTTTCAAAAAATTATTTCCCAAGAAAGAGATTGCTTTATTTATTTTGCTTTACATAATTTAGAAAAAAAAAAAAGCAAGAAAGAAAATTTACAACCTATAGGAGTGAAATGCAATACAAATTGGAGATGGATTCTACTCTTGCTGGGGCATACTAAAAAAAGGCCTGTACATTCTAGATATGCTAACACGGAGTGTGGGGGTACATAATGAATATTATATTTGTTAAACAGGTATACATGCTCAGTGAGAAATGTGATGATTTCTTTGTGGTTCAGAGACAGAGAGATCAAAGGAGGGCACCATTCATTCCTTCATTCATTCTTATTTCAGTCAGCACGTACCGTGTTGAGTGAGTGAGCACCGATGGGACATGGAGAAGCTACAACCTCAAAAACAGGAACACAAACTCACTTCCTCTTCCCGCTAGATAATTTTAAACAGGGGAAACAGCTGATAGATTGAAAAGTTACTTTGTTTATTTTCTTATTAGGAAAGAAGTGTGAAATTCTGCCTTCACCTAAGGCTCCCAAAGACTCAGGAGCTGAAATTTATTGTTTATGGTGTAAAACAAAAACGACAGTATTTGCATTCTGTTTCCACAAGGGAATTAAAACACAGTGGCCTTTAGCTATAGTTCAGGCAACAGTGTGACTTTGCCTTCCAACCATTTATAATATTGAGAATTACGACTTTGGAATTAGGAACTATAGAGCAGGAAGAAATGTTAGAGTCAGTGCATTAAAGCAAATTTCTAATTCTGCATAACTAGCATGCATTTACTTCATTAACTAGCAGTTACATTCCCCACGCCTTCAATTAACACTGGTTTCATTTTAAATGCTATCAGTTAAGACAAGATGTGATAAGAAAACATCATTGCCAAGCAAGCATTCCTCAAACACAGCTGATTTATCTCTTTGGCAATTCATTAAAATGCAAAATATATTGAAATTGATTTTCAGCACTTTCAGGCAGGAATGTTTCTAATAATGTTAATTTGCAAATTTCCTCTTCTTTTTTTTTTTTATTTTATTTTTTATTTTTTTAAGTCTCTGTGCTGTAGTCGCCATGTTCAGCCGGAGGCTATTTGTATTGTGCAGACAGAAAATGAACAGCGAACATTTATTTCTCATATCTTTCTGAGAAACCTGAGGCGCATGAAGATATTTGTGCTGTAACAGGCAGAGTCGATCCCCCTCAGTCCCTTTAGTTGCTATATATTACCAGCAAACTCCCAGCTAGTCTTGCTGTTGCAATTAACCTGCCAGAGCTCTCTCCTGTCAGGCTCCGTAATAATAAACTCCACCGCCCCCCCTGCCCCCGCCCGCCGCCCAGCCACCCCCGAGAGAGACAGAGCTATAGATTCCGGCTCTGCAACTTCCATAGAGGCTGAATTATTCAGAATCAGCATGATTAAGAAGATGACACAGTATTAGTTAAAAAGACATACTTCTCCCCTCCCCCCCGCGACTGAGGTTTAAACCTATTAGGTGGAAACAACTGATCTTTCCCTCTTTGGTGTACAGTTCCCAAAACAGAATTCTTGAAAACCATTTACAATACCTTGTCAATTTCCAAGTTTATGAATAAAAGTCTAAATAGCAGTAGGGAAGTGTCTGAATCAAAACCTACAGCTCACATAAACCTAGGAACTGGCTAAAAATAATATTTTCACCCCAAAGAGACAAAGGGAGTAGGGTTCATTTTGAGTAATTGGTCATGTTTCAATTGTTATTCTTCAAAGCAATAAATAAATAAATAAATAAATAAAAATACAAAAAAACCAAAAAACCCAAACCATCTCCGTGTTTGCACATTTTGGGTCAGTTTCAAATGGACCAAACTGTGATGAATTATAAATTAAAAACCCGGATATACAATCTGCCAGATAACAAGTTGTTAGACTCTGGAAATAGCATATCCCTAACAATAAACCTTGTCTTTATGAGAACGGCAGTATTATAAATGTCATAATGGATTGCAAATGAACCAGCTGTTTATATTCTACTCCAGTATATGAATGAGAGAAGAGCAAGCCAGGAAATAAAAGGAGATTGAGGAAAATTTACTAGTATCAAGTCACAATGGAAAAAAAAAAAAAAAGCCCAAGGAACTCAATTTTTACGCATTCCCATCCAATTTACCCTTGCTGGTGACTTTTGGGGGGAAGTGTAGCTTTTGAAACCAATTGTATTATTCCACTTTAAGATGCCTTCTAGTATATTCAATAGACCCATCACAGTTATGTGTTCCTTTTTCAGTCTCAAGCTGCCCTCACCATACGAGATTGGTTACTGTCAGAGGGTTTTCAGAGAAGGATTTGAATGCAATTTCAAAGGCCAAACAGAGCAGCTTTCAAAACACTGCAAGCTTAGGAAAGCAGTGTTAGTAGCCCAGGAGGGGTGAGATTCTGGCTTTCTGTTTCTCAATTTAACTCATTTCCCTTCAAGCTAAAGCACCTTTTGATCCCAACCAGGTGCAATCGAGACAGCATGGCAATACTAAGTGAATGACCCCACCTACCCAAAGCGCTACAAAATGGCAATTATCTGTAACTGCGTTATTGCCAGCATACACATTAGCCGGTGGACACTGGCAATTCCCTTTGAGACCAGAAACACTTTGCTCTTCTAAGTGTGATTAAATCTAGGTGCACCCGTGAGGTGTCAACAAACGGCCAGGCCATTCATGGACGGTTATTAGCCGATTGCCCTTTGCCGCACATCAGGTATGAATCATATGTGTTTGTTCTGCAAAGATCTTATTTCGGGTTTCACGTCCTCTTTTTCACAGCCAGAACTAAAATCCAGCAAAGGGATACAGAGGAGGGGTACAACTCGAGTTTAAAAAATTGAGAGTATTGCTTTATGGGGCATTACAGCTGCTCTATTTAAAAATCCAATCCAGAAGATAAAATTACCACTTGTTATGTTTGCATTTGCAGATAAGACACCTCACCCTTGGCTGCAGTTCCCTTATCTCTGTAATATTCATGGAGTGCTAGCTTTTAATTAAACCATCCACAACTCGATGTAACTCAAAGTGTATATATTACTGCTGCAGGAACCAGTAGTCAAGAAAAATTCTGTATCTTTAATTTATTTTTAAAGCCTGGGTAGTTTTATTATCAATGATGTCACAAACGGTGCCATCCTACAGAGATGACTAAGGTTTGTGTTTCAAGAGACACGTCGATCATCTCAGGGCTCCCAAAAGTTCTGAGACTCGTGACTTTTGCAGATATAATAGTCAGAAATTTGACGTTCTCAGAACCCCTTGGAGGTCTGTGATATGTAATCATTTGTCATTTTCTTAAAGCAAAAGTTTATTCATAGGCATGGTGGATCTGGAATGCAGAGGTGGGTCCCATTGTTACTGATTCCCCAAACTGATCAACAGTCTTCTTCAAATATGATGCACCTTCACTTCCCTGACATTTTCTCAGTCCCCTTTCCCGGTGCCAATCTGCCAATGCTGAGGTCCAAGACTGTTGGCTTCTCATTCTTCACACTCTCGCTACGTCACCTTATTGCATCCCAGGACTACAAGTTCTATGTGTCTGTTGATAACCCAAACCAAAATCATCCATCCAGATCGCACTCCTGAAATTCAGAAGCATGCAAGAAACTGCTTTTTAGGACACTGGATATCTCACTGGCACTTGGATTCAACATATCCCAAAAGCAAGCTATAGTAATGTTGGTAGGATTTAATATGGATTTAATATTTACATCCATAATCTTTACAAAAAAAACCCTGTCAGGTAGGAGACTATCATAATCCCACACTTACAGGGGAGGACACGGGGGCTTAGATATGTTAATTATCAAGGTCAAAAGATTTGGACCCCAGTCTGTCTGAGCAGTCTCTGTTTTTAGTCACTATCCCTGTGCTGCTCTTCCTCTTCCACGTACATAATTTGTCCTAGTGACCCTTTCCTGTGTCAGCTGAACCTCTTCAGGGATGGTTTCACTGATCCTAAAGTAACGGGCTTCCAGAACTAGAGCTCTGCAAATATAAAGGACTTCTTTTTAAAGAAAGCCTGTCATTATGTATTTATTTGATTTGTAATCTCCTGGATAGCCTGGGAAACACAAAGGTCCTATACAGTTGAGAAAATAGAGGCCGATAAATGCGTGAGAGAGGGGATAGCGGGGGAAGAGAGCAGCAAGTGTGAAGGGCCTGGTGGAGGTGAAGAGTCAAAGTGGCATTCTCAAGTAATGGACTGGATTTCTCTAAGATTAGAGCACAACACACGGAAGTGAGGAGAAGCAAAAGGGAAGGCTTGCCAGGTAGACAGGGGCCAGAGTATAGAGGGTTTTATCGGTCCTAGGAAGATTTGGGAATGTATTCCGAGGACAAAATGGGAACATTTTAAGCAATGGGAAGTGAAAACTCAAAGTTCATTACTTACTTAGGTTTCAGTCACTAATGGGAAAAGCCATCCTTGGAGACTGAAGGTTTAAAGCTTTGCTCAATGCACGAGGGACACCGATGAGGAAGGACAGAAGGAAAATGACAAGCTGTGATCTTTTTACTTACGCATTAAAGGGCCAAGTACCCTAGGGCACTCTACACAAGTAAGGCAGTTAGAGGCAAGGACTTATTTTATGTACGTATAAAACACATGCTTATATGTACACATACATCTATGAATATATAATTAATAGATTTATTTTGGGGACACCTGGGTGGCTCAGTTGGTTAAGCAGCTGACTCTTTATTTTGGCTCAAGTCATGATCTTAGAGTCCTGAGCCCGACCCCTGAGTCTGGCTCCATGCTCAGCAGGAGAATCTGCTTGAGGATTCTCTTTGTCCCTCTGCCCTTCCCTCTGCTTGCACATGAACATGTTCTCTAACTAAATTAAATCAATCAATCAATCAATCTTTTAAAAATAGACTTTTTTCCAAATTTCTTTTCTTTTTTTTCAAGATTTTATTTATTTGGCAGAGAGAGACACTGAGAGAGGAATCACAAGCAGGGGGAGTGGAAGAGGGAGAAGCAGGCTTCCTGCTGAGCAGGGAGCCTGATGCTAGGCTCGATCCCAGGACGCTGAGATCATGACCTGAGCCAAAGGCAGACGCTTAATGACTAAGCCACCCAGGCGTCCCGAAACTTTATTTTTTTAGAGCCGTTTTAGGTTCAAAGCAGAACTGTGCAGTAAGTACAATGTTCCGTATAGTCCCTGCCCCTCCCCCCATAGCATCCCCTACCATTAGCATCAGCCATCGGTTGTTACCGCTGATGAATCGACACTGACACATCATCATCATTACCCAAAGCTCACAGTTTACATTACAGTATCACAGAGAGTAATTTCACTGTCCTACAAAGCCTCTGTGCTTCACTTACTCATTCTTCACACCCCCAGCCCAGCCCAGCAACCACCTGTCTTAACGGTCTCCTAGTTTTGCCCTTCACACGATCTCACATAGTTGGAATCAGACAGAACGTAACTTTTTCAGACTGGCTTCTTTCACTTAGTAATATTCATTTAAATTTCCTCCATATTTTTTTGTGACTTGATAGTTTCCTTCTTTTCAGTGCTGAACAATATTCCATTGTCCAGATGTGCCCTTGTTTACTTATCCATTGACCTAGTAAAGGGCATCTTGGTTACACCCAAGTCTTGACGATGATGAATAAAGCTGTTATAAGCATTCATGCATGTGCGCACAAGCTCTCAACTCCTTGAATAAACATCTGGAAGCATATTTACTGGATCGTATGCTAAGAGTGTGTCTAATTTGTAAGAAACTGCCAAACTGTCTCCCAAAATGACTACCATTTTGCATTCCATCCAGCAAAGAATGAGAGTTCCTGTTGTTCAGTGTCCTTGTCAGCATTTGTTGTTGTCAGTGGTGTGGATTTTGGCCATTCTTATACGTGTATAGTGGTATCTTGGTGCCCTTTAATTTAAAATATCCTAATGGTTTATGATGTCGAGCATCTTTTCATCTGCTTATCAGTGATCTGTATGTCTTCTGTGATGAGGTCTCTGAGTCTTTGGTTCAGTTTTTAATAAGGTTGTTCACCTTCTTACTGTTGAGTTTTAAGAGTTCATTCTATATTTTTAGATAACAGTAACTTTCTCAAATATGTCATTTGTAAATATTTTCTCCCAATCTGTGTCTTGTCTTCTTATTCTCTTTATGCTATATTTTTCTAGTTATTAGGTAAGTTCCTGCATTCTTACTATGTACTTACCTCCCATGGACCATTCCAATGTGTGGAGCATTCAGAATCCAGTGGATAGCAACTGAAACAATTGTCCTTGAGACCTGAATGTATGCAAGGCACTGTATTGTGATGGATGCTGTAGGAATGCATAGTGTGCTATTTCATTTCTGTCCTCAAGAAATGCAGTCATCAGTGATGTAGAAGACAGGCCCATGAGCCCCACTCTAGGGTTTTCATCAACACAGAGCAGTAACAGTTTTTAAAAAACAATCCCCACCGTCCTTCTTTCTGTCTCCCTGGGCCCGCAGTTCATGCCTATTACTCTTCCCTTGAAGTTTTCATCACCTGAAGATGCCTTCCTGACTTTAGGGACTTTGGCATTCTTCTGGAATTGTCATCAGCTAAGTAGTCTCCTATCTTTGGGATACTTCATCCCTTCTCCCCTGAGCTCATCCTTTTATTTGTCCTAGAGAGAATTTCTGATGCCAGTCCTTGGAAGCATGAATTCAAACTCCATAACCATGCAAAAGGTTTAATGGAGGGATTACTACCACAGACTGCAGTTATCTAAGAAGATTTCATGGAAAAGAAATTTGAGCAATACTTAAGAGATGAATAGGATTTGGCAAGAAGAGAGAAAAGAAAAAGTGTCGGAGAAATGAGAAGTCACCAAGAAGAAAAAGACTCAGGGACTGTATAGCAAACCACCAAACTGGTCCAAGTAGGAGATGCAAATAGGGGAAGGGTGTGGGCAGGTCTGCAAAATTCACCTAGATCTGTAATAACGCTTTGCTTTTGGATGTTCTAGAAGGTCTGGCCCTTCTGATGTACCGCTATGTCATAAGAAATAGCTAACTGTTACTAAGTACTTCCTAAGCACCGGGACATTCAGAAGTGCTTTAGTACATAGAGCTGCCAAGCCTGGCCTCTGGCAGGGAATCTGATTCTAGATCAGTCTCCTAACCACTGCATTCTGCATCAGTTCCCTCAATGGAGCTTAGCAACAGCCCCCTCTCTTCTCTTAACAATAATGGAAACTGTGAAGAGCAGGTTGAGTTCCACTCTTTTTTCTCTCTCCTGAGATCTTATGACAGAAGTAATACTGAAAGAGGAAAATTGGAAAGGGTCATTCAGTTTATAAAATACACTGATAGCAGCATATTGTTGTGAATGTAACAAATTACCACAACCTCCGTAGCATGAAACAACTCAAACTTATTATCTTACTGGCCTATTGGTCTGAGGTTCAACATGGGTCTTCTTGGGCTGAAACTGAGGTGTTAGCAGGGCTGTGTTTTTTGTTTTTGTTTTTCTCTGGAAGCTCGAGGGGAGGATTCATTTCTTTTTTCCAATTGCTAGAAGTTGTCCTCATTCCTGGACTTTGAGCCATTTCTTCACCCTTAAAGCCAGTAAAGGCAGGTGGAGGCCTTACATGTTTAAAGTGGAGCTTTTATCATATCTTCCTTGATTCTCTCCCCTTCTACCTCCCTCTTCTACTTTTAAGGATCCTTCGGATTACAAGGGGCTCACCCAGGCAATCAGGATAAGTGCCCTGTTATATGATAAACTATTAGCAACTATAATTTGCCTTTGTCATGCAACCTAACATATTCGCAGGTTCTGGGGATTAGGATGTGTTCATCTTTGGGGGACCATTGCCCTGCTTACCACAGTGCTCCATAAATATTATTTATTAGTACTTTAAGTGGAGTAAGAACTTAAAAAAACATGACACTATTAATTATGAAATGATTAATACCAGTTAATAAAATCTTCCTAATACTTTAATCGCATTCCCACTTAATTTCGCAGCAACAGTGTTATTGTTGTTGTCGTTGTTTTAGCAGCTAAAATGTCGGGAGTGCGTGCAAAGTTTTAATGTAGCTTTCGCAGAAACAAAAACTCCTGTCTTTTCACACTCATATAGGGGCTGGAATTTACATGGTATTTAATTAAATTACATAATGACAGAGATAATTATACCTGGGAGAGATGCATGGGGAGAAACACAACTGACTGTTGGTAAACATATAACTCAGCTGGAAAAGCAGAAGCTACTGGGCTCAACAGAGGACCGTCTACTGGTGACAGCTCACAGCATGCACCCATCCATGTGTTCATGGAAGGAATGGAGACTGCCCATTAATCTGGCAAACCAGTTGAGTGGAAGTTTTTAAAGAAAGCTTCCACTCTCCTACAGATAATAAAATGAACAATAAAATGAAGAACAGGCTCGAGTTCTGGTCCCTTCTCATTCATACCTTGCAAGTTGGTAAATTAATTAATGACTAAGAAGTTAGTGAGGGCTAAAATACTATGCACTAAGGCGTAGAGGTAAGTACTGAAGTAGGTCTTGCTGGGAAAGCCCTTTATTAGGTAACTGTTCTGTCAATCACAAATATTTGCATACTGTTTCCATTCCTTCTTTGAATCACCTCCTAGACATGAATGGTTGAATGGATATGTTTATAAACCTCTCAATTCCTGTTTACAACTATTACCAAAATAGCTTCCAGAAATATATATATATATATATATGCCAATTTCACTCCTAACTATGAGGTATGATGATACCCATTTCCTCAACAAACTTGCCAGGGCTCCTCATCATTTTAATATTGCCAATTGAGTTACCTAAATAAATAAAGAGAATCTGAAATTGTTCTTTTCATTTGAATTTTTGAGATGATTGCTTTTGTGGATGTTTTCATGGGAAATTATATTGACCATTTATTTGATTTCCTCTTTTTGCGAATTGCTTGCTAATGTTCTTACTCCATTTTAATTGGGATGTTTATAGTTTTCTCACTGATTTGTAAGAATTCCAAATATTAAGATCTTTGCTTGCTGCAACCTTAATTTTTCTGATTCATGATTTTCTTTCTGTTTTATTTATGTGTCCTAAGGAGATCCTTGAAAGACAATTCCCAAATTTTCTCTGTCCTCTGGGGGAAGAATCAATTTTAAAGCACCATCTGCCTGAGATTTCCTGTGGATAGTAAATTTCCTAATAAAATTAGCACATAGTTCATTTGAATCTCTAATAATTACTTGAGTTTTTAAGAAGCCACAACTATTTTCAGAAAATATGTTTCTTCTTTACATTCTTCTCACAGCTTAGATACTAAACCAACTTTCATTTGTGATCCCTGACTTGTTTTCACCAATCAATTTCTATTCTTTTTAATTGCATATTTCACTAGGCTTGCCTTTATTTAGCAACTGTTACCTTAAAGCTTATTATTATAGCACCTCCATCTGTTAAATAACGTCAACATCCTTCCCGTCACCTCAGCACTTCTAATCCCCCCTCCTCACAGCCCCCTCACTGAATGAAAAGCAACGCGGTTTTTGTTGGAAGCTTTGAATGAATAATTCATTTGGAAAAATCGTCCGTGTTGTGCATGTTCAGAAGACAGCACACTTCTCTTGTCAGTCACAATGGGTTGGGTAGGACTAAGTGCTGTTCGGCGTGTGCTCAGAGTGTACTGCTGATGGCGGGTTGCTGAGACTGCCAACTGTGTTAATCCTGACCATCCTTCTTTGTCTTTTATGACAGGAAGATTAAGATTCAGGGTCTTATTCAGTTGTTGCAGTTAGACTCTATTTCAGTTGGTTGTTTCAAGCCTTCTTTTAAGTTACCGACAGATTCTCATCATTATCCCCTCAAGCCCAGTGACATCCTGACCCAGAGTTATGTCCTCCAAGGGCAGCATGGTATAAAGAGGAGAGAGAGTGGCCTTTTGCCAAACCTTGGGTTTGAGTTCTATATCTGCCATTTGTGGGCATGGCAGCTTGGGCAAGGTAAATCAACTTGATAAACCTCAGTCCCTTTATCTGGAAATCAGAGAGGATCATTGCTACAACACGGGATGTGTGTGTGTGTGTGTGTGGATGTGTGGATTCTACAAGGAAATAGTGTATGGAAGCATGGAAGCACCCCAGCATTACTTCTGGAGGATGGCAGGTTTCTAGCTCATGTTCACGTCCTTCTAATCAATTCCTTCTTTGCCCATACCTCCGTGATCTCCTTTCCTTTCCTCATGACACATATGCATAATACTGAATGAACTTACCACATTCCTAACAACATTCAGTATGTCCTTATTTTCAAGATAAAGTCTACGTTCCCAGCATGACCCCAATCAGAAGCCCCTCCCACCCAACTGATGGGCCCGGTGGACAAGCTACATGGAATTATCCTTCACTTTCCCTACACACCACTCCACGCACCCATGTTCATTCTCACACTTAACTTTTTTATGATAGGATCATTATGCAGCCCTGTCTCCATCTCCCAAATAGAACAAGCTTTCAAGGGCACAAAGCCAACTTTGTTTGGCTTATAGAAAATGCCTCGTGGCGGGGGGGTAGGACAGAGTGGTGGGCTTATGGACATTGGGGAGAGTATGTGTTATGGTGAGTGCTGTGAAGTGTGTAAACCTGGTGATTCACAGACCTGTACCCCTGGGGCTAATAATACATTATATGTTTATAAAAAATAAAAAAAATTAATAAAAAAAGAAAATGCCTCATGGAATTTTGGGTAAATACACGAATGAATGCTGGACTACATTAATGAATAAAGTTTTGAATATTTTAAGGAATAATATCATAGACATTAAAAAAATATGAGAATCATTATGTCTCAATGACATGGTTACAGGAATACCAAAAAAATTACTGTTTCATACCCTTAAGCAAACATCTGTAGAATTAGTTTTTGAGATATGTTGACAAATAATAAGTGCATTGTTCTTACTAGTTACATGCAAATCTTCTCTTTCCAGCTTTTCTACTCCTGCCTCACTGATTGCTCTCTCCAACTCGTCCCCTCTTCCTTCTGCCTTTTGAAGAAAGTAGAATTAAGAGGGATTATTTGGAGATCCCTCCAGAGGCTGGTAACCTCAGCTGTGACATCTGGAATCCAGCCTGTTTTACTTGCTGGGTCCATAAAACATCCTCACAAATGTTAACTGGTAACTAACCTCTGGCTTTGTTAACCCTCTCCTCCCTGGCTTGGAAGTGGCTCTGTTCTGCATCTGGTCTTAAAATTTACATTCTTTTCCTCCCCTCAGGGGCACGTCTTGTCTTAACCTGTGCTGCCTAAAACTGCCAGACAGCAAGCTACATATCATAAAGGCCTTAAGGGATTTTTCTCTTACAGTTTCTACATGATGCCCATTGGTTTCTCAGGAAGTGCCCCAGAACATGCCCTGTCTCCTTTGGTAGAGAATCTAGAGTCCCCACACAGAATGTACAGTCTGATCAGCCCTTCCGAACCAATGCAGAATATATTTATGGTTAAGGTCCTTACACAGGAGACCATATGCCCTTGCCAGAAGAATTCAAAACTAATAATGCCAACATTTGCTTGGAAGATAAATAAGGAATCCACGTAAAAAGAAGACTGTTATCTTTTAAATTATTCCTCAAAACAAAAACTTTGATTAAGACTATAATGGCATGCTATTTGAGAGGTGCTATTGGTCAACCTTCTACTTCTGGGGGTTTTACACATCAACTGTGTGCATGTGCGCATGTCTGATATCTGTCATTACAGAGCTGATGACAGAGGGGTTCAATATTATAATGAAGGGGGTGAATATGGATGGTTTTATTTTTGTTTTGAGTTTTGCCAACAATGATGGCAACAATGACAGTATCTACCATGAACAGAGTACACATTGTGTCATACTTGGCATGCAGTGTCTTATTTAATTTGCAAAACAACCTGTAAAATCAGGACATTTTACAGAAGACAACTGCGTGCACAAACTGAATGCTAACACATTTGAGAAGCTTTCCAAATGTCTCAGAGTTAGGGAGAGGGAGAGGAAAGATTCAAACAGACGAACAGCAAACTCCATCCTTACCTACCACACAATATTGTTCCCCACCAGTTCAACAATAGGCAACTTCTACAGTTTACTTTCACCAATTGTTTAAAATATAATCCTGTCATCACATAACTAATCAATGAGAATGATGACTCCCAGATTTGATAGCTCAGGAAAACACCTTTTAAGTCAAAATGGATTTTATTAAAAAGGCAGAACCCTAGAACCCACTGGAGATATGCTGAGTCAGGCTGTCTTTAGGCAGGATTCAGGAATCTCTGTTAAAATACCTCCCCAGCTAATTTGGATGCAATCTACCTGTCATAGCTCTTGTTGGCCCGTGGTTGGGAACCATGTCTTGGATAGACTCTAAACTTTTGGCCATGGACTATGCCGATCCCAAAAGGCCTGGCACATAGCATACCCACTCAACAAATAGTTGATACACTGACTTGTTGAACCATCAATTTTATAGCGATACGTCCCATGTTGGGATAGTAATAAACATGATTTTTCCTTTAGTTTTTGGAAGGGGAAATCCACTCAGCCCAAAAAGCAGCTCAACCTTTGGAGCTTGGAGGTGGCAGCAATGTAATCTCTCTCAGCAGAGTTTTGCATTAAGGAGAAGGGCCACACTCAAGGTAGACATTTCCTTCCTAGGGCAATAGGGGCATTTATCATTAAGGTTTATAGGTATTTGTATGTGTCATTACTGTCACTGATTTCTCCTGGGTCCTGGGGAGAATTAAGCTGAATGTCTATAAAAATACAACAAGCTCCTAAGAGAAAGATGTTCTTTAAAGATACAGTATTACTATAAATTTCAACCACTTCCCCTTGCTTGAAAATGCTGTCCTGGTGAGAATGATCACTTATCAGGCATTGGCTCATTTCCCAAGCTAGTGGGAAACCGACCTAAGTCTCAGGCATCCTGAAAATGGAGGAATGGGGTGGCTGGGGTAAAGGACAGGGAAAATAGCTCACAAAAAGTGACAATAATCTATTTCCACGTCTATGTAAGTTATAAGTATGGCCTTACCAATAGTTGGTGTAGTAATAACAAAAACATGGGCTTACAAAACTCCAGTATCCATTCTTAAATGGAAAATCTTCTTCTCAAAGGAATTTGTTTCCTTTGCTGGTTTTCTTCCTCCTTCAAGGACCCAACCTAATTTGGCATGTGCCAGTGTCAGGGACCCTGATTCTGCTCCTTACATCTCAGAAAGGATCAGTCATCTTACTCTCCATCAGATTTTCGCAGTAGCTAGCTGTCTGAACCAGGGTAGTTCCCTTGCAGTTCATCTTTTAAACCAAAAACCGAAATCCCTTTACTTGTCTCATATATATGAGAATATATGTCTCTAAACTGCTCATAATCTTGGAGATGTGCCATCCTTGGACCTACAGATAAATACAGCATTTCATTAGTTCCTGATGATTTCATACCCAGTTGGGATGTGATACCTAAGCAAAAACAACATTCCAGGAAGAAATGGATACATTTGTAGATAGGTGAAGGGAGTGAAAATTGAATAGCCATTTTGAAAAGTAATGGTGCAATGTGATCAAAAGACTTGGAATAACATATTCCAAGTTAACACAACACATTCCAATATAACATTTTATGTGTCAACATTATATTAATATACATACTTATATAAATATTATAAATAATAGAAAATATTTATAATGCATAAACATAACACAAATATGCATTATGTATCTATAAATGCCAGAAATATTCTACTGGTGACCCTGTCCTATTCTGTGAATTCAGTGTTGACAACTTTCAGACCTCTCTTCCAACTTCTTATTTCAATAGAGACCTGCCTTCTCAACATCTTTTGCAAGACTAACATATCTCAGATGTTCCCTGATGTTTCCACAATCTTCCCCATCTCAAATGGAAACTCCATTCAACCATTCGTTCAAGCCCCAAATCTAAGCATTACTGTTAACACTTTTCTTTTTCTCATAGCAACCAAGACATTCCATTGTCTCTACCTTCAAAATAGATCAAGAATCCACACCTACATGGTCACTTCCATCACCCCCACTCCTCAAGACCACCATCACCTTGGAGGTCTGACTAGATTGAATAGGAGGGAGACACCAGCAAGCTGATGTATCTGAAAGCCTTAGGAATGGATATGACCACCTAGAAAAGGAGTGAGAAAAAGAGAAAAGAATACAACCCAAGAAAAAGCTGCAAAGAATTTTAGCAGAGCTCAGATATAGAAGGCAGAAGCTTGAGAAGAGTTGGAAAGACCACCCAGGCCCTTGGTTTGTTAATGGCGAGACCATGTTAGATTAACATGGCAGGCAAAGCTGAGCGTGTTCTAGGAGGGGTTGGGGGAAGCAGCCTCATAAATTCCTATAGGTTGGTTCAAAAACAGCCTGTCATAGAAACAGAGCCAGGTCATGTGTTTTGTGAAACAAAAGGAAAAGGACAAATTGGGTCCTCACCAGGTGGGATCCAGTGTCAGAGGGCTGTGGGACAATCCCTGCCTGAGGTTGTACAGTCTTCTCCATTTTGTCCCTGGGCAGCGGCCTCCCCTTAGCCATCCCAAGACCCAAGTTCCTGTTAGATATGGCAGGCTGTCACCCCAGGGGCTTTGTTGTTAGGAAAAACAAGGAAGTTCCTGAGAGAAAATCATTGTGAATGATGTCACAAAGTGAAGCTGGGCAAAACTCAGAGCTATCGTCTCCCCACACCTCAGTCCTGCAACACCCTGAAGACACTGATGGAAGAAGGAAGGAAGACGAGCAAAGAGGACACCAGGGGCTGAAAGAAACTGATGGTGGGCCATCCCAGGAGCAGAAGGGGAGCGAAACAGGGCAACACCAGCCTCCAGAGCAGGGAGAGTAGTGAGCTGTGGGTAGAACTCTTTCTGCCCTCCATTCACATCAAAGATTCCCAGAGGGAATTAATTAGGAAAGGAGCTAAGGAAAACCGGGTTTCCTGTCATCTAAACGGTAAAAGGCCCTGAAGCCCATTTAGACTTGAAATATTCTTAGAAATGTAAGTTCTATTGTCTTCAATAAGCATGAACCACTTTTGTTATTTTTTAAATCAACAAAAAGAAATTAAGAGGAAATGACCATGGTTTTTGCACTTAAGACTTTTCTCTATATTTCTAAAAGATTAACTTTCATTCATATCACAAATCTCACGTAGGGTAGTTGGCAAATATCCCATTTCATTGACTGAAAAATGGAGTGCTGGAGAGATTAATAAACCTTCTAAAGGTCAAAATTATAAACAATAAATCCTCTGGGTAATTTTTCCCTAAGCACGAATTCCCTATTTCAACATGTTCAAGCCATTGCCAAATAATAATCTCTGCTTTTGCCCCAGATTTCAAATTGGTCAGGGCTGTACTGGATGATTTCAGACTAATTATTCAAATATTTAAAATGGCATCTGGCATGATTTCTCTTAAAATACAGTCAACTATGATTGTTTTCCTTTCTCTTGCCTGAGGCTTCTCAAAACTCATGTTCAGTTTTTTGTTTTTTGTTGTTTTTTTTTTCCTTGAGGACATACATCAGATGGAATTTTTTGTTTTCTAAACGCCTTAAGTAGGAACATTCCTTTTTGTCAACAAATACTTTAAGGGTATTAAAGTATTTAAATACTTCAAATAGATATGTGGAAGATCAGTGATGTGTTCTTGAACGCTTCACTCAAGACTAAAGCTTATACTGCTCTGACAGGAAGTTTGCAAATTTCTATTTCACATTATGCTGTGAAAGTTTCAAAGATGACTTTAATTTTAAAATCTGGCACCATTTTACTCACATAAAATTTATCTCTTATCTTCAGTTGACTATTTTCTTTTAGGAGATTCTATGTTTTAAAATACTGATTAGAGTCTATGAACACCTATTACATTAAGAAAAAAGATATAACTTCTGAAACACAACAGCAATTGCTTCCTTTCTTGTAAAGTGTAACAAATTCTTAGTTGTGATATATTTAAAAATATATTTTATAACATGGATGAAATATTTTATAACAAAATTTTATAACAAAAATCACAGATGCTGGTGCCATTGGGGGTTTATTTACTTAAATAACACATAACCATTTTGCCTAAATTTCATGTTGGACATGAGATTTATATCAGAAAATATTGCTAAAATACCAATGTTTTCATTGTTCATTGACTTTCACGATTTTCCTTCCAAGTCTGATGTAGGGAGTAGGGTCAGGCAGGGAAAGAAAAAAAAAAGAAAACAAATCACAAACCAATACTAAATACTGAATTGTCACTGCATAGTTTTTAATGATAATGCCAGAGAAAAAATATAATTTTACAAATGTTTCTTTCTTCCTTTTTTTAAAGGTGAGCCCACCAAGGGCCAGTAATTACTCTCATAGGAAGAATAAAAGAAACAAAATTGTGCTATTAAGAGCCAAGAAGCAAGAAATGTGTTTTAGAAAACATTCAAATGAATATGATTTCCCACTGAGTTATGGCTTTGCCAGGTAAATGATTCTTTTGACCAATTCTCAAGTGTAAGCCTGAAACAAGTAAACATCATTGCTCAAGCTTCTGGCTTAGGAAAAACATACAGATAAGCTCATGTCTGCTATCACTCCACACTGAGTACATGTACAAATGGTCTTCACTTAATTAGTCTGGGGGAGAGGCCAAAGAAGGAAAGGCCCTTGGCTGGCATGACGAGCAAGCAGATAATAACTTGATAGGAGAAGCAAAGAAATCAACACAGAAAGGTCTGCTTTGTTATTTCATAGTTAGAGAGGCCAGTGAAGCTAGGATAACAGATCTGCCAAAACATGGAAGAATCAAAGTCTAATAAGCTTTTAAAGTTGAAAGAAGACTTGGCGGCCGTTTAATTCAATAATCTCCCATTTCAGCCGAGAGGAATTTCAAGTCTGGAGAAGGGATGTGGCTTGCCGAGAATGAGATGACTGGGAAGTGAACAAACCAGGCTTTGGACCCAGAGATTCAGCTATCCATGAAGAGTCCCTTCTACTATTTCTGATTACAGACCCCCAACTGCCTATTTTCGAGATGGGCCCAGATGATAACGGAATCTACCTGCCGTCTAGTTTGGCCTTCAGTTTGGTTTAGCTTACTTTGGCCTCAGCAGAAATAAGTTTGAAGATATTAAATACCTGATAACCAGATGAAGCTGATGCGCGTGGGGAGGGCGGGGAAGCAGGAGTTGGACACTCATACAGAAACAAAGCAGAGGGCTGAATATTAGGAAGTGACGGTTCTTTGTCAGGACAGTCTAAAAGAAGGTCTAGGGACAATAGCTTTGCATGTCAGGTGCATCTATATGAGGCCTGATGGTCGTGGGGCGGGGAGAGGGTGAGTTTTAGTAACAAGGTTCACTAATCTCTGTCATGTGGCCATGTGGGGACTTCCCAAGCACATTTACCTGGGAAGTTTCCCACTTCTGCTGGGTCGTGAAAATACCCTGTGTTCTGAACAGGGCTTTCCACTGCACTCCAATACTTTTACTTCACTACGAGAAAGCAACAGCCGATGCATTCAAACCAGCAAGAAAAAGTAAGTGGGTTTAATTTACAGCACAGTCTGCACATGTAGACCTTTTTATCTCCTATCCCCAAGCAGCCCATTTCAATGTATAACTTTTATTATGTTCTAAGTTCATTAAGCCAGCATCTCTTTTTAAAATTTCTGGCCAATTAATAATGAATTTCTGTCAGGTAGCTGATTCCAGTTAATCAATGAGGTCACCAGAAACATCGAATCCAGCATTGTTCATTAAAATGATCACCACTGTAAACCACTCATGGTTTCTAAAAATGTCAGATGGGAAGCTACTAGGATAACGATCACTAATGGCTACATAACGTCCAGTGTCTTGGCCACATTTTAACCCTCAAGGTCGAAGTTCAATTATATCAATTAAAGCTCACAAATTCAATGAGAAGCATGGGGTTTCACTTGTTCTCGGAAATGGTATCCAGTTCAAATCAGCTGATGTGGCTTTCTGGCCCCCTATGTTTTCACAGCTTCTAGAACAGAGAATTCTACTTGAGCGGTATGCTTAAATTTTTGGTGCCAATGCCTCTGAGTGTTCTTCCTGAACTGTGACTCATTACCAAGTGTGTTATTCCAAGTTATGGGAAAAGAAGACTTGGTAATTAATTCTGTTGGTGACATTGAAAAAGGCTTTTCCATAATCTTGCGTGCTGTGTAGTGTCAGCCTAATCCAATTCCATTATTCCTTATCCACAATTAGAAAATACAGAAACTGTGAAAATCAAATTAAAAAAAAAAAACTAGCAGTATATTTAGTGGCAAAACCTGACTTGCCCTGATACAACCTTATTTGAAGCATATTTATCTCCTTTAATATGAGCATCTATGCTTTTCATCATAAAAATCAATGTGTTCGATTATGCAGAGCTGTGCTAGACCCCACTGAAGGTCATTATATAATATGATATATATGTGTATGCACTGTATGACCATTGTACAATCTGAAAAAAAAAATAACCTGACTTCCAAAACACAATTGCCAAAATTCATTTAAGATAAGGAATTCTGGAACTGAAAAAGTAAAAAGAATGGGCATTTTCTAAGCCCACAGAAAGTCATTTTGAAATCTGGTTCTGTTTATTTTTATTTATTAATTTTTTAAAGTTTTTAAAATTTATTTGTCAAAGAGAGAGAGAGAGAGCACAGCAGGGGGAGAAGTAGGCAGGGGCAGAAGCAGACTCCTCATTGAGCAAGCCCAATGCAGCACTCGATCCCAGGATCCTGGGATCATGACCTGAGCCAAAGGCAGACGCTCAACCAGCTGAGCCACCCAGGCATCCCAAAAAACTGACTCTGTTTAAATAAGCAATGTTATTGTGCAGCCCATACATTCAACCCCTTTTTTCTCCTAGGCAATGTTAGTTGGGTTTGTATTTCACGCTATTTTTATTTTTGTTTTCTTACTTTACTCTTTATGTTATGTCATTTTATTTTTCAATTTGTGTCTTCTTGAAAAACCCGTAAATTGAGAACACCAGGGACTCTCACACAAGTTCATGGTGAACATTGGCCCTGCAGTCTTCTGGATGCTGTTAAGGTAGTGCCTTGTGGCTGTTTTCCTGGCTATTTCTTGAGATGAGAGACACATTTATCTGAAAAACATTCAATATTTGGTCTCTTAACTGAGACCTCAGACAAAGGGCCTAACTGTAAAAAGAAATGCTGTTTATTTGACCCATGCTCACTGCACGCCCCAACTCCTCGCTCCTCACTCCTTTCTATGGCAATCACAAAACTATGCATGAGGCTTATTCACTCTTAAAAATAAACCCTGAAAAAAAAAGGAGGGGGGAATAGGTATCTTTCAAGGTGTGTTCTGACAATGAAGACTTTTTTGCTTTCAATGCATTGCTTTACTTTTCACAGTTTGGAAAACTTACAGTTTGGAGCCAACAGCCTATTTAAAACCAGCATATTAGTTTTTAGTTGCCTTGCACAAGGACAGTGGTTTTATTTTTGTGA
The DNA here is from genome assembly GCF_020171115.1 of Neogale vison. Taxonomy (NCBI): domain Eukaryota; kingdom Metazoa; phylum Chordata; class Mammalia; order Carnivora; family Mustelidae; genus Neogale; species Neogale vison. Next base: position 81,840,317 of record NC_058099.1, read on the forward strand.
AACAGGGCACCAAATTATATATGTAAGGTTTCTGGACAAAGAATGTTAAGTAGCTATGATCCCTTATTGATTTGGATACTGAATTCCAGAAAGGAAAGAGAGCATGAACACAGCTATAACATCAAAAGGCCCTGTTTTGGCAAGAAAAGGTTTTTAAAATATTCATTATGTACATGGTTTTCTGTTCATGAAGCTCATCTTGAGTGTGTAACTTCTAGCTAGAGAGAGGTAGAGCAAGAGATAGAGTTTTGTGGTCTGGGAATACTCAAGTCAACTTTTATTCAATAAGACAAGAGGACCTTGGAGTATAAAATCCAACTGCGCTGGCCTTTATTGTCCATGTTGAAAACAAAAAGAAAGTAGATTTTGGACTCAGTGTATGTTCAAGTCATGGATTGGAAATCAGCTAAAGTCGACACAGCCAGGAAAACAAGTGGCAGGTGATGCACTCTGCCTATTCAGCTGGGTGTATTTTAAGTGCATCTCATTTCAAGGGGACTCTGTAGAAGTCCACTAGCAGTGATTATTTCCGGTATACAGTCACGAGCTTCCAATAAACAGCTGGTTCTTCGGAACTCAGTGGAAACCTCAGTGAGGAGAAAAACAGAAACCACGAAGCCACAGGGATGTCACAGCTCCCATCAATTGGTGTGAGTTGAGAAAAACAACCACCAGCCTTTAAACAGCTTAAGCAAAATGTCAAGTAAATCAAGTACCCACCATATATGCTAAGCCTGGGTTATGAAAATGTTAAAAAATAACTATGTATTACTACAATGAAGAAAACATGTTGCAATTGACAGCAGCTGGGAAAACTATGAAACTAAATACCTAGATAAACCAGACCTAAAAAACAATTTGACAATACAAGAGGGAATTTCATAATCTTCCTTTTACACTCACAAAATTTTTAGGAGTACGTCTATTAATCCTTTAGCAATAATGGTGTCCTTTTAACCCAATGTGAGGAGCTGACATGAATCACATGAAAAGGGAACTAGTGACTGAGACTGGCAAATATATTGGCTGCCTGAAGATATTTGTGAAATGCTTTGCATGCCTGGATTTGAGAGTGACATGCATCCTGGATGCATCTATGTATTCATTTCTCATGTAATTTCCTTTTTACGTATTCAATATTATCCCTCCCATTGCACACTGTCCCACAGGGAACTGCTATTTAAAGCTTCTTAAATATATTTTCTGGCCTTTTCTACACAGCCTACTGTGGACAGCTTCCCTCCCACCCTCCCCTTAATATCTTAGAAAGAGTTCTATGTCAGTGTATCAGTACCTAGGGAAGTAACTCATTTTAAAAAAATGGCTGCAAAGCAATCCATTATATGAATATCTCATGATGTACCCAATCATTTTCCCATTAATAGGCATTTTAGAATATTTCTAGACTCTTTGGGCATCTGGGTGGCTCAGTTGGTTAAGCGTTTGCCTTGGGCTCAAGTCATGATCCTGGGGTCCTGGGATTGAATCCCACATCAGGCTCCTTGCTCAGCAGGGAGCCTGCTTCTCCCTCTGCCTTCTGCTCCCCCTGCTTGTGCTCTCTCTTTCTGACAAATAAATAAAAATCTTTCAAAAAAAGAATATTTCTAGACTCTAATTATTAATAACAATGGACACATATATTTTATATACATGCTAAGCATATTCATAAGACAGATTCCTAGAAATGGAACTGCCAGGTTAAATAGTACTCGAATTTAAAATTCTGAAAGATATTTCTAAATTGTGCTTCAAAGATATTGTACCAATGCACATTTCTATTAACTTTATTTGGAATTGTACATTTCCCCACACTTTCACCAACAATATATATCACAATTTTTGCCAATATAAAAGTGAAAATTGTAGTTCATATTTGTTATAAATTTTAATATTAAATTAGGAGTGAAATGGAGCATCTATTTATATGTTCCTAAGTTTTTTGCATTTTTGTTTTTTTGTCTTTGTGTTCTTTTCCCTTTTATTCTGTTTTTAAAATGATTTAGATGCTAAAAAAATTTAAACCTAAACACAATCATGTGTTGTAAATATTTTTGTCTTTTCTCATTGAAATCAGGTAATATTGGCCCTAAGAAATGTTTACATAGTGAATTTGATCAATTTCCCTCCTGGATCAGTGTTTAATTGCTTTTTGTCAAAATACAGAGTAATTTTTGCAGGGGAATAAATGGCTACGTTATTTTAAGTAATTAAAAGTACAGAACAAAGCTTTAGTTGCTGTTCTTTTAAGAGTAAATACATTTTAGAGGGTTTTTTTATTTAGAAATATTGGAGTCTAAGTATTTTCATCTATAATATGTAAGCAAACCTTAGTTCTCATTTTCTGAGAGTATTAATATAAGCTTCTACCAGGGGAAATTTGTTTCTACTAGTTTCCTCTTGGATTGAAAAGTAGCAGTCACCTCAAGAATCCCCCTGCTACACAGGAGAGATTAAGTAACACAGAGGGTTTTTTATCTAAGAGCCCTATAGATTCCAGTTTGCCTAGCTATGGGAATCTGGGGGGATCAGTAGGTCCACAGTATGTGAGGTCACAAGGCAGCCTCTCTCATTCCTCATCTTAAGGTTTAACCTGTTCTTTGCATCATAACAAATTGCTTTGTGGTTTCCTGCTCTCCTTTGACCACTTAACTGAATTGGATACCCCTGGAGGTCCATGGCTTTGCCTCTGATATAACTTCTTGGGTAAACCCCCCAGCCTGAGCAGGAACTGAACTTTTTAAAAGTAACTAAATAGAAAGCATAAAATTATAAAACAGTCATACAAGGAGATTCCAACACCAAAAGGAAACATACCTTGAACCAATGAAATGGCAAAGGCAGTTACAACTGACAAAATCTGTAGTAAGAGCTTTAGCAATTTTAAAATGCCAGTTGGGGATAACCTACGCATTTAGACTGTGATTATAGCCACCCCACTACCACTTACCAAATTCAACGTATGTTCCTGTTCCTTGAGCTGCCTTTTCTCCATAAATGTTTGCTGTTTAAAATGAACACCTCCACAAACATTACAAAGTAAGCTTTTGTTGTCTCATTTTTCCCCCTCTAAACTCATAGGGGCCTTATATTCAGAGCCATTCTGATTTGTGCCTGACAAGTCTCTGCTTAAATTACAGACACTACTTCATCTCCATTGATGACTTTATCTCCCCATCGTGCCTAGTGAACTCCTGGACAAACAGATCTCAGGCTCATTGATTTGTTGTACTTGAACTAAATACACACTCACATGACTGAGATCTAGAGAGCTATCACCTCCACAAAAGCTTTTAAAGGTTTGTCAGTGTGACAGGACAAAAATATGACATAAGTTCAGAAAATTAAATACCCTCATCTTCAGGTCTAAAGAAATCTGTTACCAGGGTTTCCTCATCCTGGAAAGGTAAACTGCAAGCGTTAGTTGCATTTCTAAGCGCCATGTGGGATAAACCTCTGTACAAATTACCATCAGTAGGCACAACAGGGAAGCAGAAGCAGGAAGATTCATTTTCCTCTATTTGACTAGTTCAAATGAGTTTCTCTGCACAAGGCAATATATATGGTTCTCCAGCAGAAATGAAAAATATTTGAACAAAACCATATTCATCACTGATCAAAGGAGTTATTAGAAGCTGTATACTTCTCTATGTGTGTGTGTGTGTGCACGCATGTAAATATTCTTGTGTGTACACACACACTCATATGCACATGCATGTGTGTACCACAATCAATACAACTCTACTTCTATTCTCCAAGTTCTGGCCTAAGCTAGTTATTCTCATATATTTTTGCTGAAAGATATGACAATCTTTCTGGCTGAAGCTAAATTTACCTCCATTTTGAGGGTCTTCTTGGTGTCATTGCCTTAATCCGGAGGCTAGATGGATTTTTCTGGATATCTGGGCTTCTGTGTACGTGGAGATTTAACTCTCTAGAGACCAGATTCCTTACCTGTGTTACTGAGCTTTTATTCTTTGTCCTGGTCCATTCTGTTCCTCAAATCATGAGGAGATCCTGGTCTGGGTACCTGGGCCTAGAGGGCAGCCATCAGCTCTCACAGTGAAGGGATGAAGAGCAAGGGCCCCACAATCCCTGGCTGGGCTCAGACCTCTGACCAACAGGGAGACCCTGGACCAGGAGCTTCATTTCTGAGCCTTCGACTCCTCATCTACAAAATGGGGGGATAACCTGAGGGCAGATTAAATGTCATAATCCATTTAATAACCTTACAATAGTGCCTGCACATAGTGAGTCTCCCATAACTGTAGACGTTGTTATTTATTTCAGTCCTTCGGTGTACAGAACTGCATCAGGGCAAAACTGGTGTGCCATGGTTCTGATGAATTCCACCAGGAAACAGGTTCATCAACCACATGGGAGGTGGGAGGCACATGGGATAAATTTTTGGTTGATAAAACCCAAGACTGCAGTATCACAATAACCACAGAAGAATTATGAGTATTTTTCTTAATCAAGAATTGGAGAAGTTAGTCGGGTAAAAGTCTCCCTTAAGAAACTCTCATTAACAGACTCTTTTTCAAAGAAGACATATGAATGGCTAACAGACACATGAAAAAATGTTCATGATCATTAGCCATCAGGGAGATTCAAATCAAAACCACAGTGAGATACCACCTTATACCAGTTAGAATGGCCACAATTAACAAGATAATAAACAGCAAGTGTTGGAGAGGATGTAGAGAAAGGGGAACCCTCTTACACTGTTAGTGGGAATGCAAGTTGGTGCAGCCACTTTGGAAAACAGTGTGGAGATTCCTTAAGAAATTAAAAATAGAACTTCCCTATGACCCTACAATTGCACTACTTGGTATTTACCCCAAAGATACAGATGTAATGAAAAGAAGGGCCATCTGCACCCCAATGTTTATAGCAGCAATGGCCACAGTCGCCAAACTGTGGAAAGAGCCAAGATCCCCTTCAACAGACGAATGGATAAAGAAGATACGGTCCATATATACAATGGAGTATTATGCCTCCATGAGAAAGGATGAATATCCAACTTTTGTATCAACATGGACAGGACTGGAGAAGATTTTACTGAGTAAAATAAGTCAAGCAGAGAGAGTCAATCATCATATGGTTTCACTCACTTGTGGAACATAAGGAATAACATGGAGGGCATTGGGAGAAGGAGAGCAGAAGTGAGTTGGGGGAAATTGGAGGGGGAGACGAACCATGAGAAACTGTGGACTCAGAAACAAATTGAGGGTTTTGGAGGGGAGGGGAGTAGGGGGGTTGGGTGAGCCTGGTGGTGGGTATTAAGGAGGACATGTATTGCATGGAGCACTGGGTGTGATGCATAAACAATGAATCTTGGAACACTGAAAAAATAAAATAAAATAAAATTTAATAAAAAAAAGAAAGAAAGAAAAAGAGAAGGAAGGAAGGAAGGAAGGAAGGAAGGAAGGAAGGAAGGAAGGAAAAGAAAGGCAAGCTGGCTGGCTCATTAAGGGGACACCTGAGTGGCTCAGTCAGTTAAGCATCTGCTTTTGGCTCAGGTCATAATCCCAGGACCTCAGGATCGAGCCCTGCACTGGGCTCCCTGCTCAGCTGAGAGTCTCCTTCTCTCTCTGCTCCCTCCTTCTCTCTCTCCTCTCTCTGCTCCACCCCCACCATGCACTCGCTCTCTCTCACTCTCACATAAATAAATAAAATCTTAAAAATAAAAAATAATTAAAAAAAAAAAGAAAGTCTAGAGGTTGACTAGAAAAGCGTAGATATGCTGGCAGCTGGTTGGGAATCAAAGGTAAATGCATTTTCAGAAATTGGAATAAGGACTGGGAATATCTGAAGAGAGCTGCTGCCATGTCATCAGAAAACTGTTAAAAGAACCCAGGAAGGGTAAGTTTCATGGGGCAAGTAGTGCTTTAAGCCTTCTAGAACAGAGGTCTGCAAACTTGTTCTGAAAAGAGCCAGATAGGAAATATTTTCAGCTTTGTGGGCCATATAGCCTATATTCCAATTACTTAAATGCTATTGTCACGTGAAAGCAGCCACAGATGATATGCAAGCGAATAGGCATGACTATATTCCATAAAAATGTATTTACAAAAATAGGCAGCCACCACATTTGACTGGCTGGCAATAATTCCCTGACTCCTCTTCTGGAACACCAGCCACAGTAATCATCATCATGACAGTCACTTTTAATAATTAAAATCTTTACTACATGCCAAGCACTGGGCTCAACTCTCTTTTTAACTTACCTTGTGTTCTTATAACACTAGGTGGAATATATCATTATTTTTTTTTAAAGAATATATCATTATTACCCCTATTTGTCAGAGGGGGAAATGGGCTTCTAGAGTTACTTATCTTATTTTCTCATAACACTATACAGTCACACAGATAATCAATGTTTGCCAGAATTTATGCCCAGGCAATTTGGCTCTGGAGATCGAATACTCTTAATCACTGCACTGTTTTGCCTCTTGAGTGGGAGTGGGGTGGGATTCAGATAGAGGCTACTCTAATCACCTATTCATCTCCATCTTGTCCTAAATGGCCACCACCCGAGCAGTGGCAGAGTTATGCTGGCTCCTGACTTACCTTTTATGGTAAGTGTCCACTTATCCTATTTGCTCCTATTTACTTTGGCTAGTTTGCATGGCTCAAAAACACTTAAATCTTTAATGGCTCCCAATTCCCTGAAAGATCTGGACCCAGCCTAGCCAGCCAGTTGAGTACCAAGCTCTCCCTTTTTCTCTGCATTCCAACTCACTTACTTTCCTTTTCCTAAAAGATTCCATTCTGCTTATCGCCTTACTCACTTGTATGTGATATCTCCTCTGCCAGGATTATTTTTCCCCTCCCCTCCTTTTGGTTGATTTATCTCTGATCACATCTGAGTTTAATCATCCTATCTTCACAAAAGCCTTCTCTGATTCTGTATTCTTATAGTAACATGTGACTTTCTTTCATAGGACACTGCAGTTTATAATTTTATATTCATCTATGTGATCATTTGACAATTTTTTTTTCCTACACTAAAGCCAAGTTTCTCAACCTCAGCACTATGGGCATCTCAGACTGGATGATTGTGTGTGTGTACATGTGTGCTCACACACATGGGCACACGGTCTGTGTGTTATATGATGTTTAGCAGTATTCCTGGCCTCTACCCACAAAATGCCACTAATTCCCCTCCCCTCAATCATCATTTAAATTTTTTTTAAAAATTTCACCAAACATTGGCAAATGCCTTTTGAGAAAGCAGAATCTCCTCCAATGGAGAACCACTGTCCCAAAAGGAAAGCTCAGTGAAGAGAGGGGCCATTGTAGTTATCTTCCACTCGCCACCCTCCCATATCCCTGTCCAACCTGCCCTCCTCTCTCTGCCCTGAGAGCCTGACCCATATGGACTGTATCAGCAGGCTCATCTCTCTTCTCACTTTCGGTTGGGTACAGCAAAAGGGATACATTCTCAGGATACTGAAGGACAAGAAGGAAGGGAGATGGGGGTCTTATCTTGTTTATTCTAGGTCATCAGGGTTTGACCATACACTTGTACCCAATCAGTGTTCCTATCAAATAGCCCTCTCTGAAGGTCATCCCCACCACCTGAGTTGGTAATGATCTGTCACTGTTACTAGCATTGGAGTCTAGCACTGTCCCTTGTTGGTTCCCTTAAGCCTGCCCAAACCTATGTAAATAATCATTTAATAAGCTTTCCTCAAATGTTGCAGAGACTCTGACAGCTACAAAGACTATGTGTATATTTCTCACCATTGAATAATTCAGTGCTAGTGGCAACAAGCTCCCAGTAAAAATGTGTCATATGAAGAAACGAACTGGCATCTGTTTTTCTTCCTTTCTCTCATCTCCCACCTTTATCTGCCTCAACGTCTTGCTGGGCCCAAACTTGAGTCTTCACCTGGTTTGATACATGGGTTCCAACTCAAATGAGGGCTTCTAAGACACAATCAAAACATTACACTCGACCTCATCCCTATCTCTAATTCCTGCTGTGTCTATTGCTCTAATCCATTGTCTCTACTTTTTTCTTTCCTTTTTCTTTCTTTCTTAGATTTGGGATCTTTCATGTTAGTAGGCAAAAATTCTTTGTTGAGTTTTAGTACTCATCTAGCTTAATACCAACCATGGTAAACAAAATGCTTCAGTTAACTTTCGTCTTGAACTAATTATACTTAATACCATATATGTAAATTAATAATAAAAATACGTACTTTCAGAAAGGACTATTTTTTTTCAGAAATTATGAAAACAGAGGGGCGCCTGGGTGGTTCAGTGGGTTAAGGCTGCTGCGTTCGGCTCCAGTCATGATCCCGGGGTCCCGGGATCGAGCCCGACATCAGGCTCTCTGCTTGGCAGGGAGCCTGCTTCCTCCTCTCTCTCTCTCTCTGCCTGCCTCTCTGCCTACTTGTGATCTCTGTTGGATAAATAAGTAAAATCTTAAAAAAATAATAAATTATGAAAGTAGAGCCATTCATAACTCCTGCTCCATTTCAGAGGACTGCTAGTTCAATAGATATTGTGACAATATTCTTTAATCTGAAATATTTCCAAACTAAGCAACACCTCATACATATTCCACAAATCCAGCTGTCCATCTCTGGAATAAATAACATTTGTTCTTGAAAAAAAGCAAATATGGACAAGAAGATAAGTAATTAAGAATTTATTATAAGGATTCAGCTCTCTCCAAAAAAAATTCTCAGTCCTCAAGACTTTTTTGTACACTCTAGACTCACAAATTCCGATCTGGACCTTTGACTTTCCTTCTCAAGAATCAATAAAAGATAAGTCCCAACAACATTTGACTATAGATGATATACAGTTTTTCTATGATAGAATAAGAAGCTATTTAATTTTTCTCCTCAGTTCTGAATAGCTAAAAAAATAACTGTTACTTAAGTGTATCTATATATTTAAAACAAGCCTTACCTTTGCTACATATTAAGAGGGCTTACAATGACAAACTCTGATTTCTGTAGCCCTTTTAGGAAATGCAGAAAAATGAAAGTAAGAAAGACAAACATTCCTAGGCATCACACAGGGAAGGGAGAGGAAGCTGCCAGTTCCTAGAAAGTCAAGCCTACACAACTACATTGCTTGATTTTTCTTGGAAAGAAACTTGCTCATGCCCATCTTTATCACCTTGTTTCCAAGCCTCTCTTATACATAAAACAAGAGGTCATTCTGGGGTAATATACATAAGTAAATGTTATGGATATGAAGTCAAGTGTACAAATTAGCAATTATGTAAAAATTAATATCAATAGTGACAAACAAGTTGTGTGGCACTTATCTTTCATTTACTGATATAGTATTTTAACAATAAATTATAGGAAAGGGCCTTCTCTTCTGAAGATGTTAAATTCATCAGAGATTGCTGATTTAAGGCAGGATCTCAAAAAAACCATTTTGTGAATGATGAACTAAAGAGAGTAGAATCATTTGAACCACCAGAAATAAAATGCCTTCAGATTAAAATGAACGGAAACAATAACTTCTCCTTTGGGTTTTGGGATCTTTTGAGGTATTCTACATGATAACTCAATCACCAGCGATTTTGAAATAAAGACATTAAGTCCCTTAAAAGCAATGTTTTTTTTTCTCCCCAGATGAATGTTTTATAGGGAACTTGTTGCAATATGTATGAAAAGGAAATCTTAAAAAAAAAAAAAAGCAATGTTTCTGAATGGCTTCAATATGGGAAAGGGATGAATTAACTGAGATACTTCTCAAAGCCCTCTGGATACCACTGTGATTAACAAAGGAGACTCCCTAAAGAGATTAATTAATTTAGATAAAAATGTTGACTAAAGGTTCGTATCCTTTCTTCATGCAATACAGACAAATACCTGAGGAAGAAGAACCCTTTCTAGGACCTGTCTTGAAGTGAATCCAAGGTTTTTCTCCCCTCTTTAGAGGCAGTAAAAGAAGTACTTCTAGGTTTGAAAAAATAATGCAATGCATGATTTCCTTTATTTCAAATTATTTAATGTTTTAAATTCTTTTTAATTTTTCAAAAATTCATTTGAGAGAGAGAGTAAGAGCCCAAGCAGGGGGAGGGGTAGAGGGAGAGGTAGAAGCAGACTCCCCACTAAGCAGGGAGTGCAATCTGGGCTTGAACCCAGGACTCTGGGATCATGACCTGAGCCAAAGGCAGATGCTTAACTTACTGACCCACTCAGACTCCCCTTGAATCATTTTATTTTATAAATTTTCAGACGTATAGCAAAGTTAAAAATCTTTGCAGTGACCATCCATATACCTACCACCTAGATTCTGTCATTAACTTTTTACTATACTTACTTTACTCCGTATCTATCTATTTAGGCATGTGTGGATCAATCCATCAATCTATCTTATGGTTTAATGCAATTTGAAATTCAGCATGCCTATCTTTAACAAGAGTTTAAGTTTTTGATTGTTTTCCTCCTTTTGAAATAAAATTTACACATAGTGAAATGCAATGATCTTAAGTGAATATCCACTGAGTTTTGACAAATGCATACACTGTAATATTTTAAATGCTATCAGGATGTAAAACACCACATCACTCCAAACGGCTTTCATACTCTCTCTCTAATCAATACTCACCCTTTCTAAACTTGAGATATATATTGTTCTAATTTTCTGTCATCATAGATTATTGCCTTTTCTAGAAATTCATATTGTCTTGCCTTTGCTAAAAATGTATGTTAACTGAATCATAAAATAGGTGCTCTGTTTTGTATGATCTCTTACACTCAGCATAATGGTTATAAGGGTTTTAGAAATTGACCACATATTTGCATGTAACAATAATTTCCCCTTTTTATTATTGAGTAGTGTATTCCATTATATAAATACACCACAGTTTATTTATCCATTTTTCCAATGAACATTACAGCCATTTGCAGTGTGGGCTATAATGCATAATACTGCTTTGAACATTCATGTATAACTCATTATGCAGATGTATATTTTCATTTGCTGCATAAAAAAATTGAATTTCTTGGGTAAGATGTTAAATTTTATAGGAAACTGCTAGATTTATATCCAAATTGATTCTTCCATTCTATATTCCCACCAATAATTTATGCAAGTTCCATTTGTTCCATATCCTCGCTGACATTTGGTGCTGCCAATCTTTTAACTTACAATTAGACATCTGCATATAAAAAGATTAATTTAGGCCTTACCTCACACCAGATAACAATTAACTCAAACTAGATCACAGACTTCAATCTTATTGCAAAAACTATAAAACCTATTGGGGGGGGATAACAAAACAGAAGAAAAACTTTGTGACCTTGTGTTAGGCAAAGATTTCTTAGTTCTAACAGCAAAGGCATGATCCATAAAAGGAAAAAATAATGAAATTGGACTTCATTAAAGTAAAAAAGTTTTCTGCTTCAACAGATATCACTAAGTAAATGAATGAATAAGCCCCAGATTTGGAGAAAATATTTGTAAATAATGTATCTGATAAAGGACTTGTATCTAGAATATATAAAGAACACTAACGACTCTTACTATTTTAAGAAGGCAAGTGATCCTATTTAGGAATTGGTAATGGAAGGGCTCCTGGGTGGCTCAGTGGATTAAACCTCTGCCTTCGACTCAGGTCATGATCTCAAGGTCCTGGGATTGAGCCCCACATCAGGCTCTCCACTCAGTGGGGAGCCTATTTCCTCCTCTCTCTCTCTGCCTGCTGCTCTGCCTACTTGTGATCTCTCTGTCAAATAAATAAATAAAAATCTTTTAAAAAAAAGAATTGGTAATGGACTTGGATAAATATTGCTCTAAAGAAGATATACAATGGCAGACAAGCACATGAAAAGATGCTCAATGCCATCCGTCATGAGGGAAATGCATATCAGAAACATCAGATACCACTTCATACCCCCTGGATGGCTATAGTAAAAAGGACAGATAACAAGTATTGTGAAGGATGTGGAAAAACTGGAACAGTGCTTGTAGGAATGTAAATGGTACAACCACTTTGGAAAATAGTTTGGCATCTTCTTAAAATGTTAAACATAATTATACCATGCAACCCAGCAATTCCACTCCTAGGAATGAAAACATATGTGTAACAGACTTGCACATAAACATTCATATTAGAAATAGCCAAAATGTGGAAACACCTCACTGGTGAATAGATTAAAAATGTAAGGTATATAGTATTCAACAAACTGATCATCATGTAGGTACAATATAGATGAACCTCAAAAACAGTATGTTGAGTAAAAGAAGCTAAGGACAAAAGGCCATATATTGTATAATTCCATTTATACCAAACGGCCAGAAAAAGCACATCTACAGAGACAGAAAGTAGACTAGTGGTTGCCTAGAACTGGGGGTGGGAATAAAAATGACTAAAAATTGGCATGAGGAATATCTTTGAGCTGATGAAAATATTCTAAAATTGGTTTTGATGATAGCTGCAAAATTCTGTAAGTTTACTAAAAATTATTGAGGTTTACACTTAAAATGAGTGAATTTTATGGTATGTAAATTATACTTCAATAAAGCTGTTTTAAAAAAATGTTTCCACAAAGAAAACTGCAGGCCCAGATGGCTTCCCTGTGAATTCAACCAAAAATTTGAGAAAGAAATATCACCAAATATTATAAAAACTCTTAGGAAGAATAGAAACATAGGAAATATTTCCCAAATAATGTTTTTATAGGCCAGCAGAAATTTTATACCAACCCAAAAAATGGTACAACAAGAAGTGAAAACTGCAAACCAATTATTTCTTCATCAACATGGGTACAAAATTCCCAAACCAAAAATCAGCAAATTGACTCTTAACATTATGTATAAATAATAATACATCACAATGTAGATGGGCTTATGTTGAGTAATAACTGAAAATCATTCCATATTCCTGAGAATACAAAAGAAAATAATAATAAAATTAAATATTCTTTCATTATAAAGGAAGAAAGACCTCTCAGCAAGACAGTAATCAAAGAAAGTTAACTTAATCCTTTAAAGGATATCTATAAATACCTTATAGCAAACATGGTACTAAATGGCAAAACACTGAAAGCTAAGCACCTGAGATTAGGAATGAAATGAGGAATGTCTGTTATTACCGTTTCTATAAATGTTGCTCTAGAGATCATTGCTGATGACATTAAGCAAGAATAGAAATAAAAGATACAACTAAAGGTACAAATGAAGGAAGACTGGAAAGCTGTCATTATTTACAAATGGTTGGCTATGTAGAAAAACCCAAAGAATGTAGAGTTAAAGACTAGGATTAACTCATGAATTTAACAAGAACACTGAATAAAAATCAGTTTTATAACAAGCCTCAATTGTATGTCATTATGCTGATAGCTAACAATTGGAAGATGAATTGTAAAGTTGCTGTTTATAATAGTAAAGAGTTTGAGGCACCCTGTGTAACAGCAAAGATAAACAGCAGAACAGAATCTGATTTAACAGGACTTCAGATATCAAAATGATTCAATGAACATTATAAAATAATCGTACTTCTAAATTTAAAAGAGTAAAGACTTAAAATATAAGCAAGGAGTAAAGACTGCAAAATGACTAAGGAAATATGACAAAGAAACAAATATGTATTCTAACAATTTTAAAATGGATATAAGAATTTGAAAGGCTAAATTAAAGAGCAGATCAAATGGCTGAAGAGAGATTTCATGTACAAGCTCATTTTCTAAAATGTAAGATAAAGAAATAAGGTCATGGGGCACCTGGTGGTTCAGTTAGTTAAGCATCCAACTGTTGATTTCTGCTCACGTCATGATCTCCAGATATCGAGATCAAGTCCCACCTTGGGCTCAGAGCTTAGTGGGAAGTCTGCTTGAGATTCTTTGCCTCCTTCTCCCCTAAAATAAATACATAAATCTTAAAAAAAAAAAAAAGAAAAGAAAGAAGGTGATCAAAAATATTACAAATAAAAAACATGGGAACAGGATGGGGAATTGTAGGATGGGGGAGTGTAACCTTTTTTTCTCTTTTTAAGATTTTATTTATTTATTTTAGAGAGATATAGTGTGAGTGTGAGTGAGGGGAGGGGCAAAGGCAGAGGGAGAGAGAGAATCCTAAGCCAACTTGAGCTGAGTGTGGAGCCTGATGTGGGGATCATCCCAGGACCCCAAGATCATGACCTGAGCTGAAATCAAGAGTCAGACACTCAACTGACTGAACAACCCAGGCACCCTGGAATGTAAATTTTGAAGAGATGATACCTGAAACATTTTTGGAACACTTCAAAGACACTAAAACTCATGTATGGTTATAGATGAATGTTATAGAAATATTTTTGAGTGAAATAAAAAAAAAGTCACAAATAAATACATACAGTTTGATTGCATATAAATCAACTTAAAATCATGCAGAACTAAATAAGATAATGTTTAGGGACCCCAGAGATGACAGAAGTATTGAGAAAAGCAAGCAAATGGTAAATGACAACCAGGATGGTCATTACCTCTGGGTAATGAGAAAGGAAATGGGAACCATCCACAAAGTTTTAAGGGGATGGGTAATGGTTTAGATGTGAAGCTAGGTTATGGGTACATAGGTATTTGTTTTATTTATCTTTATGTCCTTTTCAAATGGAGGGGCAGCTTTAGGCAGTTCACAGCAAAGGAAATAGAAACAGCTTTTAAATATGAATGCAGAGTCCACATCACCCCATGTACAAAACATAAATTGAAAAAATAAGCAAACATTTTCACCTATTGGATTTAGACAAAAATTTAAAAATGTGGTAATGTGGCACGGACCAGAATTTAGAGAAAGAGATGCACATAGTTGGCCAAAGTGCGGGCTGGTTTAAATACTTCACAGAGCATGTGGTGGTATTGCTCATAATACCATAAAACTTGTACCTCGTAAATGTCCATCAGCAGGTACTGAATGCAGCCACAGTGCATCCATCAAATCAAACGCTCTACAGTCATTAAAGATAACGAAAGGCGGCCCCGCGTGCTGATAGAGAATGACTTCCAAGGAAAACTACCCAGTGAAAATAACAAGATGCAGAGCAGTGTGGATTTTTGGTTGCTGCTATTCATGAGAAAAGAGAAGTCTACGCGTTGTGTGTCTGGAGAGGCAGGAAGTATTGCCGGAAGGATAGCTACACGAAGAAAAGACAAGCCTGGTAAAAATGGTTAAGTCTGGGGAGAAGTGAAACAACGGTCCTAGGCTGTACTTTCTTTCCACTCTCATCCCTTTTTTTAACCTCCTGTATTTTTTATCACGTGCAAAAATGCAACGAAGCCATTTGTATACAAAGATTCATGTGTGTGCAGGGGTTCAACGTGATGACAATATGGGAAGCTGTCATGTTGTCCATGTCACTGCAATGAGTCCCTCTATATTAAGAGTGTATTTATAACTAAAGCAATAATTTAAAATCTCTTAAAATGAGTTCTTGTTTTATTTTGCACTACTCAAGTGTTGTCATCAGGAAGAAAAATCTATTGCATGGAATTTCTGGGGCTGTCTGGGTTTATCTTGCTCAGAAATAATGAAAAAAAATGCTGTCTCAAACATTAAAAAAAATGTTTGCTGAATCTCTCCTTTGAAATGTATAAATATAAAAGCAAACAATAGAAATAATTTTAAGATACCTATTTTGGGATCCACTCTCCAAAATCGGGTGTGTTATTTAATTTCACTTTTTATCAGTTGTTCATTTGGGGTCAAACTTTCTGCAGTTCCATAATGGAACTTGCCACTCTATTTTCAGAGGCGCAGATGGTGGAAAAACGTTTCACAAGTAAACCATTTTATTTGAGTGGAACTGAATTAGCTTTTCCAACCCACAATTTCCAAATACGATGTCAGAAATGAAATACACCCTTCTACACCCTAGTGGTGTGACTCTGGGAAAATCATGGCATCCGTTAGAAATAGTCTCCTTCTCTGCAAAATAAGAACGCCCAATGCCTTTGTTTTATAGGGTTGTGAGATTAAAGCCCTGACACATCCCTCTGAAAGGATCAGCGGGCTCCCTGACACACCTCTGGGCCCCCAGCCCTGGCTGCTACCCTCAGCATCACTGGTCAGCATTTTAAAACACTAATACCTGGACCCACGGAGGCCAATTAAATCAACATCTCTGGCCCCAGGCCCTAGCATCTGCATCTTTCAAGACTCCTTTGATGATTCTCATGTACAGCTAGAACTGAGAACCCCAGACTGACTCTGGACCAGAGAGCCTATCATATCTTCCAGCTGTTAAAAACACTGTCATTTGTATTGGTAAGATGCCAATAAAACTGTGAGGATCCACAAGTAGACCAAGCAGTAATTCCTTTGTGGTGGCATTTGGGGTCCTCATTCATTTTGATTCAAGACACAAGTAGTACCAATGTTAACCTTCACGGATGCCACCAACCACTTTATCAGCCTCCAGGTGCATGACCCATAGAAGCGACATGTTAAGAGAAGACTGGGAAAAGGAGTAAGTAGGAGAAAAGAAACTTGTATTTTAAAAGCAGAAAATCCATTGTTTTAGGTAGCAGAAAAGATAACAGATGAGTATGCCACAGGTTAAACTCTTATTCCCGGTCCCAATCAAGCTCAACCTGATATATTTCTTTCTGTGTCAATCATGGCTACTCTTTAAAATGACTCCAAGCCTCCTAGGGCTTCCCATAGTCCCTTCCCTCGCCCTCTATTTTGTGCACAATAATTTACTACATATGTTTTATTTGACTGTCTATTTTTAGAACATGAGCTCCATGAGACAAGTGCTAACATCACAGTTCCTTCTTAAACCATTGAGATTTCTTCCTAAACTTCTCCAAAACAAGAGACCTATCCCTAAGGCAAGAGCTTTCTTATTGTCAAAGGAAAAGAAATTATGTCATGTATCAAAGTACAGCACAATAGAAAAAACACAACTAGAGGAAAGTGAAGTGTTTAGAATCAATAATTTAAAAAAGAAAAAAGTGCTTTCTTCAATAATAGCATTTTCCACACATGAGCCTTTCTTTTCCCCATGTTGGCTTAGTTTGATAAAAAGGCTCGTTTCCAATTCTGCTAGATCATCCACAACGTTTTCTCTGGCCATTCCTTGGAGATTGCTGTTACTCTAACTGGTCTCTAATTCTCTGGTATGGCTCTGGTTCCTTTCTTTAATAATTGGATTCTGCTGGCTGCTTGCTAGCCTTCAGCATTTCCTCCCAAACTAAGTGAACTTGTAACAATGTAAGATAAAGCTTTTCCTCCTTTTATCCTTACTTTCTTTAGAGTCTTACCAAAAATCTTGTTTACTCCTGGGGGCTACAACAAATTATCCTTTCCCTGTTGTTTACAGGACAAATCACATATGTGTGTTGTGTAATGTTAAGCAGTTCAACATGCCATTCCATTAGCAGAGGGAGAACCTGCCCTTGCTCCAGGATCCTGGTACTGGATTTAGCATTTCTGTGAGTGTTTTCAGCTATTGAACTGTGTGTGTGACTTTGGCCAAACAACTTCTCCTGGGTAGACTTCAGTTCTAAATCTCACTTACAAAATGCTAGCCAGGGTCATGTCAATTTCCAACCCCCTCTCTAGTTCATTATTGTTTTATGAAAATAAATGTGCTAAATATAAACCATTTGGTAAGCTTGTTGAACTTGGTAAGGTATCCATGGCTTTAATTTTCTCCCACTAGAGCTTGGCAACACACTGTAGGATAGAACATGCTCTCTTCCAGACGCCATCTCCAGCAGATTGATTTAGAAAGGTTCACTTTCTGTATTAAAACATCTGCTTTAGTCTAAACCTAAATTTTCCTATCATATCCAGTGTAGAGCTTTTTGCCTGTTCCCCAAGCGCAAGTCTGACCTAAGGTCTGAAGAGGAGAAGTGAGCAGACCGACTTTTTTGCAAGCTGATGTTCTCTGCCAGCCTACACCCGCCCTGACCAGCTTCCTTTCTGATTGGTCAGCACGCCTGCCTTTCCACCCCAAATTGTGAAATATTTCAAATATCTATCATCCCTGCCCTTTTCACTGTCCTTTTGTCTCCCACCACTCCTGCTGCCTCTGGCCAGAGTTTTGGGCACTTTCTTGGATAGTAAACATCTTCTGTCTGTCAGTAAATATCCAAGTGATGGCTCTGCTTTGCAGCACAAGAGTTGGCTTTTGGAAATGTCGATGCACAGACCCTTCTCAGTCCAGATCCTTTCAAGATGTCCAATGCCTGGCTGCCTCTCACCATGTCCCATGGAAAAACACAGATCCTGGCTCTTCCAAATGGATGAAGGACAGCCTTACTATGGGTCTCTTCTCTCTTTTTTTCCAATCACCTCCAACCAGCCTTGGGCATTTAGAATTTTTCCAGTGAGAGATGCCAGTCTCTGTGTCCCTCCCCCAAACCTGGAGGGACACTTTTCAAACTTTCTCAAGAATAACTGTGTTTTTCACTCCAGGAAGAGCTAAAAGTTCCATCCCAGTATTCTTCAAGTCACAGAGAAGCCAGTCTGCTTTTTGCAGACACCATAATATTTGCGAAGGCCCCACTCTCTAGGCCTAGAAAGAGGAAGTACCCTCTCCCCTCCCTAAGTGAGTGAAGGAAGGCTGCCAGTTCCCTTCCAAGGGAAGTTTCCAAACCTACTTTTTTTTCTTTTTTTCTTTAATGTCTGACCTTCTCTTACCTGGACTGTTGAAGTGATGGTGGCTGAATGGGGTTTCCACTTCCAGCCAATTCTGTGGGATTACATTTAACTCTTTTCTTTTGTATGCTGGAAAACTTTTTTATTCTTGGTCCCTTTACAGCTTTTAGACTTTTGCTGAACTTCCAAGACAACAGAAAAATTCCCATTATGTTATATTTTACCTTATTTTCTCTTGCATGTAATTCTTTTAAAGCCTGCAGAATACTTGGGACTTTAGAATTGCTAACTTTATCATTGAACAATCTGGAAAGTACTAATCTAAGTTTTAGTACATTAGATGTAAAATGAGCTAGTAAGAAATTACCTGACATGATAATTAGGAGATCAAATGAGATAATATCTGGGAATATTAAGTAAACTTTGTAGTGCTATTCAAAGATTAGTTAGTATGTTAAATATGACCTGACTAAAGTAGAAATTAGAGGCAGTTATTAAGGTATTTCAGGCTTACAAAATATCTACCAGCAGGTAATGTAGGTAAAGCTACACCCCTGAATATGGTCTGAGACAGGTAAACAGCACCACACCTCAATCCTCTACCTGAACTCTTAGGTGAATCCTAATATATTTTAAAATTGAGGCACAGCACATTCTCAAGAAGAAGGAAGGGAGGAAGGGCAGAGGAAAGGAGAAAAATAATTACTGAAGAAAAGAGAAAAATAATAACACCACAAAATGCTCACTCCGGCTGCACAAAGTCTCCTTCTCTTGGCATATGACATCAGCCCCAATCTTCATTTCTCAACCATCTACTCAAACCTTGCCACCTTGGCTTCCCTCCTGCTTGAACATAGCTAAAACATTTCTTTCCAAAATACAAAGACTGCCCTATATGTAATTTATAGTTTTCCAGCTATTTAATGCATTTTTTGTCTCCCCAATTATAATGAAAAATTTGAGACAAAGCCTGGTCCTTCTATTTTTTCTGTGGCTTTTGCAAGATGCAACAGACATTTCAGTCCACAGGTGACAATAAATGTATATTCATGTGCCTTCATTCAAATAAAAGTGTGACACAAATCTAAGTTGAGAAATCTCAAGGTAAATCCATTTCTATAGCAGATCTGATGAATTCTAATGCTGCTAAGATGCTCATTAAAATATACATATTGGATAAATACCTCATATAAATGAGTCCAGCTCCTGGGCTGACATGGGAGCATCTGAGATTCTTGGTCCTTCCAGTAAGAGTGGAAATACCATGTGATATTTTTGTATTTCTGTTTCTGTATCAGCACTTCAGAGGAAATAAAGCATATTATTCACACACAAACACAAAACAATATCTGCCAAATGCAGGTAGCTATGCCACTATCTATGATTAAGAATTTTTTCCAGACCAAAGAAATCTTACTTTACTTTCAGGTTTAGTCTTGACTTGTATCAATCACTTCCTTCTTGCTTACTTTGAAGCACAGATGATGTGATTTCTGTTTGGTAAAGCGCGAACTCGTAAATGTGAAGAGTGATCAATCAGAAAAGAAAGAAGTTAAAGCAAAATAAATGCTTAAGAAGTAACTGTGAATCAAGGACTCTGTTATCAGTTCATATTTTTTCCCTTTTAAAATCGCAAGAACCCTGCAAAGCAGCCAGAAGAGACCTTGAGGAAATAGGTCCAGAGTAGGTAAATAATTGGCCTGAGATCACACAGATCTATGTGATGGCTGAGTCTAGTTTCTGAATCGCTACTCCATTTTGTATCCCCAAACTCACTTAACCAGGGCAAATGAGAGTTGGTTGTTACTATTCTGCTTCTATGTGAGAGGAAAGTGAAGAGTGGGATTGTACATAAAACTGAGAAGTGATAAATTCTCAGCTGGGCCTCATCTACCCCTTGGTTTCATTTCACCTACCCTCATATGTATTGCTTAGGCCCCTTGCTTTTATTTTTCATAGGCCATCCATAGAGCCCATCAAGTTGCCTGCTCAAAAAATCTTCTCATGCCCCAGTAGAGCGAGACGTCTTAACAGAGTGCGGGGGATCTTGGGTATGAGGGGAGGGATGAAACTCAGAGTTTTCAAGAATCAAGAATTGGGGCACCTGGGTGGCTCAGTCATTAAGCATCTGTCTTAGGCTCAGGTCATGATCCTGGGGTCCTGGGATCCAGCCCCGAGTCAAGCTCCCTGCTCAGCAGGCAGTCTGCTTCTCCCTCTGCCCCTCCCCCAACTTGTACTCTCTCTCTGTCTCAAATAAATAAATAAAATCTTAAAAAAATAAAAATAAGTAAAGAATCAAGAATAAAGAAGAGCTGAAAAGTGACTAATCGACTAATTCAGACTTACTAGTCAGGGGTAAGTCTTGCACACCCATGGTCAACAAGCTTTGTTAGGATTTCTCCCTTGGAGGACGCTTGCCCCCTGCCAGGCCCTCTGCTTCCTAGTTACCCTCTCCCCTCACCCCTGTCCTCTCTGAAAGTCTGTGAGACTTTCCCTCTCCTTCCCCCTCACCCTGTCTAGCTGTCCCTTCCTTTGACTATCTGCAACCTCCTCAGTCTTAACTTTTCTTCTTTCTTTACATCTGGTCATCTTCTACTGGCCACAAAACGGAATTCAGTATCAGTAACACCCACAGCTCCGACCACTAATAGGTAGCAGGAATCCACTGCACCCTGAACACTCATGCATTATCTTTAGTTCTCACAACTCTGAATTAGAGACATGACTTCGTATTTTGCAAACGAGGACACTGGAAGCTGGAAAAGTTGCTCATTTAAAGGGTGCCACTCTATGGCTTTTCGTATATTCACAGAGCCGTACAACCATTATATAGTCAATTTTAGAACATTTCACCAGCCCAAAAGTATTTCACTACACCCCTTAGCTGCTACCCCCCAAGGAACGCCATCCCTCCAGCTCCAGGCAATCATTTGTCTGCCCTCTGGCTCCGTATAGTTTGCCTGTTCTGGACATTTCATATAGTGGAGTCATACAATATGTGGTCTTTCCAATTCTTTCAACCAGTGTAACGTTTTCGAGGCTCAGTCAGGTTGCAGCATGTATTAGTAACTCGTTGCTTTGTAAGTCTGAATAATAGTTCATCATAAACATATACCCCAATTTGTTTACCTGTTTGTCAGTTGGTAGACATTTGGTTTGTTTCCACCTTTGGCTACTTCGAGTAGGGTTGCTATGAATATTCATGTATAATATTTTTGTGTGGACTGTTTTCACTTCTCTTGAGTCTATACCTGGGAGTGAAATTGCTAGGTCCACTGGTAACTATGTTAGTTTCACTATGTTAAACTGCCAGACTGTTGTCCAGAGTGGCTGTACCATTTCACCTGGGTGGAGGAAGGTTCCCATTTCTCCACACCTACACTAGCTTCTGTGTGACTTTTTGATTATAGCTATCTTCCTGGGGGAAGATATAGCTATTTGATTATAGCTATCTTCCTTACGTTGGTTTCCATTTGCATTTTCCCGATAGCTAATCTTTTTCTAGACATGCATCCTAAATATTTGTTATAATTAATCCCATTCAATGCTAAAACCCTTGATCTTAAAGCAGTCAAAAAATCAGTGAGAAAAGGAAGTGGCTCTATCCACACTAACCTGCTATGAATGTGTGCTCATGTGTGTGTGTGCACATGCATGCGCACGCACAGGCATGCTGGTACACCTCGCATGCCCGTGTGCGTGTGTATGTGTATGTGTGTATGTGTATGTGTAAGCGTGTATGACCCAGAACTATTGAAAGCACGGGCTCTTGAGTTAAATGGCTCTGAGGTCAAATCAGGCAATGCCACAAAATACTGGAATGATCTCAAACAAGTCAATTAATTACTCTACATTTCTTTTTCTTATCTATGAGTAGGGAGAGTAAAATAGCATACATACTTCACTTAGCAGAGTGCCTTTTAGATGGTCCATTTGTAAGTACTAGCTGCGTATTCCTGTATTCACTGCCTCTTTCACATTTAGGGACTATTTCATGTACTGTGCAATTAAGAAAATCAAGTCATACATTTTATATTTGCATGTATTGCATGTATTGTTTCTAAACATTTCTAGCCAGTATTACAGTTTAGCCTCTAACAGATTCCTTGTTGGGGATCAGTGTTGCTCTATTCCTAACTTCTTACACTACCCTTCAGAATGTAACTGAAAATTCCCCATACAAAAGGAAAATAATACGGAATATTTTTTCCTTATTACCAAAACGGCATCTTCAGGTTTCATAGCAGAATGCCTATCATTTTGACTCAGCCCCAAGAGAGGTCCCAAGGCAACTGAAAGAGGAAGAAGCAGCCACTCAAGGGCCTGTGATAGTATGTGCCCTTGGAGGGCAGTGACACTCTCCTTCCTTTCTCCTCCAAAGCCTCCTGATTTAGCCCTTGCATTCCCCACTCGTCAAACCTGGGGAGCTGTAGAAATAAGCAGCACAAATTGGCAGATAATGCACCATATTTCCATGTAGAAGCAGGTGCATTTTCCTCAGGATAAGTGGTGTGATGACACTGATCCGCTCTGACAGGCCAGCTGATCTAAAATTACTCAGCACACATCGCCACTGGCTGGGGAAGCTTCTCCCAAGAGCTTATTCTGAAACTCTTCAATCCCCCGGGTGCTAATTAAAATTTACTGGATAATATTTGCAAAGCTCAATGGCCCTAGTTACAGCAATTATCAGTTACTAAATGTTAGTGTCAGAGATGTCACCTGATGATTGGCTTTTTTATTCAAGAGGATTGTCCCTCTTACCCCTCCCCTCATTCGTTCCCTTTACTTCTTTAAGAAACCAAATGAGCTAAATGTCTCAATTGGCTTCAGAGAAGGGGAAAAAAAAATCACCATTCTACACTTTAATAATGCTTTTCTCCTTGGACCACTAGTCGCTGAGGGATCTGGCTTTTAAATACAAGCTCCTCATCCCACTGACAAAGTGAGGGACTTCACTGGTGGGCCACCTCTGAGCTACCACCAAAGAAAAAGGGTACTTCTTGCATCTGCAGGAAGACAAAAGGTCATGGGTGGCCAAGACATGCTCATCTTAACTATGGGATGGCAAATGATTGCTCTTGAAACAGAAGGTGGTATGTCCAAACAAAGGAGATCTGACCAATTTATGGAATTGGTATGGAATTTATGGAATTGGCCATCAAGTGAGCCACAGTCAGAGGATTCTACCACCTAGAATTATGTTCTGATGCTGGCTTCTATGGACCACTGGAGCTGGCTTCTCTTGGACCACAGACAAATTACTGCAATGACATACAGATGCATTTGCTGTGTTTAATTGAGTTCATAAAGCACTTGATGGCCTTCATTAAGCAGATAATCTGTGGCAAGAAATAAGATGGTTCAGATTCTCTTTACAGAAATAACCTTAAAATAGTTAAACTTCTTTAAGTTCTTATTCAGAAAAGACATCAGATTTAACAGCAGTATTAATGAACCTCATTATCTGGGGCAACAGAAGCTTTTGCTCTATTATAGATCAAATATACCGATGACATATACCAATGGCAATTTTTTTTTCTAAGACTCTATGCTCTCAAGTGTTTGTTTCCAGAAGAACATTTTCCAGAGTTATCTTCCAAGAGAACTAGTATTCATAGAATACTGATTATTTGCCAGGTATTAATGTTAGGGCTCTTTACTCTTTACACAAAGAGATATATATATCTTTCTTTCTCTTGGTCAATCTTGTCAGCCCTTCCTTTTCCTTTCTAAATAACTCTGTTTTCAGAAGCAGAGGAAAAGACAACAGCCCAATTTTTGATGATCACAGGTATGTGCATGAAATAGTAGAAGACCAAACCTGATGAGAGAAAACCCACTTATTTCAACACTTTTCCCTGTTCAATCACTGGGGCCTTCCCAAGACATTTAACATTTTGAGTCTGTATGTACCTCACTGGGTCAAGATTTTTTTTTTTTTAAAGATTTTGTTTATTTATTTGAGAGAGCGAGCACGAGAAGGGGAAGGGTCAGAGGGAGAAGCAGATTCTCCACTGAGCAGGGAGCCCAACATGGGACTCAATCCTGGGACTCCAAGATCATGACCCGAGCCGAAGGCAATCGCTTAGCCAACTGAGCAACCCAAGTGTCCCTGGGTCAAGCTTAAGCAAAGCATGTCCAGGATATTAGGAAGACGTGATGTGCTATTCACGTATAAAGTGGGAGGGCTTTTGTGCCAATCAGGAGATCAGTAGAAGTGAAAATATTTAGGACCTTCATGAACACCGGTAATGCTCATTGAGATCAAATGAAGGGTCACTGAATGAAGAAGGTACAGCTGTGTACATCCTGTGGCAAATAATGATCATCAATATTTTACATGTTTTTCTGCTCCTGATACTGTCAGAGTTTCTCTAGAACCAAGCAGATGAAAACCAACTCAGCAACAATTAAT
The DNA here is from genome assembly GCF_020171115.1 of Neogale vison. NCBI lineage: Eukaryota > Metazoa > Chordata > Mammalia > Carnivora > Mustelidae > Neogale > Neogale vison. The sequence continues at coordinate 81,865,302 of NC_058099.1, forward strand.
ATTCTAGATCACTCTATTTCTTTCACTTTACTTCTCACATTACTTATACATACTGCATGATAGAGAGCAATGAATTCTGCCTCCTTTTAAAATTATATAGAAAATATACTGTGGACTTAAGGAGGAGAAGTTGCACAACATACATAAGTATTCTCCTCCTTAAGCCCCCAATATATTTTCTGTAAAATTCTGAAAGGATGTAGTATATCTAGTAAATGTTTAAAAAAAAATTGGGGGGGGGGCACCTGGGTGGCTCAGTGGGTTAAAGTCTCTGCCTTCAGCTCAGGTCATGATCCCAGGGTCCTGGGATCGAGCCCCACATCAGGCTCTCTTCTCAGCAGGGAGCCTGCTTCCTCCTCTGTCTCTCTCTCTCTCTGCCTGCCTCTCTGTCTACTTGTGTTTTCTGTCAAATAAATAAATAAAATCTTTGAAAAAATTATATTATTAAAAAAAAGTTTGGGGTCAAACTTGCTTGATTTTCCACCAGGTTAAAATTAACTTTTTGTGGGCACCTGGGCGGCTCAGTGGGTTAAGCCGCTGCCTTCGGCTCAGGTCATGATCTCAGGGTCCTGGAATCGAGTCCCACATCGGGCTCTCTGCTCAGCAGGGAGCCTGCTTCCTCCTCTCTCTCTCTGCCTACTTGTGATCTCTCTCTCTCTCTGTCAAATAAATAAATAAATAAAATTTAAAAAAATTAAATAAAAAAAATTAATTTTTTTGTGTATATGTCTAATCTATAAAACCAAATGAAGGAAAAAATGTACAAGGTAGCAGTTTCACCTCTATTTTCAATAGCTATTTCCCTGGGCTAAATTGTTGATGAAGCAATTTGCATGGGTAGTACTATCCTCAGTCACAAAACATATACTAAGTGTCAAATATTTGAAGCTTTTCGGTACTGATCTACAAATCACTCAAATGCATGAAGACCTGAAGGATGGGACGGAGGTAAAGAAAATGAGGAAGAACAGTTCAGGAAAGGAAGAAACACATGACCTTGAGTGGAAGAAATGGTTGGAATACAGAGTGACCTGTGGGCAACACAGGCAGAAGTTAGATTATGCAGGATCTTATAAATTCATCCTATTGGTCAAAGTCCTAAGAAAAAACAAAATTCACTCAGATGGTTTCACACAGAGATTTTAATAAAAGGGATACTTATACATATGTAGGCAGCATTTGGGGAATGAACAAAAGGTCAGACTCCCAGAGAACAGCAATAACAGGAAGCTGCCACCATCTGAAGAGCAAGAGGAGTGGGCAGAACTATTGGAGACCTCTCAGAGCAGGAGCTGTGGACGCAAGGATACCCACACCTTTGGCAGAGAGTTAGGCAGAAATAGCAAGGCAGGGTGCCTGGGTGGCTCAGTGGGTTAAGCCGCTGCCTTCGGCTCAGGTCATGATCTCAGGGTCCTGGGATTGAGTCCCGCATCGGGCTCTCTGCTCAGCAGGGAGCCTGCTTCCCTCTCTCTCTCTCTGCCTGCCTCTCTGCCTACTTGTGATCTCTCTCTGTCAAATAAATAAATAAAATCTTTAAAAAAAAAAAAAAAGAAATAGCAAGGCAATAGGAGAGAAATACCTCCAAACCCTCTCTCCTCATGTCCTGCCAGTGGCTCCCATCCTATGTCTTTCTTGGACACAGAGCACAGCACAGAAGGACAGAGAAACTGGGGGAGGAAGAGATGGCCAATAGAGGACAGCCAGCATACTGGACTTTTAAAATTTCATCCTAAGGAAAATGGGAATCCTTTGAGAGATTTTAACTGGGGGAGTGAAGTGGTGAAATGTTTAGGTCTCTTCTGCTACAGATTTTGCCAAGACCACAGCACAAATGTACATTTTGTTATTGCTAGTCACTGGGTTAAAAAAAAAAAAAAAGGAAAGGAAAGAAAGAAAACAGTGTAAAGTACTTCAGTTTTGTTGCAAGTTTAAAAATGAATAGAAAAAGAGTATTGAGACTACAGGCAAATTTGGATACTCCAGTAATAACCACAAGCGACACTATGAAAATCTGTGGGTGATGTGTGGAGCTTAGTAAGAGAAAGGCAATGACCTTGGTCAATGATCATGTTGAAGATGAGAGCTCTAGCTTATGTTCTCTTTTTGAGGAGTTAGTTTTGCAAGTTTTCATCAAAGGATTTGCTAGAGTTCAGATGTTTCCTGTTTTCATAAACTTACAGTGAGAGTTACAAAAGCTGTTATTTTTTGAGGGTTTATTTTTTGTTGGGTGGTGTTTCTAACATTCGTCAAAAAAAAAAAAAAGAAGGGGGACACTTTAACACCATTTAGGTTTCATAGAAACAGGCTGGTTCCCCTCGGCTCATTTTTTGTGTCCCATTTGCCTAAAATTGGGATCTAGAAGCATTTTGAGGGAAATTCTAGAGATTTTAAATTAAAAAGACACAAAAAAGAATACATATGTTTCATATTCTATAAATGAAGGGACCATGAATAATCCAGGAAACGTTCTGAATCAGTGATTCTACACCTTGCTACATGACATATATCTCTTGGGAGATTTTTAATATTGTAAATTCCCAAGGTGCCCTGAACAACCAACTGAAATGAAATCTCTAAGGCCCAGGGCTCCACATTTTAAGAAAACATCCCCTATTGTGATTCTGATGTGCACAGCTATCTTCAGCAATCACTATACATGTAATTTAAGCCCCAAACCACATTTATTTTAAAATTCCAGATAATTAAAATGATGGTGATGTAAACCTAATGAGTTCTCAGGTCCTTTTGCTAACAATATTCTATTACTCTTGGTGCTCAGTTTCAAATTTAAACGCACATAGATGGATTCAAACTTCAAAAATTCCTAAAACTGGATTGACCCCAATGACTTACTCCCACATTGTACAATGCCAGTGTGCACTTCTGATAATGGGCTTTTTAAAATAGCATAGAATGCCTGATTTTAAATATGTTCAAATTTTGTGGGTTTTTTTTAAAATTGTGAATATATTTTAAGTGGTGTTTGAATTTCACAGACTATCTAGGCTAGACCAGGGTTGTACCCTGAGAAAGTTCAAGAAATAAAACAATTATTATTTATATACTGCAGAAGATTCTTGGCCTAGTGCTTTAGTTCAGATGCAATAAAATGTCAGTTACTGTCAATAAACAGTATCCTGAAATCAACACAAATCCTGCTTTTTTTAACACAGTTTTTGTTTTCAAACCTCTTTCTTGCCATCAAATATTCATGTGTGTCTTGTGTTTTGGGAAGAGGTTTCATATTAAGTCTTGTTTGACTTATTCTGAAGCATTCCTCTGATTTGTACTCTAGCTCATGCTTTATTACACTGTGGGCTTTCTTTTTTTTGGCTAACCAAGGACCAAAGATTCAATACTCAACATGGAACACAAATCAGTCTCTGGAGATTGCATGCACCCATCCCCTCACTATGACAGCAACATAAAAAGTAGACACAAACCACCACCATGTGTTTCTGTGTGAACTACTTCTGAGATTTTTGATCTACAATATATATATATTTTCATAATATGCAATATACTTTTATAGTATATATAATTACAATATTTTTATTCATAGTTTTGCTCTGCAAAATTATGATTATCATTGCAAAGCTATTAAAATAGACTGGATTCAGCTCACACAATCACTTTCATCGAAGCTCCAAGTCCTTTGAAGAAAAACAAAACTGCTTAAAATATCTTATAACGAAACAAAAAAAGGTCATCTTAAGTGAATATAAAATTTTGATGAATTTCTGAAGAACAGAAAGTGAATAGGAATGAAAGAGGAACTGAAGAATACATAAAGTTGCAATGAAAATATACAAATATAGATGGCAAATGGTGTTGAGATCAGAGTGGCTTTGGGGGACACTCCAATCAAAGGATACAGGTAACAATAATGGAGCTTTAGATAATTATCAAGTCAAACTATTACTTTGTACAATTATCTTGAGAGGACAAAGTAACTGAGTTTGCTGTCAAAATGTATCAGTGAATAAAGCTAGCAGAAAATTTCAGGCAGCTGAGGCACAGAGAAAAATGGAGGAGATGCTTTCAAAACCCAAACCAGGCTACCAGAACATCATATTTTACAGTATTTGTATCTCCCCCAAAACTAGCTTCTATAGTCAAAACATGCATCCACAAGCAGCCAAACAGGGAACATTCCACAAGAATGTAAGTGTATAAACTAAGAATCTGCAAAGATCTGAGGAAAAGCCAAGCTATCAAAGAACCCCAATTCAATAAGTAGAAAACTAATATATGTAAAACAACATTTAATGGAGCAAACAGACTAAGTATGTAATCAGAGTGTGTGGATACAGTCATGGTTTCTATTAAAATAGAAGAGTATTTTATGAAAAAATCTGAAGAGCATGGAAATGAAAATCAATTCAAAAGGGGAGATAAATAGCAAAATGAACTAGGTTTAAGACTAAATTAGTGAACTAGACAAACATGAAAAAGAACTTCACAGAATATGGTGTTCAAGGGAAAAATGGAAGCTAGGAAAAATAAAGTGTTGTGGAGAAGAGATCAATTAGACCCAAAATTCATTTAACAGGAGAATCAGGAAAAAGAAAACTAGAAAATATAATATTTAATCAACAAAATAATAGAATTTTTTTACAAGCAGAAGACTCAAAATTATGCACTTAGAGAAGGAGTCCAAATCCAGAGCTAAATTTAAAAAATGTGATTCAAGAGCCAAAACTAAAAAAATAATACTTCTAAGATAGATGTTCCAAATAAAAAGAATAACTTCCCTACAAAAGAAAAAGAATCATGTTAGCATCAGACTTCTCCTTGACAACAATGCATATGAGAAAATAAAACAAAAAGGCCAATTTCTAAGAAAAAAATTCCATCTTAAATATATTTTGAAAGTTGTAACTTCAACATCCTTCAAGATATTAATAAGTGCTGATAAATCAATATTATGAAATATTACTATATGACTTGATAAAGGGACAACAATAAGCACCTGAGACAGCTTCTCTCAAGATGACTTTCAATTCCAAAAGCAATAGCTAGAACATTGTGAAGTTGAGCAGAGCTTTGATAGACTCACAGGGCTGAGACCCCAAACTAGAACTCAAGTCCTGTCAAATAAGAAGGTCCTTGTATAAATACCCATACTTTTATGTGGTATAGAAAGTAATATTGAACCAGAAAGAGACTTTCTCTAACAGGAAACAAAATCAGGTTCAAATAATCTTAAACCTTTTAGAGTTGAAGTGATTTTAGATTGTTAATATCCCTAGAGTAACAATGAGTCAGAAGCAAAATGTAACTTCATTACAAGAAAAAAAATTATCCTAAGCTTTAAATTATTTCTAGAACTATTCATATATAATTTTTGGCATTCTGAAGGGAAGAAAGAAAACTACTAGGCATATTAGAAGAAAATAAGTAAATAAAATAAGAAAAAATAAAACAGAGCCACAGGGCAATCAAATAATGAAGTTAACAAACATGAACCCTAAAATAGGTATGATCCATAAGCTAAAAAAAAAAAAAAAAATAGCAAGACACAAACTACCCAGTTCTACTTAATAAGAAATAAACAACCTGAATTAGTATATATTTCAACCTTAAAAGGACCATATATGAGTTTGCCTCATATTCAATGAGATCAGAAACAAGATAAGAATGTCCCCTCTCACTACTTTTATTCAAAATAGTACTGGAAATTCTAGATCCACCCAAAGGAAAAAGGAATAAAAGCCATCCAAATAAAAAGATAGGAATAAAACAGTCTCCGTTTACAGATGACATATTTTATGTGGAAATCTCTAAAGACTCCACCAAACAAAAACAAAAATAAAACAAAAAGCAATGTTTAGAACTGATAAATTCAGTAAGGTTAAATTCAGTAAGGTTGCAGGATACAATATCAGTATTAAAAAAATCAGTTGTATTTCTGTGCACTAACAACTAACTATCAGAATGCCATTTACAATAATACTAAAAAATAACAAAATGTTTAGGAATAAGCATACTCCTTACCAAGGAGATCAATTACCTGTACACTGAAAACTGTAAGACACTGGTGAAAGAAGTAGAAACAGCACAGTCAATTAGAAAGATATCCCATGTTAATGAATAGAAAAAATTAATACTGTTAAAATGTTCATACCAGCCAAAGCAATCTACAGATTCAATAACAATCCCAATAAAAATTCCAATGGCATTTTTCACAGAAATAGAAAAAAATTCTAAAATTTGTATGGAACCAAAAAAAAATCCAAATAGCCAAAGCAACCTTGAAAAAGAAGAACCAAGCTGGACATGTCACACTTCAGGATCTGGAATTATAATGCAAAGCTACAGTAATCAAAACAATATCATACCGACATATAAACAAACATACAGGTCAATTGAAAAGAGTAAAAAACCCAGAAATAAACCTACATTTACACGATCAATTAATCTTTGACAATCAGGAAAGAATATCCAATGAGGAAAACACAATCTCTTCAAAAAATGGTGTTGGTCCATTACATGCAAAAAAAATGAAACTGGACTATGTTTTTCCACCCTACACAAAAATAAATTCAAAATGGATTAAAGACCTAAAGGTGAAACTTGAAAACATAAAAATCCTAGAAGAAAGCACAGGCAGTATCTCTAACTCTGGCCTGGGCATAGCAACATTTTTCTAGATATGTCTCCTAAGGCAAGGAAAACAAAGAGTACAATAAGCTATTGGGATTACATAGAAATAAAAAGCTTCTGCACAGTGGAAAAAACAATCAACAAAATTAAAAGACAACCTATGGGATGAGAGAAGATATTTGCAAATGACATATCTGATAACGGGTTAGTATCCAATGAATATAAAGAACTTATACAAATCAACATTCCAGGGCACCTGGGTGGCTCAGTGGGTTAAAGCCTCTGTCTTCGGCTCAGGTCATGATCCCCGGGTTCTGGGATCGAGCCCCGCATCGGGCTCCCTGCTCAAGGGGGAGCCTGCTTCCCTTCCTCTCTGCCTGCCTCTCTGTCGACTTGGGTTCTCTGCCAAATAAATAAATAAATTTTTTTAAAAAAATCAACATTCCAAAAACAAATAATTCAATTAAAAGTGGGTAGAACACATTAACAAATATTTCCCCAAAAAGGACACATGAAAAGATGCTCAACATCACTCATTACCAGGGAAATGTAAATCAAAAGTACAATGAGATATCACCTCATACCTGTCAGAATGGCTAAAATCAAAACCTAAAGAAAAAATAAGTGTTCACAAGAGTACGGAGAAAGGGAAACGCTGTTTTGGTGGGAACACAAACTGTGCAGCCACTGAGGAAAACAGTATGGAGGTTTTCAAAAAGTTAAAAATAGAACTAGCTTAAGATCCAGGAATTGTACTGCTGGGTATTTACCTCCAAAGTACAAAAACACTAATTTCAAAGAATACATGTTTATAGCGGCAGAATCTATGTTTATAGCGGCATACCTACACTAGACAAGACATGGAAGCAGCCCAAGTGTTCACTGATTAATGAATGAATAAAGAAGGTGTAATATATACACACATATATGTGTGTGTGTGTATATATATATATATAATAAAATATTATTCAGCCATAAAAAAGAATGAAATCTTGTCATTTGCAATAACTTGAATGGAGCTAGAGAGTATAATGCTAAGTGAAATAAGGAAAGACAAATACCATATTATTTCACTCATATGTGGAATTTAAGAAACAAAACAAGCCAAGGAAAAAAAGAGACTAATCAAGAAACATACACTTAACTATAGCAAACAAACTGCTGGTTACCAGAGGGGAGATGGTTGGGGGGGATGGATGTAATAGGTGATGGGGATTAAAGAGTGTATCTGTTGTGATGAGCACTGGGTAACACATGGAATTGTTAGATCACTAGGTTGTACACCTCAAACTAATACAGCACTGTATGTTAACTATACAGAATTAAAATAGAAGAAAAAGGAAAAATTTAAAATAAAAATGTAAATAAATATGTAAACACATAAAATCTCCATGATGTGTGAAAAGTTATATAATAATTTGGATATTGTGACAATTATGCAAAACAAAATACATATGCACATACACACTGATACTTAAATTTATTTATCTATTTTTGAGTAATCTCTACACCCAATGTGGGGCTCAAACTCACAACCTAAGATCAAGAATTACATGCTCTACCAACTGAGCCAGTCAGCGCCCCCTGTACTTATTTATTTAAAGACTGCTCAGAGGGAAGCCTGCTTCTCCCTCTCCCACTCCCTCTGCTCATGTTCCCTCTCTTGCTGTCTCTCTGTCAAATAAATAAATAGAATTTAAAAACAAAGACTAGAAATACTGACATCAAAATTGCAATTGCCATGGTGTCTAAAGAAGGGTAAAGGAAACGAGAGGCTACTGTATAGTTTACTCTGTTAGTATGTCTCTGTGTTCCTCTACATCTCTATACTCTTCTAAAATATGTCTCTTTCAAAATGAGAATACATTCATATAACTTTGGGGCAATATATAGCTTTAAAATTATGCAGAAGGCAATTTTAAATTTGCATATTACTAATTAAAATATTGGTCTCTGGTGGCCTTAACTAATTAGAAGACATTATTTCATTTAATTCTTAATGTTTACATCATTGGATAATATGGAAAGACACCAAAAATGATAATGAAATCTATAAAAAGAATGGCTTTAATTTTTTTTTTATTTTTAAAAAAGATTTTATTTCTTTATTTGACAGAGATCACATGTAGGCAGAGCACCAGGCGGGGTGGTGGTGGGGGGATCAGGCTTCCCGCTGAGCAGAGAGCGTGATGCGGGGCTCTATCCCAGAACACTGAGATCCCGACCTGAGCCGAAGGCAGAGGCTTAACCCACCAAGCAACACAGGCGCCCCTGGCTTTAAATTTTAATGCCAGGTTAGTAAAATGAAAATAAAAATTGTTAGTACAATAAGGGATGACTAGATGACTCAGTTGGTTAAGGTCTGCCTTAGGCTCAGGTCATGATTTCAGGGTCCTGAAATTGAGCCCCACACTGGGCTCCCTAGCAGGGAGCCTGCTTCTCCCTCTCTCTCTGCCACTTCCCTGGCTTATTCTCTGAGTCTCTCTCTCAAACAAATAAAAACTTTTAAAAAAATTGTTAGTAAAATAAAAATTATGTAATATCATTGTTCTACATAAAAGTACATATCATTGTGGATAAAACCAGGAAGAAAAAGAATGAAAAGAGATCTGGTATCAGGCAAATAAGACTATTGCTTTTTGTTTTCCCCAAATTGGCTTTACTCTGGTTTACTTGCCTTACAATGAAAGATTCCATGGAAACAAAACGTGCAACATATTTTTATGAGAGAGAAATAATTAGTGTCCTCCATTTTTACACAGTTCTTACTTCTGAAAGTTGAGTATGAGATTCAGGAAATTAAGTTACAGGGAGAACTTCACACAGATGGTTATTAGTGAAGAATAAGAATTAGGTCACAGGTCTAATTAGCTCATAGACTAGAACAATCCAATGTTTATCTTACCTTCTAGTCATGCCAAGTAAGTGTTATCTTGGTATCCTGTTTCATAATACCTCATAACATAATAGATTTTCTTTATTTAATCAAGCCTAGAAGCTACTACAAATATTCCTAGTTTTTCTTACATTTTCTAGTCTCAACAGAACATACATTCTCACTATAGAATTTTGTATTTGCAGTTCATTCTTCATGTTGCTTCTTTTAACCCCCTTCCCTATATGGCGGGAAATGTGTGTATCTTTCCCATAAATTTCCTGCATATTGTCACATTTTGTTGATTTGAAGTCTGTTCAGGTTTTTACCTGTTACTAGGAAAAAGTGGTAACTTCCAGCTCCTTACATAGACAACTGTTGTCTGCTTTTTAGTTTCCATAAATATAGATGTATAATATGTATCTTTGATCTACCTATAAAGAATATAGTAACCCACAAAGAGAAATAACTTTTTGTTGAGAGTATGAGGCTTTGGAAATATTGACACCAATTTCAAGAGGAAATTTCCTTGTTTGCAATGAAGATAATTTTCAAAGCCAGCGACATGAGTGTCATGAGTTATAAACATGCAGGTCGTAGGAATTCCAAATGAGGGGGGATTTGTTCTTTGTATATAGATGGAAAGTAGTTAGGATGATGGTTATATTATTCATGTATTATGCTTTAGCATACATTATGTAATGTACTAATGTATGAATTCATTTTATTTTATTTATTTATTTATTTATTTATTTATTTATTTTAAAGATTTTATTTATTTATTTGACAGAGAGAGATTACAAGTAGGCAGAGAGGCAGGCAGAGAGAGAGAGGGGAAGCAGGCTCCCTGCCGAGCAGAGAGCCCGATGCGGGACTCGATCCCAGGATCCCGAGATCATGACCTGAGCTGAAGGCAGCGGCCCAACCCACTGAGCCACCCAGGCGCCCTGTATGAATTCATTTTAATCTGCACCCTAGGACCTGACACTTGAAGAACTCTGTCTAGAATTTTCATCCCAATGGTTAGGTAACATTTCAAGGACTCCAGTTAATAATCCATATACAGAGATGGCTACGTAAGAATTTCAAATATTAGGGCGCCTGGGTGGCTCAGTGGGTTAAGCCGCTGCCTTCGGCTCAGGTCATGATCTCAGGATCCTGGGATCGAGTCCCGCATCGGGCTCTCTGCTCAGCGGGGAGCCTGCTTCCTCCCCTCTCTCTCTCTGCCTGCCTCTCTGCCTACTTGTGATCTCTGTCAAATAAATAAATAAAATCTTTAAAAAAAAAGAATTTCAAATATTAAAGAAATTGATACTAGAGGTTTCTTTTCTTAGTATAAGAGATCAGTTTTCCCAATAAAATAAGAATTTAAAATACATGATTGACTAGAGGACTATTCAGCCTCTAGGACTATTGTATGAGAAAGGTATAGAAATGCCACACATTCTTGCTCTATTTGGACCTTTCTAGAGAATATTATGACTGACCGAGCTAGAACCCCAAAATTGTGGCTTCTACCTCCTAGTGAATCCTTCACAGCTGTGACATGTGAGAGTGTTTTATGAGTGGGAAGGAGATTTCCCCACACTTAACTAGAACAGGTTGTGACCACTCATTCATGGGTTATTGTAGTTGGGTCCAAGATTTGTTTTTAATGTAAAATACCATCTGGTGAAAGGACCTTATAGCTTCCATATACTTCTGACTGTTTCTGGTATTCACCGAAATACCTGAAACCTGCTAATGGGTCAAACTGGCTTAGGTCAATTCCTATCACCCTCTATCTGGAAAAGAATAAAAAGATATTCCAGAATCTCTGTTTTGAGGACTTTAGGGTCCCATCACTATTTTATTTTTATTTTTAACTTGGTTTAATATTAAAACTAGCCTCACTTGTAGGCAAAGGAAGTAACTACTGACTTGGTGGGTCAGTGGTAAGAAAAAGGTTCCCATGACATAGAATGCTTTTCCTGAACGAGAAGGGTGGGTGATTCCTGAAATTCCACCATCAGAACATCATGGCACTAATGTGTCTTATTCTGTTTCACACTTGTCTTTATTATTGTTGTTGTTGTTGTTGTTTTTACCAGAAAATCATATAACCAAGGAATAGATTCCTTTGGCATTTATCAATATTGTTTGTTAGAAAATTCTTTATTATTACTGTCTGCTTATGAGTGAGTAGTGAGGCACAGATGTGTAGGTATGAGGGTATGTATATGTTCTGGCTCTCACAGCATTTGAAAAGTATCTGAGTTACCAATGTTAAATTTGAGAAATTTCACACAAAAATTCAGATTTTTATTCCTACCCTAAAATCACTAATTATTATGGTCTCATGTCTTTTGTTTATTTAAACTGCTTCCCCCACACTCTGCACTTGAGCCCACTGGTTCTTTAAAATAGGATGCATCTAAAGCCACAATCCTTGCCTTAATTTTTCCACAAAGAAGATGTATCCATAGATAATAACACTAAGGAACTTGGATACATGAAACTGAACAGGGCACAAACATGCTCTACAGCAGAAGTTAACATGTAGTTTTGATGCCTATCCTTCCTGTTTCTTTTCTAATGCCATCCTCAGACTGAATGCTTCTAAACAAGTTTCTTTCAGCCTGGAAATAACGGGCTCCTTATCTGTGTTAATTTCCTTTTCTTAATTCAAATGAAAGCAGCTGAGTTTGATGAACTTTGTCACCAGAAAATAGCTCTGGTGCCTTCCCCCTACCCTTCTATTGTGGAATACAAACACAAAATGAAATAGTTCATTTGTACCAGCAGAACCATCTTCAGAAACAGCAAATTAGCTCTTTACTCCCAGGCACTCACACCTTTTTCAATCTAGTGCCTGGCATCTGGTAGGAATCAAGTGGAAAATCAAGCCTATCTGAAACAGCCAGAAAGCTGTTATATAAAGAGAGGAGAGCAGTGGCTGAGGCTATCAAGACCCACTTAACACCAGAGACATGCTCCCTCTACATGGCCTTATCATAACACAGAGAGCAAGATGCAGTGTGCTTTGCCAGTCCTTCTTCAACTCTCTGAGTTCTTAAATTGGAGTGTCTTACGGCTTAGTTCTTGGACGTCTTCCCTTCTTTACCTCCACCCATTCCTTGGTCAATGCATTGAATCTTGTGGACTTAAACACCATCTCTACATTATATCAGTATATTAAGAACTCCAACCCAACCTTTTCAGTGAACTCAAGATGCACATCCCTATTTGACAGCTCCCACTGGATGCCTAACTGGCATCTCAAATTGATCCCGGCAACGATAAAACTCATAATCATCCTCTCTTTCTTTTGCATCCTGCATCTAACCATCTTTAGGAAAACATGTTTTCTTTGCCTTAAATATCTCCCTAACCCAATCATTTCTCAACTCTTTGGTATGAGCCACCATCATGTCCCCCTTGAATTATTGCAAAGGCCTCCTAACTTGTCTTCCTGACCCCTCTTTTGGCATCCTCCACTGTTCTTTATTCTCATCATAGCACCCAGAGTAATCCTGTTGTCTTCTGCTCAAAATCTTTTAGTTTGTGTAAAAGGCAAATTTTTACAGCAATCTGTGAGACCCTGCACAATTCTGTCCTCTACCTTCCCATCGGCCATCATCTCTCTCTGACTTCATGAACTCCATCTAACTCCCTGTTCTCACTCGACTCCAAGCCACACGGCTGCCTTCCTATTCCTTGAACACAGTAGTCATGCTCCCAGTAGAGGACCTTTGTACCTGCTACTTCCTATGTTTGGAAGGTTGTTCCCTTCGATAGTTAGGTGCTCATTCCTTTGTCTCCTTTAAGCATTGTTCAGATGTTGCCTTCTTAATGAGGTCTTCTTTGACCAACTTAGTAAAATTATAATACCCACATTCCTATACTTTCTATTATTTATTCTCGATTCATTTTTCTCCAACACATTTACTGATTTCTAACCATGTGCTATGGATTGATTCATTTAGAAAAATTTTAATCACCTGCTTCCCTTCCAAAATATATAGGTTCTATGAAGGCAGACATTTTGCATGACATGTAGTAGAAGTTCAATAAATACTTGTAGGAGTGCCTAGGTGGCTCAGTCAGTCAAGTGTCTGACTCTTGAATTTGGCTCAGGATATAATCTCAGGGTCATGAGATAAAGCCCTGAATCAGGCTCTGTGCTTGGCAGAGTCTGCTTCTCTCTCTCCCTCTGCCCCCTACTCCCGCTCTCTCTCTCTCAAATAAATAAAATCTTTAAAAATAAATATTTATAAGAATAAAGAAAAACTCAGAAGACCTCTAATTTAATTTTGATCTAAAATCAGTTGTATGATTTCAGAAAAGTCATTTGATCATTCTGGGTCTCAGTGTGTTTGCCTATAAAAATGGGAAAAATAGAATAGGCGAGTGCTAAAAAAAAAAAAAAAAGAATAGGTGAGTGCTACTCAAATTTTACTGTGCATATAAATCACCTGAGGATAGTTTTGAAATGCCTGTTATAATTCAGTTGGTCTGATGTGCTGTCTGAGGTTCTGCATTTCTTTTTTTTTTTTTTTTAAGATTTTATTTATTTATTTGTCAGAGAGAGAGAGAGCCAGAGCGAGCATAGGCAGAGAGGCAGGCAGAGGCAGAGGGAGAAGCAGGCTCCCTGTGGAGCAAGGAGCCCAATGTGGGACTCGATCCCAGGACGCTGGGATCATGACCTGAGCCGAAGGCAGCTGCTTAACCAACTGAGCCACCCAGGCGTCCCAGGTTCTGCATTTCTAATACAGATGAGGCCAATGATGAGCATCCATGAAGCACACTCACTCCTCAAGTAGCAGAATGCTACATAATTATTAAGATTCCTTTCTTCTCTTTAATTCTGTAGCAGAGTTAGCAAACCACAATTGGTCACCTGTTTTTATAAATAAAGTTTTATTGGAGCACAGCCATGCATATAGATTTATATATTATCTATGACTGATTTCACACTACAATAGCAGAGTAGACTAGTTGCAACAGAGACCATATGTGTCTGCAAAACCAAAAATATCTGCCTTGTGTCCCTTCATACAACTTTACTGACTCCTCTACATAAGTGAGCTGATTTTGGCAATTAATTTGGAATCTGAATGTATTAACTACTGATTGTATTAACTACACGTTGTTATTCTAATTTTTCTTTTTTTTTTCTTTTCTTCTTTTTAAGGATGATTTATTTATTTGAGAGACAGAGAGCGCACAATGGGAGTGGCAGAGGGAGAGAGAGAATTTCAAAGAGACTCCATGGTGAGCACAGAGCCCATTGCGGGGCTCAATCTCAGGCCTTGAGATCATGACCTGAGCTGAAACTAAGAGTCAGATGCTCAAACGACTGAGACATCCAGGCACCCTATTTGTTTTTTCTTAATTACTTTATTTTGTCTCTTCAACAAAGCTTTAATGTCCTCCAAGAGATAAGTCACGCCATGTGCTTCTTTGACATACATGTGAGCATATTGTTGGAAAAATCTAAAGCTGAACCTGACCTTAGTGGCCAGCTAGTCTAACTAGGATTTAAAGGCCTAGAAGTGTGAAGTGATTTTCAATGTCAGCTAAGAGTTGAGACAGGCATCAGACCTAGCTTTCACCTTCCTTGGGCCATAGGAGCCTCTCATTTGACTTTCTGGGTCTTAAATGAAACATATTCTCATTCTGCTTCCACCAGGATGGTGTAAGTGGTCCCAGGATGAACATTAACAATCACTTATCCAATGACCCAAAATGAACTGAGAAAGCTTACCAGGTTTGAGGATCTTCTTGGAAAATAACCCAGCCTAAGAAAGTACAGGGTCAAGGTCAACAAAGTCTACAGGAAAGGGAAGAGGCAGGGACTGAATGTGGACCAGTCAGATCACCCTTTCAAGACCAAGGTACTTATTCCCCTAGTTGCCCAAATCATTGGCTACAGACCACTCCCAGCTGAATCTTTCCTTGGGACTTGCCCTCAGCTGAAAAGGACCACCTCACCCAAGGTTATGTCTCTGCCCTGGCACAACCCACATCCAGTGAGTTGCATGATGTGGGGGGACAAGTCCCTGCTCCTTGCCTCAGCTGGGGACATCTCTGAAGGGCCTCCCCTGCAAGTGCAGTCAGTTTACCTTCCCCTTTTTCCCAGGCTAGCTTCTTCATCTCCCCTCACACAAGGGGTGAGTCTTCAGCGCACTCCCCATACAGAAGCTACACACAAATCTTCCATGTCTGCTTCCAGAAAACCAGTAACTATCACCTGACCCACTCTCAGACTCAGTCACTGTGGATTCATGCAAGTGAAGAGTAAATGTAATGAGGGAATAGAAACAAACAAACAAAAAATCTCTTCTATCAAAGTCACTGCGGCATTGAATTGCTTTGAGTTCAAGGAGGAACCAACCGGATTAAAAGCGTTGGTGCCAAGCACTTGAGCGGTAACTTGAGACTCTGTGTGGCATTACAGGCAACAGGACTGTGCCAGCAGCTTCCCAGTGGTGGCAAAATTCCCTTCCTGCTTGACCTCAGGGACTGGCTTAGGAGCTGGCAGTCTTGCTGACAGACATCACCCCAGTATGCAGAAAGCAGGGGAGAAGAGCCTCAGATAGGGCGGCCAAGAGGGCTGCATTCAGTTGCACAGAAAGCATCCCCTGAGGTGTCCTAAAAACAGTTGGCCAGGTGGGGGAGGAGGAATAAAGGGGTATAGTTCCTGCAGCGTTAGATAGGGCTGAGCCAGAGAAATATGATTTGGGTAAGAGCATGATCTTATTTATACTCCTCCGATGGTGTGGCCTGGGGAGACATTGGCTAAGACTCATGGCTTCTTTCATTATACCCCGTTGCTCTATTAAATTCTATTCCCTGCACCTTCAGAGCAAATAATTCCACATAACACTGTCTGCTTTCTTTGATCCATGTGACTGGAAGGATGAATCGTCAGCTCCCCTCCCCCCAACTAACCCTGCTATAGCCCAAGGCACAATCAATTTCAATATGCAGGGAAAATAGACCACACAGGATCTATGGCCTCCCAACAGGGACCTGACATATTAACTGTTGTAATGCCTCTAATTCAGTCTATTTACTTTGGGATAGGCCTGTCTCTCCTGCTCATCATTTTAACCCATACATCGGCTGTGTCATGACTGTTTAGAGTGATGGGGGTGATCCTCCGGGCAGAGTCATGAGAAGCCTGATGAGGGAACATCCACAGCGAGCCCACGTCGCTTCAGGGTAATGATGACTAATTCCATTCACGTCCCTCACCCCTGCCTCAAAATCTGCTCCTGCCTTTTAAACTGACGTCTGTCGGAGGGAACGAGACTCTGTGGTGTCACTGCTTGATGCATTGGCCCCGTGGAGGCACTCCTTCTTGTCAGGAAGGGAGACAAGTAAGAGGCGTGAAGAATAGCAGGGGAGGGGGAGGGGAGCCCTTTGGGAAGATGAAAAATGAGCAGGGAGAGAAGGAGAAACATCCTCAACCAAACGCCACTATTTTGATTTGAACACTTTTACAGCTTTTCTGACACAGAAGCAGACTATTGAGATGATCTCACCACATGTATGTCACAGTCCTAAAGAGCGCAAGTTGGTGTGTTTTTCAGAAAGGATCCCTGCAGAAAAGTAAGGAAGCGGGGACTGGTGATTCTATAAAGGCAACCCTGCCCTTTAAAGGGCTTAGAACCTGCAAGCAGATCTTGACCTTGGAGGCCCTTTTAATTAGCCACCGGGAAAGACTGTAACTCCACGGAACCTATCTCTAGATCATCCATGTTGAGGTGGTAGTGACGTAATTCATTGTCTTTATATAACAAATGATGGGTGTGCTTGAGGTCGGGCTTGAAAATGGGAAAAATAACCCCACTGCTTCACTTGACTAACCAAAGAAAGGGGGAGGGAGAACCACATAAAAATAAAATTAAAAAACCAAAATTTTTTTCCCACCTTAAGTTCTGCTTTAATTATTCTTTTATTTGAGAGGATTTTTCTCCTTCTCCTTTTGTTTTTGTTTAAACTGTGAACGTCTGTAAGTTCTAGAAGACAAGCAGATTCAAGCTCGGGTTTGGCAGAATCTCCTATCCTTGGACAGTATGGTAAAAGGTGACTCATTAATTTCATGAATCTAGAAATGTTTATGTCCCTCATCTGAAATGAATGGTCAATGTTAACTATCCTGGAATCAAAATTTAAAAAAAACAAATAAATAAAACGAATGGTCAAACATTACAATTTTCTTATTACATGGACAAATCTCTGTGACTTAAAAAAAAATATTATTCCATAAATTTGGATTAATGAACCCACAAAGGAAGCCATGTTTGAGAGAGCCGGTTAATGTTTGGATTATCCTGTCCTCATCTCTCATCGTAGAATACGTTCTGGCTCAAAAGTGATTCCCCAGCAAGCCCAGAAAAAGCCTGAGGGAGTCTGGCCCAGTTCCCAGGCATTTTGGTTGGGTGATTCTCAGGAGGCCAGGGTGTTCCTGAGACTAACCGAGGCAGCTCACTGCTGGCCGAGATGAGTTCTGAAATAGTGATCTGGAATTATGCCCTGTCAGTCCTGGAGAAAACCCAAAGCCATAGATCTGCTTTAGAATGAGTCTGATCTTCTGCCAGCAGGGACAGCTGAGGTCAAGGGGAGGTTTTCAAGGTCTTTTTTTGTACTCGGAAGAGCTCCCTAGTTTCTTTAAGCCCCCACAGAGCATGGCCAGGAGCAAGAAGGTATGGATGAGTAACATTTCACCACAGCCTGACCTGCTTAGGCAGAGGGCTTGGTTCATGTCCTTTGGCTTGTGCCTCTGGCACACCCAGGACAACAAATACTGACAACATTTATTACCATTCACTGAAGAACTTCTCTGCCAGGCACAGGGCTCGCCTAATTACAAAACAAGGAAGGTAAAAATTATTGTCCCTTTGCTTGCTGGTCTTTCCTGTCTGGACTGCAAACTCTTTGTGGAGGAGGTATTCTCTTTTATATTGGTCTTCTATTCTCTAATCAGGGAGTCTGGCAAGAGTAGGAACTTGGTAAAGATTTAATAAGTTCAAGAGGGTCACATAAGATAACCAAGTTCATACAACCAGCAAATAGCAGAGTCAAGATTCAAACCTAGATCATTGTGGGAAGTAGACACCTGTTTCTGACCCTATCTTGCCTTTGCCCTCTCTGGGGTGGAACAGACCAATCTGACTTAGGTGCACACTTCTTGAAGAGGTAAAGACCTCAAGAAAAGTGGAAAGAATCTGCTCCCAAAGAGAACAGCAATCCTGACATTATCAGTACTTCTGCTGTGCCCAGAATGTGGCCTAAAAGTGTAATTCATCAAGATGTTGTAAGGCTGCTTCTTCTGACAAACACAGACATTGGAGTGGGAGGGGGGAGTTGTCTGCCAGCCAGGTCATTCTGCTTGGATTTCTGATTTTCTCCTGAGCACTAATAGGTAGATAATTTACTTACAAACCCAGTTTGTTAACCTATTTCTTGTGACTTTAATAAAATGATTGGATGTGGGATTGAGTCAGGGCTATGAGCCCATAAGAATACTAATGACAGTATTGTAGTTTTACTTGTCATAGTTTACAAAGAATTTCCACATACATCTTCTTATTTTGGTATCAAAACTATAGGTGGAGCAAGGCAGGGAGGGTATTATTATACATATCATATGGGTGAGAAAACCAAAATTCAGGGAGAGAGAGAGACTGCATGATCTGTCTGAAGTTACGTAGCTAATAAAAGGAGGATCAAAATTCAGATTCGGACTCCAGGTTACTGTTCTTGTTAACTTCACCAGTGGTTCCCAGCCCTGCTAGAGACTAGAATGATTTAGAGATTCTCATTCAGTAGGTCTGGGATCAGGTCTAGGCAACAGTATTTTCAAAAACAAACCCAGATATTTGTGCAGCCAGGGCTGAGAAGCAACACACTCCATGATCTCATCTGCTAACCATCAGCACAGTGGGTCAGACATAAACTGGGACCTACCATTTTGTCACTCGAACAGAAAGAAGCATCTCGATCATAACCTAATATTTGCACAATTATTGATACAAGACAGTAGTTTCACAAGGGCTATTATTTTTCAAGACACCTTACAGGTAGTTTGTCATTATTTAGTGTTTGTAAAACTGAAAATTTAATTATTGAATTTATGACTATTCTCTCCACTACTAACTGCATACAGAAAAATTTTCTAGGGATAGAAACCATGTCTAATTAACCTAAGGGTTATCTAGACTAATGAAAAGAAGACAGAAAAGCAACTTAATGAGTCCAATTATTTCTTTCAAGCCCAGAAAGGGCATTAGCAACATGCTTCCCTTGGACACAAAGCAGATAGACCTCCTTCCCAGCCTACTTGCAGTCTCCCCCGCCCCTCACTGCCCCAGCCAACTGAGGCTTAGCTCAAGACAGAGTAAGGTGGTAGCTACTAATGATGGAGGTTGCTGTTTTTGATGATTCCCAAAAAGTAAAAAGAAGATGGACAGAATTAGAATCATGTAAAGCAGAGAAGAACCAAAATTAGTTAAGATCACTATTATAGCATTGTTGACTGTATTAGTCAAGATAACCAGGCTATCCTACAGTAGCGACAACACAAAGTTCTCCATGGTTTGATATTACTGAGGCACGCTATATGACCCATATGAGGGGACATAGGGAGGAGCTTTTGCTCCAGTCACCCTGTGACACAGAGGGCCATATTCTTGGGATTAGCCATCTGGAACATATAGCCTTCTCAGTTGGGAAGAGAGGGGAAGAGAGAAAGGAAGATTGGAAATTGTTCATGGGCTTTTCCCTTTTTTTTGCTCTGTAATTGAGACACATATACTCACATTTTCCTGGCCCCACAAACTGGTCACATTACCCTTTCCTACTTGCAAGCAGACCAGCAAATACAGAGTAAATGTGCAGAATTTGGTTGGGCAATACTTTTTCTGCCGCAAGCTTCTAAAATGTCATATATATACATATACAACTTTTCCCAATATTTTGACCTAGACTTGTTCTCTAAGATACCTAAAGTGAGTTTTTCTACCTTTTCCCAAGGAGGACCAAATTTGTCCTCAACCGTGGTTCCTGGCGGACTCAGTTGGTAGAGCATGAAACTCTTGATCTCAGGGTAGTGAGTTCGAGCCCCACACTGGGTGTAGAGACTATTTAAAAAAAAAAAAAAAATCTTAGGGCGCCCGGGTGGCTCAGTGGGTTAAGCCTCTGCCTTCAGCTGAGGTCATGATCTCAGGGTCCTGGGATCAAGTCCCTCATCAGGCTCTCTGCTCAGAGGGAAGCCTGCTTCCCTACCCTCTGCCTGGTGCTTCCCTCTCTATCTCCACCTGCCTCTCTGCCTACTTGTGATATCTCTGTCTCTGTCAAATAAATAAAATCTTTGAAAAAAGATCTTAAAAAAATTTTCTCCTCAAATACTTATCCTCAGGATGGAAGTCATAGAAGGGCTGTTGACAAACTATCGCTCATGCCTACAAAAAGTAGGATGAGTAATAAAAGACTTATCCTATTGGGGAAGGTGACTACATAGCAGTCCTGGTGCCTTTCACGTCTATTTCTCCATGTGTTTATGCATTCATTCTTCATGGATTTTATCCTAGAATTTAAAAAGTAGAATAGGCTTGCATTATACAACTAATACACAGTCATGCCTAGATTTGGTAGCGTCTTGAGCGCCCTTCCAATCCCACTAAAGAAGTGGAGTTAGAAGATTAATTTAGATGAGCCAAGTTTTGCACAGTTGAAGAAAATCCATAACAAAGAATAAACTAGACAATTTTGAAAAGAGCATCACATTAGTTTCTCCAGAATGCTATGTGCTGAGTTCTCAGGAAGCTTTCTGCTTAATGAGGTACCCCTAGGAGAAAATAAGAGATCTTTCACAGTATCTCCTTTTGGCAGCATTGTTCCCAGTATCCAAGGTTCTCTTCATAGGAGTAATCAGGCCAACAGAAAGCCAGCAAGACAATTTGATAATTTTGAGACGGTTTTTGAAATACTCCACAATTACAATGAGCAAGCTTCGGGATAGCTCCTCTTCCAAAGGAGCTATTTATAGTAGCTTTTTCCCTGACAATTGGGCCCTGGAGCTTTGTTAAGGGTGGAGAATTCCATATGGAAGAAAAATGGAGTTGAAAAAAAAAATTTCAAATGATGCTGATCAACTTTTAGAGTTCTGAAGGAATATTACAACTTTCTTTCTTTATCACAATGAAAGGTAGATAAAACCTGTATCTGTTATAAACAAGCAAGATTTTATTTTTTTAAAGAGTCAAATGTACTAATGAATAGTGTTGCATTAGTGCCTTGGAGGAACCAAGTCTTTGATTTCTCTAATTGATTAAAATACACTTTGGAAAAAAAATCTCACAAAGGAAAACAATGGTTTGTTGAAATATTTTAAATGAATTGATCCAGATCAACACCGCCATACACAAAACCTATGTAAGCTATTCCATCATGACATTTTCTTTTTCATCAGAAATAGGATGTTTTGCACATAAGAAATGTAAGAACCACCCAGTTCTTATTGATAAGTGTTTAGAACAGTGGTTCTCACCCCTGGCTGTATTTAAAAGCACTTAGGGAGCTTTGAGAGACTAGTGATGATTGAGCCCTGCCTAGACCACTTAAGTCAGAGGCCCTGCAAATGAGGCTCAGATGCTGAGTTTTGAGTGTTCCCTAAGGATTGAATCCATAATCTGGGTTGACAACCACAGACATAGAAAGCTTCCTTATCTCCCCAGCTGGCAGCAATAACACATTCTCCAAACTTCCTGTTTTTATATTGTCTACTGTTTATAAAAAGTAGATGTATCCAAATCACTTCTTCCCCCTTAAAGAATAAGTTCTTGGAAGGGGGGATGCTACGTCCAATTCAGCTTCGTGTTTCTATAGGTTCTAGAAGGCTCTGGCAGGCACCATGCTGAAAGAGTATGAAATGATTGAGTGGCATAGTGTCGGACCGGCTACTCCCGGATTTTTAAATTCATAAACGCTAAGGAGTCCCTTTCAATGGTGTAGCAAAGTGATGATCTATGAGGAAATAAAAAGTGAAGAATTAAGGTTGGTGATTTGGTGATTCTTGCTCAGGTAACATCTTAAATCTCACTGCAGGTAATTCTCTTGATGTGTTCTTGGAGGCAAAAACACAAATGCTGTGATGATTTTCTTCAAAGACATTCTTGGATAGCATGATCTGCTGTAACTTTACAGCTGTCCTAAAAACAATAATATTGATGGGTGGAAAGGAGCTACTTAGAAGCTAGACATTTTGGGGGAGCCCGGTGGCTCAGTCAATGAAGCAAGGTCTGCATTTGGCTCAAATGATGATCCTGGGACCTTGGGATAGAGTATTGGGCTCCCTCCTCATAGGAAGCCTGTTTCTCCCTCTCCCTCTGCCTGTCATTCCCCCTGCTTGTGATCTCTCTCTGTCAAATAAATAAATAAAATCTTTTAAAAAATTTTTTTAAAAGCTAGATTTTTTTTTCACTAGGAGCTATAATTTTTTTAAAAAGCTTTCAAT
Source organism: Neogale vison (assembly GCF_020171115.1). NCBI lineage: Eukaryota > Metazoa > Chordata > Mammalia > Carnivora > Mustelidae > Neogale > Neogale vison. The sequence continues at coordinate 81,888,287 of NC_058099.1, forward strand.
ATACAGTTGTATTTTGCTATTGTAAACTAAATATAATCAATGAATCTATCAAAATTGATCAAAATGAAAATGTTTATTTCTCTGTTATCTTTCTTTTGGTTTACACATTCAACAATCCACTTTTTGTTGTCATTATCATTTATCTTGTCTAGGCAACTAACTTGCAACACAGCTCACAACTGATAACTCTAGTCAAAGGAACCCTGTTACCTGGTGAACCAGATCCTCAACCAAGACAGCTTCATATTCCCCAGCAGGGGCAATTGCTCTTGTCTTCACAGTTAGAGAGTTACCAATCCTTACTGCCTTTTTTTTTTTTTAAGATTTTTATTTAATTATCAGAGAGACAGAGAGAGAGAGAGAGAGAGAGAGACCACGCACAAGCAGGGGGAGAAGCAGACCGAGAGGGAAGCCGGCTCCCCGCTGAGCAAGGAGCCTGACGTGGGACTCGATGCCAGGACACCGGAATCATGACCTGAGCAGAAGGCCACCACTTAACCAACTGAGCCACCCAGGTGTCCCTTCTTACTGCATTTTAAACACCAGTAGTTTTGTAGTATAGTTGTTCATACAGTAAGTCATCCCAGCACCATATTCAAGATTTTTGCCCTATATTTACAACTCCTGTACTATTTATAACTTGTTTTAATATTTTTAAAAGAGTTCACTGTCAATTAAATGGATTTCAAAAGAGAACCTTCAAATCACTCTCATAAACAGAAGAGGATTCCAATAGAAAATATATAAATCTTAAAATATAACATTTGTTCATCCTGCATACCATCAATTGAATGAGAACCATCGGGCAATGGGAAACACCAGCCAAAGTCAAACTATGTTCCTTAATTAACAATTGCATCATCAATACACCACTTTGCCAAAATGCCTGAATTTAGAAACATCTCCAAAGTTTAATGAATACTTTAATGAAACTTAGATGAGCAGAAGAAAAGAAAACTGGCTATTTCCAGTCTCCTGAGGAAGCAAGTAGTTAAACTTTAATAAATCACATGGAGAGGAGGACCACAGAACTCCCAACATGCTCCTTGGAGGCATTTTACTGACGACCAAGCCGAGCTCATAACATCCAGGCAAACAGATAAGAGAATATGGAGCACCTTAGCAGTTATCACACTTTGTAATCAATGATTTATGTGCTTGTTTTTCCTTTGTTCACTGGTTTACTAATAGCTGTTAGACCACTTCTCTAACTTCTGTGAGAGCAAGGACCACATTCACTATTAGAGTCCCCAGGATGGGTGTGTAGTAATCACTAAATTAATGTTTGTTAAAGAAATGATGCAATATTCTCTCTCACTTTTTCAAAAAAATCTCCCCTTCCAAAGCAAATGTCCTCTTAACTCCCATTGTACTCTGGTCTGAAACATACAGCTCAAAACTCCACTCGGCATCCACATTTTCATATAGCTCTTCCAGCAACCCCCAAACCTACTCTGTCTCCTGCTCCCAACCCCCACTGCATCTTCTTCCCCACATCAGGAGCTCATTGGCTAGTATTCTATGGCAGTTTACTTCTCTACTCAGGCAAGCTTTGGTGAGCACCCGGGGACCCAGCTCCCAGACTTTCAGGAGGCTGTGTCATAGGAGATGGTAACAATGATCAGAAAACATTTTGCTGCTCACATTATAATCCAGAGCAACAGAAAGCAAAGGATTGGCTTGGCTTTATGACGTCAAGGAATACAAATGGGAGAAGACTTGGCAAGTATCCTGAGTGACTTAGCAAAGAGCTTACCTGCTGAAACAGTAAGTACCTTCAATGCTCCTTTCCCCACCCCCCTTCCATTCATTCTTGTTGTCATCACTAGCATCACCCTGACAAGGAACCTAGGGAAACTAGGGCAAAGGAGAAGCACCAGGAGAGGGAGAGGGAGAGATGGAGAGAGAGAGAGAGAAAGAGGAGAGAGAGGTGGGGAGGTGGGGGTGGGGAATGAGAAACACCCTGCTCTCCAATACCCAGAAAAAAATTTGTTTTTAATTCCCTGGCTCTCCCAGATAGAGACTGCTGCTAGCATTTAAGATAAGATTAGCTGGTGTTGTGCTATCAGCACCTCCACATTTTCCCTGCAGGGATTCCTTCTGACAGGCTGAAGCTGGAGGCATGTCTCAGGATTAACGGGAACTAATGATTATACACTAAAGCTTTGGAACTGTTGGACTAATAGGATTAAGCAATAGCAGATGCAGGTCCCCGTTCAGGTTAAAAATGCACTTTTTACATTACAAAGTCAGACAGATCCCTTTGAACATGCAATGAATATGGATGTTTTCAATTATCACAGTCTTCCAGGGCTATACGATATGGTAAATTAATCCCTTTAGAACATCGGAAACAGGACAAAATAGCCTTCTTGAAGCTGAAATCCCTCGTTTTAGATTTCCTTTCATGGGGATAAGCAGCGGTGCACCTCACATAATTAATCTTATTACAAACAGAGAGAAAGGGAAATTTTTTTTAAATGTGTAAAAATTGTTCAAATGTTTGAGAAACTCGGGGAAAAAAAGCACTTTGAAAACAACATCTCTTAATTAATTTCCAAAGAGTCAAAAATACAAACATAAGGCATGACAAGCCAATGTCTGGATGTGTGTCAGGTTGGGTTTGTATTTCTCTATGCCTCAGGCCGTCAGTGCAACAAGGAGGAAGGGAAAAAAATTAAGGTCACTTAAAAAAATGAACAAAATAATAACTGCCAGTAGAAAGCACTATTTCTAAGATATTTGAGTTGATCTGATCTTACACTGCAGGTCCTGGGAAGCAAGGGGAGGGAAAAGGGCATAGTGAGATATTTATATTTTGTTGCTGCACGAAAGGGTCTCTGCTTCCCCGTAGATAAAACCATCCCTCAGAATAGCTGACGAGTAAATCCCCATTACTGCAATTAAGTGGGGCTGGTTGTGGACATTAGTAGCAGTGTGAGCCTCAAGAGTTCCGTGTGTCTGACTGACTTTGACGGGAGGGTTGGGGGGGAGAGAAACACAACTATTTATGGAGAGGACTTTCCAGAGAAAGCTGTTTGAGCTGCCAGCAGGAAATGGAAGTCGTTTTACAACAACTGGAATAAAGCAGGCTCATGATCATGGGTTTAATTCTTGAAAATTCTAAAACCAAGCATGTTTCTATTTGGCCTAGGGAAAATGGTATTAACTGTGTTTAACTGGCCCTAGTCTCATACTGCCTCATGGCACCCACCGACCGCACAATGTGGGCAAACTCATCACATGGAACGCCATTCTTTTAAATATTGCAAAATGAAAGGGAGGAAGAAAGAAGGCAGACCATACCAGGTTCCTCCACAGAGTCCATTTGTGGTTTTTTATTATGCTTAATGTGACTTCTTTCTGGGAAACTACACGGATGCTTCCATCCGGGATTCAAATAAAATCTGAATGAAACTAACAGGACAACAGAAAGAAAATGGGATAGAACTTTGAAGCGAATGGTCTGTAAGTCAATCAAAGACAGTCAAGTGTCAAACTTCTTCAGTTTCCCAGATGATCTCTGGATATTGACTAGATTTTTTATGAAGAACAGAAGTCTAATGTGCCTGCTCTGTAAATACTGCTTGGACAGACTAAAATACCTAAACTAAAGATGTTAGGAAACTTTTATAAACATTCTTATTTTTCAAACTTTTGATTGAAAAAAGTCAATTCTTGGCAGAATGAAATGAAATTGCTATTTTAACTGGACTCACTTGGTATTCTTTTTTTTTTTTTCCTTTGCTTCTCTGTCAGTTCACAACAAATTCAGAAGATACAAGCTGATTTTCAGATACTTTACTGCTACCCCCAGTAAGAGGCATCAAGGAAGTTGTCACGTTAAATATGAATGTTTTCTCCTTTCTTGGAAGGAAACAGCAATTGATTACTTTTTCAAATGGACTTAATCTCCCGTAATCATCATGCATATTTCAATGACATATACTGAGACAAGGGCCACTCAGTTGTCACGTGAGTGTGAATCACCTGGGATTGTCCTTAAAATGGAGCTGTAGTTGCAAAGTTCCTGGGCGGAACCCTAGAGCTGCATTTTCAGCTAGTTCCCAGGTCATACAAATGCTGAAGGCCCAGAGGGCCACACCTTGAAGCACAACAAGTCCTTAAGACACCAAAGCCACTGAATGAATGATGTGTTCGAGTCAGACTTGTGGGAATCAAACCTACCGACTCCATGCACTGCTTTCCTAATGAAACACAAAGTTATCGACATAGGAGTGAATTTGACAATCCAAATACCCCATTTCTTGACCTTTTTCCTAAATATTGAATCTTCTATTCTACCAGGCATATCCTTAATTGGTTTAGTTATTTGCCCTCTAAAACTACTTTATGATAAATTATATGAGAAGCTTCTTAACTATCGTCTTAATGAATTGCAAGTCCATTACAATTTTTGCTCTTCTTCAACCACCTTAAAAACCGACACACTAATTCTATCATTTTCAAGTCAAGTTTATCGGAATGCTATCACATCTAGAGGCATTTTATATATTATGCCAGTTTGATCTGCAATATGCACATTTAAAATTCCTATTAGCTGCTAGACTATTTTCAACAGTAAACAAACTAGTTCTCATATTAATACTGAATGATGTTCCCTCCAAAATTTTAAATAAAATCTTATTTTTTCCTCAAATTCAATGCATTTAACAATTCTTATTTGGTATTACGTAGCCCTGTATATAACCTTGGCATGGAGAAGGAAGATGGTGGAGAAGAAAGCATTGATATAATGACTGCAAACCTTATCTTCACCCTCCAACAGTTCTTGTACTGGGAGGAGAAGCAGAAAGAAACACACATTTACAAATCACTGTCATCTATACCACAGTAAAGGTGAATCCAAAGTCTAACCAGAGCAAGACGTAAGTAAACAACTGTAGAGGAGCACTGGAGAGAGTTATCGTAAAGAAAATAAAATATAAGAAAAGTTTTGAAGGAGGAGAAGTCCAGGGAAGTGCAAGGAAAGAAATTAAAAACACATTCCATTAACACAAAAATGGTAACATTAAATGAAACAGCCTCATATAAGAAGATCAGGATGGAGGCATAATACTCCATAGTGTATATGGACCACATCTTCCTTATCCATTCATCCGTTGAAGGGTATCTTGGTTCTTTTCAACAGTTTGGAGACCATGGCCATTGCTGCTATAAATATTTGGGTACAGATGGCCCTTCTTTTCACTACATCTGTATCTTTGGGGTAAATACCCAGTAGTGCAATTGCAGGGTCATAGGGAAGCTCTATTTTTAATTTCTAGAGGAATCGCCACACTGTTCTCCAAAGTGGCTCACCAACTTGCATTCCAACCAACATGGGGAGATGGAGAGGAGAAGGGAGTTGAGGGAAACTGGAAGGGGAGTTGAACCATGAGAGACTATGGACAGTGAAAAACAACCCGAGGGTTATGAAGGGGGAGAGGGTGTGAGGTTGGGGGAACCAGTTGGTGGGTATTGGGAAGGGCACGTAGTGTATGGAGCACTGGGTGTGGTGCAAAACAATGAATACTGTTACGCTGAAAAGAAATTTAAAAAATTAAATTAAATTAAATTAAATTAAAAAAAAGAAGAAGATTAGGATGGCTTCAAAGCATTTGGGGCTGCATATTTCAGCCCACCACAGAATCCTTGCTACAACAAAGGTTTTGAGTAAAGAAGGCTCAAAATAGACACGTTCTCTGCTTCATTTCCTCCGCTACGCTCTCTAGGGAATAGTAGTAACATAGACTATAGAATTAAGGTGGTATCTTCTGGCCCCTTTGGCTTCAGCACAAGCCTATGTTTACAGTACTCTTGCATGGGGGTTAACACTTAGAATTTCTAAGCCAGTTTGTGAAGTTTTATGACCTCAAGAAAGATAGGACTGCCAAAACATGGCACTCTGGGAACCACTGGGGCACAGGCTTTCTATCCTTACAACGTAAGTCCCTAGGATGGTGCAAATCAAAAAGAATCGTAGTCTTCTCCTCCTGTCTTAAACTTTGGGCTGTGTGACAAATAACAGTAATGGTAATACAATCTGATACAACACTCAAGAGAGCTCCAAAGTGACTTAAAGTTTTCAATTAGCAATAATCGCGCCTCAGATAAACCTCATTGGCTACGATACTGCCACTGCGCAAAGTGACTTAAAAAACTCATTCCTCAGCCACCAATCACATTGTCAGCATGATCTTCATCAGTTTAAAGAGGTAAAAGATAACAAAGGGAATGTGTGCTGCCTTCAAAAAAAGTACAGATTAGCTGTGAAGGTAAGACACGAATATATGAGAGAGGGTCCATGATAACAGATTTGACCCTTATAATTTGGAAAGATTAGACCTAACAAATTGACATGGCAGATGAAAGTCTTTGCATACTTAGCACTCACATCACACAAAGTGTAATATAAAATAGGAAATAAGTTATTACAGTTCTTGTAATAGGCATGCATTGGATCTAAAGACAACAAGTGAACAGTGAAAAGAAAGGTTATGCCATCAAAAGGATTATTAGAGCCCTTCATGTGCAGTTAGGCACACAAAAGAAGATGCCTTGAAACCCTGCAGTTAAAAGTATGTCTGTTTGTCACAACCGCTTTAAATGCATGCAGTTTTTAAATAAAGTTTTATTGGGGCACCTGGGTGGCTCAGTCAGTTAAGCTCCTGACTCTTCCTTTCGGCTCAGGTTATGATCTCGCTGTTGTGGGATGGAGCCCTGAGTCAGGCTCTGTGCTCAGTGTGGAGTCTGCTTCAAATTCTTCCTCCTTTACCCTCTCACTCAGTCTCTCTCTCAAATAAATAAAATCCAAATAAATAAATAAAGTTTTATTATTAACCCACGTGTTCTGTTCCATTTCTCTAATCGCCATCCCGTTCTTCCCTTTTCTTTGCGGTCCATTGTGGCTGTTGTCTTTGAACTATGTGCCTTTTTCTGTGAGGCTGGAAATAACTGAATCCTCGGTGACTTAAACCCTCTGAACCCTGTCCTCCCTGGTGCCTCAATCCCTCTTTAAGTGGCTGGCAGACCCTTCTTTCCAATCAGAGATATTCATTACATAAGTGATTAGGAAGCACAGTAGATGTGGCTAATTGTTCAAGGGCCAAGAAAGGGACAATTAAATGCATCTTATCTGAAGCTCTCATTGATTGTTAGTAATGCGTTAAATGTTGCCCTGGTGCCTTGAACTAGTTAATGATATTCAACTTGTAAGTAGAGTGACTTTAGGGAGAAACTAACTCGATATTATTTTTCCACAGGGCTCAAAACCTTTTGCACAAAAGCCAGCCAAATGTTCCTAATTCTAAGCAACATGTTATTTTAGCCTTTGTGATGATGACTCAACACTGAGCCTTGCTGCTATGTGAGACTCCAACAGAGATGACATTTTGCAATCCAGAGAGGCAACATGTCCCCTATCTGGGGGCAGACTGAGAAATAGTTCACTTTAAATGGGCCTCTAAACAGCTGTCAGGTCAGAATAACTGTAAGTCATTACCTATCTGAGCCATGTTGAACCAGTGACTTTTAAGTGGTGAAAATCTCTGTATCATGTTACTAATCTCACTGGCCAACGGTGGCTGTGTCAACAAGCAACATTCCCTCTTAGTAAGCGGGCAAAAATAATACACAGCCCATGATTTGGAAGTTGGAGGAGCAGTTGAGAGGTTGAAAAGTTCAGGAAGCGTGGAAGTCGAAAATACGCCTCCTCAGAGCTTTGCCTCGGAATGATTCACAACTGTCTTTAAATCACAATGTGCCACAAAAGAATTCACCCCAACTTCTGACCTGCTAATGTTTAGCCATGCAGACCTTCCCCTACAAAGACACATAAGCTGCTTTCCTCCAGTCATAATTAGCTGTAGAGGTTGTACCCAATTTCCTGACCAATTAGCAGCTCAAGGGTCTAAAATTAAAGAAATGGGGAGCAGCTGGTAAGTCTCTTACTATGATTACTTATAAACCCTTCAAATCTAGACTCAAAGAGCTTCCCTATAGTTTGCTCAATTGATTAACTTCGACTGGTTTATCACTAAACCATTCATTTACTTTAACAATCCACTAAAGCCTTAGATAAAATGCATTTCATGTCTCTTCTTGGGCCTTTAATAATTAGCTGTGTCTACTATTTCTTTTAATCTCTCATTTAATGAGCACCTCCAATCTTTAATAATTTAAAAGGATATCAAGCCAAGTATCAATTAAAGAGAACTGTTCTAGGCAGCATAAACAGTAAGTGTTAAGTCGGTAGAGGATAGCACACAGGGCCTCATTGCTTTCTACTTCAAGAGCACTTGAAAACTATGGGATTATTTCAAAACATTACACTTCACTGCTATTTATTTTAGTTGGCTTACAGGCAAAATTAAATATAAAAAAATGAGCATGAAACATCTTGTGCAGATTCAAAGGAGAATCATGCATGGCAATATCCAGCTTAACTCTTTTTTCTGAATATATGACAACTTGCCACATTGCTGGCCAAGAACACTAGCTAAGTTTAGCTACAATTTAACTCCTTATTTTGACTGTTCCGATTCCTGACCCAACTTCAAACTCTTGATTGTTCCAAGTATCTAACCCGAGGAATTGTTTATACTACCTTGGAGGACAAGGCTTCCACACCTGTGAATGGGTTTTGCAAGAGATTGATAGTGAACCATCGGTATTTCCTCATTCCTGGAAGATCCTTAGAAAAAAGTTAGCTCAAGAGGGTGTCTGTCTTCTTTATAGACCTAGAAAGAGCCCAGGGATCACACACCAAGCTAACCCCAGTCCTCTGAAGGAGGTTTGGTGGACTGTTTGCAGAAATAGGTGTGATATTTCCCTCCCTGTATCACAAACTTTACAATGTGGCTCGACAATGCCTCTCATGGTGAGGAGGAGCCTAGTTCCACGCTCTTGAATCTGGGCTGACCTTGTGATTTTCTTTGGCAACTTTCATGTGGCAAGAAGTGTAGTTGTGCCAACTCTGAGCCCAGGCCTTCAGACACCTAATTTCTGTTCCTCTATTGGAAATACCCAGCTGCCTTGTGAACAAGCCTGGGCTTTTCTGCTGAAGAATGGGAAACTGTGAAGTTAACTGTCCCAGCTAAAGGCCATCCTAGCAGCCAACCTCGGCTAACCCGGTAGCTGACACAGACATAATGAGAGAGCTGGCTCCAAGAGCCGAGGAACCACCGGAGGAACCCAGCCTAAACTGCTGACACACAGATCTCAAGCTAAATTACTGGACATCCTTGTCTCAAGAGTTTAAGTTTGGGGGTGGTCTGGTATCGAGCAAAAGCTGCTTGATATAATGTCCTGAATTCTACTACTTGGCCTGCTGGGATTTTTCTGTATAACCTTAGGCCCCAAACCGTTCAGCAATAATAAAACCAAATAGATCTTTAAAACCAGACCCCAAATTTCCAAGTTACTTTCCACCTTGGGGGTCACTATGTCGCCACCTTCAGCAATTTCTCAAGAACTTCCAGATGTGATCCTCATAGATATTTCTATAAATCCCAAGATCACAATAATGATCTTGATTGTTATAGATTTGGAAGTCCTAACACTTCCCACACATGGAATTTCCTCCAGTAATTGCAAGTTTGTGTGCTAGGAAAATATTTTTGATTTTAAAAAATCACCATCCTTATAAATCATATTAATACCCCATGCTTATACATTTGAATATCTCAGTGACAGTCAGAGGATGCTTCTGGAGCTCTCAAACATACAACTTTCCAGGCATTACTAGGCACACGGGCAGATTAAATCATCGATATTTCCATAAGTGATGGATTTGCAAGATTAGAGTAGGAGGAACTCATAGCTTCTTCCCTGATTTCAAAGATCCCTACTGCAGAGATCAGATACTTCAGGAAATAAGGCTGAACATGCTCTAGGTGCAGCCACACCAGTGATGTCATCTGGCTTTTACTTGCTGATGGAGATAACAATACTGAGATGTCAGTATTAATGTCTGTATCTTAATACACTTAAGCATTGATAGTCTTGAGCATGGGTCAACAAAAGACAACATGGAAGAGGACATGGACTTGGGGCACCTGGGTGACTCAGTGGGTTAAATCCTCTGCCTTTGGCTCGGGTCATGATCCCAGGGTCCTGGGATCGAGCCCCACATCAGGCTCTCTGTTTGGTGGGGAGCCTGCTTCCCCCTCTCTTTCTGCCTGCCTCTCTGCCTCCTTGTGATCTCTACCTGTCAAATAAATAAATAAATAAATAAATCTTTTAAAAAAGAGAGAGAGAGAAAGGGGAAGAGGACGTGGACATAAAAAAAAAAAAAAAGAATGCCTGTTTCTTTGTTCCATCCAGTTCTATGAGTCCAACAGAAGAAAGACCCACTTCCCTTATCTCTGGATCAGCACAGGGGCAAGGATCCCTGCACACCCTAAGTCTCCTCTGCCCGTATCTTTTCCCTCATCTGCATGTCATGCTATCAGTCTAAAAAACTAATTCAGATAAAATATGCCCTGGATTCATAATTCTTTACTGAAAGCTATTTAGAATACAAATTTCCAAACCCATCAAGAGTTCCTAAATACTGTTTTGCTTGGAAGGCTAGTCACTAGAGAATCCAAAATACCAATTTCGTTGGAACACAGATATTAAAATTGCACAATCCAACCTTCTTTTGATTCCTTGTTGTATTTTTCTAAGAAATAAATAGCAATTTTCTATTTGTTTAGGAAATTAGGAACTCTTAGGAGCTTATTTTTTTCTAAAATAGAATTAGTCCTCTCATTATTTCCACAGGTGTAAAAAAAAAAAGCCCTTGTTAATCTCAGAGTAAAGATGAGAACACAGAATGATGCATGTGGCCATGTGTAAATCAGATAAATGATAATGTAAATTTGTTTTGAAATTCTGACTCAAAATAACATTGCCTATTCAATAAACCAAGCAAAGGTAAGGAAAATGCCAAATTTACTTTCTGACGACTAAACATAAGCCTCTATTTCAAACAGGGGAAAGATTCAGATCTCCTCAAAATTATATGTAGGTTATTTTTATAGCTTTGTATAAAAATGAGTGTATTTTACATGGTAAAAACTGTAATACTAGTGAAACACGTTCATTGAACACTTAGCACATACTCAAACACTGCTATGCTCATGAAGCACATTAGTCTCATTTAATTTTTACAACAGCCCTGTTATATAACCATCATTATTTCTGTTTTCAGACAAAATCAATTAATTGTTAAAAAAAAAACAAAAAACCCACACCAAAAAAAACAGAGCTTGCCAGGGTCACACAGTCACAGTTAGATCTTCCTACACCGTACGTGTTTTCTTTTCTTTTCTTCTTTTTTTTTTTTTTAAGATTTTATTTATTTATTTGACAGAGAGCTCACAAGTAGGCAGAGAGGCAGGCAGAGAGAGAGGAGGAAGCAGACTCCCCGCTGAGCAGAAAGCCTGACGAGGGGCTCCATCCCAGGACCCTGAGATCATGACCTGAGCCGAAGGCAGAGGCTTAACCAACTGAGCCACCCAGGCACCCCAACCACTTTAGTGTTTTCGGAACCAGGTAATGTTACTATGGATGATTTCATTTACTTCCTATAATGTTGTTACATATTTTCTAAAAAGAGTAATTCCTAAAATCCAGCTTTCTCATATCAATGGAATAAGATAAACCAAATCATTTTCTTTTGTACAAAAACTCTTTGGCTATGTTGGCTTTGGTTAAAGTGCAACTTTTTATGATACCCCTTCGCAAGCCAACTGTTGGCCCCAGATGAGCAGGGCATGGATGGGTAAGTCATGCTTTTATTCTAAACTCAAGAGGTCTATCACAGATGGGTCTGAGAGTCAAGGGGACACCATCACATCTCACCTCTCAGATGGAAAATAATTATTTTCCTAAAATCTGGATTCCCACCAGGTTGACTAGGGCATAAAGATTATTATAATAACAAAATGGTTGAACAACCTAAGACACAAAAACACAACATCAGGAAGTGTCCCCATTCCTCACCTCACATGGCCATCATACTACTATTAAGTTGCAGGATTTTACAGTTAAAATTACCAACATATAGAAAAGGTTTTCCAGAAATACTTTTTTTTAAGAAGGATACTTTCATTTCAGAGAATACTTACTAATTACAAAGGTAAACATGCATAACTATAATTAAGAGATAAGGGGCACCTGGGTGGCTCAGAGGATTAAGCCTCTGCCTTCTGCTCAGGTCATAATCTCAGGGTCCCGGGATCAAGCCCCACACTGGGCTCTCACTCGGCAGGGAGCCTGCTTTCCCCTCTCTCTCTGCCTGCCTGCTTGTGATCTCTCTCTCTGGTAAATAAATAAATAAAATCTTTTAAAAAAAAGAGAGAGAGATAAGGCAGTCACCACCTTAACCAAGTGATAAAACTTAGTGATATCAATAGTGGGACAACATGAGGTCATATGTCCCTGTGAAGTAAGGTAGTAAGAAGTATTATGTGAAGTAGTGAGAAGTACATAGGGGACCCAAAGAGTGTTCTTAACAAAAACATTTAAATGAATCTAAACGAGGAAACAGATACAATCTGGGACAGTCCACAGTGCAACCTACTTGGACTCTTTTGAAAAGTTAATGCTACAAAAAACAAATAAATAAAAAGGGTGGGCTGAATGATGTTCCAGATTAAAATGGACAAAAGGCGAACAATAATTAGAGCAATAAGTAAAAACTGATTCATCACTGGATTAGAAATAAGTAGCTATAAATGGTATTTTGATAATAAATGATATTTCAGACAAATGGAAATTATTCAAGACTTCCAATTAGATGATATTGTTGAATTAATAATTTTTATATATGAAAATTGTATTGTGGCTAATAAATGTTCTTTTTTCTAGCAGACATATATTGAAAGAGGTAGGGGTGAAATGTTTTGTTTGTCACTCACTTTCATATGGTTTTGGGGAAAAAAAGCTCAGATGCATATACAGGGATAAATGTATACATAAGCAAGTATGGCTAAATATTAACAGTTGACGAATCCAGATAAAGAGAATGTAACTGTTGATTGAAGTAATTTTTTTCAACTTTTCTGTAGTTTCAAAAATTTTTATTATAAAAGGTTGGGGGGGGGGGAGAGTGAATACCCAAGATGCTAACTTAGGGAATTTCTCTTCTAAATACCCCACTATTTTTAAAACCCTAAGACACACAAAGAAAAAATATTGAAGGTCTTTATATGGCAATAAAATACTTGAAATTTTACAAAAGCCACGCATTACTGAAAATGAAATGTTAGTATACATCTTAAGTTCACTTCTGAATTTGTTTTCTCAAGGGAAAAAGAAGTTTTCATGTTCACGTACATCAGGGGAATACAGAAAAGAACCAATGGAAGACAGTCATGAAATAGCTCCAACTCTTCAATGTAATCTAAGTGTGTGTATCATCCCTGAAATATCACCTGACCTCTTCATTGTAACCCCAGAGCATACTCAGCACACATTTCTGAATTATCTCCTTCTACTCGCGTGGGACCCATGTATTTACTTAATTGGTTTTTTTGAGGGGAGTGGTTATAATTTATTTCATTCATTCATTCATCTGTTCATGTAGCCATTCACTCAAAAATTATTCATTGAGAGAGGGAGGCGCAAGACGGCAGAGGAGTAGGAGACCTAAATTTCGGCAAGTCGTAGGAATCCAGCCAGATAGTTATCAAACCATTCAATACCTACAAACTCAACAGGAAATTGAAGAAAAGAACAGCAGCAATTCTAGGAACAATAAACTATTCACTGAGTTCCTATCGTGTATCAGGCACTGTTTTATGCAGTGGGGGATATTACAGCAAACAAAATAGACAAAACTCTCCTCATCTTAAGAGCTTTTTATTTTAGTAAGCATATATATACAATAAACCAAAAAAGGGTGTGTGTGTGTGTGTGTGTGTGTGTGTATGAATATATATACAAAAAGGTGTCTGTGTGTGTGTGTGTGTGTGTATGAATATATAGTCCATCTAAGAGTGATGAGCACTATTAGAAAAATAATAGGAATGAAGATGGGGAGATATATGTTTAAATTGACCTAGAGAGGATTCACTGGGAAAGCGGTATTTCAGAAAGACTCAAATGAGTGAATTACTTGCACGTCTGAGGAAAATCATAGAGGAAAGAACATGTGCACAGATCCTGAAGTGTGAGTATGCCTAGAGTACTCAAGGGACAGCAAGGAGGCTGGTTTCGCTACACTGGTAAAAATAAAGTAAGAATCAAGGGTTTCACACAGAGAAGTAACATGGTCTATACCAGGGTCTTAAGAACACCACTCTGGTCAATGTGTCGAGAATAAACTTTGGGAATGGGAAGAAGCTGGGAATGTAACCATAATCCCAGTGAGATCTCTTGGTGGTAATGACTAAAGTAGAAGCAGCAAACATGGTGAGAAGTGGTCAGACTATGGGATAAATATGAAATGTGAGCTGTCAGAGTTGCTGGTGCAGTGAATATGGAATGTGAAAAAAAAGAGGGGTCAAGAATGACTCCATGTTTTTGGTCTAAAATGGGCAGACTGCCATCCATCTATTGGGTTAGAAGAGAATGTAGAAGGAACAGATTTTTGTGAATGACAATATCTTTCAAAAGACATGTTAAATTTGAGGCGCCTGTTGTATACCTAAGTTGGGATATCAAAAAAGCAGTTAAATATACGAGTCTGAGGATTACAGGGAAGTTTTAACATGAAGACACAAGTTTGGGATTCATCAGTGTAGAGATGATATTAAATCTATTAGTTGGAGGATATAAATAGGGGTGAGAGTTGATTGAGGAATGAGATCCAAGGACTTCACTCCGGGGGCAGCCCAATTCTAAGAGGTCAGGGAGAGAGGTTGATGAGATGGAAGAAAAATCAGCAGTGTTCAAGCTGAAAGCCTAGTGAAGAAAGTGCTTGGCAGAGCAGGAAGTGATCACTTTTGTCAAAGCTGTTGGTAAGACAAGTAAGTAAGGACTGAGAATTTACCTCTGTGGGCAGAGGTATCAAAACCACTGAATGACCTCTACAAGAGCACTTTTACTAGATGATGGGGTAAAAGTCCATTTTAATAGGATTAAGAAGCAACGGAAGGAGAAGACAGCAAGAGTGGATACTTCTGGATATATTTTATGGTAAAATTAAGGCAATAAACAGGGCTACAGTTGGGTGGGAAGAGTAAGAGGATTTTCAGGTTGTTGTAAATGAGCAAGTCAAAAAAGAAAAACTGTTTCCCTATTTTAGGGAAATAGGCAGAAGAGATGATATTTGGCATAAAAGTAGAGGTGTGAGCCTTAGCTTGGGGTGAGAACAGTTCATTTATAGTTAAGGGGAGAGCTGGTAAAAGGCCAGAGATACAGGAAGGCGGTAGAAGCTGGCTGAAGGTCTTCAACTTTGTGTCTAATTGATTCTGTTTCTGCTTTTGTTTCCAGTGGAATAGCTCTTCAGCTAGAAGAAGAGACTAGAAGCACTAAACAGTTGAGGAGAAAGGAGGTATGAAATATCCCCTAAAATAATGGAAGAGTGTGAGCAGGCAAGGGTAATGTCATAGGATTTCAGGGCAGAGCTGAAAACTCATTCAGAGACTTTCATTTAAAATGCCAGCGCTGGGGGTGGAGGGCACCTGGATGGCTCAGTCAGTTAGGCATCTGATTCTTTGATTTCGGCTCAGGTCATGACCTCAGGGTCATGGGATTGAGTCCCACACTGGGCTCTGTGCTCAGCAGGGCGTCTGCTTAAGATTCTCTCCCTCTTCCTGTCCCCCTCCCCCAACTCGTTTGTTCTCTCTCTCTCTCTCTCTCTCTCTCTCTCTCTCTCTGAAATAAATAAATCTTGAAAAAAAAAAAAAAGTTCAACTGGCCAGCATGGTTGTGTGCTTGCCCTTCACCATGTTTAGCTGTGCTAGTATAAGCATAGTGTAAGCAGAGAGTTGATTTTAAAAATGTAATCTGTTCCTATGGCTGCTATAACAAATCATCATTAACCTAGTGGCTTTAACAACACAAATCAATTCCCTTCCAGTTCTGAAGACCAGAAGTCTGAAGTCAGTTTCACTGGACTATATTCAAGGTATCAGCAGGACCACTCTCCCTTTGGAGCCTCTCCTGGAGAATCCATTTCCTGGCTATTTCCAGATTCTAGAGAGGCTTTCTTTGGCTTCTGGCCCCCTACTCCATCTTTTAAACAAGCAGCCTCGTGCCTTCGAAACCCTTTCTGCTTCCATTATCATATCGCCCTCAACCTTCTGTGCCAAATCTTTTGCTGCCTTTGTCCTATGAGGATTAAAAACACTCGCACTTGCATCCAGGGTTCATTCATACCATACAGAATGATCTCCCCATCTTGAGAGCTTTCATTGAATCTTGTCTGTAAAGTCTCTTTGTCATGTAAGATGATGCTCCCAGATGGCTGGAGTCAGGACTTGGATATTTTGTGGGAGGCATTACCTAGCCTGTGGCAAGCAGCAATGTGGTTTTGCCCAGCTGGCATAATGAACAGGAGAGGGGCAAGGGAAGGGTCTTATGGTGGACCATTGAGTTCAATGTGACAAGGAGAGAAATGAGAGCAAGAAGAGGTGAAGGATGGGAAAATGATCCCCCACGACTGCAGTATTTGGTACCCGTGGACTGGTTTTGATGGAAAAGGAATTGGATGGTGGTGGTTAGAGAAGAAGATGGTTGAACCCAAGGTGACGGAGGGATGAGGCTGACACAGGACGGAAGTCGGCATCATCACAGGAGTCAAGGAGCCGGGGCATTTAGGTGGAATAGGAAAATCAGCCAGATTTATGACAAAGATAGTATTGGGGAGGCTGACAGTGAGCCAGGAGCTAAAACTTGGGGGAAGGAAATAAATGTATCTTTACATCTATGGCACATGGACTAGAGTGATGGATTCAAATTACTTTGAAGTTTAGGGACCTTAAAACCCATTCTCGCACATCCTTCTCATATCACAGGTGAGATCTATTAAAACTGAAGTACTCCCACAGCTCATCAAATGTTAACACTTTCATACTGTTACCTTATCACATGGAGTTAAACCTGCTGCAAGCTTTAGACTGGTTCCAGAATATGTTATACGGAACATCTCAAAGTGACCAGACAACATTTATAATGGACTGTAATCAAGACACCTGGTACCTGAGGTACAGTCCAACGATGAGTCTCACCAGGGTCGCTCCGGAGCTTGTGGAGATGCAGAATCCCAGGCCGCAATCAGATACCTTGAGTGCAAATCTCCAAACTGACAAAGATCTCTGGCAACTCATTTGCAGATTAAACATTGGAAAACATTAGTCTAGACACCAGAGCAAAGGAACATGTCATGAGTGAAGATCCACAGTATTTTTGGCCACATCTGTAGGAGGAAGAGATGAGAATTTTTGTCAGAGAATTTTTCCCTCCCACTGCAACCAATACAAGTGATATGATTTAAATAATTGTGGGAAGCTGAAGCATACAAATTTAATATTTGCCTGAGGTCAAATTTCAATACTGAAACTAGAGCTCAGGTGCCAATTGGTTAAGTAGGTTTTTTTTTTAAATTTTTTTAAATTTATTTTTTTTTAATTTGAGAGACAGAGAGAGAGAGAGGAGCAGGGGCAGGGACAGAGGGAGAGAGAGAAGCAGACTCCCCGTTGAGCAGGGAGCCCCATGCAGGGCTTGATCCCAGGATTCCTGGATTATGATCTGAGCCAAAGGCAGATGCTTAACTGATTGAGCCACCTAGGCATCCCTGGTTAAGTAGTTTTTGTTTTTTTTTTTTTGTTTTGTTTTTTTCCCAAAGATTTTATTTATTTATTTGACAGAGAGGGAGATCACATGTAGGCAGAGAGGCAGGCAGAGAGAGAGGGGGGGAGCAGGCGCTCCGCCGAGCAGAGAGTCCGACGCAGGGCTCGATCCCAGGACCCCAAGACCATGACCTGAGCCAAAGGCAGAGGCTTCAACCCACTGAGCCACCAGGCGCCCCTGGTTAAGTAGTTTTAAAAGGAAAGACTGAACAATCCTCCCATCAGTGCCTGGCCTTGTGGCTTCTTTTGAGCTTTCTGAGATCTGTTAACAAGAGGAGGCTGCCCTATCTCAGTGCACACACCCCTATCCGACAAATACACGTACATACAAGTCATCCCGGAAATGACGTGTTCTTTCCCATACAAACCAAGCATTTTCCAGTTATATAATTTATTCATCTCCAGATGGGATCTGCCATTTCTTTTTTTTGTTTGTTTAAGATTTTATTTATTTAACAGAGAGAGACACAGTAAAAGAGGGAACACAAGCAGGGGGAGTGGGAGAGGGAGAAGCAGGCTTCCAGCCCAGCAGGGAGCCTGATGTGGGGTTCCATGCCAGGACCCTGGGATCATAACCTGAGCTAAAGGCAGACGCTTAATGACTGAACCACCCAGGGGCCCCTGCCATGTATTTCTTATTATTGTGTAATACCAGAAGATTTAGTGGTCTTCAAACATGCATTCTAGAGGCATAAAATAGGTAGGATACAAAGGGGAGAAAGAAGGTGGTATATAACAAAGTTAGAATCTTTACCAAATAGGACATTAGTTGTCGTACATGCAAAATATATTCTGATATTATTAGGACTTCACAGGTTTTCAAGAGATGTTTTTTAGATGGGCAACAATGTAACAGATCATTGAAACTTGAGTTCCTAGAATCGAACCTGGTTGGAAGTCTCTCTGGAGCTTAAAATCTTAATATATTTTAGTGCTGGATTGCTAAACACAGATATTTTCCCATAAAGTGAAGACTTGGCTTTCTTTCACCCACCATTCTGAACTGCTGTATCTGAAGTCTAATATAAAAGTTATCTATTAATTTCTATATTGCTCGGGTTTCACTGTTGTCATAAAATTTGGGAGCCTATGTTTCAATAATCCTGGCAGAGAGCTTTTAAAATTAAACAAAGAAAAACCACTCATGTAAATTTACTTTAGTGTTCTCGTCATCAGGGTGAATTTCATAAGCCACGTGACGACTTTGTTAAGACAGTTTATTTATGGTTTACACTCAGTTATCAAAAAATGATATGACATGATTACAATAAATAATACATGCATATACATAGCATCAAAAATAGAACTGAGTATCAAAATATCAAAACCATTGGAAAGGAATGGGAAAAGAGGTATTTTTAAAATATAAACTCACAGATTATTTAAAAGGGAAAAGTAAGTCTTATCTGGGGGATTCTGGCAACTAAACATAATGAGAACACATGAGCCAAATAGTGTTGTTGCTTTTTTAATGTTCTTATACCTGATCATCTTCCATCTATAAATTCTCAACTTATTGTGTAAGTCTCTACAATATTGCTCATTATGTCTAATAATGTCTGTTAGAATGACTAGAAAGGATAGAACAAACTTTTCTCTATATTTATACTAAGAAAGTACCTGTGATAGATCATTTTTTGGTGACATTTCTTATCATCATTAAAAGCAGGCCACTCTCCAAGGCATACCATGCTTCAGGGCTACAGCTCCTCTTAGGAGGAGAAAGAACACATTTTGAGATCTGGACGCTGATAGGACAGTTCCAGTGGATGTACTAGAAGATGACAAAAAGAAGGGTGAGGGTGTCTTTGGAGTCACATTATTTCACATAAAGCTAATTTGACCTTTCCGAGGGCAGGGATTGTTGAGACATTTTCACTCCCAAAAATGGCTCCTCAAATTGTCTCTTCAAAATTGTTGAACAGTATTGTTCAATGCCTGTGAAATATTCATCAAATATTGTCTCACTTTATGGGAAATGTTATGAAACAAATAATTTTCAAAATTTTTAAAAATTTTGCTCTCATACTTCTTAGATTTATTAAAACTGTCCAGCCAATACAAAACTACAAAATGTAGACCCCGGCCTCAATCCCACTACTGTTCAGAAATCAGTGAAAATGAAATAATTCAAGCAATGTATACAGAAAAATCACGGCAACACAGTGTAAATGAGTTGATAGCGTTTTTTCGTTTCTATAACAGATACATTTTCCATTTCAAAATAAGTTTCATTTGGGTCATTGCCTCCACAGTCATGGCACCACGACACATCAATCTTGTGCACCATCTAAAAAAATACTGTCCCCCAGTTTAACATCCTTTGGGAGGTTGTGTTTGTCCTATCCAGTCCTGCCTCTCCATTTCTCTGCTCAAAGCTAGCTCTTATGCAGCTCCTGACAAAAAATGTTAATTAATGTTAAGTTAGCCATTGTGACAGAGGATTCAGCGCATAGCCTGGCTGAATTCCACTTCTTCACTTAAAAAAATAAGAAAATGATAAGAAGTCAGGTTAAAAATAATACAGAAAATATTTAACCATTTGGTATTTTATTATTAGTTCTTGTTCTCCTTAGGGACCAAGAGTGACATGTTCCACCTCAGACAGAGGTTGTGAACCCCCATGTCTCCGCTTCTTCAGGACGAGGAAGTTCAGCGAGTATTCCTGGAACCACGAGTAGACAGAAGCCACCCTTGTTCTCCATGAACTCTGAGAACCACAGGCCCAGAGCTCTGTGGCTGGCCTTTAGCCTGGCCACTCTTCCAGGAGAGAATGCAATTCTTCAGGCCTGTTGTCTCCCCTTCTTGTCCTCTCCCTCAATTGCTATGAGGGCTAGAGCATTCTCACAAAACTTCCAGCCCCACAGCCGGTCAATCCAAGGCTGGTTGGGATTAGACCTGAGATGGAAAGGGAAAACGCTGGTGTCGCCTGAAAGGACCGTTTCTCCATGCCATCAGGCTCCACCCATTGCCTAAAACCAAATTTCCCCAGAAGCGCATGCTCTCTGATTCCCCAATCACTGGTGTGGATTTGAATTTATTACTTCTTATTTTGCAGTCAACGCTGCAACATTGCCTTCTCTGCGAAGTGTCAGAGAGGACCTAGAATTCGCTAGGTAATCTGAATTCAGCATTTAAGTGCACGCAGACTGCCAGAATGTGAAATACCCACGGTCGGGTCAAATGGGGTCAGAGAATCAGGTGCCAGCCCCACTGCCCTCTAGAACAAACCAAAAAGTGCCCACAATGTTAGGGTACCACACAGAGGTTTCCAGGGGTCAGAGGGTCTATACTGTTACCTTCCAGGGGTCCGAGGGTCTATACTGTTACCTTCCTATCAATTCTGATTGAACATAAACAAATTGGAGCTGCCATCACTTTATATAACCTTCAGACAAGCAGCTGCTTATGTCTTAGGTTAATCTGATTGATGACACTCAGCTCATACAGAAACCAGGACTAAATGTCTCATCCAAAAATCCACTCCCCTTCTTCTAGCCCCCTGGCCCATTTCCCCATCCCAACACTCACGCCAGAAAGGCAGGAAGATACAGAGCAGTTACCTTCAAAGCTTGGAAAAAATCTGTGGAAATTCATCGTCGTGGTTTCCAGATCATACTTCTAACCTAATCTGGGGACTTAAAAGTCACTCTTATTCAGAACTGATGTGGAAACAAAAGCACTTTTAACTTTGTAAAGTTGAAAAATTATTTTGTTTTGTTTTGGGTTTTTTTTTTTTAAGTAAACCAACTTTCTTCCAGCTTAGAAGGGCCTAATTTACATAAATCCCCTCACCCCCACTTTACCTCTGACAGTGGAATTCTAAACAAAGCAATCAGGCTGGCAGATGAGTCAGATTTGCTTATTATATTGTACGCACGCATGTTAAAGAATGGTACTAGCTCTCTCTTGTTATTTATTGGTGTCAAGAGGTACAATTTAAAAATCCTGCTCTTAATTTTTTTTTTCTCCTATGACAGGCAGATTGCTTCCCCCCACACCTCCTTGAGAGCTTACTAAATATTTGAGCAAGAAGAAACCCTAATTTTTCCTCTCAAAACTAACTAGAAACATTTATTTTGATTAAACTTTTTAGACAAAGAGAACCTTTTGATTTGGGGGCTTTCAGGTTTCGGAATGAAATGATTTTAGGTAAATTAGCTGCTAAAATTACTGTTATTATGCTCATAAAAAGCTGCTAAAAATAATCAGTTCATAGGGCAAAAAATTCATATATTATAGCATTTTCTTCCTGACAGATACTTCAGAAATTTGGCCTAGAATAGAAGATGTGTATTTTTTAAAAATTGTAAGAGAATTAAATTAACAAGAAAATGACTATTATATCCATAAATCTTTAATCACACTGATATTTCATAACCTGGGCTCTCCAAACACTTACAATGATAAATGCCCAAAGGCAACTTGAGCCCTGTCTGTCTTTGTTTCTGATCCAATTCAAGAAATGCAGGTAAGCAATAACATATTCCCCGTTGGTCGCTTTCTTTTTATTCTAAACATTCTTTGTTTTGTCGAGCAAAATGTGCTGTCCCTCTGGCCATGGGATACTGGCTGTCCCCAACCTCTTTTCAATCCCCTTTAGGGCAGCAGCTATTTAAACACGAGAAATAGAGCTCTTCCCAAAGACAAATCTCTGCTCATGTTTTCAAGCATGGAAGCAAACATTGGCAGCAAACATGAACAGCAATGAAAAAAAGTCATTTGAAATTTACTTTACTTTCCCCCATTTAGAGTCAGCAAGAGTTGATTGGTGCAGTTACTACAAAGACAACCACAGCAAGAAGTGTGTCCTGCTAGCACTGGGCACATGATTCTGTGTATGAAAGAGATTCTCCGAGGTCGCTCTGTTACATCAACCACCCCCCTGTCCCAGCCCATCTACTTTTCATTTCCAAAGCATTAGCCATCCACATTTTCCTTTAAAAAAAGGGAGATAATGAAACCTCGCTTTATCATTTATTTCAACACTTCCCAATCCAGAGATTGAAGAAACTCTAATTTCTCACCTAAATTCCATTTCCGGCAACTCCAGCCTTTTCCCACTGGCTACTAAGTAAAAACGTGACTTGGTGATATGTAAAGCTCTTAAATTATTTTCTTAAGACATATTCAAAAGTCTAGTTAAATGTGGTTCCTTTGAATTATTTAAATGTGCCTTAGATTTGTACAGCAGTTTATAGCTCATAGATATGACAGCATATACAATCTCACTTGACTCTACCAACAGTCTCAGGAGGAAGGCAGATGAGATAGTTGTCGCCATAAAGAACCTGAGGCCCTGAGAGGTTCAACAACTTGCCTCAAGAGTAACCATGGAGGTTCAGGATCAAGACTAGCATTGATTATCTTCCAGATCCTCGTCCAGTGCCTTAGTCCCATTTGGTATTTCCTTTATACCTTCTTAAACTTCTCTCAGTCAGGTAGAGAACCTTGAGCAGAGTATGGTGGTTTTGTATAAAGGCATTTACATAGAAAAAGGTACATACTGCCAAATAATGCCTTTATATTTCAGTTTTGCAGCACTGAAGTGGAGGCACATTGTAAACCACAATTCCTGTAGATATTTTTCCAACTTCTCTTTATAGTGTTCGTCCTTGAGTAATTAACCATCCTCAAATAGCATTTGTTGGCTCTCTTCACAATAAAGAGTGTTGGTGTGAATATGAATGGCAGTTGTAGGAGGAGAATGAAAGAACTGGTACTGGGAGGGTTAGTTTGGGTTCATCTGTATCCTGTGTGATCAACCCACATGTCTGTCTGTGAATAGAGGTACCTTTCTTAAGGTCTTCGTTTTTACATACTCCCCTCACAACACTCTACGAAGAGAAGGGATCCTTTATTGAAATGGAGATCCACCCTGGGCCTCCACAGCTGCCTTCCCATTTGGTGTGCATTCAACTGTGTATTTAATACAAATATTGCTTCAGGATTTCCAGAGCAGATAAGAAGGCTGCTGATGTCGGAATGCAGTGCAGAGAGGATCTGCACACCGGTAGCCCTGTGAAATTTAACTTGGTGAATAATTACCATGATGATCATAATTAATAATTATCTTGTGCCAGTGGAGAATTGTACTAATTGGTAATCTCTTCTCTTAAAAGTCCTAATATTTTATTTCTGCTTATTGCTAACTATCAAGTGGAATGCTAATGGAAATGTGGATGACTGGTATTGTAATAATTATAACTGTAATCACATTCAGCAGCTAACCTCTAATTAAAATAAATCAGATGATGTAGTGAGTTGGCTACATACCGTTGTGTTTCCAATAATACATCTTATTGGGGAAAAAATTATTTTCTCCCACAGAAAGCCTTTGAAGATTAGATTAAAAATTATGTGGATATGTTGTATTTCTAAGGAGGTGTTTTCTGTGGTAATAAGTAGGTTAATTGCACATTCATCAGGTGATGGAGTTTCAGGATAAACACAAGTTAGCATGTAATAAGTACCACTGTTTCTAATGGAATTATAATATTGTCACCGTGCAATTATATGCGGTCATTCTTGGATGTTCAGCTAGTAATGAATATATGTATACAAACCTGAAAGTTCTTGACTGAACTCTGAAAATCAATTGGTTTAAATGATCTGTGTGATTTTTAAAACATCGGGCTGTGTGAGTAGAGTGTGATAATTTTTACTTATACTTCTGAGCATTTTCCAAAGTGATGCCAACAATTAATGGATATATACACTATACACGCATATATGCATGTGTGTGTGTGGCTCTCACTCTCAAGTATCAGTCTCAGCTCTCTTTAATCACTCACCAGCAGATAGCGGCAAGGAGGCTGACAATAAATGCATATATGCTTATCCTCACATTGATGCAAATAGAGGAGGCCAATCTCTTGAAATGACAAATCGGAGTAATAACTAAATTCAGTATTTTTAGGAACATTTTGTGCTGCTCTCTGGTCTTGTATCCCCCTGGTGCACAGCCCATTTACATTTATTTGGTCCGTGAACTTTGTTCTGCAAGGAGCCAGATGGTAAATATTTCAGGCTTTGTGGGCCATAGAGTCTCTATTGTAACTACTCGACTTTGCCGTTGTAGAGGAAGCATCCATAAACAATATGGAAAGGCATGAGCATGGCTGCATACCAAAAATTCTTCATAAAAACAGGTATGGAGCTGGATGTGGCCCACAGACCATAATTTACCGACCCTTGATATAATACAAAATATTTATGAGCCCTCATATGCCAAGTGCTGTTCTAAGAACACAAGGTAGAGGAGTGATAAGCGAAATAAGACTCGTTTTCTCATCCAGCTTCCACAGTGTTAAATAGGAACCTTATACGCATGGTGGTATGCTGGGGAGCTCTGACAGGGAGTGAGATATTTTCCTTGTCTTCTGGAAGTCTGGGGTTTTCTGAAGGATTTAGATTCATGCATCAGTGCTAATAATTGTGGGTAACAGGTCATGCAGCAGAAGCGTCTACAAGGTGTTACTAGGATTTAAGCAAGGAAGACACAAACCATTGGCCAAGATTTCAACAAGGTGTGTCTTTTAGGATTTTCAGCAACAGTTAGAGCAAAAGCAAAGAGCTATGAAAGACGAGGGCATGAGGGTCCAAGGAGAACACTAAATCCAGAAGTAAGAACAGGTGACACTGAGCGTGGAAATGTAGGGTGGACTGGATTCTGCTGGTCTTCAAGTGCCACACTAGAGACTTCAAACTTTATCTGTAGTGTCTGGTGTAGAAGAAACCAGGGGATGATAAGATGTTTCCAAGCATTAAATGGCACAATGAGATCTGAGTATCAGAAGAATGAATGTGGGGACATTAAGGAAAGTTTACTGGAGGAGAAGGGTTTTGTGGGACCCCAGCTTAAGACCATGGTTCCAAATGTAATATAACAATTGCATGAGATACAATGAAGTTTCTGAGCCATCTGTCTATCCAGGGTCTTCTTCTAGAAGGGGGTTAGAACATCTTATTCTCATGCAACTCATCTTGATCTGATTAGAGTCCGAGTTCAGCTATCATATCACGCTTATTAGATTCTAATGAGAGAAAATGAGGAAAGAATGAGCAATAGTAAACAGCCCTAAGAGTTAGATGCAAAACTTAACACACCTCTTTTCAAGCCTGCTTGGGAGCAGAAGAGAGGATCGCAAAAGCTACTATATGCCATTTATTTTTATTTAAGTTCGCTTTCTTCTTAAATGTGCCTGAGTTGGCCTTCATACCCTTCTTTTTCCTCCCAAACCAAGTAAAAACTCTTTTGGATACTGAGGCAGGTTGAGGAGACATCTGCATGATTTGGGGTCATTGGATCTTAAGGTTAGATTCAGAAAGGACCCTGACACCTGAACTTGTAGACAGTGTGACCACTGAAATTCTGTACCTTTGAGTGGATGTTGAGCTCCACAAGACTGATAAAGATGGCTGAGAATCATTGATAAAATGCATGACTTCAGAAAAGTAACCCAACCGTAATCATAAATGATGGAAAACTTATAAGGAAGTGATACAATATTCAACTTCAACAGATGTGAATTCAAGTGCTATTTGTTGAATGCATCTATGTATATCATCAGACTATTTTGATTTCTTCCCTTTTTTTTATTCTGGGAGCCAAAATGCCCAAGTACTCCATCAACATGGAAAATTAGCCCAAATGGGTGTAGTTAATATTCTACAACCACATGGGGCAACTCTCTCTCATCCAGACATATATACATGAATGTTCATATAGGTTTTGTTTTTTAAGAGAAAAATCAGAAACTACCTAAATGTTAATCAACAGGGGTGGGCTATCATTTTATCTCATAGGGTCATTATGCTCTGAATTGTGGTATTAACCTGGGATCCCACAAAGCCCTCCCACTCCAACTTACTTTACTTAGTTTCCCCACACTCATTCTTCTGACACTTAGATCTCTCCATGCCATTTAATTCTTAGAAACATCCTATCATCCTCCAGTTTCTCTTACACCTGTCACCACAGATAAAGTCTGCAGTCTTTAGTGTGGCACCTGAGGACTAGCAGAGTCCAACCCAAATTACCTTTCCAGGCTCATTGTCATTAATCATAAAATGGAATAAATATACTAGTTAAGAAAATAAACCAGGGTATGTATTAACACGGATAGGTCTCAAAAAAACCACAGGATTAAATTTTAAGAAGACAAATTACAGAATGGCACATTTTTTGACACTATGAACTTTTGAAACACAATAACACAATAACAATACTCGCTTACTGTCAAGATATACAGACAAAAATGTATGTAAATTTTTTTTAAATTTATGAAAGTACTGCCTTTGGAACAGGAGACGGGAACAAGATGATGGGGACTTCACCCACCCCTACATGTTTCATAAGTTTTTAAAGAAAATGCTAAAAAGTTAGCAGGTATGTGTGGGATGATTCTTTGATCACAGTGTTCTTAGAGGTAAGAAATACATTTTTCAACCATTTAAAAAACAGCTATGTTTTGAGGGTGTACAGGCTCATTTCAAGCCAACTTTGTGTAATGTTTTCTGACTTTGTACTTATACAATTTATGTCATTATATTAACATGTTTAACTTAAATAGTATTGATTAAAATTCACTTCTCTTGATTAAATACTGTTGCTTAATTACAACTTCTATATCAGAAGAAGCTTTTAAGGTCATTTTTGGCCAGGAATGTTTACCCCCAAATTTGCAGTTTTGCTCAGTAATATGGACAGTGCTTTGGCATCTATTGCTGAAAACAGGACAACAAACCCAAAATGGAGTCACTTATGCTAAGCCCGGCATCACCAAACCAAGACTTAGCTTAATTACAGTTTCAGATTTCCCAGAAATGGAATCATAAACCACTCAATTAGGAATCAGTTGATCAACATTAGTTAGGTCATCTGGCATCCCCTAAAGGAAAGTAACCTTTCAATAACCTACCCATTTTTTTACCTACTATAGCTTTGCTGTTCCCATTCTTTTCTGCCCTGAAAATCACAGCGCCTTTCTTTCTGCTAGATTGGATGCTGCCCAATTCCAATTGAGTTTTGCTCAAATAAATTCATAAAACTCTGAATATGCCTCAGTTTATCTTTTAACATGATGGAAGTAGAACTTCACCAGTAATATCAAGGTATTTCTCTCTGACTGAAAAAGACACCAAGAGAGAAAACAGACAGGCTGGGTACATCTAAAACACTGAGCAACTAAAAGCTCTAAAGCACAAGCCTCTGTGAAGAATTTTATGGAGATAGATCTGTATCTCTCTCTCTTTCTATATATATAGATATATCTATATATATACACACACACACATATATATATATATTTGAGATCATCATAATGGGGGAAGTGAGAATATACTGTATATTGTTGTACCCTCAAACACATATTTTACAGATTTTTGTCTGTTTATAAACTTTGAATCTCATGGTTTAGAACAACTTGATCCAGTCTTGTAATGCCTTTTGACTTTTCATCTTCTCTTATGGAGAAACTCTTCTGGACTTACCAGAGCTCCTTGGAAAAGGTCTTCTTATCAGCAATCAACTAGCTCTGCCCGAAATCAGTTCGAACTTTCTGGATCTGAAGACAGTACAGGAATGCGGAGCATGTTGGACCCGCAGGCTCCGCAGAAATGGCGTCTCATCCCCCAAGCCACAGGGAGGTCGGCAGCCCAAAGCCAAGAGGATTGTGGGAATGACGAACGCGGGCCAAATGTCCCATGCTGGCGCCGAAAAGGAAAGAAGCTCTTCACCAAATGATGCACCCTGGGAAAACAGACACTGGAACAGTTTAACACCAGTACCTTTGTTCCCCCACTTCGCCTGGTATCTCGTGAAGGCAGCTCTTTGTTTTTCCGCCGGAGATCATGCAGGAATCAACTGCCAAACATACCTTCCACCTCCATGCCATCTAATTATAGCCTGTAACACTCCGCGGTGCTGACAGTGCTGAGCTATTGACTCTTGACACTCTCTAAAGCTCTTAATTATCTTTTCACATAAGCCCCTTTCAGACCTGTCAACTTCTTTGTATTGTTTATGGAGGAAAAAAAGTAGCATATTAAGATTTCAGGACTATGCACTCTGAGGCAAACTTGCAGTTACACTTCTGAGCACTCCTGAATGTCTCTGCACTCATACACACAGACAAGGGAAGAGGTTTCAGATTGTGAAACAGAAATCCAGGATGACAATTCTACTGCCAACTCACAACGGCCAGAAGTAAACTTATCAGGCAAAATAAAATTAACCCAAACTTTAATCACTCTGTCACTGAAGTCATTTCTGACCTTTCTCTTCTTAGAGTTCAAATATATGTACATATATACCAACACTATGTAGGTATGTGTGCATTGTGTATATATAATATATACACACACATACGCATATGTATATTTATATACATACGTATGACTGATATAAACAGTGTCTGAAAAAAGTTTTAAAAAAAAAGCTTACTAAGTTTTTAACTCATCGGATTTGGCAATTTCAAAGAGATATCTATGAAAACACAAGCAATCCCAGTTCAAGGTCAGTATCAGACTGAATTATCAATCCTATCATTTGAGACGTGGTTATAGAATCAATTGCTAGACATTCTTCTATTTCTTGTTTGTTTTAAGAAACACCATTGGTTAGCACTAAGGCACTTATAGGTTTAAAATCTTACATTTTTAATTAAAATAATAGTGGATAATTATGTCTTACTTAATTTTAATTAATCTTAAGACAGATGGGTGATAGTAAGGCATAAAGGGACCTACAGGAAGGGAATACCTGAGCAACCATACTTGTATTCCTCACTCTGATATTTGGATGTCCCTGAAGGTTTATCCTCCTTCCCAACAGAGAAATGCCGAGTGGACTTCAAAGAGGAAAGCCCTGCTGTAGCTCTGCCTAGAAAACTCACCAGTCGGTGCAGTTTTTCCATTCTGAGTCAGAAAAGAAGAGGATGCATATAGGTGGGAGTCAGCAGCAGGGAAGTAAAGTAGAGAAGCAGCGAAGCTCCAAGGAGCAAATGGTTGGTTGGAGAAGTAGAAACCTCCACTAGAAGTTTGCATCTACCACTCAGACATCAATTGACTCACACCCACCCCTGGCTCTCATTAGATGTGAAATGAGGCACTTTCTAGAGCCACTCCTTGGCTGGGTCAGAGCATTGTCAACAGTCCTGCCTTCAATAAATTGCTTCCTATGGCACCAGGTAATTTGGCTTTCTTGGGAGTTTGGTAGAGGGAAATATATAAGAATATACATAATAGAGTAAGAGAGAAGACTATGATGATGGTCAACATCAGCAAATGGTAGAGACTTACTTTTCATTTCACAAGCAAGATGTGCTAAAAATATTTCTGTAGATCAATGTTTCAGAATTTAGAATATTTATCTTACAGGAATAAACTTATCACTAATGGTAATTTTTGAGACTCATCTTTCAGTTTGCCTTACCAGTACTGAAGCTCAACTAAATGAAAGTTACAGAGGTCCTTATGAGCTGACCTCAGATCAAAATTGGATTTAAATCATCTTTATCTAAAAACTTGGTCTGATCTGCCATCAACCTATTTGCCAATGAGTTGTTCTTGTTAGGAATTTGAGACTTGGCATATCTATTCAGCAACAATTATCTTCTTTAATTTGTTTACTACTCTGTGTTAGTTGGAGAACAATCAGAAAACAAAGACGTTCAGGAAAAAAAAAAATCACATTTGATCCTGTCTCTGAAGATCCTCTTATAATCAACTTTTGATTTTTAATTCTAATTAGAGAATATGGTCACAGCCCACTCGAAGCAGTATGAAAGCCAAACATAATCTATATTTGGTTTTGGAAATTCCCTTGGATTTAACTTGGAATATCAGGAAATCATTCACACATCAAATTACTATTATCTTCCTGCCTTGAGAAAGTAATTATTTCATAATAAGACTTCTTTTCTAGCTTTTATGGGCTAGAATAAATACAGCTTTATGTCCCCATTATTAACTCACACAAATTAGGTACAATATCAATATGGTGATTTTCTCAATTCCTCTTTTGCTTCCTATGTCCATACTGATAGGTAGATAGAACCCCACAAAGAGCCTCACCCACCCTCCCAACAGGCACACACTCATACAGGTGCCCCACCATTTGGTGTGTTAACTTTGCAGTACTTATAGCATATGAAAGGACCATGAAAATGTGATTGTGTTTTTATTGCACACACACACACACATACACAAATATATATGCATTTTACATACATATGTATGCACAAATATATATGCACATATACAAATATATACATATATTTGTGTGTGTGTGTATATATATATATATATATATATATATATTTGGAAACAGGTGTTTTTTTTTAAAGATTTTATTTATTTATTTGACAGAGAGAGATCACAAGCAGGCAGAGACAGAGGAGGAAGAAGGCTCCCTGCTGAGCAGAGAGCTCAATCCCAGGACCCTGGGATCATGACCCGAGACAAAGGCAGCGGCTTAACCCACTGAGCCACCCAGGCGCCCCTGGAAACACGTTTTATCACTATCCCTTCCAAAATTTTACTGCCATGTTTTTAAAAATCTGACATATTTAAGATGGATGGTGTTAATAAAGCAAAAAATACCAAATTATCTCTATTTCTTTCTTCATTTTGCTTTGACTTCCCTTTTCTTCTCCTTGCCTTGTACATTTCTTTTATCCTATCCTGTCTTTCTCCTCCTTCACTAGTACAAAGCCCAGTCCCCCAAATCCCTGTTCCTTCACCTACTCAATTCCATGGATTTCCTGACTTCTGCTTCTAACTTACCACCACCACTGAAATTTACAGCAAATCTTCCCTAACCTTATCTCCTGTTAATCTCACAGAATAAACCAGTCAGGAAAATGCTTGTTTGGATTCTTTTGGGGGAGAATATTGTGAATTGGAAAGAGTGGGTTCTGAGACCCGATAGACTTGGTTTGTAATCCCCAATTGTTCGTTAACTATTTCTGTGACTCAGTTAATGGCTTAAGTGCACTAATCCTCAGATTCCTCGTCCATAACAACAGATGCAATGATGACCACCTTACAGAGTGCTTATTTTTTATGCTATTCAATAGAAAGCAGAACCAGAAACTTAAGAGAGCTATCTTGGAGAGAAGCTCCCTTTGACCTATTGCGGTCCCCAGAACCTCAAGGTAGATTACTTGTCTTCTCATCTGCCAGTTGCCCTCTTCCTCCTGCCATTCCCCATGTTCTCTGCTAGACCTGCCATCTCCTCCCACATCTCCTGCTCTTACTTCCTATGAGCTGCCATTATCCCAGCCTGCAGCTTTGATCTAGAACAGACGAGAGGACACTGGAGTCAAACACAGCAAGATCCAAATCTGGACCCTGCTGCTTACTAGCCATCCAAGGTTAGCAATTTACTTAGCCCCTTGGAATTCCAGTTTTCTCAACTCTAAAATGAAATCAATAACCCCCACCTCTCGAGGTTGCTGTGAGAGATAAAGTGCACCGTGTAGCACCTGGAACACAGTAGGCACCAAATAGCTGTGGTTCATGTCAGATTGCTTTTTACAATGTCCGCCGGCTATTTCACGGTTTGATCTAAATCCATCATGCCCTTCCTGAAATAAATAAAGGAACAAGTGCTCTTCCTGACAACGATGATATGTCATAGTTTCTTATGCTAAGAATCATGAAAACCGTGTGTACCGACTTTTGCACAAACATGAGCAAGTCCTATTAAATCACTATGCCTATCTTTCCTAAAGCATGAGGACTAGCTACAAAGCAGAATTCTTGGGGGGTGAGAATGGTTTTGAAATCTGGAGTCCCAAGCCTTTCCCCAGATTTATTGGTTCAGAATTTTTTGCAGGGGCTGGGAAACCAGAGATCTGGAACTTTAACATGCTTTTCCATGGACTTCAGTTTGCACTGAAATTTAGGAAATACCACTAAACGAAGGCCACTCACTGAGAATGAGTAATGAACTTAATTTGAAAGTTTCCCAGTACACAAAATCATTCCCTGGCTCCATATGCAGTTTCTCTGTTTAAAAAAACTACTATGACTAAAAATATATGGGATCCTATAGCTAACAAGTCCCTAGTCAACATTGTTATATTTATTTATAAAAAATCTTGGTTAAAATGCAATTATGGGGTACTTGGAGGTACTTTTAACTCAGAGGCTGAATGCCTTTCATTCTTGTGCCCACCACCAACTCAGTGGGCCAGCTTCTTTGATTCATGGTCTTCTCATATCATGAGTCCTTATGCTCACATATCCCTTATGCTCACATATGTGTCAGGAACCACAGGATCATTTATTCATGCACAAGGCTTTGTTTCTGAGGCTAGCCCCTGACCACAAAATCTCTCCTGTCTGCAAGTTAGACCATGAGATTACTGTCCACATATAAATGGTTTTATGGTTCACATTCTGACTCCTCTAAAAAAACTAGTAAAGTTCATCCAGGCAGGGCTCTGCTTTCTTACAGGCCTCTTCCCCACATCCCAGGAGTGACCGTTTTCTAGAAAGTACTGCAGGCCAAAACAAGCTCATGAGTTGAGCTTGTTGAACCCTCATTTAGAGGGTTCCTGTGTTGATCACTGGGGAGCAGGGCCCTTCTTCTCACATAGAGCTGAGCCACCTCAGTCAGCCCTCATGAGAAGACAAAGAAGAAAGATATGCCTGAGTCAGTGTTACCTTGCCTCTCACAAGGCACCACCTGCTCACTGCTGCTGAACACAAGCTTTTCTTAATGTCCCTTCTGGGGATTTGTGAAAAGTTTGGTCTTTCGATCCCCATTAAGTGATACTCTAATCAAAACGATTTACATGACTGTATTATAAACCAGGCAGTATGTGAGTTGTTGTTCTGACCCTAAATTTGGCTAGCTATTCCAATTCCATTTCCTCTTCTCTCCAGGCATAAGAATCAGCTACATTACCCAGCCATCCTTGCAGAGAGCTAAGCCTGGGAGCCTGAACTCTAGCCAACGGGAACTGAGTAGGAGGGATATATGCAACTTCCAGGACTGGCTCATAAAATCTCCCATATCATACCCTCAAGGTACTTTCCCTTTCCAGGGGCTTCATATGTAGCAATGAGTCCCTCAAAACATACTTTCAACTTAACAGCAAAAAAAAAAAAGCTTTTTAAGGATTATTACTGAGAAATGAATTCAGCTTTAAAATAAACATGATCCTTGGCATGATTTTATAGAACACCTCACTGTCTTCAGGTAGGGTTAACAACCAGTGTTCCCATCTTCTAGGTAAAAGACAACCAGAGGAGATAGATTGACATTTCCAAAATAACCAAACTCTGATCCAAAATGACAAGGAAAGGAGCTAGAATTCAGACTTTGGTCTTGTGACTCTAAATTTAGTGTACTTTCTCAAAACCAATGTTGTCCTTTGAGCTCTTGATGAAAGCTCTTATAGCCACTTCTCAGAGAGAGCAAAATCAGGTCAACTTTGTTTGCCATCAGGCAGATATAGTAGAGAGCATCCCTCCTTGATTTCAGGGTCAATTCATAATTTGTATAGAGAACTCAAGAAATTGGAAGTCTCCTGCCTCTCCCTAAAAACGGATAAGGCCCTACTTCAGATTCTAATGTACATTTTCAAGTACAATGCTGTCTTTGAAATCATCTGTCCTGATTTGAGATCCTGAATTCCCAACTCCAATTCTCAAATCGTATCAAACTTGCTTCTGACTATAACTCTGATTCCAAAGCTAGTTCACTTCACTTAACCAAGTTTCCCGAGTTGAAATGACCAGTTGTTGTTGTTGTTTCTTTTCTTTTCTTTTCTTTTTTGACCTCTCCTCATGTGAGAGGTCAGAATAAACGCAGGCACTGTAGGCAACCAAGTTCTTTTGGCTGAGAATGGGAAGAATGATAGTAGCTGTGTTTGTTCCCTGATTCTAGACCAGAAGAACGTCCCTCAATCTGTCACTAATTTTGTGCTTTCTATAAAACTTCTACTGGCAAAGGATTAGATGTTGGTTTGTTTTGTTCCATGGGTCTTTTTCTTTTAAGCCCAACAGACATTTGTTTTATGGGCTGCCCTGACTTCTCAGCTGACTTGAGGGCAATCTCTCCCACTGGAACACCCAGTCTGCTTCTCAGAAAGAGAGCGGCCATGGTGACTTGGCACTATTAGCATAACAATTTACAGCTGAGGTTGTGGCACTGCCAGCCCTTGCAATGTGACCATGTATACAAGCATAAATATGCCCAGAGACAAGGGAAATGTGTCCAATTATTTTATTGCATTATTTTACAGTGTGCATCATGTCTCCCCAGGCATTGAAAATAGCCCAAGTAAAATGCAAATAAAGATAAATCCTGTGATCATCAAAACAAGGACCAAACCCAAAATATGCCTTTGGTTTGTGGTCAAATATGTTTGGGTAGAAGGCATTTTTTTTTTCATTTTAAGTCTGTTTCTTTTACGTTATATTTAAATTAATTACACATGGAAATATTTCTACAATGAGATATGAAGATGGTATCCTGAGAACAAAGCTTAGTGGAAAGTCCTAGATTTATTTGGGGACATATTTGATGCAAAATTATGCCATCTTTTATTTAGTTATAAGCCTGAAATCTAACAGCAACAACAAAACATTGCATGTGGTAATTCTCACTGTCAATCTTGTTTTCCCTTGCCCAGAAAAGAAAGAAAGAAAAGGACAGATAGAAAAGGAAAGGAAATCATTACAGTAATGATATAAAGAAATTTAAGAAAATTATTATAAGATCCAGGAAAACGGCCTTGCCAGTCAGTCTCCGTTTTTTATTATTTAGCATTTATTAAGCATCCTTAACTCACAATATTTTATTTATAATATTAGAAAGAAAGAAATAGTTTCACTTCTAAGTGGAATACAAGTACCTACTTCAGGCTGTGTAAATAGATTTCTAAAAGTGTTGGGTCTTACTTTGAAACGCTGACTTGAGCCAGATATGAAGTGAACATCCATTTCTAATAGACAATTCAATGTACCCCCACAAAACTTGGCCCTCCCATAAAAGATGTTCAGAGAATCAGCTTGGACACTGAACAAATGGGAAATGGTCCAAATATTTCACTGGTACAACTCCTTAATTACTATAAGCAATAAAGAAAAGACACTAAACATTTTAAATAGAGGGGTGATAAGAATTGAATAAATGCATGAAGGTATGAATTAATAAACTGCTGCATGAAAATAAATGGATTCTTGCAACTGGGTAGATCCAAGTCTGAACTATCATCAAATGTGGTCAGAGACAGAAAGAGGTCTGAGATAATTTTCTACAAAGACCATGTCAAGGGGAAGGAACTGAACACTGAGAGACAGCATCCATACAGAGGTCTCATAAATCTAAGTTAATTCCTTCTTACAAGGAATACCTACTATTTTGCCCTCCATTATTGCTCAGAATGACATCCTGGGAAAAGAAGTTTTCACAAAGCAAAGTAGAAGAAGACATGCAGGTCTGAAGAAAGGGTGAGATTTGGTGATTATCACCTTCAGAAACATCCAGGAGACCACAATGAGATGCACCCTTTCACATTCATTAGGATGGCTAGCATTACAAAATTTAAAAAGAAAAGAAAAGAAATGAAATGAAAAAAGAAACAAACTAACAAGCACTGCAAGGATGTGGAAAAATTGGAACATTGTGCATTGCTTGTGCGTTGCTGTTAGGAATATAAAATGATATAGCCACTGTGGAAAAGGGTATTGCAACTCCTTAAAAAAATTACACATAAAATTACCATGCAATTCAGCAATTCCACTTCTGGGTACGAACCCAAAAGAAGTGAAAGGACTTGAACAGGTATTTGTACACCCATGTCATGGCTGTATCATTTATAATAGGCGAAAGGTGAATGCAACCCAAGTATCCATCAACAAATGAATAAACAAACTGTGGTATGTACATCCAGTGGAATATTATTATGCTTCAAAGGGAGGGAAATTCTGAGACATACTCCAATGTGGATGAAACCTGAAGACAGTCTCCTAAGTACAATAGGTCAATCACGAAAGGACACATACTTTGAGGTACTGAGGGGAGTCCAATTCACTGAGACAGAAAGTGGAAGGGTGGATTGCAGGAGCTGGGGGCAGAGAAAGGAGGAATGGTAAGCTAGTGTTTAATGGGTATGGAGATTTATTTAGGGTCAATGAAAAAGCTCTGGAGATGGATGGTGGTAACAGTTGCACAAGAGTGTGAATATCTTTAATGCGACAAAAACTGTACACTCAAAAATAGTTAAGATCATCAATTTTGAGTTATGTATATTGTATCATAATAGAATAAAAGAGCTAAAACCAGGAGGGCTGTAGTCTAAAAGTGCAACCAAATACTACTCCAGAAAAATCCAAAAGTAGGATTTGGTGACTTAGGAGTGTCTGTCCCCACAGAATATTTCTCAATTTTCCTTTTGGGTTAACACTTTCTCTCTTTAGTTGTACTTACTAACAGAAAAAAACTCTAAAACTCTAATGCCCGTGTGCTGATCTTTAAGAAGAAGGAAAATGAGAGACTGTCGCCGACTCTGAATAAAGAAAAGGAGAGGTGGAAAGTGATGAAGGATCCATAGCCGCTAAATGACCACAAAGGAAAGGAAAACTAAGATCAGAGTACTGGGGAGAGTACTAAGAAAAAGTACTGGGTTACAGTACATTTTACATGGTTTTTCAATCACTATCCAGGTACAGACTACAAGAGACCAAAGCTTAAATGATGAAGAAAAATAGAGTGAGTCATGAGGAATGAAAAGAGCACTGAAGAAGCACAATATGAAACTAAGTGACCATAGCTCCACCATAGTTACCCCAATCCCAGTTATGGCTTTCTCCTATGGTGAATTACACTTAGATACATTTGTGCAGATCTTTCCCGCTGGGCTTGAAATTCTTAGTTGTCAGAAAGCAGCCACTCAACAAACATATACTGAAGAAACACATGACAAATAAATAAATAAATACACACTATACTAACACCAGTTGGGATTCAATTCAATCCATGAAATCTTTTAAGTGCCTGTGATAGGCTGTGGATATTCTTCTCCAGGAATTACAGTGAATTGGGAGAGTCAACCGCTTAAATACTCAATAGTGGCTGACTGGGATGAATATGTAATGGAGTTCAGGGAAAGTTAAAAAAAAAAAAAACAAAGGGGGAGGTGGGGGACACAAGAAGACTTTTGGAAGAGGTTAGATTTCAGTAGGCCTTTGAAAGGTTGTAAGTCTAGTATGGAGGTAAGAAACAACTAGAATTCCAGAAAGAGAGAAAAACAAGTGTGCTTGGAGCACAAAGGCAGGAAAAATGCAACCTGTATTTAGAGAAAAGCAAATACAGTTCTTAGTTCTGTAGGATTAAGAATGCATGACTGCAGGTCTTGTGGGAGCTTGGGAAAATTGTAAAAGTCAAATTGCAAGCTTGAGGGACTGCATGTGATTCTCCATAGAATGGGTGATGATTGAAAACTGACTTGGTCAGCTTCATGTTTAGAGAGGATTATGGATTTGCAAGACTGCAGTGATAGAGCACAGTGAGGAGGATATTACAAATAGCCAGAAGAAACATCACACAGGACTCGATCAAGAGGGGCTGTAGAGATGGGGATGTATAGAAGAGGGTTCTGCATTTGTCTTCTGATTGGTGTTGGAAACTTAGGAAACAGAAATATATTGACAGGACCACTCAGTAAAATGGGTTATAAAATATCCAAGAGGAAAAGTTGGAATGGTGTGTGTGCGTGTATATGTATATGTATATATATATATATATATGTATATGTATATGTATATATATTTTTTAATCATGTAACCATCCCATCCTCAGGAAGTCACCTCAGTGTACCCACCCTCCAACCCTGGTCTTCTGTTGCTTTTTTCCCACCTATGTCATATTATTTCTGCAATGATATTACCTAAGCACTCAACAGTTTATCAGCACTGTTTCTCTAGGTGAACATGACCCATTCGCACTGCTCAGAAATAGCTGTGGTCCCTCGCTTTAGTCCTGAGAACATGAACGTCACCATGAGCCAGGACAGTGTTTGCAGTGCTAAGAGGGCATGGTGCAAGATTGATGGGAAAAGGAAACAGGTCACCTAAGAAGGACAGAAGCTTGGAGAAGAGTTCTAAAATAATCTTATTTGGCTTCCTTCCCTGAACCTCATTTTCCTCATCTGTAAACACTTACTGTCTTTACCTCAGAGGTAATTTCAAACAAGACTTCTGTTAGAGTGTTCCATAAATTTAAAAATGAAAAAGACTTGTAAGTGGTTATTATCATTGCTATAAGAGTGGGTCATGAAGGTTTCTGAAAGGTCTTCATGTGGAAGAGACATGAGGATTTTCATATCCTCTTGGGAGGCAAAGGTAAGATCAGAGGCTTTAAAGCCAGCATTGGAATGTTAGCATGTCAAGACTGCCCTGAAGATGGTGGGGTTCTAGAGCATAGTTAGTGGTCTGATGTGGATCTTATAAAGCATGGCAGACTCTAGGCTGTTGGGACTGAAGCACTAAATGGGGAAGTGGACTATGTGTTTCTTAGTCTCCCCTCTGTTGTATAATTCTAAGAAATACTTCTCTCTTGTGGTGACTGAGCAATGCTAAATATCATTCATTTATTCATTCATTCATTCATCTTAGAGAGAGCGTGAAGGGGGTGGAGCAGAGGGAGAGGGAGAGAATCTTAAGCCAGCTTAAGCCAATCTTAAGCTCAGCTCACTGCTGAGCACTGAGTCCAAAGCGGGGCTTCATCTCACAACACTGAGATTAGGACCTGAGCTGAAATCAAGAGTGAGACCTTTAACCAACAGGGCCATTCAGGCACCCCACTAGATGTCACTTTAAAATGGGAAGCCACAGGGATTTCAAACAAAGTGAAAAGTAATGTCAAATAGTTATTTTCTTTTCTTTGCTTTGATATTTTATTTATTTACTTGAGAGAAAGAGAGAGCCAGAGAGATAGGAAGAGAATGAGTAGGGGTGAAGGGGCAGAGGGAAAGGGAAAAGCAGACACCCAGCCTAGCAGGGAGTAGTTATTTTCTTAATAGTAAAACACCATCACCAACAATGAAAGAACAAAACAAAATTTCTCCATGAGAAGCTAGAAGAAGAGAAGAGTCTAGAGTCCTGGTGGTTCTTCAATCGAAAAACATAAATGCCAATAACTTCCTGATGAATGAGAAGGTAAATGAAGAAACTAGAGATCATTTCACCCACCTGCTTCTAAGATAATTCTCCTATGAAGTGCTATGATTTGTATGCTGTATCCCAGTTTTAAAAGTGTAATGAGGTGCAGTAGATAAAAGCCTGCCTTCAGAATCTTCAATGTTGCTCACTGGATATAAGAGGCCCTAAGCAAGTTCCTAAAACTCTTTAGGGACAAGCTTGGTCACCTGTAGAAATCAGCTTATAATGCATTACCTATAGGCCTATTGTAAGTATAGTAAAGCAGAAAGTGTCCAGATTTGAGTCTTAGTAGTATTCACATATAGTTTGCCATGTCTAGCAAAAAGTTGGCCAAACCTTCCAAAAGCACACTGGAGAGGAATCTGAGGAGCTTCCCATGAAAGATTCCAAGATCAGTTCACTGCTAGGTTCAAATACATCATGATACATCTGGCAACCTGGGGGTGCTTATATAATTGAAATCTCTTTGCAGAAAAGCCAACACTATTTCTTGAGAAAACAAGACTCATGCCAAATGAAAATGGAACGGATAATTGAAACACCCAAATAATAACAAAAAATATAAATAAATAAGATTAGTTAATATATCAACTCACAAAATTACCATTTTTTGTGTGTGGTGGGAACATTTAAGATCTGCTGTCCTAGCAACTTTCAAGCGTGTAGTACAGTATTGTTAACTATAGTCACCATGCTATATATTCAATTCCTAGAGCTTATTCATTGTATAGCTGTACATATGTACCCTTTGACCAACATCTCCTCCACCTCCTAGTCCCTGGCACACACCCAATTTATGTAATATCATATGCCAATTATATTGCAATAAAGCTAGAAAAATACATACAGACATACATAAAATGAAAAAACCCAAAACCTCAGTTTATGGAATGGAGAAATCAAATGGATGCCAAAACAATCTATTCATAGCAGCAAAATTAAGAGCTTCTTGGGGAGAAAAGTCACTCTGAGCAGTAATGGAACAGAGGACTATGAACTGACCCACTAAAAAAGCCTTCATCCTCTGAGTAATGTCTGATATCCATACCTCCTCCTGACTCAACAAGAGGCATGGTAGGGGCGGTTAAAAACTGCAATAACAATTTATCTTAAAAGCCTACTCTATATCTGGCAGAAGAATCATGCTTTGTGTTATTTTCAACACTGTACAACTAGCAAAGGAGAAATATTTTATTCCACTTTTCCATGGATGACCATGTAGCTTTTTTGTCACAAAACTTGGACTAATTAGTTGGAAACTCCTAAGGGAAAGGTACCTGAGGGCACATTCAGTGGAGCAGAGACATTCCCTAGCAGATATGCAGTGGGTGAATGTTCAACAGAGAGTGTGGTATCCAAAGGGGGTACCCAGCAAGAGTCAACAGAGCCTGGTAGAGGAGTGGAGTGCCAAGAAGGGCACTTCAACCACAGTGGAAGAGGGCAATGTCCTATAAGAGTGAAGAAATCTGTTCAATGAACATGTTCTCTCAAACCCTCAATCAGTAAGAGAATCAGTACAAAAAACAAAGTGACATAACAGAGATGAAAATCCACAAAATGTCCACTAATTGTTTCTTGAAGAATTTTAAGATCTTTACTAATGTACACAGAAGTTATACAGAACTAGATCTACTTTCATAATTCAGTGTTCCAAAGGAAGTTGGCCTGGTCACTCAGAACTGACAGAACTAGAATAACCAACATGCTAAGAAACCCTAGGGCTTCCAGTTCTTGTGTTTCATGTGACCTTCAAGTTTAACTTCAAGTTTCAGATTTATGTGAACTTTAAAATGAATTCATGAGTTTCATTTTTAAGTCACTGTGATTTTCCTGGCTTTCTTAAAAAGATATTAACAACAGATCACCCAGGGCTTATTTCAATCACACCCCACTCTGGAACCCAAAGAAACAAGGGAAGTTTGTAGAATTGTATTTTAATGGACTTATATTTTTGCCTACAGATATGAAATGGGCTAAGAGAAAGTGGGCAAGTCAATGATTATGTGACAATGGTTTTAAGGAACTCTAGCTCTTACTATAGTCATGTAGGAGATTTATAGGTTGATAAAGCTTGTTAATCAAAAACATACTTTAATTTGGTATTTAGTGTGAGAATTTGCAAATGAGCTCGAAGTGTGTTTATGTGAGTCAGACACAATGGTAACTGGACTGTGAAATAAACCTGCTTAGGTGATGTGTAAGGGGAGGCCAAAACAATTGGTTGATTCAAAGATAACAATTTATAGATAAAAGATTGGGGAAAAATAGTTATCAATTTATTGCTAAATTTGGCTGGCCATTTTGGTCAAAAAGATCATTTTTTTTGGATACAGCCCTTGAATTATAAAATTTCTAGTAAGAAAAAATAATATAGTATTTTAGTATACTATAATATTTTAGCATAGTATAATTCTACAATAAAATATTAAATTTCTTGGGTAGCCAGAGAATCACCTACAATGTAGACACAATTTTGAAATGGAAAATGGAAAATGCATAGCAATTTCCAGAAATAGCACCAACATTTTCAGCAATTTCTAGAGAAGTAAACTAAATAAAAAGACTTACAAAAATTAATTTAGGTAAAAATCTAGAAACTATTTTGTAGCAGTCTTTGATTAAAATGCCTTTGGCTTCGGTCATGATCTCAGGGTCCTGGGATCAAGCCCCACATCAGGCTCTCTGCTCAGCGGGGAGCCTGCTTTCTGGTCTCTCTCTGCCTGCCTCTCTGCCTACTTGTGCACGCGCGCTCTCTCTCTCTCTGTCAAATAAATAAATAAAATCTTTAAAATAGTATTCCATAGCATAGGCCCAATAGGAGAAGGCATTTTTCTACCACCAGATATCTTCCCTAGTCCTATTTTGGAGATCTAATGGATGGGCAAATATATCCACTATAGCAAATGAAACACATTTTAACCAGATCTCCATTCATTTGCAAGGGTATTCCACTCCCTGGATAGCATGTGGTCCCTGGTGTACTGGATACCAGTGGACAAACAACCTTTGGCATATTTACCCATGTCTGCTAGCACCTACTGACCTGCATGCTTAATAAGGACCAGTTGTGTTTTCCCCCAAAACTATTTAAGCAAGTTTTAAGATGAAATATGAAGACAATAAAAGAAGAATTGTCATTTCCCTTAAAACTAAGTTGAATTCTTAGTAAAAACTCAGTAAAAATGAGTTACTAAAAAAAAATGCTGTCATATTAAGTGTGAGGAAAAGAATTGTAAGCTTTCCTCTTTTAAATTGCACTTCAAGTATCTTTAAATTCCCATGAATTTTTAAATAGGCCAAATGTGAAAAATGTATGTAATGGATTATTGGAATATTTATATAATAAATATAACAGAACATCCTAACTGATGATCCCAAATTCCTTTTATTATAATAAAAGAAGTTTGATTAATACTAAATAAGAACTTGAAGTGTATTGGTTGATTGGCCAAAACACTACAAAAATATAATTCACCATAAAATAAAATGTGTAAGATATTTGTGTATATATACATATATATATAGATGTATGAATCATATTGTATGATTTCCTGTTTTCTTTTTAGAGAGGGAAAGGGGGGGTGGGACTGAAGGAAAAGGAAAGGGGTGCCTGGGTGGCTCAGTGGATTAAGCCTCTGCCTTCAGCTCAGGTCATGATCTCAGGGTCCTGGGATAGAGTCCCACGTTGGGCTCTCTGCTCAGTGGGGAGCCTGCTTCCCCCCTTCTCTCTTGCTGCCTCTCTGCCTACTTGTGATCTCTCTCTCTCTCTCTAATAAATAAAATATTAAAAAAAAAAAAAGCAAAGGAAAGAGAGAATCTTAGGTAGACTCCGCACTTACAACCCTGAGCAGAAATCAAGAATCAGATGCTTAACTGACTGAGCCACCTAAGCACCCCAACCCACTTTAAATGAAATTTCTGTTTAACTGGTCAAATACTTAGGACAATCATTTCTAATAAGAGAACTTCTACAGGATAATCATGCATCCTCTTAACCTATCAGCCAAAAATTGGTAGAAATTCAAAAAACTCTTGAGATATTAAGGCAATTTGTGAGACTCAAGTGACTTTTTTTTTCCAACTGAAGAAAAAAAATGGGAATTTGAATAGGAAAGTAGTTTTTGTCAGCCTTGTTCTAACACATTGTGGAGTAAAACTGGGCACCAAAGTACAAACAAAACAGGTAACAAAATACAGAGTTCTGAGAAAATTCAAAGATCAAAAAGAACACGTGAATTCAATGAAACTGATGAAATTCAAGTACAATGG
Source organism: Neogale vison (assembly GCF_020171115.1). Classification (NCBI taxonomy): domain Eukaryota; kingdom Metazoa; phylum Chordata; class Mammalia; order Carnivora; family Mustelidae; genus Neogale; species Neogale vison. The sequence goes on from NC_058099.1 coordinate 81,932,524, forward strand.
ATTGGGGGGACAGTCAAGAGCTCAGAGTCAAAAAACAGAGTTTGCATATCAAATCTCATATGAATATAATGTGTGGCTTCATATACTATGGGTTTGTGTGAGTATATACATATATAATTAAATTGGTACAGAATTCTAATTAATAATAAATTAATTAGAAATCTAATATATTATGTGAATTATTTTATTTATTTAATACATATATGTATTGAATATGTGTCTGTCTGTAAAATTTCTTGTATAGTCCATAAAGCCCCTAAACTTGCAAACATATTTTGCCTAACATGAAGCAGCCCTTAAAGAGTACTGGATGCTACTCATTCCCAGTAGCTTCTGCTTTTGGAATGTGATACTTAGAGAACTTAGAAGTCACCCAAGTCAAAGTCTTATAATGACTTTGCCTTCTGAAACTGATGAAAGAAGATAATCAAAGACACATGAGCATTAAAACACATCTTGCTTCCAAAAAGAAAAACAATCTCACATTTTGCTTATTTTAGAGAATTACTCTGTCTACCAAAAATTGATACAGTTCTATAGATATTTTTAAGTTTCTTGATAACTTATATAGAAATTTATTAAAATAAATTAACACATTAAGTATGAAATAAATTTTATTTCTTAAAAATAAATGTGTGTATATAAAGCTTGTACATATACATAAAGATAAGTGTAGAATTATACATGCTGAAGATTGGCTATTTCAAGGGACAGAGATTGGTCAAGGTTGTGAGGAAGTGAGGAGGAGAGAAATTATTAGCTTTTTATAAATATTTTTCTGTATTATTTTAACATATTAGGTTAAACATACATTACAACTAACCTTTAAAACCTAATGTAATAAAATGAATAGAATATGATTCAGATAGTTCTCTTCAGTGAAAAATTTGGGCAAAATATGGTTCCACATTTTGGGGTTGCAGGAAAAAATAACTTCTGGTCATATTTAACTATTTTTAGGGTGTTCTATTATAGTAATGATAATCTAGGCATTTCATATCAATTTTCCCATTGAAAACAGCTTAAAAATCTAGATAAAATATGTATAAAAAAGATCTGAATGCAATGGAGAATTAACATCTCACTGAAAAATTATAGTGTCAATATCCAAGAAAATAAATAAATCTTGAAAGTTGAAATAAGCACTTGAGATTGCTTTTCTTCTAAGAGTCTCTTCCAGTTTCAGAAGAAAAAAAAAATACTGAACACCTAAGCTATTGAGCTGGATGACCAAACTCTCACAAGTATATGGAAATACAAATTAAAACTGGGGGTTTAGCAGTGGGGGAAGTAAGTCCCTGGAAAACCTTCCCTGCTTTCAAATTAGTATTCTGAAACCTCATACTCCCTATAAGCAAGAGTAAAGTAGAAATAAATCAACCTTGGCAAGGTCTAGACCTATTTGGGATTATTTCAATTCTTGATTGTATGAATGTGACCTGAGATGGCTAGAATCCCTAGCCACCTTGCAGACACAAATGTAATTCTCAGAAGGAAGATACCATAATCCAGGCCTCAATTTATCTCTTTAATTTTTTAAATACAATGTCTAGCACTCAATCAAAACTAACCATATATGAGAAGACAAGATAGTGAGTTTAAAAATTGAGAGAAACAGAGCAACTATAGAAACACATCTATAGACCTATAAGGGATGCTAATCAGAACTATCACACACAAGCTTTAAAACAGTTTTGCTTATCATGTTTAAATATATCAAAATAATAAAAGGCTTTCAGTGAACTGAAAATTATTACACAAAACCATTCCCCTTAAAATAAATTACTTTCTTCTATATTGTATTATCCTGTATGATTTTCAGAATCCTTTGAAATAATCATGTCAATAGCTAAGAAATGAATTAACCCAAATGAGATGGCTTTTATAATGCTTTTATCACAATACTTGTTTTCTCAAATATTTTTAAATTTGGAGAACCCATAATTTCTTTGGCAATATTAATTTCATATCTTCCAAACATTGTGGTTTCTTTTGATCACTTTATATTTTAGAAAAACAATTTTACTCTCCTTAATAAGTGACTGATTTCACCCAATTGTCAATATCTCCCTTCTTATCCCCACATATTTTTCAATTTAGTCCAATTCCTATTGAAAAAGGCTTTTAACACTTTCTTAATTATAACTATTATGAATGTTAATGAGTAGCTACAGAAAAGGTATATAATACATGTACTACAGAGAATGTACTGTTAAACTATAAAAACTGGAATTTAATGACAGAATAAGCAAATAAGCAAGTGTTAAAAGACAGAAAATTATATGAAAATAAAAATTAAAATCAAACTTTATTATTTCTTCTTTCTGTTTAGAGAATAGTAGCTGCTTCAGTGTTATCTCTACTTGAAAAACAATTCTGTTTGTTACCTCACCTTTATACCTACACACTCATATTTATAAATGATGGAACACACTTACCAAAAAAAATAATAATGAATTGACCTAGTTTATTTTATGTTTTTTCTTCCAAAATATCTTCCTTTGGCCTGAAATCAAATTTGGAGAATTTCATCCAGAGAAACTCAAATTCTAAAATTCTGGAGTTATGACATATTTGGAAGTATTTATTTCTTAAGATGGTTTCCTTTTTTCACACAACATAAGTGAATAAATTTTAAAAAGAATCATATCTAAAATACCAAAATGGAAATAAATATTATCAAGCAATCTTTGACAACAAATCATATGTTAAAAGGTTGGCCAAGAAATTTCTATTGTTTGTAGATACTGTAACTTATAGCATACCAATGTTTCTAGAGAAAAATTTGGAAGTCCCATAAAATACAAAACATCTGTTTGTAGGCATCAGAACATTATTGACAGAACGAATTGAAGGTCCAGATTATAGAGAGAAGGAAAAATAATTGAAGTTAACTCAATTTTTTGCTTTCTGATATATCCTAGGACATTTGCAGAGCCTTAGCATGAGGAGATGGGCTGGATAGGAAGACAAGGTGTTGTCAATAACAGATGGAGAGTGTTTTCAGGCAATAACATCAGCTTAATGAAGACAAAACTTGAAGTTCAAGGCTGCTAAGGCAGCCAAGTATTGAGGAAACAAGATCCAAGGGAGAAGTGAGGTCAAAAAGAATTACACCCCATACTTGAAACTCATTTTATTCTGGAGTCATTTGCTGATTAACCTGAGAAAAGCAAAATACCAAGAAGTATAAAATGAAAATGGCTGAAAGGCATATGAGAATTTTGGTCATCCCTTTATGCTAGGAAGCAAAAGTTAGAGTTCATGACCTACAAAGTTAAATAGATCTTAGGAAACTCCAGGCTATGGATTATAACCACTGAAGATGGATGAGTGTAAGAAGACCAAAAGTAGATCAAGGCTTACATAAAGACTGGACACTAAACTGGGTGAGCACAGTCTGCAACTAGATTGAGTTGATTCAAATTTCTGCTGCATTACAGAGGATAGAATGAGTCCACTCTAGAGGAAGATAACTTAGTGCAAAGCCTCTACAGTTTTTTCAACACAGTGTCTAACATTTAATCAAAATAACAAGGCACACCAAACAACAAGACCAAAAGAAAATAGAGACAATTCAAACAAACTCAAAGGAGACTTAGTTACTGATATATATTTCACAATAACTAATGTATAGGTTTCAGAAAATAGAAAAAAATGTGGACCACTTCAGAAGAGAACTTTAACATATGGAAAGATTTATGTGGATGTTGAAGAAATAAAAAGCACTGTAACAACAATTAGGAACTCAATACGTGGTTATAAAAGCAAACTGATCACTGTCAAAAAAAAAAAGGCTTAGTGAGCTCAAGACAGTCAGTAAATGCTATCTAGACTGAAGCCTAGAAACAAAATGTATGGAAATTATAGAATTAACTTGTGAAAATTACTATAATAATAGAACATAACAAATTATTCTCAATGTTGCCTACAATCACTCTGCTAGCAACTCTGTACTAACCAGTTCTTCTGTCTGTTGTGCCAAAGCCAACAAGCCACCTCCTATATCACTTTGCTTATTTGTCATTATTTAGGTAATGCTTGTCAGTGACAGTAACTGAACACATCACAAGCTTAGAAGAGGAAGTTAAAGAAATTGAAGAGATTATTGACTAGCCAAAGACAAAATAAAAATTGGTTGGTGCAGATAGAGACTTGAATTATAGGTTTCTAAGGTTAAATGTTTCTTAAATAAGCTTTGGCTGCAGCTCTGCAAAGTTAATCAGAATCATTTTACACTTTACAATCAATAGCTCTTCCTAGTCAGACTGAGTATTTAAAAAGGGGGAGGGGGAGGGCTCTGAAAGTTATCCAGGTGAAATAAAACAGGCTTCAAAGTACTAAATAAGATTTTTCCTAAGAAAATGGAATATTACCACATTATACAAGACTTCTACCTCTCAAGTGACATTCTACTTACTCATATTTAAAGTATTAAAAAAATGTCTTAAGTGAGTAAGGCAAACTTCTTCCTCAGACTACTTTTCTTCATCTTCCATGGTATTCATCTTCACTCCAGATATCCAAAGAATCTTCCTCCTTCCTTTTTATCTCCATACTCTCTTTAAACAAACTCAAAGTAGATATTTAAACCTCAAAAAGGATGCAATTATGCTGTTGAAGTTAGGTGCCCCATCATATATCTTATTTCTTCCCTCAGTGAAAATAGCCGCCAGTGGCTCTTTGTGTAGACAGAAATAAAGAGTCGCCTTGGAGAAGTTGTAAGTAGTACCGTTTGACAAAGGGGAAGTACATGAGGCAGGCCATGCTCTGGGAAAGAGCAATGACAGTTTGGATTAACACACCAAAGTATTCATTGTTGAATAAAGGCATCTGAGAAAATGAAGGAAAATTTTGTGAGAGGAAGTCAGGGTTGTTTCCATAGAAAAGAGTGACATAGGCAACAAATCTCTTTCCCTAAATGGTGGAGTTAAAGAGATAAGGGAGAACTGGCACAGCTTGACAATTGCCCAGTGGAAAGGAATGGAGTCCCCAAAATAAAGCCACTGTGTAAAATTACATGTATTGAGAAATATGGTACCAGGGGCCCTCTCTCTGATCATTGCTGCAAGCAGAACAGCTCATGTCTGCTACAGGAAGCTGAACAGCAGTGACTAGAAGGGAGGAGCCAACTCCAGACACTATCTACCTTTGGGAGCCAGCTCTGCCATGGTGGACGATGCACATTCATGGAACCTCTGCTTCATGATCTAGAAATTGCAGCTGCCCCTTCTACTTGCTGCATTGCTTCACTCTGCCACCTGCCAGAGAAGGGCCTGGCTTCCCTGCCACCTATTTAGTTGCTTATTCCCAAGGCAGGAGCATTGCTCAGGGTGTTTGCCTAACATCAAGGAGGCCTCATAGTGAGAAGGCACAATAGGAGATGAAAAAAAGAGAAATAAATACAAACCAGATCTTCTATGGGCCTTAGAGTTAATTTATGGATTTTTTCCCCTCTTATTTTGAGCGACATAAGAAGCCATTGGCAATTTTTGTGCCTAGAAATAACATCATCTGACTTACATTTTAATGGGATTATTTTAGCAGCTGTGCTGGGGATAAATGACAAAGAATAGTAGAAACAGAAATAGCAGTTTAGAAGGTAATGCATTAATGGAGGTAAAACAGGATGATAGTTTGGAATAAGATATTGGCAGGGAAGATGCCAAAACCAATATTCATATTTTTTAGTGTATTTTGGTACCTGCTTCCTGTACTCACCTTCAATCATGTTTGGATTTCTATTGATACATTTTTCTTCCAGATGAACTTAAGTGTCAGAATATTTCACACACACACAAATGTCATATCTGATCTTTGAAGTGGCAGGGGGGTGGTGGGAGGTTGGGGTACCAGGTGGTGGGTATTATAGAGGGCATGGATTGCATGGAGCACTGGGTGTGGTGAAAAAATAATGAATATTGTTATGCTGAAAATAAATAAAAAAATTTTTAAAAATAAATAAAATAAAATAAAATACACAATGTGTTAAAAGAAAATTTCCTTGAGTTTGATTAGTTCTTGGAGAATATACATCTTTACATTAGTGAGGCATTTTATTTTAAAAAATTACATCAATTTGTGTTAATAAATTTTTATTGTTTAAAACAAGTTTGTGCATTTTGAGTATATTTATACACTTAATGTCTTGATTATTTTATGTTGGTTATATATCCAACTCATTAGATTTTAGTAGTTTTAGTATTGAATCTCAAGGTAAATATTATTTGAAAATAATGATAGTTTCAACTGTTTTTTTTACAACATCCATATGACCCCCAAATGAATAATAGGCAAAGAATTCAAAGAAGTTATAATAGAATGGAAAGTTGTAATAAATACATTCAAGAAAAAAAAACTTTTAAAAAGTTATTAATGGTTGAAAGAATGGAGAATATCAAAAGAGAATTCAAAACTGTTACAAACTACCAAATGAAATCTAGATTCAAAACATGTAATGCAAAAATGAAAAACTTGTGCACTGGCTATAGCAGAGGAATGGTTCAGTGAACTTAAGGCAATAAAAATTAAGGAAAACCTGGGTGATTCAGTCAGTTACGTATCATATTTTTTATTTCAGCTCAGGTACTAATCTCGGGGTCATGAGATAGAGTCCTGCATTGAGACCTGTGTTCAACTCTGTGCTCTGTGGGGAGTCTGCTTAAGATTCTCTCCCTCTCCTTCTGCCCCTTCCCCCACTTGCATTTCCTCTCTCTTTCTCTCTAAAACACATACATTAATGTCAAAATAAATAAATAAATAAAGCAGGGCACCTGGATGACTCAGTTGGTTAAGCTTCAGACTCTGGATTTCAGCTCAGGTCATGATCTCAGGCTCCTGAGGTCAAGCCCCACATCTACTCCATGCTGAGTATGGAGTCTGTTTGAGATTCTCTCTCTCTCTCTCTCTCTTTTTCTCTGCCGCTCCCTCTCATGTGCTCTTGCTCTCTCTTTCTAAAATAAGTAAATGGGGGCGCCTGGGTGGCTCAGTGGGTTGAAGCCTCTGCCTTCGGCTCAGGTCATGATCCCAGGGTCCTGGGATTGAGCCCTGCATCAGGCTCTCTGCTCAGCTGGGAGCCTGCTTCCCTTCCTCTCTCTGCCTGCCTCTCTGCCTACTTGTGATCTCTGTCTGTCAAATGAATAAATAAAATCTTAAAAATAAATAAATAAAATAAGTAAATAAATCTCCTAAAAAAATAAAGGAACAAGAATTATCAAATCTAAAGAAAAGAGAAAAAATATGAGAAATAATGAACAGAACTCTGATGTCTTGTCTATTAACCTCAAGCAATGCAATACATGAGTAATTAAAGCCCAAAAAGAGAAAATTAAAACACATGGAGGAAAAAACAAATACTGGAAGAAATATTACTAAATAATGCTCAAAGTTTGTTCCAAAAATATAAAATGGTTCAAGAATCTCAAACATCCCAAGATAGAATAAACACAAAGAAAACCACAACTACATAATTCCAATTACATGATATTCTATAATAGGCAAAACTGTGGAGATCGTAAAAGGATCAGTTGTAGCTTGGTGTTGAGGGAAGGAAGAGAAAAACCGGCAGAGCATAGAGGATTTTAGGGCAGTGAAACTATTCTGGTAGGATGTTACAATGGAAGATACCTGTCACTACACATTTGTCAAAACCCATATAATATAAACACCAAGAGTGAACTCTAATGTAAACTAGGGACTATGAATGATAATGATGTGTCAACATAGCTTCATCTTTTGTAACAAATGTACTGCTGTGGTGCAAGATGTTGATCGTGGGGGTGACTGTGTATATGTGAGAACAGGGGGTAGATCAGAAATCTCTGTACCTTCCATTCCATTTTGCTGCGAACTAAAAATTGCTCTAAAAAAACCCCAAAATGTCAACTTTTGAGTCTTTATCCTATAAAAGTATCAATAAAAAAATTAAAGCAAAGTGAAGCTATTTTCAGGTAAATGATACTTCAGAGAATTCATTACCAAAAGATTTGCTTCAAAAAACCACCATAGAAAGTTCAGGTTAAAGAAAAATAATACCAGACAGAAACTAGGATCTATAGGAAGAGATCAAGAAATACAGATATAGTGAATGTATAGACAGATATAAAAGGCCATATTTTTTCATTCTATAAATATTTTTAAACAACATACGATGAAAATAACACAAAGAAAGAAGTGAAATGGGACTAACCTGCTGTAAGTTTCTTATATTTTAAATGAAGAAGTGCAACATTAACTTCAAATTGATTTTGATATTGATTTACAAATGCATATTAAAATTCCTAGAAAGCGCTGGAAACAGAAGGCAAAATGAAAAAAAGTTAAAAAGCAAGTGGGGCAAACAGGAAACAAACAACAAAATGATACATTGGTATTCACTCATATCAATAATTATGTTAAACATACTTGCTTAAACATTCAAATTAAAAAGCAAAATTTGTCAGAACAGATAAAATAAATACGACCCAAATATATATTACCTGTAAGAGACACACTGTATATATGAAAAACAGAGATAAATGGAAAGTAAATGGACAGAAAAAATATGTCATGCCAAGAGTACGCATAAGTAAGCTGTAGAGGCAATATTAATATTCAGACCATACAGAAGACTTCAAGACAAAGGGCAAACCAAAGACACAGAGGGATATTTCCAGTACACTAAAAGAATCAATTCATGAGGAAAACACAGTAATTATAACTCCATATGTGTTTAATAACTTGATAGTGTATGAAGCAAAAATCAACAAATTGAAGAGAAAAACAGAAAAATCACAATTATAGTTGGAGATATTAGCACCCCTTCCTAGAGTGATAAAATGAAACAAAACAACTGGAAAATACATAGAAAACCTGACCCAAACTATCAGCCACATTGACTAATTTATGAAATAAGACTCCAGGAACTGAAGAATATTCCTTCTTTTCCAGTACCAATGAAACATATGCTAGGCGATAAATAAGATTCTGTAAATTCCCAAATATTAAAGCCTTACAGAGTAGGTTAATGGACAATAACAGAATTTTATTTATCTATCATCCATCTATCTATCTATCTATCTATCTATCTATCTAATCTATTTGTAGGCTCCATGCCCAGCATGGGGACCAACTTAAGGCTTCAACTCACAACCCTGAGATTAGGATCTGAGCTGAGATCAAGAGTCAGATGCTTAACTAACTGAGCTACACAGGCTCCTCAATAACAGAATTAATTTGGAATCAAAATAATAAAAAAAGAAAAAAATAAATTACCTAGCAAGGCCTGAATATGGGGAAGTTAAAACATAAAGGTTAAAGGAATTTTAAAAGTTAAGAAATATTTCTAATTGAATGATAAACATATCAAAATTCATACATTCTTAGAGTAGATTGTCAAATAGTAAATATAGAGGGAATGATGGAGTTAGAAATATCATCTAAGGCTAACATGGATTAGAGACATATATGACAGATACATGTAATGCTTGCTTGTGGATTCTACTCTGGATTACTGTTAAATTTTCAATTTTCAATTAAAAAGTGAAGATTGAGAATTGAAATTCATCAGATGCATTTTCATCAGTGGAGGCAGTCATGTAATTTCTTTCTAATTTGATTTGTTAATATAGTAACCAATTTTTATGTTATGATTTTTATGCCGTCGAAGCAATCTTTGCATTCCTGACATAAAAATGTATCATCCAATTAACATGTTGTTGGCTTCAACTTACTAATATTATATTCAGGATGTTTGTTTCAATTTTTTTTAAAGATTTTATTTATTTACTTGACAGAGATCACAAGTAGACAGAGAGGCAGGCAGAGAGAGAGGGGGAAGCAGGCTCCCAGCTGAGCAGAGAGCCCGATGCGGGGCTCGATCCCAGGACCCTGAGATCATGACCTGAGCCGAAGGCAAAGGCTTTAACCCACTGAGCCACCCAGGCGCCCTATGATTAAGTTATAGGTGAAATTCAGATCCATTTAGTGTATTGGAATTACACTAGGGTGGCAGGATTATTTTAAAAAGGCTTCCACACTTTTACTGCTCCAAAAAAATTAATACGGAAAATAATTCACTTCTTAAAAATTTAGAAGACTTTTTAGTAAAATCATCAGAGCCTGGTGCCTCCTTAGAAATGATTTCTGCAATTTTGGTTTATGCTATAGGTTTTTTTTTTTTTAAAGACTTTATTTATCTGTCAGAGAGAGAGCACAAGCAGAGGGAGCCGCAGGCAGAGGGAGAAGCAGGCTCCCTGATGAGCAAGGATCCTGATGCAGAACTCAATCCCAGGACCCTGGGATCATGACCTGAGCCCAAGGCAGACGCTTAACTGACTGAGCCACCCAGGTGTCCTGCTAGTTGTTCTACCCATGTGTGCAAGTGTTCTACATATTGTTAAAACTCATCTTGTCATTTGATAATTTCCAAATACTTTGTCTATTTGATCCAATTCTTCAAAATTTTTATGCAAAATACACATAATATTTTCTTTAGATTTTTATGCCTTTTATAAGTATAAAAGGTATAAAATGTATACCTTATACTGCTTTTGTGCCTCCTAGGGGTTTTTTAGCATATTGGTTAATGTTTTCTATATTTTATTCATCTTTTAAAAGAGCATTCAGTTCTGCTTATCAAATTTTTAGTTTAAATTTCACTAATTTCTTATTTTAATTTGGTTTAAATTTCACTAATTTATTTTACTTTAGCAATTGTTTTCTCATGCTTTAGATTTATTTTCCCCCTAATTTCTTGAGTTGAATGATTAAAACATTTTCTCTGAGATCTCTCCTTTTCTAATACAACAATTTAATGATTTTTAGTAAAAAACTTCCTTGAATAACTTTGGCCACAACACATACTTATTATATAGCACCCTTTTGACCTAGTAGTTAGCTGGAAGATTGGCTTTTAATTTCCATGTGGACAGATTTTATTTTGCTACCTTGTGACAAAAGTATTCTAAATTTCAGAGCCAATTTCTCTACTATTTTAGCTATTTTTCAAAGATTTTTTTTAACATTTTATGCTAAATACTTGGATTATTCTCTGGCTTAATATTTCTGTTCAAACAACCCATCCTGTCTATTTCGCGACCAAATGTGTCAACTGAGTTTTTGTTTGTACCCATGATGACGCTGTTTAGATTTTAAGTGTCCCTTTCTCATAAAAAAAAAAAACTATTCTTTCTTACAGAATTAAATATTCCTTCTTCTTCATCTGAGTATACTAGTTATATTTATTCTACATTTCCTATACTATCTTCACTGTTTTGATCACTAACACTTCTATGGTTTGGTGCTTCTATAAAACAATGTTGCTCATTTTCCTTAAATATTAGTAGTGTGTGTGTGTGTGTGTGTGTGTGTGTGTGTGTCTTTGTTCATTTTGAGTCTGATATTCCGTGTTTACCTATTGGTTGAGGGTTATGTGTGTGTCTATATGTTATTCTTATATTTGATGTGCTCTCCTGCTGGTGTTAGAGGAGTGGTTTATGCAAATAGTCACACCTGTTTGACTTCTTCACTCAATTATTCTTTGAATTACCTAATCCAATAATGGCATCCCCTTGTTTTCCATAGTCATTTACTATTGTATCACAATTTACAGAGATTTCTGTGGGAATGAGTATGCAGATACGCATACCTTGTCTTCCAGTTTGATCCATGCCTTGTATATAATGCAGTAATAATCCATTTATTCCAGTATGGAAGATTTGCATTTATTAATGCATAGGGAGTGTTCTGCTAGTTGCTGGGAGATAGAAAATACATAAAGAGCTGAGATTTTAGGGCAAGAGAAAAATGTGTCAACAGACAATTATAACGTAAAGTGGCATGTGTAAAGATCGTAAAAATATGTACAAAGTATATGTGGGCCAACACTGTGCAGAAATTGGTGGGAAAAATCCCATAGTGAGGAGTATTTTATTATTAACACTGTTTAATCATGGTAATTAAAGCAGACCAACAGTTTTACTGTTGCTATTTGGTTTTCTACAAATATAGATAGCAACAAAGAAAGGCTTCTTGCCTGCATGAGTGGCATCCCACTGCCACTGTTCCCCCTTTTTGTGCCACTTGGAAGTTCAAAAAGGGACATGATACACTCTACTTGGTCACATTGCTTTACATTATGAAAAGTCTTAGCAACTTGTCATGCTAGGGAAGGATGGGGATGGAGAAGAGATGATAGACTCAAGAATCTTAAGATACTAGACATGGGGACATGTATTGATGGATTGTGTGTTGCTGATAAGAGAGTGGGCAGTTGGGGTGCCTGGGTGGTTCAACTGGTTAAGCATCTGATCCCGGGGTCCTGGGATTGAGCCCCACGTGGGGACTCCCTGTTCAGTGGGGAGCCTGCTTCTCCCTCTCCCTCTGCTCCTCCTCCCACTTGTGCTTTCTCTCATTCTCTCTCTCAAATAAGTAAAAAATAAAATAGAGTCCACCTAGCTACTAGTTTGCGATGGCGGCAGCCGTGGTGGTGTCTCGCAGTCTGCGGAGCCTGCTGATACGACGAGTGATGGCTCCCACCCACCCAGGTCTCAGCCTTAGCCTTCGCCCCATGAGCTCCATTGCTCAAGATGTGGCCTCCACAGCAGCCCCTAGAGATGCGCCAGACCACAACTATGAGTCCCTTCGGGTGACAGCTGCTCAGAAACACATCCTGCATGTGCAGCTAAACCGGCCTGAGAAGAGGAATGCCATGAACAAAGCCTTCTGGAGAGAGATGGTGGAGTGCTTCAACAAGATAGCACAAGACCCCGACTGTCGGGCTGTGGTGATCTCTGGTGCAGGAAAATTGTTCACTGCAGATATCGACCTTATGGACATGGCTTCGGAAATCCTGCAGCCCCAAGGAGATGATGCAGCCCTCACCAGCTGGTACCTCCGTAGCCTCATCAGCAAATACCAAGAGACCTTCAGTGCATCGAGAAGTGCCCAAAGCCCGTGATTGCCGCCATCCATGGGGCCTGCGTTGGTGCAGGCGTGGATCTCATCACTGCTTGTGACATCCGGTACTGTGCCCAGGATGCTTTCTTCCAGGTGAAGGAGGTGGACATAGGTTTGGCGGCTGACGTGGGAACGCTGCAGAGACTGCCCAAAGTCATCGGAAACAAGAGCCTAGTCAACGAGCTGGCCTTCACTTGCCGCAAGATGATGGCTGATGAGGCCCTGGGCAGTGGGCTGGTCAGCCGGGTGTTCCCAGACAAGGTGCAGATGCTTGATGCGGCCTTCACCCTGGCGGCCGAGATTTCCACCAAGAGCCCCGTGGCGGTACAGAGCACCAAGATCAACCTGGTCTACTCCCGCAACCATTCGGTGGCCGAGGGCCTCAATTACGCGGCCACCTGGAATATGAGCATGCTGCAAACCCAGGACATCGTTAAGTCTGTCCAGGCTGCAGTGGAGAAGCAGGAACTGAAGAACGTCACCTTCTCCAAGCTCTGAGAGCCACCGAGGCCTAGGGTCTGGCTGCCTCCCACCTGATGCCCATTTCCTCATCCCCAGAGAAGGAGAGTTAGTAAAGATGGTCGCCTAGTGCCTTCTCCCTTGATCTCCCAGTTTCTAACCTAACTCTGATTTCCTTATGCCAGGGCCTTATCTTCACCCGAACAATAAAGCAACTTAACAATAAAAAAAAAAAAAAAAAGTAAAAAATAAAATAAAATAGAGTGGGCAGAGTCTCAGGTGCTTCCTAGGTTCAGTGGGTGGAGCATGCAACAATATGAAATACCTGTAGAACATTCAAGAATGTTCTAGAAAAACTAATAGCTGGTTCTATAAACAGACTACCAAGTTCAACAGGAGATTTGGGTTAGAATATACATCTTGTCATAAATCAGTGACTCTCGAGCATTTTAATGTGAGAATAGTCAGAGCTGCTTGTTTAAAATGCAGGTCCCAAGGCCCGTCCTTGGAAACCGTGATGAAATCAGAAACAGGTGAGCACAGGAATTTGTCATTTGAAAAAGCTTAAGTGATTTTGCTGAAGCTGGCCCTTGTACACAGGTTAGTAAAAACCGTTGTAAAAACTTCAAATTAATAGCCCAGATGAAAAGGACTCCCTACTACATAACACTGATAATGCAATAAAATTCATCAACTCCATGAATAGTAAATCAATTGAGTCTAGCTCCCTCAAATCATCACAAGTCAATTAACTGCCTGTCCACCCCATCATTTTACACCAGTATTTATGACTTATTTTGCTACTGTTTTAGAAATAAACAATAGTTTATAGGTATATCACATGGTACCTTTTTAGCAGAACAGATAAAGAACAAATAAAGATCATGGTGTATAATCTTTTTTTTTTCCAATTTATTTATTTTCAGAAAAACAGTATTCATTATTTTTTCACCACACCCAGTGCTCCATGCAAGCCGTGCCCTCTATAATACCCACCACCTGGTACCCCAACCTCCACCCCCCCCCCCGCCACTTCAAACCCCTCAGACTGTTTTTCAGAGTCCATAGTCTCTCATGGTTCACCTCCCCTTCCAATTCACCCAAATTCCCTACTCTCTAACGCCCCTTGTCCTCCATGCTATTTGTTATGCTCCACAAATAAGTGAAACCATATGATAATTGACTTTCTCTGCTTGACTTATTTCACTCAGCATAATCTCTTCCAGTCCCGTCCATGTTGCTACAAAAGTTGGGTATTCATCCTTTCTGATGGAGGCATAATACTCCATAGTGTATATGGACCACATCTTCCTTATCCATTCATCCGTTGAAGGGCATCTTGGTTCTTCCCATAGTTTGGCGACTGTGGCCATTGCTGCTATAAACATTGGGGTACAGATGGCCCTTCTTTTCACGACATCTGTATCTTTGGGGTAAATACCCAGGAGTGCAATTGCAGGGTCGTAGGGAAGCTCTATTTTTAATTTCTTGAGGAATCTCCACACTGTTCTCCAAAGAGGCTGCACCAACTTGCATTCCCACCAACAGTGTAAGAGGGTTCCCCTTTCTCCACATCCTCTCCAACACATGTTGTTTCCTGTTTTGTTAATTTTGGCCATTCTAACTGGTGTAAGGTGATATCTCAATGTGGTTTTAATTTGAATCTCCCTGAGGGCTAATGATGATGAGCATTTTTTCATGTGTCTGATAGCCATTTGTATGTCTTGATTGGAGAAGTGTCTGTTCATATCTTCTGCCCATTTTTTGATGTGTTTGTCTGTTTCGTGTGGGTTGAGTTTGAGGAGTTCATTATAGATCCTGGATATCAACCTTTTGTCTGTACTGTCATTTGCAAATATCTTCTCCCATTCCGTGGGTTGCCTCTTTGTTTTTTTGACTGTTTCCTTTGCTGTGCAGAAGCTTTTGATTTTGATGAAGTCCCAGAAGTTTATTTTCGCTTTTGTCTCCTTTGCCTTTGGAGACGTATCTTGAAAGAAGTTGCTGTGGCTGATATCAAAGAGATTACTGCCTATGTTCTCCTCTAAGATTCTGATGGATTCCTGTCTCACGTTGAGGTCTTTTATCCATTTTGAGTTGATCTTTGTGTACGGTGTAAGAGAATGGTCGAGTTTCATTCTTCTACATATAGCTGTCCAGTTTTCCCAGCACCATTTATTGAAGAGACTGTCTTTTTTCCACTGTATATTTTTTCCTGTCTTGTCAAAGATTAATTGACCATAGAGTTGAGGGTCCATATCAGGGCTCTCTACTCTGTTCCACTGGTCTATGTGTCTGTTTTTATGCCAGTACCATGCTGTCTTGGTGATCACAGCTTTGTAATAAAGCTTGAAATCATGTAAGGTGATGCCGCCAGCTTTATTTTTGTTTTTCAACATTTCCTTAGCGATTCGGGGTCTCTTCTGATTCCATACAAATTTTAGGATTATTTGCTCCAGCTCTTTGAAGAATGCCGGTGGAATTTTGATCGGAATGGCATTAAAAGTATAGATTGCTCTAGGCAGTATAGACATTTTAACAATGTTTATTCTTCCGATCCAAGAGCATGGAATGGTCTTCCATCTTTTTGAGTCTTCTTCAATTTCTTTCATGAGTGTTCTATAGTTCCTCAAGTACAGATCCTTTACCTCTTTAGTTAGGTTTATTCCAAGGTATCTTATGGTTCTTGGTGCTATAGTAAATGGAATCGATTCTCTAATTTCCCTTTCTGTATTTTCATTGTTAGTGTATAAGAAAGCCACTGATTTCTGCACATTGACTTTGTATCCTGCCATGTTGCTGAATTGCTGTATGAGTTCTAGTAGTTTGGGGGTGGAGTCTTTTGGGTTTTCCATATAAAGAATCATGTCATCTGCGAAGAGAGAGAGTTTGACTTCTTCATTACCAATTTGGATACCTTTTATTTCTCTCTGTTGTCTGATTGCTGTTGCTAGGACTTCTAATACTATGTTGAACAAGAGTGGTGAAAGTGGGCATCCTTGTCTTGTTCCTGATCTCAATGGGAAGGCTGCAAGCTTTTTCCCATTGAGGATGATATTTGCTGTGGGTCTTTCATAGATAGATTTGATGAGGTTCAGGAATGTTCCCTTTATCCCTATACTTTGAAGCGTTTTAATCAGGAACGGATGTTGGATTTTGTCAAATGCTTTTTATGCATCAATTGAGAGGATCATGTGGTTCTTCTCTCTTCTCATATTAATTTGTGTATCACATTGATTGATTTGCGAATGTTGAACCATCCTAGTAGCCCAGGGATGAATCCCACCTGATCATGGTGGATAATCTTTTTAATGTGCTGTTGGATCCTGTTGGCTAGGATCTTGTTGAGAATCTTAGCATCCATATTCATCAGTGATATTGGTCTGAAATTCTCCTTTTTGGTAGGGTCCTTGCCTGGTTTAGGGATCAGGGTAATGCTGGCTTCATAGAAAGAGTCTGGAAGTTTTCCTTCTGCTTCAATTTTTTGAAACAGCTTCAGGAGAATAGGTGTTATTTCTTCTTTGAAGGTTTGGTAGAATTCCCCAGGGAATCCGTCAGGTCCTGGGCTCTTGTTTTTTGGGAGGTTTTTGATCACTGATTCAATCTCGTTATTAGATATCGGTCTATTCAGGTTGTCGATTTCTTCCTGGTTCAATTTTGGTAGTTTATATTTTTCCAGGAATGCATCCATTTCATCTAGGTTGCTAAGCTTATTGGCATATAACTGTTCGTAATAACTTCTGATGATTGTTTCTACTTCCTTGGCGTTAGTTGTGATCTCTCCCTTTTCATTCATAATTTTATGAATTTGGGATTTCTCTCTTTTCTTTCGGATTAGTGTAGCCAGTGGCTTATCGATCTTATTGATTCTTTCAAAAAACCAGCTTCTAGTCAAAAAAACAAAGAGGCAACCCACGGAATGGGAGAAGATATTTGCAAATGACAGTACAGACAAAAGGTTGATATCCAGGATCTATAATGAACTCCTCAAACTCAACCCACACGAAACAGACAAACACATCAAAAAATGGGCAGAAGATATGAACAGACACTTCTCCAATCAAGACATACAAATGGCTATCAGACACATGAAAAAATGCTCATCATCATTAGCCCTCAGGGAGATTCAAATTAAAACCACATTGAGATATCACCTTACACCAGTTAGAATGGCCAAAATTAACAAAACAGGAAACAACATGTGTTGGAGAGGATGTGGAGAAAGGGGAACCCTCTTACACTGTTGGTGGGAATGCAAGTTGGTGCAGCCTCTTTGGAGAACAGTGTGGAGATTCCTCAAGAAATTAAAAATAGAGCTTCCCTACGACCCTGCAATTGCACTCCTGGGTATTTACCCCAAAGATACAGATGTCGTGAAAAGAAGGGCCATCTGTACCCCAATGTTTATAGCAGCAATGGCCACAGTCGCCAAACTATGGGAAGAACCAAGATGCCCTTCAACGGATGAATGGATAAGGAAGATGTGGTCCATATACACTATGGAGTATTATGCCTCCATCAGAAAGGATGAATACCCAACTTTTGTAGCAACATGGACGGGACTGGAAGAGATTATGTTGAGTGAAATAAGTCAAGCAGAGAAAGTCAATTATCGTATGGTTTCACTTATTTGTGGAGCATAACAAATAGCATGGAGGACAAGGGGCGTTAGAGAGTAGGGAATTTGGGTGAATTGGAAGGGGAGGTGAACCATGAGAGACTATGGACTCTGAAAAACAGTCTGAGGGGTTTGAAGTGGCGGGGGGGGGTGGGAGGTTGGGGTACCAGGTGGTGGGTATTATAGAGGGCACGGCTTGCATGGAGCACTGGGTGTGGTGAAAAAATAATGAATACTGTTTTTCTGAAAATAAATAAATTGAAAAAAAAATAAAGGTCACATTTCTACCTTTGATAAAAAAAAGAAAAGAACAAATAAAGAGTTACATTATTCATATTATTCACAAGGTAAATATTTGTACACTTTAAACAAGGTCAAAGAGCAAATTACTGCAAGTTCAGGAAACCAGTACAGTCACCTGACTTTGATGTAGACAGAAAAAAGCTAATCTTACAAAAATATATTGGAAGGAGTGACAATAGCATTTGGGGGAGTTTGGGGAGGATTTGAGGATTTCAGGGACAGTGACTTAAAAGGATGTGCAAGATTGGAAGTAAGAATGTTGATATTTTAGCTTTTTTATGTGATGCTATAAATTCTTCGCAGGAAGAATTTGAATTGCCTATAAATAAGATAACTTACGCCTTCTCATTTCCCTTTGCAAATATCTGTAATGTCTCCATGATGAGACATCCCAAAGAGACGAGTATTGCCAGTGACAGGAATTTGATACATGGTCTTTATTTTCTCAGACACCTGTTAAAATTATCAATAGATCAATTCCTTTACCGTAGATTCAGAAAAATAATATTAAGTAGCAGGCTTTGTAAGCTGCTGGAAACCTCTCTATTTATTATTTATGTTCTACCTGGGAAATGTGTTTTTTTGTCCCAAGAAATTGTGGTGCTGGAGTTTGTCTTTGAATCAAAAAAAAAAAAAAAAAAAAAAAAAATATATATATATATATATATATATATATATATATATATAGTCACAGTGTTGGAGGAGGAGTCTGAAAATGTATGTCAAAAAGTTATTTACATATTCTCCAAAGCAACTGCCTAGCAAAGGAGCAAAGAAGATATTTTATTTTTTCAGGGGGAGGGGATAAACAGGAGGCTTTATGTATTGAATATCAAACTGACCTAAGATACATGTATAGTACTCTTAAGAAGTTCAAAAGGGTTCCTTCTGTTTATATAAATAAGGCCAGAACTTACAGAAAATACAAACTATCCATTCATTATTTGAATGGTCTCCCCCCCCCAAAAGAGAACTGTATCTGGTTATTGCCTCATCGGTTAAAATAGAATAGAGAGAAATTGAAGCTGAATTCAATGAATACTGAAGTTGGTATATAATTTCCATGAAGCAAACTTCATGGGAACTTTAAAGTTTAGATTTGAGAAGGAACAACTAACAAGCAGTTCTCCCCAAGTTGAATTTAGGGAGATAAATGAGGCCTACTGATTATATTATCAATTTTCAATCTGTATAAAAGGAGATGGAACAAATAGAGAAGAGGGTCCAGAATATGCATGCAGAACAATCTACTGACAAAATGATTATTAGATATACAATTATTTTTTCAAGGGGTGTTTTTAAAAACATGATAAAACCATCATATTATCCATAATTAAAGACTGAAGAGAACTATTTTAGGGGCGGGAAAAAAACTTGATGATCTCCCCATATTCTTTCTAGACTTAAAATTTTTGATTATTTACAGCAGCTTTTATGTGTAGTGAAGTCTAAGAAACCTTAGACTCCATCCCTATAACAAGCTAAATGCCCTTCTCTCGTCATCAGCATGCTCTTTAAATTGTCTTGCTTTATTCACCATGCATGTGCACAAGGGGGTGCATCGATTCTCCCTTCAGAGAATCCCTCTTGTCTGGCCCCCTCTCCTAGCCCTCCACATCATCAGCATTGCTTCCCCTCCTCCACAGACCACTTGCAGCTGGCAATGCCATCAACATTCTTCCCATCAGTGGACAATGAAATATTGAATGAGCTTGAAGGTCTTCCTTCCTTTCCTCCCACCATCGCATAGATCATCAGAGACCAGGTCAGTTGTTCCTTCCTCATGTGCCTTGAATTACTTGCCATTTTCTCTGTATCCAAGGAGAACTCCTGTTCTTCTAATATGGACACTTGTTGAATTGCTATTTAATATGTTATAACTCAAATCTCATTAAGGTAAGTATCACTGGAACTCACTGGATAGCCACAAACAATGGCCTATTTATTTCAAGTCATGTATGATAGTAATAAAAATAAAAGTCACAGAAATTTCCCAATAATTTCACAGTGGAAAAAGATTTGCTCAAAGTCAGATGTCTTAGACCTGGGTCTTGTTTCTGCCTCAAACCAGTTTTGTGACTTTGGACCTTAGTGTAATTATCTGTAGAATGACTTGTTAATAAGCTTCAAGGACCCGTTGTCTCTTAAAGTGTGGGATCCTCTGATAAAGGTCCTAGAAATCGGATCCATTAATTACTGAGATTTTCTTTTCTGGCTTTTCTTTCCATAGCCGCGTCCCTTATCTTATGGGCCCACTGCCTTCCAGTACCAACAATTTTGGTCAAGTGTCCATGTTACGGCTTTTCTTCAGCTTACTTTGGTTTTCTTTTAAGCTTTGGGTTTTTTGTTTGTTGTGGTTGTTGTTGTTTTGTTTTGTTTTTTACAGACAGAGATCACAAGCAGGCAGAGGGGCAGGCAGAGAGAGAGTGGGAAGCAGGCTCCCCGCTGAGCAGAGAACCCGATGCGGGGCTCGATCCCAGGACCCTGAGATCATGACCTGAGCCAAAGGCAGAGGCTTAGCCCACTGAGACACCTAGGTGCCCTAGTTTTCTTATTGTATTATATTTATCTTCTATTTTATCCTCCCAGCCTGTGCATACTCATACTAGATTTGGGGTCCTCATAACATCTTGCACAGTTGTCTATCACAATATTTGTCACAGGATGCAGGGACCATATCTTATTCATAGCTAAATGTTTAGTGCCTGGCTTACCACTAGAAACAGAGAGTTGGCTTGCTAATTTCTCATTGAAGGAAACCAATAATACCCTATACAATCAGGAGAAATAGGTACAATTTCTGAGACTTGTCACTTCCCCCTTCTTTTTGCATGTTTGTTATAATCAGAACTATTAAATAAACCATAAAATAATATGACTTCTGGTTTTTCAGACTTTTGGTTGAGATAGTAATGAAAGATCTAAATTTTATTGGCAGATTATATTACATTATGAGAAAAAAAAATAGGGTTTCAGAAAAAATTCTGAGAGTTGAGTCTATTGTTTTGTTTGGAGCTATTATTTTTATAATTTTGATAAAAAGAATCATGGACTTCTAGAGTTTGAAAGAACCCTCGGAAGTCTTGTAGTGTAAGGATATTACCTATGCTGGGTTATTGCAGAACACTTAAATGACAAGATTTGAGAGGTGTTCTGAGAAAAAGTTAAAATGATTTAAAAATAAAGTTCTATGAGCAAAAATGTTTGAGAAATGGTGGTTTGTTGTTGTTTTTTTTAAATCAACTTTGTTGCCCTTAGGACCTTCTCAGTGCCTACAACATGATAATATTCTTACTGGATTTCTAAGACTACACAAGGGATATTAAAAGCGGTTCCTGAAATTTTTTAAGTACAGAAACCTTTTGTAATGAAATGTATGTTAGTATCTTTCAGAAGATTTTCCTGAAGAACAAGGTGATTGATTCTGACACCCAGAAGACTGTGGCTTATATATAAACACATATAAATAGTTAGTATGGATAGTATTAGAACCCAGAACACTTAGATCCCCTGTTCTATCTGCTTCCCATAATATCATAATAACAATTTATACTACTACCCAATATTTTATACTTCAGGGAAGAGCACAACTCCCCTACTAAAAATGCTCAATAACCATAGTCATTTCTATATATGATATTATAAAAATTCAGACTCATTTCTAGTGTTAGTACTCCTACCTGAAAAAGCCAAAGAGATACTCAACTGAAAAGTTCTGAAGATTTTTGACAGATGAATTATAGTATGGATAAAAAACATAAAAATACTCTAAGGAATATTTTATACACATATATCATACATGTGTGACTACACACGTGTATATACATATGCCTGTCTCTCTCTCTCTCTCTCTCTCTCTCTCTATATATATATATATATATATATAATATATCTGAGTTATGTCTCTACCCATTTCTATTTAAAACAGGTATAAATCCTTGATTTTTTAATAAATAAAATATATCAATTAAAATCGTCAATTATAGAAGCAAATAATTCTATGGTACTTTCTAATCTTTCACATTTTACCACTTTTCACTGTGCAGAATAAACCAATTAACTTACAGTTCTAAAAAAAGTTCTTTGAAGACAAGTAAAATATCAGACCAAACTTCAAGTTCAACCATGTCATGTGTCATCTTACTTTTCTAAACTTGAATATGTATCAAATTTCCAAAAATAAATATTTACAAAATGGAACCACAATGGCTTATCACCAGGAATTTAAAAAGACATAAAACTAAATTCCTTGTTATAATGGCAAAATGCTTAAAAGCCAATATCAATGAGCATGGAAAACATTTTCCACACTTCAAGAGAAATGGCAAAGAATTTGGCTACAAAGATTACTCTGTTCCTCTACGGCTGCAGAAATCTTGCAAAAGTCAAGTCAGATACCCCCTTAGCCTTTGACTCCACTGTTTATGGAAGACGGTACACAGATACTGCTGGTAACGCCTGCACATCTAGCTAAAGAAAACAAAAGATAAGGAAGAGAGACTCATGGAATCCTAGACCTGGTAGGAAATGTAGAAAGAACATTTGATGTTTCAAAAATAATACTCTCCAATAAGGTAAGAGTACCAAGGTCCAGTGAGATACGTTTGGGCAAATATTTGATTGAGAAAGACTATACACATTTATGGCTCTGGAATCTGGCTAGACATAATGCATTATACTGACTAAAAATCCAAGTCAGTTGGATTCATCCAAATAGAGTGGGGTGGGGTTGGAGGTAGTTGGAAGAATTCTTTCCAAGAAAAGCAACAGCAAATGTCAGCATCTCTCATATATTCATTCATCTAATAAACACTAGTTAAAAAGCTTATAGTAAACAAATATTTACTGAGAAAACTGTATGTACCAGACAATATCTAGGTGTTGGAGATTCAATAGAGTAAACACGCAAGGTCCCCACTCTAAAGGAGCTTACATGCTACCAGGAGAGATATTCCATAACCAATCTCAGGTAATGGGAAATGCTCTGAAAATAAGAGAGGGTGATGTCCTAGGTAGTTGGAAAAAGATGTTTTCATCAGATCTGACAACTGAATTCCATAAGAATCCACACATAAAGGGATTTGGAGGGAAAATATTCCAGGCAAAGGGGATGGCAGATGTAAAAGATTTAAAGCAGGGGCATGAGGTGTTGGAGATGCAGGAAGGAGGATGGAGTCATAATGAGCAGCAGCGAGGGATGTGCTGGATGAAGTGGGGGTGATAGGTGGGGTCAGTTCATGCAGGGCATAAGCAGTATGAGTTTATTCTATGTGTGACAAAAAGATAGTGGATGATTTGATGCAGAAGAGCGGCATGTTCAGATTCACCTTCTTAAAAAAAACACTTTGGCTCCTCTATAGGGAATTGACTGCAGGCAACAAGAGGAGTAGGAAAACCCGTCAGGAAGACAGTGGACTAATTCATTTGAAATGACAGTTTAGAGATTTAGATTAAGGGGTTAATCATAAAAATACCAAGAAGAAGATAGATTCTGGTTTTATTTTAAAGATCGAATGGCCTACTATGCTTGTGAGTAAAGGAGTATGTGGTGAATAAAAGGAGTATGTGGAGAAAAATAAGAAATGAATCCTAGATACTTGGCCTTGAACCACTGAGTAGGTGAGGGTGAGAAGGAGCCTTTACAGACACAAGATGGCCCAGAAGAGACACATGTGCTTGTGCAAATGTCTGTGTGTGTGCACACACACGTGTGTGTTTGAGTGGGGACAGAATGTTTGTCAAGTGATTTTTTTTAAATACATTAAATTTAAGTCGCTGACCAACTCTTAAAAGAAGATGTCCACAGGGGGCCTGGGTGGTTCAGTGGGTTAAAACCTCTGCCTTCAGCTCATGTCATGATCCCAGGGTCCTGGGATCGAGCCCCACATCGGGCTCTCTGCTCAGCATGGAGCCTGCTTCCTCCTCTCTCCCTGCCTGCCTCTCTTCTCTACCTACTTGTGGTCTTTGTCTGTCAAATAAATAAATAAATAAAATCTTAAAAAAAAAGAAGAAGATGTCCAGTGCTACTTAGATCTAGGATGCTGGAGTCATGAGGGAAGTCTGGTTTGAAGACACAAATTTGAAAGGTATTAGCACAGAGATAGGTATTTAAAGCCATAGCCCTAAAAGCAGTCACCCAAGGAAACAGTAAAGGCCAGAGGGCTCCATTCCAAGCCCTAGACTCCAAAGCCTTTGAGCAGTCACAAAGATGAGGAGAAACCCATACAGAAAGCAAAAGAAAAAGAGCTCTGTGTGCCCATCCATGGCCATGAATGGAAAATGTGGCCAGTCAACAGAAAGTGGGTTTCCCCTCAGCAATGTTGACAGCACTGGTTTCTGCTTTACCTGTGCAGTTCTCCAGGTCTTCTTGAGAGAAAACCAGAGTGGAGTGAAACTAGAATATTCCACTGCCCTGAAATAAAGAGGATGCCATGAAAGGAAATCCATGGACCCATGAGAACTAGAGGAGACTAGCTAGACACAGCCTCATGTCTACATGGAGAAAAACACCCAAAGCAGTTGCCCTCTGTAAGTAAAGGAGGAGAGAGGGAAGGAGGGAGAAGACGAACAGGGCAGAGCCTTCTCCCTAGACTGTCCTTTTCAATGGCATTGGTCCTCTTCCCCACCCTGCCTTCCTTTGTGTTTTCCCTTCAGCTGATCACTTCAGACACAGAAAGCCATAGGAAGGACCCGAGACAAACATTTTCATGTGACCTGTTGTTGTGTTATTTTTTTTCTTAAGTTTTCATATTTTTTGGACCCATTTTCCAATAACAGAGTAGCAACGCTTTCAAAGTTCAGAAGCGTTGGGAAAAGGGTTAAGGAGATTAGGCCTCACAGTGAGCAGTTGATTTCTGTATTTTGAGTTTTCAATACACACATCTGCTACTTCTCAACCTATTAGACTGCATACAGTCCAACTAAGATGTGAATTAACTCACAAATATTCGAACAAGGAGGTATGGTTTATTCCTGTTCTCAGCTATGACATTTGAGGGAGATTGTATGATTAGAATCTTAGGATTGTACAGTTGCCAGATTAATTCTCTACAACTGTTTCTTGAGGTAAAGGTTTATGGAAATAATCTATTAGCTCGGACTGCCTCCTCTTCCTTTCAAGTTCTTTGGCAACCTGTCATGAATATTTATGTTTGTTACTACCACTTAATTCTGTATCCTTATACCATTTATCGCTCTGCAGCAACCCTTTTCAAAGTCCCAGGGCAGCCCCTTCTTACTAAATTCACCTGAAAGAACTGTAATTCTTTGGGCAACAGAGATATTTTTCTTAGCTGACCTGTCTTCTCAACAAGGACTTAATACCCCTTCCCCCGCATAAAGCGAACAAAATGGTGAAATGCCTGCTCCTCTCATTTCAAATGGTCATTCAGACAGTGGGATTCCTGGCTACCCCAGGAAAGCTCTGTGTTCCAGGATGAAAACTAAGGGGACAGAAGGAGAATGTTTCAGCCCTCCGATAAGCCAGGTTTTCGGGTTGTCACCAAAAGGAATTACTCAGCCACAGAACAGAATACCCCAGCAAAATGGTGCAAAGATTCAGGAGTTCATTTTCCTCATACAACAAGATTTCAGAGGGAAGGATGCTGCCATTGGTTCCAGGCCTAGGTCTTCAGAGCTCTTGCTGCTTCCTTTTGCCCCTCTCAGAAAGAAATCCTGGCTCCTGTTGGAAAAGAGGCCACAAGGAGAGAGAGTCCCTGGTGGGTGAGAAACCACTTGGAGAGAGAAGCAGTGTGGAGGAGACAAAAGGGCCTGGGCCGATCAGATCCTTGAGCTCAGCTGAGCTGCCCCAGCTGACAGAAGCTTCACATACAGAAGAGTTGGGCCATCTCCCAGTGAACTTTGCCATAGTTCCTCATTCATAGAAGCATAAGCAATAAAATGTATATTGCTTTAGGCTGTTCGATTTAGGGGTGGTTCATTAGGCAGTAATAGAAAGCAGAAGCAGAAGGTGGTAGTAAGTTCTTATGGTGACTTATTTCCCCAGGTGGAGCCCAGGCTTTTAGAGAGCTCTCCGTTTCTAACTCTTCACAATCAACAATGCCCATTTTGATTGTGCTTAGGGTTATAAGACTGCAGCAGTTCCTAGAAATACAATGTGTGTGTGTGCGCGTGCAGGCTTCTGCACCAAGCATATATATGCTTTGAATAAAGAGCAAATACCTATTGATGTACCAGTGAATGCCAACTACAAGGGAAAAAAAAAGGATGATAAAATCCATGTGTTTATTTCACTTTTACCTAACTTCCTAGTCTCAGGAACAAATGATTTACTTATGGATTACAATCTTGTTTATATTAGTAGTAATAACTGACATGTTTCTTTGAAACTTCTCTTCCAAAGGCTCTGTTCTGCATGAGGTCAGCACTCCATAAATACACAAATGTCAACAACCAGGCCTTCATACTCTACTTGAACTTTTTCAGTTATGTTTTCAAGCCACCAGTCAATGCCATTGAATTTTTAAAGCAATCTTTTCATGTAGGAAGTAAAGATTTTATTATCTTCATTTTGCATATAAAGCAAGAAAGAGATCGGACATCATGCGATGAATCCAAGTAAATTTAGCTACTTAGCCATAGGCCTTGCTAGAATAAAGTGAGTCAAAACCTTCACCCAAAGCTTCCCTTTTCAGGACTCTGTCCTTTTCATGCCATAGTTAGGAAACAGGGCAACATGCTGATCTGATATCTCAGGGCCTTCTTTGTGTTTCTAAGAGAATCAAATTCTTGAAAGAACAACCTTTGAAAAGCAACATATGATAAATATAAGTTTCTTACCTCAATGAGAACTACCTCTCAAACAGTTATGACCCGTGTCTCCACACTCAGGGTCTACCACAGTTTTAATAACAAACAAAGCCAGCCTTCCCAAAAGCTTTCCCAGACGAGTAGGCCTGCCAACATACTGACCAGCCTTCTCTCAGCAAATTCCTACTTCACCTACTTATCCTCACCCAATTTTCTGCTCTTTTCATTCTGGCCTCTCCATATCCATAAACGGACAGAAAGAACTCTGACCCCAAGACAAATAGAACTCTGACACAGATTCTCAAGAAAGAAAGAGGGAGAGAGTCTCTAACACATTTCCTTTTGGCCTGCTGCCTGATTCTCATTAAGCCCGCCATGGTCACATGATCTAGACGGTGGCCTATGTAAAAGATCAGTTTTCATTTTACAACTATGGAGAAGAAACATAGCATTACATTCTGTAACCCAGATGTAATTACGAACATTACCACTTAAATGTAAAACTGAAGGTCAGTTTTCCACATCTTTATTAGTCGGATGGAGAAAAATGATTAAGCCTGCCTTCTATTAGGCTTCCTTTGATTTCTTTTTAGGCCCTGGGAACATGAACTAGTGTTTGTTTTCATGACTGTCAATATTTAAACCTTCTGAGCAATGTTGGATTCAACAACTGAACACATTAAACAGCTAATGTATAACACACACTACGTTCTCAGACAAAGACCCACCAGCAACTCCTAAAACATCTTAAGCCAAAGCTTTTGTCCTGTAATTATTATAAACCTGTGATCAAAATCTTGTTTAAATTTTGTTTCAAACTTTCTGCAGGAGGATGCCTCTTTAGACTATGGGTTCTGGAAGTGTTTATATCAGAGACACTTATTACAGGCAGAACCCCAGCCATGGCTACAAACTCAGTAAAGCTAAGCACGTCATCTCGGTTTTGGAGTCAATATCCCTCCATGTACAAACTAGAGTGCTAAATGGAAAGTAAGTCTCCTGATTAAAGAAATTGGGAGCAGGATGTGAGAATGGGAGATTCTCGATTTTTTCATAGAAGGACACTTCTCTTCTCTTTCTCTTTCTCTTCCAGTTTCTGCCATGAAGTTCAGAGACAGGTGCCCAGAAAGAATGCTGCTTGTGAGAATTCTTGCCAGAACATGAATTCTTTAGGGGGAAAAAGAAAAAAAGCAGAATGCTGATCATTCTTGAATCTGCCTGAAAGATACATGGCAACTGCCTTATCCTAATTTCCTATTTTTGTATATTTTGGGGAAATTCTGTAATAAAAATTTTTTAACATTTCCTTGGGCAAAAGCTGAAATCAACTTACCAAAGCAGTTAATACTGGTAATGATAAATGCACAGCTGAATTAATGGTATGTTTTCTACTTCCACTTGGGGAAAAAAAAACAGTTAATTTTTATGTTCCTTAATCTGTACTGTCAAAAGACACAAAAAATTTTCATGTCAAAATGACTGGAAGATTTGGTAATCATATGCTATTGGGAGGATAATTTGACTCTAAAAGTCTGAGTTAAAACTATTTCATGTAGATAACAAAGACTCTGTGTTTATTTTTTTTTTGAAGGTTACCTTTTTAATTCTGTTGGTAACTTAAATGTATTCCAGTTATCTATTGCTGCATTAGAAGCTACCCTGAAATTTAGTGACTTACAATAACAACTATTTCATTTGCTCATGAATCCATAGATCAGGAATTTGGACAGTAAGAGTGTCTTTGCTTTGTGGTATCTGGGATCTTAGCTGAGATGATCTCAATGGCTGGGAATGAGCTGGACAGTTCAACTGGGCTTGCAGGGCAGGTCTGGGGCTCACTTCTCACTGTTGGTGGGGCTTCTCAGTGTCCGCCTTGTGGCCTCGGCACATACCTAACTGGGCATATTCCCAGCACCGCATTTATTACGTGGCAGTGGGCTTCCCTGGAGAAAAGAAGGATGTCAGCCTTCATAAAAGCTAGGCTCAGAACTGGCATGAGTGATCTCTGCTGTATTCTATTGATCAAAGCCAATCAGAGGGCTGAGGCACCAGCCTAGATTTAAGGAGAGGGTGTCTCCACTTAACAGATGAATCAGCTCGCCCAAACAGGGAGATAAGGGACTGTTGGTGGTGATTTTTAGACTATCTATCTATCTATCTGGTGATAGACTATCTATCACATATTGTTCACTTTACCTGGAGTTAAGAGCTTTATATTTGGGATTTGTCTTAGGTTTTGAATCTTGAGCACTTTGGAAAATACTATCATCTAGTGGCAACATATTCTCATTTTTAGAAGATACCTTTTTAAGGTAACTTTTTTAGGAGAAAACTTTTGGGCATTGAAATGGTAAACACTAATTTTAAACTATAAAATAATATTCTTTCTCACAAATTAAATAGAAATTACTAGTGTAGCGAAGACACAGAGTTCAACTTATACTATAATGCTGACATATGGAAAAATGTAAACTTAAAATTCAGTTGCTAATCTGGCTTGACTTCCAAATACCTACCCACTGTTGAGGAGGGAGGGAAATGTATTCAGTAAACAATCTGGCTTAGAGCAATGATCTAGACCCTAAGCAGTCACCCAGGCAATGTTCAGGCTCTCCTTGCTTCTCTGTTTATATCCCAAAGGGCACTGGAGTGCTTGGGAGAGAGGGTGCCTCGTGTCCCCCAGCAATGAGGAGAAGGGACCTCTGGGCTTTTTCAGGCCCTGGATATTTGGCTGCTGGAGGGATTTCCCTTATCTTCCTGGTCATCATGGCTCCTACTGGTCTCTGGAATTGTCTAGGGCTGATACATTCTTCTGCCTTTGGAAATGCTCTAGATGGGGTTCCCCTGAACAATCTGACCTCCCCTCACTCCTGCTCACTACAGACACCAATCCTGCAAAATCCTCCATCTAGACCAGCGAACCTCACCTAGTCTAGCCTCTCTGGCGAGATCATCCCTCCTTGCACAGTGGACCCCATGGCAGTCCCATGGTCTTTTAAGGTAGCACCCATGCCATTTGAGAACCAAAGGCTGCCAAGAAACTCTATCCTCATATCCCCTCTGCCTGATCACCCTCGGTGCAAAAAAGTTACAGATGGCCTGAAAATGCTATCCTACCCTACAGCCCCCTCACAAGGGTGGCCCTTAGCTGGCATCTGGGAACTTGGAACTAGGGAGAGTTCCTACCATACTAACTGATAAGAATGAATTGGTTTCTCTAAAACATTTGTGCAGACAATGAGCCTTATACTGAACACCTGCTTTCCTCTGGGAGTCTGGAGTTTTGGTACATGCTGGAAAGAGAATGCCTTCCTGATCAGTTCCCAATGAAACCCCAGCACACTGACTCTCTAATGAGCTTCCTGGAAGATAGCATTTTACGTGTGTTGTCACAGTCATTGCTGGAGTGAATCAAACACATCCCATGCAACTTCACAGGGGAGATCTCACAGAAGACTGCATCTGCTTTCC
This sequence comes from Neogale vison, assembly GCF_020171115.1. Classification (NCBI taxonomy): domain Eukaryota; kingdom Metazoa; phylum Chordata; class Mammalia; order Carnivora; family Mustelidae; genus Neogale; species Neogale vison. The sequence goes on from NC_058099.1 coordinate 81,963,077, forward strand.
TCCAGACTTCACCCCAGGTTCCTTTACCTTTGGTGATATTGTTTTGTATCTATTCATTGCAATAAATCACAACCATAAAACAGACTATATGCAAGTCCTGTGAATCCTCCTAGGGCATCATCAAACCTGGGGGTGGTCCTGGGGGCCCTAGAACAATCTCTGCCACCATGATTTACTCTGATATGGTGGGGCCTCAGACTGCATGGGTCAACCTGCAAGACGGCTTTCCCCAAGCCCCAAAAGAGTTGGAAAGAAGTCTGGAAAAGATGAAAATTGGGACCCACTTACCTTCACTTCTCTCCTCTTTCTCCCTTTCTCTCTTCTTTTTCCTACCATTCCCCCAGTCTGGAAAGGGGGTCTTATCACTTGCAATCCACTAGCTCCAAAGTTCATTATCTTAGGCAGGTCAGTCCATCATGGGCTAAAGCAGGGTCTTCTCTAATCTGGACTGGAAAATCCCCACCTCAGCTCAATAGTGTGGCTGACACGTGTTTGTCCCACTGCCTGGTCTCAGTTTGCATATGGAAGATTATCGGTCTCCTCTCATGGCCCCCACGCAGATGGATGCACTGGACAGGACAGGATTAAGAGCTTGCACTTGCAAAGGTAGATGACTAAGGCACAATAATCAATGTTCAAAACGTTCTCCACATTACATTAGCTTAAACTTTGTTGCATCTAGTTCACTCCAGTATGAACAAAACACTAAAAGACTGTTCTTGTGTGGGTGAGGGTGTGAGTGGTATATACACATGCCTACCCACACACATATCCCCCCCAGGCCAACAAGATCATATAAATTTCTTCACTTTTCATGTGTTCATAATTTTACTTCCTAATTCTCATATTTTGTTTTTCAGTTTGGAGAAAAGAAATAAATCCACCTAATTGGAAGCAAACACATGGGCCGATATTCCTTTGTAAAACAGTTTTAAATGAAATAATGGATTTAAAACGTCATTACAAGGGAATGTTTAATGTTGTACATAATCCAATAAAAATGTTTTTAATATGTTGTTCCCCAAAGCAAATTTTCTAGAAGATGCTAGAAATAATAACCAGCTGAGGGGCACCTGGGTGGCTCAGTTGGTTAAGTGTCTGACTTTGGCTCAGGTCATGATCCTGGGGTCCTGGGATCCAGCTGGGGATTGTGTTCAACAGCAGGGGCTCTGCTAGGCCCGTGGCCCCTCTCCCCACTCTCATGCACATGTGCCTGCTCTCTCTCTTTTTCTCTCTCTCAAATAAATAAAATCTTAAAAAAGAAAAGAAATAACAACCAGCTGAGTCATCAGTGTCACCTGGTACAGAGAGTCTGAATGGTGTGGGTATTACCAACACTAAGAAAAGGGCAAAAAGTAAACTGATTAACAACTGGCACATTCCCATGACGGCCAGCGGCCACATCGCTGGGAGAGCACAGAGCCCTATAATAATACCTTCTTTTTCTTCCCGGCTTTACTGAGAAATGATCGACATACATAACATTGCATAAGTTTAAGGCATACAGTGGGTTGATTTGATGTATTTAGCTATATGGCAAAATGATCACCACCTCCATGTTGGTTCACATCTGCATCACATCAGTTAATTACCGTTTCTTTTTCGTGGTAAGAACGTCTCAAAGATCAACGCTGAGGAACACAATCCATTCCTCTAACTCCCTTTCTCCTTACTTCTTCCCTTCCAAAACAACTTTCTTTCTTGCTTATTTACCAAAATAAATCAGTAAATGAATAGCATTCGGGCAATCAGGCATTACCTGATTTCCCACTGGAATTATCTACCCTTGAACTTCACTGGCACATGAGGTAAAAAAGGAGCTTGGCCTGGGCCTTTTGGAGAAGGGTAGTTGTTCCCATGTGGCACAGTCCGATTTTATTATGAGACTGCTTTTGTTTGTGTTATGGGGACTCCAAAAATAAATGAACTTGTTCAGAAACACTTGATGAAAACAATGGTGAAAGGCCGTTTACCACTGGCCAACCTGCCGCAGAGCTGAGCCAATGTTCCCTCGCCCCTCCAGTCTACCGTCCCCCGCATCCCCTTCTATGTGACAGGAGCTCCTCTATCACCAGCCAGTGCATATTTATTATTTTTTTAAGATTTTATTTATTTGACAGAGAGAGACACAGCGAGAGAAAGAATACAAGCAGGGGGAGCGGGAAAGGGAGAAGCAGGCTTCCTGCAGAGTAGGAAGCCCCATGCAGGGCTCCATCCCAGGAGCCTGGGATTATGACCTGAGCCGAAGGAAGATGCTTAATGACTGAGCCACCCAGGCGCCCCCAGTCAGTGCATATTTAACATGAAACTCTTCGAGTACCGCTGCAAAGCATCCAGCAAACACACCACCTCCAAACTTAGTCTTACATATGTAGCCAGAGACACGGATAAATATAGAGACCTAGAAATACATACAGAACTCCCGAGAAATGTGCTCTGGGCCAGAAACATATTGTGAATATGCAAATATCTCAGTGTCTGGTACTGAAGCTTTGCCCTTTAGCACCTGCCTCACCCATCTTTCCGTCTTTTTCTCTCTCCATCATGCCTCCCCACCACCAGTGTCTTCCCATCTGTTTATTTTTTCCAAACTTCCAGTTAAAAAAATATGGTATCACCTCTTAAAACTAAGAAAAATATGGTGCCGCAAATCACACTGCCAGGTGCAGCATATGAAGCTGCTTCTGGGAGCGGGGGAACAAAATGTCTAAAGGAGGTTGCATTCAAATTTTCTTACAAAGGTTACTGGAAATGGATTTTATCCATTTTGTCTGAACTCTGTTCGTTCCTGGTTAGGTTTCAGGCCTGCTTTGTACTTTAAAGAAATTGTATAATCCAGGCCTTGTCATCAGCTCTCTTAATTTATTTCCCTGAAATGACAGGCCTGGCAGAGGCAGGCCTGCCTCTCAAATGTCTGGATTACAGTGTAGCTATGGAAACAGGAGTTAAAGTGCTTTGAATGTCAAGTTACTGGTACTTTGCACATCACATCCTATATGGATGGCCTGCTACTTTACATGCTGACCAATGAAACTGCATCTTCTCTCTGATTTCCAGAAGATGGTCACAGAGAAGGACATTTGCCCAGGTGAACCTTGAGGTCTTATCCAGGGTAGAACATGAAGATGGCTAACTTGTTGTAGCCTCTAAAGATTTGGTGCAAGTTCTCTATTCTACCAAAAACCAAACTGAACTAAAATAAAATAAAATAAAATATAAGAAAGAAAAGGAAAGGAAATCTGAACGCATTTTCCTCCCATGGACTATTATTTCCTTTTCTTCTCTAAAAGAGGGGGAAAATGAGAAGAATGTACTAAGAAAGGATCCTGCTCTAATTCGTACCATCTCTCTAGAACTTTCCTGAACATTTCTATTCTCAGTGTGAAAGATCTGGTGAATGTCAGCATCATTGTAAAAAAGTAGCTCTTTTCAATAACTCACTCAAAACATTGTCCACCATTAATGTCACACACTTAGAAAGAACAGGGAGCAAAGAAATGGATAGTTCTGGAGTAGCCACCCTGTGCTAGCCCAGAGAACAGACATGAGTTATTGTATTTCATTTCATCTTTACAAACAGCACTGCAGGGGAGATATAATCCCTGTTTTATGGGAAAGGAAACTGAGACTCAGAGAGGTTAAGTAATATGCTCAAGGCCTCAAGGTTAGAAGTGCAACAGCCAGAATTCAATCTGAGGTTTGTCTACAAAGCCCACGTTCTTTCCACTGAATCAACCTAGACAGCAAGTTTGGGGCACGTAAGGCCAAACTGGCACACCCTCTCCCTGGCATGCTTCCCCTTCAGTTTAGCTGGTTTAAAAAGACAAGGCATCGTATCTCTGGTTGGGTCAAAATAATTAGGTGTGGTCCTGACACTGGAATCATGTTGGCCTGGCTCCAGCTTCTATCTTAGCATTACTCAATTGAAATTGTATCCACCCCTTGATAGGTTATTAAAGCAAAGTCTAATTTAAATGGATGTAGAGAAACTCTACACTTAAAAAAAAAAAGTAGCATAAAATCTAATGGGTCTCATTTGCTCCCTTTATAAATACTTATCATTTTTGATGGATCACTGGCCTCATGAGGGGAAAAAAAAAAAGAAAAAGGAGATGGAGCAGGAATATTCCTAAGCTCACCTCTGTGTAAATTAAGAAAAAAAAATTTTAAGCTTATGCTTCTGAAGGGGATATGTGGGGTTTGTATTTGACTTAACGGGATTATTTTTCTATGGAAATATGTCAAATATAGGCAAAGCTAAGTGACCCCATGTAAGTATATATACTTAAGATCTCATGAGTGATGAGAAAAGAGTCTCAAAATTACAGAACCCGGTAGAATAGGGAAAGACATCGTGAATTGGCTCCTGAAACTAACAGCAATTGAAGAAGTTAAGGGTGAATTCTGCTTTATGGCTGTTCTTATAGTTTTGTTTTGTTTTTGTTTTTAATCTGTACTAATAGACAGATGTAAAACAATATTACCACAAATGCATTTTGGCTTCAAGACACAACATTCAAACTTTGCAACTTTCAGTTCTGAAGAAGCATTGCCACAATCCAGGCAATGTGAATCCAGTTCAAAGACACAACTACACCTCTTCAGTAAGACCCATCTTCTCTCTCCCTGGACTAGAGTTGGCTCTGGAGAGCTCAGCCTGCAAGTCTGAAAGGGTGGTGCTGATGGAAGGAAGAGAATGTGCTTCTTTGCTCTCTGCTAAGGGAGCTTCCCTCAGCATAGAGCTAGTTTGTACTGGTTGGGAGGTGAGAGCCACTGAAGGAGAGATTGAAACTCATGAATTCTAATGACTTGGTTGGTGCAGAAGGATTGCTGAGTCTCCCTGCAAATTCATGCAGGGTCTGCCTTAGAGAACAGGATCTTGGTGCGTCAGAGGAGAAAATTGGTGCTGTTCTCAGAGCGCCTAGCCCAAACCAAACCACCTTTTGACACACAGAAGGAGGGAGGGAGCTAATATTGTGTGTCAATTATCCTTTCAAACACATATCAAGCACATTGTAAGTGTTCAATTAATGTTGAATGATAGATGTCTCCAGAAAAACCCTGAAGCTCGAGATTAAAAAAAAAAAAAAGTTTCCTGCTGTTTCCTAGATAAGTGTAAAAGGGTTATTCCAAAGCAGAGGCAAAACGGACAAGAAGTCCAATGGAAGATTGGACTTCCTACTGCCACTATCCAAGATCTCAGAGTAAGTAAGTGGTGACGTCAAGAATTGGATGCATAGATGGCTGCTGCTTCCATGACTCCTGCTTGGTAGGAGACCTCAGGGATTGCCTGCTTTGCTTTGCTCAAAGTGTGGTCATTTCAAGCTCTTCCTTGCATGAATGAGCCCAGAATCTAAGTCCACAGCACTCAGAATTAGCAGACTTCTACAGTCGGTGACTCCTCTTCTGACTGTCACTATTTTCTACCACTTACCAACTAGAACTATGTCCCATCTTAAGAAATTGGATTTATTGCCCATTTTCCTCTGCTTTGGAATAACCCTTTTAAATTTATTTAGGAAACAGCAAGAAACAATATTTTTTTTCTCTTGAGCTTCAGGATTTTTCTGGAGACAACTATTCATTCAACGTTAATTGAACACTTACAATGACTCAAGTTGCTCAATGCTGGAAAAATGCATTTTTAATTAGTTCATATGTGTCTAGTTAGAAAGACAAGTGATTATGTGCATAGTATGATGATAGAAGTAGGCACAGAATGTTTTGGGACTAGGAAAAAGGGGCAGATAATTCACCATGTAAAGATGCAGAAAGGTGGTTGAAGGTATCAGAGAAGGTTTCCTAGGGGAGTTTATATGGGATTCAAAATTAGGCATTCTCCACTGAGGTTAATTATTGCATGAACCATGTTCATAACTCAGTGTTTACTGCCTCTGTGTCTCTGAGTGTTTCAAAAAATTTGTGCCAGGTTATACTGTACCATCAGCTTAGGAAAGAAAAGTTATCCTGAAATTGCATTTTTTTTTTACCAGTGTCAAATTTATGAGAAAAATTCAAATTTATTTGGAACTCCCTACACATACCCGTGTGGGCCCCCCCTCTCCCTGGGTCGAGCAGCAGTCTGCCTCTTGTGCTCTAACTCCCATGGTGCCCTAGGAGGACGAGCTTCTACTTCTTTCCAGTTTTCCACCAGGAATGATCAAGTATGTTTCAATTAAACAAGGCTGCATGAAGTCACAACTGACCAAAGTCAGGCGGGGAATAACAGGTGAGTTTCATACCGAGGAATTTTCTTGAATGCAGGACAAATCTTTTATACCTAACTCCATGTCTTTCCTCCAGGTCTAACACAATGGCACAAAACTTTCCGAAACCCCACCCCAGACCATTCTCCATGTGGAGCTACATTGACCCCACCGGGATCCACCTGCAATTAACATTTGCTCAGATGGCATGGTTTTGTCCCATCTTAATGGCTTTTTCACAAAGGATGGCCTCGGTGTCCAGGCAACTGGAAAAGATACAGTTTGGCACATAGGTATACTTTGCTCAATTTGATTGAATTTCCAAGGGAGTTCTTGGCTCACCTCACTTCTGAGCTAACAAGAATGCATAAAAGGGTCTTCCTTCTATGTTTTGTCTGTTTCCTCAAAGGTCATGGTGACCACCACAAGCTCCCTTGGAGGGACTGACCTCACACATCCCATTGGGCTACATTAACCTGAAACATTTCCCCTCCTTCCATGCAGCAGACACCCCACCCAATCAGTACAAGGCGCTCAGCATTTGTAGGTGTCCACGTATCAGTAAGTGATGAATGCATGCTGTATATATACGCGTGACACTAGTTCACGACAAACCTATTTACAATTATAATCCCCTTGCCATTTGGTATCTGAAAATCAGCTGATCTCTAGAATAAATTTTCATTCAATCCACTGATACCTATAACTGATGTATGTGCAAAAAATGTATCTTTTTCATATTTCTTATGAAAATAAATAACTTATGATCCTCCAGATAGCATTTAAATGCTTATGCCCATCCCATCCATGTTATTTTTAAAGATAATGTGCTCTAGGATGATTTTAACTGACTAAGGATGTGAGCGTGACGGTAAAGATGATTTTAAACCCAGCCAGGACATAGAAGTATTACATTTTGGTCCCTGGATTCTTTTTCATATTTTGAATTGACTACACTTGATTTACTGGTCTGACTTACAGAGTGCTTTCTATTTATCCCCTACCCTCCAATCCCCCCAAGGAGCTACTGTGCAGACCGGTATCCTTTAAACAGAGAAACTCTTTGCTGTCCTGGTCAAATGGAAGGCTGCTCTGCACACTTCAGATGGCTGAAGTTTTCTCTGAAATGAAATATAGGAGCCATAACTCAGTTTCTCTGGCAGTGAACCAGAGAGGCCATTTATCAGGATGTGGCAGACATTTATCTCCTCAAATACTCCAAGGCAGATGGAAATAGCATCTAGCCTCCTGTCAGAATAAATAACCCAATATTGCCCACCACCCATGAAAAGACCCAAATAGATCAGTGGCCATAGCTCAGCTAGAAACGAGCCCAACCAGTCAGCTATAAACTTTTGTTCCCACTCCCTCTCTGGGCCTCAGCAGGCTCCTTCCACAATGGGCTGGCACTCGAGAACCAAGGGCTTCTAGCTTCCAGGCCTATGTTTTGATCCTCTTAGTAAGAAATCCAAAGCTAACGCATTATTTACTAATGTAAAATTCTAATCTTTCTCTCTTTTGACTTAATTAGGAAAAGGACTTTTTCCATCTCCCAACCTAAATACAAACATTTAAGAATTGCCTCCTCCAAAGAATACTTTGGGATAAGCTTTGTCCCTCTTTAAAAACAAATAGGTCACATACACTTACACATACACTTAAATAGGTTAAAATAGTGAACTTTATGTTATATGTACACCACAACTTGAAACCATTTTTTAAATTAAAAAAAAAAGATCAGTTGGAAAATCAGGAATAGATAATATTCATGAAAATGCCAGCTTTTAAAATATTGTCCTTTCTTGATTGTATCATATTTAGAGTACATCTAAGTTCTCCAAAGACAGACACAGTGGTAAACTAGCATTTTTCCCCTGTAATACCAGCCTTATGTTAGCATCGTGCATTAAATTTTTGAGACATTCAAAGCTACACAGTGATACTTTAATTTATGAAATTTATAAGCATAGCCAATTCCAGACATCAAAAAGGCTGAACGAAGTCTAAATAGACTAACATAAGATTTCTGGCCAGTCCTTCCTCCCTCCATTCCCAAAGAGGATTTTGATCTAAATTTTGCATCTTTTTACCATTTTTTTAGTGAGATAATTCTCACTGAACCTCTTGTGCCTTAGCTAAGAAAATCTCTGATAGTAAATCTGAAAAGTCACAAATAAGCCAAAGCATTTTCTTTTGTTTGTTCATTTTATAAAAATATGGCTTCTTTCCCCTAAAAGTTCCCCCTACCCTTTTTTAAAGTAATCTCATCAATGTTTCTGAGAGATTGTCAACTCTTTAAGAAGAGAAGGGATGATATAGAGCCTCTGTAACTCCACCTTCCATGGCTCACTGCCATTCGTTGGTAGGTGTTCAGAAAGGCATACTGGAATGATTTGAATCGGCATGACAACTGAAAGATTCTTAAAAAAAAATATTTGGGAGATGACAAAAAACATAAGCATTGTCTTAGACACATTGCTGTTCATTAAACAGCCAAATGCTGTCCCTGAAAAATGAATCACCCAGAAAGATGGCCAGAGGGCTTTGCCTGGTCTAGGTTCAGATGTTTGGCCAGCAGGAGAGAACTTTTTTGCATTAGGGTCAAGCCACAATTGAGCATCTCAATCTACAGCTATGTTTGTAAATTTTCCAAGCAAGTCACACTCTCACTCTCCTGCCTCCTTGTACAAGCTGTCCTATAACCTCATAGAGTATTCTTCTCAACACTGACACCTGGCAAATAGCGACACACAATTTAACACACCTTCAATGGTCTGTGAGATCTTCCATGACATGGCTTGATGAGACTCAGAGGATCCCTTCTTTATCTCCCCAAGCCCACTGTGTGTTTCCCAACTTGAGCCCCTCCCCTCCTGTTACAACTGTTTGTGTATATGGTTTTCACTGCTCCCTCTAGATTATGTAGGTTATGCAACGCCTACAAAGTAGAGAGTCTATTCCTTGTTTATCTTTATATATCCTGGAAAAGAGGAAGGAAGGCAGAAGCAAAGGAAAGAAGGAGAGATGGAGGGAAAAAAATCACACATTCATGGACCATTCATTTATTCACTGCCTCATTCTTTCATTCATTGCAGAGATGTGGATTTAGGATGATGCTCAGAATTAAAAATTAAAAGAAATTAAATTAAAAGAAAATGTAAGATGCAGTATTAAAAGCAAAAAACAAGCTAACCAGTGAATCACTGCTATCAAGGTCAAAATCAAGCCTAAATTCTGGAAACCCAGGCAGTTGTAAAGTTAAGAGGCATGAGACAGGGTTGGTTCACAAGTTAGGGAGTTCACAAGTCAGGACAGTCAGCACAGTAGTCACTGCCCTCTTCACATGGGGCATGTGTGGTTTTCAGTTTTCTGCAGTTCCTACCACTCCTTACAGCTTCGTCCACCTGGATTCATTCAACTCTAGTACCAATCTAGACTTGGTACTTGGTGCTTGGGTTTGGGACCTTTGGCCTCAGGGACCCCCTTAACAAATGATTTTTTTTTTAACTCATCTGATCCACTGGCGTGGGTGCCAAGAATCTAGACACTTCTGAAAGAAAAATAGCTTGTTGGTGACAATGTTTTTTTAACCACGAAGCCATAAAGCCTTTGGTAATATCTCTAGCTTCATGCATCAAACCAGGCATCCTAAAAGTCACTTGAGGGCAAGGAGCACTTGATGACAAATAACTAGTAAAATACATAAACACAGACACAGGCACCCCGACCACTTCCCTTACCACTACCACTACCACCACTAGGAGAGCAACAAGAACAAAACAGACAGGCAAGCCCTTTTCCCTCAAGACACTGATTTTTTTTGCTTCTACTCCCTCCAGAGAAAATGTTATAATTCTGTGCACTTTGCAGAGCTCCCCCGTACAATGCCAGCAATGGCCTTTTCTTAGTTCTGTTCTAATAAGAGTTATGATCCCATCATTCAACACAAAAGTCCAGCTGCTATCACAGGAGGGTTGTTCATTTTCAAGCAAAGCTGAAAAGTGGTTGTGTTTAGTCCGTGATTTTTTTTTTTTTTTTAAACGAGGTTATATCTATTTTTGCCTCCTTGAGAGCCAGGGCTGCAGGAGATGGCAGGGAGCAGGAAGTCCTTGAAATCAATTGGCTTTATGAAAACGAAGGGTCTAAGACATCCTTCATTTGCTCTAACCATAATCCATTGGACTTACATTTTGTGCTCTGTCTATCAAATCAAACCTTCCCCGAGGAAAACCTGATTCTTTTAGGGCCAGTCTGGGCTCTGAGAGTGCAAGCCACATGGCCTCCTTCAATAAGTCCCCATTACCGCCAACTGCAATGGTTTCGGAGCCAAATCCCAAGGGTTCCCAAGATGGATCATTCAGTCTTCTGAGCAATCAATCCCTAGCGCTTGCCAACCTGGCACCCCCACACCCACCTCCTCGGCTGAGCTGGGGAGTGGCCTGCTTTGTGGCCTGGGGGAGCGGCTCCAACACAGAACTCTCCTCTTTCACAATCCTCTCCACAGACACAGAGAGGGCAGTGGGAAGGTGTGAAAATAGAAGCAGGGACTGGGGGAGGAGGCAGGGAAATTCCATCCTCAACAGGTTTATCTTAAAAAAAGAAAGCGGTTACTTGACCCTTCGCAAAAACCTCACGCCCCTCAGTGCCCTTCGGGAAACTCCAGCCTCTCAGCTATGTTGTCACACACTGAACCCACACCCAGGGTGTTAAGTATCACTGGCTGTGGGACAGAGAGATGTCATCATTCCCTCCTCCTGGCTGGTGTCTTTAAATAGTTCCTCTTATTTACGGGTGTACATAGTGTTAATGTCCTTCGGTCGCTCCATTTCCAAGGATGGAAAAGCAGTTGCTAAGCACTTCTAAATGACAGCCCCAGGGTTCATTAAAAATATGGCAAACATTTGCTAAGCTCATTAAGGGCAATTTTTGTGTGTGTGTATCAGATTCCTCCTCTGCATGTTCTGCGTGACCAAACATCTATTAACCCTAATCCCATTGATGAGTCGGATACATTCAAACCGGCAATTAGACAAAACAAAAGGGATATTTATGGAGAGACTCCTAAATGGGCTTTCATATTGGTCTAAGCTGTTTGAAAACGACAGTTTAATTCCCCTCTGTTAATCCCCTGCTTCCAGAGCACTCTCTTTGTTTGATTATAGGCTGTCAGACTGAGGGATTCTGATTGAATCAAAATTTGAGGCAAACTGGAAACACATCATAATTACACCATTGAAGCACCTTTGCCTACCGTATGAGCCAGCAAAGTGCTCTACAAAATGAAGACTTCTCGGCACAAAAGCTTTCTAAAACGTGCTGCTTGTACAATTAAAGGCCACAGAATATGAAGTAGGTGGTTGTTTCTCTGGATCCTTTCGAAAACCCTCCAGCTGATGACTTTGGTGGTCAAATCTCATGTGTTAAATCTGCTGATGAAGCAAAAATATTTTAAGATGGGCTCCCTCTGCTCTGCTTCCCTCCACTCGTTGGCCTCCCACCCCAACCGCGACTGTGGACTTGTCTGACCCACAGTGGTTAATCTGAGCACCGGCTCTCATTTGGCCATGCCAGCTTTCCATTAACTCAGGGCCATGGTGGTGTTATTATTAGAGGCGGAAAGGATTCTGCATCACTTACATGGTGTAAAGCTGGACAAATAAACAAGTACTGACTATGGATGTCTCCCAACCACACGGGGCCTCAATTTTTGAATGTGCTCTTTCAAATAGCAAAATGACCCTTCTCTAGCTTGTAAAACCTCTCTTTGTTTTCCCTCAAAGAGAAGGAAACTCACCCAGAGGAGTGGACTTTTGACAGAGTTCCCCAGCAGTAACATCATTTTCAAGTGGCTCTTGACCAGCTGAGCTTTTTCAAAGTGTAACTTTTATAGCCACAAAGGATCATGTCTTATTTGGGTTCATTAAATTTCCTCTTACTCTGCAAAGGGCTGACCAAACTCACAGCTGCTGAGAGAGAGAAGCCAACCCTTCATCATTCTTCAAGTCGATTCAGCACTGGTCAAGGCTCTACTTGGAAGCCCTTTTAGACCTCATAATTTAGTCTCTGTTGGAAAGTGGGGGCGGGGATGGGGGGAGAATTCCCTTGTCCTTGTTAAAAATGCATCTCCTTTCACTACCAGCAGAGTTCTAGTGTTGCTGATGCTAGCATTGCAGCGAGATACAAGTTGACTTACAAAATTGCTGCCTGACTGAGGCAACAGTGTTGGGGTTTAAAGTAAGAAATTTTATCTAAGAAGCAAAGAGAAGAGGAACATGCACTCAACAAGAGCCAGACTGTCAACCCAGGATCACTCGCCATCTTCTGCTCTCCCTTTGGAAACTATACTTCCCAGAATCCCCTGCCACCAGGATTCTGGGTCAGATACTTCCAAGTAAAGGTTCTCACTCAGGGTTTGGAAAGCAGAAAGAAGAAGCCACTTTTCTACAGTAACAGCTGAGGGCTGGTGACTCGCAGGTTCCCGTATCCTACTGAAAATCACTGTGTGGCTGTCATGGCTTCCTGCACATTCGGATTTCTTGGGCACCAGCAATTCCCTCTTAACCTTGGCTCCCAGAGTTCGTCATGGGTATGCAAGCCTCTAATTCCCTGTATTAAAATATTTCCTGCTTCAAATACCTGGCCAGACTCTGACTGATCAGGTGATAGATGCAAAGAGCTGGGGAAGAGAGCTGAGTTGACTGAGGCCAGACCACCCTGAAGTGGGAAGCCCCCTAACTCATTCAGGCACGAAGGCATCCTTTCAACAAATCTTTATGGAGCACCTACAGTATCCTAAACCCTCTGATAGAAATTAGTAATAAAGAAGTACATTTACTAACCCATAGATATGATAGTATAATAAATGGGGGGGGGATGGGTGGTGCAGACAGCTACAGCTGCCATTACAGGGGAGACTGACTAGCAGAGAATAGCCATAAGAACGTAATTTAGGGAATAAATGTAGCTGGGAACCAAACAGACCTGAATTGTAATCATTTCCTAATCATGTGACCTTGAAGCAACCAAATCAGTTTACTCTCTAAGTGCATGCTTTCTGGTTCTTTTCTTATAGGATTATTACGATTTTAGAGACAATACATGCAAAGCATCCAGCCTAAGAACAGAAGTATAGTAACCTCTCAGCAAATGATATTGGCACCTTTTCCCCATTCTATGCGCTAAGCTTCCTAAAGGCAGCTGCCATGTTTGAATGACTTGGAGTCCCAAGAATATACCCAGCACAGTGTGTCTTAAGTCTAAAATGTGTTCGAAAACTCACAAATGAATGATATGAATGAGTATATGCATAAACTGTGTGGTACATAATGCATGTCAGTAATTGAGCTCTCTATATTATGATTAAATATAATACTACAGATATGTGGTAAGCCCAGTGGGAGCAAAGGGGAAGGAAGTCTTAGGGAAGTCAGAGAGGGAAGGGGGCATTTGAGCAGAGCCTTGAAGGACATTTGGACACAATGATAGAACATCAACACAACTGGTTGAAAAGAGAGCTCTGGGCACTCTGGCTTGGGCATCTTCAAGCCTGTCTTTCTGGATGATGACTGAGCCTTCCCACCTGGGGCAAGTGAGCCTCTCGTGACCTGTTCACTACGAGCCCTGTGATTCTATAAGCTCTCAGGCAGGGAAACCCACACATCACACAAGAACACCCTGTGAGTGACGCAGGCTCTCATTCCTGCTGGAGGAAATGAATTCAGAAAGAAAATGATAATCTACAGGGAGTAACACCCACACAGTTATCACTCAAATGGTCCCAAAAGGCTCTGAATCTGATTGGAGCGGTGCTTCATAAACTTCCTTTCAAGGGGTTTCTCTGTCATCTTAGAAATTATGAAAGACTTTTATAGTCTGATTAAATATGTTCAATCTCTATTCAACTTCATACTATTTTAAAACTATACCTATGGTTTCTCTTTTTCTAATTTTCCTTTTGTTTTTTGGCCTATGCATCTTTAATATCATGGGTGCTCCTCTTCTTTTCTTTTCCCCCTTCCCCCTCCCTCTTCGAATGTCAACAATAATATTCCAGGATCAGTACTAAGTGACCTCTTCATTCATGGTGTATTTTTCCTAGTCTTCTTCTGGCAGAGTCTCAGATCAGTACAGTGGCTGCAGGCTTTGCTGGTTTCCATGTTTGTTGAATATTTCATTTATTCCTTTATTGGCTCACTCCGTAAATAGTTACTGAGCATCTACTCTGTATAAAGCAGTGCTCTGGGTGCTGAGTATACAGCAGTGAACAAATTAAGCAAGGCCCTTGCTTATGGAACTGACCTTCTGGATATATCGTAAAGTAAGTGAAGGGATAAGTAATTTGCCTCCGGGGCCCTTTCACTTCCTCCTTTCACAACTGTTTTGTCCTGTGTTGCTCCCTTTATTCTGCTCACTAGCAAAACATTTCTCTACCTGGATTCCCCACAGCTTCCTGGTGCTCCCTGAAGATCCCCTTCAAGCATGCCCATTCCATGTGGGACTTAGCCCATCTCACTCAAATTAAGTCAATCTATCTCACCTCCCAATGTTTCTCAAATTAAGATATGTGTGTGGTACACAAAAACTTTGCAAACCCACAGGAACATGCACTGCCTCTTCCTAGGGCATAAGTCCACTAGAAGATAAATGGAGTTAGAGCAGAGCATGAAACAAAACCAACATCAAAATTTTCAATATAACAAGGAAAAAAAGAGACATCCTTTGGTTGATTTCTTTAAATTATGCCCCAGAGTCCTTGAAAACAGTAAGAGAAAGACAAATGGGAACAAAGGAGATCAAGACAGAGAGAGAGAGAGAAGAGCTGGGAAACAGGGAGGTGCACATACATTCCAGAAAAATGATATCATGAAACCTTCGAGAGCTGTGCCAGATCCCAGTTCCAGAGGGCCTGGATCTCCAGCTTTATCCTCACACTTGTCTGCCACTGAAAGCCCTCTGAAGGCTTCCTGTGATGGTCAGAAAAGCATGCCAGCCTGTGCTACACCACCTTTCCTTGCCCCACTATCAGATCGTGGCTACCCTTCCCCCTACATGTCTTTCTTCAGTCACTGGGTCTTTCTTTTCTTCCCCAATGTGACCACTTTTCCCTTCTTTGACATTTTGCAAAAGCTGCTGTTTATCTCTGCTCCCCACCCCACCCCATTTTCACCCACATCATGTCACCAACTGGTTAGGATCTTTTTCCTGGTCTTTCGCTTTTTGCTTAAATGACACCTTCCTAGGGACATGTGATAGCATTGATCCGAAAGAGCCTTCCAGTCAATCGCTCCTCTGTCTCCTCTTTTATTTCTCTAAATAGCAATGATTACTATCCAAAAAGATCTTATTTACTTATTTGTCTAGTTGATGTTTATCTTACACAACTTCGATTTCAAGTCCCATGAAAGCAGGGACCTGGTCTGCCTTATTTCCTGACACCAACATTTCCCCCCAAACATCTGTGATAAAGTAGTCTCCCCTTTAATGCTTGTTTTGTCATTAAAGATTAAGGGAACACATTGCATAAGCCTTTCCTGGGAGAAAATGAGAGGAATGGTATTTAAAAAAAGGGGGGGGGGAGAAAATTATATACAAATAAAGATTTGTTTCTCTTACTTTACAGTTTGCCACAGAACTACATAAATATAACTATTTATATGGGTAATTGATCATACCTACAAATTCCCAAGAATGGTTCATTTTGTTATGAATTATAATTATAATTCATAACAAAATAATTATGAATTATAAAAGTCAGCTTTTTAAATTGAGATTTATTATTCTAGCCATTGTGTTAGGCACTGAAGACCTAGAGATGAATGTTACATTATTTATACCTTTGAGGAAGTGAGGAGAAAGTTGCTAACAGTCTGGAAAATGCTTTGATGGAGTTGTGTACAAATTATTTTGAGCAGAGGAGGGACTGGCTAAGTCTTGTCTAGAAGTGTTGCAGAAACAGCATTAACATACGTTTTGGGTTTGGGAAGGTAAGAAGAAATTTTAGAAGCAGAGATGAATGGAAAGTTCAGTTAAGGAGAAGAGCAAGAACATATGTAATAAGGGAAAATCAGCAGAGGTGCTGCTGTTACAATCAGGGGAAAGGTGACTATTTCCCCCACGGTGGGAAGCCAGGGAATAGAAGAGAAAGATGGTGGGAGGTGGATCTGTGAAGGGTCATTGTTGTCAAACTATAAGATATGGACAATCCTTTGGCCACTAAGGAGTTATTGAGAAGTTTTAAGGGGAATGGTGACAAGATCAGACCTGTGTTTTAGAAAGGCAAGTGGAGGCCATGAAGAGAATGGCTGTCCAGGAGCCAAGACAGAACACCCAAGCATACTGCATTGAGACCGTCAAGAGATGACCAGTGTGGTGTCCCGGGATGGAGGAAATCAACCCAGAGGTAGAGGTGACAACACTCTTACTCATTAGATGTGTGTGGTGAGGAAGTGAGAGAAATTATAGACAAATAGGGACATTGGCAGAGTGGTCACAGTAGGAGCAGATAGGAACACAGGAGAGAGAGAGAGAGGTTTGAAGGGAATTCTCTTGAGTGCTAATATGGTTGAATACATGACTCATTCCAGCAGCCCTGGCATTTTATTGGTTGTTAAAGACCTCTAAACCTTAGCCAGTAGGTATTTAAAGGCTGAGATAAAAAGCATCATGGCAGGCCAGCAGGGTAGGTATTTTTAAGACAGGGTGTCTGTCCTAGAATCCCTGCCAGTCACCCACAAAGACCACTGCCTTCATTAACTGAGCGAGCGAGGGCCAAACCTGCTGCCAGCCGCCATTGACACTCCCCCCCATCCCTACTGTCCTCCACTATGCCTCGTTGCAATCCATCTAACATAATGAGACCACTTTGCAATTCCATTATGATTCACTCTCAAGTTTAAAAGCTGCAGTCAAACCACTGATGAGAGAAAGGCATTAGGGAAGTGTGGAGACATCCTCTGGAGTTCCACAGGCTTCCCTGGCAGTCGAGCTAACCTTCTGAGCGCACCTCACAGAGTGTATTTGCCAGTCTCTTTCTCCAAGAGTATTAGTAAAAATCTATAGCTCCCAGTTGGATACTGAATGCAGCTGCCACATCTGTGTGGTGCCAACAAAGTACTTCACATGGACAGACAGCTTTCTGAGGCTGCTTTATTTCTTGTCAGCCATTCAAACCTCACTTCAACAGAAATCTTTTGTATTTAAGCTGGTGGCCACAAAACCGGAATGTGTCTTCTGGTCAAAGGTGCCTTTTATATGTCATACCACGTTTCTTTTCCTCCCTGATTTTTTTAAGATGGAAAAAAAATGCAGTTGGCTTTTCCTGATGCCACGTTCATTACAGTCATAAACATCCTAACAGAAGCAGATCTGTTCACATTGAGGATTTCTGTGCCCAGAAAAATGCCATTCACAATTCAATAACTGTATTTGCCTTATTGCTTTGGAATAGAGGCTGCCTTAGTTGAAATTTACTGTGAGGCCACAGTAACACAAACTGACAAACACATTGTCAGAGTTTGATTAGTAAAATGAACCAATAAATCTTTCTCTTTTTTTTTCAACAACACTTCATATAGTCCAGTTCTCAAGTCGTCTGGGTAATGTTTACACAGTTCTGAAAGAAGAGCCTAGAGCATTCTTCTTTAGCCCAGCACCTTCTTCTGCCATCGTATTGAAACTAAATGTTATGGGTTTTCAGATCAAAGCTCTGAATTGGCATGAAGCCTAGCTAATTACTCCATTGGCACTGAGCCCCTTGGGAGATCAGATAGGCCTTCCTCACCTTCAATACAGCTAAGAAATGGGGAATTATAGACTGGATAAGGAACTGAGAGGAATCATTCACAGCAGACAGAGTTGAAAAGAAGTATCTGTTGGAAGACAAGGCCCCTTGGCACCATATCTGAGACTCACAAATGACAAAGCAGATGTGAAATGCTACTGGGGGTGGGGGGAATAAATTGGGAAAGACCTGAGGGACCTAACCCTCCCCAAGAGACTTGGACTCCCTAGTCCAATGAAGGGAGAAACTTTCCTCTGGCCAGAAAAGGAGCAAACCAAAATATGCAAAACTTCTATGGTTGTGCCTTAATACTATTTAAAAATGATTTTAAGTGGAAATCTATAAATCCCTTGGCTTATCCTTAAAGAAAAACTCTCCAATAGTTAATAAGACAAATATCTGTTCACATTCTTCAATCAATGAGCAACACATTTTTGTTAAGAGCTGTGAGATCTCAAAAACACAGGTAAGGGTCTCTTCCCACTAGAGCCTCATAATCTGAGGAGACCGACAGCCATGCCATTATAAAAATGCAGAGGGGGGATGTGGAAGGAAGAGAGATGATAGAAATATGTGAAGACTGAAAGACCTAGTTGTAATGGGAAAGGGACGATTTTTTTTTTAAAGATTTATTTATTTTAGAGAGAGTGTGTGTGCCTGAGTTGGGGGAGAGGCAGAGGGAGAGAACTGCCAAGCAGACTTCCCACTGGGCCTGGAGCCCAACACAAGGCTCAGTCTTACAACTCTGAGATCATGGCCTGAAGCAAAACCAAGAGTTAGACACCCAACCTACAGAGCCACTCATGCACCTCAGGAAAAGGAAGATTTGATTTGAGTCCTGACTGACAACTTGAACTTCAGCCAACAAGGCAGGAACGGAAGAAAATGATAAATGGAAGGGATTCTAAAAGCAGATGGAAATATTTGAGAAAGTTCAGGGCATATAGAAGGAGTCATGAAGAGAGCTGGTATATACAAATACATGGTTGAGTCCTGCGGAGGGGTCGAACATGGGGATGGTGCGAATGACCACCTTTCAAGTGTGAGAATTTGGGGCTTTCTTCTGCATGCTTATGTAAAGAGCCACTAAATGGCTTTGGGGAAGGCTTTGGGGAAGGTGTGACCAGTTCTCAGCTTCAAGGAGATAATGAGAAGCAGTACAGATTTTGGATGGGAGGAGTGAGGTGCTAGAGATAGTCTGGTTTTAAAGCTATTATAAATTCTAGACATGAGGTAAGGCAGATGGGATAGTAACAAGAAAGAGAGAGAGAACTGGTCAAGGATGTGTGTACTGGGCTATAGAGTGGCCCCTCAAAGATGTTCACATCCAAATCCCTAGTATTTTTGTATATGTGACCTTACCTGGCAAAGGGGACTTTGCAGATGGGATTAAGGATCTCAGATTAGAAGATTACCCTGAATTATAAGGATGGGTTCAATCTAATCACAGGAGTCTGTATATGAAAAAGGGAAAAGGATCAGAGTCAGAGAGAGAAAATGTAAGGATGGATACAGAGATAAGATAGGAGGGAAGATGCTATCCTATTAGTTCTGCAGGTAGAGGGAGGAGGCATCAGCCAAACACCACAGACGTCCCCTAAAAGCTAGAAATCGTAAAGAGGTAGATTCTCCCCTAGAACCTCCAGAAGGAATGCAATTTTGCTGATGCCTTGATTTTAGCCCAAGAAACTACTTTGGACTTCTGACCTCTAGAACTATATGATAATAAATCTGTTGTTTTAAACTACAAAGTTTGCAGTTATTTGTTATGGTGGCAATGGGAAGCTGATACAGGGTGAGACAGATTTCCTAGGTAGTATTGATAGTATTTATCAACTGATTGCATCCAGAAAGTAAGAAAAAGAAAAAGCTGAAAGTGACTCAGTAAAATCATTGATAAAAGCAATTAACCATTAACAAGAAGAAAAATTGGGCAGAGGAGAGTATGGTCAAGAGAATAAGATCCAAAGGCAAGAAGAAAGAAAGAAGAGAGCTTAGAAGAGAACCTTGGACAACGGCTCCTCCATCTTTCAGCATGAGGATGACTGAGGTCCCGAAGAAGGGGAGGAAAGCAGACTAATGTCCTGAATCTTGTTCTATGCCAACAACTCACAATATTCATTTTACTAAAAAGCTTATAATTAATCATTTCTGGATCTTAGGGAACATGTATCAGGACAATTCATAACTTAATTTTAGGTAGATTCCTCTGTATTCCATGTGTCTCCTTTCTGTAATATCTGTTCTGATTTATATTACACCCGCTATGCGTGTAATTTAAATGTCAATGTCCCTTTGTCTTCCTCTTCAAGCTCACCAGAAAGAACACACCACAAGCCATTGACAATTTTATTTAAACCCAAATGCTTCCAAATTCTTCACTATGCGAGGCCACCCTGCAAGGTCTGGCTCTTCCAGTACCGTTCTTTTTTCCTTGGATGTTCGCATAGAATTTCCAATTTCTCACCCTTCTGGTAGGAAAAGAGGACTTCCTCCAATAGTGGTCACTCAGGCCCTGAAGTCTCCACTACATTTCCAAGTGGCTTTCCAAAGAATTTTCCAAAGACTTTCCCTTCTTCTAATGACATATAAGAGAATAATATTTTCTCAATAGTGTTACATGTGTATTTGTCATATGTAACTTCAAATTTTTGTGGAACAAGATACAATGCAAATAAATAAACACCTTCTTGCCTTGACAAGTCAATGTCCAGAATTTCCACGTGCCTTTTAGGACAGAAATCTGTTTGTCCCGTAATCAGAAGATATTCGACCCATTCCTGTCCTTTCTGTTGGGAATGCAATTAAGTAAACCACAGAAACAACTCACCATTGTAAAACTGAAGGTAAGACAACAAAAAGGTCATTTGTCTACATCTTCTGAGAACTCTCCTTGCAAATTGTACCCAACTGTCTAAACTGGCTTAGCAACTGTCTTCCTTGTGGTGGGCTCAGCTGGAAACAGCTGTCTTATCCAACTGTCACTCTAGGCACAGCGACAATATCCTGTGAGCTATTCAGGAACCCATGAAAATGCTAAACACCTGAAAAAAAACATTATTACCTCTAAAAGGAAGGTTGAAATTCAAAATTAATAAATGTTTAATTTAATGCCTATAAAATATTATACTCCTCAGATTTACCAATCATTAAATTTAACATTTGCAAAATTTTACTACAACTGGAAAATAATCAGAAGCATCTATTTTCTCACTTAGCAAGGATTCTGAAATGCATAATGATTTCAATGAAATCACCGTCAATCATGAAGTAAATGAGTTATTTGATAGCAGATAATTTTAAAAGTCAATTATAAAAATCTTGTTGCTTTATTTACAACAAAATTTATATTTCATTTTGGATCTGGCAATATGTAAATGTTGGATGTTCTTTGGTGTAGAAATTCCAAAATTACAATTATTTTTATTCAGACTAAAATGGCCCTGGCTGAAAGTTTTCTATTGATGATGCCCCCTTCCTTCCTCTTCTAGTGATGTTTATATGGCTTGTTCCCATTCACTCTCTCTCTCATTCTTGCCTACATCTTATTAAAATTCTTGGATCTTTTACTTACTCTCTTCCTGCTCCCACAGACTTTTCTCTTCAGACAACTATTCAGCCTTGCTCTGATCTTCTGAGGCACCTTGAACTTTAGTTTAAAAGCTGCCTGAGATAGGGACCCAGCTATACTCAGCACCCTGCAGAAGCATCTCATGGTCCACAGAGGCTACTGTAGAGTTCCAGAACCAGCCTCTTGTTACTTCCTCTATCAATCTTAAAGTATAGGCTGTTCATACTAGGGGTTGTAACCTGAACTCTGACTCTAGCATGCTCTGTTATCATCAGTAGCAGAACACTCAAGGAAGGATTCATCTTTAGTTCTGAGCTTCCATTGGATGGTTCTACTCTTGAATCCCCTGGATAAGCTGTTCTTAGTAGGAAGGAGGAAGTCAAGAGTGTGGGCAGTACCTCTGTATCTACCAAGCTTTCTTGGGTCTAAGATGGTCCAAGATGCTAAAGACCATAAACTTCCATGTCTGACAGCCTTGCCCACTCAGGTAAAGAGTCAAATGTTCCACATGACACTGAGCAAGACATTACCTCTTCTGCAATATAAGGACTTCTGTTTAATCAAGGATGGCCAACAGTTCTAAGATTCATTGGATACAATAGTGACTCATTTCAGACCCCAAAGAGCACCCAAAACTCTGTTCACAAAAGTTCAAGAGGACCAGTACTTCTGGGAAGTTTATTACTATTCTAAATATGGGAGATAGCTTATCCCCATATTTAAAATGTCTTCACTTGACATTCAAATTTAATATGTCAATTGCAACAGAGAACCTATTTTCTGAAATTTAAGAATCAGGGGTTAGGGGCCACAGAACTATCCTGGAATTCTTTCCACCCACCCTTAGGATTCTTCAGTAGGTTCTTGAGAGGATATGATGTGGGCAGCACACTGATAACCCATGTAGAGACTTCAGGTGTGCCCTACACTGGGCCAAGGGCCCATACAGGATATACACCAACAGCACCAGGTCCCACAAGAGACCATCCACACGGGCAACTCCCTCTAGCTTAGAGTCCATGATGCCCACATTACTCACTCATTTTAGAAGTTGGAAGAAAAATAACCATATATCATGAGGGATGTTCACTGGACCTGTTGTGGTGATCATCTGCAATATATACAATACTGAGTTGTTACACTGTACACCTGAAACTATTATAATGTTATGGCAATTATACCTCAATTTTTTTTTTTTAAGAAAAAGAACAAAGAAGTAGGAGATTGGGATTTAGAGCTCTTCAAATGGAGAGAGGTCACCAACCCCGGCCTTGTGCATCCTGTCTCTTCAAATTCTCTATTCTGTCTGGTTTTCTACATGTCCCCAATCCAGGTCCCAGGTGGCCCAATCCAAGGTGTGAAGCTGGAATATTTCATGAGGCAGAACAGAGTATCCCTCTCTTTTCCCAGGCCACTGGGGAAAAGGCAGCTCCATGACTAAAACCCATCTCCCATAGATTAATCTCCCTTTAATCCTGAGGACTAAACCATTCCACAGGAAACTGTGAGGAAACATCTGCTCTTTATACACACACACAGGTGCCGAGGATTCAGCAGCTCTATACCCTCATTCTATCACTTAGCTTTTGGAGACTATCATCCCTAAATTACCCCAAGTTTATTAAAACTTTTGCCTGGCTAAGAATGCCCAGGAGAAGGCAATGTGTAGCTGGTAAATGGGCCCATTATTATTCCTGGTTTCAGACTTACTTGGACTTGTATGCAGCACTCGCTCAAAGGACACAGAAATGTACAGTCTAGATTTTTTGAACAATGCCTTCTATATCCCAGGGTCTCCAGAAGTAAGCACTAAATATCCTGCTTGCTCCCATTCAGGACCTCCTGACACTCAGAAATGCATTTTTTCTGGCGTTTATCAGTATCCTTTGCAACCTTCCTGAACCGGCCTCAGTCTTTGTCTACTGCTTTTATTTTCCTGGCCTGCCTTCTTCAGGCACTGGGCAGAGCATGTATCCCATCACAGCAGCCCAGGATACTGGACTAGTAACCGTTAGTCACCTTTCTGTACTGGCTGCTGGTTAGTGACTGGCAGGCCCCCTTCGAACCCCAACTCCTTTCTCTTCCCTCCCAGATATCTATTTCTCCACGTCAAAAACAGCAGAGTCTCTTCTAAATATCTTTATTGTCATCCTCACCCTATATTCCTCAAGTTGTTACCAAATGCCTACTTTTATCAGAGGTTCAGTATCCTTGCCGAGATCTTGCCAGGCTCTTAAAATGGGGATTGCATGTTCAGTAATGCAGGGAAGAAGCCTACCCTCTGTCTGGGCAGAGGAGAGAGGGGCCCTCTGTCCAGGACTCTGTCTCTGAAGAATCTGAGTTAATGACTACCTGTATCGTCATTCACATGCAGAATTCCTGACCTGGAGAAGAAACAGTTGCTCTGCCATTCCACCCTCTCCACCCCAAGTACTGTGGGAAGCAAATGGGGGAAAAGGAAGCAATCCTGAGAGTCTTCTAGAATAGTCCAGTCCCACAAGCAGAGCAGAGAAACACTAAAAAGCAATTACATCGACTCATCCACTCAAGGGCAGGCAATTCATCATAAATGAGGTACAAATATATGCATGAAGCAAGGGAATGATATATTATGGGGCATTTAATCGTAAATGAGGCTATTAGCCTTGTTTCCAGAAATGGTCTCAGCACTGTCCCTTGTTGTGATCCTGATGGCTATGGTGGCCACTGTTCCCGGCCATTCAATCTTGGGGAACCACAGGAGGTGGGAGCTACTTATGAGCCTTATTCTTCCAACACTGTCACCATTGAAGCTTGAGTAATGTTTTCTTGAGGATTCTATATCCTCTCTCCTCCATGCCTTTATAGTCTCATCTTTTCTTTAAATATTTGAAAGCTTATGAGCCTACTTTCTACAGGCAATCTATTCATCCCTATAGGCCTTTTCAGAAGTGAGATTAGTTTAAGTGAATGGATAATATAAAATATGCCACTAATTTTATGCAGCGTTATATTTAGAAATATAGGTGGCCTCTCCAAATTATACTAATTTGCATTAAAATGTGAAATGGGCCTTTGTTTAAAGAGTTTTTGTGCTCTTTCCACAGAAAATCTTCAGCACTTATTGAAATAGTTAAATTAGAAAAACCTTTAGAGACTCTTCCTAATATTACCAAAAGATTTTAACATTTTAAATAAAAGCATCCTAAAACCTTTCCCAAACCCTCATGCAGTTCCCAAGTCTTAACCCCATATTGTGTTTTTTTTGCTCATTTTATACATCCTGATATTAGAGGCTAAAAAGAAAAGAAGATGCATTTAGGAATTCAATTACATAATGACACAATTGACGTTTTTAAGTTGTGAATTCCATAATAAAGCAACTTCCTTTATGAGGGAATAAAAAATACAACATCGTGGCAGGTGTTGTGGAAGAAATTTTCATTTTATACCCAAAGTTTGGAAATAACATCTTTCTAAAATCGTAAGTGCAGAAATAACATGTTAGGAAGGAAAGGAACAAATAATAGGATTTATTTGCAATGTTTGACTGCCAGTGGTGGTGCAGAAACAAAATATCTACATTAAGAGTGGGCCACTCGTAGACAACCCTGCCGCCAGTCAGCCTCAAAGGCCTTCAGGCTCAGTGATTCCAGAAGACAGGAGATTTTCCCCCTGGCTTGCTGAATCTGATGCGAGCAGGAGTATCCTTCAACTTGCATAGCTCTGATTTAAATGCATATCCTATTACAATGAAACAGCAACTTTCTAGGTCTTGACCAGGATGGCATTTTGCTCCTAAGAAAAAAAACAGAATAAAATGGCCCACAAAGGGGACCACTGATGTTCAACCAGGTCTAGTTCAAGTCACAAGCAGTTTGAGCACGCATCAGCCCTGATCTGTACAGGAAGTGGGGCCGAAAGGGAGAGGGAGGTGAATGCCAGACCCTAGTCATGACTCCCTCTATGAAAGAAGTGCCCTGTGTCAACCTTGTGCTTGTCTGGAGAAAAATTAAACTACCCAAGGAGTTTTAAAAAAAGTAGTTTTCAAATGTTCAGCCTCATCGCTAACATCGAAGAACGTTTTTTGTCGCATTCGGTTTTTGCTGTTTGCCAAGCACCCCAGCTGAGCTAGCATTTATTGAACTCTGGGATGTGCTGGGCAGCTTCACAAACATTATCTTGTGTCATCAGCCAATAAAACTATAAAATAAGCACTCCTATTTCTGCTGCATGGATGAAATATAGAATTTCAAAAAGATTAAATGACCTGCCCAAAGTTCACGGCTGGTACATGATGGGATCAGAATGGAACCTGTGTCCTTAAAGCCAGGTCCCATGTCCTTTCATCCAGAGCCCAGCTAACTAGCCCTTGAAGTCAGTGTACCGGAACGTATTAAGCTGTGTCAGCAATATTGGAGTGGAGTCCCACCCGTCCTGCGGGTTGTCAACTGTCCAGAATTTTTAGAAGAATTTTTCCCTAGAGCATCCATGGATCTCTCATGCTGTCACAGAAAACAGGAAAGAAGCCTCCAGGTATGGCTCTAGCGCCAGGGGTTCTTGCATAAGCACCTGTCATTTGGGCAATTCCGTTTTGTGACTTTCAAATTAGGGGCAGTAATCATAATTAGGTAAACTTCTCTTTGTCTCTCTGTCCTGTTTGTTCTCACACCTAGTGCAGAATGGGCTTGCAATATCCTTATCCACACTGGGCTAGGAAAGGCAGCAAAGGTTAGTAAGACAGAAGTTTGTTTTGCTCTCATGAGCATAAAGATCCTACTGATGACAAGAAACCAACTGGGAAAATATTATGAAATAATACAGAAATTTGAACATTACCTTTACATTGAATGATGTTAGAGAACTGTTGTGAAAAATTTTTAGATGTGGGGATGAGCCGCATCAATATAAATTTCCTGGTTGTCATATTGCATCATGATTATGCAAGATGTTACTACTGGAAAAACTGGGTTAAGGATATACAGAATTTCTTTATAATATTTTTTTAAACTGCAGATGTATTTCTGCATTTCTCTTAAATTAAGCATTTTTAAAAATTTAGATGTGATAATATTGCTTTTGGTTATGCTAAATATCTTTAACTTTTAGAGATAAATAATGAAGCATTTATGAATGAAATAATTTAGAAATACATATTTGGCAAAAAAAAATTTTAATGCCCTATTCACATAATGTACCAAAACATGGTCAGATTTTTAAAAGAAGGAATTAAAGCATATTACTAGTACAAACATCTACCAAACTACTAAAAGCTGTATCATAATCCTAAAAATAACATATGCCTTTGATCTCAGTGTTCCTCTTTTTGTGAATCAATTATAACCATACATTACATATGTATAAATATATTCATGAGAAATACATATAGTGGGCGCCTGGGTGGCTCAGTGGGTTAAGCCGCTGCCTTTGGCTCAGGTCATGATCTCAGGGTCCTGGGATCGAGTCCCACATCGGGCTCTCTGCTCAGCAGGGAGCCTGCTTCCTCCTCTCTCTCTGCCTGCCCCTCTGCCTACTTGTGATCTCTCTCTGTCAAATAAATAAATAAAATCTTAAAAAGAAAAAAAAAAAGAAATACATATAGTGCAGATATAAAATTTACCTGTAATCACTTGTAAGTATGTCACAATGAAAAGAATCAGTGATATGCGAATAAAAACAGCAAACAATTTTTTATCAATAGAATTATTAAAAATGTTGATAGGCAGGCATATAAAAATATACTTCAGCAAATTGAAAAAGGGAGATTCCAAGGAAAATGAGATGAAACTTGCTGCTCAGCCACAAAGTGGTGATAACTTGTACTTTCTTCCCAGGGGAGAGGAAAAGAAAATAAAAGAAAAGAGGCCAGGCTCAAAGCTAAATGCTTTACATCAATTATCCTTACTTAATCTTTAAAACAACCTCATAAGGTAGACGGTACTACTATTATACCCATTTCACAGATGAACACACTGAGACATCAGGAGTTGAAGTAGCTCACCCAAGGTTACCCAGGTAGTGGCTGAAGGGGGATTCAAACCCAAGTAGTCTGGGTTCAGAGCCTCCCTCAGTAGTCAAGACTGCTAATATCAGCAAAACAAAGGCTCCCCTGTTTTATAGACTCTTCTCTTAAGTATTTGAAAAGACTTAAACCCTTTTGCAACCAGTGCACATCAGGATATTGCACTGCAATTTAAACCAGAATCTATCTATCAGATGAAGTAGAAATTTCCAATGGGAAGATGAAGCACACATACAATTAAGAATCCTGTGTCTCCCAAATCAATAAGAATTGATTAAAAAATAAGCAATTGCCCTTTATCTGTTACAGTCAACTGCAGTCCCTCTTTTACTAAATGGTAATGAGAAATGTAGATTGAGCTCCATGGATTCTCAAAAAATAGACACATTTCCAATGAGGCCCAGGATGATGGAAACATAGGCAACCACTTGATTTGAGTACTGACTGTGTCTGGCTAAATTTCTACTTCAGAAAAGGTCAGATAAAGCCTTTCCAAAAGGAAAGGGGAGTCTAATACCTGATTCCCAGCATTCAATCAACCCATTCCTCTGCTTCAATCCTAAACAAAAGGGTGAAGTACGTTTAAGTTTGCATCCAAAAATTGGACCTCACACCACTTAGGTGTTGTAATAACACTTGTCCATTGTGTTTAATTTCTTGCTCCAGATTCCTTCTTTCCTTTATTTCATGTGGAGCCACCCCTTATGCACAGAAAAACCTCAAGGTCCCCCTATTTAAATATTCTTTCTTCCTTGCCACCATTAAAAACCTGCTCATAGGAAATTTTCTGACCATGCCATTTATCCTAACTTATAACTGACTGGTTGACTTCTTGTTTAAAAGTTTTAATAATAAAATTTGGGGAGGGGGAGTTAATATACATGAGATTTCCAATTTAAAATATTATTCAAGGGGCACCTGGGTGGTTCAGTGGGTTAAAGCCTCTGCCTTTGGCTCAGGTCATGATCCCAGGGTCCTGGGATCGAGCCTCACATGGGGCTCTCTGCTTGGCAGGGAGCCTGCTTCCCGCTCTCTCTTTGCCTGCCTCTCTGCCTACTTGTGATCTCTGTCTGTCAAATAAATAAATAAATAAATCTTTAAAATAAATAAATAAAATAAAATATTATTCAAAATGGGACACAACTGCAAGGAGCTCCCAGTGGTCAAATCTGGGTCATTTTGATCTGGGTCACAAAATAAATAATGATTGCTATGAACATCCATGAAGGCTTACTGTATAAATAAAAAGTTGTATAAAGAAATAAGTGGAGAAGAAGGTAAAGCTGTCACTGCAGTAGAATTCCAGTTAGGAAGTAAAGATGGAATGATGGAATTAGAAGATCACCAAATCAACAAATGTCACAGTAATAATTGTTGTGGGCAAGAATAATGAGTAGCCATAAAACTGGCATCGTATCACCATCGATGAACGCTAAAATTAGTGGGCAAAAGATGAGAAACAGGATATTTACATAGTCTCGAAGTATCTCCCCTCAAGACACTCATTAATTACCAAGGGAAAAAGTAGTCACATTAATGTAGAGAAACTTGGAAGACACCATGTTAAACAAGCAGTCAAAGTTCTCATAGACATAACAGCATGTGCTTCCTGATCGTGATGTGCTGAGAAGGAGAGAGAATTACTTCGTTGATATCCTTACCCCAAATCCTTATTTTAGATTTAATCATGAAGAAACATGAGACAAATCTAAATTGAGTACTGGCCAGTACTCTTCAAAAAGTGTCAAGGTCATGAAAGACCACAAGGCATAGGAAGTATCCCAATTAACAGAGACTAAAGAGACTTAAGGACTCAATGGTTTAGGGGATCCTGTATCAGATCGTGGTCTAGAAAAAGGACATTGGTCAAACAACTTATGGTAGGAAACTTGAATAAGGTATATAGATCAGTTAAATGTATCATGGGAACGTTAATCTCTTGGTTTTGATAATTATACTGTGATTACGAAGATGTTAAAGTCTGGGAGAGGTAGGAAACAGTGTAAAGGAATTCTTTGTTTTTGCAACCATTTTTAAGTTTGAAATCATTCTGATCACCAAAGTGTCCCCCCAATAGATGAAAATACAAGGAAAGCTAAGAAGACTGATGTCCCCAAATTTTGAAGGCTAAACATTTTGAGCCGTGTAAGGTGTTCACCTAAATTCCTGACCAGCAGTAGTAAAAAAAAAAAAAGAAAAAGTAGCAGTAGTCATAATAATCAGAACAAATAGCAATAGCTAATCTTGGCTGACTGTTTACCATGCAACAGACACCAGATGTAGGTTATCATGATTAGGGATGTCCAACTCTTACTTTTGGCTCCGGTCATGTTCTCAGGGTCATGAGATGAGCCCCTGAGTGTAGTGTCTGTTTGAGATTCTCTCATTCTCCCTGTTCCCCTCCTCTCTCTGTGTGTGTGTCTCTCAAATAAATAAATAAACTCTTTTTTTTTTTCCTGTAAGATTATCATGTTTAGTTCTGATAACAATTTCATGGAGTGAGATACATTCAGTAAATGCTGACATTCAAAAATGCTAACTCATCTTCAGCAACTGGGAAAAAATTAATGAAGTCTGGGACCAAGTCTTTCTTATTTAGGTGTATATTACCAGAACAAAGCATAGTGCCTTATACATAACCACGATACAATGTGCATATTTGTTGAATTGATGAATTAATAAAAAACACTTGCGATCTATCCACCTTTGTACCATAAATAAGCAGCTCTACCCACCCTCTTCCCCCAAAATATAGGCAGCCAATTTTCACTCCCCCATATTGCGGGATAATCTTTCCTAGCCACCAAAAGAATTGAGATATTCATCTCTATGCTTTTAGGACTTTGCTTTTCCTCCTTTGCCTCATCTTTTTATATTCACCCAGAGGCCACTGGTCTCAGAGAACAGAAATATGGAGAGAATAACAGCATTCTGTTTTGTGGGAAATACAGTCACCCAAAGCAACTTACTGTGGATGGGAGACACTAGACGGAACCTTGTCAGCTTTGGAAAGTAAGCTGGAACTTGACAGATGGGTCAGTCTGTACAAGAAGGGCTCTTAAGCAGTGCACCATGGAGTGGGGAAGGAAGCCCAAGGGCCCTCATCGCCCTGCTGGCAGGTAGACAGAACACAGCAGCCCCACCTGCAGATATGTAGAGACGAAGACAAATTATGCTGACCAAAAATAAAAAGTACTGAAAAATAAGGTAAATATAATTTCACATGAAACAAACTTCCGAAGGAAACAGAAGAAAACCCCACAAGGATTTTTGACATTCTCAGAAGATATCTGAGTTGGAAATTCTCAAAACCACAGCAGCTGATCTTGCTGCCTCTCCTTTGTAGCTTTGTAAACTTCTTTCTGCTCGTCTATGTCTACTTCATTCTCTTTTTTTTCCTTATGGCTTTCTATGTTGTGAAACAGGAACATGTCATGAAAGGGAGGGAGACAATAGGCTAAGATTATTTATAATTAATATATAATAAGTAATTATAGTAGATGCATGGCATAGATTACAAGCTAAGATAAAATGTTCTATAAGAAAGTGTTGCATGAAAATCAAATTGAGACAAGCCATATTTTTAATGTTGGTGACAACATTGATATTGCAGATAATCAAATAATCATGGTGGAAGACAAACGTGAGAAACACTCTCCAAATTTATCGGGAAGCGGGGGAAGAAAATCTTTGAAAGAAGATGACAGATAAGGAAATAAGACAATGGAGATCAAACCTATTAATTATATATGTTTCCCAGGGGCAAAATGTGAAGAATGATTGGAATAGAGGCAGAAATCACAGATGAAGAATGCATTCCATTGCTAGTTTTAAGAAATGATTGAATACACTTATCAAAAGTGTCAAGGTTATAAAACACTGTCACAGATTGGAGCATTCTAAAGAGGCATGACAACTAAATGCATTGAATCCTGGCAGAGAAAAGGCACGACACTGGAAAAACTAGGGAAAACAAAATAAAGTCTGTAGTTCAGTTAAAAATATTACACTAATGTTAATTTCTTTGATAAACATACTATTTTGCATAACATGTTAACATTAGCTAAATCTGGGAGTATATGGGAATTCTGTGTACTGTCTCTGCAATTCCTCTGTAAATCTAAAATTACTTCAGAGTAAAATGTTTTAAAAAATAATCTGTGTTTCTGGAAAAATGATTGAAAAGCACCCTACATGTGCAGAAATTCAGGCAAAATTTTAATTATTTAATTAAAATGATAAAAATAAAACCCTATACGCATCTAGACAAAATAAGGTAGTTAGCTCCAAAGACCTAATTGACTAACGAAGCATCAAAATACTCCAGTGAACAAATCAGAAATTCCAGGAAAGGGATAGGAATAGAATTGCGGGAAATTTTTGTGTATGTATTTGTATATATATAAATATGCATATGTGTATACACAACACTTGCATATATTTAAAGCTTAGAGTTACAAAGACTCATTTTTCCCAATTGTCCATGAGATGTTTGTTTATAAAATTAGAACAGTAATTAAATTGCAGAATTGAAGAAACTCATGACTCATAAAAGAAAATTATAAGTACAACTACAGACTGTTAGAAGAGCGGAATTTGGAGAACTACATATAAATTTATTTACTTAATTCTATCAAAAATCTATCAAAGTTGTAGCCAGAAGCAAATTCATAACCCTTAATGTCTTCATTATAGGTAAGAATATACTTGAAAAAGCACAGGATTTAAGAGGGTATTAAGTAATTTTTTAAATCTTATTACAAAAATCAGGATAACACGACTAATTTTTTAAAAAACTGTATTACTATAAAATAGCTAAATAAGTCCAAGCACTGGTTCTATGAAAAAACAAACAAAAAAACCCCATAAAAATGTTTTAAAATGCTGATGAAACTTAATAAATAATGAATATAATAAATAATGAAGTATATATTTGTATAATAAATATTAATATAGAGTTTAAACAAATAGAAAATACTCTGTGATTCTAAAAATAAGAACATCTTGATAGAATACTTGAGTTTATGGGAAGTAGTATATTACCTAAAATGATTCAATTAAAGATTTAAAAACACAAAAAGATGATCACAGGAAACTTATTTAAATGCTTATCTGAAAACTACTTTTTAAAATAGTTTATCTAAAAATTATATAGACTTTCAAAAAACGATCATCTTGTGCTACAGAAGCTACTCAAAATTTTTAGAAGCTAAGCCCAAAATTAGATACAAAAAGTATCAGAAAGAAATTTAAAAACACAAACCTTACTTATTAATATAAATACTATAAACCAAATCCACTAGTACAAAGAAATTAGCCACCATGACTAAGTAGGGTTTATCCTGAAAATTCAGGCAGAGTATTAAGAAATCTCATAATGTAATTATTCAAAAACTAGGACTAATAAGAAAAAAAGATGTATCATTTAATCATTCAGATGTTTCCAAAGCATTCAACAGCATGCACTATCCATTCCTTTTTTTTTTTTAATTTAAAAATAGAAGAAAATTTTCAACATGATAAACTTGGGTAGACAATAATATAAGAAGCAGACCAAAAGCTATGACTATTGCAGTGGAATCTTTTTAAAAACACTTAAAAAAGGAAAATATATCTATTTATTCAGAAAGCCCACTAAAGCACTCTATAACTCTTAGGATTAATAAGCACAATGAAATATAATACAATGCAATTAAAAATAAGATAAGTATACATGGCTCAATTGTTGTCAGACTAGAGATTGACAATAACATATGAATAAAACACACACACAAACTGTTTCGGAAAAACTTTGAGTATAGACTTGAAATTTCAATGTGAAAAAAAAATTACATTTTCCTGAGAAATGTAAAAATTATTTGTGTAACCAGATTGGATGTTGCAAATGTTTCACTCATTGTATTGGTAACTGGGCTCTCCTCACATTGGTCTAGTCAGGATAATACAGAGCAGTACATAACACATCCTTGAGGCAGGATCCAGGTACCTAAGAGGTACCACATGCCCAAGGTCATGGAAAGCCAGCTGCTGTCTGAGATTGAAACTACAAAAGGGACTACCAGTACCATTTTTCTCAAAGTGGAGATCAAAGCAACTCACCAGGGACTATGCAGGAAAATGTGAAAAATCATTTTGAAGTATGAAGTTTACTCATTATTTTGAAACATTGATAGTGTAGTGGTCTATAGAGAGCTGTTTTTGTTTTAGAAAATACCATACTAGACCACTCTTATTTGAGAGTAGGGTGTTGAAGAAATGATATGGAGACAAATAGGAGGAAAAGCAGAGGGCCAAACTGTTTTGAGACCCAGAACATTCCTACTGACTCAAAATTGAGTCATTAAGAAAAGTTAAATAAGTAGTATCGTGATGTGGTGGGAGATCAGAGTCATGGGGTAAAAAATGTCCTGTGAGGAATTCAATTCAACATGATAGGACCCTGATGGGCATTAAAGATGGCACATGGAATATGAGCACTGAGTGTTACATGCAACTGATGAATTACTGAACTCTACCTCTGAAACTAATGATGTACTATATGCTGGCTACAAGTAAAAAACAAACAAAAAACCATGTTAGGACCCTGAAGCATTTTTAACACATAGATGTGTAGTATTTCATCCTGAATGCTTTCCTGTGTAATTCTATGCTGTCAGACTTTATACCACCTGCCATCACAATATGCCCCCCCACTCCTACCCCACCATCACCCTACAATTTCAGTAAAAACCCATTATAAGAAATGTTTTGGGGAAGCAATATTGTTGGAAATTTTAAAAAGTATCTTTGTTCCCTACACAGGTCAATGTGGAGCTGAAAGAACCCATTGGAGAAAGAGAATAAGAAATCAGAACCACTACTAGAGTAGAAATACATAAGTTTCCGAGAATCATGAAATTCTTGAGGAGGCCTTAGACTTCTCTGTGATCCAAGGAAATGAACTCATTTGTGTATCAATCTCAAAGGACCAAGGGACAAAAACTGATAGTTGAATGCCATTATTGCAAGGAGTAAGGTCCAAGTTTTAGAACTAAGAATAAAAAAATAAATTTTAAAAATGTTGAATTTCCCACAAATTCCTTTAGGTCTTCTTATGTCCACAGGAAAGTTTACTTCATTTTACTATGAAATTTGGCAGACATTTCTGTGATATATTAAAATAGATGGGGAGAGCTATGTGTACAGAATCAGGGAGCAGAATGACTCAATGTCCAGAGTAACCCTTGTTTTCAACTTGTCTAAACATCATAATGTATTCTGGAAATCATCTGGCCAATTTGGCACATAGAAAAGCAAGCAAGGCAAGTACCTTTTAGCAGTGTATTTCCAGCACTACTCAGAGAGCAAAGTGGACCCTGATGGAAAGGGTGGTAGCATTCATGCCCCTCAGAAAGGCTCTCCTCAATCAGAGTAGAGTGCATCACATGAGCCTGTCACCAAAGTTCCTCAAATTCAAAGGATACCTCTTGCTCCAGGGTCACACTTTCTCAGCAGCCTTTAGATACAACTGGACAGTATTTTGGTCTTCATAATTTTTTCCTACTGTAAGAGAAAGTATTAGCTCCTGACATGAGAGTAATAGTTCTCTTACATATTGTAATTCTCGTCATGCATTCATCCATTCACTTTCAGACTGATTTAATGGTCAGCTGTGAATGCACACCCAACCCAGAAAGATTGATCCCCAATCAATGAAACTACAAAGTTTCTGGGCATGGAAAACTAAGAGCCACAGCTAAATCAATCAAGACTGTTTTTGGAAGGAGCAAGACAGAGGAGAAGTAAGAGACCTAAGAGTTCAGCTACAGAGTTATCATACTTCTCTGAACACCTACACACTCAACAGGAGATTGAAGAGAAGAGCAGCAATTCTAGAAGCAGAAAAGTGACCACTTTCTGGAAGACAGGCCCTGTGGAGAAGTCAATCAGAGACCTGAAGGACTCAATATATGATACACAGGAAGAGAAACTGTGGGGGGAGGGGCCAGCTCCTGGAAAACAGTAGAGACCTGGAGCACAAAATCGGAACTTTTACAAGTCAGCTCCAGTGAGGGACGTCACTCCAGAGAATAAGCTGGGGGTGGAGCCCTTGCAGGGACAGTGTGGTCTCAGGTCCCATGGGGTCACAAAAAGACTGGGGAGAGCTCCCAAGTATCAGAGTGGGGAAACCAGCTGCAGAAACGGAGCTGAGCAGTGGGCTCTCAGCTCAGGGTGACCTTAAACTGTGATCCCAGGCACAGCTGGACCACTGCTCTTTGAGGAGGGACCCTAAAAGTGGCAGATCTGGGAGATTCACCTACATTCCCCAGGGGAAGTGGCTCAGGAGTGCTCTGCAGGAATTGGCTGTGTTTGGAGAATCCAAATGCAGAGGAGTGCCAGAGACAATAGTCAGAGGCCAGGTGAGCACAGAGCACAGCTCTCAGGGAGAGCACTCCCACAGGGAGAGGGGAGGGACTGACTGCTTTTCTCTGAGGGTGCACTGAGAAGTGGGGCCCTGAGTTCTGGTCTCCTCCCAGGCTGGGGATTGGGAGGCCACCATCTTCATTCCCATCCTCCAAAGCAGTATGGAAAGGAAAGCATTCAGGGAACAAAAACTACCCATAGCAAAACTGAGCAGATTACTTAACCTGGCTCCTGGTAAGATGGTGCAATTTCGCCTCAGGCAAAGACATTTGAGAATCCCAGCAAAGGCCGGTCCCCCAGAAGATCAGCAAGAATATCCAGTCAAGACCAAGTTCACCGATCAAAGAAAAACTCAGAGCTTCAGACCAAGAGGAATGCAGCACATAGAATACATTGCTTTTTCTCCATGATCCTTTAGTCTTTCAAAGTTAAAATTTTTAAATTTTTTTCTTATCCTATTTTTTAAAATTAAGCCTCTTTCTGATTTTAACCTTTTTAACCTATTTTATCTTATCAACACCTTTTTTAAAAATCTTTTAAAATTTTCATTGTCATAGTCATATCCTATCCCTTCATTGTATTTAACCCTATTTTTTTGTGTATATATATATATTTTTTTTTCTTTCTTTCTTTAAAATTTTGGGATACAGCTTCTTCTAACAGATCAAAATATACCCTAAATGTAGTGCATGGCTTTGTTCTAGTCTCCAGCCTGATCACATTCTTTCCACATTTTAAAATTCTTTTTTCAACCAATTTCTTAACCTTATCAATTCCTTTTTTAGAATCTCTTTAAATTTTCATCTTTATAGTCATATTCTATCCCTTCAATGTGTTTACCCTTATTTTTGTATATATATATAAGTTTTTCTTTCTTTAAAATTTTGGGGAACAGTCTCTTCTAAAAGATGAAAATACACACACAATCAAGTGTGTGCTCTGCTCTAGTCACCATTCTAACACACACACACACACACACACATCTATATAATTTTCCCATCCTTCCTTCTCTCTCCATTTTAGGTCTCTTTGGATTTGCTTACTGTATATTTTGTGGAGGTAATTGCTACCATTTTAGTATTTTGTTCTCTCATTCATCTATTCTTATTTGGATAAAATGACAAGGCATAAAAACTCAGCTCAAAAGAAAGAATAAAAGGCAGTACTGACAGCTAGGGACCTAATCAATACAGACATTAGTAAGATGTCAGAACTAGAGTTCAGAATGATGATTATCAAGATGCTAGCTGAACTTGAAAAAAGCATGGAATATACTAGAGAATCCCATTCTGGAGAAATAAAATCCCTTTCTGAATAAATAGAAGAACTAAAATCTAAACAAGTTGAAATTTAAAAAAAATTACTATTAATGAGGTGTAATAAAAACTGGAGGTTCTTACTGCTAGGATAAATGAAGCAGAAAAGAGAATTAATGATATAGAAGACCAAATGATGAACAACAAAAAAGAAGCTGAGAAAAGTGAGATCAGCAACTACTGGACCAATAGGGGAGAATTTGAGAGATAGATGATACTAAAAGACAAAACAATATTAGAATAATTAGGATCCCAGAAGAAGAAGAAAGAGAGGGGCAGAAGGTATATTGGAGCAAATTATACCAGAAAATTTCCCTAATTTGCCGATGGGGAATAAGCATCAAAATCCAGGAGGCACAGATAATCTCCCTCAAAATCAATAAAAGAAGGTCCACACCGCATCATCTAATAGTAAAACTTACAAGTCTCAGTGACAAAAAGAAAATCTTAAAAGCATCTTGGGACAAGAAGTCTGTAACATACAATGGTAGAAATATTAGATGGGTAGCAGACCTATCCAGAGAGACCTGGCAGGCCAGAAAGGACTAGCATGATATATTCAGAGCACTACATGAGAAAAATATGCAGCCAAGAATACTATATCCAACTAGGCTGTCATTGAATATAGAAGGAGAGATACAAAGCCTCAAAGACAAACAAAACAAAAAGAATTTGCAAACACCAAACAAGCCCTACAGAAAATATTGAAAGGGGGCCTCAAAGCAAAGGGAGCGCCTAAAAGTAACAGACCAGAAAGGAACAGAGACAATATACAGTAATAGTCACCTTACAAGCAATACAGTGGCACTAAAT
Organism: Neogale vison; assembly: GCF_020171115.1. NCBI lineage: Eukaryota > Metazoa > Chordata > Mammalia > Carnivora > Mustelidae > Neogale > Neogale vison. The sequence continues at coordinate 82,001,166 of NC_058099.1, forward strand.
TAATATCTTTCAATAGTTACCCTGAATGTAAATGGGCTAAATGCCCCTAATCAAAAGACTCAGGGTATCAGAAAAGACCAAGATCCATCAATATGCTGCCTGCAAGAAACTCATTTTAGAGCCAAAGACACCTCCAGATTTGAAGGGAGGGGGTGGAAAACAATTTACCATGTCAATGGACATCAAAAGAAAGCTGGGGTGGCAATCCTTATGTCAGATAAATTAAATTTTAAGCCAAAGACTATAATAAGGGATAAGGAAGGACACTATATCATACTTGAAGGGTCTGTCCAAAAAGAAGATCTAACAATTTTAAATATCTATGCCCCAACATGGCAGCAATCAATGACATAAACCAATTAATAACAAAATCCAAGAAACACATCCATAATAATACATTAATAGTAGGGTACTTTAACACCCCCCTCACTGAAATGGACGGATCATCTAAGCAAAAGATCAACAAGAAATAATGGCTTTAAACGACACACTGGAACAGATGGACATCACAGATATATTCAGACCATTTACCTCAAAGCAACAGAATACACATTCTTCTCTAATGCACATGGAACATTCTCCAGAACAGATCACATCCTGGATCACACATCAGGTCTCAACCAGTACCAAAACTGGGAACATTCCATGCATATTTTCATACCACAATGCTTTGAAACTCAAACTCAACCACAAGAGGAAAGTTGGAAAGAACTGAACATGAAGGCTAAAGAGCACCCTACTAAAGAATGAATGGGTCAACGAGGAAATTAAATAAGAATTTTAAAAATCATGGAAACAAATGAAAATAAAAACACAACTGTTCAAAATCTTTGGGACACAGCAAAGGCGGTCAGGAGAGGAAAGTATATAGCAATACAAGCTTTTCTTGAAACAAAAAAGGTCTCAAGTATACAACCTAACCCTACACCTAAAGGATGTGAAAAAAAAAAAAAAAAAAAAAAAGCAAAGAAAGCCTAAATCCAGCAGGGGAAGAGAAATAATAAAGATCAGAACAGAAATCAATGAACTAGAAAAAAGAAGAACAGACTTATTGAAAAGAAAAGAGAAAGGACCCAAATTAATAAAAGCGCATATTAAAGAGGCGAGATCACAACCAACACCAAAGCAAAACAAACAATTATAAGAACATATTATGAGAAACTATACACCAGCAAATCTGACAATCTGGAAGAAATGGATGCATTCCTAGAGACATATAAACTACCAAAACTGAACCAGGAAGAAACAGAAAACCTGAACAGACCCATAACCAGCAAGGAGATTGAAGCAATCATCAGAAATCTCCCAAAAACAAGAGCCCAGGGCCAGATGGCTTCCCAGGGGAATTCTACTAAACATTTAAAGAAGAATTAATACCTATTCTCCTGAAACTGTACCAAAAAAATAGAAATGAAAGGGAAATTTCCAAACTCATTTTATGAGGCCAGCATTATTGATCCCAAAACCAGACAATGATCCCATTTAAAAGAACTACAGACTATTATCCTTGAAGAACATGAATGCAAAAATTCTCACCAAAATACTAGCCAATAGCATCCAACAGTACATTAAAAGTATTATTCAAGGGGAACCCTCCTACACTGTTGGTGGGAATGCAAGCTGGTGCAACCACTCTGGAAAACAGCATGGAGGTTCCTCAAAATGTTGAAAATAGAACTGCCCTATGACCCAGCAATTGCACTACTGGGAATTTACCCTAAAGATACAAACGTAGTGATCCAAAGGGGCACGTGCACCCGAATGTTTATAGCAGCAATGTCCACAATAGCCAAACTATGGAAAGAACCTAGATGTCCATCAACAGATGAATGGATCAAGAAGATGTGGTATATATACACAATGGAATACTATGCAGCCATCAAAAGAAACGAAATCTTGCCATTTGCGACAACATGGATGGAACTAGAGCGTATCATGCTTAGCGAAATAAGTCAAGCGGAGAAAGACAACTATCATATGATCTCCCTGATATGAGGGAGTGGTGATGCAACATGGGGGCTTAAGTGGGTAGGAGAAGAATCCATGAAACAAGATGGGATAGGGAGGGAGACAAATCATAAGTGACTCTTAATCTCACGAAACAAACTGTGGGTTTCTGGGGGTAGGGGGGTTGGGAGAAGGGGGGAAGGTTATGGACATTGGGGAGGGTATGTGCTTTTGGGTAAATTGGAAGGGGAGATGAACCATGAGAGACTATGGACTCTGTAAAACAGTCTGAGGGGTTTGAAGTGGTGGGGGGGTGGGAGGTTGGAGTACCAGGTGGTGGGTATTATAGAGGGCACAGCTTGCATGGAGCACTGGGTGTGGTGAAAAAATAATGAATACTGTTTTTCTGAAAATAAATAAATTGGAAAAAAAATAAAAAATAAAAAAAAAATAAAAGTATTATTCATCATGACCAAGTGGGATTTATTCCTGGACTGCAAGATTGGTTCAATATACACAAATCCATCAATGTAATACATTAGTAAGAGAAAGAACAAGAAACACGATACTCTTAATAGATGTTAAAAAAGCATTTGACAAAGTACAGCATCCTTTCTTGATCAAAACTCTTCACAGTGTAGGGATAGTGGGGTATTGAATACCCCAATATCATCAAAGCCATCTATGAAAAACCCACAGCAAATATCATTCTCAACAGGGAAAAAACAGCTTTTCCTCTAAGGTCAGGAACACAGCAGGACTGTCCACTATCACCACTGCTATTCAACACAGTACTAGAAGTACTAGCCTCAGCAATCAGATAATAAAAAGAAATAAAAGGCATCTGAATCAGCAACTCTCACTCTTTGCAGATGGTATGATAGTTTATGTGGAAAACCCAAAAGACTCCACTCCAAAACTGCTAGCTCTCATACTGGAATTCAGTAAAGTGTCAGGATATAAAATCAATGCACAGAAATCAGTTGCATTTCTATACACCAAGAGCCAGACCAAAGAAAGAGAAATTAAGGAGTCAATCCCATTTACCAGAGTACCCAAAACCGTAAGATACCTAGGAATAAACCTAACCAAAGAGGCAAAGAATCTGAACTCAGAAAACCATAAAGTACTCATGAAAGAAATTGTGGTAGACATAAAGAAATGGAGAAACGTTCCCTGCTCATGGATTGGAAGAACAAATATTGTGAAAATGTTGATGCTACCCAAAACAATCTACACATTTAAGGCAATCCGTATCAAAATTCCATCAATTTTTTTCAAAGAATTGGAACAAATTATCCTAAACTTTATATGGAACCAGAAAAGACCCATAATAGCCACAGGAATGTTGAAAAAGAAAGCCAAAGTTGGTGGCATCACAATCCCAGACTTCAAGCTCTATTACAAAGCTGTCATCATCAAGATAGAATGGGACTGGCACAAAAACAGATACATGGATCAATGGAATAGAATAGAGAGCCCAAAAATGGACCCTCAACTTTATGGTCAACTCATATTCGACAAAGCAGGAAAGAATGTCCAGTGGAAAAAAGGTGGTCTCTTCAGCAAATGGTGTTGGGAAAGTTGGACAGTCACATGCAGAAGAATGAAACTCGACCATTTCTACATACCACACACAAAAAATAAACTCTGAATGGATGAAAGACCAGTGTGAGACAGGAATCCACCCAAATCCTTGAGTAGAACACATGCAGCAACCTCTTCAACCTCAGCTGCAGCAACTTCTTCCTAGAAACATCACCAAAGGCGAAGGAAGCAAGGGCAAAAATGAACTATTGGGACTTCATCAAGATCAAAAGCTTTTGCACAGCAAAGAAATCAGCTAAGAAAACCAAAGACAACCAACAGAATGGGAGAAGATATTTGCAAATGACCTATCAGATAAAGAGCTAGTATCCAAAATCTATAAAGAACTTATCCAATTCAACACCCAAAGAACAAAGAATCCTATCAAGAAACGGGCAGAAGACATGAACAGACATTTCTACAAAGAAGACATCCAGATGGCCAACAGATATATGAAAAAAGTGCTCCACATCACTCAACATCATGGAAATACAAATCAAAACCACAATGAGATACCACCTCACAGTCAGAATGGCTAAAATTAACAAGTCAGGAAATGACAGATGTTGGTGAGGATGCAGAGAGGGCAGTAATCGCACTACTGGGTATTTACCCTAAAGATACAAATATAGTGATCTGAAGGGGCATGTGCACCCAAATGTTTATAGCAGCAGTGTCCACAATAGCCAAACTATGGGAAGAACCTAGATGTCCATCAATAGATAATGGATAAAAAAGATGTGGTATATATATATACAATGAAATACTATGAAGCCCTCAAAACCCCTGAAATCTTGCCATTTGCAATAACGTGGATGGAACTAGAAGGTATTATGCTAAGTGAAATAAGTCAATCAGAGAAAGACAGTTATCATATATGATCTCTCTGATATGAGGAATTTGAGACGCAGTGTGGGGGGTTGTGGGGGATAAAGAGGGAAAAAATGAAACAAGATGGGACCAGGGAGGGAGACAAACCATAAGAGACTTAATTTCAGGAAACAAGCTGAGGGTGGCTGGGGAGAGTATGTGCTATGGTGAGTGCTGTGAATGGCGTAAGACTGATGATTCAACAGACCTGTACCTCTGAAGCAAATAATACATTACATGTTAATAAAAAAATCAAGATTGTTTGTTTTCTTTCTCATGAATGAAACACTCTCTGTCATGTCTTCTTTCAAATATTTAAATGTATGCTACTAGCATGTCTGGGTTTGAAGGATTAAAAAGGGAAAATGAGACACCTGTGAACAAGATTGAAGGTGTACTGGGAATGACTTTCTTTCTCATTTCTATCACAGCCTCAGAAAGTTCATCTCTTGGGTAGGCAGCTCTGTAAACACCTCTCACCAACTGATTCCCTGTTTTGATCAAATTTCATCATTAATATAGTAGCAATTGTCAAAGTGTGGTCACTAGAACTTGACAATTGCTACTCTATATTAATGATGGAATTTGATCAGCATCACCTTGGAAGTGGCTAGAAATATAAATTCTTGGGCCTCATCCCAGACCTGCTGAACTCAGGACTCTGGAGACAGAGCCCCTCGATTTGTGTTTTAGTGAGGCCTCTCAATGATTCAAATGCATGCTGGAGTGTGTGAAGTTGTGATGGCCTTTGGATTTTTCATTAACTTCACTAATCGCAGGTGGCAAGAGTACCACTCTCTCTCCAATATCAGAGTGAACTTGCCCTCCCTGAGGTATTTTGCAAGTGTAGGGTCATTAATTTAAACTGATTTGTCTCTTAATGTCATTTGTCACCATTAGCAAACCAAGTTGTGTGCCCCACTGGGAGAGAAAAAAAATCAATCACCACTGCTTGGTCTTAAGCCGAGTAAGCATTGTAATAAGCCATAATCTAGAAACCCAACTGGTCCCAACCATGTATTAAAATCTAGCTTGAAGACAAAAATGAGGAATTTTGAGTTTTGAGTTGCCATGAGAGGAACTGAAAGTATCACTGAACAGAAGTCTAGAGACCTAGGTTCATTTTAACCGTATTTCTTTTGGATTTAGCTCTTTCCTTTACTTAACATAATAACCTGGGCAGTAAATTAATCAGAAATGAAAATTCTCTTTGAAAAATCAAGCATAGGCTCTCAGCTTCTAAATACCTTTAACTTGCGATTTCTGTCCAAAGCACTTGAAATGAGTGCTTCAATGCTGGAACAATTATGTAGTGCTCATGAACATCAGAGGCCGTGGAGAGGAATGAAGCGATGCTGCACAGACAAGGATAGAGCCAGCTTTACTCTCTACACTCGACTAAAGTCATGTGACCAAGAGCAAGTGTCAATTCCTGTGGGCCTTCACACTTCTTATTTATGGACAGGGGCAATAAACAGAAATCTTGAGTTATGCGCTGGCATGTAGGAAAAACCAAGGTGAGTGTGTGCATGTGTTACTATGTACCTAAACATTCCAGAAGAAATTAGGTGCTCAAACAATGCATTAGGAGACAACCCTTCTTATATTTGCAAATGACATACCAGACAAAGGGCTAGTATCCAAAATCTATAAAGAACTTATCAAACTCAACACCCAAAGAACAAATAATCCAATCAAGAAATGCTTTCCTAAGAATTCCAATAAAAATCCTAGAATAGAATTTTACTGGTTCTGTGTCACATGATTTTCTTGCAATCAATCACCATGGCCAGTGGGAAGAGAGTCCTTTTACCAGGCTTGGGTCAAATGTCCATCCCTGGAGACAGAGCTGGATCAGGGCCAGAGTTGGACTGAGTGCCAGAATTCAGGCTAGAGCTAGGGCTAGAACTAGGGTCTCATGGAAGCAAGGCCTCTAGGGCACATTGTTTAAGAAGGCACTCAGCCATTGCTGATCCTGTTCTTGCATCACCCTGAGAGTGAGTGCCTCCTTAAATTTTGCACCTTAGGTACCTCGCTGACTCCACCCTAGTTCTAGTGGACTTGCTACTGAAAGCTAGGTGGGGGTAGTTTCCCTAAAGAAAAATCTGTGTGCTACCATGTATAGAAGGGAAAAAAATGATGCAGAGGTCAAATGTAGCAGATGTCCACTCCGAGATTATTTACATGAGTGAAGGCAGGAGACTTGCCTAGTCGTGTAAGACCCTTCCATGCTCTGCTCTAAGACACATAGTTCCATAATCTGTACTCCATCACCACTATCTATCTAAATGCAAGAAAGAACCAAAGTCTAATTTCTCCAAACAAGAAAAAAGAATGCCAACACCTAAAGGTAAGAGTCACTTAACCTCTAAGCTACTTATAAAACACACTCTATCTCTGACCCTTTCTTTCTATTGTAAATGAGATAAAATTCACCAATTGCCTTAACTGGAAGTTATGAACATAACAGAAATAGTTTAGCCTGGCCGGTCTAATGAGGATATAAATATACTTAAACATAAGACAGAAATTTAAGAGTTATAATTAATATGACTAATATAAGGTAATAATTATGCTAGGACAACAAGCATAAAGAGACTGTTCAGGACAACAAGCATAAAGAGACTGTCAACCAAGACATACGTCACCCTAACCTGCAAGACATTTCCGTAAAAGGTTAGGAGAGCACAAAGCACAGGGCTAGAACTCAGTAAAGGCAGTTTAAACCAAGGTTTTGAACAAGTGAAGTGCCTTCAAAGACAGGGAAAAGATGTGATATCAACAAAAGCACATGGGTGGAAAAGAATGAAAAAATAAGATCTATTTACAAAAATATGAGTGGGTGAGACTATCTTTGTGTATGGTGTAGAAGAATGATCCAGCTTCATTTTTCTCCATGTTGTTGTCCAATTTTCTCAGCACCATTTATTGAAGAGATTGTCTTTTTTTTCTATTAGATATTCTTTCCTGCTTTGTCAAAGATTAGTTGACCACAGAGTTGAGGGTCCACTTCTGGGTTCTCTATTCTGTTCCATTGATTTATGTCACAACTGATAAATTATTGAACACTACATCTGAAACTAATTATGTACTATATGTTGGCTAATTGAATTTAAACTTAAAAAAAGAGGAAAAAAATAAAGATGTTTTCTTCACAGGAAAATAAGAGAAATATATGGGGGATTCCTGGGTGGCTTAGTCATTAAGCATCTGTCTTTGGCTCAAGTCAAGATCCCAGGGGTCCTGGGATCAAGCCCCACATTGGGTTCCCTGCTGAACGGGAAGCCTGCTTCTCCTCCTCACTCTCCCTGCTGTGTTCCCTCTTTCATTGTGTCTCTCTCTGTCAAAAAAATAAAATCTTTTTTTTTCCCAACTTATTTATTTTCAGAAAAACAGTATTCATTATTTTTTTCACCACACCCAGTGCTCCATGCAAGCCGTGCCCTCTATAATACCCACCACCTGGTACCCCAACCTCCCACCCCCCCGCCACTTGAAACCCCTCAGAATGTTTTTTAGAGTCCATAGTCTCTCATGGTCAAAAAAATAAAATCTTAAAAAGAAAATATGAGTAGGTGGGATTGGCAAAAATCTAAGGAGAATACAGAAAATGATAATGGGCATAAAAACATGTTAGGTCAGATCAAGGAGAACGAACATTAAATGCCAGAAGAATTCTCAATTTATCTTAAAAGCAATGAGGACAACAAGATGAGTAGCAGGGCTAGTTCTGTGGTAACAGACACCATCCTCTTAAGAAAGTCATTCTAGGACAAGCATCAGTTTTACTAGAGAAGTAAGATTAAAAAAGAAGTTATGATTACCAAAGAAATAGTTGCAAAACTTATTGCCTTCGGTCTACAAATTTATCTTGAGTAGCTGATATGATAGATTAAAAAAATTAATAAATTAAAACTAAATTTGAATGCTATTGGACATGATATTCTAGCTCTAACCCAGACCCCACCATTCCCAACTGCCTCACCTTGAATGGGTAAACACATTTTCCTCATGAGCTTTGAAGGCATTCATGTTTGAGAGAACGCCTCAAAACAGATATTTACTATTTTATCCTCTGGTAATTTTCAAGTTTTTCCTGGGAATGAAATATATTTTCTTTTCATCTGGCATAGATTTTAAAAAATTCACGCTGCCTTCTTCAAAAGAAAGCTTACTAAAAATGAGATTATGCCAATCAAGAAATACACATCTGTAAAATTTATTCTTACTGATATATGTACTGTGCTCTCTTATCCCAGAGTATGTTACAGAGGAAAACATTTCAATGGAAGAAAAAGAAAAAGAGGCAGGAGGAAGAAATGGGGAAGAGGGAAAAAAAGAGAGGGACAAATAAAGGAAGGAAGAAGTCCAAAACTAAGTTCAGTGCCTGAAGAATCTAAATTGGCTGGACTGTATTCACCAGGGTAGAATCTCCACACGCATGGAGCTCAGAGAGCCTCAAATACACAATATCTATAGCACATGATCCTTATAAAACATGTAAAAATAGATGCAAGTATAATCATAAATAAAGAGTGAGGTGGGGGTGAAGAGCAATCCCATCTCCCAGATTGAAGAATAGAGTGAAAATAAGTCGTTTATCTCCGATTTTCAATCTAGGAAAAATCAAAAAAATGTCAACCCCACAGTGTGGTAGATGGATACAGAGAGTAATTGGTCAAGGAAACAAACATATGTCACCTAAAAAACCCTGTGGGCTTGAGAAGCATATCCCTGCACGCCAAGATTATTAGGAGGGCGGCTCTGTGCACCGGCAGGATGGATAGCAAGTTTCTGAAAGCGTCCCTGCTGGCCTGAGAGATCTGCAGAGATCCCTTGGTAGCAGCTGGAATCCTGCCCTCACTGGTGGTGGTCTCCCAGGCCTAAGCAGATGGCTGACCGAATGCACTCAAGCCTCTGGACCCCAGGCATTTGGGGTCAGGAAGGGGCAGTTCCTCTGGCTCAGGCACGCACTGATGTTTCAGTAGAAATGACCATAAAGGAAGCCTTCTACTGCCTTGAAATAGCTATTGAGTTCTTGACTCCGTTCAACATTTATTTTTCTTTCCCCAGCCATCTGACAATTGTTTGGTTTGGGATGCTGGCGGCCTGCCATTTTCCTTGTCAAAGCATGACTATGAGAAAGCTCCCCACTATAAATCTTCTTGGGTGGGCCCTAGGATTGCTGCCTACCCAGGCTGAGACATCTCACAAAGGGAGGCCATTCTTAAGTCCTGCAAGGACGCTCAATGGATGTGGGGCCTGGAAGGAAAGAGCCAGGGTGAGAAAGGAAACTTACAGCTGGGTCATTGAATGTTAAGGAGCAAAGAACCTTTAGAAATCTAATCTCTATGCAACCGGATAACGTGATTTGCCCGCTGCTGCATAATCAAGCATCCACAGGCCTGATACTAAAACTGAAGGCCCTTGTTTCTAAATGCAGTGGAGCAGTGTGCTTCGGGGAAGGGCACAATTCTGGGCATCATGATGGGGCACTCGAAGCGGTGTGAGTTTGGCCAAGTCACGAACCCCCCCAGTGTTTCAGTTTCCAAGTCTTAAAAAGCCATGATTTCCAAGGCTGCTTGTAGTCCCCCAATTCTAGTACAACTTCCTGGGTATACTGTGTCCCTTCACTTTTCTCCAGGCCCCGCTACACATAGACACACACACTTTCACCAGGGTATTTTCAAATAGAGTCCCCTGCTTGCTTTTTTGTCGGACTGTGAGCTGTATCAGAGGCATGTGACATTTGCTCAGAGGATCATGGGGAACCATGAACTTTGTACACTTTTAAAGGAGGTCAACAGGGACCTACTTTCCGAGGATACAGCCTTCTGCGAGCCTCATCAGTTTATTCTAAAGCTAAAGGGCTTGAATGATCTCCAGCCTCTTGCGGGTTGAGTTGTTGTAGAGTTTGCCCACTGGCATTAAACTCCTCTATTATATTTCTGAGTAGGTAAACTCAGTGCCCTCCCTTATTAAAAAGATGAGAATGGGATGTTTGCCCTAAATCCTAAGTTTACATTTGCTCGATCTTGCTTCCTTTTCTCTACCATCTCTTCCATATCCACCTGCCTCTGAAAATAGTAACAATAGTTGTGATAGTAATGAGATAATAGTGATACTACTGGTAATTAATAGCTGATTTAGTTAGTGGTTAAAATGATAAAATAAAGTCACATGTGTAAAGAGCTGTGAAAGGTGCTTAGTCTTTAGGAAACAATCAATCTTAACTATTCTATGACTTGTACCACAAGCCTAGAAGGACACCTATATTCTAAAAAGGAAGAAAATGGTATGCGTTTTTAAAGAGAAATGGGCTACATGATCACAGTGTGTCTCCTCGGCATTTAGGAAAGCTGATGGGGTTATGACCCTAAATCACAGGCTTCTATAGGAAAATGCGAATTACTTCTTTCTGTCAAGAAGGTGGCAAAAGGGCACCAACCAGATCACTGAAAGAGTCAAGTTTGCAGACACATTAAATGAGCCAGAAAGAGAGGACTAAGACAGCCCAAGGAATGTACTCTTTCTCAGAAAGAGAAAATGGAGCCATGTCCTAGATTTAGTCAGAGAGTTAACTCACAATGAATGAAAGCTTGAGGTCAAGATACAGTTATCTTGCTAAGACTCAGAAGCTAAGCCAGAATATTAGCTGAGCTGTCCCATACAGATGTGCAGGTTGAGCACTGTACCATTCTACAGGTCATCAACCATTCACACAACAGTCATCATGGATTTATTTGTTTATTTATAATGGCAGTTTTCCAGTAGATGGCAGTTAAGTGTCATAAGGAAAGGATACCCTTCTTGTTAAGACACAGTATGTGCTAGCGGCAGCCCTTAAAATTAGATAGGTAATAGGTAAGGATTTCGATCCTCAGTTACTGTTAGTACCCTTGCCTTAGTCAATGGCCAATAATTGCTGAAAGAAATATTCATCCCCACCAAAAAGAAAAGAAATGAAAAGACAAGGTGTGTCACAGGGTGAGCCAAAGCATAATAAGGAGAGGCAACTTTTATTTATCAACTGGTAAAGATTAATACTTTAATGTTAGAATATCAGAAAACAGGAACTCTTATAAAGAGTAGCGGGAATATAAATTAGCATAACCTTTTCATAGGGCACTTCAGCCATGTATATTATAATCAGAAAAGTGCATATCATTTGACCTATAACTCAGACTTGAGGATTTGCAAGAAATACTTGCACTGGTATACTTACAAACACACACACACACACACACACACACACACACACACAGCATATACAAGCATCTTCATCACAGCATTATTATTGAAGTAGCAAAAAAAAAAAAAAAAAAGGGAAACTCGTACAATGTTCATTTACCAAAGACTGATAGAATTCTTCTTGGTATATCCATTCCATGAAACACATATGGTACCATAACATGAAGAAGGAGGTTACTTGCTAGTGTGCTAAAATGGAAGGCATTAAAGAAATAGTAATGAGAAATTTTTAAAACTAAGCCAAGTAGTGAGTGTGGTGTAGTTATTTTTTTTTTTTTATGGGGGAGGGTCCCAGAGAGAGGAAAAGAGAGAATCCTAACCAGGCTCTACGCTCAGTGCAGAGGAAGAGGCAGGGCTCCATCTCACACCCCTGAGTTCATGACCTGAGCTAAAATCAAGAGTCAGATGCTTAAGCGTCTAAGACACCCAGGCACACCCCACCCCCAGTACAGTAATTTTTAAAGAAAGAAAGATGGGTGAAAAAAAATGGAGGAAAGAGGAAGCAATGAAGGGAGGGAAGGACAAAGCAAAGAAGGATCTAGGGTTTCCTGTGCATGGAAAAACTTCTGGAAGGAAGCACAATAAACTGCTATGAGTGGCTATCCCTGAGGAATATGGGTAGGAAGACTTTTACTTCCGTGCTTTATAGTTTCTTATTTCAATCTTTCACTACATGAGTGTAGTCATTTTTCTGACGTGTTACCCGTGCGCTTGCCATTTCGTTTGCAGGAAACAGTCTCCCACTCCAGATATTTGCACAGCTCCTGCTTCTCTTGCTTTGCTTCACTCGAGTCCCTGCTCAAATGTCATTTGTCTTAGAAGACTGCCTGACCCCTAAATGAAATAATGCCTTTCATCAGGCTCTCGCCCTTCCTACAGCTTCATTTTTCTTTATGGCGTTTATCAATGCCTGATATGATGGTATCATAACATATATTATGTTTGTTTATTTATTGTCTGTCTCCCTTCCCCACTGAAAGCTCTCTCTGTGAGGGCAGGGGCTTTGCTGTGGGGCCCCTCTCTTCTAGGGCCCCTATGCCTCTTAGTTACTTTGAGATACTTGAGCATATACAGACATGGTTTGTCATGGGGCAAGCCAAAGTCTAAGAGCGAATCAGGAAAGCAGAGAGGGTAACCCATCAAGAACCCACCCATGGAGCACTTAGGTGGCTCAGTCATTAAGTGTCTGCCTTTGGCTCAGGTCATGATCCCAGGGTCTGGGATCAAGCCCCGCATTGGGCTCCCTGCTCTGCAGGAAGCCTGCTTCTCCCTCTCCCACTCTCCCTGCCTGTGTTCCTGCTCTCACTGTCTCTTTCTCGCCAAATAAATAAACACAAGCTTAAAAAAAAAAAAAATCAACGGCATGGTCAGACAGCACTATAATGAGAAAAAGCCACCTTCCAAAAGGGATCACCACAAGCCCAAACACAGCTGTAACTATATTACCATCCCCAACCAAGGCTTTGCTGTTTGTTCAGACTGAAGTTCAGGTATAGGTGTTAATTGTGAAATCTGCATAGTGTTCTACCCATAGAACATAATAGAATAAGTTCTCAAGGTATTCAAGATATGTGGATTAGCTAAAAAAAATACATTCTAAACACTTCCTAACTTCCTGCATAATCCTAGAGAATGATATCCAAGCTTCAGACCTGGTCACTCTGATACCCAGGAAATTTCTGTTGGTCTGACACCACCTAGAAAGTAGAATACTGCCTCTGGAATGCTAAGTCAGCCTAGAGAGGACAGTTTATGGCAAGAGAAGCTCGCGCTCCAGGCTCACCAAAAAAGGTTGTATAAAACCCTCTGTAGTGCTCTACAGAACCATATTGGAGCCAAATGCAAAAGGAAAAAGCAGTAATATTGATTCTATCTTTATTTTAAACATTTGCTTTTTTCATCACGACTATGTTGCATTAATTTTGGTCTTGAAAAATAATCTATTTAAATATTATTCATCTTGACTACTGAGTTCTGGGCACCTTCTTAAGCTGTATGCCTTAGGTGTTGGTCTCAGTCATGTCATATTAGTCCTACCCTGTTTTTTGGTTCCTCCTTTGCTAGCAAATGTTTGTTTAATAACTATCTATGTATGTGACTAAATGTGGTCTGAGACTCACTTTCATTGTACCAGGTAGTGGTATTGTGGAGGAACAGCTAAATTCATGCACCACAAACTTTTCAGGTGGCTTATTTAACCTCATCTAACCTTATCTACTCTTAGCTAATCAAAAGAACCATGAAATCTTGATGACAAATGAGCTTAGGTACATAGAGCCTATCTACTCTATAGCCAGCAGACCCCAAGTATTCCATAAGAGTCCAGACATATTTGCTATAAAGTGAATGAAACTTTAGAAACGTTAGAGCAATTTGCTCACTTGCATGGGCTCTTACTCAGGGTCTGGAACAAAACCTAATAATTTTGAGTTGTAAGGTGATTTTTTTTTAAAGGAACGCCCCTCCCAATTTATAAACCTCAGGTCCCTCAAAGCTTGGATCTGACCCCAAGTTGTAAACATACCTATTATTGACCAAACCAATAATTGGACATGCAGGTTTACAAACACAGTAATTTTCAGAGATGATCTGCTTTACAAAGCAATATAAAATATCATTCTTTGGATATCTGGTTCCTATTAGAGTGTTTAAACTTTGGTTCAATTTACATGCATTGATTTTGTCCCAATGTCATTTATTACATAGCCAAGCATACCTAGGAGTCAGTCTATGCTTAACTGATACAGAAGTAGTTGAGTACTACAATTTCTTAATTAAAGGTTTATGTGAAAAACAATTTCTTAAGCTATCTAGCTTAAAATTTTTCCCATTTGTTATAAAAATTGTTAAAGGAGAGATTGGACAAATTGGTTATGGGAACTGGTCTAGCTTAAGTATAAATCATCTAAGAGCATAAAATCCAATCTCAATGCTTGCATAAAATACAGTAATCAATCAACACACAATTCATTCAACAAATATTTATCAAGTGCCCACAACATGTGAGCACTCTACTAGGCTCAGGCAATAAAATATTATTTAAAATCACTTCTTACAACCTGATAGGTCACACTCTATGTAAGATACTTCTTCCTTGATAAAATGGAAATAATGATATGTGCCCTGATAACTCACCATTTCAAACTGAGGACCAACTGAAGTCATGGTTTCTCTTCTCCATTTTTTCCTACCTACACTTCCTCTGCCCCTCTCTTTTCTACTGTGTGCTCTGGGGAGCTTCATCACTGTGGTTCTGTTTTTCCAGCTGCCTTCTGATTGTTTTAGGTCAATAGAAGGCACTGGCAAGAAACTGGAGAAAGAGAGAAGAGAGAGGCTGGGGTGTTTCTCCCCTGTCCTTCCTGCTTCTGGGCCTTTCTCTACCAACACTGTTTTCTATGACTACTTCTGGGTGGGCCCTTCTTCATGATGTCAAATATCATTGGCTTCTGGTAACATTCTTCCCCCTTTGCCCTTCAAACTTTAAAGGTAAAAGCTTTGGCTTCTAGCTGCTGCTACTCTCTGGGTGCCTCCATACCCATTATTCAGTGTGCATGCCAACCCCTTCCTCCAGCTTTGTAAGTAATCTCATTTTTTCAAGCTCCCTTGTTTAAGCCATCTGAGTGGAGTCTTTTCCTGCTGGGACCCTGACTGATACATCATATAGGATTAATTTCTTTTAAAAAGTTTAAAGAAATATAAAATGTAAAGGAATGGTTAAAAGAATTAACAACCCCAATGAGTCAGACTCAGAGAGAAAGTATTAAGCAAACATCTGTCACAATAGAGTATTGTTTGTGGGCTCACTCGCTACCTGGTCCATTCCACTCTTAGAATGTCAGTTCCAACTGTGTTTTCATTACGATTTTAAGCTTAATTGTGAACATTCGCTGTGGGCTGATATCTAGCCATGTTAAATCTACATTTGTCCCTCATTTAATTTACTCTTCAGAAAATACTGAAAAGTATTACTTTAAGAAGTTTTAATATATATGTTAAACTAAAAGATGTCTTCCAATCTAAATGCTATTATGCCAGGCTTCATGGATATATTAAATGACCTGATCATTTCCTATTATGTGTGACAGTAGAAATATTCACAAATTACGAAGCTTCATTAAATAAATAAAATACTTAATATTCATTATTGGCCCTTCTAAAAAATTATTGACTAAATATTCTTGAAAATGTTTTCCTCTTCTGATACTATTGATGTCACAGTAGTAACAAAAATCCCCAAAAAGAAATCCTTTCTTTAACAAGATAGAATTAAATGTGAATTCTTAAATTTAAAAAATAATAATAGTAATTTTCAGTAGCGTATTACTTTTGAGTCAGAATTTATTACTTGATAAGAACGCTCTTCTTGGGATATTAATATTTCTCTGAGTATTTTAATGAAGTCTATAACATTGCCACACATTTGCCTGCAGGGGTTTATGGAATTTTTCTTCTCTGTGAGTGTGAGCTATAAGTAGTCTATAAATAATATTATATTTATATGTTACAAATTATATAAATAAAATGATACAATTATACACAGGGAAACCTCCCCACCCCCTCCAATCCCATGGCTTCTGGGTCTGGACAATCAAAACATATGGCTGAGAGAATGAGTCGGTTCATACAAGATGGTTGCAACCATGCCCCATGCCAGCTTTGTGCCCCAAAGCATTGTCTTCTGTCAGCAAAGTTCACTCAGTCATTGGACCAGAAGATAATTTATCCTGAGGTCAATGAGTTTAAGCCTCATGGCATCTCTTACACTCAACTCTGAGAGTATCACGAGCCACTGAGAGTTACAGAACGTTCTAGGTGGCAGGGGAAGGCAGGTTGTAAGATGAAGCATTTCTATGAAGTCATTTCTGGCCAACTGCTTAAAAGGACATCAAAAGAAAAGCACCTGAATCTCTTAGGCTCCAATAATTTGTCATGATTTCTTTTCTCACTTTAAATACACATTCATTTTCTTGCCTACTTTTATCTAGAATTTTGTATTATTTTCCTTACAAAAAGCCCATCAAATTGAATAAACTTCAGCATCAGGGATTGCCCAGATCATGTTTCCCAAATATAATCTTGTCCAGAAACTTAGGTCTTACAAATTACTTGTATGAACATGGGAAGAGTTTTGCTGCCAAGAAGTAATGACTTAAAGACGCTATCATCATCCAACAAAGAAAACATATTTGACAGCAAAAGAAACATGACTCAGAAGGCTTCAGCTTTTCAGAAAGCAGTGCTGGTAATAAGGAGAACATTAACTAAAGCTACCAGTAGCGTGAGGAGCCCCAGAAGAAGCAGCTGGCAAATGCAATGGCCATGAAAAGAGAATGAGATTTTATTGCTAAGGTGTGTTGAACACCTTAGCTTCAAGGACTATAAGCCTGGGGTGCCTGGATGGCTCAGTTGGTTGAGCATCCACTCCTGATTTTAGCTCAGGTCATGATCTCAGCATCCCAAGATCAAACCCAAGTCTGCTCCATGCTCAAGGGGAAGTCTGCTTAGATTCTTTCACTCTGTCCCTCCTCTCTCGCATGCGCGCGCGCTCTTTCCCCTGCCAAAAATAAATTAATAAATGTTTAAAGGAAGATAATGTCACCTGAGGGCAGCCTAAATATGCTTTGAGCAATACGTGCTTTATCATGCTAGTTCACAAAAATACCCCAATATTCCCAAGAAATATACTTCTCCATTTGTGATTCACTCCTCATCACATTCAGATCATGATAATGCTGAAAGTCAATGGCATTTTGCAATTTCTAATTTCCCAAATGAATCTGAGGCAAGGCAAGGTAACGTGATAAAATGAAGACCTAACAAATAAGGTGAGAAATTTAACTCATTTCCCTCCTTCACTTCATTATTTCAGACACATATTAAATCAAGAAAAGCAACCATTCATTTTGCACGATATTGTAAACCTGTCAAAACTTTCAGTTAGCCATTTATTATGTGTGCATAATCTGTGATATTGATTTCTTTGTGTTACTTTAGCCCCAGCATTTAAAAAATAATTGTGATGAAAATGATTTTGTTTATTTCCAAATAAATATTCAAGCATATGCATGTACTTCAAAAATAATGAACATATGTGTTTAAATTAAAACGAAATGCGGGGGGAGTCCACGAAAATACATGCAGCCATTGTAAGGTCTATCTCATTACATTTGCCAAACTGTGAAGTCTGGGCGAGCTTCCCATTTCTGTGCCCGCTGGAAATCCTGCAAGAAGCTGATTCGTGAGACAATGCCAAGTCATCCAAAAGTGGAGGGATGAGATTAGGTTCTGTGTAACACAAATACCGTGATCCTGTCGATATGATCTAGCTGCAATCCCTTGTTTGTATGTCTAGCATATGATTAATACTGTATTTTAAATCTGAAACAGGAGGAAGATAACAGCAATACACAAATAAAGAAGCCATTACAGAGAGGAGTAGGGAATCCAAGATTTGTTAATTAATCATCTGGACAAACAGGACGATGTCCCCTTAACATTTGAGCTAGTTTTGCCATTCAGAAACGTATTTTCAAACAATTATCTGCTGATGAGACAGAGATAGACACAGAAAATTCATAGGGCATCTTCTCTGATGTTTTTAAAGATGTGGTTCCTTTCTTATTTAGAAGAATGAGAAGGGAGAGAGTGTCCTAAGTATACTGCAATTAGAAGAAACATAAATTAAAGCATTATGGTTATCTTTACTTTTTTACAAAGAGACTGCAATAACTATAGAGGTACATTTGTCTCTTTCATTTCTGACTTGCTGATCTGCAGTGGGCTACTGGGTTAATACCACACTGTTTTGCCTCGCCTTTGTCACTAACAGTGGTTCCTAATTTGTTGCTCCAGGATTCTACTGTAGCTTAAGCAATCAGCCCAACTTGGCATGAAGCAACAGCTATTTTATTCTGCTCATGGATTCTGTGGGTCAGCAATGTGGACTGGGCACAGTGGGATAGTTCTTCTGCTCCGTGATGGCCGGGGTCTCATCTGGCAAGACAAGTGGCTTCTAGTGGCTGGAACAGCTGGATCTGGAATCATTTGGAGGCATCTTCCCTCGCACATCTGGTGCCTGAGATGGAATGACGCAAAAGCTGGGCTCAGATGAGAGTGTCAGCTAAAGGGTGAACACATGCCTGTCTCAGAGCCTTGGCCTTCTTCACAGCATGGAACCACAGCAGTGGTTGCTTTGTACCTGGTAGCCAGGGCACCAAGAGTGAGTGTTCCAGCAAACAAAGCCTCTCCTGATCCAGAGTCGGAAGTCATGTGGTGTCATTTCTTCCATACTCCCTTGGCTAAAGCATCACAAGCCTACCTAGGCTTAAAAAAAGTAGACGCAGACACCCCTTCTTGAAGATATCTGTGGAAGACTTTGCAGCTGTGTTTAAAATGGACATACCTATACACTTTTAAATACAGATAAGGCATGAGAAGAAACTAATACTGATTAAATTGTCTATTATGTACCAGCACTACCAGGAATTTTAAGTACAGCAACTCTATGAAGAAGTTATCATCAACCCCAGTTGAGAAGTGAGGCATCAAAAGCTTAGGGGTTACCCAAAACATGCAACGTTATACAAAAACCCTGATCCATTTGATTCCAAAGCCTGGTACTTTCTCACTATTCATTGTTATCATGCTATGTCTACTTACTTTTTTATTTTTATTATTTTTTTAAGATTTTATTTATTTATTTGTCAGAGAGAGAGAGAGCAAGAAAGAGAGCACAGGCAGACAGAGTGGCAGGCAGAGGCAGAGGGAGAAGCAGGCTCCCTGCCGAGCAAGAAGGCTGAGGTGGGACTCGATCCCAGGACGCTGGGATCATGACCTGAGCCAAAGGCAGCCGCCTGACCAACTGAGCCACCCAGACATCCCTACTTACTTTTTTAAATAAAAATTCTTTTCCAAATGAAGGAGTCCTTTTCTTTTCTCTTTTTTTAAACTAATATGTCTGGAAAATATAGTGTTTTAGCCATCATGCTTTCATTCGTATGACAACCAAAAACTTATCAAACACCAAAAACTAAATAATATCACTGCATTTAAGGTACTTATAAATTAAAGCGTAATCATTTCCTATTACTACTGTAACAAATTATTACAAATTTAGTGGCTTAAAACCACACAGATATATTAGCTTACGATTTTGGAGGTCCAAGTCCACAGTGGGTCTCACAGGGCTAACATCAAGGTGTCAGCAGACCGAACTCCCTCTAGAAGTTCCAGAGAGTACCTGTGTCCTTGCTTTTCCCAGATCCTAGGAGCTGTACCCATTCCTTGGCTCAAAGCCTCTCCCTGCATCTTCAAAGCCAGTGATCTCAACACTTCCACCCTACTCCTGCCAACACACCTCCTTCTCTGACACTTGGACCCCCTACCTCCCTCTAGTTCACTTACCAGTGTTCGCATGGATAATCCAGAATATTCTCTCCATCTCAAGACCCTTAAATAAATCACATGTGGAAAGTCCTTTTTGCCATATGAGGTAGTGTATTCATAGATTCTGGAGGTTAGAATGTGGACACACCTCGTGGGGGTCAGGGATGGCAGTTGGCATTACTGTGCCCACCACAAAATCTATCACACAGCAATAGCCCAAGTGCACACATCATCTGTATTCTCCAATTAAACAGCCGCTATATTCTGTCATCCACTCCCATGAATGTGTTATGTTTACCAATTATCGGGCCGTTAATTACAACATTTCCTCTCTTACATCCAAATTAACTATCTCATCAAGCTCACTAAAGACCCTCATTCGGCAGTCCTAGCTAGAGGCTGCAGATGAGCTGGCCCAGCTGTGTGTTCAGAGCACCACGGAGGGGAGGATGGGATTCCCACCGCCCCTCTCTCCCAAATCCTCTGACAGATAGGCACACCTGTGTGCCCAAACGCACTCACCCACGCCTGGAGCTCACCCCCGATCGGCAGGGGCAACACAACCCTCCCTTCTGCAGTGTGGAATTGTCTGATTATGCCCAGGAGGCAGTGAGGAGATGTGAGATTTCAAGTGGGATGTCATGTCTAAACATGAAAGGTGAGTGTTGTGCCCTTTCTCTGCACCCACCACCGGTCCTACCCCCCCACCCCCTTCCCCAGCTCCAGTAAGAAGAAAGTCAGCAGTAGAAAGTCCTAAGGTTGAATCTCAAAGCCCCAATTTTCATGCAGAGGTTCTCATTTGTTCAAGCTTAGCGTTGAACCACAGGCCATGACTGGAATTTATTAACTCGCTAAAACTGATGCTATGAGGTCTTCAGCCATTGTGTGGTGGCTGTTTGCTTAATTATCCATATCTAAAGAGCAGCTTTGGCTGATTTGTGATTCTTTCAGCTTTCTAGGTCTGTGCAGTTCTCTGTTCAGCAACAGCACAGGTCATTGAGTACCTACTGAAAAGTGTCCTCCAGAAAAACCTGAAGGACTCACTGGCGTGAGCCTGGTGCATCGTCTTACATTCACAGGACATGTGGCTGCTGGTGCGAAACCAGAAATCCACTCCGGGTGGGCAGTGAAGGGCTCGGAAACACCGGTAAATGCCAGAGAGAAGCCGGGTAATTTTATTCCAATTATACTCTTCGTGCCATGATGTCACAGCATAAATTTGTACTTTTGCATGCAGCTCATGCTGGTGTGATGACAGCTCTTAAAATATTGAGTGATTGTGGGCCCGTCAGCATAAAATTATTCTAACATGGTGCCTTTATTAGTGCTTCAATAAATGCCATTCTTCTTGTGTTCTGAGGTGGCATTTGCAAATGAGCTAATTTCTCTGCAGTAAAATAATTGTGTTGCATTTATTTTGCAGGGGGAAAAACAGTGCTATTACATAAAGGGGGCTTTTTTTTTCCCCATCAAAACCACATACGCTGGAGTTAGTCAAGTTTAAAAAAGAATGCATTAACTAAATGACTAGGTAATTATTTAAATGAACATGCTGCTTTAAAAAGCCGTAGATGGGATAAACACCTTAAAAAATCCCTTGTTATTACAAAAAGATGTGGCAAATTAGTCACAGGAATATCCATGCTCCAAGCCAGGGGGAAGAAGGTGTTCACTGATCGGTGACAAGCATTTTAGGGGGTTCAGTATGCGTTTCTTGACTTCATGCTGCACTGGCTTCATTCTCCAGAAACAGTGGGATGGGGAAAAGAGAGAATGGTTAGCATTCACATTTTAGCCTCCGCCTTTTGCTGCCTGCCTCCTCAGGCCTGGAAACCTAGCCTCCTACTGCCTGCCTACTAGCCTCATCAGTGCCAGGACCCTTCCATGTGTCACTGGAAGGACACTGCCCATGATACGCAGGCAGGAAGCTCCACATTCAGGGAAAGGGGCTGCAAATCTTGAAGGAACCCCTCTCTTTCTATGATGGAGGAGACTGTGCCTCGAGATGAAGAAATTATTAACTTCCTGCCCAAACATTTTGGGAACCAGCAGTAAGACCCTCTGATTGCCACTTGCCTTTCAATTGGCAAAAACAGAAAGAAGGAAGGGAAGGAAATAAAAGTAGGAAGAGGAGGAAAGTGAGCAAGGGAAAGAACAAGAGTGAGGATTAATAAGAAAAAAGGAAGAAAAATAAGAAAGAGAAAACCGGAGGAAAGAAATACAGAAATGCAATCCTGAGAAAATTCTCTCCGAGAAACTGCCAGTTCTGAGAAGTAGAAGTTACGTTTTAAGATAAAAGCCAGGCAAATTCCACTGTAAGGATACCGTGAAAAGTTCATTCAGGCCACTACTTCCTAAATGAGATAATGAGGTTCTTCGCTTCCACACTGCCGTGAAGATCTGAGTACTTTCCTCCCATAGACATTGTTCCTCCTTATTTTGTTCAGAAGAAAGCAAGGCATCATAAAACTGTTAAAAATGGGAAGTAACTAAGGGATATCTACCACATCAGTTACCAGGTTAGGGGATTTCTATGTATCCATTCGTGCACTCAACACCACTCCCTTGGAGGAGTTCTAGGTAGTGCTGCTGAGATTTGTGGAGCCATGGAGAACGTTCTCCTTACAACCTGATCATGGAACCAGCAAAGAGAGCAGATTCACACCAAAATGTCAGCTTTTCAACTGGATTGAGGAGCAGGACTCCCATGGGAGTCTTCAGCAGCTTCCCTAATCCTTGATCCCAAGTCATACCTAGCCACCAGCAGGAAAGCCACAGGGGCCGCTGAGGATGGAGACAGCCATCTAGGCAGATGTGGACAGAAAAGGTCTTGACCTGGACAGGCTCAGTTCCATCACCCAATTTGTCAAGCAGCCCCTTCATCCTGGGGAGGCAGGAGTGAGGGGCAGGGAGAAGTGAAAAGTGTACACTCTGCAATCTGACAATTTCTCCTCTCTGGGAAGTGGAGTGGAAACCATACCCCTTTTATAGAAGCCTGACGAGTACAGAAGGTGTTGCCCTATTAGAAAACAAAACAAAAAAAGTCTATGTTACAAATGAGAAAACTGAGATGCACAAAAGCTCATTTTGCCCAAGCTTATATAGGCAGTAAATAGAGTTGAAATTTAATTTCTGATCTGTTTTCAGCACTGACCACTACAATGTGTTATATTTTTAAAAGCGGAAATAATGTTTATAGGGAAGTAGGAATGAGAAGTCATGCCTCTTAACAACTGAGGAAAAGTTTTATTTACTTTTCAACATCTATGTTTCAGGCAGTTGTAGGCTTACCAAACTATAGACATGGAGTCTGAAGTCTGTTAGAAGTGGGTTCTGCTCCTAAGAGACAAAAAGCTGCTTTTAGCAGAACATAACTTTTGTGAGGACCAGTGGTCTTCAACTGGGGTTGATTTTGTCCACTGCCCCCTGCCCAGGGGACATTTGGCAATGTCTAGAGACAGATCCCCCAATACACAGAATTACTGGCCAAAATTATCAATAGTGCCATGGTTGGGAAACCCTGATATAGAGAAAGTAGACAGACAACTACAAAGTAGATTTAAAATGATGGGAAGATCCTTAAGTCAATCTTCTCCAGTGAATGCCAAAAACCCCACAGCTAGAGAATCTTGGGGGCTGCACTCCATTATCTTCAAAAAGCTTTTCTTAAAATTCTCTCTGCGAATAAATCCAATATTGCTTTTAATGTGAGAGCTAGCTGAGAGAAAATGAAGGAAAAGATTGTTACTGGTCTTTGGAGAAACAGTACAAGGATTCTGGTTCCTGGAGGACTGGCAGAACAAGAGGAAGAGATGGGGGAAGGTTGCCTACTCTATTATTTTGCCAGGGCCGATCTTAAGTCCAACAACAAAAACAAAAACAACACTGCCCTCTGAAAAAATCTGTCCCAAAGGTGTTCCGAGGACTCAGCTGCATTTATCCAAGAGCTGCTAAGCAGAGTACAGTGCTTTGCAATCTGGCTGATCTGAGTTTGAATCTTGGCAATGCCCTTTTCTTTACCATTTGGCTCCAGGAATGTCACTTTCACTTCCTGGGCCTTATTTTTCCCATCTTCAGAGTTTCGAACTGAATCAGATTAGTGTATGGACTCAAGGAAGTACACTGAGACCCTGGCCCAGAGAAGAGGCTCAGCAACTATGACAGCCTCATTACTCTGACAAGACAAATTCTAGGGCAACTAAGACTCCTGCTAAGATAATTTTAAATGGCCTTAAATCCTCTATGGAATCATAGGAGGCAGAAATAAGTAAATAGGCGAAATGAACCCTACCCGGGACAAGCATCAGATGTAAAAACACAGAAACATCATGTGGCATCACATCAGGAGTGCTCTCCCCAAAGCCCATGAGACCTGACAGTCAGTAGTGTGGCAAACAGCCTCAACAAAAAAGATCACATGACCTTCAGAGCTGAAACTCCACTCAGTGGTTTGTAAGTTGAGTTGCTAAAATGGAGAGAAGGTGTTGAGACGAAGGGCCATTTGAACAGGGTATACACTGATACGCCTGAGTCCCTGTCCAGAACACACGTTCAAGCTGACAGCATGGGACTTTCTTAGCTGTCTGACCTACAGGACACTTCTTCAGGGTGACTCTGATGCTGGGGGCGGGGTGGGGGGGCGGTGAGAAGAAGCTTCTCTTACACTCCAGGTGTGGCACAACTTACTAAACAGACTCATACTCAGTCATCATTCTTCTTCCCTGGGCTTCCTCTTACATTACTGTAAGTAGAAGAGTAGAACCTCAGGAAGATATCGTAAGGATTAATGGGAAGGCCCCTTTTGAGTGATATAAACATTAGATGTCTGTCGTTGATGTGTTCTCTGACATATCTCACTCTACTCATGGGGCCACAGGTAAGCTTCTGTACCTTACTAGCCATCACTGTTTTCATTTGGAATAAAGGAGTTGACACAAAGAACTCCCAGGCCTTGTGATCCAGGAACCTGAAGCACCCCCTGGGAGCTTGTTTGTAGTGACTTTCATCCCAACTAGACCTACAGAATCAGGATCTTTACGAAGTTCCCAGAACAACTCATATGCAGTTTCAGGTTTGAGAAGCATTGTCCCAAGGCCCATTCCAGGTTCATAAGTGTATGAATCCATGAGTTGGTGAGGAAAGCTATTGAATGGGAGGCCAGACATTGGCCATTGTAGAAAAGTTAAAATATATTCCATTTCTCTCTTGGTGCTCACCCCAGGATTTCCTGCATGCCTTGGATCTGATATCTTTCTTAGGGTTAAGTATCCAGTGGTGGCTGAGTCAGCCGGGATAAGCAAGTAAAGAAACCTTTTACTCTTCTGTGCTCAAAGCTATATCGGTATGGTTGTAAAATATTCTGCTCTGTGACTCCAACCTGAACCTACCGAGAGCAGCACAGTGTAACACTTACCAGCACTGGCCAGGAAGCCCGACAGACTATTTGAATTCAGGTCTTCCACTAACAAGCTGTGTGATTTGAAAGCCTTAAATATCTCAGTCTCCTCATCCAAAAAATGGGAATAAAAAGAACCCATTTAATTAAACAATTAAATATGTCAATATTTGTAAAATCCTCTCACCAGCCCAGCCCATGGTAAGCACTCCATAAACCCTTGGTTAAATAAAATCCACAAATATATAAGAAATGTTTCCATTTCCCTATTTTGTTTTTAACCACAGGGAAAACAGACAACAATCCCTTGTGGTAATATCTCTGATCGAGCACAAGGTTTTTATAATTAGCATCTAGGCAATAAACTTAATGTAATTTAGCTAATTTTTCTTTTCTGATACTACATATGTTATATATATAAATAAATGATCTATATGAATAATATGAAAAGTTTACTGTAATATGTGCTATATGCATACTTATTTAACAAGCACAACAGCTTTATGAGAGAGCTGTGCTCAGCATCCCCATGTCGTAGATCCCAAAACTGAAAGTATAAGTGATCTACGTAAGGACAGAGGGCTGCATGGAGTATGGGGCATTGAAATCGGGGGGGCTGGCTTCAAACTCTCCATTATTAAATACTACACTATAGCATCCTGTGCACTAACTACTGAATGTCATGATACGCTACCTCTGTCACAGGCGCTTCATCTTTCTGGTTTTATTTAATATTCATATCACTGGTCGTTGTCCTAAATTCATCTTAAACAGTGTACCTCTTAGGAGCAGAGATGGTTTCTCTACTTTCCTCTGTGTAAAGCCAACCGAAACAAATGGTACAGTTGGTTAATCACGTCCTAAATTCTTAGTAATAACAATGACATAATATAATACCCAATCTCAATGACATCACAGAAAAGAAACCAACACCAAAAACATCTTTTTCTTCTGAGTTTCGCTGAATGCCACTGTTGCATTTACGCTACCTTTTTACAAGCTGTTTATATTAGGTTTGTACAAAATATTTGAAAATCCACTTGGATAAATTATCCCAAAAGCTAGTAAATGACCCTTTAGTGGTTCTTTGAAAAGATCAGAGCCAGTAGCCAATCTTTACTATCCAAGGGAGAAAAGGAAAAGCAACAAAATGACGCTGAAATGGCACACAGGGCCTCTAAAGTTATAATAGAGATGTTTCCGATCTTGTTATTCATACTCTGTCATAGGCAAACAACTTAAAAACAGACGAGGGAGCATTCAGGCTTCTCGCAAACACAGGTGGGTAGGGCCTCCATCAGCGATGGCTGCAAATGGGAAGCTGGGGAGAAGGAGGGAGGCGGGTATTTAGGGCGCATGCGTGGCAGGGCGCAGGTGTGCATCCCCGCGCTTGCAGCTAGCTGTGCGGACAGCCTGACTTCAGGGAGACTCGCGCACAGCCCCCCTGCCTGCGGACCCCAGCCCCCCAACCCCATCGCCTTCTCTGTGACACATCGCCCCTCTGAACACACATAATATTTAGAGGCTACTCCCACTTGGCCTAACCACAGACAAATGATGCTGTCCCGTTATGTCCTTCTGGGGAAGGGCATAGAGCTTAGTTAAAATGCAGCCTGGATACACACTTCGCATGTTCACATTCCGGACCGGCCACTTGCTACCTGTGTGACGCTGACAAGCTCCTTAACCCCCTTTAAGCTCTGCTCCCCTATTGGTGGAAGAAGGAAAATAGTAGTTTCCAGATCCTGAGGTTACTGTAAGGATCATCCCAGCTAATGTGTGTAAAGTGCTAAGGGAAGTGCCTGGGGTGTGGTAAGCACGGGATAAATGTGAACTATTTCTGCCTCATTAGGTTGTACATTCCTCCCTTGTACTTCTCTCTATCCTACGCACAGTCAAAGCAAGCAATTTGCATAAAGTAGGTGCTCAGATAGTGTTAGAAAGGCACATTGCTGCATTTTTTTTTTTTCAGGCCTTGCTCTCAGGCTTGAGATTTGCAAATCACTGTCAGAGATCCAAGGGCCAGCTGCGTTCCAATCGGCTGGGAAACATTAAAAATACAGATTTCAGCCTCCTCCCCTGGAGATTATATACCAAAAGTCTAAGAGGAGACCCAGGAAAATTCCTAAAATAAAACCAACTCAACAGTCAAGCAAACTCTCCATGTAACTACAGCTGCCTTGCTCAGCAGTCATTCCTTCTGCTTTTCCGTGAGGCGATGCTGACCTGAAGCCTAACTCAGAGGAATGAAGGCTAGGAGGGTGGAAAAGAAAAAGAAGGCCAGGTGATAGGCATAAGGGAATCAGGGAAGGGATGGGAGCAAGAACGAGAAATCTACATCCCATCAGTGAAGCCAAAAGCACCCTCCTACTGGAGGGCAGGCCGCACAGGGTCCCTGTAGTGGCACTCACCCTGGTTAAAATTGACCTTGACCCCAATGGCCACACTTGGTAAAGAGCAGGGTCAATGATACCATTAGATCTTAGAGAGTGTGGCTTTGCCAGACAATAGCAGGGGCCCTGCCCCAGAAAAATCCTGACTGCATGCCAAACACAAAATAGAAATTCTGGGCAAAATTCCCAAGTCTAACTGGCTCCAACTCTCTTCTCCAGCTCTGGCTCCGGCTTCTACTCTATCCCCATTTCCCTCAGGCTGAAGGATCTTTGAAGTGGCAAAATGAAAACAAATACCGTCCTTTACCCATCATGTGGGCATAAAAATTTCAAACAATGCTTCATGCCCATGTCTGATAGAGCACTTCTCATTTCCCAATCCCTGACAAGTCTAACTATTCTTCTAGGAAAGGGAACAACTAAGAAAAAAAGTACAAGACTTGAAAAAGACATGATAGTTTAAAAGAAATGGACTCTGAAAAACAATCTGAGGGGTTTGAAGTGGCGGGGGGGTGGGAGGTTGGGGTACCAGGTGGTGGGTATTATAGAGGGCACAGCTTGCATGGAGCACTGGGTGTGGTGAAAAAATAATGAATACTGTTTTTCTGAAAATAAATAAATTGGAAAAAAAATTAAAAAAAATAAAAGAAAGGGATCACCATGAGAATTCAGAACAAATATCTTCTTATAAAATGATAAATTTACTACAAGGAATATAGAAGGGCTTTAGAACATCTATACTATGTGTTTACAAGAGAAGTCACCAGAACCTGTTTCTATCAAACCATATGAAACATGGGAATAAAATGTACAAATAAAAAAAAACCTTAATGAAATTAATAGAGGCTGCCTAAGAAGTCAGCTATTTAAGAAATTCTAATTTGCAAAGTAGTAGACCAACTAGAAATTCCCCCCAAACTCAGGGAAAGTGGATAAAAAAAGTTTTTTGTTCTTGTTTTTTTTTTTAAAGATTTTATTTATTTATTTGATAGAGAGAGATCACAAGTAGGCAGAGAGGCAGGCAGAGAGAGGGGGGGGGAACCAGGCTCCCTGCTGCTCGATCCCGGGACCTTAAGATCATGATCTGAGCTGAAAGCAGAGGCTTAACCCACTGACCCATCCAGGCACCCCAGGTCTTGATTTCAGAGTCATAAGCTCAGTCCCTGCATTGGGCTCTTTACTGGGTAGGGAGCCTACTTTAAAAAAAAAAAAAAAAATCATGCTTTCTACTTTTTCCAAATTTTATTCTGCAGTATAGGGTATACTACTTAGAATCCCTAATATATGTCCAAGACAAAGAATAGACATAGGAATAATTAGACTACTGGATGCCTGGGTGGCTCAGTGGGTTATGCGACTGCCTTCTGCTCAGGTCATGATCCCAGGTTCTGAAACCAAGTCCCATATCAGGCTTCCTGCTTAGCAGGGAGTCTGCTTCCCCCTCTCCCTCTGCCTGCTGTTCTGCCTGCTTATACTCTCTGCCTCTCTCTTTCTCTCTCTCTAATAAATAAATGAAATCTTTTTTAAAAAAAGACTAACTAGACTATAAATATGAAGGAATATGGAAAATTACTTATCTTTTTGTTCATTTGACAACTGAGGAGATTGAGATTCAGAGCAGGAAGCACCCAAGGTCACACAGCTACTGATTCACAAATCTTGAACCATAACTGAAATCTGTTGATGTGACCTCTTGGTAATTTCCCTGCCCATCTACATGACTTTCTTGTCACAATGTGCCTCTAACTTGCCTCAGAGTTTTGACATCTGTGTCATGGTTAAAAATGTGGATTCTGTAAGACTTTACTATGTGTGAATCCTGGTTTCATCACTTAGAGTTATATATACTGGAGACCGTCACTTAAGCTCTCTATATCAATGTCCTCATTTGTAGAATGATATGTATCTCACAGGGATACTATCAGGGTTAAATAAGCTTATATAAGTAGAGGACCTAAAACTGTGTGAACGGGCTATGTTGTCACTGTTGTTAATCTTAATCCAAGGGCTATGTTCAATAAAATAAAAAAATACATGTAATTGCAAACATTATAAGGAAGCTTTGTTACGTATCTCCCTCAGCTGTTTATTTCTCATCTCAGGAGAGAAAAAAAAGTCTTCGCTTTACTGGAATGCCTAGTCATGTTACCATATTCTCCCTTGCACACGTATCTTTAAAAAGGGGGGGAAAAGACCCCAATATAAAATGTAATAATGTGGAATGTGACCAACAGGAGGTGACCAATAGATCACCTGGCTCATTATGGATCTCAATAAATTATTACCCCCCAACTCAATTAATATTATCCTGCATGATGCTTGACATTCTTTTCAGAGAACCTTCTCTTTACTCATTTAGATCTTACTAAGCTGGAAGTTACATAAGACAGAAGTCACCCTCAGTCATGTGAAAATTGGGAATGCCCAAATTCTGGGAATGCCCAAATTCTGGTAATGACAGCCAACACTGTTCTCCATGAAAGCATCATTCAGGGGCGCCTGGGTGGCTCAGTGGTTTAAGCCGCTGCCTTTAGCTCAGGTCATAATCTCAGTGTCCTGGGAT
The DNA here is from genome assembly GCF_020171115.1 of Neogale vison. NCBI lineage: Eukaryota > Metazoa > Chordata > Mammalia > Carnivora > Mustelidae > Neogale > Neogale vison. Next base: position 82,031,557 of record NC_058099.1, read on the forward strand.
CGAGCCCCGCATCGGGCTCTCTGCTCAGCAGGGAGCCTGCTCCCCTCTCTGTCTCTGCCTGCCTCTCTGCCTACTTGTGATCTCTCTCTGTCAAATAAATAAATAAAATCTTAAAAAAAAAAATTAAAAAAAAAAAAAAGAAATTATCATTCATTTCAGTTAAGACACGAGGTCACAAGAAAACCTGGGAATTTGTAGAAACCCCTGGCTGGCCAGCAGATAAAGCCATTATTGGCAATTAGCACTTTATTTGAATTAGTTTATTTTTCCTATGCTAGTGCTTTTTCTCTAATGCCTCTTCCTAGTGTCCTAGGAATGGGACAAAGAAGTTGCAAGAATAGGGGCAAGTGGGTGGCTCAGTTGGTTGAGCATCTGCCTTTGGCGCAGGTCATGATCCCGGGGTCCTGAGATGAAGCCCCCAGTTGGGCTCCCTGTACTGTAAAGAGTCTATTTCTCCCTCTCTCCCGGCCCCTACACCAGCTTGTGGGCACCCCTCCCTCTCTCTAATAAATAAAATCCTTTAAAAAAAAAAGTTGCAAGAATACAAAGTCATAAATATATTGAAAAACCCTAGAGTGATTACAAGCTGCTCCTGAGTAAGACAGAGGGCAAGAGGGGAAGGCTGAGAGGACGGGACAGTGCATCCCACAACTTAAAGTAGCAAAGGAAACGAAGGAAACATCAAACATTTCAATTATATCTCAATAAAACTGGAACTTTCACAGATCCTTGGTGGAAGGGCTGCTCTTGCTTTTCAGTCTTATTTAAGGCTGCATGAAATCATTTCTCAAATGGCCCCTGAGTCCTGTCCAGGCCACTCTGCTGCTCTCCAGATGCCTGGCTCTAGTGCTCGTCTTCTTCGTGCTCATCTTCTTGATTCCCTTATTCTCTTCTCTTTGAGCCTTGTCTCCAGGGAACTCTGCTCCAGAACAGCAGGTCTTTCTTGCCCATCATCTTGGAACATTGCTATGCCTCAGTAGGCAGGCTTCACCTCTGGTGAGCTGACCTGATGGATGGAAAAAGTAAAAATGTGCTCCGTGTGCTCTTCACTCCTCTCTTCATGGGAGAGTGGTGACATCTGCTAGGTATGCTTCTTGCATTTAAAATGGCTTTTGAACTAGTCCTTCCAATCAGCTTTGCCCATGGAGAAAGGACACCAGGATTGGAGATGGAGATGGAGTCCTAAACTCTATTACAAATCCAACACTGGCCATCTCCCCCTTGGAAAAGCTACAGACACTCAGACTCTTCGTCTTTAAATTGGTGATAATTATACCTACATCTCAGAATAATTGTGAGGATTAAATGAAATAATGTTAATAGTGTAATTTAGGAAATGTGCTGGCACTTAATATACACAAACAATATATATACATATATAAAATAAAAACTTTTTAGCCAACACGAAGGTCAATGTTGCTGCGGTGGAGGGAATCTTCTTGGAATGGCAACTCCTGTTGAGAAAACAGCATCATCCCCACCAGGCTGTAGCAGCGATGGTCTCTTGGCTCCAGTTGCAGAAATCATAAAGCAAATCATTTTCTGTCTCCCAGGAATTAAGAAATAGAGCGCAGAAACCAATTCATTTAGTTGCAGGAATCTGAGCGGAGAGGTCATAAAAATATGGGGACCGAGGTCACTAAAGTGGATAAACAGATGAGTGAGAAGAAAAGGCAGCAGGAAGAAAGAGAGGAGATCAAAACAGAGACAAAGCAGAAATAAATGATATACGTAAAGAGAGGGGGGAGAAATCATGGAGCCCATCTCTCTGACTTGAATCTATATAATGAATATACGTTATGCTTCTTTAAGAGTTTCGAATAAATCTGAAGGTAGACATTGAAACAAAGTTTGAGTCACACACACACACACACACACACACACATACACACACAGGGAGGAAGACTGAGCAAGAGAGAAATCCACAGCACTATAAACACAGATGGAAACTCTAGTCCTCCAGCCTCCATGCTGGGGCAGACTGGTATCACTTTGCCACGACAGAGAAACAGATCAGTGTTGCCAGAGGGGCCATGAGAGAAGAAATCAAATTGGGTGAAGGAAAGTGGGCTATTTTGAGATTGCACCCAAAAAAGCAAAAATAGGAACCTCAGTAAAGACCCACGGGCATTGCAATCTAAATGCATCACACAGATTCCTCCCCTTAAAATCACTCTCCGAAGAGAAGCCTTGGGCTCAAAGCCTCGGCCTCTCATATGAGGCAGACAAGTTTTAAGAGCTTTAGGGGGAAATCCATCAATCAAGGCATTCTTTGGTAAATGTGAAGAACATGAAGATGTTGGTGAGGCTGGTGGCCTGTTATTACCATCAGTAGTAATATATGCTTCCACAGAAGTGCTCGGGTTAGGGAAATTTTATAAAAACAGCACCGTATTATTATATATTATAATGAGGAAGGAAGTGTGTGGGGGGAGCAATTTTTAGAAAGTAGGATGACAAAGAGATTAAATATTTTCCTATGGGATGCCAAAAGGAACAAAATTGATCAGAAATTGGTGAGAGGGGGATGGCAGTGAAATGGGGGTACCGTACATTCCCGGCTCTGCCATTTTCTAGCGAGGTGACAAGGAGCAAATTACATTACTGCTCTGTGCCTCGTTTTCCTCATGGGTAAAATGGGGATAATAATGATAAAAGATTTACCTTCTAGGGCTGTTTCAGCAATTAGATGAGAGCTGTGTAGCACCTGGCACCTACCGTACCCTCAGTACATTCAGCTGTGATTGTTGGCTTTAGCTAAGCTTTTCCTGAAAATGGCATTGAGATTAGGATTTGCATACAAGTGGTTTATTTGGGAGGTGATCTCAGCAAGCACTGGTAGGAGAATGCAGAAATGAGATAGAAAAGGTAAGAAAGCCAAAACAGGGAGCCTTCATAAGTAGTTATCACGGTGGGCATCTGTGATTCAATTGTAACAGCAGGCCAAGTGCATCTCTGTCATGCATTTCAGACCATGGGAAGGGGAGACCCTTGGGGACATGGGAGCCATCTTGTTATCTCAGAGCCGTCGTTGCAATGGGGCACAGACCAGCTTGCCTTTGATGAACTCTGGCATGCGTTTTTATTAGGAGAACTGAAATATCTAAAACTATAGCTTTGGGGTTTGAAATCATGATGAATAAAAATTCCAAGCAACCTAGTTGTTTCAGTGAAGCATGTAAATCTTGTGAGAAGGATATCGCCAAATTCCCAAAGGGAAATGAATATCCTTTAACTTTCTAAACACACTGAAGCAACAGCTTAGTGAACATAACCTGAGGTTGCCCATGACTTTTGCACAGGCTTTGAGGACCACGGGGCCACCCTAATATTTAATATCCCATATTTCACTGGACCTCCATCTCCCCTTTCAAAGTTTTGTTCTATTTTTTCATCCTATTATTTCTGGATGAGAGTTCTTATGTTTGTATCTGAATCTGTCAGTTGACAACTCAGACCTACTACAGAGCATCTCCCTTCTGACAAGGTGACTCTTTTCAACTGTGAAAACAGTGATGTCTCTTCCAAAGTAACTGCCTCCAGATGCTCCCAAATGTCTTTTCTCCAGCTTCCCCACAGGATTACATTCCCTACACATTCTATGCTACAAAACCTTGTTGTGTTCTGGCAACTCTGCACTGAACACCCTACTCTCTCCATTGCCTGACACTAAAGCAGAAGACCCTGGGTCCTTAGGTCTCACAGAGTCTCCCTTTCTAAGCAACTTCTTCAACTTTCCACCACAAACACTTTATCCACAAGACCCAGGCACATAGACCCCACATGACTCCTTTCCTCACTTCCTCTACAACCCCTCTCCTTCTATTCTTCTCTCACTCATCTCCATCCACAATGGCCTCCTGGATGTTTCTAGAAAACACAGGAAGCTCTTTGCAGGTTTAGTAACTTCACGCTTCCAGCTTAAATGTCATCCTTACCATTGTGCTAAAATGTCTGCTGTCTGCTCAGCACCAAACCACCACACCCCTCTAAGGCTAAGAGCTACATTTCCCAGGATGCCCTTATCTGTATGCTTCTGCTTTAGGCTTCCCCATGAAGAGGCATTTGAGTAAGATTTAAGAGACAGAGGTCATTATTCTTGGAAGGCTGGGAGAGTCAGCCTCACTTCACAATCCAAGAAGACTAGCTTCAAGAGCAGTCTTGTGCTCTTCTTGAACTTTGCTTTGATCCCTGGCTTTCCCAAATGGACCAGTAACGGCTTCTCTGACTCCCAGTCTAAAGCTTTCCAGACCTTCACTGTCCAGTTCTTCCCACACTCACTTGACTCTTATTCCTGTAATGCTTGAATTTCCTCTCTTTTCCCGTGGGGAAACCAAGCTGATGTGCCGCCTCTCTGAAGTAGCCCCCAATGATTGCTATGTCACCCCTGCCCTTAATTCTCTCCCTAGCACATCTCATTGATATTTTACTTGTTCATTTATTTGTTCTCTGTCCCTATTGCTGCCTGGCCCCTATGCTACCAGGCACAAATGGGAACTTTGGCTATTTGTTCACTTCTGTACCTCTAGTGCATGGGTTATAATAAAATCCTACCTTTGAATAGAAGTTTTAATAGCTTCATAATTATAGAACTGGTAAGTTAGGAGTACAGGAGTAAGGAGGCGATCATTACCTGAGAATCCCAATAAATATATTCATATAAAGAATAAAAACCAGGATGATTTTTACTTCCCTTGCAAAGGGAGTACAAGTGCATTTACTGAGCACCTACTACAGATTCGCCAGGAACTATGCTAGGCACTTTTACATAAATCATCTCTTTTATTTACTTACAAAATAGTTTCTGCAGTGCATGTACCGAGATTAATGTAGAGTTCAATAAGCTGCTCTGCAAACTCAGACTAGATGTGTCTCTGTCTTAAATTTCAAGACCTTATCTTGGCCTTGGTCCTGTTCTCTTTAGCCATAACACAACAGCAGGCTCCCGGAAGGAGAAATGGACTATTGACTATTAACATTTCCCAATGGAAGGAGAGGATCACAATTTGCTCAGAGAGCAGCTCGAAGTGAGAATTTGTATCTATGCTGATGCTTCACCTTAAAACCCCAGGAATTTTTGGCTGGACGTCCACCAAAACCAGAGAGAAATATGTGATGATGTACACAAGTTAAGTGACAAAGGTCCACCTCATTTGTAAATGGCTCCCTTCTGATAAGCCCCTCTGCGTATTTCAATCGCTGACTTTTAATGGACTGTGGTTAAGAGAGCAATAGGCCCTGTGGTTTTTTGCTCCTTCCGAGGCACACAGGAACTTTCCAGCCTCATGCAGGTAAATGGAGTCACATGATTAGCTTCCGAACCAAAGAGATTTGTGCCACTTGAAGGCCCTGAAGAGCAGCTGTGAGTGTTGTATGCTCTCTCTCCCTCTCACAGAGACCCTGGAAACTGATTTTTTTGGTGTGTGTGGATATATGTGTGTTTTTAAGATTTTTTTTTTTTTTATTTACTTGAGAAAGAGAGAGGACGAGCAGGGAGAAGGGCAGAGAGACAGGGACAAGTAGACTCCCTACTCAGTGGGAGTAGGGAGATCACTGGGCTTGATCCTAAGACCTCAAGGTCATGACCCGAGCCAAAGTCAGACACTTAACCAACTGAGTCACTCATGTACCCACGAAACCATGTTTTTGCGGTGGCAGCAACACAAGATGGTGGGTTCCTTCACCTGGATCTGAGTAACATCTTGGAGCAAAGCTTTTCACTGTAGACCCATGTGGGACACTCATGGGGGATACACTGAATGGATGACTATTATATCCTTTTTCTGTTAACGTACTAAGATGTGGGGACTGATCTGTTACTACAGCACTACCTAACTTATCCTAACAGCTAACTCCAAAATGCTCTTCCCTCATAACAATTTCTACTGAGAAGTAAAGAACAGTGAGATTCCAGGGAATGATTTGGAAGGACACTGGGCTTTTCTGTCAGGTATACAAAAGTATTTTGTACAGATTGTCTCTTTTATGCATATAGCATTTCAGTGATAAAAACTAGAATGATCATTTCCATGTGAAAACTAAGGCAAAAAGCAGTGAATTGATTATCCATGGATAACCGCAATTCATTGGAAAGAGCTAAAAAGAAAAATCCATATGGACTTATTCCCAGCTTCAGGCCTTTTTCATTCACAAAACACTCTCTTGGGCTTTTCTGGGCTAGCATCCATTTCTTGCCTCTTATAAAGCCCCTTACCAGAATACCACAGTGCTAAAAGAATGGGGGGAAAAGTATAATAGCTTTTTGGATATAAAACCTGAAGTAATTGTATTGTATGGCATGTCTGTGGCCTTAATGTAAATTTTTTTTCTTTTGATTCCTTCCCATTCTGCTAATAGCATGCCCTCCAGAGTAATCAAGTTACCCAGCCAACTAAGCTCTTGCATTACTAAAAAGTATTACCAGAGAACAGCATGCAACCACTAAAGCTTTTTCCCCCATCCTGTGAAAAATGTAACACTGGCTAAAAAGGAAAGCCATTCCTGGAACCAGTTTGGAGTTTTGTTGGTTTTTTCCCTTCCCCTCAGCTCATACTAGCAATTTAAAGGCTGAATAAGAGTCAAGGATTATATTCAATTCATTGTCAACACTAACTACTTGACTGATTACCTTTCAGAATATACATACAGCATATTCAGAATATAGAAATAATATATAGATGGATTTAAAACTTCCAATAGGAGGCTCTTTTAAAAATAAAATAAATGGATTTTTAGAAAGTTTGAATAAAAGTAAATAATAAGTAATAGGAGGGTTAAATAAAATAAACTTATTTTTAATAATTATCCTATTCCATCCATGAGCTTTTTTGATTCATTTTACATGGGATAGATTCATCCAAATAATAATAAAGATGACTGGCATTTTAAGAAATCATTAACTACTATTTCCTTTTAGTATTTGTTCACTCTGACAGTTTAACTCAAGAAACAAAACAGGCAGGAGAACTCTGCGAGGAGAAGCCCCCATGACATAGAATTTATATACCTAGTCTGTGTAGTATACATAGTCTGTATAGGAAACATAAGCTGAACCTCGGAAAAATAGCCCATTTGACAACATTTCTTCATTTGCTATAATTAATGTGGACTCTCACCTCAAAATGATTTCTCTTCCCTTCCATCTGTCTCATTTCTTATTTTTTCTTAAGATTTTATTTATTTATTTGAGAGAGAGAGCATGAGAGGGGAGAAGGTCGGAGAAGCAGACTCCCTGCTGATCAGGGAGCCAGATGTGGGACTCTGATCGCATTACTCCAGGATCACCACCTGAGCGGAAGGCAGTTGCTTAACCAACTAAGCCTCCCAGGTGTACCATCTGTCTCATTTCTGTATCTTCCCATCTTAGGCTTCATCTCCTATTTCTTGATGATGCTTGTCTTTTGAACTTGATTGTGTCAGGCAGCTTTTGTTTGTCTCATTTGCTTTCGTTTTTTTTTTTTCTTTGTTTGTTTACTCTCATACTCATTTCTCTTGCATCCCTTGCTCTGCTGTATTTCCAAGCTTCCTTGACAACTGACTTTGACCTTTGTGCAACCTGCTAGGCTCCAATGGAAGATTAAAGCCTGGTAGTGTTTCTTCCTCCCTTCCTCTTCCCTCTCCACTTCTCTCCCCTCCTCTTCTCTTCTCTCTGTTCTCCTGTTCCCCTTCCCTCTCTTCCTTTCCTCTCTCCTCGCCTCCTATCACCTCTCTTTTCACCTCTTCCTCCTCTCTACCCTGCCACTTTGGACAGAAACTCTGGAATAGTTGCATTTCTATGGTGAATTCTAGATACCACTAAGAAAGTCTAGTCTCTACAATCCTCATACTATTTTCTAGAACTTTCATTGTCTCACCTCCTCTATTTAGACTAACTTAATCTGGAATTGTTTTGCATTTGCTTTTTTTTTTTTTTTTCGTCTACAATATGGTAGTGTAGGAGTAATACTTTTTTAAAATATGTATATCTGATTGACTCAGCAGCATTCATTGAAAAGACCATTCTTCCCTCCACAGATCTCCAATATAATCTTTATCATAAATCAAGTGACCTTATAAGGGTGGGTCCTTTTGGACTTTATTGTTTCACTGATTAGGCTATCTTTATATCAATATCATACTATCTTAATTATAACAACTTTGTGATAAATTTTGTCACCTAGTAGTATAGTCCCTGAAAGTTTTTTTCTCTCCTTCAAAATCATCTTAGCTAATTTTATCCCTTTGCATTTTCATATACATTCTAGAATCAGCATGCCACTTTCCAGAAGAGATGAGAGAGAGCAAGAGAGAAAGATGACTGATAACAAATAAACCAATCAACCTGGAATTGCATTGTATCTATAAATCTATATGGGAAGTGCTAAGGTCTTTTTAATATTGAGCCCTCTAATAGGTGAACATGGTTTTGGTCCATCATTTTGGTCTTCTTTCACATCTTTCAATAGATTGGAATAGGGTTATTTAATTTTCAGTGTAGAGGGTTCTCACATTTCCCTTTTATTTCCATTGTATGTATTATTGATATTATTTGATGTTTCTGTAAACAATGTGTTTTTAAGATTTCATTTCCTAATTGTTTTACTAATATATAGAAAAACAATTGATATTTGTATATTGACATTTTATTCAGTGTTTCACTAAGTTCATTTTTTAACTCATTGCAAAATTCTTTTGGATTTTCTATGTTCACATGTCATCAGTAAATAATAAAATTTTATTTCATCAATCCTTATGTATTTTCAATCCTTATATATTTTATTGCTTTTCCTTGCCCACAGGAGCTAGGACCCTGTGCTGTTCCTGATAGAAGAGGTAAAGCCTTCAACATCTCACCAGTAAGTATGAGGTTGCCTATAGGTATTTTATAGAATATCCATCTTAGTCCATTTGGGCTGCTATACCAAAATACCAAAGACCAGGTAGCTTATAAACAACAGAAATTTATTTCTTATGGTTCTGGTGACTGGAAGTTCAGGGTGTCAGCATGGTCAGGTTCTGACGAAGGACCTCTTGTGGGTTCCAGACTGCTAATTTCTCACTTCGCTCTCTAATGCCAGAAGGTTCAAGAGAACTCTCTTGGGCCTTTCCTATTAAAAACTTGAATCACTTCCAAAATACCTTATTTCCTAATACTATCACCTTAGGCATTAAGATTTCAAAATATGAAATAGGGTGCACACATTCAAAACGTAGCCATACTCTTCATCAGTCTGAGAATGTTTTTCCTTTATTGTTAGTTTGCTAGTTGCTATTAAGCATTTCTATCATGAACCATTTTTTTTTTCAATCACATGCTTTTCCCACCTGTATTGAGATAACTATATGATTTTCTTCTTTATTTGGTTACTTTTTAATTTGAATTCTTTTCAAATGTTAAATTAATCTTTTGTTTTTCTGAATAAACAACTTGGTTGTGATGTATTAGCTTTTCTATACATCACTGTACTTGCCATTTAAATATTTTTTGCTTAGGGATTCTGCACCTATACTCAAGACACTAACCTATAGTTTTTATATGTTTTATTGTCATCGTCTAAAATTAGTTATCTGCATAATATGTTGGATACATGAAAAGTGCAGGGAGGTATAAAGTGCAGGGAGGTGTTCCCTCTTTTTCAACTTTTGGAAAAGTTTCTCTGAACATTGTTTATTTATTTCTTCCTTAAATATTTTGAAGAATTTAGAAGTGATGCCATCTAGACCTGGAGAATTATTTGTGAAAAATGTTTATCTGTGGATTCAATTTCCTTAACTGATACAAAACTTTTCAAATATTCTACCTTTCTTGAACTGGTTTGGTAAACTGTAGTTTTCTACAAATTTAAATTTTTAACCTGAATTTTTATATATTGGAATAAACTTGTTTATAATACTCTTTTGAGTTTTTCATGACTGTATGATCTGTAATAATGTCCCTTTTTTTACTCCTAATTTTGGTGATTTGTATTTCTCTCTTTCTTCTTTATGTTTTGTCATAAAATTGTGAATTTTTTAAATCTTTTTAGACAGTCAATTTTATTCTGTTGATATCTTCTATTATACATATGTAGTTTATTTTATTAATTTCCTCTCTTTAAAAAATTTTCTCCTTTCTACTATCCTTGGTTTTAATTCAGTTTGTATTCTAATACCTTCATATGGATCAGATCATTGACCTTCCAGCCTCTCTTTCTGTCATATATATATATATGTGTGTATACACACTCTGATTTCCTTTCTAATCATGGCTTTAGCTATGTCCCTCATGTTTCAATATGTGATGCTCTTACTAACAATCAGTTTTAAATATTTTCTAACTTACAGTGTAATAACTTTTTCACCTTTGGTTCATTTCAAAAGAAAACTGCTACATTTCCAAATATTTGAGGGTTTTCAAGATACCTTTCTAATATTAATTTTCATCATAATTCTCTTGTGACCAAAGAACATACACCTAATTTTAGTCATTTTTTATTGAGACTTGCTTTCTGACCATATGGCCCACTGTAGTCAGCTTTGGATAATGTTCCATGTGCACCTGAAAAGAGGTATATTCTGAAGTGTAGTGTTCTATATTTGCTAATTGGGCTAAATTAGAAAATCATGTTGTTCATATTGTCTCTAGTATTACTTTTTTTAAAGCGATATTTATTTATTTATTTATTTGATAGAGAGAGAGAGGTAGAGAGCACAAGCAGGTGGAGTTGAAGAGGGAAAGGGAGAAGCACGCTTCCTCCTGATCAGGGATCCCGACGTGGGGCTCTATCCCAGGGAACTGTGACCATGACCTGCTTAGCAGACTGTGCCACTCAGGAACCCCTTCTTATTGACTTTTTCTGTCCATATTGTGTCAGTTAACATCTTTTTTTTTTTAATATACAAAGATTTTATTTATTTATTTGACAGAGCGAGATCATAAGTAGGCAGAGAGGCAGACAGAGAGAGAGGGGGAAGCAGGCTCCCTGCCGAACAGAGAGCCTGATGCAGGACTTGATCCTAGGGCCCTGAGATCATGACCTGAACCAAAGGCAGGGGCTTTAACTCACTTAGCTACCCATGCACCCCAACATCTTTTAACATGATAGTGGACTTGTCTATTTTTCACTCTAGTTTTGTCAATTTTGCTTCATACATTTTTAGGTGTTATTTGATGCATACCAAATTGGAATTATTGTAACTTTCTGATGGATTTTTTATCACTGTATGTTCCTCTTTTCTTTCTTTCTTTTTTTCTAATGATACTCATTCACTGAAGTACACTTTACCTGTTACTAGATGTGCTAATACTTGTATGGCCCACCAGTGTCTTTTGGTCAGTGTTTGCCCAGTGTGTTTCCTCTATAGTTTCACCCTTTCTGTGTCATATATTAAAATCATATAAAACATATTTTGATTTGTTTTTGACCCAATCTGACTATGACAGTTTTTTTTTTTAAAGATTTTATCTATTTATTTGAGAGACAGAGATCACAAGTAGGCAGAGAGGCACACAGAGAGAGAGGGGGAAGCAGGCTCCCTGCTGAGAAGAGAGCCCGATGTGGGGCTCGATCCCAGGACCCTGGGATCATGATCTGAGCCGAAGGCAGAGGCCCTAACCTACTGAGCCACCCAGGCGCCCCTCATGACAGTTTTTAACTGGACTATTTGCTCCATCTCTATTAAAGGTGATTATTGAAATATTTCTGCTTAAATCTCTCTTATTTATTTCCTATTTGTCCAAACTACTCTCCATTTTGTCTTCTCTTTGCTTTCTTTTGGATTTATCAAGTAGCTTTTATTATTCAATTTTTCCCCTTTGTTAGCTTTTAGTTATGCCTTCTTTTATGATTCTTTTAATGATTACCCTAATTTTCTCTCCTGCTTTATCTAATCTCCTATTAAATCAATCTATTGAGTTCTTAATTTCAGTTCATAAATTTTGCAGTTATAGAATTTCCTCTGTGTTATTTTTTATAGGTTGTAATTCTCTGGTGAAATTCTCCATCCACCTCTTTCTAAAAATATTAATGTCACTACCTGGATTACCTATGGGTCTATATCTTTTCTGTTTTTCCTCTTGGTTTTCAGTAAGTAGTCCTCCTAGCATATCCAATAATTTTTTTGGAATTCCAGACAACATATTTTTAAAATGTACAGTTTTAAACAATGTTTTCTTCCTTTAGAGATAATTTACTATTTTTCAGTCAAGCAGCTGGATGAGGGGCTGATCGTCTTCATCCAATCAGGGACTGAGATGATTTGGGATTTGGTGTCAGTTTTTGGAAGATCTAGTTTATTTTCAGTTTATCTTTATTCCAGGTTTTAGCCCTCAGGAGACTCAATTTAAAGCCTGGGGCACTTTTGAAAGTTTCTCATTTTGAAAAGCAACGAATTCCAACTCTTGTCTTCTGAGCACAATGAAACTGTCAAAAGCTCTGTGCCTCTTCTGTTTGAATTTATGCTTTACGCATCTCTCCAGATAGAATTCATGTTTGCTTGTTTTCTAGATGGGCCTGGAAGTACTAACAAACCTGTAATTTCTCTAACTGATCAGTTTTTCCAGTTATATTGGTAATTGTGCCTTTTTTTTTTCAGGTTCTCTGAGAAGACTTTATTTTTCTCCTCAAAGACAAAACAGGCAAGTCTTCTTGTGAAGGACATATACTTTTCCAAGGTACCAAATGAGGGTGCTGACTTCAGCCTTATGTGGAAGGTGCTTATCTGCCATCCCATTTTCCTTGGGTTATGGGCCTTATCTCCTATTCCTCACGTGTGGAACTTCAGAACCTATGACCTAGCTTACAGAGGTCAGCAGATGTCATCAGGGCAAATACCAGCTCCAGTTCTCCCCTACTTCTTTTCCTTCTCACTGACCCTGAACCCTGATTGTTTCATATACTGGAAACCTAGATCAGTCAGACATCTTAAAAAAAAAGAAAAAAGAAAAAGGTGGGGCACCTGGGTGGTACAGTTGATTAAGCATCTGACTTGATTTCAGCTCAGATCGTGATCTCTGGGTTATGAGATTGAGCCCCTCATTGGGCTCCACACTCAGTGCAGAGTCTGCTAGATAATCTTTCTCCCTCTCCCTCTGTCCCTCCCACTTGTGTGTGCAAGCACTCTCACTCTAAAATAAATAAGTAAATCTCTTTTTCTTTCTTTTTTTCCCAAAGATTCCATTTATCTATTTCACAGACAACTATCACAAGTAGGTAGAGAGGCAGGCAGACAGAGAAGAGGAAACAGGCTCCCTGCTGAGCAGAGAGCCTGATGTGGAGCTCAATCCCAGGACCCTGGGATCATGACCTGAGACAAAAGCAGAGGCTTTAACCCACTGAGCCACCCAGGTGCCCCAATAAGTAAATCTCTTTAAAAAAAGAAAAGGAAAAGTATATTTTAAAGCACTGGATCTAGCAATGTTTGCATTGTCTACTGTGGAATGGACCGATACACACCAGTTATTGATACCAGTTACAGGAAAGGGAAGAGAAGGAGAGTAGAGAGAAAGATTAATAAGTGCTTAGGTTGCTTTGTATTTTTTATATATACTTTATAAATGTGGGAGAGAAAGTTCCTGAGACTTTTGCTAAATAACTGTAATATAGAAAAAATGGTTTTGAAAATATTTATACAGTCCATTTACTTCTCTAGGTACTTGCATCCTTGAAGTAAGCTGAGCTACAAGAAAGTGACATATTTGGTACTCATTAGGGTGTCCCAAAGAGAAGACTGTTTACCTTCAGCTTTTATCAAATGTCATCATATAGTCAAGCCATATGAAATTTAGTGTTTTATAAGTTATAAAAATGTAATTGAGGTCAGTGTTTATTACATCATTCACTGCCCTCAAGGAATTATATAATGGTTTAGAGCCAAATTCGCACACCAGCTATGGCAACAAGGTTTGAGCCTTATGATGTGTATAATTATGCTCTTCTTTTTATCTGATCCTGATATTTTATTTCTTTTGGGTTTGTTGTGTGCCTCAAATCTTCAAAGGGAAAGAAAAATCAAATAGGTTTTTTTAAATGCACATTGGGTAGAAGAGAAGTCCAGATGTCAAAGTTAAATTTTCTAAAATACTATCAAACTGAGAAATAACGATTAAACCACTTGTCCTATGAGTCTCTGGGTTATAGTGAGTGACCAGAAAATTCAAGGAAAAAAATACTGATAGTTTTTAATAAAAGATATAATTCCATATAGTTGAGAACTCTGTATAGGTGAGGAAATGTTATGAGTAAATCCATGCTAATTAAATCTGGGTTTGGAAACAAAATTATAATTGACATCCTCTTTTATAAGAAAGTCAACATAGTCTCACATACAAAAGGTAGATCACCTGCACTATTACATTTGTCTGACCTGTCATTCAATTTTGTATTAGATTTTTATTTATTAAATAAAAGATTAAAAAGCTGGTTATAAGAATAAAAATTTGTATAGAACAGAATGAGCATTAATTGAATTCCTTGAAATTTTTCCTTTCTTCTTTTTTTAAAAATTTTTTCAATTTATTAATTTTCAGAAAAACAGTATTCATTATTTTTTCACCACACCCAGTGCTCCATGCAATCTGTGCCCTCTATAATACCCACCACCTGGTACCCCAACCTCCCACACCCCTGCCACCTCAAACCCCTCAGATTGTTTTTCAGAGTCCATAGTCTCTTGTGATTCACCTCCCCTTCCAATTTACCACAACTCCCTTCTCCTCTCTAACACCCCTTGTCCTCCATGATATTTGTTATGCTCCACAAATAAGTGAAACCATATGATAATTGACTCTCTCTCCTTGACTTATTTCACTCAGCATAATCTCTTCCAGTCCCGTCCATGTTGCTACAAAAGTCAATAAATGGTGCTGGGAAAACTGGACAGCTATATGTAGAAGAATGAAACTCGACCATTCTCTTACACCGTACACAAAGATAAACTCAAAATGGATAATGAGACAGGAATCCATCAGAATCCTAGAGGAGAACATAGGCAGTAATCGCTTCGATATCAGCCACAGCAACTTCTTTCAAGATATGTCTCCAAAGGCAAAGGAAACAAAAGCGAAAATAAACTTCTGGGACTTCATCAAAATCAAAAGCTTCTGCACAGCAAAGGAAACATTAAAAAAAAACAAAGAGGCAACCCACGGAATGGGAGAAGATATTTGCAAATGACAGTACAGACAAAAGGTTGATATCCAGGATCTATAATGAA
Source organism: Neogale vison (assembly GCF_020171115.1). Lineage (NCBI taxonomy): Eukaryota > Metazoa > Chordata > Mammalia > Carnivora > Mustelidae > Neogale > Neogale vison. Next base: position 82,046,728 of record NC_058099.1, read on the forward strand.
CTCCTCAAACTCAACACACATGAAACAGGCAAACATATCAAAAAATGGGCAGAAGATATGAACAGACACTTCTCCAATCAAGACATACAAATGGCTATCAGACACATGAAAAAATGTTCATCATCATTAGCCCTCAGGGAGATTCAAATTAAAACCACATTGAGATATCACCTTACACCAGTTAGAACGGCCAAAATTAACAAAACAGGAAACAACATGTGTTGGAAAGGATGTGGAGTAAGGGGAACCCTCTTACACTGTTGGTGGGAATGCAAGTTGGTGCAGCCTCTTTGGAGAACAGTGTGGAGATTCCTCAAGAAATTAAAAATAGAGCTTCCCTATGACCCTGCAATTGCACTCCTGGGTATTTACCCCAAAGATACAGATGTCGTGAAAAGAAGGGCCATCTGTACCCCAATGTTTATAGCAGCAATGGCCACGGTCGCCAAACTATGGAAAGAACCAAGATGCCCTTCAACGGACGAATGGATAAGGAAGATGTGGTCCATATACACTATGGAGTATTATGCCCCCATCAGAAATTTTTCCTTTCTTCTTAATGACCTTTGAAATTGAACCTCAAGGAAAGTCAAAATCACAAACATGTTGAGACATTATTGTCTCTTTTACCATAATTAATTTTATATTTCATGTAAATAATTGGGAAACAAAATCAGTGCATTAAGTACTGTAATCCTGATTACGATTCCTGGGTTTGAAAGGCAGTTTATCACCCATTATATGGGTAATTTGGTACTGTTAAGTCAACCTTTCCATGCCTCTGTTTCTTCGGCTATAAAATGGAGCTGTTCAAAGTATCAATATCCTAGGAGTGCTGCAAGACGTTAAAAAGTTAAGGAGCACCTAGGTGGCTCAGTCGATTAAGCATCCAAGTCTTGATTTTGGCTCAGGTCATGATCTCAGGGTTGTGAGACTGAACCCTGCATAGGGCTCCCAGCTCAGTAGAGAGTCTGCTGGAGATTCTTTCCCTTTCCCTCTGCCTCTGCCCCTCCCCTGTTCAGGTGCATAAGCACTCTCTCTCTCTCTCTAACAAATAAAATTCAAAAAGTTAAAAAATTAGTATTTGTATAGCATTTAATAGAGCTCTTGATACTTAACAAGCCCCAAAATAACTATTAGCTATTAAATATTTTCCTATGAAAAAGTATAGATCATTAAACATCACATCAGTGATCTCTGAAACATTTTTCTTCCTCCTGTTAAATTAACCTATAGCCTTTTAGCCTAATGACAAAGTCTAACCGAAATACTTGGGAGTAAGGTATTTATTATTTGATGCGGACTTCCTCATAAGGTGGTGCAAAGAGTCAGTAGATATGGAAACAGTAAAAAGAAGAAAATCTGTAGGCCGCTGTCAATTCAGAATTAGATGCAAACTTGAACAAATCATGTAACTTGATTGTGCCTGTATTTTGTTTTTCATCTGAAAAACAGTAGTAATCAAAGTCTGCTTTTTCTACCTCACAGGATTACAGTAAAGTAATACACATACATACACACAAACACGCTGAAAAGATTGTTCTGATTATATTGTAAGGTGAAGGAAAATAGCACTTACTATTAATTCTGCTAGATGTTTCATCTACATTATTTTACTTCAACTGCTCTGCAACCCTATTAAGTAAATACTATTATCCCCGATTTGCAGACCAGAAAATAGAGGCTCAGAAGGCTTAAGCAGTTTGTCCACACTCACACATTCATTAATCAGCAGTGTAGGATTTCAAGCTGCCTCCATTACAAACAACTAACACACTCATCATACTTGGTGAGGACCTTCCTAGAGGAAAGGTGCTCAGTAATTGTTTGGGGCTTTATTTATTGCTTAATACAGAAGCCAATGCCTTAAGTCAATCAATTATTTTTGAGTTTCTACTCTGCAACACACACATCTTCCTGACACTTAACATCCTTTAGTGGCTGTTCATGAGACCAAGATTTTAATGAGGATGGACTGCAGTTTATGTACTAGTTTCTGGTCATTACCATAACTGCAATGTAAGAGAAACAGAAACAAGCTTGTTGCCAATCAGGGCAGAGATTGGGTTATTTCTCTGACCGTCTCTAACATAAACCCTGCAGTTTAAGAAGCCACGTAAGGGCTTTAACATTGCACTATCACCATAGTTTCCTATTTAGAAGTTGGCTTGTGAGAACTCTCAGAAAGCCTCCTGGCAACCATTCCCAAGTCTGAGAAGATCCCTTATCCTCCTCTTGCTTTTCCAAAGTGCAGATGTGACAGACAATTATAAACTGAGTGGGGAGCATAAAAGAGAGTTTAATCATTGGCAAGTGGTAGAAATAACAATCATGAGGTAGACAACAGCCACAGCGCCCTTTTGAAGCAAACCCAGGTGAGAAAGGCCATTGGCAGTTGGGACTCAGCGGAAGAACCCGCAGAGTCCCCATCTCATTCACCATCAGGCAACAAACAGTAGCAGTATTTGTCCCTTGTGTCCCCAGGAAAATGGTTAATCCTTAAAGATGTGGATAACTCCTATTTTTTAATGGGGAGGTTTGATAAGCATGCTTCTACGCACATGGAGGAAGGAGGATGGTGAGTTCTGAGGCAGGCCAGCCCTGTCAGGAACAACATTGCTTCTAACCCTGCCCAGGCAGACAACACGATTGTATATCCTCATTAATGCTATAATTGGTATCTGGAATCTGTTCAAAAATGCTGATTTACTTTGTACCAGAGGATTATGGCTGAATTTGGAGTTCTTTATGGTCTGCAGATGCTTGAGAAATTCAAATATAAAAAGTGTCAGTTAAACATCTCATGAAAAGCTGTACCTTATACTAATCCAAAGGGACATGAACAAGTGCTTGAGGGGATAAAAATCCACTGTTTCGGTAGCTAACCACTTACAGAAACATTAACATTCTTGGACAGGGTTGCTCACTGAGTTTCTAAAGTAACTTAGGAGCTATCAGGATTCAGTTCTTAACAGACTTCAACACAGTAGGGGGAAAATTGTCAGTCACCAGCCTCCAGTATTTATGAATTATTAATGTTGGCTTTCTGGGTATTTTTTTTCAAGTTTTGCTTTTGTGTGCGTGTTCAGCTGAGTAATTCAATAGACTGATGGAGACATGAATAGATATGTTAACTAGCACCAGGGTTAACCTTTAAAGTTCGTTAAAGCTGTCAGCTTTCAATGAAATATTTTCACGTTCCTTTTTTTTTTCTGTGAACTGGAATATAAACATTATTTGTACACTGGGATCAGAGGTGCTTGGGAGAAAAGGAGACTCCACCCTGCCATCATTTTTTTTTTTTTTAAACCAGGACAACACTAATGAATTCATCAAGAAAGGCATCTTTCAGAAAACTTCTCGTTTACAGACCATGCCACCAAAATATATTCATGACCTAGCTTTATTACAGTATTTTTCAACCAAAAAAAAAAAAAAGTGATGGCATGTTCCTATTGCTATAAAAACACTTGGAAGGAAGAAAGGACTTGGGATCTAAAGAGGACAAGGACAGGATTTTGGAGAGGGAAAATGGAGACCAGGGTAGAGGTCTACATCAATGTGCAGGCTGCGCAAGGAACAAAGCCCGTATCTTCCATTCACGGTGAAGATGGAATTTAAAGATGGTAACAACCTTTAGTCAAAACTAGGATTCTTCTTGGGAGAACCGAGAAATGAGGAAGCCCATAACTAAACCAATTGTCACATTTTCCAAAATCTTCAAAGATTTTGTAGCCATGTGGGCTTGCCGAACAAGCCTAAATAATAAATCCCCCAAAGGAAACTCATCATGCTCTGAAAGCTTTTGTGACTCTTCAACTGTAGAGTGTCCTACTTTTCCTTGCTGCGATTTGGCCACCATTTGGAACCATCAGCCACCTAATGTCACAGGCCAGCACTCTCCGACGGCCTGTCTACACAACCAGTGACGGTATATTTCTAAGTCCTCCTTTTATCTCCATCCTAATCAAAACGAGAAGTGAGGCAATGTGAAATGAAATAGGAAGACTTGCTTCTTTTCAAAGTTTTTAACTGCCCACTGGTTTGCAAGGGTTCCTTTATGAAGGATACAGAATAAGAAAGCTGCCCATTGCAGATGTGTAACAATAAATGATGTAATAAATGTAGCATCTTGACCTTTTTCTAAAAGGATCTCTATTCTTTTTTTTTTTTTCTCTACCACATTCATTTAAGGTCAGCAAGAAAGATAAGAGAATGATTTTATCAAACTTTGTGAAAGTGAAGAAAAGAAATGGAAGCAAAGAAAATATGGATTACTTGCCAGCATCCTAATACTCCTAGAAATACTTGAACTCAACTCTTGAATCTCTCACCAGGTCAAAGACAACATAGCATAATCCACATTGAATTTTCCAAAGTACTTAATGTCTACCAATGGATCCACCAAATTGTGGCACCAAAAATGGCACCGATCCAAACTATTCTTTCTCAGTATCTGTCTGTGCCTTTAAGACTGCCCCCTTGCAACCAGGGCTGAAGAAACCAGTTTTGAGGACTTAAAACTCATTATTTACTTTTCTTCCCCTCCTTCAAGACCATTTTCTTTTTCTTTTCTTTTTTTTCTGGTATCTATCTTTTTATTATCATTTATAATAAAGCAGTATTTATTAGAGACAATTTTTAAATTATTAACGTGCTTTTTTGTTTTGCATTTCCAAGTACATGACTTAGAACACCCATCTGGGGAGATGTGTTAGGGAGAGAAAAGTGAAAATAAATACTGATGTAATATTCAGCATCTGACATACAAAATAGGATTTACAGGAAGTCAATAAGCTTAAAAGCCATGCATTTTTTAGAAAGAAAGGATTTCCCAAATGCTTTTATTTCCTCCTTTAGTAGATCAACAACCCAACCAGGAGGACCCATCCCACTGAGTTTTCCTTAGTGTTGAGAAAACTCCATTTCCCCCAAACAAATGCAATGACAGGAAATCTCTTGCTCAGCTGTAGAAAGAAATAAAAATGTAGGTAAAGAAAAATTAAAAAAATATTTCCAGCTTGGGCATTTATAGGGACAGAAGAGGAAGAAAGAAATGAGAGTCAAGTGTTCAGTCCTGCGTCTCTTGATGTTCCCCTCTCAGACTTTTACAACAAAGGTTGATTTGTCCTATATAAGGAAAGAAACCTTGAAGAGAAGGGACTCAGGCCTCTTTTTCTCCATCTGGGAGTCAAAGGAGGAGGTGACTGTGCAAAGGAGCCCAAACAACATACAACCACTCAGCCTAATTAAATAGAAAGTACACCACGAGGTGAGAAGGTTGAGAGCCAGCCAGACTGATGTGGCAGCTGCTGTGTTAGGACAATGATATCACCATAGAAGGTAGAACTGGATGGCCTGGTCACAGGGCTGGGTGGAAGGACTGGTAGAAAACAAAGGTCTGGAACCAGTGGACACTCAAGAACCAGAAAAGCACAGAGGCCCCGTCAACCACAACACAGGTACCTATGCCCGTGCATATACCCATATGCTATCCTAGGAAGGAAAATAAGGGGAGACTGAACCAAAGCAATCTTATCTAATAGGAGCTGAAGAGACAGTTTAAATTTTCTTTGCTCAGACTAAGCTTTATTCTAAATTGAATATTTTGTCACATTTGCTTATTCACTCAGTTTCAGAATTAGCTCCTCAGGTGATTCTTTGGCACGTTAAGCTTAAGAACCATTATCCAGCTTTCTAGCCTTCCTTACAAAAATAAAAACTAAGTTAATCTTTGCATTAATTGATCATGAGAAGAGCAGATATTCTTGGTACTTAGGTTAGTCAGAATTTCTCCCCAGGAGCCTTTTAACAATAATCCCATGCAACATTTTCAGTAGCAACCTTTCAGTAGACATACAAATACATTTCTTGAAACCCGTTCTAGAATTTTCTTTGCCCTATGTTGATGACACCTCAACAAAAAGTAATTTATTAAACACAATCTAATGTTGAAGCGACATTACACAACCAAGGATGAAGTTTGCTCCAGAGGTAAGCTTTAGAATATCTAGTGGAATTCATGAAATGAATGGCCTTTGAGCAAACTTCCCTTCATAAATATTATTTCAGCTCAATTTTTGCTAAATGCTAAGTGGATCCTAAGTTCAAGAGTATGCTTATTGTGGGACAAGCTTATGTCACTTATTGAATAGAGACGTATTATCTACGCAGAACATAGAGACTGTTTTGATATCCTCTGACAGAAATAAGTCACTTAATAAGAAATAACAATGCTATTTTAGTTTTTTAGGATCATCATAACAAAGTACTACAGACTAGGTAACATAAAGAACAGAAATTTATTTTCTCACAGTCCTGGAGGCTAGAAGTCCAAGATTAAGGTGTCAGCAGGGTTGGTTTCTTCTGAGAACTCTCTTCTTGGCTTGCAGATAGCCATCTTCTCCCTGGGTCTTCACATGGCCTTCACATGGCCTTCCATCTGTGTGTGTCTGGGTCCTAATCTCCTCTTTTTATAAGGGCACCAGTCATCTTGGATTAGGACCCATCTATATACCTCATTTTACCTGACTTACTCCCTTAATGACCTTATCTCCAAATACAGTCACATTCTGAGGTCCTGGTGCCCTGAATGATCTGCAGGAAAAACTGTACACTGACCACAGAGCTACATGCCTACCTGGCCACACATTCAAAGAAGCTGGTAGGAGAGGGAAGCAGGGTGGGTATGGGGCTGCCCCACAGCAGCAAGGCGAGAGGGCAGACCAACAACAATGTGCGTGAGAGCCACCATGGCTGGCATGCTGAACCAACCTGCCAAAAATAACAAAATGGCTTGGACTTTGTTTTGGCCCTCTAAGTCTTGTGTGAATTTTTCTAGTGGTCTGCTGCAACCAAAATCCCAAACAGGAAAGTGTATTCTTGAAAATGTAGTTCTGCTCAGATACACTGGCACAATACAAGATGCCAGGCTCAGTAGATCTGAATGTACTCATTTAATTACAAAACTGTGAGCATTTTTTCAACTTTACTCTATATAAGTCCATATTAAGGCTCTTCTGAGGGCCATCTTGGTGGCTCAGACAGTTAAGTGTCTGATTCTTCATTTTGACTCAAATCATGATCTCAGGGTCATGGGATCGAGCCCTACTTCAGGCCCAGCACAGAGTCTGTGTGTTTTTTTCTCTGCTCCTACTCATTCTATCTCTTCCTCTCTCAAATGAATGAATAAAATTTTTTAAAAGGCTCTTCTAACCCCTCAGACTGTTTTTCAGAGTCCATAGTCTCTCATGGTTTGAAGTGGCGGGGGGTTGGGTGGTTGGGGTACCAGGTGGTGGGTATTATAGAGGGCACGGCTTGCATGGAGCACTGGGTGTGGTGAAAAAATAACGAATACTGTTTTTCTGAAAATAAATTGGAAAAAAAAGGCTCTTCTAAGAAAGATATACTCAAAATAAAATAAAATTATATTAACCCTAATGATTCAGTATAGGCTCATCTCTTAGGGTGGAAAGAATGATAAAGAGATCTATAATGGAAGAGAGTCATTTTTTAGCCTAAAGAGGTCATATTTTGTATACCTGATACAGTCTAAACAATGACTTCACATGGGTTATTTCTTAAGCATCCAGTTCTGCTTCAAGATCTATAGGACCCATGCCCTTCTGACCTACTGGGTAATATTCAGAAGGCTTCTGACCCCATCCACATGGGGTTTCCACTGGCTTCCTGTTTACCAATGGCTTTAGGAAATTTCAAAGGTCAGATCTAATCTTTTTCCATGTTGATATGTTGGTGGACTCTTTTAATATATAATGTGAATATCCAATTACAGGGATTGGTTCAATACATTCGAATTCTCTATATAATGGAGAACTATTTTGCTTTTACAATTGATATTATAGAGAAACATATTTAATTGCTCAGTATTGTGTAATTCAATGAAAGTAAGTTACATAGGAAGATAGCCTCATTCTTGTAAACCATAGCACATATGTGTGATAGAGCTGTCCGCACACAGATAAGTTGACTCTAGGTGTTAGGCTGTGGTATTTGCTACTGGCAGCTGGGATTCATACGAAGCAGAGACACTAAGTGTATGAAATGAACTAACTTAGGAACTTAGTTTGTCTTTTATCCTTCCACTCTATTTGGCTTTAAGAACTTCAAAAGCTGCAAGACGCGTAAAGTTTATCTGGATTATCTCGTCATTTGGAGCATTCAAGTGTCTGCTTCAATATGCCTTAGAATCACGATTGCCAAATGAGAGCAATACTTTGTGCTTCTCACATAGCTTCTCCCCAAGGATCCCAAAGCACTGGAGAAGTGTTACTTTTTCCTTCCTTCACTTCTCTAAAGAAACTCAGGATAAAGTCCTAGACAATTTGACTCACAAAAATTATCAGTTAATCCAAAGATAAACTGTAGAGGGCCTGCTTCCTCAAATAGACGTGTTCTTCTTCCTTATTCATTCTCCCACAAGACATGAATCCCATAGACAAAAAGAGGAATATGGAAATTAACAAAAATTAACTCTAAATAAAGAGGATATAGATACATAGAAGAACTACTTGTATCTGAAAAAATTTCTTGGCATCCAATGGAACAGGCCATACCTTTTTTTTCTTTCCATTTCTTTGTGTTGGACTTTCAACTTTTAAAAGTCAATGACAGGCCTCTTTCTATTTAAATTCATAACAGGAATACAACCAGAGATAAATGATTTCCTTAAATCTAAGTCTGCAGCTATGCTATGTGACACTAATTTAGATCAGTTTTAGTGATTATTGGGTAGAAGCCATTCTTTTGAGCCCCCATCTTCTATTTACCAATGTGAGGCATCCACACCATACACATTCTGCCCAAGGTCATTGTGTAATGAGTAGCAGCGATGAAGGAACTTTGGTCTCCTTGCCCTCACTCTATACTACTATATAACCAAACTATTTTTTCTTCATTGTTTTCATTCCCAAATAATGATTTGGTCAAACAATGGTCCTAAATATACATTTACTTGATGTAAAAATTCAGGATATTCTGAAAGACTGAATCATCTTCATTTATTGTTAATACTTTAAAGCCATTTTTTTTTTGTTTCTTGCTGCAATATATCCTTTTTTAGTCAATCTTGGCTTCTTTGAAAAATTTTCGTTAGATGTTTGCTTATTCACATGCATAGTTTTAAGAGCAGGGGAGATCTCAAAAGCCAAGCATTACTAACTGATATCTAGACATGTTTAAGAGGCCTATTCACTCACTTAGCAAAATAAATTACAATAGAATTTATATATATATGAATGAATATATGTTGTATCTTAAAAATGTGGAATTTTTTCCTTAGAAGATGGAACTTCTTGGTTTTATTTTTATCCCACACATTTAACTTTGAAATAAGTAGGTTGCCACATACCACAGTAATTGTGGATGGACAGAGGTCACCAGGAAACAATAAAACTGTCAGCACAAAGTAATGACAACTGAGCACAGGGTAGCAAATAGGACATGAGTGTTTTATGAGGAAAGGTCAGGAGGTTTGAGTCACGGGAAAAAAGATGGTTTTTGCCATCCAAACTGAACACACTTTACAAGTTAATTAGGCTTCTAGAACTTGTTCCAGATGGTGGAGAAATCGAGCGCAAGACAGATAGATGCCAGCAAGAGGAGTTAGGGATGAAACACAAGCTGAGTCTGGTGCTGGGGAGATCCAGGAGCAAGTAGGAGATTGGGGAGAGAAGGCAACAGAGATATGGGACACAGAGCCTTAGGAGACAAGGCCAACACGAAGCCAGAAGTCAGGGCTCAGAGCTGCACAGAGACCAGGACATGGGGAGAAGGGCAGCAGTCTCTAGGCATGGTGTGACGGCCAAGGCCACAGCTCGTACAATGAACCTTCGTCACCAGCCCTTTGTGGCCAGCCAGTACAGATATAGAAAATTACTAACCCTCAGAACCAGATATGATGCTGTGTGGCAGGAGTTCCCAGATAACTTAAGAGATGTTAATTCAAAAAATGATGCACCTATACACTCTGTATGTCTCAATCTGCTGGCTCTAAATTACATCTACATTACATTTTGAAGGATTCCATGAATTCAAATTAATTATGTGTGTATGTCCCCAAAATTATGTATATCAAAAATAGATATCACATATTATACAAAATATGTATTAATAATAATTAAGTGATACTATTAACTATTAAACAATTGAATAATGGTATTATTAGTTGTTAAATAAATAATAATAAAAACTTATCTTATATGAATTCAATTATAAGAATGATACATTGCAAACATTTCTTTTTTTTTCCTTTGACAGAGCGAGATAGTTAGAAAAAGAACAAAAGCAGGGAGAGTGGGAGAGGGAAAAGCACGCTTCTGGCTGAGTGGGGAGCCCAACACAGGATTCAATCCTAAGACCCTGGGATCATGACCTGAGCCAAAGGCAGATGCTTAATGACAGGAACTGAGGTGCCCCTTTTGCAAACATTTCTTAACAGAGTTCCATAACTTATCCCTACATCGTGAGGCTGGGCTAAGACAAGGGTGGGAAAAGTGAGGCCTTAACTTTGGGCACAAAATTTAAGGGATCACTGAAAATCTTAGCAATCACATTTTAATGCAATACTTTTAAACTGTCAAAATGAATTTATCTGTGATGAACAAAATATCAAAATGTCCATGAGAAACAAAATATCAAAATTTTAAGTAATGACAGGAACCCACCTTGACCTTGCAAGGCTCGACTCACCCCCTCGTGGTCTTATTGGATACTGATTAAGAAGGATTTTTTGCAATTTTCATGAATTTTCTACCTGGGAAGGAAGTCTCTCACTCACTTGCCTCATCCTACTTCTGGCCTTAGTGGGGAGTCATTGATAAAAGGGTAGGCCATCCTTAGTCCGCCTAAGGATGTGATGTCCTCTAGCCTTTCTGCAAAGCTGGACCAACTGAAGGGGTAGCCTTTATACGTCCTACGGTAGCAGAGTCCCCTCCACACTCCAGTTCCTGCCTGCTCTGGGCCCCACAGAGGTAGTGCCCTCACTCCAGAGACAAAAAGACCAATACTAGATTCTGCTGATTTAAACCACCAGATCCCTGTGTTCTCCCAACAGCCCCTACATTCCAGAGGGACTGGGCCCCCCTCTCTCTAATCTCATCATATCTCCCACGGTTCCTGGTATACATCATGCACCCATAAACACTTGTCAAATAAACAAGGAACTCCTCCTTAGATTATAGGCAGAAGTAAATATAACCAGAGACAAAGAAACCTCCAAAATGAAAGAAAAAGTTACAGCAGTTGAAGTAATTCATTTCTTGTTGCCTAAATTGCAATTTAAAGAATCTGATTCATAAAATCTAAAAAGCTTTGGGCGCCTGGGTGGCTCAGTCCATTAAGTGTCTGCCGTGGGCTCAGGTCATGATCTCAGGGTCCTGGGATCCAGTCCCATGTTGGGCTTTTCTGTCTCCCTCTACCTCTCCCCCTGCTCATGCACACGCATGATTGCTCCCTTTCTCTCTCTCTCTCTCTCTCTGTCTCAAATAAATAAAAATCTTAAAGAAAAAAAAAAGAAAGAAAATCTAAAAAGCTTAGAAAATAAGTCAGTAAACATGCATTTGACACATCTCCCTAGAGCTCTTGGCCATGGGCCCAGTAGGGAAGTGGGCTTTAAAAGAACAGAGCCCTTGAAATTGATGGCAAACTGTATAAGCAGGTTTCGTATTGGGAGGTAGCATTCTCATGCATTTTTAAAGTCTTCTTCAGAACTGGTTAATAATCACTATTCCAAAGATGGTTATAAATGGCAAAGCTCATCCTGGACTTGGCCCAGTAAAACTTTTCCTATTAAAAAAAACCCCGCTAACTACGATGCATTCCATTTGAACTTGGATTTTTGGTGGTTGTTTTGTTTTGGTTTTTAAAGATTTTATTTATTTATTTATTTCACAGAGACACAGTGAGAGAGGAAACAAAAGCAGGGGGAGTGTGAGAGAGAGAAGCAGGCTTTCAGCTGAGCACAGAGTCTGATGTGGGGCTCGATCCTAGGACCCTGGGATCATGACCTGAGCTGAAGGCAGATGCTTAATGACTGAGCCACCCAGGTGCCCCATGTTTTGTTTTGCTTTAAGTAGAGCCAAAGGTATTGCTCTTTAAATTCGGTTATTACTATCAGGCCCAAGTATACGTCTCTCCATGAGTGTTCTAATATCAGTTACTCGGCTGCCGGAGTACATATAGAAAAATCACATCAAGTATCCCAACAGCAGTTCTTGTCTCTGGCCATGTGGCAACTTTACTGGCCCCAGGAAGAAACATACCTGCGTGTGACCTCTGGTAGTCTTTTCTTTACCTCTTCCCACATATACACCAAAGATACCAGTGTTCTGTATAATATTTAGTTTGGGGAAAAATATAGTTACAAGAGTATACTCACTTTACAGAGGAGGAGACAAAGCATTAAGCCATTATATTACTAAGGACTCAGTAGCAATGACAAGCCAAACTGCCTTAAAGTGGAAGAGAGAGTGGAGGAATTTACTGGCTTATTAATCGACAGGGTTTGCGAGATCACTGGCTTCAAGTAAGTCTGGATCAGGGACTCACACACGGTCCTTAGTATTAGATCTCTATCTGCAGCCCTGTTGTCTCTGTGTTGATTTCATTCCTTGTCTGGCCCCTTCACTGTGGCTGTCAGGAAGCTATAGGGAGCCTCAGGCACACCCCCCATACCTCAGCAGCTCCAGCAAATACAGAGTTTAGTTGCTCAGGACTTCAAAATTAAGTTCTGAAACTGAACCTCATTGTCTAGGTCACTGTCATATGTCCACATTTATGGATGAACACTGTGGGAAGAAGACAGAACTGATTGGCCAGACCGAGTAATAGGCTGATAGACGAGCCTCATCTGAACTTGTGGGGACTGAGGTTGAGGAGTTAGTAGTCTCACAGAGGAAATTCAAAGTGCTGTTAGGAAAAGAAAAGAATATGATGTTGAGCAGTTTAAAATATACAAACATACAACTATAATTACAAACGGAAAAATTAGAAATATGCCCAAGGTCAAATGCCCAAGGTAAGTCAAGAGTAAGAATACAAAAGCCCATATTTCATTATTTCCAATCTGGCTAGATATATTCATTTACCTGGGCTGCCTGAACAAAGCACCACAGATTGGGTGGCTGAAACGACAGATATCTATTTCCTCATAGTTCTGGAAGCTGAAAGTCTAAGACCTAGGTTGATAAGGCCAGTTTCTTCTGAGGCCATTCTCCCTGGCTTATAGATGGCTGTCTTCCCCCATTTGTCCTCACAGTGTCTCCTCTCTCTGTCTGAATGAATGCTAATCTCCTCTTACCAGGATACCGCTTGAATGAGGACCCACTGTAGTAATTTCACTTTAATTGGGTTACCTATTTAAAGCTCCCATCTTTGAATATAGTCACATTCTGATAAGTCAGGGTGAGGACTTCAACATACAAATTTAGAGGAGGGAAGGACATGGGGACCCCATGTTTCAGGCCCTAATGGTAGGTATCATTACACCAAGCATGGTGGATGCTGATTATATAAACGAGTGAAGGTAAACACATAGAAAGTAACCCCATACAGATATAGGGCAAGATCTGCACAGGGGGACATACATGCGCCTTCTGGACACCTTCGTGAGTGTGTAGGCATCAAAGGTGACCTAATGGTCAACGGCCTTGCTCCCCCACAAATTTCACCCAGTCAAGATTACATAAACCATACCTGAGAGCAAATCTAACATTTTTTCCCAACCAAATAACTTTAAAAAGTAGCAAGTTCTCATGAAAATTTTTTTATCAAATAAGATAAATCTTTTACACCATTTATACAAATGTCAGTTTCAACATTATCTTTTTCACACTTCTTATGCATTAGGGCAATACAGAATAGAAAGTACAGAGATTAATTTAGGTAACAATTACCATAATTCACAATTGCATTAGCACCTATTAAGGTTCATTGTTCTGTGGAAATTTTAATGATACATTCCTGAGTGAATAAAAGCAGAAGATGATTGGAAATAAAATTGTTTCTATGTATGCTGACGGGACTGCTGAGTGTAATTATACATTTCAGAGGCGACCTGTTTTGGAGTTTACTCCATAATTTTATGTAAATGTTAAATAACTTCATGTGTTCTTCCTCCCGGGTTAAATGCTAATTTGTGTTATTTCAACACAGGGAGTACCGGAGGGTTATTAACAGACTTGTTCTGCCAGCAAAGCCGACTTTGGAAAAATAGCTCCACGTACTTTAAACTAAGAGAGGTATCTTTAGTTTTTCTTCCTTTTCCATCTTGTAAGTGGGCTGCCAAACTTTTAGTTCTGAAAACAGCCATTCATTCTTAAAATTTGTAGCAAAAGCACAAGAAGTGAGACATTTTCTCCCAAAAGGTAATCAAGTTCATTCATAACACTGCTTTGTATCAATTTGTTCAATCCCCAAAGGAAACGGGTTATATGAGCAAACCTTGAGATACTCCCACGTATGGTAATCTTGATATGTAGGTACAAATGGCTCTCTGGGTCCAGATTTCTCCCCGTCCCTAGAGACGAAAGCAGAGTCTGCACATAGTAGGTGTTCTTCAGCATGCGCTGACTGGAGGAAAATCCGCAGTCCTTACAAACCCTCATGAAACAATCAAAACAAATAGCTGCTGAGGCATAGATGACCTGTTTTGCTTCTGCTGAAATGCTTATCCTTATGACCCCATATATAAGCATATGTATGTCCCCAGATCAGGAGACAGCCAGAAGAGACACACGAAGAGAAGGGAAGGGGCCATAAAAAGCCACACATCCATGTAAGAGTGTTGAAAAAGAGTAATACTCTCCCCTACAATTTCATTACCACATCCCCAAGTCAGACAATAGAAATGCTCCACTTTGCTATTACAAGATACTTTGGAGATGAGGTCCGGAAAGAATCAGATCATTTGCTGTGGCCTCTGAGTGTCACACAGAGGAACTGTGGGATGTGAGCTTCTGAAGGAGCTTCCAAGGTCATCTGGGGAGAAAAGATGCCTGGCGGTGTGGGAACCACAGCCTGCTTCACAAAGCCAGGGTAAAGCCAGCCCTGGATGCCTGGGCTGCCCGACTCCCAGACCTGTGTCCTCCCTCTCCCATGCACAGCCCAACCCCAAAAGGTGACCAGGCCAACATCCTTCCTGCTTCCTCCTTGCTCCATGGAACAGTGTTGTGAGGTAAAAAGAATACTGGTCTTCGGTTCACCTGAGTTATGATGGGCCTCAGCTCTTCTGCTCACCTGCTATGCCTTGTGGGCCAATTACTGACATGTGTGAACTGTATCAGCTTTTTAACAAAGATATGTGAATGACTGGTAGGCTTTCCTATTATGAAATACCACCAAGGATCTGGGGAGCCCAGAATGAACTAGAAATGTGGGGATAGAAAGCTACAAAAAAAAAAAAAATTCCTATCCTTAGCTGCTAAGGAACCCCTGGGATTGGTTGATCTTTTGGTCACAGAAGAAACTGAGACATGGAGATGGAGGATTATTAAAAGGCTTAATATTTATTTGAGTTCTTAAAATTAGTGATTAACAAAGCATTATAGGCATGGCCCTGGGCAGCTGTACAGCACTGCACATAAGTATCACCATTGTGACCATCTATACTGTGATTTCCTTTATTCATTGACACAACTTGTAGTTCTATGAAAACTCTGGAGATGAAGACGTTACGCTTCATAATGACTCGGTCATATCAATTATTCCTCGCTTAGATATACCAATACCTAAAGCATGGGTCAGCATGCTGATCTCTCTATTGGCCTAAAAGTTAGTCAAGTCAAGTCCCATTTGGAGAGACATTCATACAATGTCATCATGAATGTCATCATCAAATTCACCATCAACAAACCGATCTCCTCTACTAAGGAAAAGCCTTACTCCTGGTCTCTTTGCTGGAGACCAAAAGCCATGATAAAAATCTACAGTCATCTGGACTCCCAAGTTTGTTGCCTGAATGGCATTTAAGTTCTCGACTATGCATTTTACTTTGCCTCCTCCAATATTGCTTCGCCTCTCTCTCCTCTCTATTCCAAACGTGCTTATGCCTCCTGTTCTCTGAATGCAAAAACATGTTTCAGAGTTTCCTCCATCTCAAGTTTTGCCAACTTCATCCCAGTTTCACAAACACATATACAGAGATGTCACATGTAGTGATAACATGGCCTAGAGTAAGATAAAACATAAGCCAATAGTGGATAAATTTTAAAACAAGGCACTATTTTGGTGATTCAGACAGCAGATGTCAACTCAGAATATATAGTGACACATATCAGGAGGCAACTGCTGTTGAGAATTTAGGAACTACAAATAACTATTGAATCATTTCCCAAACAACTCACCATGCTAAGGAAAAAGTCAAAAATAGAAGTACATTCAGTACTTCAGTTTGTCTCCAAAGTTAGGGGCACTGAGTATGCTTACTTCTATTCTTAAATGCTCTCTCACCAATAGGAGCTAATGCCTCTTTAATGTCACCAGACCTGAAGGTGTCTTTCCTGTCAATATCTGTCCTCTTCCCAGTTTTATTTTCCAACAAAGTACTTAAATTATGGAAAATTTAATAAAAACTTATTTTTCATGTCTGTCTCTTCCATTAGAACTGAGCTGGATGACAGCAGGGCTATCTTGTTCACTGATCTATCTCTGGGTCTAGAAGAGTCTCTGGCATGCCATGGATGTTTGATTATATTTCTGAAAGAAGAGTGAACATGCACATACTATGTCCTGTTGAGGGTTATTCAGATGGTCACCTGCAGGTGTCTGGAATCAACTGCCTAGGACAGGCAGGACCTTGGGTGACCAAGTAACTGATGCCATAGAATATTTTAGTGGAAATAAGGAGTCTAATGGATTGCTTAGTGGCTTTTAACTAAACTAGAGAACTTGGGAGTAAAAATAATGAATTCAGGACTTTGAATTTCCAGTTCAAATTCTGGATACAGGACCAGAATGCTTCTGTGATCTCCCTACAAATAATCTGAGTTTGTTTGTTTTTTTTTTTTTTCCCTATTGATACAGGGTCAAAATTTTGGAAAGACAAATTCAAGATCACATCTTTCTGGTCGCTGAATTACAAGTCAAATTGAATTCACAACCCCAAAGGGGTTATTACGTTAAAGTTAGAACACTGATTAAGAAAAAGCGGCATCCTAAAAATTGAACAAACCCAGTGAAGCTACTCTGAACCTCTAAGTTCCACTGAGGCTCTTTTGCAGGTACTCTTCCTCCCTGACTGATGTTAGTATTCTTTTGCCTCAGGATGCTGCAATAGCTTTCCCTGAGCCACCTGCTCAGCTGGGGATTGCTGATACTTCTGAACACCCACACTACTTGTCCTTGCTTCTAGCCTTGCAAACAGACTCCAGTCCCTCCAGACCCCAGAGCATGAGATACAAAGAGTGAAGCACAAGAAGATGAGTCACACCAAAATACAACAGGATTTTGGCCATTTATATAGACAGATTCCTCAAGGACATGCATGGAAATGGATTATAAGGGTGTTGGAAGGAATATAATAATGGACAAAATTGAAATCATGAATAAGGGAGCTCTAAGTCATCTGAGAATTGCTCACCCACCCCCTCGGTACACCCAAAGAGAGTCCAGGTGACCCTTCACCAAAGCAGCAAGAAATACCATTTTAACAGAATGAAGGCATCCTGGAAAAGCTCGCTAGTGGCTATTCTCTGGGGGCCAGGACAGCGGGAACTGCAGCTGCTGAACTAGGCTCCCTGAACTCAGTGCAGATGCTGGAGTCCAGGGAGAGAAAGAAGCCAGCTGTGGTACTGTGATAGGCAGTGAGCTGATGCAGAAATCTTTGTCATCAGCTGATTTATCATCTATCTTTGGAACTGATTTGATTAAGCAAAAAAGCTCTCAGTGTGGCAAATGACCACCATAGACAGTCAAAGCCCCTCAAACCACTTTCATACGTGAGCTTCTTTCACTGTCCTTTTTTCTTTTTTTTTTTTTTTAAGATTTTATGTATTTATTTGACAGAGAGAAATCACAAGTAGATGGAGAGGCAGGCAGAGAGAGAGAGGGAAGCAGGCTCCCTGCTGAGCAAGAGCCCGATGCGGGACTCGATCCCAGGACCCTGAGATCATGACCTGAGCCGAAGGCAGCGGCTTAACCCACTGAGCCACCCAGGTGCCCCTCACTGTCCTTTTTTCTTATATGGCCTCTTCAAGTCCTGAGTCTGCTGTGGTTCTGCTGGAAATTCTTAAAAATCATTTTATTTGGGAACAACCGGAAACTTACAGCGAAATCACAAGAATGATAAAGAAGAGCCTTATACCCTAAATTCAGATTTTCATATTTTTGTATTTTGTCAGATTTGTGTATTTTGTGTGTATACACATACCTATATATAATTATTCTTTTTCCTTGACATTTGAGAATGAACTGCATACAACATGGTCCTTTACTTCTTAGGACTTCAGAGTATATTCCCACAATAAAGATTTCTTTACATAACCACTCCTTTATATACTAAAGTCATCAACTTCAGTAAATGTAACATGAATAGAGAAATTTCATTTAACTGCTCTCTGGATTTTAACTCTGTCAATTTGCCCAGTGATGCTCTCCACACACAGTATTATTCCTTGAATAGAGAATCTAGCACAAGATCACACACTGTATTTAAACATTACATCTCTGTGATGTCTTTTAATATTTAAAATTTTCCAGTTCTGAATATACCCCAATTTACCCATGCCCCTCCTAAAGGCAGCACTGGAAAAAGGTCACTTATTCTACTTTTGCTGAAGAAGGCTCATGACAGATGACCAGTGTGGCCAGCAGAATTCTAAAATGGCTCCCAAGATTCCCCACCCCCTGGTGTTCCTTCTCTTTACAACCCCTGGGAGGGTGACAGGATGGATTATACTGCCTAAAGCCTTCTACAGGGGTCAGAGCCTCCAGAGAGAAAGTGAGAGGGAGTCAAGAGTCTGGGGGGCAGCATAGGTAACAAAGGAAGATTACTTACGGGGAGACTGGCCAAATAGCCAATTTATTAAGAATAATGGGAGTCAGTTTCTCACTGTTGCGAAGGAGAGTTATAAAAAGGGAACAGAGAATGAACTCCATAGTGTTGAAATTGGAAATATCTGTGTGCCCTCATAGTTTTCTATATAGGTAGATAGTTCTAGAAATATAGACTTCGTGTGGGTGTATGTGCATGTATATATTCCCTAGCTCTGTCTCTAGGATCTCGTAGGAGTAGTGACACCCAGTTAGCAATAAGTACACCTAGTACTTGGATCTTAGCTTCCAAGGAACATTCTCTGCCCACTCTGTTGGCATCAGGTGGCAGCAGAGCCTGCAGCTAATCTAGGTTCTGATGGCTCTCCTCCTTCAGCTTTTCTAACGCTCAGGTCAGACACACACACGGGTCTTTGGTAGAGGTCACCAGCATTTTCCTACAGGACACTTGCATCATTGATATTGGAGGTGGTGCAGGAGACAGATTCCAGTTCCTGTTTCTGGATTCCAGCTTTTGTCACGGTCCTCTGTTTTACCCCCAGCTTTTCTTTCTGCCCGCCTGCGATGCTAATCCACAGTGACCTCAGGACCACCACCAAAGCCTGAATGACAGCCTTCCGAAGCCTTCTTCCCTAATGCCTAATGCCTAATGATAATAAAATCTTGACTCTAAATAAATAAACATTTTTTGAAAAATGAATCCTTGATTCCATATCCCTCATTGTAGTTTTTCCCTGATTCATATAATAAAAAACATGGCTACCTTCTAAATGACCATTTATATCCACATTTTCACTGCTTCTAGACAGTGCCAAAACTTGGCACATTTACTACCTACCTATCTTCCACGTTATTATAATCAGCACTTCGAGTCAATATGTATTTCAGGTTCCAGGATGTCATTTTCATGGTTTTGCCCACAATATTTATTTGGATTTATCCACAGATTTACCATCTCCTTTGCTTTTCATTCTTTCATATGTTTCTGTGTTTCTATGTGGGATCATTTTTCTTCTTTCCAGAAGAATATCCTTTCGGATTTCTTTTAGTGCACATCAAGTGAAGACAAATGTTCTGGTTTTGTTTATTTGAAAATTTCCTTATTTCACTTTTGCTTTATTTTCTTTTAAGGTATAGTTCATAAGCAGAAAATGTTCGGGTCTTCAGAATACCATTCGATCAGTTCTGATAGATATGTACCATGACAAAAAACTTTTCCATGACCCCCCCCACAACATTTCCTTTTGCCCCTTCCCAGTCAGTCCTTAACCCCTTAGAAGCAACCACTGATATGATTTCTGTCACTATAGATTTGACTTTTCTGCTACTGAATAGTGTAAATATATCTTTCATACACACCGAGAAACCAAAAATATTCATGGTGCTCAATATATTGCAATATTAGCTTTACTGCAGTGGTCTGGAACTGAACCCATAACATCTCCAGGGTATGTCTGGAGTTACAAACTCAGTCTAAGAAATATGGGGCTATTAAAGTTTTCTATTTATGTGATAGTCAGTTTAGTAATTTGAAGAATTTCAACTGCAGAAGAATTTGTCCATTTTACTTAAATTGTGGAATTTATTGGCTGAAAGTTGTTTGTAGTCTGAATATTCTTAATATCTGTGTGAGAAATCGTGATGGCCCCTCTTCTATCTGTGATGTTAGTAACATGTTTCCTTTCATTTTTCTTATCAGCTAGAGTTTTTATCAATTTTATTCTTTCTAAAGAACTAACTTTTTATTTCACTGATTTTCTCCATTCTTTTTCTCTTTTCTATTTCATTGATTTCTACTCATTTCTGTTATTTCTTCTATTTGTGATTGTACTTGCATGTTTTTGCTTGCTTCTTAAAGTGGAAACAGTGCCACTGGTTTACCTTCTTCTTCCTTTTTATATATGAGCTTAAAATTATAAATTACCTTTTAAAGATAGTGTTAGCAGCATCCTATGTTTTGGTAAAATCGTGATTTTACTACCATTCAGTCTTAAATGTTTTCTAATTTCCTTTGTTACTTCTTCCTTCTCCCAGGAATTGTAAGTTACTGCATTACTTCATTTCCAAATAGTGGGTGATTTCCTAGGTATCGTGTTTTTATTGGTCCTAATTTAACACCATTGCAGTCAGAAAACATACTGAATAGAATTTCAGTCATTTGAAACTCACTGAATCTTAGTTTATGATCCAGCTTTTCACCTGTCTCATTGGATGTTTCATGTGTGTCAGAGAAGAATATATTTTCTCCTTTCATTGGCTATATTATTCCTTACGTTGACATTAAATCAAACTGGCTGAAAGTTTTTGTATCCTTAACAGGTTTTGTCTACGAGTTCAGTTACTGAATCTCCAACTAGGATTGTGGATTTCTTCATAATTGTCTTAACTTCTATCAATTTTTGCCTTCTGTATTTGGGGGCTTTGCTCTGAGTGCCCAGAATGACTTTCCAGTCATGTCCCTATGGGTTCTTTTTTATTGACTGCTTTACAGATTAAAATATGATATTTAATTTATCAACATTTACATTCCAGCTCACTACATCCTTACTCCATTTGTGCTAATCTGTTGTTTAAACAAGTTCTTGAGGATGTTTTTTGTTTTGACAAATACATTTTTCATTTCTAAAAATACTACATGCTTTCTTTTCACATCTGCTTCCCTGTGTTTATAATCTGTTATTGCTTGTTTAAATTTGTGCTTTCTTCTTTTATTTTTTAAATCAGAGTTACTTTAACACTCTATATCTGAAATATTTTATATCAGAAGTCCTGGGGGTGCCTGGGTGGCTCAGTGGGTTAAAGCCTCTGCTTTTGGCTTGGGTCACGATCCCAGAGTCCTGGGATTAAGCCCCACGTTGGGCTCTCAGCTCAGTGGAGGGCCTGCTTCCTCCTCTCTCTCTCTTTGCCTGCCTCTCTGCCTACTTCTGATCTCTGCCAAATAAATAAATAAAATCTTAAAAAAAAAAAAAAAAAAAAGTCCTGGGCTGGGGGGGCTCTGTTTCCACTAATTTTCACTTTTGCAGCTTACATTGGTGTATATTGGATGACTGTCAGTTGTGAGTTTATATTTGCTTGGTTGACTCTTATCTGTGGTTTTATCAGTATTTCTATTAAGGACCGGTTGGCACCTCCTACCTTGGACTGCTTCACACTTTCGCAGATTCTGATTTTAGGATCTATGAGTTGCCTGGGTTAGCCTGAGGCTTCATTCGCCTCATTTGATGTTGATATTAATATTTGCCCTTCAGAAAATCTACCTTTCATTTGTTTGGCCCTCGGAGTTTTCAGCACTTGGATTTTGGCCTCCGTTTATTTAGAGTTGCTTAAAGATGTCTTTTCTTTCCTGGAAGTCCAGTACTGAATCCAAAATATATTGTATGCAGAATCCAGTTGACTTCTAGCAGAAAGGCTTTGAGGGTACACGCTTCACCATATCTGAAGTCCGTGAATCTCATTACTAAATGTGACGCTTGGACCATACCTCTAGAGGCTCAGATGCCAAAGCTCCTGGAAGGCACCTCATTTCAGTGTTTTAACACCCAAAATTCCTGACCATCTGTCTCATCATTGCCAGAATTTAGTTCTCTTTCATTTTCTGGTCAAGTAGGATGTCCTACATTAGAATGGTTAAGATCCCTACTGAATCAGTCCAGTTTGTTCCATCTAGAACCTTCTAAAAAGAAAACCAACCCCAGTAGAAATGTTAGGTACTCCAGTGCTACAGTTCTTTAATTTCTACCTCCCAAGCCCTCTTTTTAGTGAAGTGTTTAGACAGCCTGGGAGGAAAAGTAGAGTATACTCAGTCATAGCCTGATGCTACACTTAACATCATTGTTCTCCTCTCAAAATTAATTTTTATTTGAGTCAGTTCCAGTATACGCATTTTCCTCTGTACGTTTAGAAAACTTCTGTCACTATCATTCTCTGAAATCTGACTTCCTTTGTGATTTTTCTAATCCACTAGTTTATCTAAGTCCCAATAATTGTATTGCCCACATTCTTTTCCTTGAGTGTTCTGGACCCCAGTAAAATCAATGAGTGTGGCTTTTTATTTGTCTAGTTATATGGAATAAATTTAGAAGGGGTGATAGTGATCCATAAATAGGTAAATCTAAGCCTCAGTTCCAAATTCAGCTAAAACTCTCTCATGCACAGAATTTTTACCCAGGACCAAAAATTCCTTCCTGGTAGTGATTAAGTTCATCGGAGCACAAAAGAATGTTTCAGAGTGCTGGGATGTTAGAAATGTTGTGAATTTAGTCAATTATTTTAAAAATATTCTATTGGGTTGCCTGGGTGGCTCAGTTGGTTAAGCGTCCAATTCTTGATATCAGCTCAGTAGGAACCTCAGGGACCTGGGATCAAGGCCCTGTGTCAGGATCCATGCTCAGTGGGGAGTTGCTTGAGTTTCTCACTCTCCCTCTACCCCTCCTACCCCACACGCTCTTTCTCTCCCTTTCAAATATATTATCAATAAATCTTTTTTTAAAATGTGCTTAACTTCTTCCCCAGAATGATGTTGAAACTGGACAACACAAGTGCCATATTATTTAAGTATTTATAAGCTATATGGATAATTGAAGGGTATAGCAACATAGGGGTAATGATGAGAAGGTACAGGTTATTCATTATCCAATAATTCATTATTTTTCTCTCCTAAGACATCTTTAAATGTCACAGTAAAATAAAGTTTATATGAAAATGAAATACTTAAAAACCAAAGTAATTTTCTAAAATGAATAATTAACCCTTATAATTTCACTTACAAATGTTTAATAGATTTTTATAGCAAGCAAAAAAATCTAACATATTAATGTTCCCCTTTTCTCTTTAACAGTAAAACTGGACACACAAAAATTCAATTTATTATATTTTTAAAAATTCATAAGCATTATTTAAATCTTTACAAGTTTCTTGCATTTTGCAAAACCAGCATTTTTGTTAAAAAGGCATTATATATTAACTTGAGACTTTTACTGTAACTTCTTAGGGGTTAAAAGCTTTTTAGAAGGGAACAGGATCTACAAATTTGGTAATTTCATAAGCAGGGATTAAAAAGATTTCATTGTGATCATATTTCAATCTAAACATCTCTGTTGTCGGCAATGAAAACACAAAATGCAGCTCAAAAACTATAAAATCTATGATAAAATTTTTTCCCTACACACTAAATTGACTTAGTAATATTCTCTTCAGAGAATGTTTTCTTCCTTTTCTTGGCTTTACTAAAACTCTTGGTGTTAAATTTTAAAAATTCAAGTGAATTTTTAAAAGTTCTTATATCCCCATCAATTAATAGGTAGGTAGGGGGAACACAGGACAATTCTAGAGTCCAGTTTTTTTTTAAGGGCCTTAAACTCATGTACTTTTAATATTTTTTAAGATTTTATTTATTTGACACAGAGAAAGAGATCACAAGTAGGCAAAGAGGCAGGCAGAGAGAGTGGGGGAGGAAGCAGGCTCCCTGCTAAGCAGAGAGCCCGATGTAGGGTTCGATCCCAGGACCCTGAGACCATGACCTGTGCCAAAGGCAGAGGCTTCTTAACCCACTGAGCCACCCAGGCACCCCTTAATTTTTTCCAATAAAGAAAATTCCTCAGGTGTGATTTGTGTTGTATCTTTATATGATTTCTTATATAAATATATTCACAATGCAGAAAATGATCCTTTGACAGACCATGTTATGACCACCTTCCAAACAGGGCCAGTTGGAGTACTAGTTACCACTCAGCAAATAGTTATTCAACCATATTTCCCATAAAATGTTTCTACTATATTCATATAGAACCTGACTTCTTTTTCCCCAGGTTTAATTCTTTTTTTAGTAATCTCTACTCCCAATCTGGGGCTGAAACTCACAACCTGGAGATCGAGAATCATGCTCTTCCAACTAAGCCAGCCAGGCCAACCTAAACTTTGACTTAAGAAAAAAAAAATATTTATTCATTTGACAGAGAGAGACACAGTGAGAGAGGGAACACAAGCAGGGGGAGTGGGAGAGGGAGAAGCAGGTTTCCCACTGAGCAGGGAACCCAACAAGGAGCTCGATCCTAGGACTCCAGGATCATGATGCAAGCCCAAGGTAGCCACTCAACCAACAGAGCCACCCAGGTGCCCCCTAAAGCTTGACTTTTAATAAAAATTCAATGATGTTCTTTGTGTACGGTGTAAGAGAATGGTCGAGTTTCATTCTTCTACATATAGCTGTCCAGTTTTCCCAGAACCATTTATTGAAGAGACTGTCTTTTTTCCACTGTATATTTTTTCCTGTTTTGTCAAAGATTAATTGACCATAGAGTTGAGGGTCCATATCTGGGCTCTCTACTCTGTTCCAGTGGTCTATGTGTCTGTTTTTATGCCACTACCATGCTGTCTTGGTGATCACAGCTTTGTAATAAAGCTTGAAATCGGGTAAGGTGATGCCACCAGCTTTATTTTTGTTTTTCGACATTTCCTTAGCGATTCGGGGTCTCTTCTGATTCCATAAAAATTTTAGGATTATTTGCTCCAGCTCTTTGAAGAATGCCGGTGGAATTTTGATCGGAATGGCATTAAAAGTATAGATTGCTCTAGGCAGTATAGACATTTTAACAATGTTTATTCTTCTGATCCAAGAGCATGGAATGGTCTTCCATCTTTTTGTGTCTTCTTCAATTTCTTTCATGAGTGTTCTGTAGTTCCTCAAGTACAGATCCTTTACCTCTTTAGTTAAGTTTATTCCCAGGTATCTTATGGTTCTTGGTGCTATAGTAAATGGAATCGATTCTCTAATTTCCCTTTCTGTATTTTCATTGTTAGTGTATAAGAAAGCCACTGATTTCTGCACATTGACTCAAAATGGATAAAAGACCTCAACGTGAGACAGGAATCCATCAGAATCCTAGAGGAGAACATAGGCAGTAATCTCTTTGATATCAGCCACAGCAACTTCTTTCAAGATACGTCTCCAAAGGCAAAGGAAACAAAAGCGAAAATAAACTTCTGGGACTTCATCAAAATCAAAAGCTCCTGCACAGCAAAGGAAACAGTCAAAAAAACAAAGAGGCAACCCACGGAATGGGAGAAGATATTTGCAAATGACAGTACAGACAAAAGGTTGATATCCAGGATCTATAATGAACTCCTCAAACTCAACCCACACGAAACAGACAAACACATCAAAAAATGGGCAGAAGATATGAACAGACACTTCTCCAATCAAGACATACAAATGGCTATCAGACACATGAAAAAATGCTCATCATCATTAGCCCTCAGGGAGATTCAAATTAAAACCACATTGAGATATCACCTTACACCAGTTAGAATGGCCAAAATTAACAAAACAGGAAACAACATGTGTTGGAGAGGATGTGGAGAAAGGGGGACCCTCTTACACTGTTGGTGGGAATGCAAGTTGGTGCAGCCTCTTTGGAGAACAGTGTGGAGATTCCTCAAGAAATTAAAAATAGAGCTTCCCTATGACCCTGCAATTGCACTCCTGGGTATTTACCCCAAAGACACAGATGTCGTGAAAAGAAGGGCCATCTGTACCCCAATGTTTATAGCAGCAATGGCCACAGTCGCCAAACTATGGAAAGAACCAAGATGCCCTTCAACGGATGAATGGATAAGGAAGATGTGGTCCATATACACTATGGAGTATCATGCCTCCATCAGAAAGGATGAATACCCAACTTTTGTAGCAACATGGACGGGACTGGAAGAGATTATGCTGAGTGAAATAAGTCAAGCAGAGAGAGTCAATTATCATATGGTTTCACTTATTTGTGGAGCATAACAAATAGCATGGAGGACAAGGGGCGTTAGAGGGGAGTAGGGAATTTGGGTAAATTGGAAGGGGAGGTGAACCATGAGAGACTATGGACTCTGAAAAACAATCTGAGGGGTTTGAAGTGGCGGGGGGGTGGGAGGTTGGGGTACCAGGTGGTGGGTATTATAGAGGGCACGGCTTGCATGGAACACTGGGTGTGGTGAAAAAATAATGAATAATGTTTTTCTGAAAAATAAATAAATTGAAGAAAAAAAATTAAAAAAATTTTTTAAAATTAAAAAAAAATTCAATGACGTTTCTAAATTGGGCTGGTTTAAACCATAGTTTAAAAGGTATTTTTGGTCCTCCATCAAACTGCATGGAGTTCAGATACATAGCTCCTAGGAGTTCCAATAATATCTTCTATTGCCTTAGGTGTTTGCTTTGCATCAACTTTAAACCTTGTTTCACTGAAGATCAAAATATCAGTTGCCATTCCCATCTTTCCTGATTCCAACATGAACCTTAAAGATTAGCACACTACACATGGCCTTACATTTTGTTCACTTTACAGTCACTTATTTGATAACAATTGATCTTGGGAACAATTAGTCAAGAATTATTCATATCACAGGATAAACATTCACAAGTATCTCTTTATCATATACGGAAACACGAAACCCCAAGCATGCACACACACAGACACACACTCATATCATCAGCTTCTATAACATCAAAAATAATTGTTTACTTTAATTATTTTTTCTTAAACTAACTCCATCAGACACAAGCATGTTCATGTAGGCAGTTAACAAAAATTCAAAAAGACCATTCCTGCTTTCCTGCAGAAACTAATAATGGGACAGCCCATAACACTAAGTCAATGTCCCCCAAAGTGTATTCCACACAATTTGCTGTCGATAAGTGTTTCATGGTCAAATTATGTGAGAAACACTGGAGTACTAAAGTTAAACTATTATCACTGCAGGATTTCTCAGAGCCTTTAATGGGGTAGTGAATACTGTGAGTCTGCTGAAACGCTTTGAAGATATAATGCTTTCCTGTTTGTTTTACTTTAACCCAGAGCATCTTGAAATTTGAGCAAAGCCTGCTTTGGGAAAGGATGAATTGAATGGACTTTTTCGAGTTACTATAAGAGATCAATGAGGGGTGCCTGGGTGGCTTAGCGCGTTAAGCGTCGGACTCTTGATTTCTGCTCAGGTCATTATCTTGTGGTCCAAGGATCGAGCCCTACTGTGGGCTCCACACTCAGTGGGGAGTCTGCTTGAGGATTCTCTGACTCTCCCTTTGCCCCTTCCCCTACTCATGCTCTCTCCCCCAAATAAATAAAAATCTATAAATAAATAAATCGAATTAGATGAGATAAGGCATGTAAGTCTTTGTCACTGAGCCTGGCACAGAGTCAGTGCTCAACAGATGGCTTTATGATCAGAACTTCAGATAGTACTATGAAAAGGTACACCATTTCACATTCATATTAGCAATGGGTGAGGATTCCAATTGCCCACATTCTCATCAATACTCTATTTTATTTTATTTTATTTTTATAACAATCTTAGTGGGTGTGGAGTGATATATCATTGTGGCTTTAATTTACATTTCACTAAGGACTAGTAATATTGAGTATCATTTCACGGCTTATTGACCATTTATATATGTTCTTTAGAGAAATATCTATTCAAATCCTTTTCCTATTTTTTAAATTGAATTCTTTCTCCTGTCAAGTTATAAGAATTCCTTAAATGTTCTGACTATTGGTCCCTTATCAGATATGCAATCTGCAAATGTTTTCTCCTATTTTATGGGTCCTCTTTGCCACTTTCTTAATAGCATCTTTTGATATACAAAGACATGAGTTTCATTGAAGTCCAATCCTTCGGTTTCTTGTGCTTTTTAGAATCATCAGATTTTATAGTTCTCCCTCTCACACTGTGCTGCTGTTTCTAAATGAGATCAGCTATGTAAAGTTCCTGCCACAGCATCTGACACATCATAGAATTTCAATAAATTTTAGTTCCTTCTCTCTGTACTCAAGAAGCCAGGAAGAAAAGGAGCTTGGATGGGACAAATGGCTCAATTCACATAAACTGGGAACAATGTCGAAAACATAAAGTGAGAACCAAGGGGAAAAGATGGTAGAATTAGCCAAATGTGACAGTAGATGAGACAGAGTAAAGGGACATTGAAAGTCGTTACCAAGTTTTCTTGACCAGACACATGGCAGAATGGAGTCATTTTTAAGTCAGGACTTGAGATAGAGGTTGGGATGTTCAGGTGAAGATATATAGAAGTTGATTAAAAAAAGAAGGCTCATACAAAGAAGTAGAGAGACTTATTTGAATTTTGAAATTAAACTTAAATTTCAAAGTCTAGAAGCTAGAAAGTGATGTTTTAAAATCATGAAAGAACATCTCATCATTTCTTTGTTTAAAAACCATCACTTCTCCCACCGCATGTAGAACACAACAAAGTATGGAGCCTTGGTTTTACCAATCAGATATAATGAGGGAAAATTTGGAAGTGAACAGGCGTCAAATGAGATCATCACCCAGCACTCATGGTGGCAAGAGTAGGGGCAGGTCATCCTGGGGCAACCATCACGGGTTTGTGGCATCCAGCTTCTAGTAATGTTTCGAGCCGTGTTGTTCCTGGCAGTCTCCTGTAGACTCCAGAAGCTACCCAATATCCTAAATAATCTATTATCCTTTCCTGTTGAAATAGCGAAAATAGATTCTGTCATTTGCAATTTAACTACCTTGACCAATATTAAACATCTTATAAAAAATTAAAAAATAAACATTTTATAACCTATATCATGGTGTAATCTTATTTTGTTTATATATCTGTCAGCTTTCAGACTTGAGAGTACTGATCCTCAGCTGGGGGTAGTTTTGCTCCATCCTTAAGGGACATATGATACTTTGGATTGTTATCACTGGGGTGGGAGAATTGCTACTGACATTGACGGGATGGGGGCCAGGGATGCCGCTAAACATCCTACAATGCACAGGACAGCCCCTCAATGACAATGGATTATCTGAGCCAATTTATCAATAGTGCCAACCCTAATCAGGGAAGTTGGAGGGGGGAAATCATGACCTGTTCCTCATTGTGTCACCAGATGTAATGTCTACACAATGTCTCTGTCTGGCACCAGAGAGCATTTGATAAATCCTTGGTGAAAGAATGGAAGAGGACAAAAGCAGTTTTTCCTCAATGGAGGAAATAGCATACACTTCCTCTCCATCTGATTTTTCTGTTGCTCACAAGTTTCTTCTTTTATCCAACCCACTGAATGTTAGTGTGCCTGAAGATTCTCTCCTTTGCCCCTTTCTCTTCTCCTGTTCTCTTTGGAGTCTTCTCCTACTCATAGATTTCCTAGATAAAGTCTTCCATGATAACGGGAGGTAAATGCTCCCATGAGCATAACTCTCTACAAATTATATATCAATAAATCACCATGTTCTATTTTCAGCTCATACATCTCTCCAGGCCTCCAGAATTGCCTGTCAACATGTGGATGTTCACAGACATCGTCCCCATACCGAATCTATGACACACACACAACCTATATGAGCAGAGGACACATAAATTCTGTCTCCTTCCCAATCTGTGATTTGGGTAAATGAATGACTGAAAATCTTGTTGCTCACATCAGGCACTCGGACCTTCTCTCTGGCTCTCAAACTTGTTGTGAATTCTACTTCTTTAGTATTCTAAACAGATGGCGAAATTACATGCTGCTCTCTAAATTTACCCCGACCTGGATTTTTCTACTGTCTCTTGTCTGGCCTTTTGGGCTTCAGGTTTGCCTCTTCCAGTCCTTTTATATAGTCACCTACTTGTTCTTTCTATAACATAATTTGCCATATCCTTCTCTACACCAAATCCCAAGACTTCTCTATCTGGATAAAATTCAAACTTTCTTGCTCTACAATGCAAGATTTTGCGTCTGCCTATTTTTCAGTCCACCTTGGTAACTTTGTCCTTCTTCACTCTAAGTGTCTTCAAATTTCACTTTGCATGTGCTATTCCCACTGTCTGAAATGCTGTTCCCTTCACAGTCTCCTGACTGTTGGAGAGAGACATTTCTCCAAATTGTTTGTGATGATCATTTTTATTGTGTTCAGTTGGTTAGACTATAGTACCTAGTTAGTCAAACACTAATCTAGGTATTAATATGAAAATATTTTGTAGAGGGACTGGGTGGCTCAGTCAATAAGCATCTGCCTTCAGCTCAGGTCAGATTCCAGAGTGCTGGGATCAAGCTCCACTCTGGGCTCCCTGTTCAGTGTGGAGTCTGCTTCTCCCTCTGCCCCGCACCCCACTCATGCTCTCTCTCTCTCTCTCTCAAATAAATAAAAATCTTTTTTTAAAAAAAGAAAAAATACTTTGTAGATAGGATTAAAAAGATTAAAGTGACTCAGTTAACTTTAAGTAAAGATTATCCTAGATAATTCGGGTATGCCTGATTCAAGCAGTTGGAAGACCTGAAGAGCAGAACCGAAATTTCCCTGAGGAAGAAAAATACTCACCCTGGAACTACAACATCTTTCCTGCCCAAAGTTTCCAGCTGGTCCTTCCTGACGGTCCATGCTGTGGATTTCAGATTTGCCTGGCCAGTCCCCACAATAACATGAGGCAGTAATTTGCAATAAATACCATCTTAGACACACACACACACACACACACACACACACCTTACTGGTTCTGGTTCTCTGTTGGAACTCTGACTGATATAGTAACCATGCCTCTCCATCTGGCATTCTGCACAAAGGAGGAAGTATTCTAGGAAACTCTTAGTGCCGCTCTTCTGCCTCTCCTCTCTCCTCTGTCATTTCTCTTTCTCTAACTTTTTCTTACCCACAGGAGAAGTAGTGTCCAATCCAAATACAGCCTGCTTTTTCAATGGCTCATGTTTTACCAATGGTGGAATTACTCTGTCTTGTTAATTAAAAATAAAAAAAAAAAATTCTCTTTCAAACCCCATGCCCTGGCATGTACATCCTGGTGGCCCCCACACCCTGCCTTTTACCACAAGTCCTTGCCTAAGGAGCCATTTCAGTCAGAGGATTAAAATATTTATTTCACCATGTTCAGGCAGGATTGCCATGTTCTATAGTCTGAATGTATGTTCCCCCAGAATTCATATGTTGAAATTCTAACAGCCAAGGAGAGGGTCTTAGGAGGTGGGAACTTCAGGAGGTGATTAGGTCATAAGGGTAGGGGTCTTCATGATTGCGATTAGGGCCCTTATAAAAGAGACCCAAGAGAACCAGTTCATCCCTTCTGTCATGTGAGGGGACATCCCTTCTGCCACATGAGGGGACAACTGTCAGTGAGGAAGCAAGCTCACCCCAGACACCAGATCTGCCAGCACCTTCACCTTAGACTTCCTAGTCTCTAGAACTGGAGAAATACATGTTCATTGTCTATATGGTTGTCTAGGGTAATTCACTGCTACAGACCCAACTAACTGAAACAGAACTTGGTACCAAGAGTGAGATACTGCCCTAACAAATACCTAAAACTTGGACGTGACTTTGGAGCTAGGCAAAGGGTGGAGCCTGGAAGATTCTCAGGTGATTGCTGCAGAAAGCTTACACTCTGGCTAAGGAGTGATTCTGTGAAGTATGATAAATGAATATTTACTGGTTATAAGCCACTCAGTCTATCATAAGTTGTTATAGCCCCAATTAACTAAGACATCATGCTTCTGAAGCAGAAAGTAGACCATCAACTTCCTTTTTTCACTTCTCAGAGGCTCAAAAGATGCACTTTCTTTTTTCTTGTTCCATCTGTCACCGTGAATGAGAGGTGAGCCATGGCCTTCTCTCTGCATTCCAATTCTTCTGTTTCCTTACAGGTTGGAGAGCTGAGGCAGGTCCGGGATGGTGAGGCCAAGGAATCTGGATTACAGCCTGAGCAACTGAATATCCTCTGTATCTGTGCCAGGTATCCTCAGGTAGGCAGTCACAAGAGGAATTAGCAGTAAAGAAGACTCACTGTTGATTTGGAACCTCAAAATGAATGACAAAGGATCTGATCAAGAGCAGAGATGGAGTTTTCTCATCTGAGATCACTTCTCTAGAAGTTCAGGGTCTCACAGAGCCCCTGACAGACCCAAGGCCCTAGAAAGAATAAGGCTCTTCACAGATCTAAGGAGGATGTCCTCAAAAATGTCTGGGGATATGTATAGAGGTTTGACTGCATGACAGATCTGGAAGGCTGGACCTATGAGACACAAAAGATATTTACTTTGTTTTTCCCATTGGTCCACAGCTAGGGTTACATATCAGGAAATGGGTGCTTAAGGAGGGATTTTGTGCTGCCTCTTAAGCAGTTAAAATTTATTCAAGGCTTGGAGAATTAAGGGGCAAAAAGGAGAAAAGAAAAAGATTCAGGCTTGTTCTATCTCAGGGAACACTGAGGCACAGGTTGTGGGGATTCTGATAGCCACAAAGAGCTAAAAGTTTTGGGGCACAAGCACACAGCAGACAGAGGTCTTTGCTTCTTCTCAGGATTCTGAGAAAGAAAGTTCCAACAGTAGCAGCTCAGATGAGAAGCTTTGGCCTTCTGTAAGACTCAGGGAGGAGCATATGGCAGTATGCTGAAGCTCATGATGGAACATTTTCCCAACTGAGTTTAAGTGAACATGTTGTATACTCCAGACAGCTGGCATAGAGTAACTGGCATCCTGGCAAATCTAAAGGCAAGATGAATTTTTTCCTTCATACTTTTTCTCCGTGCTACTTCCTCCACCAACTCTCAGCTTTGATCCATTGCTGGCTCAAGAGGAGAACATTGCTTCTCTTTGTGAAATGCTCTCACTCAGGATCAGAGATCGTTCATATCTGTATGGGCCCAGTACTCTGGTTAATCATCTTGTGAATCGGGTTGACTTTTGACTCTTTAGGGACATGGGACGAGTAAGAATCCTGAGGTTGAATGAATCCACTCTTAGGACTGTGTAGCCCTTGTCATACCCCCAGTAAGATGGCACAGCCTATAACCACTGGCTGACACTCTCTGATTCCAAGCAAAATGGGAAATGCAGAAAGAAGGTATTTTGTTATTAAGTATATTTGGTTTACAGGGGGGAAAAAAGGATTTGCATTCTTATTTCACTTTTGAACTCCAATTTCTTCTAGGACTTGAGCAGTGAAAGAAGTGATCCATTGTTCATATTTGGGGAATCAGTATTGTATTCATTTGAATCCATTCTATAATCCCTGGTGAGATATTTTGGTTAATGTGCTTGGTATAGTTTGAGATAAGAATTGAGCCTAAAATTCAACTTGGCCTTTGAAATAACATCATGTCCTAATATGACTGTCCTACATCTTCCTGGGGTAAAAGGTGAACTACCCAGCTCCCTTGTGGCAAGAAATGATACTCTGAGGTTTGTTGGGTCTTAGGAATGGTGCCAAGGGGGAGAAGTGCTGTTCTGACAATTTTCTGGCCCTTTCTCTCAGGGGACAGCCTCATCCACACTTGGTCCAAAGGTTGAAGAGGGAACAGAAAGCAGAGAAGAATTCAGTAATACCTTGCCAACCCTCCCTATGTTTGTGCCTCAAAGAGGAGGGATGTGCTCTGTCTCGTCATGTGGCAAAGCAGTGGCAAAGAATATTCTGTGGCCTTCTCCACTCCTGCCTTTATCCACTCACCCTTCACGGAGGGAAGGGAAGTTGCTGGTCTTACAGAGAAGAACCTGAGAGCTTCAGCTTGACTGCGCTAGTGAGTTTAGTTATGGGGCTCACACTACCTCCCCCAGGATTGGCTCCAGCAGTGTGGCACCACAGTGGGTAGCGGCAGAGGGTAGGAGATCCCCATGTTTCCATGATGAATGTTGTCCCACTGACACTGTCTACGGTTGTCAGCAAGTGTTAATAAAAAGCCAAGGGCATTTAGTCAGCATTGTTATTATCTTGTAATTTTCTCTGTGTACCACTAATTGAATGGATCACCAACATGGATCACTCCCAGCCCCCTTCTTTCATCTACATTTGGAGCAGGGTCCCCCAGGCTTCCCTCACTTACAGCAAACCATATCCCAAGGCTGCTCACCTTGCTCAGCCACCATCTCTACTCTCTAGCTGACACTGTCATCTGTTCTCCCTTCCGGATATCTGGGAAGGCCTCCTTATGTCCTTCCTGCTTCCTCTCTGCCCATACCATTCCATTCTCCTCAAAACCTTTGGAGCAAGATTTTAAAGTGTCACCTCCCCCATAACTTCCCATAATTGTGAGAATGAAACCCAACCTCTTAACCCTAGCCCTCAAAGTTCTGTCTTTCTGGCGGGAATCTGAAACTCCATGTCCTCTATTGCCTCCTGGTCACTAAGCTTCAGCCACACTGGTTGTCTTAAGCACTCAGGCAGCCATCATGAAATACCACAGACTGGGTGGTCCAGACCACAGGCACCGATTATCTCACAGTTCTGGGGGCTAGAAGCCCAAGCTCAGAGTGATAACAGATTTCTTCTATGGCCTCTCTCTTTGGTTTGTAGCGGGCTTCCTTCTTGCTGTGTCCTCACATCCCACAGGGCCTTCCCTCTGTGCATGCATATGCCTGGTTATCTCTTCCTCTTATTTCTCTTTTTTAAGAGAGAATGAGGGAGAGCATGAGTGGAAAGGGGCAAGGAGGAGGGAGAAGAAGAGAGAATCTGAAGCAGACTCCACCCTAAGCACAGAGCCTGATGCAGGGCTCAATTTTATGACTGGGAGATCACCACCTGAACCAAAATCAAGAGTCAACCAACTCAGGCACCCCTCTTCCTCTAAGTACACAAGTCATATTGGATCAGGGTCCTGCCCTGATGACCTCACTAATACTAAATATCTCTTTAAAGGCCCAATTTCCAAACACTGACACATTGGAGGTTAGGGCTTCAGTGTATAAATTTTGGGAGGACACAGTTCACTCTGTAACACTGGTCCTCCTGCCTGCCCCAGGACCTTTGCTCACACTGTCCTCTCAACATGGAGGGCCCTTGCTGGTTCTTCATGTAGCCGCCTCTTTCTTGTCCTTCAGCATGCAACTTAAACATCTTCTCTTGAGAGAGACTCTCTCGCATCCTATCTAAATAGCCATGCTATAACTTTACCTATTTTGGTTCTCCCACAGAACTTGCCACCTCCTACTAAACACCCTACATCAGACTGTGTGTTTGCTTGTTGCCACTTTTGCCCATCAGAATAAAAATTCTGTGAGAGTGGAGGTCTTGCCTGTCACGTCCACCACTGATCACCACTGTGCCCCCCATTGTGTTTCCAGTGGCACATAGTAGATGCCTAATAAACATTTACTGAATAAAACAAAATGCCTGCAGTGTTATACCAGTAAATTGGTCCGTAATAAGGTAAGTGGGACAGCTGTCCAAACTGAAACTGAAAGCTGAACAACTGAAAGCTGTCCAAACTTTAGGCACAAACTATAATTAGTGCCTAAAGATCTTTCTCTAATCAAGTGAGCAGAGCAGAGCTCAAGGCCAAGTTGCAGGACACTGAGTTAAAACATTGGCAAGGCTATTGCTAAAATTCCTTCTAAGACAAGTGCTCACACTGTCATCAAAAGTACATAGTCTGTGCTGGGCTCCCCACTCTGTCACTGAGGACATGTGGGATCAAACAGAGAAGTATTTATCAATCTTACTAGTAAAATGCTCTCTTGTTTTAAGTTTCATTTCTTAATGAGTGAGATTGAGTCTCTTTTCATTTTTTTAACATCTGCTGTATTATTTGTTTCACATCTGCTTATTAGCCAGCTGTATTTTTTTCTATCCTATACATTTTCCTTTACTCAGTTTTAGATTTTGTAGTCATCTTCTACTTATTGATTCATAAGAATACACCGAACCTAAAATAAAATGTGCCATTTAGCAAGCTAAAAAAAAAAAAAAAAAAAAAAAGCAGGTATCCTCTAACCTAGGAATTCCAGTTCTAGGAATTTCACCCATAAACAGACTTGCCTTCGTGCATGAACATAATGCTCAAGGGTAGTAGCTGCACTTTTATTCTAATAGACTCAACTAAAAACCATTTAAATGTTAATAGGGACAGGTTATATAAATTATTCTTTAATGATACATAGAACAATAAATAGCTGAACAAAAGAGTACATTTTCAGGTCCAGAATATATTCAATTTGTAGCAAAACTGCAAAACTTTATTTACAGTTTGATTCCATTCATGTCTTTTGAAAAGACATTTTCTAAACATAGTAAATATCTGGAAAAGCCAGAGTTCACAGCAGTGAGGAGTCGTAGTAGTAAGAAGGGAAGTAGGTAAGAAAGGAATTGACATTCCACTCTAAAGGTGAGTCCCCCTTAGAGGTTCAAGGGTTTCCCCATGTCTTTCCATGTTTGCTTTTGTTTGGTTTTGTTTCTTAGTACCAGCCTTGGAGAAGCAAATCTTTCTCCTATCCCTGCAGCTCTCCAGAGATCCTTGAAATTGCCAGCAGCTGCCCAGAGAGTCCTCCATTCCCCACTTCCTTGAAAAGACCTAATTCTTCTTTAGATTCTTCTAGAACCAGTCTTGACTCATCAAAAGGAATTATTCTTGCATTGGTTTCGTCCCTGGCTGCACCTTAAGCCTCTGTAGGAGGGGAGGCTGCATTTGCTAATGGGTCTTGTCACTCTGCAGAGCTTCTTAGGCTACTGCAAGGCACAGGACCAGAATTCTAACTGCACTGGAGCTTTTCTGCACAGAGCCATGGCTTACGGTGTGAAAAACAAGTGTGTATACCCCACAGACCCTGGAATTCTTGCCAGACTTGAAGAGGTTTCCACTGGAGCTGGCTGTTTGGAAAGTATTTGGCATCCAAAACAACTGCTTTCTCGGTGGTTTCCATGTCTGCCTTCCAGGTGCGCACCCTCAGAAAAGTAGACGTTACTGCATCCCAG
Organism: Neogale vison; assembly: GCF_020171115.1. Taxonomy (NCBI): domain Eukaryota; kingdom Metazoa; phylum Chordata; class Mammalia; order Carnivora; family Mustelidae; genus Neogale; species Neogale vison. The sequence goes on from NC_058099.1 coordinate 82,084,414, forward strand.
GCACACCGCTCACACCCAGGACCTGCGCTGAGCCACCAGTAGATGCTGGGTGCTAAGAGCCTCTCTTTACTGGTGAACAATGCCTCCTCGTATGTGAGTATGTCAGGAAGAGGAATGGGGGCACCAACATGAAATTTAGAGGTCTCTCTTGCAGGAAATTGTAGTAATGAATACATGATCTCATAACCCCTGGAGATCTCACAAAACTGGAGGGATGGAAGTATAAAAATTCAGGGTTTTTTTATATCTCCTTTTTTTCTTGTTTACTCCCAAGGGTTAAAGAAGGGTTAAAGAAGACAATAGATATGTAGAACTTGCATCCACCCATAACTTTTGAATCGGCCTGGTATAGGGCATTGAAATGACAGTAGCCTTGACTCATCTATTGCTTCACCATTTTCCAATAGCCACTTGCAAATCCACTCTGATTGGAAAGCCATCCACACAGTCTGCTGAAGAAGATTAGCTTCCCTAGATCTTCAGATATTGAGGGTGAGCCTGCCCACCACTGGCCTCACATCACCATTGGCAAGACTAGAGCAAGGCCTCAGAACACTCCCGGCAAGACGCCCACAACTCCCAGCCCTACAATGCTCCCAGCTTTGTCTTCAGTATCTACTTTGAGGGCATACAGGCAAACCTCACTTGGCCTTGTTCTCTGAGGGTTGTCAGGCCCCACAAGAGGCCTAGGACCTTTGATCATCTTTCATCTCCCTGGACTCTGGTGCTTAACCATCTCTGTATTTTCCTATTTTCTCTTCATTCTATGACCCACCTCTAATTCCCGAAACCCTTCCACGCTGCCTTCTGGAATCAGAGCTCAACCACAGACTTCTCAGTTTTTCTCAGAAATGTCCTTTCCCTTCCTGCTATAAATGAAGATACTCTCCTCTCAGGAAACTACGTGCTTTTCACTGCCTCCCTCCCAACAGCAAATCCTCATCTTTGAATGTCATGTCATTAATCTTTAACAACTGAGATTCCAATCTGTTACAATCGCCAACAGACACCTCCCCCCCTTCCTAATTTCTTTAAGATTTTAGCTCTTGGCTCACTGTCATTTCTCCAACATATATGTGACTTCAGTACCCATATATATGACCTTTCTAATGTCCTAGATTCTTAGTTTCCTGATGCCCTCTCCTCCAACTCTCACACCCTCCACTCTGCCTCAACTGCTCACTCCAAAGGTCATTCCCAGATTTACTACAGCAACTATAACCCCACCATAATTGCAATTTCAAGCATTCTCTCTTTCCAGCTTACTCTCATACCCCAGCTTTTAAGAATCTTTGGCCTCCCTAGGGGTTATTAGCCATTGATCATATATTTTTGTGGTCCCTCGGTTTCCCACTTACATGACTTGTAATGCTCTGTTGTTATATTATACCTTTACAAATTTGCTGAACAATTTGCTTTTGCTGTTCTTATCAAGAAAATCCCCATGCCAGGTTAAATCTAAGCAGCTTGCTCTGTACACCCACAGAGAGGGTCAGGACTAGAGAGAGCCTATGAGCTTGCTGACTGATCTCATTTCCCATTCCTGAATACTATCTTCAAGGGGGTTCCTCTGTTCTCCCCAGCAAACATACATTTCTAGAATTTATCATTCTGCTGTTACCCTGAGCCAGTGTTTCTTGAATTTGAGATTACGGATACATGAAAACTCAGGTTGCTGGCCCCGACTCCCCACATTTCTCAATCAGTCAGTTTGGGGCCGGGGCTGGAATAACTGCATCACTCACGGGATGCTGATGCTATTGGTCTGGACCACACTTAAGGAATGACTGCCCTAGACAACAACTTCATGACCTTCTCCTTTTCATGACTTTCTCTCTCTCCTAAAAACTCCAATACATATTGCCCATCCTTACTCTTAGTTGATGACTACACACACACACACACACACTCTGAAGAGAACTTCAGAGTTTCCCAACACCAAATCTCCCTTGTGGCCTGGAGCACTGCCTATGTAACCTTTCTTCCCTCCTGCTATGATGGGGGACCTTTAGACTCCCCTCTCTAGCCAGCCCTCCGCATGGATAATGGACTCCAGTCCCCTCATCCTAACTCATGAAGCTACCCCTCCCCCCCTCAACCTTCTCCCTACATCTTGAACCTTGCCTCTCATGCCCATCAGTGTCAAGCATGCTAAGAAGAACCCCCTCATGACCCCACATTTCCTACTATCACCCTTTTACAATATTCCATGAAAATCTGGTTTCCTCAGTTTTCTTCAGACACACCAGGCACATTACCTACCTAAAGCACAGACTCTGACGTGCTGTGTTCTCTGCCTGGAAGATTCTACAAGGCTAACTTGCCCATCTCCTTCAAGGCCTAGATCAAATGTCATCCTCCCAAGGATGTTCCCTCACCCCTAACCCCCACCCCTCTAACTCTCACTGACCAACTGTTCTTAGCCTTCTTCTCTGCTGTGTTGCTTGGGATCTGAAATTCCATCTTGGTTGGATTCGGGTAATAATGGACGTTAGGCAAAACTAATGTCTTTCACACAGGGACACTGAACGCTCCCTTTGAACACATCTAAATTGTCAAGGCCTTCCTAAACAAAGAATGTTTCTATTATTCCTTCATCGTCTCTTTCCACTCATGTGATCAGTTTTAAGCACCAACTGCACAGCTTCGCCCTAATTAAGTGCGATTGGATTATGGGGACTGGGAGGCCTCTCCTGAGGTCACTCCGAATTAATTCAATTCTCACTGTTCCATATGACTCTGATTAATCTAAAACTCAAATATATGAGACCTGCCTCATCTCCCTTCCTGTTCCCTCACTCATCCCTATATTAAACCCTATTTGGATAAGATAGACAAGAAGAAAGAAAAAGAAAAGACCATGGGCTGTCCTCCCCTAAAGGAATCACCATGTCAATGATGTTAGAGAAATTCCCACATCATTCAAGAGGTACTCGGGTGCTCTTAAGAAACCTAGAGCTGGCTGCAAGCAAGCTCCCTAGCACATCACATCACCCGCAACCCAGTGAATCAGATGGGAACGAATCTAGCCGAATCCAGCAGAAAGCATATTCCGTGTGGTCCCTAGGAAAGAAACTAATCGGTCAAACTGACATGACGGATGGATTAACTTTGGGATTGAAGGACATGCAATTTCTCCTCTGCACAGGGCTCAAATAAAGGACAGGTCACACAAAACCCCCAGTGATGAGAGAATGAAAGAACTGCAATTTAAATATCTGTGCAATTACCCTATAACTAAAACTCGATGACTTTAGTTTGTGGCGATAGTTCCTTGGGACCAAGGGAAATGAACTCGCTCTGTAAAGGCTTAAAAAAACAGGTGGATTTTAAATACCCTGGTTTCTCTACTTCAGAGATTAAATGAATAAATAAATAAATAAGGACTCACTGAGGCTTTAAGTGCTGTGTGTGCCCCGAGGCGGAAAGATCAGTCTTTGGTTAAATCATTATATACTCCATCATTCATGTGTCATGTTGTTGAAGGCGTCATGGAAAGAAAAAGAAACGTGTCTCTTCCCTCGTGCTGGCTGAGATGATGTAAATCGGTGTTCAGCACGGAAATGATGTACCCTTCAGGTTAGAAGCCTACAGGTCCAGAGCCTTTAGCCCTTTCAGTTCTCTTATGTGAGAGTAGAATAAATAAAACCAAAGCATACATTTAAAGGAGAAGAAGGAAATGGGAAGGCAATTTGATGGCGAAGACAAAAATTGCACCCCTCACCCTGCTTGGCAATATTCTGCAACAGAAGCTCTGCACTTATCATCAGAGGGGGTCTAATTTCCCAGCCCCTTCTCTTGGGGAGCACGACGCCCCAGCAGACATGAGAATGACCTGATTCTCCCAAGGTAGCAGACATTCACCTGAGGTTCTGCTGCCATCGCCACTGGGAAATTTCCTATTCCATTATTGTACCAAATGAGCACTGGGCTAATCAGAGCCTCTTGGGAAAGAATAAAGAATAAAGAGTACCCAACCCCTCAAGTGAGGCTCTGAGCTACTTTCAACTGCACTTATGGCCTTAATATAACCCAGGAGATTTCACAACCCATGTGGGAGAACCAACCCTTCTTTTAATGGAAGATTTGCTGAGTTTATCACGGTGAAAAGAAGGACCATTTCTGATTAGCATATTCTTTTATCTATTGTGTTCATTAGAGGTGTCGACAAGAGGTTTCAAAGTAATTTTTTTTTATTGTTGCTCAGGACAAAACATATAATTTTCATCATAAGGAAGGTGACTGTCAGTAAGATACAATTCCTGCCTGGTGCTGCCCAGATGTTTGATGAAGAGGAAGATAAACATGGGGCAAACGCTTCCTCCTGCATCTTAAAAAACTGATGCACCCTGGGATGGTTGGGTCGTGGGATCAAAGTGGGATCAAAGTCTGCCTTTGGTTCAGATCATGATCCCAGGGTCCTGAGATCAAGACTCAAGTGCGGCTCCCTGCTCAGCACTGAGTCTGCGTCTCCCTTGCCCTCCACCCTTCTCTGCCCCTCATTTGTGCTTGCTCTCTCTGTCTCTCTCATGCTGTCTCTCTCTCAACTAAATAAATAAAATCTTATTTTTAAAAGTTGATGCCCCCTTACTTTGCCATCAACATTTGGCCAGGTTCTTCCCTGTTCTGTAGCCATAGGAAGGATTTTGTTTGGCCAAAGTAAAATGATCCAAGCAAAGAAACTAAGTTCCCAAAGCAAGTGACTTGGGAAAACGTCAGTGCCCCGAGGAGCCCCGAGAAGGCAGAGAGCAGCCACCAGGCAGGGCACAGCTTCTGAAGACCAGAATCCCGCTCACTCAGTAGGCATAAGGAGGCTTTAAAACTCCATCCATTTCGTAGCCCTCTCTTTTACCTCTTTGTGTGTCTTCAACATGCACCTCCCTCTGAGAAAAAGTAACAGACTCATCATTTTCTCACAGGCACATATTCTTACTCCTTTTGTTTTGGCGAGAAGCTTGCCCATACTGCACTGAGAATGCCTCAGCCTCCAACTGTCGCCTCTTCTCCCAAGGGATAGGAAAGCTGTTATCACTTCTATGCTAATAATAGCAAATTTAGCACAACTGCCTTCTGATCTTTCAAATCACTTCAATATTTTGAAAAACAAAAAAACAAAACACCCTTGGCTCCAGAGGAAAAGGAAAAGAAAGATTTCAGTTGATCAGACCTAGAAGCGATTGTCTAACATTTCTATGCAGCAAGTAATCACTCTTTTTTTCCCCACTTCTGTCATGAAAAGAAAAAAACTTTTGTCCTCTCACTATTGTCCTCTCAATTTTGGAGAAACTGAGGCATCAACCTTCTACCCCATACACCTTCCTGCATTTCCAGCCTGTCCCACCAGGCTGCTACATAACATATTCCCTCTTTGGACATCAACTCTCACCTAGGAAATGCTGTTATAAATAAGAAGCTAGACTTAGAGAAACATCATGTAATGTCTAAGGAATGTGCTGAAAAAGAAGATGTAAATTTTAAGTGTGGCTCCGGCTCACATTCCAAGTAAGTGCAGCTCACTAGGTCATGCAAGTTCTTTGTCCCCCCGCATGAAAAATTAATATCGGATGAAAATATAATCATGACACCATTTGGAATCTAGATAAGGCTTTCCGTCTTAAAAACTCAGCATACCTGTAAATAAGTGACCTTATTTCATCTTCATTATATCATAGACTTGTAAGCTAGAAGAGGTAGAAGATGCTAATATGATCCCCGTTTTATGAAGGGAAAGAGAGGAATCTTAAAACTCAAGCAGCCTACATATATAGAATGGAATTGGAGCCCGATGTTAAAATGTTACATGGGAAATTCACTGAACTAAAACAATTCCATCATTTATTAAGTTTGAGAGTGTGTCAAGGACCCTCATGTGGTGCTGGAAGCTTCTATCTGCAAAATGTTCTCAGTTCTCCAGAGGAGCTCTTTTGCAACTGTGGTTTTCCAGACCCAAAGAAGAGGCAGTTGAATCAATTGAATGAGTCTCCATATTCAGATAATTTGAATATAGTGCCCCCAGGGCTGCTTGGCAGGCACATCCTGGGTTATCCCACTGTCTGAGGAACCTTCACCCCTCTCTGGCAGGGAAGGTGGGGTCAGGGAGAGGTGGAGAGAACCATTAAGCTCTACGGAAAAATCAAAATGCCCTAAATATTCATTTTACTTCCTTTTGCTTCTGAAATGTTACTGTAAATGAAACTAAACCAGAGTGCAGTACTAACGAACCAAAATCCTTTTTTTTTTTTTTTTTTTTTCTCCACAGTTTGGAGGAGCCAGACAGCTTTACCCAGGTTAGCTGTGGTTTTCCAACCCCGGTTTTAAGAAGCAATGGAGGTATGCAGTTGTTTACGTTCAGGCTGCAAGTCCTTTTGAAAAAAAGAAGCCCTTTGCAAGAAGCATTTCTCTCCTGTCCTTATAAATCAAATAAATAAAAATAAAAATTCTGCCAGACCATATGCTTCTGTTCCTATCCTTCAACTGGCCTAAAATAAAAAAGATTACCCTCCCTGTTCTTTTTCTTATCCCTTTACTAGGGGGGGAAAAAAGAGCTAGAGAAAGAAAGAGAAATCAAACAACTGTCTAAACAAATCAATCCAACATTTCCAAAGGCTTTTGACCTGTGGCAATGTCAATCCCGTCTTTTTTTTTTCCCCCCTTTTCTTTCTTTGAATCAATATAACCTATGATTCTGATCACTCCAATATGTCAGTGCCTGCTGAGGGCACATTTTATTGTTCATAAAGCCCCAGACGATAATGAAAAATAAGCAAGAAAACGATAAATTCATCAAAGTTGCGAGAATATTCGAGGAAAAAAGGAATTTCCTGAGGTAACTGTCCTTGACCTGGCTCTTTAATCGAGTGAGATTTCATCACTTTATCTAATATCATGCTTCATGCTTCAGGCACCTAGCAATTCTATTTTAGTGTGGTCTAATGGGCAGCTGACACATCCACTCAGCCCCAGACTGCATAATATGTGCTGACATACTGTGTGGGGAGCAGCCTTGCAGGGCCTGTGCATGTGGAAAATGTCACCAAGAAAATGTTCTTCCTAACTACTTCAGGCTTGCCCTTCCGGGTCTCGGTGGACCTCGAATTTTAAGCTGTCTGGGAGCCCTTGCCGGAAGGTAGTCTCTGATTTGGGTTGTGTGTATCTGACTATAGGTGAGAGGTTGGAAAATCCTGGTTATGGTTGTCTGAAGCCTGAAAATAGATAGCGTAATGAAGAGTGTCGTTCTAACCGCTTCGCAGGCGGCTCTTCTCAGAACCCCTGATTCAATTTGATATTCTGAGGTTAACGTACTGTATTGGGCCCAAGAATAGGAATGCATACAAAAAGCTTTTATACTTATTCAGTTCAGTAAGCATGGGAAAGTCATCAACAGCTATGTGTACGCTGTCGGCATGGTGGGGCTTACTTTGATGTTCTGATTTATGCTCGCTCTTTCCCCCCTTGCCGTACTTTGGAGTAGAAACTCATTTCTTTCTTTTTTTTTTTTTTTTCCCCTAAAGTCAGCTTTTGACGTAATAGCCCAGGATATTTTCATAAGTGAAGTGAACAAAGACATACATTAACGCGCGCGCGCACACACAAACACACACAGATGCCACAATCTTTGCCTCTCAATTTCCAAAACAGATAAACTATAAAGTTTCTAAAAAATATAAAGGACACTACAGAGCCCCTGGTAACTATATGAAATGTGTGACCCTGGCCTGAATTCAATGCCAGAGAATGAAAAATGCCATCGAGAATATTATTAGACTGACTGACAAAACATGCGGTGTAGATTAAAGTATTGTGTCAATGTTGAATTTTCTGAATTTAATAACTTGCCATGGTTATGGAAGAGAATGTGTTTTCATCCACAATTCATGGTGAATTAAAGGTATTAATGGGCATGATGGCATGATGCATGCAAATGATTCTCAAAGGGCTTTAGAAAAATTTAATTAGAGAAAGAGGAAATGATAAAGAATATGGGGCAAAATGTTTAAAATTAGCGAATCATCATGGCTAAGCAAAATAATTGTTGAAAGGCATGGAAAGAAATTTTGTCAAGCGGGGATTCAGTTGGCTCCCTCCCCTACTGCGTAAGAAGCCGGGTTTGCAACCACTTGCAACCACCAGGTTTGCAAATGCACTTCCATATTCCTGATCCATAAATGAACTTTTGAACTGGTCATAATTATTCTCCTGTTTCCTTCATCAATAATTAACACGTGTTAATTCAAAACAAAATGTGTCCACCTGGGGAAAATTTATACAAATTTCTCTGCATTTAAGATTTTTTTTTCAAGTAATCTCTACACCTAACATGCGGCTCAAACTCACAACCCTGAGATCAAGAGTCACACACTCCACCAACAGAGCCAGCCAGGTGCCCCAATGTTTTACAATTTTCTTAAGCAATCTTGCAACATTTCTTTAAGTTTGAAATTCTTGCAAAATAAAGTTTCTAAAATTAATGTAAACAGCAAGTGACAGTAGGCGGGGATTATATAAGAATGAACACCTTCTATATATACATATTAAACAGAAATGTTCTTTGTAGAAGACTGGGTACTCAATCCATAATGAAGGCAACTGTAAGGTTAGGCAAGCCATCATCAGTCTAATACCACCATGACTAATCATAGCAAAGCTCCATGATTTCTAGTCTTATTACAGCCCTGGGATATCTACTTAGATCTCTCTGTATGCTATGCCTTGTTTCATATCACATCTTTGATATTTAAGAAACTAGAAAATAACAGCTTTACATTTTCCAACAAGATTGGATGTAGCCCCAAATGGGGTAGGATTATTTCTATCTTGTGAAAGGTGAAAAGTCATGATGGGACCGATCTTGTGGTTCTCACAGTCCATCTAGGGAAGAGGGGCTTTTTGCCCAAAACACTGGGAGTTGCAGTTAGGGCATGCAAGAATAAAGCAACAAAGCCATAAGTCCATCAAGGGTTGAAAGCAGGACATCTTACCAAAAACAAAACAAGGACATTGTTCTTCTAAATGCCCCATTTTCCATTCTAAGCAAGAGTATTTTTCATACAACTGCACAAAGATTCCTTTCCCAGTGATTTCCAGCTTTGCTTCCTGTCTAAAGCAATAGGTACCAGTAGAAGTACACTAATAGCTATTGTCATAATATCCCTTATATTGAGCCTTTAATAATGTTCCATATATTCCATATACAATATCACATTATCCCCTTTAATCTTCCCAAATCTTTAAGCCAGATATTCTTAGCCCTATTTTACAGTTGAGTAAACTGAAATTCAGAAGCCAAGTATAGTCAGAACTAATGAGTGGCAGAGTTGGATTTCATAGCAGGTTAAGTCTGATTCCAAGTCCAGCAGGCTTAACCTCTACAAGAAACAACCTCTAGAACACAGATTTGATGAAAATAAGCTGAGAAATTGCTTTATTAAAAGCTCACTGAAGGAAACAATACAAATAAAGTGTTCACAATATGGCACTGTCCATGCCATGGCCAAGACTGTTCAACTGTGTTGCAGAGCATCATGCTCGTGAAATAAATAGTTTAAATAAAGCACTTAAAAGAATTTAGAGTGAAAATATGCAAAGCAGGGTCATTTTCTTAGATTTATTTAAAGTTACTAAGAAAAGGAAAGAAATGAGGAACTACCCTTTAATTTTCCATTTTGAAAACTTTAAATTCTAGTTGTCAAGACCTCATACTTTCTAAGAGTATAAAACAAATCTGACTGCCAAATGATGAGAAATTAAAAATACAGATTTTAAGTATCATTGTTTTAGTGATGGTAATAAACTCTATCAATATTTTCTCTACTAAAAGCAAGCATTTTCTAAGTAAAAAAAAAAAAAAAATTTTTTTTAATTTAATTGGCTTTTGCTAGCCAAAGCATAGATAGAAGTGTTCAGAGTCTGATACTGTAAATAAATTGTTATCCTAAATAGTAAACCCTCCCCCATTTTCTTTTTTTTTTTTAAGATTTTATTTATTTATTTGACAGAGAGAGATCACAAGCAGGCAGTGAGGCAGGCAGAGAGAGAAAGGGAGAAGGAAGCAGGCTCTTCGCTGAGCAGAAAGCCCAATGCGGGACTCGATCTCAGGACCCTGAGATCATGACCTGAGCCAAAGACAGAGGCTTAACCCACTGAGCCACCCAGGTACCCCCTCCACCATTTTCTGTGAAGACTAATCTTCCTTAATCATTAAAAAATATCAGGGGTCACTAATGAGACTTTGAAAAGGTCAAAAAGAGGGGCACCTGGGTGGCCCATTCAGTTAAGCAATCAACCCTCAGTTTTTGCTCAGGTCATGATCTCAGGGTCATGAGATGGGGTGTCTGATAGCCTCTGCACTCAGTGTAGAATCTGCTTGAGATTTTCTTTCCCTCTCCTCTGCTCTGCCCCTCCCTCTTGTGCTCTCTCTTTCTCTTTAAAATAAATAAATAAAACTTTTTTTTAAAAAAAGTTCAAAAAGATCCTTAGCCCATTTAAATTGATAACTTGGGGATCTATTTCATTTGTCATCTGCCTATAAGTCCTTTACTTAACTAACATTTATTGAATTCCCCTACCATTTATTAAATATATGTAGATACATGCACTCAAGTAGCTTAGAATTAGAAGGGTAAGAGACACATCAACAGTGAGCTATAATGGAGAGCAAAACAACACAACCCAACAGAAGATATAATGAATAAAAATCACCTTCCTCTTGGAGATGATGCCTTCCTCACTCTAGAGTATTCTAGGGTGCCTGTCCATCACATGTTTCACCTCCTTCACCACAGGAACCAGCATATGACCTATGCTGGCCAATCAGAGTCCTCCAACATTTCCAGAAATGGTGACAGATCCAGAGAGGACACATGATCCAAACAGGGATAGTCAGTGTCCTGTGATGGGGGTGCTGGGTGTTGATATAAGTATTGTGGAAGAGGATTTCTCTCCATCTGAGATTAAGAGCTAAAAACAGCATGTAAATCTGGGGCTTCTGAGAACTACTTTCCTATCATGCATGAGTAAATGGTCTGCTGGAGTCTGAAATCAACATGAAGGAAATCAGAGCCAAGAAATACAATGAAGGACAGACTCCTGAAAACATTAGCTGGGCACCACATTTGGCCAATTCGATTACTAGATTTGCAGTGACATGAACCTATAAACACGTCTTTTATTTACCCCAATTTGTTAACCATTTCTTTTACTTGGTGTTTCATCTAACACCAAGATGATTGATGAATGGAGTTTTAATGAACTGTATAGAAGCTTTTCCATCTTCAATACATTAACTTACTCTGGGTGCCATGGGAGGAAAGAGTAAAGAACAGTTACCCAAGGCCTCGTGAAGGGGAGATGTTTCAGTTGAGCTAGGGTTACCATAACTATAAAAACAGAGTAAGGACATTTGGGATGAGAAATTGGAGTGAACAAAGACAAAGAAATGTGAGAGCATCTGGTGCTTTTGTAGAACTCACTGATTCAACACTGAATAGATGTAGATGGATGAAGGAGAAATTGAGGCTGGGAGCTAGGTGATAAAAGACCGTGAAATAGTTCAGACTGTATTACGTAAGCAAAAAAAAAAAAAAAAAAAAGCCATTGGAGGCTTTGGAAGAAAAAAAAAAAACCTTCAAAATCTATCCTATTTCTTGGTAAATAATCCTGATAACAGCCTGAAGAAATTATTAAATTAGGAAAGACTAGAACAAAAATCAACCCAGGACACAGGCACAGGCCTGGTAGAGAGGTGTTCGTGACATAGGACAGTGCCAGGGCTATGGATAAAAAGGGCTATATTCAGGAGACATTTCAGAAATGAAATTAATAGGGCAAGGTGACTAACGTTAAACTGTTTGAATAGTGCTTTCTGCCAATAGGGAGTTTTAAAAAAGAAATTGCGATCTGATAAAGTTTTGATGAAACAGTTTTCGATGGTTCAAACACCATCTTTCAGGCAAAGTGGAACTAACCTTTGAGAAATGCTTCGAAATGATCCAAAACAGGCAGATGTACTACGCTCATTCTAGTATCAGGAAGTGAAAGAATTTTACTTCTAAGTTTGACTTTATAACACATTTTAAACTGCAGACAAATGAGCTGGCATAATGATAGAGTCACAAAATGAATTGCAAGTTGAATGTTAAATGATGCTTGCTTCCTTTGGGGTTTTGTGTGGTCGGGCTTAATCTCAGGACAGTAACCAAATGTGAATGCAGTTTTCATTTCCTTCCATCCTTTGCTTCTCTTCCTCTTTCTTTTCTTCTTCTTTTTTTCCAGTCTTTTCTCTTACTGTCTCATATCAATTTTTAGCAGGGCTTAGAAGGAAAATTTTCTTTTCATCATGGAAATAAATCAATGTGGTATTTAAAAATGGCAAAAGAATTAGCAGAAACATTTTCTATGGTTTTAGGAGGGGGCCAACATTCAAATTTGAGGCAATAAGTATTTATTGACCATTTGCCACATGCCTAAAGTACTTTTCCACCCCAAATAGACCTTTTCTCCAGAGATGCAGTGCTCTGAATCTTTACTTGGAGAGACATGACTCTTCTTATCTAATAATTAGAAATTTTCTCCTTCAGCAAGGTTACACTTGTAATCATAATATTAAATTTTAGGGTGATTTCCTTTCCTGGGTTGATTATATTATCATTAGAATTCAAATAGGGAATGTAGTGATTTTCTAGAAATGTCTTAATAATTTTTCCTTAGGGGACACAAATGTTGATTTCAAGTTGTAACCCCTAAAGCGGGGGACGGGGGAGTCCTCACTGCATGTTTTAACTTCCAGATGGATAGTCATCATTCATATTTAGTGAGATGTTGAACTAATAGCAGACAGCAATATTCAGTAATAAGTGTGAAATAATGTGTGCTCATGTTTGGGGAGGAGAAGCAGAGAGCAACTATAGCATGGTGGTCTTTGACAATGAAAGGAAGGCAAAAGGGAAAAGAAAGAAAATTGAGTTGTCAATGCCAGATTCAGTTGGCAATGACAGCATGAAGCCCACCATCCACAGAGGACCCTCCCAGACATTTTTCTGAACCCCCAAATCAATACCATTAAAAAAGCAATCAGCATTGTGTTTTTCTTAATTTAAAGCACCGTTTCAGGTAAATAGTACATGCTGTTCTTATTACCCTATGTAATAATCTAGGAGTTTAAACTGTGCACAGATAATTTCCTTTTCCATCCTCAAAATGCAGAGAGGGAAAAATGAATTCTTGTGACCACCTCCAAATGCCCCCTTCACACAAAGAAAGTAAGAAGTTAGGTATAGGACATTACAAGAGAAAAATCGTATTTTATAAATTAAAGATCAAAAATAAAGGCCAATGGCGAATAAGGATCCCTCAGGAGACATCAGTCTTAAAATAGGTTCTGAGGAACTGGAACATGGTTTTCTTACATATAAAGTTGAGCTTATTAAGCTGTCTGAGCTTACCAAACAAGTTAAAACTACTAACATTATTTCCAGCGCATTTAGGTGACCCAGTTGGTTGAGCATCCGAATCTTAGGTAATGATTTTGGCTCAGATTATGATCTCAGGGTCCTGTGATCAAGCCCTGGGTTGAGATCCACCCTGAACATGGAGTCTGCTTAAGATTCTTCCTTTTCCTCTCCTTCTGCCCCTCCCCCCCACTTGCATATCTTCTCTCTCTCAAAAAAAAATTAAAATAAAAACGATTTCCAATAAAACGTAACTTCTAAATCCCAATGCCACATAGACAAATATGGTAATTAAAAAAATAAAAGATACATTTCATCAAATCAAGACTAGCTGCTAAAGAAGAGTATATTCTCATAATTTCCTTTTTAAACATAATCACCAGCTAATAATTTAACAAAAGGAAGAGGGAAAGAGAAATCTGTTACTGATACTAAGCTTGCATTTTCGTTAGCAAAAAACAAAAACAAACACCCCACACACAAAATGAATGCGTTTTCACATTTGCTTAACCTTGGAGCCTCACTGTGATGTTCACTCTGGGTTTGGAAGTTCTAAATGGCGAAAACTTTCCCAGTTTCATTTGCAGTATGAATGAGTAATTCTGTGATAACAGTGGCATTTGAAATATTTGTGGTTTTGTGCAACATTTTCACAGAATTGTAAGTAAGTCAAAAACATTGAATAATGCAAAGAGGACCCTCCTTAAGAAGCATAGGGGAAGACAAGATCCAGTGAAAAAAGTCATTTGTTGAACAGTGTAGCCCCATTTATAGCAAGACTTTTATATGGTTCACACTTGTACTTGGCCAATTAATTCATTAATAATAAATTTTATTAACCATCAATGAGTTGACACCCACGTTTCCACTTCTGAGCTAATAATATTTGTTTAGTAACGGTAAAATTCAGGGTTGTTGGGCTGTTTTCTTCAGCTCTACAGTATGTTAACAGAATACAAAATGTTTATCAAATAGATCTTTACATATACATTTTTTATTGCTCTGTTAACCAATATTTAAGCATAAGAGTTGGGGGTAGTCTATAAAAACTATGAGATATGGAAGGCTGATGTTCTAGTTAAAAAGGATATTTCAGTAAACTGAGTCTAAATCTACTCGTGCTATATGTAGGCATATGTTTAAGGTATGTACACAGTATTAGATGATCTCCCAAATTATGTATTTTTAGATAGTAATCATTTATAGTAACTACAAATCTGAATTAGCCAGATCATTGGCCCCAATGTCAAAACTCTTTAAAAGAAACTGCACAAAAATGGGGGCGCCTGGGTGGCTCAGTGGGTTAAGCCACTGCCTTCGGCTCAGGTCATGATCTCAGGGTCCTGGGATCAAGCCCCACACGGGGCTCTCTGCTCAGCAGGGAGCCTGCTTCCCCCCTCTCTCTCTGCCTGCCTCTCTGCCTACTTGTGATCTCTCTCTCTCTCTCTGTGTCAAATAAATAGATAAAATATTAAAAAAAAAAAAAAAGAAACTTCACAAAAATGAGTTGTCTCCTTTACTTCTGGCTAAAGGAAATAAACAAAGAAGAAGGAAAGTCAGTCCTCCAAGCCAACACATAGGCAGAAAGCAAAAGAATTCAGAAATCCAAGCGGAATGACACACATTAAAAAAAAACAACTGGATTTTAAATTAAAGTCTTAACTAAAGTGGTTCTAAAAAATCAATGTGTTCTGCTTCAGGGCAAGAGGAAAGAAATCCAACACATTCGAAGTACACAGTAGGCACCCAATAAATCATTGCTGATTGATGGAAAAGCAATGATAAAAATCTCATATTTTTCTAGAAATAGAGAAAGAACCAGGGTTTTCTCTTTGTCTGGAGGTCCACTTTTATCCTGCATAATGCAGGTGATCCAGAGTCCATGTCATTAAAAGGACAAGGAAGTCAGCAGGAGACGTTTGTGATACAGACTTCAAATTGGCAAAGACAAGAAGCTCCGGTTCTCGCTTCTATACCATCTCAAAAAAAAGAAAAAAAAAAGTTTTTCTAAACTGAAGGTAGTTTCTGTCTCTTCTCCATGACATGAGGGGAGTAAATCCGGGAATGGCCTATGCCAAGAGCACTCTCGGCCTAGCCTCTGAGCGCTATGACCTCATTGTTCTAGGAAGTAAGCAGGGAAGAAAGAAATTGGCTCCCAGGTTTGAGTAATTATTAATTCCTTCACCTCTCCGGATCCTCCCTAATATCCAAAAAGCAAACAAAATGAGGTGACAGTGGGACCATCTGGAAAGCTCTCCACTATTCCTCTAATCTTCTCTCCAAAGGCACCTCACAGAGCCCAGATAAATACTATTGCTCCATGTGACCAAAGTACAGAGAAACTAAATGATTACTGTTCTAGACAACACAGAAGACTACAGGTGGTGTTTCCATAAAAATTAAGGATCTTTTTTTCTCCAAGGGCACTGTTTAAGCAGGTGGACAGTACATGAATATCCACTGGATCCTCTACAAAATCACCAGTTTTTGGCTATCTGGAAGCGTTACCATTAAAAGGGAATTATCCTACTGATGAGAGAGGGCTGTGTGTATTTAACTTGAAAACAAGATTTGACAAGGTGACCATCTGTTTTCCCTTTCCCACTTAATTACAAAAGGAACAGTACTCAAAGCCAAACAAAATACCCGGAGAGGAACTGAGATTAGGATGTATTCATTTTCTTTGAGAAGGGCAAACCTAGCACTTGCTCATATGGCCTCTTTGAAGACCAGCAGAATTAGCGCCCTTGCATTGGCTCTTGAATCCCAGCCACTTGGCTGGAAGCCAGTCAACCTGAAAACAATGACATCACTCAAACCATTGTTAAAGGCTTCTCTTAGGAGGGGCAAAGGTCCGTTGGGTGACATCTTGTTCCATCAGTTTGCATGGATGGAATCATCTTCACCCACAGCCAGAGTTTCTAACCAGCAGAGTTTGTTTGGTGTATATTTATTTTTGAATAAAATATTTTTGAATAAAAAAGTGGACAAATAATTCAGAGGAATGCACAACTGACCCGGAGTCCAAAGTTCTAGATAGCAGCCCTGGAGTAAGTCACTTCTTACATGTGTGACCCTAGGCAAGTCACAAAACCTCTCTGAGTCTCAATGTCCTTATCTGTAAAATGGGGTTAGTAATACCAGTTCTCCTTAACCTTATAGAATGTTTGGGAAATTTCACTAAGATAATTGGAAACCAATACGTAAGATGTAAAGTAGTGTACAAAGTATTAATAACAACATCAACAAAAACTTGTCACAGTGAGCCTAAAAAGAATCCCATCAGGGACCTTTCTATATCATGAGTTAATCCCCACCAGTGGATAAGATAGTTTTCCAGTTACCCTTTTTTGTTTAAGCAGGAATTTGCTGACCAGCTTCCAAATGACCATGAGAATAGTTAGATTGTCTTGGAGAAGTAATTACTTCAGAATACTTGGACTTGTTTAGATATGATTTTTGCAAGAGTATGAGTGAACTCTGTGTGCCTTAACTCTTTGGTATTTTCCTGCGACTACATTGACCTTCATTCTAGAGTTTCATTCTCCAGTATGGGAGCCACCGGCCACGTGTGCTTATTTAAATTGAAATTAATTCAAACTAAATAACATTAAATCTTTAATTGCTCCATCATACTAACCGCAATTTAAATGCTCAGTAGCCCCAGGTGGCTAGTGGCTAAGATACTGGTTAGCACAGGAACATTCACAACACAGAAAGATCTATTGGGCAGTTGCATTAGAGCATTAAAAAAGTAAGGCTTTACTCAAAGCAGAAAAGTAAAGATAGCATGTGCTTTCAAGTTTAAGCTTTGACTCAATTCTGCCTTTCCTTGGGCAAAAATGACTTAGACTACCCACAACCCAGTTTTTTTCATCTATAAAATGGGGACAATAATAGTATGGTTTGATTAAAAAAAAAAAAAAACTAAAAAAATTAAGTGAAATAACATAGGTAAAGTATCTAGCATATACACCCTACAAATGTTATTTATTACTGTATTTCATCAAGTCTAAGATGCAGAACTTTTCACATTTTAACATAACTCAAATTCGTATGTAATTTATAGTTGGTGCCAAAAGAAATTTGGCAGAGGAGTGAGTTGTGACATAGATGTCAATGCCTGCACATGTGCAAATTAGCATGTGTATAGGAGGTTAGAGATTCATGTGAGTCTCACCTAAGCTGAGAGCTGAGCCTTGTTAGCATGGCAAGTAGTTGAACCTCATTTTAAATTTGGATCCTAATTGTCATTTGAAATGGCTTTTAAAGGAACTGCTTAAAATTTAGCAGAGAAACAAATAGTAATTATCTTTGCAGAATATTGTCATTCTCTGCACAGTACAATTAAAGGCAATAAAAATTGCCAAATCCCTCGGAATAAGGCACGGCTTTCTCAAAACCATAAACATTCGACAGTGTCCAGTCTTGAAGTCCAAACAGCTACCACTCCAGTGCCAGCACCTACCCATCAGAAATCCCCATTGATTCTTAAGAACTGTTTAAGGGCCAATATACCATTCAGTGAAGGGGAAAAAATATAATGATGACTTCAACCACACTGGAACAGTTCCTCAAGCCCAGAATACTGTGATACGCCTTGAAATTAGTCTTTTGTTCCGACATGTGCTGAAGGGAGACAGATTAGAAATGATGGGTCATGAGGTGCCACGGAGGAGGTCAGCAGGACACTATTGGTGGTGTTCAAATAGACTCAGGAGAATAGTTGGATTTTGGATATGAAAAGGCTTGGGTTCAAATCAAACTTTCGAACTAAAGAATGGATGTCTATCAGAAAAAAATAAAATTTAAAAAGCTGTGTAAACACCTATAAATATAGGTGCTTTCTTTCCCCCCTGAAAAGCTCTTATAAAATTCCTGGTGTATCTAACAATCCATGGTGGCTGGTATCCTGGTATCAAGAAAAGGCATGATTCTGCATTTCCCCCACCATCCAAGACTGAAGCATTTCTGGGAGACCTCTGGTAAGCTGAAATGGCGGAAAGCAACAGCCTCCCTCCCCTTTCCACATTTTGCCACTTTGCTTGTCCGAAAGACCTGCGTTAGAACAGTAATGGCTTCACTTTTCTTCTTAGAGCAAAATCCTCCTCAAATTTCTTTCACTTAGTGAAATATAGTTACTAATGTAGTTCTTTCATAAAAATGAAGTGGCATACTGCAAACTTTCGAGGACAAGGGCATACCTGTATCAATAAGAAAAGCCGTGTGAGGAGAGAAGGAAGAAAAGAAAATCCCTCAATCTCCTGAACTTAGCTCTAGACTGGAGAGTTTTTTTGGTGTGTTTTTGTTTTTTTTTAAGTTTCATTGTTAGTAATATATTTCATCAAATCTGATCATTTCACTAAGAAATACAATATACAATTCTTGCCCCCTAAGTGGGGGGAAGAAAAACCTGGCCAATAAAACTGATAAAAGTAACTTCTTATCATTTAGAATTTTAGGTGTAATATTGGTACCATGGTGACATGTTTGTTTAAAAATCCCTTATCTTTTAGGGATCCATGTTGAAATATTTACAGAAAAGCTAATACGAAATCTGGGATTTGCTTCAAAATAACGTAGGAGGGTAGAGGTGAAGGGTGGTGCATATGTGTGATAGGCAGACTGCTAAAATAGTTCCCAATGATCCTCACCTTGGTAGCTATGCCCTTACGTAATTCCCGCCCCTTGAGTGTGGGCTAGACCTAGTGACTTATTCGTAAAGAACAGAAATTGTCAAGGATGGTGGGATGCTTCTTTTAATGATTCGGTTAAAAAACACTGTGACTTCCCTTCTTGCTTGCAAGCTTGGGCCATGCTGTCAGATGCTTTATAGGGATAGCCATGTGGAAAGGAACAGAGAAAGGCCTCCCTGCAACAGCTCATGAGTCAATGACTCCTGTCAACAACCACTTGAGTAAACTAGGAAGTCGATCCTTCCCAGGTGGGATGAGGTGACTGCAGTCTTGTGAGATTAGCCAAAGGATCCAAATAAGCCCTATCTGGAGACTGAATCCACAGAAACTATGAGATAATAAATACAAGGTGTTTTAGGATGCTAAACTTGGGGTAATTCATTTTACCCCAATGGATAACCAATACAGTATGCTACAAGACTGGCCACAGTTTGATGACTTTTGAGGAGAGTGAGACATATATGGGGATTCATTTCCTCTTCTTTCTACTCTTATATATGTTTGAAATTCTCTATGACAATGAGTACTTCGAAAGTGATCAGTGAAATATGGTGATGATGATTCACTGCCTTTCCTATCTTCCATCATGGCAGTACCAATATTTTTCATATGGCCAGGCACTGTCTGTATCTTCTGTTTTGATGTCTCCTACTCTGACTCATCTAAGGCGCTCCATGAGACAGTAAATATTTAGTGCCTGCTAAGCATTCATGAAGAAATGACCTAATTCACCCACTTAAGAAACCAAATAAAAACTAAGAGGAAAGACTCTTCTTATATTTGTGATCAATCTGGAAAATTGTAACAGCATAAATGAAGGGAAGCAATGATTAAAAGAATATATAAATAAACAAAGGGGGAAGGGAGCTCTGACATCGGACTAAGAAATCATAGATGATGGGAGATTTGTTAGCTCATTTCCCAGGCCGTGCACCAAATGGTGTCTCAGCTTTTGTTTTGTTCACTCTACCAGCAGGGCAAAAGGGGAAAAAAAAAAAGGGGGGGGGGAAGAAATGCACTATTCAGATATTTCCCCCTTGTCAACACATGTAGAAGATGTCAGAGATGATGGAAACAAATAGCAAAACTTAAACATTAAGTTAATTAAGGCAAATTAACTATGGAGTAGGGGTTTGAATTCCTACTGAGCACACAGCTTGCCGATGCATTGGTCTTAAGTTTATGAGGTCAGATCTCGATAAAATTTAACAAGTGTTTTAGAAGAGATATAAAATGTTTTTTATCAACCCACGCGTAATTTTCTTATCTTCTTTTTGACAGGGATAATTTTAAATTAGCTATTTGCCACTTTGTTCTCATAAAATGATTATAGGATGTGACTCACTGAGGCCTAAATTATGTGGATGTGCTAGAAAGAAATCTGCTGAGCATCAGTGGTTGGGGACGAGTGACAGTTCAGTCCTTGGCCTCTTCTACTGTGATCCAGTCCACGTAGGGAGAAACTGTATGTAAGTAGTTAAACATCCGAATTCTTGGTGGGACCAACTGGCTTCAAAGTACAAGCTCTGTTACTTACTTAATAAGCTTGGGTAAGTTATTTAAAAGCTGTAAGGTTTTACTCATCTGATAAGTGTACTAATCTGATAAGAGATGAAGATAATGTAGTTCTGTATTTGTTAGAAGGAGTAAGTAAACTAGCACATGTGACTTAGCACAGGGCGGGGCACCATAATTACCCCCTCGATATATGAGCTATTATTGTTATTATTACCAAAACCAACAGAAGACAAATCTTACACCCTTAGCTGCCCAAACCCATACTCTTAGGATGTATGAATGTGAATTATGGTATAGAGTGCTATAAACCTCCCATTCCTTTAACATTTTGATGTTAAAACTGGGTGGAGGAGAGTTAGGAGGATGGATTTATATCTATCATTTGCTTCCTTATGTTATCACAATGTAACACACTTCAAGGATCACAGTATACCCCTAATTCAGTGTTTTTTGGCTGGGGGACAACTGTGTCCCTTAGTGGGTCCCACAGGACAGCTGGCTATTTGGGATCTCTGGAGATCTTTTTTATTGTCATTTCTGGGAAAGTGCTACTGGTATCCAGTGGATATCCAGAGATGCTGCTTAATATCCTACAATGCAAAGGACACGACCTCCTCCACCACCACCACGAAGAATTACCCAATCCAAAATGTCAACAGTGCCAAGGTTGAGAAACTCTACCCTAGCTAAAGCCAAGAGCAGAATTGTCCTTTTAGTTGGCCTTTCGAGGTTAGGAGCAAGTATTTAACAATAGTTAAGATGGCTTTAAGCTCTCTTACTTTCCACCAATGGAAATACTCATGATTATTTAATCATATTGACCAAAACTTCAGAAGGCCTCTTCCTGATGCTGTTAGCTAAAACAGACTTTACTTTTTGAGAAGAAAGAACAGATATGCCACGAATAAGCAAAAAATCTCCTAATGTTTCTCATTATTGTGACCTGGAAAAATGGATACATATTATATGTATTATAAATATGTGACCTATAAATAATTAGGATGTATGATCTTATACTTCCTTATGCCAAGAGTTGTGGCCCAACCGACTCAAGACCCTTGTATGCTAAGGGTGGGTAGAAGAAGGTAGAAATTGAGCACCTGTATGATTTCTTCAGTGGTTCTCACCTTCCAACCAACTCTCCACTCCAATCAAAACACTTCTAACAGTCTCTGTGGATATTTCTCCACCACCAACCAACAACGGACCCTCAGCACCATCAGCTACCACAGCATTTCACACCACCTATTATTATTTGAAGAGCTCGAAACCAGAAGCCCTATTTTTCCACACTGCAAATATTTGAATGGGCTGTCAAAAAGACAGAAATACGCCCCATCCAACAGCAACAAGCCCTGTGCAAACAAATCAAGTGGTGCAGAAATCCTTTGCACAAGATGATAGGGAAGGCCTCCATGCTGACACTGTAGGCGAGCCAAGTTTTCATGTACTTGGATGGCTGACCTCCAACTTCTGACATATTCATTATATTCCAGCATGTCGGCTGCAGATTGCATTGAAGTGATGACAGCTACAAGACAGCCAACGAGGAATATGGCCATTCTGGCAACAGGTGGCCTTTCACTTGTACTGGGAAAGTTAATCTAGTTTATCATCAAAGTATATTATGTTCAAGGAGTGTCATGTTTTGAGAGCTCTAGTGACAGATCAAATAGAGAAAGCATTCTTCCGTGGAACGTGACATTTTGGGGAGACCAACCCTTTCAAACCACTTCATTGTTTATGCTTGATTCAGGTCTGTTCAGTTATTCTATTGTCTCAAGGCTTTCAGTTTCCAGCTTATGGTTTGTGTCCTCTGTCAAGGGCTAATGGAGGTGTCCACAATCTCACTTTAAATAATCAAATGCCTGTACTGCAAGGAATTTTTAATGTCTCTAATTTGTCACTAAAAAAAAAAAAATACTGAAGGAAAGGCCAGCAGGAAAGGTATGTATTCACATCCATGCAAACCAACCATCATATTTCCTGATGAATTTTTGAGTTATAGATGTTCAAAATCAGCTCTGCATACCCCCCTTCAGAATATAATTTTTAAGAATAATCACTGAAATGAAATCATATCCAAGGCTCATAATGGGGAAACAATGGCCCCTGGAGGGTACTAACTTCTCTTTGGGTTTAACCTTGGATTTTGGCAGGAAATTCCTTCCCAACCTCTCTCCCATTCCCACTAGAGCCCGAGATAAATGATGCTAGATGGTAATATTTATTCAGTCATCTCATTCCATGGCTGCCTTCCAAGTTGGATGATTATGTTTTGCTGCACTTTGGACCTCATTTGAAAAACTCTTAGTACTTCTAAAACATAGGGAGGCAATCAAAATTCTCATTTGCCTTGTGGAAAATAATTCTGATTTGCGTGAACGTCTTCTAGCCTATTGGGCCATTCTTTATGAAGAGTCTTATGGAAGGAGGAACAGAGTAATACTGCTTATATTTTTTTCACTCTATGTGAATGCTTTTTTGCCCAGGGACAGTCAAGACATTTAATCTCTAAAAGCAAATCAGTCTCTTCAGTCCACAACTACTTTTCTATATTTGAAGGGATGGCAGTGGTCCCATAAACATAAAAAGAGAAGACTATCTCTATTCAGAACACTTCTCTCATGTTCTTGGATCCTGCTGAAGAATTGTGGAGTAGGCATCAGCTGACTCATCTCCAATGTTGATGATTCTGAAGCATTAACCTGCCATCCTAACAATTTGGTAAGTACCTCTTTGGGAATTAGTCAAATTGAGCACACTTAAGACCAACAATCTCAGAAAACAAAATTCTTCTGATACGGAACACTTCAGAGGAAAAAAAAATCCTGAGGAAACAAAAGTAACATGATCTAATTTTGTTCCATAACCACTGCATCCACCTATGACTTAAAATTATGGCATAAAGTTAAATTTTATTTAACTCAGATAATCACTATATAGCACTTAAGATGTGCTAGACATTGTTCTCAGTACTTTCATATACATTAAAGTATTTCATCCTCATAAAAATACCCTTAGATAGATACTATTATTACATTTTTACAGATGAGAAAACTGAGACACAAGAGTATAAATGTATTCTCAAGGCCACAAATCTAGTGACAGAACCTGGTCAGCCTTGTGCCAGAGTCCATATTAGCCGTCATGTTTTGCTATCTCCACCAGCAACTTAATAACAGCATGAATAACACCCAAAATATTATGAGGCAGACTAGACACTGTGCATGTTATATTTAATCCTTACCACAACCCAACGAGAAATTATCATCCCCATTTTACACACAAAAAAACTGACAATTAGGGAGGTTCAATCATTTGTCCGAAAACTCACAGCAAGCCAGTGGTGGAGCTTGGACCAGATAATGTGGAGGTAAAGAGATGAAACAGAAAATAATTGGACAAATGACTGAATCTCCCTAAGGCTGACGTTTAACCAACTGAGCCACCTAGGTGCCCCTAGAATCATATTTACTTATATCAATGAATAATGTAGCATAAAGTCTGAATGTAAAGTACAATCCAACTCTTTTTTTTAATTTATTCATTTATATGCCTATAAATTTCAGGTAGTAAATGCATCAAAATATTAACAAAGAATACTCCTAAATGGTAGGAATATGAATGTTTTTTTTCCTTCTTCATACTCTTTGTATTTTTTTAAGTTTCTACAATTCAATATGCAGTATGTATATAATAAGGAAAAAATAACAGTCATTAGAAAACTATGGGAAAACTCACTGTCCCATCTGCACAGGTCTCCACTTCCGGCATCCATCATGAGCATGATACTTTCCCAGCCCAGGTCCCAGTGGGACTGGAGACAGGTTCTCTAACTGTATTGAAGAATAACCTGAAGCCCACGTAACAGGAAACACACGATCTAGAACAGTGGTGGAAATCATTGCCAAAAAAGCCAGAAAAACCAATGAAGCCAATCAATGGATGTGGCAGGATCATAGTGGGAACACAATAGGATCTACCCATGGGATACGAGGAGCAAAGTCTGTAGCCTGGAAGGGCAGCAGCAGAAGAGGAGAGCTCAAGCAGAGTGAAAATAAGCTCAGGAAGAGGACAAGCACTGCAGACACCTACAGGGCTTCCCCTTTCGTGACTTGGGGCTTAGTCCTGAGGTGGTCCCAAGCTTAAGGAAGGCAATCAATGTTGGACCAGCTCAATTCTTATTCCCTAACAGCCATGTGAGCCAGCCACACAATAGGGAAGTAGCAGTCATGGAACCCGAGGCCAGGATAATCAGGGGAGCTCTAGCCTCCCAAAGGCAGCACCCGCCACCCCCACCTCGATTCAGGCATGACCAGAACAAGCGTCATGGCCCCAACAATCGCAGCTACATTCAAGATGCCAAAGGGATACAGATTACAGGCCAACTCAAAAAAGAAAAGAGCATCTTGAGACTTAGACATTCCAAGGAAAGAGTCTCCTTTAAGAAATTTGTCCAGGTTTGGGGTGCCTGGGTGGTTCAGTGGGTTAAAACCTCTGCCTTTAGCTCAAGTCATGATCCTGGGGTCCTGGGATCAAGCCCCACATTGGGCTCGCCACTCAGCAGGGAGCCTGCTTCATTTCCTCTCTCTCTGCCTGCCTCTCTGCCTACTTGTGATCTCTGTTTGTCAAATAAATAAATAAATAAATAAATAAATTATATTAAAATAAATAATAAATATATATAATATATACTTTTATATATACATAATATATATAATAAAATAATAAACAAATAATAAATAAATAAAATAAAATCTTTTAAAAAAAATTTTTGTCCAGGTTATAGGGAATCCTGGGAAGTTGCTGGAGAGAGCCAGAATTGGCCTAGTTCAAGGGAACTCCTGACTAAGAACCAGGCAAGATTTACGGCTATCCCGCAAGTGTAACCAAAGACATGGAGCTGATCTAGATGTAGAAGCTTCAGCTTCTCAGAAATACTGTTGCTTGATATTGCATTTCTCCAAAATTCTGTTCTTTCCAGCCTGCTACCTTTCTTTTAGTTATCCTTCAGCTGTCCTTAGTCACAGATATATTCCATGATTGTGCTGTGCTTTAAGTATGTGCTCTGCAGATGACCAATTCTTAAAATTTCTTGAAGACTCATTTTATAGTCCAGTAAGTGGACAGTTTTTATGAAGGTCGCATGACATGCAGGAGTATATTTCCACAAAACAAAACTTTTTAACTGCATTGTTTAAGTCTTTTATATCCCATTTCTTCTCTTCTCAACTCACTGACTGACTGGGGGAAACATATGACCACCCGCATAATACCTAGTAGATTATCTCCTGCTCCCTGAAATTCTTTGATTTCTTCTCTATTAGGTATTCACGTCCAATGTCCAATCTCCCACACCCATTCCTATTCTGCTCTTCCCCATCTCAACAATGGACAACACTTATGTTTCCACTTCACAAACTGGAAAACATGGGGTCATTCTTGACCCCTCTTTGTTTCTTGTATCAAATCCCATAGGCTCTGTTACTGAAATTACACCAGAATCTGACTCATTCTCATGCTCTCTAGTGGTCCAAACCACAATCACCTCTCATGGATTACTGCAACAGCCTATAAACTGGTCTTCCTGTTTACTTGTCCTCCTACAGTCTAAACTCTGCACCACAGCCTGAGTGATCCTTTTAAAACAAAAGTGTAACATGTCACACCGTTGTTCCAAGATATCCATCTCACCACCCTCCGCCAAAAAAAAAAAAAAACCCAAAATCACCACAACGGCCGTCAAGGTCTGCATAATCTGACTCAGTCCTGACTCAGGACTACCTTGCTGCCACAATCTCCTGCCACTTTCTCCATTGCTCACTCCACTTCAATCACAATGGCCTCCTTGCTGTTCCCTGAACACATTAAGCAGAGTCTTGCTCAAGGTTTTTACATCTGCTAATTCCTCTGCTTTGAAAGCTCTTCCCCTATAGCTCCATATTGATTATTCCTTCACTTGCTTTGGGTCTCAACTCCAATTTCACTTTATTTTTAAAAAGCAACCCCTTGGGGTGCCTGGGTGACTCAGCGGGTTAAAGCCTCTGCCTTCGGCTCAGATCATGATCCCAGGGTCCTGGGATTGAACCCCGCATCAGGCTCTCTGCTTAGCGGGGAGCCTGCTTCCTCCTCTCTCTCTCTCTGCCTACTTGTGATCTCTGTCTGTCAAATAAATAAACAAAATCTTTAAATAAATAAAATTAAAAGTGTCCCCTTACCCTTTATTAAAAAATAGTTCCTCCATATGGTTTCTCTTCCTCCCCTTACACTATATTTCATAGTACACATTACCTCCCCAAATTTGTTTCTTTGCTTAGTGCTTAATTACCTATCCTCCACTCCCAAAGATTAGACTAGACAGTAAATTTCAAGAGTGCAGACATTTTTGTCTGTTTTGTTCACCAGTGTGTCCTCAAGTACCTAAAACAGAGTCTGGCATAGCTTGGTTTTCAGTTAATATTGAATAAATGAATGAGTGCAATTTTAGGAACTCTATTATAACAGAATATAGAATTCCTGGTGAGTTAAAATGGTAATGATCACGTAGTAATCCCTTTACCTCTAAAGATACTTCTGACCTTAAATTTACTTTGTCTGAATTAAATATAGCTATGTTGATGTTTGTTTGGTTAATGTTTCTGGGACCTAACTTCTCCCATCGCTTCCATTTACCTTATGGGTTTTTTTTTTAATTTTATTAAAATTTCAGTGTAATGTTAGTTTCAAGTATACAAAGTAGTGATTCAACACTTCCTTATATCACCCAGTGCTCATCATGACAGGTGTATGCCTTAATTCCCATCACCTATTTCACCTATCCCCCCCCATGCCACCCACCTCCTTTCTGTCCATTGACCTTATGTTTTAAAGATCATTTATAAGCAGCTCATACCTAATTTGATATCTTTAGTGCAATCAGAAAAGCTGTTGACTTTTAATCAAATTCAGACCACTTATATTTATCGCCATATTTGTATTTATTTATTATTTTGTGCTTTCTATTTGCAACATTTTTCCTGAATGTCTTCTACTGGTGCTTTCAAGAAGTTTGCTCACCTCCGGTCATTATGCTTTAAGTAACATGTCTTTTCTTCCAGGCTGCTTTTAAGATCTTTCCTTTGAAGTTTCCTCTAGGTTTTATGTTTCCCTATGAAGTATCCCGGCTGTGGATTGGATTTTAGTCATTCTAAAATTACTTATTTTAAAGCCTCCCTTTGCTGATTCTATTCCCTCAAATTCTTCTTATTTTGGTTTTTTTTTCTTTTATATTTCATAATTTTGGATCATCAATGCATATTCACTTAGACTTTACAGGCGGGACTGCTAAGGAATGGGTTGATACTATATCTCTCTAGAAAAACTTTGTGTTGTTTCTGTCAGGCCACCCAGAGAAATTACCAGAAACAAACCAGAGTTTGGAGGGGATGCCACCTTATCATAAATTCTTGGTTTATAGATTACCAAATCATACAGGTAGTATAACAAACCCATGTACACACAGACTTATAATTATGGTGTCATAAAGGAGTCTTTCTACCTCCCAGAACCCAAGTCAAAAAGACCAATAAGCCTTTTTTTCCTCCCCTCTCCCTGTGCTAGTAAGTGGCTTTGTGGCATAGTGTTCATCTGTTTGTATCCCATACCCCCAGTGTATTGTCATTTAGGGTAATTACTTTCAGGATCCTACATATTGGGGGCTGGGGTAGAGTCATTTTTTTTTTCCGTAAGTCCCCTCATTACCAAGACTAGAGATACCATTCTTATTTTCTGCCTGTTGACCATTAACATACATGCCCATTGTTTTCAGAACCAGCACCCACCACCATCGCAAGGCAGACAAAAGTTAACTCCCATATTCAGCTTAGCTTCTCAGGTTCCTCACCATCTTTGATGCCTAGAATTTAACAATCTTGAATATTCTGCTTTGTTATATTTCACCAAGCCAATTCAGCTGTTTTGTTTCAGCCAAGATTTTATTTTATGCAATCTAGTCTGCCATATATTGCTAGAAATTGAAATCCCAGTCACCTCTCTGTAAAATATAATATTCCCCTAGGGTGCCTGGGTGGTGCAGTTGGTTAAGCGTCAAACTCTTTGATTTCAGCTCTGGTCATGATTTCAGGGACATGGAATTGAGCCCCACATTGGGCCATCTGCTTGAGATTCTCTCTCTCCCTCTCCCTCTGCCCCTTCCCCTGCTCACACTGTCTCTAAATAAAGAAATAAATAATAAAATCTCTTTTAAAAATGTAACATAATATTCCTCTTCCCTTTATAATCCTTTGCTACTAAAACTCCAGGCAGCCTTTCACATATAATTTACCATCAGTCTTACTGTGCCTGGAGTTGGTACAGTCTTCCTTGAACTTGATCTGGCTCTGTGCCTGCCTGAGAATTTCTGAGGTTCATTGCAGTCTGGGTCTCTTCTAAACCAACCTTCCTTCCCTTCCTTTCTCTTTTCATGAGTGTCAAACTTTTATTATGGTGTGAAGGCTCTCTCCACCTAATCTGCTTCTTATGCCTTCACCATTCACAGACATTTCCCCCCACAGGTCTCCTGGATGTCCAATTCTGCCTTGACGTCTGCTTCTCAAAGGACTCAAACCAGTACATTTAGTGAAGATGAAGTATGCCTTTTACAATTGTATATCTTTGTATCATAAATTTCATGGTACTTTTGCCTAAATTGCAACAAGCTCTTTGAGATTTCTGTATTTCTATGAAGGTGGCCCAGCACTGTTATTACCCACTAACTAGGACTCCTGTGCTTCAAACTCTGATTTGAAGAAACCACTGCTCTTAAAATACTTGTGACTGGTATGATATTTGTGAGATAATCTTCCTGAATACTTGTCAATCTCATTTCAGAATTTCCAGACTACAGAAACATTCTAGAACCATCTGTGGCTTGGTAAAATAAAAAGTGATTTGGGTAGAACACCTGTCATGTTCTGTCCATTTAAAGAGCTTTGTTATATACACTCCTCCCACAAATTCTCCACATAGCCACTAATTAGGGAAATTTTGATAGGATACAAATATCTCTTTCTTTCAGGAATTTTCTCTGACACACGCAGCCCACTCTCAAAGCAGTTAGGGTTTCTCTTTCACAAATAATCCCTGGAATAATTTCTCTACATGTATTATTTCTTGATCAAATTACAACTTATTACAGAAATTTGATTACAAATTTGGAACTTATGTTGTATTACTTATGATACCCAAATGATCCAACTATATAAACTGGGGTTCAGATAAAAATTCAACTTTTTATGTTTATGCCTTCTCTTTTCATTTAAATTGTTCTTTGAATACAACAAACTCATTTTGTATTTCTTTGTATCCCATGCAACACAGACAGATCATTAAATATTATGAAATACCAGAATAAAACCTAAGAAGGATCTACTTTCTCAGTGAATTCCCACACCCTATACTTACTCAGAAGATTTCTCAAAAATTTAACTAATTTTTTAAAAGAAATATATGGGGATTAAAGTATTTTTACTTAAAATATTCATAGATATCAAAAAATTCTGAAGTATTATTTTTATTTTATAGAAGATTCAAAATTGAATATTTTTATTTTTATGCAAATTGGTTTATATTTGAAATTACTCACAGATGCGAAGATCTTTGGAAAAAAAAGTAACTCAATATCTACTAGTTTGTTAGCAGTTCAGAAATTATATTCAATAAAACGATCATGTAATTCAGTTTATTTCTTCAATTTAAAGCATTTCAAGGTTAAAGTGCCATATTACCTGACTAATCTTCAATTAAAAGAATATATTTTTAATTGAATAAATAAAAAATTCAGTTTCACCAACAGCTCTATTAAATAGTAACACAATACACAAACAGGAAAACAAGATGAAAGGAGTAAGTATTAATTAACCTTTGCTTCTATAATGAAGCAAATATTAGTTGGACTAATTTTAATAGCATAGCACCAAAAAAAGGATTTATGGAGATTTTTTTAATCAACAAAAAAGAAATGATAAAAGGATTATGTGTTGATAGACTCTTTTGGTAGAAATCTCTTCTCTGGGATACTACCTTAATCTTAAATTCAGAAAAACTACTACCAAGATGTTCACAGCAGTCTTATTTATAGCAATTTAATTGACTACAACCTAATTATTAGGTATGGCTTGATATGTTTAGCAAATCACTTAACATGGATGGAATGGAATTTAATCAGAAAAATATGTTAGTTATATTCTAGCCTATAAAATACAATCAGTGCCACATTTGTGGGATGATCTTCCTGAAAATTCGTGGAACCTCTTTTCAGAATTACTAGGCTAAAGATGCATTCTTGAACCTTCTAGGACTTGTTAAAATGGGAAACTGATTTAGACCAGGCACATTTCATGGTCCATCCATGTAGGAAAGTTTTGTTCTATTAAATTCTCAGAGCAGGGAGAATGCAAATCCTCTCTTATCAGAGTAAGATCAAGGTCAGGATTTATTAGTTCACATGGAGTAAAGTAAAAATAATGAAAAAGTGGGAAGAAAATTTGTCAAGTAGGCTGCAGGGAAGTTCTGAAAATTAAATAAATTCTAGTTGTAGTCTAAAGAGTTGAAAGTTCTTCTTCCTTCTTGTCACTTATTTCTCGAACCCTCTGCTAGCTCTTCTCCAGCTAGCAGAAAACAGTAGAGGTAGGGATTTTTGACATTCATTGTGCAGGTACAGGCTGTAAAGTTGGCAAAGTGTGAGAGAGTTCTCTGAACATCACTCTCAAGGGGCAGCCTGTGCTAGAAAACACAGGAGATGGGGAGCGAGGAGCGTTGAGGGCACCATAAAGGAACCAGCTTTAATAAAGGAGAGAATGGGCAAACTCAGAGAAGAAAAGTAGAGGGCTCTATGGAATGTTTATTAGATGCTACCTTGCACTGACACTTGCCTTTTGGTATTAAGACTGATGACCCAGATTGAATAGAGACCAGCTGTTTATTGATTCCTGGTGACATAACATAAGTCAGAAGGTCCTTTTGGATCTGTGCATAACTAAAGATCACATTTTTTGTGCAATTCACTTCTGGAATTTTCAGATTCTCTCCCTGCCATCTGGTCTCCCCACCTAGTGCTTAGCATCAGCTAAAGTTCTTGTGCTGTACAAGGTAATGAGATATGGTGTAATACTTAATCTAACCCCACCCTTACCCTGTCCCACTCTAACTCTACAGGGCTTCAGTAATTAGTACCTAAATCACTGCTTTCGCGAAATGCTGGTGAAGAAATATCTGGAGAAATATCTGGCCTAGGGAGAAGAATGGTGCCCTTTCTGAGGCAGCTGGGTGGCTACGTCGGTTAAGTGTCTGCCTTCAGCTCAGGTCATGATCCTGGAGTCCTGGGATGGAGTCCCACCTTGGACTTCCCACTCCCCAGGGAGCCTGCTTCTCGCCCTCCCTCTGCCTCTCTGCTGCTGCTTGCCCTCTCTGTCTCTCTCAAATAAATAAATAAAATCTTAAAAAAAAAAAAAGAATAGTCAAAAAAGAATGGTCTCCTTTGTGCACGGTAATGGGTAGACTGTCGTCCACACCATTTAAGAGAGTGAAGGTGTTCATTTCTGTGAAGACCTGTGGTCCTCTGGGTATTAAGAATCTCTATCCATGGTCAAAAGACAAACCTACAGCAAATATGATAAATTCAGTATTTCTGAAGTCTCCTTATCATGTGTTCATAACTCAATAGCTAGAAATAACCCTGAGGGACAAAAGGGGCAGGGGAGTAAATGAATTACAAATACCAACAAAACAAAATCCCTACTATTCAAAGACATCATGTTCAGTCAAATAGCATAATGTTTATTTATAAGCATGGTATGTCTTCCCACATAACAGAAGTATTTTCAGACACACCCTTCTGTGTCAGTCCACAGCTCACTTTTATTTTGTGTAATGTCAGGCTACTCAGCCTCATGGTGAGTGCCACTGTGGACACATGGGGGGAGAAGCGAGAACAGGGAAGCCTTCATGAATGTGTATATATCTTTGTTGGCCTATCTAACTAAATGGTTGTTTCTGCCATTTCCCCTTAATTTCCTCTGGGTCTAAAGGTTGGGGAATAGAAGAACAGCAACAGACGTGAATGTGGTTTTCCAGTAGGCGAACTGCCACCTTCTCCTGTTTCCCACTTGAGACAGATGAGGAGCATAAGATAAATACAGCAGAATTGCAGGGAGCTCCTTGAATTTTTTAACTTTTTAAACAAATGACTAAGAATATGAATAAGAAATGAGCAAGAAGACAGAAAACAAATCTTGGAAAAACAGTATGGTTCCACGTACGTGTTATTTTAAAATTCCTTACATAGAAAAAAAAAAAAAAAAGACAGGAAGGAAATACATCCAGATAACATTGGTTTTCTTTGTGTTTTTGGACCCTTAGTGACCTTTATATCGTCTCTTCATTTTTCTGTTTCTTCTAAATTCCCTCTAATGAGCAGGTATTACCCAAAGCATGTAATATATTTAATAAAATGTAACAAGCACTTGTTTCAAAACTAGCCTATGTGGTGATTTCCATAGTTTTTTAAATCGGTATTTTTTTTTAAATATTTTGCTTATTTATTTGTCAGAGAGAAGGAAAGCACAAGCGGTGGCGGGGGCGGAGGGTAGGAGTTGGGGGTGGGCAGCACACAGAACAAGATGGAGAAGCAGACTCCCTGCTGAGCTAAGAGTCTGACTCGGGACTCGATTCCAGGACCCCAGGATCATGACCTGAGCTGAAGGCAGATGCTTAACTGACTGAGCCACCCAGAGTGTGTTTTTAAGGGGAGTGGTAAAAGGAGCATTCTTAATAGCCATTATAAGACTAAATATACAAATGGACAATGCCCAGAACACATGTAAAAACAGAACTCTGACACACAACCTTCAGAAACCTGCCCAGGAAAGCAAGCCCTTCTCTGTAAAACACAACCAGGAAACCCACCCACTGTGAGACTTGCAGGAAGTCAGATAGCTACCTCCAGCAACAATCCAGAAAGCTAAACAATAATTTCTGTAACAATCAGTCCAAAATGGCCAGGAGTCCATTAACTACTGACAGCTTTGCTGACCGCTGTCCCGGCTTCCAATTCAGACCAATCAGGGAAAGCCAAATACGCACCCCTAACCAGTCACACAGGATGCCTACCTTCTGATTATTCTGCCTCCCACTCCTCCAAGCAAGGCATACCCAAACCTTTCCTTTTTTTCCCACTCTAAAGCATTTCCTCTCCTCTGCCTGCCTTTGAGTCTCTGCCAAACACAAGTGATGGTGGTTGACTCCCTTGCTAAAACAGGCCCTCAATAAATAGCCTCTGCTTTTCTCAAAAAAAAAAATAAAAATAAAAATAAAAAATAAAAAATAAATAGCCTCTGCTTTTCTCATCTGATCCATCTTCATTTATTTCCACACCACGAAAGAATAGGAAAAATGCCATGACTGACTTACAGAAGAATTCATAAAATAGCAGAGTAATTTAATTACTGCAAAGTGTGTTTCATGGAATTTATACCTAAATATGACATACAGGGGTGCCTGGGTGGCTCAGCGGGTTAAAGCCTCTGGCTTTGGCTCAGGTCATGATCCCAGGGTCCTGGGATGGAGCCCTGCATCAGTCTCTCTGCTCAGCAGGGAGCCTGCTTCCTCCTCTCTCTCTGCCTGCCTCTCTGCCTACTTGTAATCTCTGTCAAATAAATAAATAAAATCTTTTAAAAAATAGTTTAAGAAATCTCGGGGTGCCTGGGTGGCTCAGTGGGTTAAGCCTCTGCCTTTAGCTCAGGTCATGATCCCAGGGTCCTGGGATTGAGTCCCCGCATCAGGCTCTCTGTTCAGTGGGGAGCCTGCTTCCTCCTCTCTCTCTGCCTGCTTCTCTGCCTACTTGTGGTTTCTGTCTGTCAAATAAATGAATGAAATCTTTATAAATAAATAAATAAATAAATAAACAAACATGACATACAAGGTAATAATCTCAGCCAAGCATTAGGGAGCGCCCCCTTTGAGAATCTGCTCAGCATCTTTTTCTAATCTACCTGCTCAAACATAGTGATCTCCAAGCATTCTTTTTTTTTAATTAATTAAGTAAGTAAGTAAGTAATCTGACACACACACAAAGAGAGAGATCACAAGTAGCCAGAGAGGCAGGCAGAGAGAGAGGAGGAAGCAGGATCCCCACTGAGCAGAAAGCCCAATGCGGGGCTCGATCCCAGGACTCTGAGATCATGACCTGAGCCAAAGGCAGAAGCATAACCCACTGAGCCACCCAGGTGCCCCAAGCGTTCTTAAATCTGTACATCATTAATACATTTTGATGAGCATTCCCAAAATATAAATACCTATTTAAACATTTTATACATGTAGAAAACTTAAACAATTTGAACAATGAAATAAAGTGAAATAAAACTACTTTTTTTTTTTTTAGATTTTATTTATTTATTTGACGGAGAGAAATCACAAATAGGCAGAGAGGCAGGCAGAGAGGAAGGGAAGCAGGCCCCCTGCCGAGCAGAGAGGCCGATGCGGGACCTGATCCCAGAACCCCGAGGGCCTCACACTGTCCATAGCTAATCCCTATGTTGTGAGTATAAATTCTCATGTGGAAAAAGTCTCCTTGATTGTTTTCAAGCCTTATGTGCACTAGTTAGATGATTACCTTGCTATTGTTTCTATGTCCTACATGGCTAACCAGCCACTCATATGAGGGGTAGGGAAATGTTAGCTCTGCTCTGTTCTTGATCTTTGTCCCTGCTTGATCACTGATGTTATTTTATCTGGAGTGTCTTACCAGAGATCTTTATTAGTTCACTTTCCATTGAAAGATAGAGATTCAAGCAAGATATTACCTTCTATAAGACCACCCATATAGTCTATAAAAAGTTTGCAGGAAGCTGAAAATAAGCAAGTGATCAACCATCTACCAACATCCAATCTTTTTGCAGTGAAACTCTCCAAATTAAGGAGGCCAGTGTCAATCAATAAATCAAATATTCATAAAATTATTTCTCACTTTAGATAACATGTTTATAGAATTAGAAGACTAATAGATAAATAGAAGTTCTAATATTTTCCTGCCACATCTCAGTAGATATTTCTGTGGAGACATGATTTGTACATCAGAAATTCTACTATATTGATTCCTTGCGTCTGATCAACGAACAAACAGCTAATTTTTTTTCTTTTGGGGGATTTTTTTTTTTTTGGCATATATAGATGAGGAGGGAAT
Organism: Neogale vison; assembly: GCF_020171115.1. Lineage (NCBI taxonomy): Eukaryota > Metazoa > Chordata > Mammalia > Carnivora > Mustelidae > Neogale > Neogale vison. The sequence goes on from NC_058099.1 coordinate 82,120,293, forward strand.
GAGATGGCATGTGTGCTTACATTTAGTTGCTTAAAGTCACATTACATAAGGGACTGTACATAGCTTTTTGTGACTCTTGGCCTTCTGAGCTAAGGGAGAAAGATGGTCAATCTTAAGAATAAAATCATAGATAGCTCAAATTCTTGTTATTCCACTTTCCCTGCTTTCCTTCTTTGAAAACTGGCAACTCTAGAGTTTGATGCATTTAGAGACTTAGTTCATGTTCAATCAGCACAATTATCTTATCAAAATTATGCATCCAAAGTGGTTTGCAAGTACATTAGTTGAGTTTCACATTACTCAAGAGGAAGTTTCAACCAGATGTACCAATAGGTCTATTTTCAAATTTTCCAAGTACAAACAGTCACTTACCTGAATTTTTCATAGCCATGTTTGCAATTTTCTTTATTACTCATTAGTGATCTGAACTTCCCTTCTTTATGTCTCCTGGGAATGATGGAATTGAAACACCAGCATCTCCACCATTATAGAGTCATTCACAGTACGCCTATCTCTACTGACGACCGAACTTTTTAAAAAACTTTTATCTATTTCTTCCCTGATATATTTGTGAAAGTCCTATTATCATTATCCCCCTCTGCCAACAAACTCCATTTGCTTTTTGGCTATTATCTTTTCCTTGTCACTCATAACTAATGGGGCAGAATCTTGTTTAATTTTTTTCTCATCTATTCTATTCCTGTCATGCTTTTATTTCCCCCTACATATAGATCTTAAAATAAGTCAAAGGAACCAGTTCATTAAAAAATTATTTGAATGCTTCTCACAGCACACAGGCTTTCATTTGGGTGTCAGTTTAAATTCTTCATCTCATTCTTATTCTCCCAACTGGATCTTTCTCCCAGCACAGAATACCAGGAAACTCTTTAAAATTATCATTCTAAAAGTCTGATACGCAGTGTTATGATCTGTAAAGCCAATTTGAATGATGGTCAGTCTTCAGTTAGCCATGGTAACTGGGGAAATATTAGCCTGTTGTAATTAATTGAAAGCCCCTGGAAGGAGCCAGAATTCACAGCTGTTTACCCTCCAACAGACCTGTTCCAAGTGATCTGCGTTTGTGAGAGGTATCCTAAACTTTTCCATCTATTTTCAGTAGGCATGCTAATTAATACACAATAAATTAACTGAAGGGAAGGGTTAGAAACAATAGCCAAAAAAGCAATAGAGAGTACTGACATCAATTCTTAAAAGTGATAACTTCCTGGAAGGTGTGCAGATTGAATGGGAGAGAAAACTGATAGAAGGACCTCAACTTCTAACGCATCCCCCTCTATACCAATTTAATATTTTATAGCAAAACATGTATTTTCTATAGATTAACATGATATATAAGAAAAGGAACCATATGGGACACGTGGTGGCTCATTGGGTTAAGCCTGTGCCTTCAACTCAGGTCATGATCTCAGGGTCCTGGGATTGAGCCCCGCATCGGGCTCTCTGCTCAGCAGGGAGCCTGCTTCCCCTCTCTCTCTGCCTGCCTCTCTGCCTACTTGCAATCTCTCTGTCAAATAAATAAATAAAATCTTTAAAAAAAATTAAAAAAAAAAGAAAAGGAACCATATGAAAAGTAATCACCTGTTTAACTACCTATAGAAACAACTGTAAAAATGAATTAATTAATTGCCTATATAATTAGCTATTTCCAGCAAAACTATGTATATTGTCTAAAGTCATGGTCAAAGCACTATTTGTTTCTCTCAATTAAATACAGCTATAATATATTTAAAATATATTAAATTTATATTTATAATATATGAAATATACTTAAAAATACATTAAAAATATGTTCTTAAGTCAAATACATCTTTTATACATACCGCATATTATGTTTTAGGACTTTTATGGTTGAAGTCTGAACAGGCGGTCATCAGGTTTCCAGATGCTGGTTCTACCACAAATGTTCAGTTCCCACCTCTTCCATCTGAAAAAAAATGAACAGGTTTATCTAGAGCTTCTAAACCAGAGGGTCTGGACTTAGCAGTCCCAGGATGAGTGGATCACTAGGACGAATCACGCAGGAAATTGAAAAGAGGGAGATGACAGTGAAAATGTATAAATGAGGTAGTGATCTTCCAGTACCTTTCCAATCACTTTCCAGGATGCTGGCAGGCAGACTCCTAACCTCCCCCATGTCAGCAAAAAATTGGAGAAACTTAGATGACCCAGCAAGAGTCAGAGAACCTAAAGGTAAGAGTCACTAGTGGCCAAAGCCCCATCATACCCACAGAGCTTATATTGATCTTGACTGCCTTGTTCTCAATATGACCAGCTTAACCAGAGATCACCAGGATTCACCAAGGACAAACAGGAAAGTCCAAGATCAAACAAATAAGAAAAAATTTTTTCTGATAAAAAATAGAGAACACAAATAATTAGAATAAATTTTCAGGACATTATAGAAATTTGTTTCCATAGAACAAGAATAGAAAGCTGTTTTTAAAAAATAAATAGAACTAAATAAATAAATAAATAAATAAAAATAGAACTGTTTACTCTTATAAATTAAAAACATGACAGGGGGAAAAAAGTGAATTATCTAAAACCCTAAACTTTTGTGCTCATTTGCTCAGAAATCAACTAGATGAAATTCTACAAAAATGAAGAAATAAACTAAAAATGAAGAGTTCCTGTCAGATCATTCATTTTTGTCCTGATTTCCATCTATCTATTTATCTAACATCTATCTACTTAGTATTTTATATACTATCTTACAGGAATTATGTTACACTTTCCATACTGTTTTAAACCTCATTTCTCCAGGTGCCCCAGTGGCTCAGTTGGTTGAGCACCCAACTCTTGATGTTGGCTTGGGTCATCATCTCAGGTTCCTGGGATTCCACCCTACACGGGGCTCCCTGTTCACTGGGAAGTCTGTTTGAGGATTTTCTCTCTCTGCCCCTCCCCCACTCTTTCTCTCTCTAAAATAAATAAATCTTTTAAAAAATAATAATAATAAAACATGTAAGTAAAAATTATTTCTCTCGGGGTGCCAGGGTGGCTCAGTTGGTTAAGCAACTGACTCTTAATTTTGGCTCAGATCATGATCTCAGTGTGATGAGATTAAGCTCCACATCAGGATCCATGCTGGGCACGGAGCCTGCTTAGGATTCCCTCTCCCTCTACCCCACTGCTCCCCATCCCCAGCTCATGCACTCCCTCTCAAAAAACAAAAAACTCCTTTCTGTCACAAAACAACTTACCAACTTACCAACATCCTCTCCTGGCAATAAATACAGATTTACAGGTTTTCAGGTTTACACGTTTTCATCCTTATGTTAAGGGTTAACCTGTTAGAGGTTTACCCTTAACATAAGGATGTTACAGGTTTACAGATTTACAGGTTTTCATCCTTATGTTAAACCCTGTCCAGTAAGGCCTTTAAGCATCATTGCATTTTATTAATTCTAATTTCATCTACATACATGAGCAAATTCGAGCAATATACATTATGAAAATGTTTTTAATTGGGCCTCCTGATGGATTTGAATGTTCGGGGGCATGGGGATCACAGCAGTACATCTGCTCTATGACTTCCACAGCACACTCTGTAAACTACAACCTTGCTGGAAAAAACAAGCCCATTAGCAATGGGGTAGGGATAAAAGAACCTCAGTTATGTATGCCATTTACTAATTTATCAAATTCATTGAGGACCTACTACATGTCCAAGCAACATGTGCCTGAAGGCAGTAGGGTCCACAAGACAGTAAGGAACCATGAGCCCCTTAGGCCAGATGAAAGGGGAGGAGAAAGGAAAAAAAGAGCTAAAATAATAACCAAAATGTACCTATGTCAAACTTTCATAACATTTCGTGACATTTCATGAAGGGTCAACCCTGTTTGAGACTTGCCACATAGCTGTCCAGACAGGATACTCCTGTCTGGAGGAGACAGGCATACATTTGGACCATACATACATACATTTGGAGAGGTGCTACTGCTTATCGTAAGGAGATCCCGCACCTCCACGGACTCAAGTCATAATGTCTATAGCTCTTCTGTGAACGTGTTATGGGCAATTCGTATAACTGCTAATATTCTAAAAGGAATTTTTTAAAAAATCCTTCCCCAGATGTCACTATCCCCTTCTTTGGAAAAATTTTACAAAGTAAATTCAGGTGGGGGAGACCATGAGGGGTGAGGGCTGTTTAGAGAAATGCTCTTATTGATAGCTGAGCTTTGGGAAAAAGGTGCGTCGGTCCTGACAACAGTCCCAGGACAAAATGCTTTGCACACCGGTGGCTCAGTTGGTTAAGCAACTGCCTTCGGCTTGGGTTATGATCCTGGAGTCCTGGGATCGAGTCCTCCATCAGGCTCTCTGCTCAGTGGGGAGTCTGTTTCTCTCTCTGGGCCTCCTCTTCTTGAGTTCTCTCTCTCTCTCATTCTCTCTCTCTTCCATTTAAAAAAAATCTTTAAAAAAAAGAGAAAATGGGGCGCCTGGGTGGCTCAGTGGGTTAAGCCGCTGCCTTCAGCTCAGGTCATGATCTCAGGGTCCTGGGATTGAGTCCCGCATCAGGCTCCCTGATCAGCAGGGAGCCTGCTTCCTCCTCTCTCTCTCTGCCTGCCTCTCTGCCTATTTGTGATCTCTCTCTCTCTCTGTGTCAAATAAATAAATAAAATCTTTAAAAAAAAAAGAGAGAAAATGACAAGAATGAAGCCTAAGTCAGAAGCACGTGAACAAAGAGGGAGGCACTCTTGATTCACTCATTTAAAAAAAAAAAAAAAAAAGGGATGCCTGGGTGGCTCAGTTGGTTAAGTGGCTGCCTTCGGCTCAGGTCATGATCCCAGCATCCTGGGATGGAGTCCCACACCAGGCTCCTTGCTCAGCAGGGAGGCTGCTTCTCCCTCTGCCTCTGCCTGCCTCTCTGTCTGCCTGTGCTCGCAGGCTCTCTCCCTCTGTCTCTGACAAATAAATAAATAAAATCTTTAAAAATATAAATAAATAAATAGATAAATAAATAAATTTTTTTTAAAAGTTCTGGCAATTCTGTAAAATCATCCTAAGAATGACAATCTTATCTTGATGAGTGACAAATAACATCTTATGACTTAGAGCAGAAATTTATGTATATTCTTCCAGGATTAAATTGCTCAGGAGAGAGCAGTTGAGAATTTAAAAAATTGCATCTCAGCCCCATGCTCCTTATTAATTAGGTTGCTAGGTTTGACGGCAGGATGCCTTGAAGTTCTTCAGTAACGAAGGGAAAATTACACTGAGGTGCATCAGGAAAAGTGTGGGGCTACTCTGGTGGATGTAAAATAGAAATTAGGAAATGTCATCCAAGCAGTAATTAAAAAAAAAAACAACTGCCTTTTCATTTGAGTTATCTGAGAAAAAGACACTTCGAAGATTACAGCAGTATTTAAAGACTGACTGGTTAGCAGGGTTTGAGAGCAGATATTTGATGATGATCATTTGAGAGCAGTTGAGAGTGAAAATAACTGGCTAATGGAATCTGAGTTCCACGCCCATGTTTCTCTTTTGATCAGTCAGTCAACACATCCCACACCAAGCATTTCATTTATTTAATCTTTACAGACAAACCTATAAGCCAAGTTCAGTACCCCCACTTTAAAGGAAAATGAGGAAAATAAAATTAGGGAAGTTAAATAAGTAATTTATGGAATGGGATAAACTCAAGAAAGAGCCCTTAAATACTACTAACTTTCCCTTCCCTGGCCCTTAACCATACCTGAGGCAGATTCCATAGCTTCCCAGGCATTTTTAGTTATTAAAGAATCTCAGTGTTAAGAAGCCTAATCCAGGGGTGCCTGGGTGGCTCAGTGGGTTAAAGCCTCTGCCTTCCGCTCAGGTCATGATCCCAGGGTCCTGGGATCGAGCCCCACATCAGGCTCTCTGTTCAGTGGGGAGCATGCTTCTCCTCCTCCCCCATACCCGCCTGCCTCTCTGCCTGTTCGTAATCTCTGTCAAATAAATAAATAAAATCTTAAAAAAAAAAAAAAGAAGAAGAAGAAGAAGTGTAATCCAGGGGCACCTGGGTAGCTCCATCAGTTAGGCATCTGCCTTCAGCTCAGGTCATGATCCTGGGATCAAGTCCCACATCAGGCTCCCTGCTCCATGCAGAACCTGCTTCTCCCTCTCCCTCTGCCTGCAGTTCCCCCTGCTTATGCTCTCTTTCTGTCAAATAAATAAATAAAATCTTTTTTAAAAAAAATGTCTAATCCAGGCAGGGCACCTGGGTGGCTCAGTTGGCTAAGTGCCCAACTCTTGGTCTCAGCTCAGGTCACAATCTTGGGGTCATGGGATTAAGAGCCTCATGTGGGGAATCCACACTCAGTGGGGAGTCTGCTCAATAGTCTCTCTTTCTCTCTCCTTCTGCCCTTCCTCTCTCTCTCAAAACAAACAAATAAAATCTTTTTTAAAATATCCAGACCAAATCAAAATGTCAATATCTCAACTTCAAACTCTTGTAATCTCTGAAAAAAAATTTTTTCCACAGAGATCACAGCAATGGTCATTTTACTTTTAACACATTATTTTTAAAAGATTATATTTATTTATTTGTCAAAGAGATGAGCACAAGCAGGGAAGAGTCAGGCAGAGGTAGAGGAAAAAGCAGGCTCCCCGCCAAGCATGGAGCCTGATGTGGGAATCGATCCCAGGACCCTGGAATTATGACCTGAGCTGAAGGTAGCCATTTAACCAACTAAGCCACACAGGCGACCCAACTTTTAACACACTTTAAGTGCAAATTCTAAGTGAAAGAAACCTGGCCAAGGTAGGGAGTTAGGAAAGGACTGAACTGCTTGGCAAACTTTCAGTGCCAACACAGGAATGATGTGGAGAGACACTGGAGACATTTAAGAACACATCACCTCCTGCACTGCTAATCCGAACCCACAATTGTTCAGACATGAGTAAAGAGGGAAGGCAGCATGCTCGCTCTTCTTTTCCTCTGTTTAATCCAGCTCCTCACCTACTCATGGTCACCTCACCTCCTTCATGGTCAAGAGAAGCTAGTAGCACTCCCTCCTTCAGCAATGCAAGATGCTGAAAGGAAAGAAGGCAAAGGGAAAGAAGGTGGCCCCGAAGCTTCTGACATGAAGAAAAGGAGGCCAACAAGCTACTCACTCCTCTGTCTGAGAAAAGGCCCAAGAATTTTGGCATTGGACAGGACATCCAGCCCAAAAAGGGACCTCACCCGCTTAGTCAAACGGCCCTGCCACATCCGGCTGCAGTGACAAAATTGTACAAGTGTCTCCCGTGATGAACCAGCTCTCCCACACCTTGGACCACCACACAGCGACTCAGCTGCTTCAGCTGGCCCACAGGTACAGGCCAGAAATAAAGCCAGAGAAGAAGCAGAGGCTGTTGGCCCGGACTGAGAAGGCGGCTATGGGCAAAGGGGATGTCCCCACTAAGAGGCCGCCTGTCCTTCGAGCTGAGGTTAATACTGTCTTCACCTTGGTGGACAACAAGGAGGCACAGCTGGTTGTGATCGTACATGAGGTGGATCCCACTGAGTTGATGGTCTCCCCGCCTGCCCTGTATCAGCAATGCAGTAGGATATCCCCTACTGCATTATCGAGGGGAAGGCCAGGCTGGGGCATCTGGTCCCCAGGAAGACCTGCATCCTGGTAGCCTTCACACAGGTGAACTCAGAAGACAAAGGAGCTCCAGCTAAGCTGGTGGAATGTACCAGGACCAATGACAATGACAGATATGAGATCTGCTGCCCCTGGGCAGGCGACGTCCCAGGTCTGAAGTCAGTGGCTCACGTTGCCAAGCTGGAAAAGGCAAAGGCTAAAGAACTGGCTGCCAAACTGGGCTGGGCTATTGAAGTTTCTGTACATAAAAGTAATAAAAAGTTCTCTTTAAAAAGAGAGAGAGAGAGAGAGAGAGACAAGTGGAATAAGTGGTAAGGGAATAAAACATTTTTTTTTTCAGTTGATGCTTTTTATGGTTCTCTTTTATGTTTAATGACTTTTGCAAAGCACTCCTCAAATTCTGGCTCCTCCATGATTCACTCTAAATTTTTCCAAGTCCTTTCCAGCAGCCTCCCATTGGACCAATCCTCAGGGCAGGGGATGCAATTCCAGGGTGACCACTTTTACTCCAGATGAATTCCCACCCTCTCTCCGTGCACCTTAGGCAATCTCTTTCTTCAGGGCTGCCTCATCCCAGCAAATACTTCTCTAGGACAGGGTCCTCCCAACAGAGTACACTCTTGGCTATCCTGCCCCGGGTCCACTTGGCTTCTAGGAAACTGGGAATGCTTGTCCAGCAAACAGTTAAAGTAGAGTTCTCTCCCAGGGTACCTGGGTGGCTCAGTCAGCTGAGGGTCTGCCTTTGGCTCAGGTCCTGATCCCAGGGTCCTGGGATGGAGTCCCACATCCAGGCTCTCTGCTCAGTGGGGAATCTGCTTCTCCCTCTCCCTCTGCCTGCTGCTCCCTCTGTGCTTGTGCTCTCTGTCAAACAAGCAAATAAAAATATTTAAAATATATATGTATATTTCTATTCCTGTCTTAGCCTAAGTTTCTGACAAGTAGGGCCACAACCAGAGGCTTGCATGCAAGTTGTTTACATATGGTCATGATCCTAAAGAGCCATAGAGCAGGAGAGGAAGAAAGAAACAGAAGGAGGCAAAGCCAATACAGGTGTGTTTTATCAACTTGGCCCCCAAGAAGGACAAAGATGAGCATCCTATGAGGACAGACTGCAGACCTTGATAAAATGTGTCTCAGAGCTGGGGGTAGAGGAAACTGAGGAAAGTGAAAGCATTTATCTGTTGTCTCTCATCCCCCATTGGCCAAGTGTAGCCCCAGTGGTATTAACTCCCCAGTATTCCAAGCTAAGCACATTGAGGTCAGTGCCATTTTACAGAGAAGCCCTAGGGCCAGTGGGGGAGGTGATGCAGGGTGGGCCTGAGGCCAGGCCTGTCTCTCTGGACTCAACACACTTCCTCTAGGACTCCTTCTCCTTTTCTGGATGTTAAAAGACAAAATCACAACTCTTATGCAAAGATAAAATGAACATTTCTCAAAAATTGTCCTGAACTCATTAGCTAACGGGCGAACAGTTATAATGTTAGAAATAGTTGGAAGGAGAATCCAAAGTTCAGTTATATATTTAAGCCCTTGGGAATCTGGAATGAAAGGAACTTGCAGAATAGATAAAAAACTGGCGTCTTTGGAGGAAAAGAGAGAGGCATCAGACTTGCATCTCTCTGGACAGAAATAATTTGTATCACCATGAATCAATTTTCTAGAATTCACAGGAACAATAGAGTTAAATTATAGTATAAATATATAATATAAACTAAATTATAAAGAGAGATTATCTCTTTATAACTCAAAGAGAGTGAAAGCTGCAGATCCCAGAGAATTACATAACCAAGTAGAGTGTTCTAGACAATGCCCGGCTTCCATTTAAATGACCAGGCCATCTTTTTTGCCCATTTCAAATCTTTCACAACTTTTCTTGACTAGGCCATTATGGGACACTCTAATCTTCATTATCTCATAATGCCCATCAGACACTCTTCTGGGAATTCACTTTTGATCCAATCTGGAGAACTAATGGGTAAATCCCTAAACCAGTGTCCAGACACTACGACCCACAGGCCAAATCTGACCAGTAGATTTTTAGAGATAAAGTTTTAATGGGATACAACCACATTTAACTATTGTCTAGAAAGCCCGTCTCTCTATAATGGTAGAGTTGGATTATTGCTACAACGAGGACCACGTGGCCCCTAAAGCCTAAAATAGTTACCATTTGGTTCTTTGTAGAAAAAGTTTGCCCATCTCTATTCTAGGTCATCAAACAGCAGGACTATGACACATCAATTTTCCTTTCCATCAGACAGCCCTTGCTTTTAATAGTGGTTTTCCAGGATCAAGGCCACGAAGGAAGCACTAGAGAAAAACCTGGCATTTTTCTAATCCTGTTCAGACCCTTCAAAGAATTCTCCCATTCCCTCCCCACATCATTTCATTTTTCTCTTTCACAGACTGGGGGTGGTGGGCAATTTGGACAGAGTTCAAAGACTGCTTTTCCTACTTCCCAATAAAGTCAACAAAGAAATGTCTAGACCTTCCTTACAAAGCACAAGCACTTATCACCCACTGTCTCCAATGCGTGAGCCTTAATTAAAATCCCAAGATCACAGGAAAGGTGATGCTGTAGAACAAGTCTATTCCATAAGTATCCAAAGACAAAACTGCTTGTAAACCATCACGGCTGAGATTCAAATCCAGGTCTGACCCAGTCCCAAACTTGTCCTACTCTTGGGATAGGTGTGACCCATAAGCTTAGAGTCCCTAGCCACTCACTTGCCATCAACACCATCTACTTCCAGAGCCATTTTGCTGCTATTTTAAAAGACAGTGGATGTGGCAAAAGCATTGGGGGTGAGAAAAAATGTTTTAGGCAGAATGTTTGAAATCTCCTTGCTACTTCCCCTGCCATTCAGATAGGGAAGGAAACACGGGTCGGCTTCCACACCAGCCTGGCAGAGGAAATAGACATCTGTCTCAGGACGGTATTTCTTACTCTTGGTAGCAGCCAGGAGTGCTTTCTGATCCAAAAGAAAAAATGTGCCTCAGCTAAGAAATATGAGATTAAAATTCAAGCATATTGAAACTAAACTTTGAATTAAGTTTCTTTCTTTAAAAAGAAAAAAAAAAAAACCTGCTTAACAGCAACAGAAAGAATCTTCATGTTGCTAAAGCACCAGGTAGGATGTTTCTAATTAGCTCTTGGAAGAAAAGCATTCGGCAGCCAATTAGCGGAAGGTGAGGGGTGAACCACACACCACTGAGATGCCACGTCTTCACAAAACCTTTCACCTTACCCTTTCTTTTGCCCACGCTTCTCTGTCGCTTTGGTTCTAACAGGAGAATCAGAGACTCAGGTTGGCAGCTGGTCCTTTGAAGCCACAGATAAGGACTATGAAGCTGAGTGTCAAGACTGTTTCCTAGGCTGACGTCTGGAAACTGGAAATGGTTTCCCTAATTCTCTGTGAAGTTCATTCCTTCAATTGTTTTTACTTTGCAAGGTCAGATGTTAACACTTCCAGCAACCCTGAGGACATCGTGGCCCTCTTTCTTGACGCATCATGAAATAAAATAGTCGATGGATAGCTTCTATCGTTGGTGGGGTGTTGGAAAAAAGCAAAGCTTCTGGCTTCAAATTTGGGTTCAAAGACCAGCTCTGTCATTTTACGAGCCGTGTGATCTGGCACAAACTGTCTCCTGTCTTTGAACTTTCACCTTCTCCTCTGTGAGTTAGGGATAATAGTCACACCCTAATTTTGTTGTGAGATTTAAATAAGAGAGGTTAGGAAAATCTTTGTCCAGGGCCTGATACCCGCTGGGTATTTCAATGCATTCCCTCCTCTCCACTCCCCTCCACTGTACTCTACTCAGCAGTTACCATGCCTCCAAGAAATTTTATGAGTTTTGATATTGCTCCTACCTTAATGTGCTCTCTACTCTCATTCATTTCTCCCGTTTGTTTCCTATCCCATCCCCAGCGCAGATGCATTTGTGTTTCTCTTCAACTTCACTGGTCTCTTCATCCAGTAACACAAAAGGAAACTCAAAGTGGCTGCCTACAACAGAACCCACCACCGTGGTTGGGTGTGTCTTCATAATTGGCCTATAGGTCTTTGGGACTGAAATACCAGAGAGCAGCTCCCAAGACAGAGCTGAAGGAGATTTGTACTGACGGGCACTAGGGAACTGCAGAACAGGGGTCTACAAAGAGAATGCTAGGCTCCCTAAAAGCTATGCACTCTCTCTGTGTTTACCAGACCACCAGCTGCTTTGGTGGAAAATAGTTCCAGAATAAAGCCTTTTGGTATCTTGAATTCAAAAGGAAGAGGCGTTCTCAACAGCATAACAATAGAAAACAAACAAACAAAAAAAAACACCCAGGAAGTCTACAAGCAAATAGTCTAGGTAGGAAAAGATGTGGGCTATTTGTTCTTACTCTGATGGACTTTTTCTTTTTTTTTTTTTTTAAATTAACTTATTTTATTAAAAAAAAAAAACTGGGGTTTTTTAATAGCACTAGTGGGGTATAATTCACATTGATCTTTAAGCTCTTCAATGGACTGACAGTAAGAACTACGTGACTATTTAAAATTGGCTTTTCCACATTTTTCCAAACCAAATAATTTTGCAAATTACATTAGGGTTAGAATTCTGGAAGCCAAGAATGTCTTTATACATAACCCAAAATAAGGCACAGTCTCTGCCCAATATAAATATCACCAAAGATGTCTGCTTTCAACTGCATGAATGGTTTGATGCTATTTTTCCTAGCTATTCCTCTGGAAAGTCCTTATTAACATTACCAAATAACTCCAGTCCAAGAAAGAAGTCAATCAAGATAATCTAAAGTCCAGAAAGCTGGCTCACAGTGATCCAGTACAATCCACAAAGTGTGAGAGCCAAGTAGACCAGAGTAAGATGACACTTCCTAGTTCTTTCCCTTCTGGCATCTGCCTCAAACAGGTTTTCTGCCATTAATAGCTGTCAGCATAGGGACTTCCCAACTGCATCCTACCCAGTGCAATATGTGTCAAAAAGGGAAAATTATTTTCTCATCAATCATGCTACCTTAATACCAAGAATAAACAGATACTCTTTCCAAGTTAAGAGGTAGGAAAAGTCTGCTGGCTCAAGCTGCTAACCAGTTTCTCATTTTTTCCTAAACATTCGTCTTCGGAACACATATTTTATGTTAATGTAAATTTATACAATAATATTTGAATTTCTGTGATGATCATTGCCAGTTGAAAATAAGATTTGCAAGCCTTAAACCACTAAAAATGTTAAGCTATAACTGCATCCGCAGTTCTTAGAAGAATGCCTGGCACACACAAGTCAGTCAGTAAATGCTTGTGGAGTTCAGGACTGTCCACAATAAACAGTAATGAAGCCAAAAAAGAGGATAGGATCAACCTTGGAGAGTGTGGGGAGGGAGATGGGAAGGGAAAGTGTAGGAAGAAATAGGAATAAAAAGGAAAGGAGAGAGGGCCTACAGAGTAACCATGGAAACCAGCAATAAGTAAGGGATGGACAGAGCAAAAAGTGGCAACAAAAAACTGAGCAGGAGAAACCAGAGAGATAGAGAAAAACCTCAAAACACAAGAGTAAACATTAGCCTGGTTTAGGCGAGGGTACAACATTTCCCTTGTTCACCAGCCTTTTTCTACAAGTACAGTCCTCTTACGAAGGAATAGATCCATTTCCAACGTCAACTTTAATTTCTGATCCTGTGTATGAACAAATTTTACATATCCATAATTTGACTCTGAGAGTAGAAAAACAAATAGCAGAAGAGAGCTGATGGCGGAAGAAACATTTTCTCTCGTATTAAGAGTTATATATGATAGATGATAGAGAGATAGATCATAGGTAGAGATGAGGGGAAAAAATACAGAAATGGTTCCTTCTTGACATATTGATTTTACTTTTATAGAAAGTAGCCTGATTAAGGTAGAAGTGTCCTAACAAACAATGTTGTGCCTCCCCCTTTGCAGCCAGGCCCCGCAATCACACAGCACCCCCTGTGCATATTCTACTGCTTAAAGCAGTCTTAAGTTCACCCAAATTCAAAAGAAGAATTAGACTCAGCCTCTCCATGGGGGAACAGAAGGTGACACTATGAAGGAGCCTGGGGAACAAAAGACATGGCTGTAGCCATCTCTGGAAAGTACCATCTGCCTCAATGACTGACTGAAGCTCCAGGAAGGGCAAAGGTCTGGAGTCCTTGTGTCCTCTCCAGGCTCTAGCCCCACTAACTTTAACTGGCAGCACTCCTGACACCCAGAGGAAGAATTCTTCAACCACTGCAGTCTTCCCTGCTCAGCTGGAGTTGCTCTCTTCGATACCATCAGTTCAATTCCTCGATCACTCAGTTGCCTCACCAGAGGGGAAACAAAAACAAAAACAAAAACAAAAACACTTCCTCTTTCATGGTCAGGCCTTGTGAAAGAGAAATACTGTCAAAGACTGAGACTCCTTCTTGTGACCTTAAGAACTTAAACTCTTTCCCAGTCCCAACCCAGACAGAATTGGGCCCTCCTTCCCTTAACAACCTCAGCTTCTCCTAGTTCTTCTCAAACTGTGCTATGAAGCACACTTTTTTTTTTTTTTTTTTTTTGAGAGAGATCACAAGTAGACAGAGAGGCAGGCAGAGAGAGGGGGACAAAAGCAGGCTCCCTGCTGAGCAGAAAGCCCAATGTGGGGCTCCATCCCAGGACCCTGAGATCATGACCTGAGCTGAAGGCAGAGGCTTACCCCACTGAGCCACCCAGGAGCCCCTGAAGCACACTTTGACTTGTCTCTCAGTGAACCTCCCAATGAGCTCTTGAAAATAAGGTTGGTGTCTTGTTCCAACTTTGCATATCCAGGCCTAACCCTAACTAAACACTTTGGTATTTTTTTTTTTAAGATTTTATTTATTTATTTGACAGACAGTGATCACAAGTAGGCAGAGAGGCAGGAAGAGAGAGAGAGAAAAGGAAGCAGACTCCCTGCAGAGCAGACAGCCCGATGTGGGGCTCAATCCCAGGACCCTGGGATCATGACAGAGGCTTTAACCCACTGAGCCACCCAGGCGCCCCACCACTTTGGTCTTAAAAGCCATATGCTGTCATGTAAAAAGTCAGGTCTTGCAGACAGAAAACCTGGATTCCTAGCCTTGTTCTTCAACACATCAGGACATACTGGCCCATTCAGTCAACTTCTCTGAGGCTTGGGTATTCTCTCATTAGCATAGGGATATGACTACCTGACCACCTACATCTCGCAACAGTAATTCTGAGAGTCAACTGAGATGATACGCTATAAAATTACAAGGCATCATTTTCCAATATTAGTTTCTAAATAAATATAGATCTCTACCCCTTATTGCCAAAGCTTATAAAATTTCAGTACAGTACTAAATATTCTCTTCACTCCATCAGCCAAACTAGACTTACACACTGTTGACTTTAAGTGCTTAGGGTCATAAATCCAAGCTACACAAAAACTCTTAAAAATGAATTTTAATAAAGCAATCAAGAATTTAAAACAGATATAAAAGTGGTTCGCTCGGCAGAATATTTCCTTCAAAACAGGGAAAAGAAATTCCTAAATAGATAAAGGGCTTCTTTTTTTTTTTTTTTTTTTAAGATTTTATCTATTTATTTGACAGAGAGATAATGAGAGAGGGAACACGAGCAGGGAGAGAGGGAGGAGAACCAAGCAGGCAGCCCAATGTGGGACTCTATCCCAGGACCCCAGGATCATGACCTGAGCCAAAGCCAGATTCTTAACCACTGAGCTACCTAGGCACACCAGAAAAAGGATTTCTAAGGAGCACAGAAGAAACAAAAAGGGTACAGTGGATCACTATGAACTCACTAAAGAAATACGCAGCATTTTCCCCAAGATTTTTCTGGCATTTTGTATTTAGAAATAGTCTTCTTAAGAGTACTTATCAAAAAAACACATCATCGGCCGTCACTCATTGTATACTACACTTTTTCAGAGAAATTAAATAATCTGTCTGCAAGTCAATGAATATTTGCTACTTCAAAAGCAATAAAATTAAATCATGCTGATACCTACTCCCTCTTCCTCCAGTCCTCAAATTGTATTACTTAACAAAGCAAATACTTAAATATCAGAAAAATTGTGAGGTTACTGCATTTAACACAAAGAGAAAAAAATTCTTAATATTCTACACTAGCACAGACCTGGTATGGTTTTTCTCTCAAAGAGTGTGCTAGTCAAAAATGTAAGCAAATGTAAGCATGAAGAGTCAAATACAACTTTTGTATTCATTATCCCTAATGGATAGAGATAGTGGTCATGAAATTAACAAAATATAACTTTAGAAAATTGAGATTAACTAAGATTTATGGTGTGTAATCAGTTTTCACACAGGAAGGTTTCCAACCAATCTTAATTCCATCAAGGGGTGTTACTCTACTCACACTGACATGCATCTGAGCCTATAAGGAAACAAATTGAGGAACAAGATTTCTAAGGTTGATATGGACCAAGAGTCCCTAGTCCTCACAAGGAAATAAGATATGTAGAATATCTACAGATGATTCGGGGAGTTAGGTAGGCCTGGAAACCATGACCTGAGTTATTCATATTCCCCATGCCAGCTCCTTCCAGCCACTCCTTGGGTCTGTCTTGCAAAGTCTCTAGCCCTTCTTCTGGCTTACTTGTCCATCTTTCTCACAAGTGATTCTGGCACCATAATACCCTGATATTCTCTGAGTTCACATGTACAGTTTTGACTCTCTCTGGGACCATAAAGGGCCAAAGGGCAATGAACTTCATCACAATGCCCAAGGAGGAAACTGAATCCTGTTTACAAAGCTCTGTGAGGGCAGGAGTCACTTTAGCAAGGGAGAATATGGACACTTCTCAATTTCCTCTAGAAGTAGAAACTAAAGTCCTGAAAATAAAATTAATGTCTACTGCTGGCAATACAAGTGAAGAGACCATGAGGCGGACCACTATAAATAGCTGGTCCTTAGCCAGAAAAATAGAGATTTAAAAAAAAAAAAGCCCATGGGGTAGGTCGATTGCATTACTCTAACAGCCCTAGATCCTTGCCCTTTGCCAGATAACTGTGCAAGGCTTTCCACTGTGGTCAGAGTGCTCTGTCCTGGCCCTCCACTCTGGCCTTGGCCACAGGACTTATTTGGACCAGGAAAATGAAGTACAGAGTTGCCAGACTTAGCAAATAAAAAAATACAGGATGTCCAAGTTGAAAGTAAGTGTGCCAGTTTCAAGCCTCAGGCTCAAGAGTTCTTGCAAATTTCTACTCACTTTGGTGCCTTTACCTGCCTGAGCTAGGCGTAGAGATATAGAGGGAGAAGAAATATAGGGAGCAGAGCCAGCTCTCTCCCCCATCACTCCAGCCGAGGTCATCCTCCAACAGCCAGCACTCAACCAACTCCCATTCAAGATGAGTGAGCCCAACCAGATCAGCAGAACCATCAGGTCAATCCTCAAGAGAACCCTCTGAAGCATCAACAACAGACACGGATTCTCTGTTCACGAGGTCAGTGAGCTTGTGGTTGTTTGTAATGCAGCATGATTACATTAGGGGACAGCCATCGTAGCCCATAAAGGGAGGAAGTACTGTGCTATGGCAGGATCTGTAAACTTGCTGATTGGGGGTTGTGATTAGTTACTAGAGCTGACCAGGGAGTTCCCTCTAAATGCCAAAGAATAGGCACCTCTTTCTCCCCACCCCATTCTGTATATTGAAACACTAGAGAAAAAACATTTAATTTCTATTCCTCTGCTCACAGAAATGAGCTGAGACCCCTTCCCACCTGTCCATTACCCCCTCCAGTAAAACCGTGGCATTGTCTAGGGCAATATAAATATAAATAAAAAGAACTGACCCCAGCAGGCTTATTCTTCTGTTGCTGTTGACGGTGGCAGGTCCAAATTGTGTACCTGCTATCCCTAGGAAGGGGCAGGTAAGAGGCACATATCTAGCTCATTAGAGTTACTTCGGATAATATGCGCAGCTGTGTGTTCGAACTGAATTCTTCCAGCCTCTGTTTCAACAGGGGTGACACGAAGGATGTCATGTGTCAATGTGGGAGCAAGGCGTAAGACCTGCGGCTTCATACAGAACCATTTGGAAAGTTCTCAAAAACTTGTCTCACGAATCTTGAAGCTTTCAGTCAGATCAAAAATATAAAAGGAGATCAGAGAGAGATCAGAGGTGGCTCAGTGGGTTAAGCCTCTGCCTTCAGCTCAGGTCATGGTCTCAAGGTCCTGGGATTGAGCCCTGCACTGGGCTCTCTGCTCAGCACCCCTCTCCCCACATGCCCCTCTGCTACTTGTGATCTCTCTCTGTCAAATAAGTGAATAAAATCTTAAAAAAAAAAAAAAGGAGATCAGAGAGGGTGGAAAAAGGAAATAAGCAAAGTGGTTTTTTCCTTTTCTTTTTTTCTTTTCTTTCATGCAAGAAGTGCTACTGTCTTATGAACCCCCATCTTCCTCTACCGGGACAACGATGGGGTACCAACTTCTACCCTCAAGGATATAGAGTAATAGGCTGGAAGATAGAGTTTCAAGGACAGTTGCTGAAAATTTTGAAGTGTAATGTATACACCAAGGACTAGTTTCCAACGCTAAGAAGGCCAGGATGGAGTGTTACCTAAGCTCCGCCTTCTCCAAGGACAATGTGTCCAGGGAGCAAAGAGCCCCCTCCCTCTTGGTGCTGCAGGCAGGAAATTGCTCTCTGGTGGGTCAGCCTACATCCTCAGGGCTGGCTGGGCAAAGGATCCTGGCAGCAGATGGTAGCGGTACCCAAAAGAGATCCAGCTCATCTCGTCTACCCAGGGTGAGAACATCTCAGCAGAAGGAGTTGACTGGGGACCCACCAGCTAAGGGAGAAGCTACAAAAGGCCAACCCAAATGCAGGTGAATCCACACAGGTAATGGGAGCAGGAGGAAAAGCTCAGCAGAGTACCTCAAAGAGCCCAAAAAGGCAGCCACAAAAAAAAACAGAAAAGTTCTGTTTTAATCATCAGCAACTTGACTAGAGATGGTAGCTTCAGGCCCATCTCCATCCCTCTGCCACTATGTTGGCAAGGACGTGGCAGGTAGTACACAGGGAGAAGCGCACAGGGAGAAGATGAAGAGCAGGGACAGCAAGGCGAGCAGGGAGTGCGTGAAGAGGAAGAGAGATGAAGAGGGAGGAGGGTGAAGGGGTTGGTGGGGACCGGAAGTGAGAGCGAGCAGGAGGCAGGGGAGTGAGGGGTGAGGAGGGAAGGGTGTGAAGGTGAAGAGGGAGGGGTGAAGGGAGGGGCTGAATAGGGGGGTAAGGAGGAACAGGAGTGAGCAGGGAGGGGAAGGAAGCAGGGGCACAAGGAGGGAGGGGTTATGAGGGAGAGGAAGGAGGAGGAAGGGGAGGGGAGAAAAGAAAGGACAGGAGTGAGGAGGGAGGGTGGAGGCAGGGGAGTGAGGAGGAGAGGGGATGGGAGTGAGAGGAAAAGGAGGGGAAGGAAGAGAATGAGGGGAGGGGGAAAAAGGCGAGAACAGTGAGGCCGGAGTGGGGGTGAACACGGAGGGGTGGAGACAAGAGGACCATGCCGGAAACAGGTCAGAGCTGAAGGCAGTCAGACAACTGGTTGCTGTCACATTCAAAGTTTGGATTAACATCTGCACCATGACCTTCTAATTACTGAATGGAGATTGTGCTTGCAACCTAAAGTGACCTTGGAGTATCTTTTATGTAAGACTGGAGGCAAAAGCAGAAAGACCTGCCAGCATTGACATCCTGGGCAGGAGACAATTAATCCCACTGAATCAAGCTCACAGGTTTGTTGGGGGAAAGACCGTAAGGCACTGTTTTGTTTATGTCACAGATGCTGCTTGGTAAACTCACCAGTTACATATTGTTAAAGCTGTGTTTTCTACTCTTACGGATTTACACACACTTTTTCCAGCATCTTGCCCACACTGAGGAGAAAGGGGAGGTTCTTTTGCTTTCAGTCACAGGGTCTGGGCTGTGATCAGAAAGAGCCTGTAGAAGATGAGAACTGTTGAGGTCCAAAATGTACATGGTGGACGGTAAGGGCCAGGGGAGGGCTCACGCCTCCATCCGGGTTTCCATTGACCATGTGGACAGAATGAGCTGTGTCTGCTCTGGCCACGTACCTCCAAAGACCTCTCTCCTGCTGTGTCTTCCACAATCCACCTTTTCTGCTGTGTCGCCAGGATCTGAGGAGAAACCCTTTACCCAGCCTCTCAAATTTCATCTCCATCTATTTTTATAAGATATACCTACTACAAGAATTCTGTTGAATACCCAAAATCCAGTTCTATTGAGAAAGTAGAGATGAAAATGAGTGTCCAGATTTAGAGACTGTGATTAAACTACAGGCCCTTGTAGTTATAGAACATTCCCTGGGGGTTAAAACAAATGGCCAGAAAATAATAATAATAATTAAAACGTTAGAATAGAAAGAGAAGAATCACTGTGTTCACTTATTTTTGAAGTACTGAGCTCTATCCTTTAACATACACAAAATGATCCTAGGTTAGTATTTTAAAACAGCAATGGCAAGCTTGGCCATGGGGCTGGTGAGGCTCATTCTTAGCCAGTTGATTTTGAAGGTCAAGTATGACTTGACATTCTCGCATCACCTCCTGGGGCTTTGCAAGCCCAAGCCTGTGGACAGATCAGAGTCTTCCTGACAGAGTTCCCCTCCTTGCTTCAGATCAAGGCTAACAGAGAGCAGAGGGGAGGTGAGCGAACTTGCTAGAACACAGAGGGTTCCTTCTGCCTGCTACAAACTAAGCTCTCTGAAAAGCAGAGGAGATGCCAGGGAGGCCTTCAGAGCATGCCAGAAAAAGAAGAAGAAGATGAAGCAGCAGCAGCAGCAGCAGCAGCAGCAGCAGCAGCAGTGGCTACGGCAATTTAGTTAATCTTAGAAAAGCAAGAAGAACAGAGACCCTCCAGGGGAAAACACGAGAAGGGCTGATGGCTTGGGGAGGAGAGAGACCTGGACTAGCTCAGCATAGAAATATTCAGTCCCTGCAGATGTCTCTGCTCCCCCAGACGGCTCATCTCATGCCTCCCCAATCCATCCCACGTATCTTCAAGTTTGCAGAAACACAGGCTGTTCTCCATGCAACCACGAGTGTGGAAGATCTGTAATCTACTTCAATTCCACAAGACGTTACTAAGCATGTACTCTGTACGAGGTACTGTGTGCAAAGTGATATGGAGGCAGCGATAATGAACAAAACATGAGTCCTGCCCTCAGGGAGCTTTGGGTCAAAGTGAGAAATGGACATAAATAAAAAAGATAAATACCAGATGGTTTTTTGTGCATGCTACAATATGAAACACACCAAGAAGGGCAAGATGAAATCTAGCTCCAGACAATACTGGGGAGAAAGGGAGGGCTTGTAGAAGTAGCAGCCTCTGAGATGGGCACTGAAGGGTGTGAAGTATTTCAGAAGGTGGAGAGAGAGGGAGGCAGGAGGAGAGAGCACATCAGATTGCTTGAGTTTAAAATAACCAGCATTTCCAATCTGCATTGGACTAACCCATTCTAAGAAGCCAAATGGACAGACTGCCTGAAGATCGTGGTGTTGGGGTGGGAGGCAAGAAACACAGTGTGTTGTCCCTGGGGTTACAGGATAAGAACAGAGCAGAGACTCAGGCCCCGGAACCTCTTCACCCTTACAAATGCCAGCTGTTCTGGATAACAGCCCTTTTTCGGCAGGTGATGAGTTGATCCCACGCCATCCTGCCCAGTTTCCCAGTGGTGCTCCATCTACTACAACAGCAGGAGCTAGCTACTAGAAAGCCCCGTGACAGCTCACGAGGTTAATGACCTAAATTTGCAACCACTCGCCTTCATCAGTTTCCCCTGCCCTCCATGTTTTTCTCCCTTTACTGCAGTTTTCCGACAGCGTCTGTCAGCAATCTCCCCATAACCCCAGTTTATCATTCTGCTGCGGTTCGGGACAAGCTTTGGGGCCACTTCAGTTTGACCAGGGCCTGGCTTTGTTCCTCCCGCCCCAGCAGGCGTGCAGTCAAATTTCACACGAGATTATGCTCAGCTCAAAAAACAGGGCGGGGCCTCAAAGGTGAAGCAAGAGCTGCTACCAGCCTGCCCGAAGGTCTCCTCATTGCCAGCGGAGGAATGGAACCGAGGAACCACACTCCATCATTCATCTCGATTTCTGTGTCCTAAGGTGACCACTGCAGATGATACAACGCACGATTTGGAATTTGCTCCACAGTGGAATTCAAACTGCACGGGCTATCAAAACTCCTGTGAACGGTCACCTGAGAAGGGGTATATGTTCATCCCCTTGCTTTGGACGGAAATGTGGGATGTTTTAGGAAACCACTGATCTAAGGTCAGAGACCGACAAAAAATCTGAAAACTACCAGTGTCCCCTGTGAGCACGATGATCCAGGCCACCTGCTCAGTCGTAGAGAATATCACGGATATTCTAATATCACGGATACCGCCCCCATTGTATACTCTCCCTCTTTCTGTCTGGATGGTCTGAAAAGAACATGTGAATTTCTTTGTGGGGGGTTCCAGCCGGATCATTCCAGAAAAATTCTCCGGAAATTGCCACCTTCCAGCCAATAACTATAAACCGAAAACAGTTCCTAGTAAGGAGGGCGTGAAGGAAGCTTCGCTTACCTCTGCCTCGGTTTCCTTCTTTGTGCAGTGGTGATAAAAGCGGTGCCCCCTCTAGAGGTCCCGTGAGGAATAAATGAGTTAAGACCAGTAGAATGCTAAGAAACCCTGTGTGGCACATAAAAAATGCTCAGTGAACGGGAACAGACGATGAATGAGGAGGAAGCCAGCCAGCCATCTGTCTGGGGCAGCCCTCGACTGGGAATTCTACTGAGCGCGCGGCAGAAATGGCCGGCCTGAGCCATGGCGCGGTGGAGGCAGAGTGGAACCCAATTCCCACCTCTCTGCTGCAAAGCATAAACCACACACCGGGAGAGAAGGGGAGGCTTCTCAAAAAAGAATTTCTTTGGCGTCTTGGCTTCAGCTTGGCTTCACAGCCCCAATCACCCCTTGGAGCCACCATAGTCTCAGCTACCGGTGTGGTCATGTGGTTTTTTAAAAGACCGCACGTCCCACCAATCGTCTCCTCCGCTTAACCCGCCCCTCAGGGTTGCGCATGCTCCTGGGCTCGGATAGCTGTCGATAAAGAGACGCCGGAAGTTGGGAGATGAGGCGGGTCAGTCGACTTGCGCACTTGCGCACGTGAACAGAATGAGCCCCCGGAGCCTTTCGCTTTTCCTTTTCTGCGATAAGGGAACACACAGCAAGCCCGCTCTGTAAAAGAAAAGGCCATATTCTGAAAGTCTTCGTGGGGATATGATAGGTTTCATTCCCTCTTCTCTGAGTTTCTAGAAACTTCCGCCCCAGATCTGAAGATGAAAACGTGTCATGGGGAGGAGAGAAGGCGGCTCACCTGTGGGGCCTCCCCGACGCAGCCAGCTCTGCTCAGTTGTTTTCGGTCAGGTAATTCAACTGAACTCACAGCACATAATTCGAAATCTTCAGATTTGCATGCTAACTAATGTTCCTACTTTCTTAAGCGAATCTGGCTTTTAGCTATTTTACAGAACACGCGTGATAAATCTTTTTTTTTTTTAAAGATTTTATTTATTTGACAGACAGAGATCACAAGTAGGCAGAGAGGCAGGCAGAGAGGAGGAAGCAGGCTCCCCGCAGAGCAGAGAGCCCGATGTGGGGCTTGATCCCAGGACCCTGAGATCATGACCTGAGCTGAAGGCAGCGGCTTAACCCACTGAGCCACCCAGGCGCCCCCCTTTTTTTTTTTTTAAATGGACTAAGTCTGCAGGGGAACCTCTGGGGAAGGTGTTACTCTTGGCTCCTGACTTCAGGTACAAAGCTCTGTCGCTTCCATTGCCCTGTTCTCCACGCCAACAGGTCTCAGTCGTTCAGGCAGGAAGCAAACAGAAGGCAGAACAGAAAGTATTTACCAGGGCTCATGGGTAGGGTTCCCTGGGGCAAAAGGATGCAGGCCGGAAGCACCTGGCCTGTGGTTAGGTGGAGTGGGCTGGTCATTTCTGAAGCAGAGGGAGGAGTGGTTTGAATGTTTCTCTTGTCTGCCTCCTCCAGCATATCTCCAAAGATAGATGGAGACAGGAGATGAGCCAGCATCTCAGTGGCAAGACAGGAAAGCAAAGCAACACATCCAAAGTGAATCCAAGTCGGGGGGGGGGGGTCTCTGCTGCGTTCCTCCAAGTGGGGAGCACTACAGTTCAGCAGCCAACAGGGTGAACCCAGAAACCAGGCAAGGGAAATCCCCACTGCAGACATCCCATGGAGTCTTGGAGAAAGAAGTCTCCAGGGGGCTCTGACCGTGTTAGAGTTCAAAGTATAAACCCTCAAATGAGGCGGCCTTGGAGGGGGACCCCTGGAAAGGGGGCATCCTGCTTCCCAGAGCCAGAGTGAGGGGAATGAGTATCTGGGCCCAAAACAGCTCACAGGTCTAAGAGTTGTCTATTCATATATCGTCCGTATCTACATATGATTTTCTCTCCGCTGATTGGGTATCTTTCCATAAACTTGCATTTAGAGCACTGATAGACTTTCCAGCCCAGCCTGTCTTGAGAAGATAATCCCAGGGAATGGGAGAGAAGATAATAAACCTGAGAGCCAAACGGAACCGTTCACTTGCCCAGGCATAAACCAGTGGAGACGGTGCTTGGCACTCTGTGAACTCTGATTTCCTTGCTTGATGTGTGACCTTGGACACTTGCCAGAGCCCTTCCTCCCCAGCAAGTGGCAGCTGGGGCTGCAAATGGAACTGTAGCTACAAAGCTGGTGAGTTATGTAATTCCTCACAAAAAGTGGACTTCTCCGTGGAATCGTGGGTGACCACGAACACGGTTTTTTGTGTTTGTTTTTTTCTAAGAATTCATAACAAAAGACAGACGAGATGAAAAGCTGTTTTTCCCTTCTAGGCGCTCTATTTATTTCTGTTATTAGAGGTTTAAAGCTGTTGGATATGAAGGCCAGCCTGCTTTAAAAGCTGGAGGTCTTGCCTTGAGGATCATAAAGTTAGTTCCAGCCTTCTGTGGTATCGTAGCTACAGTGGAAGAGGGGAGAATGCCTAGAGTTGGGACTTTTTAAATGACATTAAAAATATAAAAGTATAAGCTTTATGAAGTATACAAGGTATGAATTCTAAAGTATGAGGGGAGGGGAAATTAAACTATGATAAAAAGTAACAGGAAGAAATGGGAAGTCTTGATCTGGTACAGGCTGGCCATCATTTTAATTCCTTTCCTATGCTTCTGGGTAACATTGCCTTACTGTTCCTTCCTATTATTCGTCATTACTGTTAATGTCAAAGCAGTATATGTATTGGAAAAACAATATTACGTGGATGAAATTCCATCTATTTTATTTAGATCCAACATGGGTCTGTGAGCTGGTTTTCTCACTTTGGGTAATAGAAAGATGATGTGAACACTGGAAGTAATTTGGGCACAGTGTTATAAATGTGTAAGGAAATGTTGCCGTTTAAAAGTATCTAGATATTCAGCAAATTATTAGGTGGACCCACCTCTTATTCTGCTTATTTTGTAAAGGGATCAGTCTTTTTGTAGAGGCACTGTTGTGTTAAATATATCCGAGTTTTCACATATCAAGATTTCCTACAGCAAAGCAGGACTGTGTTTTATCATCTTATTACTTCTGATTGGCTGGATTTTTTTTTAAGAGTCTTGTATAATTCGTATTGCGAGTGTAAAACTAAGTATACGGGGCCTGACTCTCTACGTGGGAAGAGAATAAATTAGAAGCCACTGGGGTACAATTTGGTATGTTAACTCACCCCTGATCTCAATTTTAGCCTGATGGAATGAAGACACAGCTGGGTGGAGAGAGGAATGGTCTCCTGCCAGTCAGCATAGATGCTGAGTCAGGAGAGAGAGGGACCACTTGCTCCCAGGTGGGTAATAACGTAGGCAGAGGGTAAAGATTTCTCCAGCTCACACACAGCCACACAGACACTCAGGCACACCAGACTGATTGCATCACTTATGATATAGATTTACTTGTAGATAACAAAGATCCAAAATAATGGGTATTTTAAGAAACCAATTTGCTTCTCATGTGTAAATGCATAATTCAAAACTGTCTGGCAGCTCCCCATTTATCGGGACTCAGGATGCTTCTAGACCATCCTTCCACCCCTGGGAAGTGGCTATCACCCTTACAGTCCAGTATGGGGGACCAGAACTCATTCCATTTTCCAGGAAGTATTCTAGGAGAATGCCTGTGGAAGGAACTGCAGATCATTGTCTAATATCTAATCTCCCTTTCTGAGTTCTAGAAGCCTCATAGTTGTCGAATAAGAAGTCCATCCCTAGTCCTGTGGCAGCTCTGACTTCAGGCTACAGGGCGGTGAGGAAAGGAGGTATGGGAGAGGTCCCGGTTGTGTCATGAAAGGCAGCAGCAGTATACCATCTTTTAGCCCTTTTTCTCCATTTTGGATAATGAAGTCAGAGGTCACTGGGACACAGTGGTGCCACTACCCCCTTGCCCTGTCCATTCAGATTTTTACATGAGACGGAAATAAACTTCTGTCTTATTAGCCTCTGTCATTTCAGTCTCTGATAAATGCTGATGACGGGAAAGCCTACCTAATACACCTATCTTAAGGGAAATTTCATGGAGGGATAAAGGTATTTTAATTACTCAGGTCCAGTGGTAAGCCCCAAAGCCTCATCACTGGCCTTTGGCATTGGCACATTGAAAACCATTTTTCCAGCATTCCCAGTCTTCCAGATCGTGCTCTAGGGCATTAGGGCAATGCAAGATGAAATGTGGCCTGCTCCTTCCCTCAAGTAACTTAGTATCAAATTGAGGACAGAATAAAGAGAGCAAATATTATTGGATGCCAATCATATGCAGGCACTGCTGTAGTTGTTGGCACATGTCATGTATTCCTTAACCTGCCCCTCATGAAATTTTTGTGGAGTCCTCATAGTAGAGATGTGGACCCCAAAGCCGAGGAATGTGGCCTGTGCCCAGAGCTGCACTTAGAACTAGCAGTGGGATTGCAATTTAAGGTTTAGGTTTCTGACTCAGGAGCCAAGCCTTCATGAGGCTGCTTCACAGACATGTATCTGAAAGGCGAGAATGCCATCTCCATGTGACAAGGGCCAAGCCCTTCAGATGCCTCAGCTGACTCTTCTAGGGAAGTCACCCCCCTTCATAGTTTCCCCAGGGTCACTATGGGACTATGAATAACCACAGGCTTTTTCTTCCCCTTCTTATTATAAGGAAGAGTAAACCCACCTCAGGGCACCACACCTACCAAAGTGTCACTTTATGGTTCTTATCACTATGACTGCAATCTGTATTTTCTTTTCTCATTGAAAAACAAAAAATGTTCACCAGACAACTCCCTTTCTGACCCTTGCTTTTGCCTCCTTATCTACTTTGGACTCCAGGTTCTTCCACTCTGAACATTTCTCTCTCCATATTCCACATACATAAAATAGCACTTGGAACCTGTGTCCCCCTTCATTCAAGGGCTTATTATGCCTAACTGACCCTAAAGCATATAGCCTGTCCAGACATTTATAGAATTATATCGTCTCTTAAATCATGTCACACCTTTTGCTAAAAAATACCCAGCTCTTAAATCATTTGCAGAGGTAAGCCAAGGTTCAGAGTCCTAGACAACCGTAAAGTCTGAATGGGATGAAAATTTCAAAATCACTTGAAGAATTTATATGTGCTCAAATTATAATATCAACTCTGAATGATCACCTAACACATGGGTAAGGCCTGGCTTGCCTACCCATTTTGAGAGTAGTAAGAAAAGATGACAAGCCTCTCTTACATACTAGGAGAACTCATTCCAGAGAATTATCTGAATTCAACCCAGCAGAGATCTTTGCCAGCATTAGCTTTGAAGGAAGGGGCTGTGGTCCCTTATATTATTTATAGTAATGGAACACTAGCTGATGAAACTAAAACCCCCCAGATCTTATAAAATAAAATAAAAGCTTATTTCTTTTTTTTATATTTTTATATTTATATATTTATATATATTTTATATATTTATTTGAGAGAGAGAGTGAATGAGAAGAGTAGGGGGGAGTGGCAGAGGGAGAAGCAGACTCCCCACCAAGCAGGGAGCCTGATGCAGGGCTCTGTCCAGGAACTCCAGGGTCATGAGCTGAGCTGAAGGCAGATGCTCAACCGACTGAGCCACACAGGCGTCCTGAGCTGAAGGCAGATGCTCAACCGACTGAGCCACACAGGCGTCCCAGTAAAAGCTTATTTCTTGCTCACAGCATTATCCCATTGGGTTTTCAGTGGCCAGCCTTCAGTGAGATGATTTGGGGACCCAGGCTCCTACCATCCACTTGGCTCCTCAGAATAGTTCCTCTACATTTGGCCCAAAGACAAGGGAATTGACGAAGTATGAGATATTGTGCTGCTGTTTTATGGTCAAGTCTGGACATCACAATGTATCCACAAGGATCCATTATCCCGAATTCAGACTCTAAGACCCAAACCTAATTGTGGGGGAGGTTGGACAACGTAGTCTTCCAGTGTGTCCTGGACAAAGAATTGGACTCCAGCATAAACAGCTGGTCTCTGCCCCACTGTGGAGGGCAAGCCATTGGTAGTTGGTTTTACCACCCATGTCCGATGGTTGGTATATATTTCCTCACTCCCCTGATCACCTACATGCAGAGGTGTCTGATGCCTAGGAGGCCCTGGTACTCTGACTTAAAGGGAGGGGCAGATCTTGGCCAGGAATTTGCAACTTCCACCTGCTGTGTTTTCAAATCAGCGTGGAGTTCTGTTGGTATCTGTCACGGCCCTCCCCCCACACATCCTCACTGCCACCCTAACTTGCCTTTTCCCAGGTCTGGGAAGTGGAATGCTGAGTATCTTTGCCTTCCACCTCCACAGATAGAAGAAAAGAGGCTTTTATTCTGAGGTTATGGCTTTTGTTTGGCATAAGAGCATCCTCTCCCCAGAAGGGATTCTCCCCTAAGACCATCAATAGAGATCCCTTCCCCATTCAGCTCCTTGTATCCTTATCACAGGTGGAATAGCAAGCAAGCCTAGATGTGAGTTCTAGAGCTTTAGATAGAAGCAGCAGCAATGAACTTGCAATTTGGCTATTGTCCTATTTGGAAGTCATTATGATTACTGGGTCTGTTAGCAAATAGTCATGTTCTCTTTTCAGAGACCTAGGAAGATTGCCTGACAACTTTGGCAGCTGACAAACTTGCCTGACAACTTCTTGCAGGGCCAGAGGGCTTCACTTGATCAAGGAAATGTGAGCAGACATGATTTATCATTTCCAGGTAGGAATTTGAGGAGCCAGTGTTTGATTTATTGTGTTCCTTTTCCTCCTCCCCACCAATGCCTCTCTAGGTGATGATCTGGTGGTAATTTTTCCCAAAGGCGACACTCATAAGGCTCTTTCCCATAAGAGTTCTGTCAGCCTGGGTCCCTCAATTACTACAATAATCAGAGGCCCCTGATGATTCTCAATGGACATGTAACAATGAGAGAAAAATAAGCATGGCTTCACTAAGCCAGTGTGAGTTAGAGATGGTTTGTTACCCAGAATAACCTGAAGGACCTAGCAGATAAAATCCCATGATTTCTTTCTAGGACAGAACCTTTTTCCATTGACTTTTACTTTGTTATGAAACCTTTATGCTTACAAATTACATGCACAAAATCTAATTTTTTTAAGGGCACCCATGTAAACATCACCCAACTTCAGAAATAAAACCTGACCCAATTCCTTTAGATTCTACCATATGACTCTCCTCCATTGATTATTCCCCTCTTCTCCCCAAAAGATGAGTTATTTTTTCTATTAATGATTCATTTGAGTTTCTTTTTTTTCTTTTTAAAGATTTTATTTATTTCAGAGAGAGAGAGGGAGAGAGAATACAAGCAAGGGAATCGGCAGACAGAGGGAGAGGGAGAAGCAGACTCCCTGCTGAGCAGGGAGCCGGATGCGGGACTTGATCCCAGGACCCTGGGATCATGACCTGAGCCGAAGGCAGAGGCTTTAACCCACTGAGCCACTCAGGCACCCCTTACGTTCTGTTTTTAGGATTCATCCATGCAGATGCATGTAGCTATATTTTAATTCACTTTTGCTGCAGTTTAATGAATATCACAGTATGAATTTATCCCTTCTTCAAGCAGGTGGCCATTTGAATTTCCTGTTGGGAATTTCTGAATTAGAAACTAGGCTAATACGAGGATTCTTGTGTATATTGCAGCGTGCATGTGTAAGAATCTCCATAGACATACACCTAGAAGAAAAATGCTCTACTTTACTCCATAAATCCAAGTTGTTCTCCACAGTAGCTGCTCCAATTCATACCACCACCAGCTTGTGAGTCTTCCTGCACCGTACCCTCACCAGCGCCTGCTAATGATGGCCTTTTTCTTTTGTTCACCATGCTGCTGGGTATCAGATGGTATCTGACCATGGTTTTCATTTTCTTGAAGACATACTTCCATCACAAGTAAATTCGAGAAACCTAGCTGAGCAGCTGTTCAAAACAACTTGGCGTAGGTATTCTTAAATTAGGTAAATGTCACAAACCAGGCTCCTTTTTATAGAAGAGGTTGTAGTTAGAACAGGCACAATTACTCATTTTTGGACATTCAAAAATACCAAAGGATTTATGCTACTGTTTGTGTTGTAGGTTAAACAGCTATTTCTTAAGTGGCTTCTTTTAGGGGGTTAACAGTATTATCTAAAGCTGTGGAAAAAGCAAATACATTTCAGGGAAATTATAAACATTTCTTTTATCTCACCAGATAAAGAGATTTAGTAGGAGTCCTAATGCACCCACTTGGCTATACACAATTTATAGCAGATAAAGAGTTTGAAACACTTTTATTTAAACAGTCACAGTTTTGTTTTGGTTTTTTTTGTTTTTTTTTTTTGAAGGTTGCTAAAAGGCTCTTTGACACTCTTTGTAAGTGGGGACCATCTCAGAATAAGAACTGGTTCTGGATAATATCAGAATTCATTTCCCACTAAGCATCTCCATTAAGCACTTTTTTCATCTCTGAAGCCTTTCTTTTTATGTAGTGTTTACATCATTGACACCTTCTCTTACTGAATCCCTAATATAAACAAGGGATGTAATAAGTCCTAATGTATTTTAACAAGATTTTGAGAGATGTGGTTATGGTATGAGGATAACCAAATGGGGTAGAAAGTAAAGCAAAATTTTCATAACACCTCAAGCTCATCTGACACTGACAACTCTGTAAGGCCGGGAAAGAAACATTGTCCCTGTGTTTATTCATCAATTAGAATTTGATGAACTCCAAATGTTATCTGACCAGCCAAATCCTGTAACACAGCCTTTCAGGAGAAAATTAGAAGCTCAGCCCTGTTTGGAAGACAGACTTGAAAATAAATTTACTTTCTCCCTATCTATGTCCTCATGGCAACAGGGAGTTTCATGAACCACAACAATAATACATGAAAAGCAAACCTTTGGAATTCACCATCTTAATCCAGTCACATAAGAAGGCAGTCCATCCAAAACTTAAATTTTGTGTGATCTATCTCAGCTGAAAGGGAGCTTAGTCACCGTCTGAGCAGCCTACGTGGAAGGGCTGGATTCTGGTTAACTCTCCTCTCCATGATTTTGGGCTCTCTGAGATTCTGAGGTCTTCAGTGGCAAAGGCTGGTGAGGGCCGGGCAGCAAAAGGGATCCTTTGGGACTGAGGAGGGCCAGTGGACTGAAGAAGTATGGCTTAGATGAATGCTACTCCCAGTGGGGTCTGTGGACTGGTGCCAGCCTGCACACCTGTTGTTCCCAGTCTCCAACAGAAAGGGGGACATGTTGAGAGCAAGGATCTAAACCTTTTGTAGCCACAGATGCTGCTGCTAGAGGCCCATGGATGAGAGCTGAATTTGTCTCGCTAAAGGACATATTCTACAAAAGAATGGGCTAGTGACAATTTAAAAAAAGAAAATAAATAAACGACAGAACACTTAACCTTCACCACAGAAGGTTGGAGAAGGTTCAGTCCAGGGGTATGGTTAAAACTCAGATTCTTGATCGCCAGTCGATTTGAGTGACGTCATGACTCTGCATTCCTAACGAGGTTAGGTGGGGCTGCTGCTGTGGTCAGGACCGCCCTTGACGGGGCAGTGGTCTAGAGTCAACTAAATACAAGAAGCTCTCTGCTATTTGTCACGGATGACTCACAAACCTGGACACTTTAATTCTGTGGTGCCAGAAGGTAACACCTTTTGGATACTTGTATTTGGCATCTTCTATGTTTTTAGAATGTGGGAGTTACCATTTGTCATGCTCCAAGTGTTCCGCTCTTCAAGACTTTTCCATGTTATCCCCTTCTGCCCTCTTAGAACTGGCATTATGGTGACATTCTTCTGAATTTTTAGAGCTTCCTCTTTCACTGTTTGAAAGCTTTGCCAGTGTGTTAACAGCATACACATGCTGGGTCTCATAACCATTGCAGGCAATGCCTTCTGGAAAGAGACGGGGATTATAACTGGCATCAGTACTGACCTGAATTTTAAGACATACTCATAAAAGAAGGGAAAGGCTTGATCTCTGGTACTGGAAACCCACAGTGCCTACC
Organism: Neogale vison; assembly: GCF_020171115.1. Classification (NCBI taxonomy): domain Eukaryota; kingdom Metazoa; phylum Chordata; class Mammalia; order Carnivora; family Mustelidae; genus Neogale; species Neogale vison. The sequence goes on from NC_058099.1 coordinate 82,152,485, forward strand.
ATCCAAGCTGCTCAAGTAACCTTTGACAACTTACCTGAGTTTCTTTGTTGCAGTTTCTAGAATATCAGCCAATCCTAGGTCTCTTCAAAATGAACAGAGCCTGGCACTTTGGAAATTAACTGCCTCTGAAGGCAGTAGTCCCCTTCTCTCCTTCTGTAAATAGCTAGGAAGAACAACCCGGAGCAGCTCCTGAGCCTCTTGGAGACTTCATCAGCATCACTGCTAGAGAAATTCAAGAGCTTTCTGCAAGGCAATTCTGCCACTAAGTCAATTATCACAGGGTGTGGCAGGCTTTTAGAGAGATTAAACTACCCTTCCTACTGAAAGAAAATGATGAATTCTCAAACGGGACCCCTCTAATAATCCATTTGCTCAGCGACATGTATTCCTATTGGTCAATTATCTAGTTTGATGCCCGTTGTTTGAACAAATGTCTTCGAATTCTGGGAAAGATGTACAATTCGGAGAGCTACTTGTACAGAAAAAGGGGTCAGTATCGTCTTAGAAGAAAAGGTCCTCGAGAGTCTGAGAGATTGAAAGCAAATCTGTAAATAGAAGCCACTTAAGGGAAGTCTGAAAGAGCATGTTTTAAATTCTGAGTATATCCCAATTGTGGCAGTTTCTTTACTTTGATTTAGCTGCTGCTCAATGGCCACGTATGCACTTCTCTGCTTCCATCTCATCTGCAAAATGGGGATAATGACAGTAAAGATTAAATGAATTAATACATGTCAAGACCTGAAAATAGTCCCTAGTGTATAGTAAATGCTACATAACGTTTCCTCAGATCTTATCATTTTAAAGAGTCTTGGTGACTTGGAGCCCTTCCATCCTAGCCCACCCCACCCCACACCTGCTCCTGACAACCCCCATCCCCTAGCCTGAATACCAGTATTACCCAGGCTGGTGTATACTGGTAAAAGCATAGACCGACTCCATTCAATAGAAATACACTATGAGGGGCACCTAGATGACTCAAGTGGTTAAGAGTCTGCATTCAGCTCATATCGTGATCCCAGGGCTCTGGAATGGAGCCCAACCTTTCAGCTCCCTACCGAGTTGGGGAGCCTGCTTCTCGCTCTGCCTCTAAACTACCCACCCACTCACGTTCTCTCACAAATAAACATATTTAAAAAATCAAAAAATATGAGTCATACATGCAATGGTAATATTTTTTAAGAGTAAAAAGAGGTAGAACTAATTTTAATATTTAAAAATATAACCCAAAACAGCCAAAATATTATTTCAACATTTCATCAATTTAAAAATTATTAATGAAATAGTTGACATCCTTTTTTTCACAATAACTCTTTCAAAACATGTCAACTTTTGCACTTATGGCATATTCTAGTTTGAATGCTACATTCCCATTAGGATATTTGCTAATAATATTTAAATTTCATAAAATTTACATTTGAAAAAGTAGCTTTACTTACCCAAGTTGTTACAAACATACTTGAAACTTTTCCAGTAACTGAAGGAAGTTTTCACTCACTGAATTAAATATCAGGGTTTTTTTTTTAAGTTTAAATTAAAATTATAAATTCAGTTCCTCATTTGCACCAGCCATATTTCAAATGCTCAAGAGCTACATGAGGAGAGTGGGTACCATTTTGGATAGCACAGGTGTAGACTGAAAACACAGAGGTGTGCCAAGTCATGATATGGTCCCTGACAAGTTATGTGACCTCTCAGCCCTAGTTCCGTCATTACAATTTATAAATATACAATAGAAGAAAATATGTTTATTAATAATTATATTTTCTTTAGTATTAGAAATAATAGGTCTAAAACACAGCACTGTGATAAACAGACTATAACAGTAACAGATCTTCAATGAAGAGGGACTGTTTTTCCCTTAACAGTTTAAGAAAAAACTGAAACATCCAAAAAGCTATAAATCATACTGTGATCCCCACATACCCCCTACCTAGATTCTGGTATTGTTAACATTTGTTTATGTTGCCTTATCACATGTCGGTGAGAAAGGACATTGACTACCTCCATTTTGACCTCAAACTTTGTAATTAAGTTCTTTGCAGCCAATCTCTTAACTCAAGCAAAGACCCCACAGGCAAAAGTATCCCATGATGCGAACCAAAACTCCTTCCTCAAGCAACAGGGACTGCCAGCAAGATTGCGCGTGACTGACCCCAAGACAATGATCCACCTGACTTTTACTGCCTACCTACACCTAGTCACCAAGCCCTGTCCTACATTTTCTTTATATGAACCAAGAAGTATTTTCAGCACTTTGGAGACCATTTTTGAAGAAATATTAGTCTGCTGCTGTCTTCCTAGTGTTGGCCTCATTGAAATAAATCCCTTTCTTCTTTCACTACCACTCGTCTCTGCCTTTGGATTTTGTCAATAGCAAATGATCAAACCTGGTCTTTTGGGACTCTGGAGCCAGGTGCACTTGCTTCCCTTGCTGGGTTCCATCTGCATATCCATTCTTCTGTCCATCTGACTTTCATGTAGTTAAAGTAGATGCAGATATCAGTATACTCCACCCTTGAAACTCCAGCATGCGAATCATAAACTAAATTCACTATTTGTCTTTCCTTTCTCCCTTCCATCCTTCTTTTTTCTTTGTCTTCCTGTCTTCCTGTCTTATTTACTTTCAGGTAAAAATATACGTGGTGGGGGCGCCTGGGTGGCTCAGTAGGTTGAGCCTCTGCCTTCAGCTCGGGTCATGGTCTCAGGATCCTGGGATCAAGCCCCGAATCAGGCTCTCTGCTCGGCGGGGAGCCTGCCTCCCCCTCTCTCTCTGGCTGCCTCTCTGCTTACTTGTGCTCTCTCTCTCTCTGTCAAATAAATAGAAATCTTTAAAATATATATATATCTACAAAGTGAAATGCGCAAATGTTCAATGAGCCATTGGATGAATATTGACAGTGCATATACCTGCATAAACCAAACTGCTGTTAAGACAGAGAACATGTTTATTATTCCAGAAAGTTCCCTCACAACCCCTCCTTGCTAATCCTAGTCCTTACTGTCCTGCTTCTCACCCCAGGCAATCATTGTTCTGGTCACCCCCTACAGATTAGCTTTGTTTGATCTAGAGTTTCAGCCACACAATATATGATAGTTTTGTGGAAGTTTCCTTTCACTTAGTGTAATGTTTTTGAGATTCATCCACACTGTCCTGTATTTACTCCTCTTTATTATTGAGTACTAATTGTGGCCATTTTTAGTCAAAACTGTCGCCCCAGGGCACCTGGGGTGGCTCAGTGGGTTAAGCTTCTGCCTTTGGCTCAGGTCATGATTTCAGGGTCCTGGGATCGAGCCCTACATCGGGCTCTCTGTTCTCAGGAAGCCTGCTTCCTCCTCTCTCTCTCTGCCTGCCTCTCTGCCTACTTGTGAACTCTGTCAAATAAATAAATAAAATCTTAAAAAAAAAAAACAAAAAACTATCACCCTTCTCCTCAACCAAACCATTCCATTCCTTTACAACTCACTAAAGTCTGCACCCTATCAATCCACCATGGATCTAAGGCTTCCAGCTGTTGATGCTAGCTCAACTCCTTACAATTAATGAAAGAAAGTCTTCATATGACATCCTTTAAATTTTATGTACAGCTGGAAAGTTTCTGAGCCTTCTATGGAGAAGGCAAAGCTTTTCGCAAAGCTTTTCTAGTTCCTTCAGTTCTTCATACAATGATGTTTTAGCTTTTGATGTCCTGGTCATTCTCTGTGTTCACTCTCTTAGCACAGTTTGTAATTCAGATTTACTGGTTTGTTTATTGATTCTCACCTCTAATGAGCTGTAAGTTTTACTTACACCATGTCTATTTTGTGCATCTGTGTACACCCAGCACCTAGTATCATGCCTGGTAATCAGAAGGTCCTCAACAAATATTTTTTGAATGAATAAGTGACTATAGAAAGAAAGAGCCCACCTTTAAACATGTTTAATTTCACCTATATGTTAAGTATTATGTGATATCAGGCAGGTATTGGAGGAGGGGTGAACACTGGAGCTTGAGGAAAACACTAATTTCCAAGAGACAGACCTCAGGGAAGGTGCCAGCAAAGTGCACTGACTCCATTCCTGGACAGAAATATGACCTGGAGTCCCTGTCTCCAACTCTTCTCCAGTGAGCTGAGTGCATAACCTACACCGAAATCTGAAACTTCCCTTACAACCTAAAACCAGTCATTATCAGCTGGGCCCCTTTATTTCCCAAGTGTCCTTAAGTCTCCAGAATTAAGCAGACAGTGCACCTTTCCCCTCATGCCCAAGTCCAAATGTGTGAGATAATTTTTTAAAATACTGTTTTGCCATTCTAGTATTTATCTTACCTTTCTTCCAAGCAGATAGATGGGACTTTGTGTTCAGTTCCTGGCTTTGGAGGAGTTTGTGATTCATAAAAGCAGAAATTACCTTTGTCTTGATCCTCAGTCTTATTTTTCCAGAAGCATCAGATTTCTGAAGGAATCACCCTAGGGGTGGAGAGGGAGGGGGCATTAGAATCTTGCTAAAGGAAGCAGGGATATTTCTCCTGACCTGGAAAGGGGTTGGGGTTGATAGACCCCTAAAAAAAAATGTGACCCACACCCAGCTCTCCCAGCACCCTGGAAGGAGGCAGCACCCCAGAAGGGAATGGCTGTGGTACCCTAGAGGGCCTGGACTCTAACCACCAAGCTCCCCAAGAGCAGCGCTGACACTGGGTCTCAGCTTTGGCAAGGAAGAAGCTGCAGACATACCCACCTCTGGTGAGGCACCCAGCTTGGTACAGGCATCAGGGGTCAATGTGATGGCTGAAAGAGAGGGCCTTCTGACTGCTGTATAAACCTTCCAACTTGTTATATGGCCCTAGAGAAAGAGAAGGGGGAAGAGAATTCCATCCTCAGACCCATCTCTATAATGACAAAAATTGGATTTCTTCTTATTGGGGAGCAGTGAGATTTGGGCATGGATTTGATTTGCTTTAGAAAAAATACAGATGGCCCTTGAGATTGTGCATTAGATTGAGAAGGACAAATAGGAGAGAAGAGAGGAATAAGAGGAAGAAATTATGCTACATGAAAGAGAAGAGAAAGGAAAAGAAGGGAGAAAATGAGCGGAAAGAAGGAAAAATATGACAAGGGTTCGTTCGAATGGTAGCCCATATGCTATAGAGCTCAATAGTCATAAGATACAAAGCGGGTTAACAGACTGTTAAATAATACATATTCTATCCCCTTCCTTGACAAATAAATATTCACAATGATAGAAGGAAAACTCTGTTTAAAGCTATGGGTTTTTATATGACTGAGAGTCAACAAACTCTCAAAGATGACTGGATTTAATTATATTGTGCATGTCTGAGTGTTCCTTTGATGGGCTATAGTGCTGTTTGATAAGTAATAAAATAACTCATTAATTCACAAATATATTCCATAAAATTTGCTTTTCTTGCCTTTGTTTCAGCAAAACACTAATTATGTTATAATCAGCATTTGCATGTATTTGTATTCTATTGACACCAATGCTAAAATAGACACATTTCTTGAAATATTATAGTCTAGGATAATTTTTTTTAAAGATTTTATTTATTTATTTGACAGAGATCACAAGTAGGCAGAGAGGCAGGAAGAGAGAAGGGGGGAAGCAGGCTCCCTTCTGAGCAGAGTGCTTGATATAGGACTCGATCCCAGGACCCTGAGATCATGACCTGAGCCAAAGGCAGAGGCTTAAACCACTGAGCCACCCAGGTGGCCCTAGGATAATTTTTTATTATTAATTTCTATTTGGAGAACATTCACTCTGCTAAAGAAATAGTACCTGGAGTTAACAGAATTCCTTTATATATCATGCTCATGCATGATATCTAGATTGTGTATAATAGATTATTTTTACTATAGAAGTTATAAAATATTTCCACTTCAATATATACATTGCATATTGTGATTTTCACCATCTCTTAAAGCAGTATCTAAAACCATGCAATAACATAAAGCAGAATACTTCTCACACTGTACCTTTATCCATATCTAGACAGATTTAGTAGTAATTGGATTATTTAATCTTAGAAAATGTTTCTCAGACTCCATGTGCTGGTGCTCTGAATATTGTGCTAATTTGTAAATACCTCTGGAACCACAAGGAGGAATAAGAAACTGTATGTTCAGCACTAATGGGAAATGATACTTGGTCACATGAGACTATCACACTCATGCTATCAGAGAACAATGATTTGACAAGTTAATTAATTTGTCTTTTCTCTTACCTTAGTGCCTCTGCCATTCAAATCTTGTCACTAGCTCCAAAGTAATGTTTGTTTCTGATGTATCAATGGTACAACCCAGAGGTCTTCAGCATTTGGATGGAGTCATCTTTATTATTTTAAGGACAAAAGGCAGGGACGGAGAAGGTCCCCATTTCCCTGGGGCCTGAACAGTGTTAATTACGAGCGTGGATGTTTAGGGTTACACCACCCCAGTACTGAACACTGGATCCCAATCGACAGAGGTGCCCACATGGTCTTTAATTCATTGATGTCTCTTTGTGACAAGTAGGGCTCTCTAGGGTATGAGGCCAAAGAAGAACCCCTCTTGTCTGGTGTAAGCTCAGTACTGCGAAGGAGAGGGGGAATGAGGAGAGGGAAGGCAACAGGAGAAAGAAAAGAAAATAGACCACAGAGACTCTAAGGCTACCTCTCACATCCCCAAGGTAAATCCTCTGACTTTTAATGGTCTCCATCAAAAAGACTAAGTGCTAGAGCATCCAAAGAAAAATCTTCAGCTTACATACATTCAAAGAGCCTCTATAAACAAATGTATATAAATATGTAAATACATGCTCTGTGTAATCTTTACAAATTACATGTAATTTAAATATTATATATATATATATATATTTTGTATAGCAATGGAATTACGTTCTTCTTTCCAATGTTTTCTGCTTTTCTTCCCCTTCTGAGACTCTCTCTGCTGATGGAGTTTGGGAGATGCAGGTGTAGGATGGTAGAGATAGAAAAAAATCATATATGGCATTACTGGTTGCCAGATTGAGGATTGTAGAGAATAGTAAGGAATCTGTTTGTAATTTTAGGAATCCATATGGAATTGACCATTTGCTGAAGGGGAAGGATAAATAAAATAGGCCTTAGAAAATAAACATTGGCCCTCTGTAATGTCCATTGATTAAAAAAAAAATTCTAACACAGGTACACACAGTCATGAAGAATGTACACTTAGATGAAAGACTACTTCTTTAAATTGGCTAGCTTTTTTTTAACTTACTAATTGCATCTGCTCGTGCATCTGTTTGTTCAAGATCTGATGAAAGTGGAGCACCTAGGCAGCTCAGTTGGTTACGTGTCTGACTCTTGGTTTCAGCTCAGGTCATGATCTCATGGGTCATCGGATTGAGCCCTGCATTGGGCTCCATGCACATTAGGGGTGGGGGTTGCAGGGAGTCTGCTTAAAGATTCTCTCCATCTGCCCCTCTCCTGACTCGTGCACATGACTGCCCTCTCTTTTTCTCCCTCTCCCCTCTCTAAAGTAAATCTTTAAAAAGAAAAGAAAAAAGATCTGGTGAAAGCTTTTTCAGAAACATGATCTGGTCCTCAGATCAACTTTTGGGACCCAATGCCTGCATATGTCCAACCAAGCTGAGTGAGTAAAGCCCTTGCAAGATCTCTATGGAAGGACACAGCAGAGTTATGATTCTCCACGGCACACTGTTCATGTACAGGCTGGTGAGAAGTATATTATCAAACTGATAGAGGTCTGAAAATCACTGAATATTATTCACAGGCTCCAAAGCATCCCCATGACAGTGGTCCTGAAGATGTTTGGGGCTTAGACTTGAAGCATAAGAAAAACAGCATAACAAAGCATAAGAAAAACACAAATGAACCAGAGACCAGGGATGAAGACAGAGAAACACACACACACACACTGCTGTCACTGTGAGAAATACGGCCAGGTGAGCAGCACAAACTCTGGCACTTTCTAAAGGACCAAAAGGACAGCTGGATGACAGCAATCTCAGAGGAATAAATAAGGCTTTTTGCTCACTCTGAAAATGTGGAAAGTCTCACAGAGTCTTGACAAATGGCTTTAATCCCCTCTGGGCCTGGTGCTGAACTATAGTATGTGGCTTTTGACAGAATTGCCAGAGACTGGCAACCACAGAGTCCACGTCTCCTCTGTACAAGGGCAAAGACCGAAGCCATAGCCTGGGCTACATTACAGAGGCTCACTGGTCTCCTAGGGTAATCAGCTCTCAGCACAACCCACAGGTGTGACTTCCTCATGAAGGAAAAGGTAAACCAATTGGCCATGCTGTCGAGCTCAAGTTGGGTAGACTGATACTGCTTCCTGGTTATAAACTTGGGTCTGATCACTTCATTACCCGGAAGCTCCACTTCCATGAATTTAAGTTGGGCTGACACCACCTACATAATTGTGTTATGGTGGGAATTAAATAAAATGCTGTAAATACAGTAACCTATTCAGCAGGTACTGTTACCTCTTTTCTAATAATATTATTTTCCTACCTGAATATGAGCCTCCCATAATTCTCAAATTTTTCTAGGCCCATCATCTCATAAAATAGCTACCACCCATCAAAAATTGAGGAGGAGGAAGAGAATGCCTGTCCTCTGGGAGGATGAGTTGTTGCCCAGTAGCTAGTGGGGGCAGCTAAGAGCCATGTGACTGACACTGCAGACCTCCCAGGGCCTCCATTGTGACACTCCCGCCAACCCCGGAATCCTAACCCAAGGCTGAGGCTGATTGCTATAGGGAACATCCCAAGTCTTCAAGAAGCACGCTCAGAGAATGATGGTTTGCTGGGCCCCTCTCCTTCTGCCACTACATGCCAGCCTATGACAGCTGAGCTGCCCTGTCAAATACACAGTAGCCGTCTTCACCCACATGCGAGAAATCAAATGGAAGCCTCCCCAACCCCCCGCCATGGCATGAACCAGATTCCTTCTATTTATAAGCAGCAGCCCAACAGGCAGGCTTCATTCTGTAACTCGCAGTTCTCAGCAAGCTGCACCAGAATAGAGATGTGTTCATACTTTCCAGTCCCCCAGATTGCCACTTCAAAAAGAGAGTGATAGACAAATATGGTGCAACCCGTTTATAACATTTTCCCATGTTTAACTTCCAAATCTGAGAGTCTTAAACGCAGTTGCCAAAAGCAATTTTTTCTAAATGCAATATTTTTTTTTCTTGGTCTCTTAGTAAATGGTAAATGAGGGTTTTTTTCCACCCCCCCCCCCCCACTGTTTCTTTTTAGAGGCCAAGAGTTTTTCACTCCCGGTCTGCAATACCCTGTCTGGGCTATCACCCAAATGGCTTTCACACTTAAAGTGAGAAAGAATTAAGTACTTCTGCAATTGAAAAATGGTTCTGTCTGCCTTGGAGTCACAAAGCTCTCTTTACTGAACTATTACTTTGACGCTCCAAAGCTAAGTGTACCAGTGAGCCTATGAAGGCTCCAAGAAAGGACTTAGAGAATGAAGACCATCCCATTGTTTCCCCATTCAGAACACATCCAGGTGTATTCACCTTGTATTTACCCCCAGATGTTTGGGAAAGGTTTGCACAGCTGTTCTTTGGTTTCCCTATAAGTGAGTGAAAGTACAACCTCCAAAGCTCCCATCTTGATATCATTTCCACAGAGTAAGACTCTACTAAGCTGGCTGCCGACCCATTTTTATAGTGCATTAATGACAAGGACATCTCACCTGTGCTTCTAACATGACGCTGAACCTAATAGCAGGAAAAAGCAGTTGCATTGATCTCCATGAATGATTATTCCCGTTGGAGGGCTAACAAGTCTCTCTGTGTCTAAAAAGTATCTCTTATCCCATAATCTGTGTGTATCTTTCAAAAAGCAAGTTTGCCAAGGGGAACAAATATTTGAATCAATCAGCCTTAAACATCTTTAACTATTTCATGAAGCGTTACTTACTGTTAGGCCCCTGTAACGCTAACTTTATACATTCTAGGTTTTGTTTAGGGCCAACCTTAGGGCTACAGAAGGTGGCCTGGCAAATCTGTAAGAAACTCCAGATTTCAAGTCTTTGTTACCGTGTTTTCTGTGCTAAAAATTAGCTGTAAATGTTCAAGTTATCATTTCCTTCAAGTGTTTCCCCTTACATAACATCTAAGTAAGCCTAATGATGTTTTTCAAAAGCAATTTTAAAAATTCAGCAGGGATCAGTGAGGCCATTGAACAGTAAAAACAGTAGAGATCAGAGCTATATCTGAAATTGAGAAAGGGACAGCCCTGAAAATCATAGTGTAGTCAGTTTAGTGTTCAGACGTGGAAAATACTAGAACAAATCATCAAAAAAATCAATTTGCAAACACCCATACTATCACAGAATACTAGGTAATAATCAACATTGTTTTGTGAAGAACAGTCTTGTCAGGACCATCCAATTTCCTTCTAAAACAGAGTGACAGCCCTGGAAGATCAGAGGGATGAAATAGATGTAATGGAGCTTGAATTTCACAAAGCTCTTGATTCTGACTTCCATGATATGCTCATCAACAGACAACTTCAAACCAGAAGGAATTTGCTATACAGGTTTACTAAACAGCACAGCTCTTAGTGTTTCTGCCTTCAAAGGGCGGGTGAAGGTTTGGGCAGGTGATGTTTGACACGGGATTGAGTGGCTCCTGGACACTTTAATATGCTCATCCGTCCCAAAGCCATCTCTAGCTCCCGTGCAATGTGTGAAAGGGGTAGGACAGCCACTGTGTGGTGAATTGTCATGACTCTCAAAGGAATGGGCAGTCAGAGATGAGCATATTGGAGAAGAGTATTTCCCTCACCCCATGAAGAGCCATCTCCCTAAGGATGATATTAGGTAAGGGATTGGCATTGTTTGGGAGACATTTAGTTACAAATTAACTTTGAAAGTTTTATAAATATGCAAAAATAATGGTATATACATTTTACTTTGGAGAAAAATCAATCTATATAAACTCAAGCTTTAGGAAATGCAAAAAAAAAAAAAAAAGAAAGAAAAGAAAATGGTATATGTGATGCAGGCATTGGTGAAAAACATGCCAAATGCTTAAAATATTTTTGGGGTAGACTTTTGAGAAAGATGAGGTGACTCCAGCACATAGGAGTCAGGGTTTGAAAACTGGTTTGACTATCTCCTAGTTGTGCAACTTTGGGTAACTTATTTAACATTTCTCAGATTTCCATGTTGTTCTATATCAAACAGGCCTCCTAAATCTTACAGAGTTGAAATCAGATATGAAATTTCATCATACCCTATATATTAATGTATAAAACATATGAATATATGTTTCATATATTCATATATACAATGTATTTGGATATTTAGGTATATGGGTACTTTCTTCAGGGTTAGGCATACTGGAGGCGTGTAATAAATATCAGTGCCTCCCTTCTATAGCCATGCTGTTAAGTCCATCTCAAGAAAGTAACATATAGTAGGAGATTCAGTGATACACATGTCAACTTCTTGTCTTCTGCCATCAGTAAAGTCACCAATGGCTGTCTGATGTTTACCCCATGATTCTCATTCTCCATCCCTAGTTCCATCTTTAGACACCATACTCCATCTAGTGTTTGGCTTATCCTATGGAAAACCCCCCAAATTTCCAGTAGATATCTATGATAGTGTCGCCTACCCAATCACTGTACCCCTCCCCTTTCTCCAAGGCTGCATGGCTATGACAGAAACTGCTATGTGTTCTCACGATCCCGCCATCTTAGCCATACCAACCCACCTCAGTTCGGTATATCTGCATCAATGGAGGACAATCCTTGGGGTCACCTGGGTGGCTCAGTTGGTTAAGCATCTGACTCTTGATTTCCATTTAGATCATGATGTTGGGGTCCTGGGATGGAGCTCAGGATTGGGCTCTGTACTCGGTGAGAGTACAGAGCCTGCTTGAGATTCTCCCTCCTTTCCCACTCTTCCTCCTCCTGCTCATGCACACGCTCTCTAAAATAAATAAATAAATCTTAAAAAATACATAAAGGCCAATCCTCACCACTGCAATTGACAGTTCCATGGGTGAGCTTCTGAATGGAGCATCAGAGGATTTTGTAGATTTGGAATTGCACTAGAACTCAGAGAATTTGAGATTAGTCAGCCACTCCTTTGTTAATAACATCCATTGGACCAATGGAGATGTTTCCCATCATGGGAAAGATCCAGTCTGTCTTAAAAATAAGAGAACATACAATGCCTGAGAGGCTCAGTCAGTTGGCTGGCTGCCTTTGGCTCAGGTCATGATCTTAGAGTCCTGGAATCAAATCCCACATTGGGCTCCCCACTTGGCAGGAAATCTTCTTCTCCTTCTCCCTCTGCCCTGCTGCTCCCCCTGCTTGTACTTTCTCTCTATGTGTCAAATAAAATCTTTAGAAACAAAGGTATTTTTAAAAAAATTAGAGAATGCTCAGAGAAGAGCAAGAAGAGTGGTAGGATGAGACTTGTCAACATTCAAACTCTCAGTCCAGTTGTTGCAGCTACCTTCCTGCCTTCTGTGCCTGGGTTCTTCAAACTCTTGGATTCCTCTGGCCAGTAAGTGCTCTGTTTTTACTTATGCCTTTACAGATTTGGGTTCTGTCCCTTGTAACCAGATTTCACAAACCACTGTAACTAAAATCCTTTAAAAAAAATCTTTGATTATATCCTCAGATATTTACTCACAGTAAAATCAGAGAAACTGTATTTTTGAGTCAAGACTTATATACATTAGCAAGATGATGGAAGCAAATGTCCAAAAAGTCTTTCAGAAAACTTTTTTTAAATAAATATTTTATTTATTTATTTGAGAGAAAGTGAGCAAGAGAGAGCATGAGCAGGGGCAGAGGGAGAGGGAGAAGCAGATTCCCTGCTGAATAGGGGCACCACATGACTCGATCCTGGGACCCTGGGAACATGAACTGAGCTGAAGACAGATGCTTAACCAAGCCACTCAGGTGCCCCAGAAAAGTTTTATTAATTTCAACTCTCCTCTGTAGTATTTGAGAATGTTTTTTTATCTAGGCCTTCCTAACACTGGATTTAAATAAAATAGTTTTGCCAGTTTGAAAGGTGAAAAATGGTATCTTTAATTTTTATTTGTTCAGTTATAAATTCTAATTATAGCTATTTATTTCTCTTCTTTGCTGAATCTCCATTTGTGTCAATTGTCCATTTTTATATTTAGTACCTTTTCTAATTGATTTGTAAAAGCTATTTATATAGAAAAATATTAAAACTTTGTCATATATGTTGCAAATATTTCATGCCATTTGTTACTTGTTATTTGTTAGGGTGAGTTGAAGGTTAAATAAAGAACTACATCCCCCTTCATTTTTTGAGAAATAGTACTGTACTAGCTCTTTCAGAGAAGTCTCCAAAGCAATGACACTGACCAATTTTTTACTATCTTTAAATTATTTGAGTATAATCAAAATATAATCAATGCCTTAAAGTTTTCATTAGCCACTTAAATTCTCCAGATTTCTTTTTCTCTTCCACCCTCCCAGAGAAAAAGAATGCAGTTGCCCTCTAACAGGTGACCATTTTTGCATGAAGATAAAGCTCACATACAATTAGCAGGTGCTGTCCAAGCTCAGCAGCTTTCCTTCTTGACAACTGTTCTTCCTTCTTTCTAGCAGTCAATTTCCTTGGTCCTCTCTTTTCTGCACTATGAATAAAAAAAAAGTCTTCTTTGTAGAGCTTATTCCTTAGATGTTAAAAAATCTATTTAAGCAATAAAAGTCCCAAGAAGTTACACATATAGGGCTATTACATTACTAAGAAAAATAAATAAATATGGCTAGAAATGAACGAGTGACCCTGAAAGTCATTATTGGTTTAGTAACAATTTGTGAAGGGAGATTGGAAATAAAATGCTATACAAAGAAACCTGAATAATAGAACTGAATTACTCTCAGAGGAAAAACATTGACAGGATCCAAGTTATCCATCTCATACCTGTCAGATGGCTAAAATAGAAAACACGAGAAACATGTGTTGGCGATGATGTGGAGAAAAAGGAAGCCTTGTGCATTGTTGGTGGGGATGCAAACTGGTGAAGCTACTGTGGAAAACAGTATGGAGCTTCCTCAAAAGGCTCAGTTGGTTGGGCAGCTGCCTTCGGCTCAGGTCATGATCCCAGCGTCCTGGGATCGAGTCCCACATCGGGCTCCTTGTTCGGCGGGGAGCCTGCTTCTCCCTCTGCCTCTGCCTGCCATTCTGTCTGCCTATGCTCGCTCTCTCTGGTAAATAAATGAAATCTTTAAAAAAAAAAATTAAAAATAGAATTTCCATGTTACACTACTGTGTATTTTCCCAAAGAAGACAAAAACACCCAATCAAAAAGATACATGCACCCCTTTATTGCAGCATTATTTACAATAGCCAAATTATGGAAACAGCCCAAATATTCACTGATAGATGAATGGATGAAGCAGTTACGGTCTACATATACAATGGAATATTACTCAGCCATAAAAAGGAATGGATTTTTGCCATTTGTAACACCATGGGTGGATCTAGAGAGCATAATGCTAAGCAAAAGAAGTCACTCAAAGAAAGACAAATACCATATGGTTTGGCTCATATGTGGATTTTTAAAAAAGATTTGTTTATTTGAGAGAGAGAGAGCGAGCATGCAGGGCTGGACAGAAGGAAAGAGAATGTTAGGCAGATCACACACTGAGCAGGAAGCCCAACATGGGGCTCAACCGCACAACCCTGAGAGCATGACCTGAACCAAACCAAGAGCTGGATGTTTAACCAAGTATACCACCCAGGCACCCCTCATATGTGGAATTTAAGAAACAAATGAACAAAGGGGATAAAAAGAGATAAACCAAAAATCAGGCTCTTAACTCTAGAGAACAAACTGATGGTTACCAGAGGGGGACGGGGGTGGGGGGTGGATGAAGTGGGGATCAAGAGCACACTTATCACAGCAAGCACTGAATAATGCATACAATTGTTGAATCACTATATTGTACACCTGGAACTAATATAAAACTGTATGCTAACTAAGCTGGAATGAAAATTTTAGAAACTCTAAGTTACAGAGCGCTTTGTGCTCAATATCTATTGCTGTATGACAGATTACCTTAAGACTCAGTGGTTTAAAACAGCAAGAAGTTATCATCTCACAGTATCAGTGGTCAGAAATCTAGGAGCAGCTCAGCCGGGTGATTCTGGTTCGGGATCCGTCATGAATCCAGTAGCTATTTGTGACTTGGGGATGTGGTCACCTGGGCTTGACCAGGGTCAGAGTGTCTGCTTCTAAGCTTAGTCCCTTAGAGGATAACCAAAGCCTGAATTGTTCATCACATGGGGTTCTCTGTGCTCACAACATGGCAACGGGCAGAAAGATCCAAGAGAGAGAGGGAGCAAAACAAAAGACACAGCATCTTATAACTTAAAATGCCATCAGTTCTGCACATTGTGTTGGTTACATACATAAATTTCAGTCCAATGGGGGAAGGATATTTCACACCAGGGTGAATACCAGGAGGTGGGATCTTTGGCCATCATCTTGAGGCTGGCAATGACAGCCCAGGTCAAACCTACTTTACCACTAATTCCTCTTAGATCTGCCCACACGAATTCTGAGGATTCTATCTAAGCCTCTCTGCCCCTCATACTACTCACTGTCCTTACACCATCTTGTCCATTCCCAAGTCTGGGCTGGCATTGTATAAATCATCTACATCCCCATGGATTTTACCATCATATGAGAGCTGAGGACATCTCCTCAGCCAGGATATTGTTCTCTTGGTTCTAGGCTTGTATTTTCACTTTCCTGCAAGACCTCTTCATACATATGCCTGATACTAAATGCTACTCCCCACTCCTAGCTTCAAACCTGCTCCTCTTCCTCTTTCAGAGGATCATACACCCATCCACACAGTTGCCAGGCTGGGGGCCTGGCTCTAGAGTTTGACTGCTCCCCTTGCCCCCCTCCGTATCATTGGAGCTACTGCTCCAGTTGGCTCTTCACCTCCTCCATCCAGGTCCCTGGTAACAGAACGTATCAACCATGGCTGCCTGGGGTTAGGAGGTGAGGTCTAAGCTGGTCCCTTCAGATTTTCTCTCCTGAGACTGAATTCTGAAAGAATATACCCAGTAAGTCAGAGATGATTGGAACCAACATGTTTTATGGCAACACTCTAGGAAAAAAATGGCTCCTTGGGCTTTGGAAGACTCTGAAGATAAAAGCACTCCATTTCTGGCCCCACAGGCTGCTTATTTAGTTTGCTCTTTGATTTTGTGACCTATCCTGATAGCCTTCTGAGAGGCTATCTCCACTGTCAGTCTCTCTGTTAAGGTCATGATTATCTCTCATTTAGATAGCCCCCATATCTTCCAAAATGGTCTCTGAGTGCAGTCCACTCTCTTTCTGGTCTATTCTCTACAGGTGCTCCTTCCCAGATAATACTACTCCCCTGCTGATAATCTTTCCTAGATCTTATTGCCTTGAGTAAAAAGTCATGAATGCTCACATGGCTCACAATGGCCTTCATGGTCTAATGACCATTGGATTTTATACCCGGCCTGCTGCACTCCATCTACCAGTCACACCAAAGGGCTTCCAAGTTTTCTGAAGTCTCCATGCTGTCACCTCTGTGCATTTCCACTTGTTTCTTTTGAATTGAGTGTTCACCCACATACATGAACTCCTTATCTGACCAATTCCTACATATTATTCAGGTTTGGGCTTATCTGTCACTTCTTCTGGAAGCCTCCACTGATGCTACCTTCCAGAATCCTACCCTAACCCTACAAGTCTGGGCTGTGTTCCCTTCCATGTGGTCCTAGAGTGCTCTGAACACCCCTATTATACTATCCATCCAATAAGGTAATAATCACATCTTGGCTTATGTGCAGTCCTATTTCTTTCCTAAGCTCTGTGAGGCCAGGGACCATCTCTTTTCTGTTTCAGTTTCTGTATCTCCAGGGCCTAGTTCAGTTCCTTAAAACATAGAGGACATGGAATAGACATGTGTTGAATACAGGAATGAATTAATATTTAAGTCTTCTCAAATTTGTTCTCAGTCATCTACCAACTTATAGTAAAACCTAATCATCTTCCCAAGCTCCCATGATGGCAATACGTATGCAGTAGAATTTTTACAACTCAGCTTCAGCAAACTTACTGTTTCAGAATAAGACATTCATTTGAGCCACATTATAATGCTAAAAAAAAGAGGCATCTCTGTAGAGATACGTAGCAAAGAGGGTGGCCTCTGAGTGAAAGAGGCAAATTTTCCTATCCATATCCCTTTAGTATGGGGAACCACACACGTGTGATGGGCTGTGCACTTGCTAGGACATTAAGATATGCTCCTAGTGGAATAAAACCTGGATACCGTTTTTAAAAAGTTTCCTCCATCTGCATTACAAAAAGTTGTACAAATATTGTTTTGTTCAACACAGTTACCAAACTGCTTGATTACTGCCACATTTTATATGGAAATTTCTACACATATGAATTAGTCCAATAATAGTTCTGAGAGCGAATAGCCACAAGAAATGCTGTCTTATCTAACAACGTGAGGGGAGGTGGGTGAATCAATCAGGGGGAGAGCTACCATTTATTACTACCTTCTGAGCCTACAAGTCTGGGCTAGCATTGTGGATAATCATCTCCAAAGACAGAAGTGAGTATGGTATCCGTGTTCAATTCCAGACATGGTGATACCTCCCTGGACCGTTGGGGATTTCAGGAAAGATTTTTAAGAGATGAACAGGATTATAGTTTGGCAACATCCTTAAAGACTGACCTTGAAAACACCTAAAACAGTCCTTGCCGCCCCGTTCTCCTCTAGGGAACCAATTATGTGCTTGTCCAGAGAGCTCTGTGTCCTGGTATGGACTCTGGAAGCCCTCATTTTTTCCACAGGAAAGCAATTCAGATAGTCACTTAACTGGTCCAAGCTCTGTGATGAGATCTCAATTAAAACTCTACAAAATCATTTCTCTGAATTCCCCAAGAATTCTTTTCTTGGCGGTTGAGAGAATTGAGCTTTTTAATACTGGCATGTGATATTAAGTGCCCAGGGTACATAATCAAACTTTCCCCAATCTAGAGCAGTGGATCATAATGCCATAATGCCTGGACCCAGAATAGTGGTTACCAAGATTTCTAGCAACCTGTGTCCTTTGCCCTGCAGCTTAATCAATCCTGTAGGCAGGACCCCTGCTATCTCAGTATAATTTTCACACAGCTGTAAACAATTCTGCTTTAACCACCACGGCTGGGCCTTCATGAGGTCAGGAATCAAAATACACACGAGTAATCTTTGATTAAAGAAAATCTTCCCATGTGGTCCACCTTTCAAACAAGACTATTGTGCCTACCGTGAAGTGCTCTCTAAAGATAAAGAGGCAGAAGGGAAAAGAAAAAGAAAAAATTCACACCATATTATCAAAGTAATATCAAAAGTAAAAAAAAAAAGTTATAACATTTAAATATAAGGGGGGAGGAGCAAGATGGCAGAGGAGTACAAGACCTCCTCAGGTCTCAGGAGTTCAGCAAACAGTTATCAAACCATTCTGAATGCCTACAGACTCAACAGGAGATCAAAGAGAAGAAGAGCACCAATTCTGGGAACAGAAAACGACCACTTTCTGGAAGGTAGGACATGCGGAGAAGTGAATCCAAGGCCAAATACGGAGGAGAGACTGTGTGGGGAGGGGCCAGCTCCCAGCAAGTGGTGGAACGGGAGAGCACAAAATGGGGACTTTTGGAAGTCTGCCCCACTGAGGGATGTCCCTCTAGAGGCTAAGTGGGACGTAGAGTCCTTGGGGGGCAGTGTGGTCTCAGGACCTGTGGGGTCACAGAAAGACCGGGGGTGTCTGAGTGCAGCAGAGCTCCCAGGTATCGGAGCGGGGAAGCCGGCTACAGAGACGGGCTGAGGAGTGAGCTCTCAGCTTGGGGTTACCTTAAACTGTGGTGATACGCAGCACAGTCAGGCCACTGCTCTTCGAGGAGGGAGCCCACAAATGGCAGATCTAGGGAGACCCACCCCCTCCTTCTTCCTGCAGAAGAAGCAGCGCTGAAGCATTTAGCAGAATCTGCTGGGTTTGGAGACTCCAACAGGTCCGTGTGCCAGAGACAGAAACGCTTGGTCACAGGCCAGGTGAGCTCAGAGGGCAGCCAGACACCAGGGAGACAGGAGAGACTGACTGCTTTTCTCTGAGGGCGCACTGAGGAGTGGGGCCCGGAGTTCACAGCTCCTCTGGGCCAGAGACTGGGAGGCCGCCATCTTCATTCCTGTCCTCCAGAGCTTTGCCGGAGGCGTTCAGGGAACAAAAAGCTTCAGAGAATGAACCTGAGCAGATGACTTAGCCCGGCCCCTGGCAAGGGCAGTACTATTCTGCCTTGGGCAAAGACATTTGAGAATCATGGCAACAGGCCCCTCACCTAGAAGATCAGCAAGAACATCCAGCCAAGACCAAGTTTACCAATCAATGAGAACAGCTAAACTTAAGAGCAATGGGAATACAGCATAGAGAATTCATGGCTATTTTCCCCATGATACTGTAGTCTTTCAAAGTTAAATTTTTAATTTTTTTTTCTTACTCTATTTTTTAAAAAATTTTCCTCTATCCTATTTTAACTTTTTAAAAACTATTTTACCTTACCAATACCTTTGTAAAAATCTTTTTTTTTAAATTTTCATTGCTATGGTCATATTCTATCCTTTCATTATATTTAACCTTATTTTTTGTATACATATGGGTTATACTTTCTTTAAAATTTGGGATACAGTTTCTTCTAACAGATTAAAATAGACCCTAAGTCTAGTGCATGTCTTTGTTCTAGGCTCCAGCCTGATCACATTCTTTCCTTTTTTTTTTTAATTCTTTTTTTCAACCAACTTATCAATTCCTTTTTTAGAATCTCTTTTTGATTTTCATCTTTACAGTCATATTCCATCCCTTCATCATATTTACCCTTATTTGTGTGCGTGCGTGTGTGTGTGTTATTTCTTTCCTTAAAATGTTGGGAGGCAGTTTGTTCTAACAGACCAAAATACACGCAAAATCAAGTGTGTGGCTCTGTTCTATTTGCTAACCCAATATATATATAAAATAATATGTATATGTATATACATATATATTTTTTAATCCTTTTCTTTTTCTTTTCTCCTTTCTCCCCCCATCCCCCACCACCACACACAGTTTTGGGTCTCTTCGGATTTGGTTGGTGTATATTTTTCTGGGATCCTTACTACCCTTTTAGTATTTTGTTCTCTCTCATTCATCTATTCGTACCTGGATAAAATGACAAGGCATAAAAACTCACCTCAAAAAAAGATGGCATGATATATTCTGAACACTAAACGAGAAAAACATGCAGCCAAGAATACTATATCCAGCTAGGCTTCATTGAAAATAGACAGGGAGATAAAAAGCTTCCAGGACAAACAAAAAATAAAGGAATTTGCAAACACCAAACCAGCCCTACAGGAAATATTGAAAAGGGGCCTCTAAGCAAAGGGAGAGCCTAAAAGTAACAGACCAGAAAGGAACAGAGACAATATACAGTAACAATCACCTTACAAGCAATACAGTGGCACTAAATTAATATCTTTCAATAGTTACCCTGAATGTAAATGGGCTAAATGCCCCAATCAAAAGACACAGGGTATCAAAATGGATAAAAAAATTAAGACCCATCAATACACTCTCTTCAAAAAACTCATTTTAGACCCAAAGAGACCTCCAGATTTGAAGTGAGGGGGTGGAAAACAATTTCCTATGCTAATAGATATATAAAGAATACTGATGTGGCAATCCTTCTATCACATAAATTAGATCTTAAGCCAAAGACTATAATAAGAGATGAGGAAGGACACTATAGCATATTTAAAGGGTCTGTCCAGCAAGAAGATCTAATGATTTTAAATATCTATGCCCCTAACATGGGAGCAGTCAATTATATAAACCAATTAATAACAAAATCAAAGAAACACATCTACAATACTACAATAATAGTATGGTATGTTAACACCTCCCTCACTGAAATGGACAGATCATCTAAGATCAACAAGGAAATAAAGGCTTTAAATGACACCCTGGACCAAATGGACATCAAAGATATATTCAGAATATTCTACCCCAAACAACAGAATACATATTCTTCTCTAGTGCACATGGAACATCCTCCAGAACAGATCACATCCTGGGTCACAAACCAGGTCTCAACGGGTACTAAAAGACTGGGATCATTCCCTGCATATTTTCAGACCACAGTACTTGGAAAATAGAACTCAACCACAAGAGGAAAGCTGGAAAGAACTCCATGTTGAGTTCTTTCCAGCTTTCCTCTACTTTTCCTCTACTAAAGAATGAATGGGTCAATGAGGAAATTAAAGAAGAATTTTTAAAAATTTCATGAAAACACAACTGTTCAAAATCTTTGGGACACAGAAAAGTGGTCAGAAGAGGAAAGTATATAGCAATACAAGCCTTTCTCAAGAAATAAGAAAGGGGGGCACCTGGGTGGCTCAGTGGGTTAAAGCCTCTGCCTTTGGCTCAGGTTATGATCTCAGGGTCCTGGGATCGAGCCCCCCATCGGGGTCTCTGCTCAGTGGGGAGACTGCTTCCCCCTCTCTCTCTGCCTGCCTCTCTGCCTACTTGTGATCTCTGTCAAATAAATAAATAAAATCTTTGAAAAAACAAAAACAAAACAAAACAAGAAAGTTCTCAAGAACTCAATCTAACCCTACACCTAAAGGAACTAGAGAAAGAACAGCAAAGAAAGCCTAAACCCTGCAGGAGAAGAGAAATGATAAAGATCAGAGCAGAAATCAATGAACTAGAAACCAGAAGAACAGTAGAACAAATCAATGAAACTAGTAGCTGGTTCTTGGAAAGAATTAATAAGAATGATAAACCCCTGGCCAGACTTATTGAAAGGAAAAGAGAAAGGACCTAAATTAATAAAACCATGTATTAAAGAAGAGAGATCACAACCAGCACCAAAGAAATACAAACAATTATAAGAACCTATTATGAGCAACTATACACCAGCAAATTTGACAATCTGGAAGAAATGGATGCATTCCTAGAGACATATAAACTATCAAAACTGAACCAGGAAGAAACAGAAAACCTGAACAGACCCAAAACCAGTAAGGAGATTGAAACAGTCATCAGGAATCTCCCAAAAACAAGAGCCCAGGGCCAGATGGCTTCCCAGGGGAATTCTACCTAACATTTAAAGAAGAATTAAAACCTATTCTGAAACTGTACCAAAAAATAGAAATGGAAGGAAAACTCCCAAACTCATTTTGTGAGGCCAGCATTACCTTGATCCACAAACCAAAGACCCCATCAAAAAGGAGAATTACAGACCAGTATCCTTGATGAACACGGAGGCAAAATTCTCACCAAAGTACTAGCCAATAGGATCCAACAGTACCTTAAAAGGATTATTCACCATGACCAAGTGGGATTTATTCCTGGGCTTCAAGGTTGGTTCAACATCTACAAATCAATGTAAAACATTAATAAGATAAAGAACAAAAAACATATGATATTCTCAATAGATGCTGAAAAAGCTTTTGACAAAGTACAGCATCCTTTCTTGATCAAAACGCTTCACAGTGTAGGGATAGAGAGTATGTACCTCAATATCCTCAATGCCATCTATGAAAAGCCAACAGCGAGTATCATTCTCAACAGGAAAAAACTGAGAGCTTTTCCCCTAAGGTCAGGAACACAGCAGGGCTGTCCACTATCACCACTGCTATTCAACACAGTACTCTAAGTACTAGCTTCAGCAATCAGATAACAAAAAGAAATAAAAGGTATCCGAATCAGCAAAGGAGAAGTCAAACTCTCACTCTTTGCAAATGGTATGATAGTTTATATGGAAAACCCAAGACTCCACTCCAAAACTGCTAGCTCTCATACAAGAATTTAGTAAAGGATATAAAATCAATGCACAGAAATCAGTTGCATTTCTATACACCAAGAGCCAGACCAAAGGAAGAGAAATTAAGGAGTCAATCCCATTTACCACAGCACCCCAGACCGTAAGATACCTAGGAATAAACCTAACCAAAGAGGCAAAGAATCTGAACTCAGAAAACTATAAAGTACTCATGAAAGAAATTGTGGTAGACATAAAGAAATGGAGAAACGTTCCCTGCTCATGGATTGGAAGAACAAATATTGTGAAAATGTTGATGCTACCCAAAACAATCTACACATTTAAGGCAATCCGTATCAAAACTCCATCAATTTTTTTTTCAAAGAACTGGAACAAATTATCCTAAACTTTATATGGAACCAGAAAAGACCCATAATAGCCACAGGAATGTTGAAAAAGCAAACCAAAGTTTGTGGCATCACAATCCCAGACTTCAAGCTCTATTACAAAGCTGTCATCAAGAAAGAATGGGACTGGCACCAAAACAGACTCATAGATCAATGGAATAGAATAGAGAGCCCAGAAATGGACCCTCAACTCTATGGTCAACTCATATTCGACAAAGCAAGAAAGAATGTCCAGTGGAAAAAAGACAGTCTCTTCAACAAATGGTGCTGGGAAAGTTGGACAGCCACATGCAGAAGAATGAAACTGGACCATTTCTTCATACCACACACAAAAAATAAACTCTGAATTGATGAAAGACCTCAATGTGAGACAGGAATCCATCCAAATCCTTCAGTAGAACACATGCAGCAACATCTTCAACCTCAGCTGCAGCAACTTCTTCCTAGAAACATCGCCAAAGGCAAGGGAAGCAAGGGCAAAAATGAACTATTGGGACTTCATCAAGATCAAAAGCTTTTGCACAGCAAAGAAATCAGTTAAGAAAACCAAAGGCAACCGACAGAATGGGAGAAGATACTTGCAAATGACATATCAGATAAAGAGCTAGTATCCCAAATCTATAAAGAACTTATCCAACTCAACACCCAAAGAACAAAGAATCCAATCAAGAAATGGGCAGAAGACATGAATAGACATTCTGCAAAAAAGACATCTAAATGGCCAACAGACACCTGAAAATGTGCTCAGCATCACTCGGCATCAGCAAAATGTAAATCAAAACCACATTGAGATACTACCTCACACCAGTCAGAATGGCTAAAATTAAGTCAGGAAACGACAGATATTGGCAAGGATGCAGAAAAAGGGGAACCCTCCTACACTATTGGTGGGAATGCAAGCTGGTGCAGCCACTCTGGATAACAGTATGGAGGTTCCTCAAAAAGTTGAGAATAGAGCTAGCATATGACCCAACACACTACTGGGTATTTATTGTAAAGATACAAATGTAGTGATCTGAAGGGGCACATGAACCCGATGATTTATAGCAGTGATGTCCACAATAGCCAAACTATGGGAAGAACCTAAATGTCCATCAACAGAAGAATGGAAAAAGAAGATGTGGTGTAAATACATGTATATATATTTTTTAATTTTAATTTAATATTTAATATATATATTTAATATTTTATATATGTGTGTGTGTATACACACAACGGAATACTATGCAGCCATCAAAACCCCCAAAATCTTGCCATTTGCAATGTGGATGGAACTAGAGGGCATTATGCTAAGTGAAATAAGTGAAACAGAGAAAGGCAATTATATGATCTTTCTGATATGTGTGTGTGTTTTAAGATTTTATTTATTTGACAGACATAGATCACAAGTAGGCAAAGAGGCAGGCAGAGAGAGAGGAAGGGAAGCAGGCTCCCTGCCGAGAAGAGAGCCTGATGCGGGGCTCGATCCCAGGACCCTGGGATCATGACCTGAGCCCAAGGCAGAGGCTTTAACCCACTGAGCCACCCAGGTGCTCCTGATAGGATGATTCTGAGAGGCAGGGTCATTTGGAAAATTAAACAACATGGGCTTTTTCATTTTCTGAAAAAGTTGGCTGACTGAAGTAAATCATGATGCCATAAAATCATTCACAGCAAAAAATGGGGAAATTCTTAAAAAGATAAAACTTGGTAGAGCAACATCAGCGAGGTGGCAGGAAAATAAGTCTCTTGCTTGTATCACACCCTCAAAAACAATGGGTAGGCATCTATCCACAGATGGAAGTGCCTTTGTGGGGGGTTTTGGGGTCCAGGCAGGAGCATGGGAGGTAAGGTAAATCTATATAAGCTCAAACACCAACTTGCCTTATCTTCTCCATCCCTGCGGTCAGGTTACAAGCTCACACGACTTTTGCAAACCTAATGGCAATCAGTATGAAAAGACTCCATCATAACACTGCTCTCTGGAACTCATATGAAAACAGATCTTCAGTAAGGAAAGCACATACTCAAGTAAACGCTGTCTGCCAAAAGCCTGAAGCAGTTGAACGCAATTTCATTTGGTACTCCTGGCTCAAAGCCACCCACATGGCCTGGAGTTGGGGGAATTGGCGGAGCGGGGATGTCAGCAGAGCTAGGTAGGCCCAGACCAACCACCTCAGCCAAGCCCCTCAACATGAAAGCAAGCATGCCCTTGAGGGATTCACACCATGTCCTTCACTTTTAAGCAACTTGAGCCACCACTACGATTCTCATTAGGGGTGCTTTATTTATTATGCTTTATTTTTAAGACCAGAGCTCAGGAATAAGTGTCTATAAACCACGGCTTTTGTCCTCAGAGTAACCTTCACAATCAGTTTGTGCCCAGAAGGCTGTTCTTGTTCCACAAAAATGCTGAGGCCTAAAGATGTAGGTGCGGTGGGGTTGACTGATCGTCGGTGTTTTCAACTCAATGTTGAATTTCCTGACTCAGCCATAAACCCTGAAATCACATTTCATTAACAGTGATTGTCTACTTGGAGGAAAAACAAAAGGGGCTATTAATATCTGAAGGAGACTTGAGAATGAAGTTTAACTGATGATTTCTTCAATCATTCCAGACACTTGTTTTCATTCCCCTGGGAAAGGCTAACAGGCTTTTGGGGAAACGTGCTTTGTTCTCAGTCACACCAGACTTCTCCCCATTAGAATCACGATGCTGAAAGCTGACTTCATAGATGTTGAGATGGATAGTGTTTAAGCTCTCAACTCTTTAGGCAATGAGGTGTCCGACTGAAGTGCTTCAAATAACAGCAAGTTGTCCTCCGGAAAACTCTTCTGCTTGATGCATGGCGGTCCAGGCGTCTCACTCCATCTCTGACGATGGCTCCTGCTGGTGCCTCTTTCTGTCTTTATAAAGAGGAAGGGCACATGCTCTGCCTTAGTCTTCTCTGCTGGAGCCTTTATGAGCCCAAGGGCAGCAGCAGGATCTTTTACTAAGATCTCACCATGACTAATTCTCCTGCTTCCTCCCAGTCTCCTGGGAGAACAAAATGTCCAGCTCAACTCATACTTTCCGCCACATGACACAAGGTATGGCCAGGATACTACCTCTGGTAGTATTTTTTTGGAAGCAGCTATGGAGATACCTATTAGGTTGGGAAACGGCCAACTAGCCCTACTTATGAGGTCTCTGTGGGAAAATGCTAGGCCCCTAAAAACCACTTGGGTATTAAGTTTGAACACCTAGAGTCCAAACACTTACTGCCTAAATTCTCAAAATCCTAATAGCTCACAAATACCTTCTGGTGTGGGTTAGTTTTGCTGGGCTCAAGTCAATAAAAGCACGACATTTAAGTGAATTTAAGTCTTCTTACAAAATAACAAAAAGCTTGTTAGTTATGAATGTTCTCATTAAGCCATGATGTCACTTGAATTGGGGAGGCAGAAAGATGCCCAGGGTCCCGCCTGAGTAAGTCTACGTGGCCACAAGTGGGCTTTTGCCTTGTATGTACCACAGTCCACAGTAGACACATTATAGGAACTCAAAAGATGATATGTGATTAATTTCTCAAGAGTTTCTGTGGTGCTGAATTCCCAAGTTGGGTAACTTGTAGGAAACTGAGGAGCAGAGAGTAGCAAGGTGGGTATCCATAACACTCCCAAATCTGCCACGCTGGGCAGATGGCACAGAATTCCAACCCCCAAGTCTGGAGCCTTGGGGTTCAGGTCAGCTTGTCCCCCTTGGGAGATAAGGCATTTGGGTAATTGATTTTCTTCTTTGATCCCACGTGCGCTTTTATGTAAACTCAGTATTCTGGCACTCAGCCTGTCTATACTGCTGTGAGACCAAACGGGGCGATTTTTTGTGAAAACACTTCTATTTTTTATTTTCTTCCAGTCTAAAGGCAGCCCCGCAGGAATTCTCCTTCCCTACAGGCCAAACACCTAAGATCCCAGCAGGAAATTTCCTTCCCTGGAGAGAGGTGAACCAGAGACCAATTCCCCTGCAAATTCCTATCTGGGACCCAAAAGATTCTGTCACTGCTGCCAAAAACCCAAACCAAACTAAAATAAGATGTTGATAGTGGCTTATAATGAATGAGAGTTCCTACCATTATGGTGGCACTGTTGTTAAAAAGTGTGATACACGAGAGGTTTCCTCATGTGCTCAGGTTACTAAAACAGAGCGAAAACATTTCCATTGTCAGCTCTGAGTCAAAGCTGGAATTGACAGGCAAGTAAACACAATTAGCTCAGAAAAACAGTCTGGTTGTGAGGCGCTGCTTCTACTGGTGAGGGTCGGCAGGACCCAGAGGTCACTGTTGAACGCCACTCTGCAGGTTGTCCAGGAGCTAGATAGCTATGCAAACGAGCCTCAAGAACATGAAGGCTTATTTATTATTTTTTTTGGTACCTACATCTTTATAACTTTATAATTTTTTGATGCTGGGCAAGGAATTCCAGTTCAAATTTCCTTACAACTGCCAAAAATAACAAATGACAAATACTCAAGTTGGACGTTTTGTTTCCAGGTGATACAACTCTGCTGAGATCATCTGGACTGAGGAAGCAAACAGCCCAGTTGGTAGTTGAGGGTATCACTGATGGTCTAGCGGTTCATGTGTGTACTACATCTCTTTCTAGAATGCTGCCTTCTAACTGGGGGGTTATCAATTTCCCCTGCTTTTGGCTGTAAGGTCGTAGAATTTCGTGGCTACAAGATGGTTCTGTATCTCATGGCTGCGTAATTCCTAGCCATGGTAGGTGTTACAGGGTTACGGTTGTTTTAGCATATACCCTCCAAGACAAGGCTGGACCTCTGGCAGCTAGTAAGACAGGAAACCACCCTGCTAAGTCCTGGCCCCAGGGAGGTGTGTATCTATAAACACTTGAAAGACCTTGGAGTTGGTCACTCTACATTTTATCTGCTTCTCTTAGGAAAGTCTTGATGGCTTCCTCAATCTGAGTTTGCACTTCTTGGTAGTTTCATGTGAGTCACTCTTCCAGTCATACACCAGTGTTCTTTGACTGGAACCAAGTCAACTCTGGTTCCGGTTGATTCCTATCTTTGTCGTTCTTGACTCTGAGAGACCATACTTGGAGCAAAAACTATCGTAAACCAAGTTATAATTACAACATCAAGATTTTTGTGTAGATCAATCTAGGTCTGGGATTTATATCAAAGACATAAAAATCTAATCTGATAAAACCTTGGCAATGAGAGGAAATTGATACCCATTAATTTTAAAAGGCTAGGTCTATATAAGCATTCATCTCAACGGCCAATGTTGGATCTTCCTGAAGAGATCTGACCACCAGGCACCAACGGGGAATTCCATCTCCCTAAGGCAGGCACATTCTCCCTCTGGACATATAAACATGGTACCAGTGTCATATTCTTTATACCAAACGATTGTTTTAAACTCCAAATCCCTATACCTTTAAAGACATTTTAGTAAGGATGCACAGATACTGAGTTAAGAATCCTTTAAAATGTTATAGTCCGAAGTAGTAGCGTTCACAGTACTCACACATGAAGTGCAGCTTCCAACCCCATTGGTGCACACCGCTGAAAAGTCAATGCTAAGAGTTAGTGTGTCTTATAGCTGAGCACTGAGCACACCCCAGACCATAGCCCCCAACCCCAGCCTTCTTTCTACTGGGTGGATCCTTTAAAATGAGAGATTTTCAAGTCTTGGGTATTTAGAATTCTTTAAGCACCTTCTTAGACTCAATCTTTACACACCCCACCAGCAGCAGCCCACTGGACTTCATGCGTTCAACAACTCCAGGGTATTCCACTTGACATGTTTCCCAAACCCAAATGGCGAGAAACGGTGTGTAGAAGCTAATTCTAAGGCAGCACTGCTCCCATGGAACTTTGTGATGCTGGATGTGTTCTATAAATTTGAGTCGTCCAATATGGTAGCCAATAGCCATATGCAGCTACTGAATACTTGAAATGCAGTTAGTGTGACTAATAAACCTATTTTTTTAAAACTAATTTTAGTAGAATTAAATTTAAATAGCCACAAACAGCTAGTGCAACCACACCGAACAGTGCAGCCCTGAAGCATCTGAGTAACGTGACGACTTTCTGATATAGTCGTTTTACAAACCGAAGAGGCACTCGGTCAATGTTTGGTACAACCTGTCCTTGCGAACCTCCATCTGCTCTCCCTTCTAGTTCCTGTCAAATGAAAATAAAAACAAAACTAAAAACGCAATAATAACAAAGCCCATGTGACTTTCACACCAGTCTCCCTTGAATGAAGCTAGTAATTTTTAGTATATGGGAGTGGTACAGTCGGACAAAAATGAAAGCCAGCCAAACAAAGAATTAGAAATAAGCATACTAGAAGTTATTTATGTTTAATGCTTAAAAGTCTGAATGCACAAACAATCTACCATTATAGAAGTACTGGTGGTCAATACGATGCATTAGAACTATGTACAATGCACAGTTTAGTATCAAAATCTTTCTACACCGTAGAGTTTTACGAAACTGTTAATGACATCAAACACTAAGCACTTAAGACACCATTTTTTTTTTCTGCTACCACATTAGGAACGTCAATGGACAGTCCATTTCAACTTGCAGCATCCATCCGTTTCTAGTATGAAATTAAGTAATTTTCTACTTACACAATAAAGTTTATCTACACAGTTCTCTTGATTTTGATCCATAGCAGCAAAGGCACTGTACATCAGCAGATCCACAGACTTAAAAAGATTTTTAAAGCATTCAAACAAAAAAATAATAAAAAAAGGAGTCACATATCATAGTTGAACAGCAACAACAACAACATAAAAGATAACACAATGTTTCCGGCACAATGGCACAGCCTGTGTCCATTTCGGGGACATCCGACTAAGACAGGGAAAGAACCGGAGGTAAAGAAAGCAAGTCCTCATCCCAGGTGAGAGTCCATTCTTTCTGGTTTTCAGAGGGAGGTCCTTGCAAGTCTCCTCTGCTGTCCTCACTTTGTACAAGACTTGACTTGCACAGCAGGAGGACTCCTCCCCTGAATCCGCGCAGTTCCCAAAGAACATGCCAAAAAATAGCCTGTAATTTCTCGTAATGACAAAACTGCCCAAAGGTATACATCTCCCTTTGTAAAGAAACGTGGCAAAAATATCCAGAAGGGATTAAGTTCTCTCTTTAGGCCAAATTTAATTTGTTCATCTGTCTATAATACATTAAAAAAAGGAATTAAAAACTTAGTACAAAGACACTTGTCAACAAGTCAAAAATGAAAAAAAAAGTCCAATTACTTTTATCAAATAGAATCTAAAGCTATAGATATATTGGTTAAAAGTTGTCCAGATAGACTCAAATGAATATGATGTGGCCTGTCATGTTCTAATTGTTCAAATTTCCAAACATTTAAAGTAAGTAGAAAACAAAACAAAACAAAAATCTAACAACACAGCAACATATTGCTTCCATATGTAATTATACATTTCACATCTCTATACAGTCCTTAGTCTACATTTAGTGACATTTTTCATCAATTATGTTAAACCTTCCTTTCCCCTCCTTTGCCAAAAAAAGGGGGGGGAGGGGTATCAAATACAATGCATCTTCATTATCAATGCAGGAGCAGACAGCTTTATTCAATCAAAGTTAGAAAGCCTTCTTTAAACAAAATAAATATATTACAGATATAATACATAATTAAAGATTCCGTCACTGTTAGGTATGGTAATTCCATGTTCTTCCAAGTAGAGAGCTGAAGATTTGGTATCACAGGTTCTTAATGAGTATTCACAATTCAATAGCAAGGGAGGAAGTGGGGGTAAGAGATGGGATTAAACTCCACAACTGCAATGAGTATCTGAAATCCTTGGTTTTAGATGCGGGGGGAAGAGGATGATAGAACAAAGTGCTACAAGGAGAAGGGGTCCAGTTCGCATGAAGATTTGTCCTTAATAAATAACTTCATAAACCGTGGCCTTCTTATCCCCAGAGCCAGTGACAATGTATTTGTCATCCACAGAGATGTCACAGCTAAGCACCGATGAGGATTCTTTGGACTAGGAAAGAAACAAATACAAATGTTACCTACTGAAAGAAAAACCCATGAGGTGGGACTGGACGACAGAGTAAAAACAAGCATGAAGGTGTCCTGTTGTCGAAACACGAGCAGCCTGCCAGACGAGGCAGTCCCGGCCCTCCCTCAAAATGGCGGGGCCCAGGACACTCTAGGGACACCTCACCACGCTAGCCTACAGGCTCCTGCAATGGGGACATGAGGGGGCAGGCAAGCCAGCTGTACAAGCACATGTTTTGAAGAAGTAAGGCCTGGTCTCGAACCCTCTTCTCCAGACAGGTAAGAGCAGAGTGTTCTTAGCATTCCCCACTTCAGTCAGATGGCTTGGAGGTCGGGCTGTGGAACACCAGACTGGTCACTTAACCCCGGTGAAACTCCTACCTTACAAACAGGTCAGGACCTCTTACCTGCCTGCCACCTCAAGAGAGTTGCCTCAGAGTTCAAGTGGAAAATGTCATGGAAAACACTACATTTTTTGAAATTGGGAATGTAAAAATATTTCTAATAGAAAGCCCAATTCTCCTGTGTGAAAAAAGAATGCATATCTCCAAGTGGGGAGGAGTTCAACAGTTAGAAGGAGAAATGTTCCATACTTAAGAGTCCTGGATACCATGCTCAACTCACCAACTACAAGGAGATCAAGGTCAACTTTGAACTGAACTGTGCTAAACGAATGAATGCTGCAGGATTTTAACCAGAACTCTGGAGTTTTAAAAAATTAACACCTGATGTGCAGAAGCTAACCTACGGCCAGGCCAGTGTTTCTCAAACTTTTTTCATTGTAACCTGTATTTCTTTTTTAAATGATTTTATTTATTTATTTGTCAGGGAGAGCGAGCGAGCAAGAGAGCGAGAGAGCGCACGCACAAGCAGGCAGAGTGGCAGCAGAGATGGAGAGAGCAGCAGACTCCCCGCTGAGCAACGAGCCCAATGTGGGACTCAATCCCAGAATCCTGGATCATGACCTGAGCCAAAGGCAGCGGCTTAACCCACGGAGCCACCCAGGTGTCCCAATTGATTGTAACCTGTCATTAATCCATTTTACTTCACAATCCAGTATACACAAAAGATACAACACTTATGCTTACTCTAAAAGATCCACTCTAAGATTATAGATTTCCTTTTTTTTATTCCCAGTCCTTTTTGGGACCACCAGAAAGGTTGTGACCCATAATAATAACAATGTATACTATATTCAGTTATAAATTTCATGACAGCAATAATCAGCTACTTTTGTCCTATTGATTACCTGGCACAGTATTTTCACTCAATATATGTATTTTTGTATTATGCGTTGATCTACTCTATGATGACATAATACTACGCTCAAGAAAACTACAAATCTGTTGCTATCCCTTAAAAAAAAAAAAAAAAAAAAAAGCACATCTAAAAAATAACATCCCAAGTATAGGTTAAAAATGAGGAGTGTTCTTTAAACTGCCTGTGAAATTTCCACATTCCAGCCAGGGAGAGCACAGAGACGATGAGTGTGCCCATGTTGATCACATCTACCATTTGGTCCTCCTACAAATAATTTCACACACTACACATTAAGTACCATTAAGTCAGTAAGAATAAACATTTCTAAAATTAATTAAGATTTACTAAACTTTCCACAACACTTCTTTGGGGAAAAAAAAAATTAAAGAAATAACAATACTAATAGGAATATTCAGGCAAAATGCTCCAAGTTTTTAAATAGAAGCACTTTAAAGATGCAACACACACACACAAATCACAGAGGATGCAAAAACTCTAACGTATACACGGGACTGAGGCACGGAAAGCTGGTTAGTGCAATGGGCAGTGTCTCGCGAGGCCCTGGGTCGAAGAGAACTGGAGACCACCCCCCCAGCTCCACACTGTGGGGCTGTGACACCACCCTCCCTCAGGCAAGGTGGTCTTCTCTTGCCCTACCTCCGAGGACACTCAGGAGCCTTATTAATCTGACAGAATGCACAGAGAGACTCTGGGAAACCATCGCCATGCAGGGAGCACGCACTAGATGGGAGCTGGACAAGTGTTACCTGGAATATACTGGCCCCATAAGGTGTTCTCCAGGCATTCAGAAGGTTGTCCTTTCCAGTGCTTACAAACCATTTGCCTACAGAAACAGTTTGGAAAAAGGTCTTGTTTGTGTTACTGTGTCAGATACCAGAGATTTGCTTTATGGCGCACAAACTGTTCACAGAAAACTCTTCTAATTTGCAACAAAAGTTTCTTTTCACTGGAAACATAAAGCTCACTGTCCTAGATTTAGTGAGTCATTTATCCTTCCAACAATGGTAAGTGGATCGGCACATGGCATTAGAGACGCAGGCACATATGTACTTCGGAAGAGGGACAAGTTACTAAACCAAAGGAGTGGAGTGAGGACGCATCCGCGGGAGGGCAAAGGGGGTGGACTGTCATGGACAGGAAATGGACGGGAGGGGGCTGCTTACCACAATGGGCAAACTTGAGCGACAGGACGCAGCTCTCGTGGAGATGCAGCTGGTATTTGTCCGGCTTGGTGACGTGCAGCACTTCCACGTTACTGTTCTCCATGCCCACGGCCAGCCATTCTCCGGTTGGGCAGTAGCCCAGAGAAAAGATCTACGAGTGAAACAGTTCAGACTGATGGTGCCTGGAGAAGACACGCTGCCTCTCGCAGGAGGTACTGCTTCTTCGGAGGATACTATTTAAATTGTGAAGGAAGTCTAGATGACTCCAATTATAGAAGAAGAAATCACAGCCAAATGGGTGACGCCCAAGTAACACGATACAGCTGCACAATATCATTTAATGAATCAATGAGGCAAAATTCAAAGAATACAAAGTGATGGTCTTTGGAGGAAAAACCTGCTAAAAGCTTATAAATGAGATTTGTTTTTTAATCCTTTAATACATATTACTGTGTTTTGACAGAACTGAGTTATCTAACCCAGAGTCAAAAGGGACTTTGTCACGTGGTATAGTCTGTCATGTAGATCACAAAACTGTGTCTCCGGAGTGTCCCGGGCCCACGCCTGTACCTGTGAGGTGAAGTCGTGCTGCTGCAGCTGCCGCCCCTCGCGCAGGTCCCAGGACCTGACCGTGTTGTCCAGGCCGCCCGTCCAGAGCTTGGTGCCGTCGTTAGAAATGTCAATACAGCTGGCCCCGTCTGTGTGGCCCTGGAATTGCCTGAAAAATGTCAAAACAGAGGGAAAACCTTGGAAAAGTTAGTTTTTATGTGAACTCAATTCTGAGCTCATCAGTGCAGCCACTGTGGAAAACAGTGTGGGGTTCTATAAAAAATTAAAAGGTGAATTATTATAAGATCCAGTGAGTCCATGACTGGTATTTACCCAAAGAAAAGGAAAACACTAATTTGAAAAGATGTATGCCCCCCTATGTTTACCGCAGCATTATTTACAATAGCCAAGATATGGAAGCAGCCCAAGTGTCCATTGATAGATGGGTAAAGAAGATGTGGTATACATATACGATGGAATATTATTCAGCCATAAAAAAGAGTAAGTCCTTGTCATTTGCAATAACATGGATGAATACAGAGTATAACGCTAATTGAAATAAGTCAAAGAAAGATAAATACTATATGACTTCACTCATCTGTAAGAATTTAAGAAATAAAACAAACAAACAAATGAAGAAAAAAAGAGACAAACAGACTCATGCAAAGAACAAACTGATGGTTACCAGAAGGGAAGTAGTGGGGGAATGGGTAAATGAGATGAAGGGAATTTAAAAGTACATTTGTGGTGATGAGCACTGAGTCATGCACAGAATTGCTGAATCACGATTTTGCACACTTGAAACTACAATAACACTCAATTATACTTCAGTAAAAAAAAAATTGAGAACTTCTCAGGGATCAGTTTCATTGTAGGTCTTACAGATTAGGTTTACTGTGTTTTCTAATTATTCAACTAACAAAGCATATTCATAGAGAGATTCAGGTTTAACTGAGAGGTTCAATTTCTTACACTTTTTTTTTTTTTTTAAAGATTTTATTTATTTATTTGACAGAGAGAGATCACAAGTAGGCAGAGAGGCAGGCAGAGAGAGGGGGTGGGGAAGCAGGCTCCCTGCTGAGCAGAGAGCCCGATGCGGGACTCGATCCCAGGACCCTGAGATCATGACCTGAGCCGAAGGCAGCGGCTTAACCCACTGAGCCACCCAGGCGCCCCTCTTACACTTTTTATTTTTGAACACTTAGGGGGTTTTTGACTGTCATACCAAAAAACAACTGATATAACCAAAGGGAAAAAAAAAAATCTCCAACTGAAATAAAAGAAAACACACAGCTATATGTATATGAACTAATCAAAAATACATCTAAGACTGATTTTATCATTGTAATATGAAGGAAAGGGTTTAAGAGGATGTAAGGCATATTATATGTTCCTTTCTACAAAAGCTATGGGGATGGCCACAGGAGCCGCAGAGCAAATTTTGCCAGTGCGCAGTTATGCAACTGTAGCAGGCTGTGCAAGACCACAAAAAGGCTATGCTCTCAAGTAAGGCACATGGAAAGAAACTCAGTGTGGCTCAGCTGTTCCAGGAGCTGGCAGAATGTACAAAAGACACTGGGAAAAGAAGAGATTAGAAGCAGTTCCTCGTAAGAGCCTTACCCAAGATGAAACAAATGATGACCACTTTATTTTTGGAATCATGCATAGAGCTCAGTCCTGCAAAAAATAGCCGACAGATGGCCAGTAGAGGCCTCTTCTCCTTACATACTCCCCTTGACTTGCGGCTAGGCCAGATTACAACCTTCTCACACCCCTCAGCAAATCATACCTCATACTTCCTGCTCTCTTGGGTGCTGACATCTGGAGACTCATTTCAGGGCATTATCTACCAATACCAATGCCATATAATTTCACTTCTAAACAGACATCTCAGTGCATCGACCCATCCTTAACGGTGGGATTACAGATAATCTAGGCCATTTCGGAGTGAAGCACAATGCTGAGGCCCGTAGCAGGGGTTCGGCGATGATCTACTGACAGAAGGCACATGTGGGATACACGTGGTATGGAGGACAGTGCCCCGTGCTGTGAATCTTCTTGGGGAGTGTCTAGCGACAGTGACGGCTGGTTAGCAAGTGCAGATGGCAAATTACAGACGTCTAACGAGCTCATGAGGTCATGGGAACATGATGTACATTAATTATGTAAAAATGACCTTATTTTTTAAAAACCCAAATCAGTGATGTTTAGGATAATGTCCAAATTAAAAAAAAAAAAAAAAAAACAAAGAAAGAGAACAATCCCTTATCCCTTATTTGGTAAGTTCAAAAGTTCAAAGGCAGAAAATAAGATTTTACATCAGTAATTTGTTTCTAGACTTTTTTTTTTTTTTTTTAAGATTTTATTTGTTTATTGAAGAGAGTGAGACAGAGATAGTGAGAGAGGGCAGAGCAGGGAGGAGAGGGAGAAACAGGCCACCTGCTGAGCAGGCGGCCGGATGTGGGACTCAATCCCAGGAGACTCAGATCATAACCTAAACTGCAGGCAGTCACTTAACCAACTGATCCACCCAGGCGCCCTCTAGCCACCTTTCAAATGAGCCTGTTCCTAACACATTTTAGTAGAATTCTATTTCATTGTTTTAGACACACACAGCTCTTTGGCCCAGAGCAGTAAAATCGGCTCCCTCGCGTGCCCTGGGCAGGGATCTTGCTGACCCACCTCACCAGCGTCTGGTTGTGCAGGTCCCAGACGGCGATGTTACCGTCACTGCAGCACGAGAAGCAGACCTTGGAGTCGGGGCTGATGGCCAGAGCGTAGCACGCAGGGGCCGAAGACGTCAGCTCTGCCTTGATGCGTGGGGTCGGAGCCGCCAGGTCCCAGATGGACAGAGTACTGGCCTCCCCTCCCACGATGAGGGTGCGACCGTCAGGGAGCAATCGGCAGGAACGGATGTAGTTATCCCTGTTCTGTAGAGACAAAAACCATCAAGAGATCACTCATGAGGAAAGGAAAACAGCATTAACATGAGAGCAGAAATCCATAAAAGTATTGTGTTCCCTCCTGGTTTTAATGAGCCATTTTTACTTATGACAATGATAAAGTGGATTAATGCTAGAAAATTACATGAAATTAGGGAAGTACTTAAACTTGATCTACAAATTTAGTGCTGAGATATTTAATCTTAATTAGCATGAAAATGCAAAGATCTAGACCCAACTCCCACCACCAACAACCAAATCACCCAGCTGCCTAACTCATTTGCGCGCGCGCGCACACACACACACACACACACCCCAACGCAGGAGCGCACGAGTCCTGGACAGCAGTGGTTGATCAAGCACCATCAACTGGAGGCAAAATTTGATCGAGGAATGTTAAGGGAGGGTGAGTGAGAAAAAAGGTCCTTCCAGCTTGTGAGGGTCTGGGAACCTGGAGGGTTTGTGTACGACAAATATATTAAACCAACCTAACATTGTGGAGCAGCAGAAACTCCACTGCTGGTTTAAGGAAGAATGTCCAGCAGAAGTTTTATAAATGATGGAAGAGGACAAACGCCCAAGACACAGGCAAGGGAACAGTCTACTGTCTGCGCAGAAAGCAGGACGTTACTCTGGTAATGTCACCATGTGACAGACCGAGAGGTGCGCCCTCACAGAAGCCCTCCTGGGCTTTTAACTTTTCTTATACTCCTTTATCAGACAGGAAAACGGGTAGTGAGCCTGTGCCCACGAATCGGGCAGGATTCATGAAAGTTGCACTCTCCACATGAAGGGCCACAAACCACCGAAGACAATTACCCACTTGGAATCAATTCCATGTGGTGCCCGTCCAACCAAGTCTCTCACTATTCCAATCCATTTTCTGAATGAAGGTGCCTCCATGTTTGCTCACCAGACAGTCGAGCTGAGAGACGGGGCTCTTGTTGCCGGGGTGGCTGATGTCCCAGACCTTGACGCAGCCCTTGCCGCCCGTGTACACGTGTCTCGTGGGGTTGCTGATGGTCACCGCGCACACCACCTCCCCGTGGTTCAGGGTGTTGATCTGGCGCGCGTGCCGGGGGATTCCGGGTCCGATGAGGGCATCGGGGGGGAAAGGGACAGGCTGCATCTGGCCGTCCGCGGTGACGTGGAAGGAGTATGCTCTACGGTAGTGTAGTGGGGAGAAGAAAAAGTAGGAGGGGAAGATGAAAAACATTAGTTAACTCATCAGTGTGAGGAGATGAGAAAGAAAACATTTTCGGTGTTACCTTATAATTTGCAAGTAAGTCAAATTTACCTGGTACCAAAGAGAAAACCTAATTTTCAGAGCTAGATCTATGATCAAATGTCAGGTCGACTCTTCACTAACTGGTGTGTGGCATTAAGTAGTCACTGAGCCTCTCTGAACCTCAGTTCTCATCTTTAAAAGGGAGAGAATGCTAGCTACACTTCACAGAGAATTAAGTAAGAAAGCCAACATCTAGTATAGTATCTATCCAGTAAAGTCAACATCTAGAGTATTAGGGACACTCTACAAACTTGCTCTGTTTTCTACTTTGGGTGACCCAGAAGCCTGTGATACTATTTCTGCCTGTATATGAATTCACACCAATCAAGTGATTTACTAATGGAGATCAATGAGTCAAAACGATCAAGCTCCAAGGAGTTGAGTCTCTAGGCCCACAGTGAAACAATAGCTGTGACCCCAGCACACGCACCAGAATAAGTCCTATCGGACTTGACAATCATTAATGCAAGTAATTCCTGATGAAATTAGGACCTGTAAAGGCGTCCTGTGTGACTACCCCAAAGGCCCACCTATAACTGCCTATCATCAGCTCCAACTCCAGTTCGTCTCCAAGGAAAGCTCTACACTTATGAAAACATTTGGTTCTAAATGCAACTTCCGTTCGAACATCTCCCTCAAGAGATCTCTATTCTTAGAGTGCTGAAGTCAGGGTGGACACATCAGTGAGGCTGTGTGATGCACGGGGTGGGGACAGGGAGCTGGGCCTGTCTTCTATCATGGGCAATAGCCCATTTTGGAAATTATGTCATTCTGCTTTGGCATGAAGCTTTGGAATGTGCTCTGTTTATAGGACGAAGTTTGGGAAAGACATACCAAGGGAAAGCATCTGTGGGTGCACAAAGGACTGGAGCTTGGTCCTATCAGGGAGTTTTAGAATCAAAACAGTTTATGGCTCCTTAATGCAAAAAGGTACAGGCTAGCCACATTCATCAAAACTCGTCCCATTACTAAGGACCTCATCACCCTCCCGACTGTCCCCAGGAGGGATGACGCAATATGTGGCCGTGGAAGACGTGGTGCCAGATAGTGGAGGGCTTTTTCCTTCTCAGTAACAACAGAGAAGCAGAGGCCCAGCCCGTAGCAGAAACGTGGTACGTGGGACTGCTGGTGGGGAAGGAGGCGGAAGCTCAGGAGACAAGAGACAGAAGACATGTCCTCGGTCAAATAATAGGACTTGGGAGACACACTGAACCTGTGACCTGGGAGAGAGGTGTGAAGAAGGGCTCTAAGGCTCAGAACCCACGTGATTCAGGTGGACATGTTAGTGAAGAGACAGAGAAGCATGACCAAAAGCTACACACTCAAGGAGCTAACTGGTTTGGTTTTCTTTAATTTAAGAGCGGCTGGGAATCCAAAGAGTTCAACAGTAAGCAGAGTAGCGTGACTCAGGTGAGAGGTTAGGTTGGAAAGACAACGTGTGCTTATTGACTAAGAAGTGAGAGCGGAAGCTAAGGGAGCAGAATAATAATGCCACAGCAGATCATACAGTGAGGGGACAAATGCAGGATTTAGGGGGCTGCTTACATCTAAGGACCCTCCAGCAAGAGCAGTCAGAAACACAGATGATTGAGAGAGACGATCAAGTCCAGAGATAGGAGAAGATGGTCAATCACTTGACAACGTATTAAG
The DNA here is from genome assembly GCF_020171115.1 of Neogale vison. NCBI lineage: Eukaryota > Metazoa > Chordata > Mammalia > Carnivora > Mustelidae > Neogale > Neogale vison. Next base: position 82,192,643 of record NC_058099.1, read on the forward strand.
AGAGTCAACCATTCAACACATATTTCTTGGGTATCCCTGTGTGCCAAGCACCATACTTGTAGGACGGGGGTTACAACAGAAGAAAAACAAACAAACTCTGCATCCCTGGTTCTCCTGAGTTTATAGCCTGTGGGAGTAGGCAGCAGGTAGGTCGAGGGGCAGATTGATTAGTGAGATAATCACATAAATAACTATAACAATGTCAGAAGGTCAACGCGATGAACACTGGACATGCCTGGTACTGTGAGATTTGACAGGGTGAGGCAATGGGGCTTCGATATAAAGACAAGATGGTGTGAAGGGGAGGGATATGGCAAATACGAAGGCCAGAGTGAGACGGAACGCTTAGTATCCATTTAGTCAGAAACTCTTTATTGAATGCCTACTCTGAACCTGGTACCATCAAAGATGCTGGGAAATCAGGGGTGAACAAAGTCTCTATCCTCCAGGGTCATCATCTAGAAGGGAAAGCAAATACCATATATAAGCAGAAAAATAAGTAACCTCAGATCCCCATCAGATGGCAAGACACACACACGCACACACACACACACCACACGCACGCATGCGGCACAGGTCTGGGGTACCATATGAGAAGAGACAAGAAGAAAGGACGCAGGCCCTGTACACATTGGCGGGGGGGGGGGCGGCGGGAGGAGGAATGTGGAATGTGCCAGGTAGAGGAACAATGCAGAGTCCCTAAAGCAGAAACAAGTGAGAACACTAGTGTGTACTCAGTGGCGAGGGGCAGGCTGGAGAGACAGAGGGAGGGCAGCGGGAAAAAGCCCTGGCGGGCCGTGATGAGGAATGCACATTATCCCGGGTGGAATGGGAAGTTACTGGGACTTCTCGGCAGGGAATGAGAGGATTCAGTTAATGTTTTAAAGTGCTATTCTGGCTGCTGGGTGAAGAATGGATTAGAGGTGACAGAACAGGAAGAGGAGCATAGACAGGAGGTCTGTGCCTGGGAGACAGTCCGACAGCGGGGAACGGATGTGCAATTCAAAAGATCACTCCAGCTGGGTGGAAGCAGAGAAGGCTGTGCTGGATGGGTCACCTGGGTTCTGGAAGTGACACAGTGAGGGGGGCGGGGACGAGATCTTCCTTGGGAGCCTTTTAAATATAGTCAAGGACAGCTACAGCTGACCAAGCAGTGGTCCACAGCTACAGAGGTCCAAGCCCCATGACAGGGTTACTGGGGGCTGACCTTGTGAACACCAGACTCCCGTGGAATGAGGGTGGCTCCAAGGAGGAAGACCCTAAGTCAGTGCCAAGTCTTTAATAAAAAGGAAATCCCCCAACAAGGTGTAAGGGTAGGTAGAATCCAATGACACAAGCCTGAAAGAGCCAGAGTTTTCACAAAAAGATAAAGGAGCTCAGTTCTAGAAAAGACTGGTGGTGGGGCCAGCAGAGGGGTGGGGAGGATGACACAGCCTTTATCATCCCATCACTGGCTCTGAGGATTTAAGGATATGAAACAAACCAAGGGGCACCCCCTCAGAGAGCTGCAGGTGGAGGGGGTTCCTTGGGGAGAGAACCAGGTGCCAATCAGGCAAGGAGGGGAAGGCAGCAATGGTCTCAGAGAAAGGCTGAGATTCTGAAGGATGACGATGGAGAAAAAGGCTAATTGATTTAGCAATTAAAGAGGTCATGAGACTAAATCTTAAAGGAAAGGAGAAGAAGGTTATGCCACACTTAGATGGTGTCATACATTCCTAATGATAATTTACTTGAAAAGCCATCCCTTCTCTTCTCCCTAGTATCACTAAGTGGTTTTTAAAGAGCTTTGAGAATTTAAATAGTTAAGAAACCAGACACAAGATTTCTTTTGAGGTTTTTGATATGATATTCTTCAACTCAACCACAAACCACTCTGTGAGCACCTACTATGTTCCTGGAACCCCCTTTAACAAGAATGTCAAGAGCCTACTTGCATTAAGATGTAATGCAGCCCTCTGCTTGCTATTAGTACATGTAAGATACTCAAGACTGGAAAGAATAAAACTCTAGTAAGAATCTTATCAGATTTCAACTAACTCTGACGTGTAGCTGGCGAAGTGTACTGGAATGTGTAACGAAAGCCAGACTCTAGAAATCAGAAACCCAGGCTTGAAGAACTACTCTTTTTCTACCCGATTAAATGGATCGATAAGGCCTCTTAGCCACATGGATACTACAGACATCATGCTAAGAACACAAAACAAGGTAAGGCACTGGCCTTGCCCGCCAGCAGCTTCTAATCTAGGAAGTTTGATGAGAAAAGCAAAGAAGTGGCCACAATACCAGATGAAATATGAGAAGTGGGAAGTTCTGTGGTCATTCAAGACAAAGCTTATGTCTCAATAGTGACATGGTTCTAGAAATGGGTTTTGCAGAATGGAGGGATTCTCACAGAGGAGGGAGGAAGACGGAAAAACAATTTGGGAGGGGCGGGCAAAAGAGCAGAGAGCAAGGGCTCTAAAAGGATGGGGAACAATGATAGAAATTCCTGGGCTGGTTTTAATACAAAGAATTCATTTGTTCAATAACAACCCCAGGGTTAAGTGGTTGGAGGAGCTGGCCTGAGCACGGTCTGATCAAATGCATCAGGAATATATACATTTAAACTACACACACACACACACACACACACACACACACACTCACACTGCTGTCTATCTGCTAGAAAAGGGAGGGCTGTAAAAAGGGAGGGCCTGCAAGGCCAGCCTAAGAACTCCACAAACAGAATTCACTAAAGGGTTTTTTGGAGGGGGAACTGGGGCAACTGACAATAAATTTAATCGCAAGGATAGCTGGCTAGGAGGACTAAGAGACAATTATTCCAATCTCTAGATGCAAGGTATTGGGGGACCTGAACCAGGCTAGGTCAAGGAAGACAGTAAAAGTAACAGTGGATGTAAAATTCTGCAGGACTTAACGAGTAAGATGTGAGGAAGGAGCCAATAATAATTGGGTTTCTGAGCTTAGGAAACAAGGATCAGAATACCAATACTCCTGATGGGCAATGTGGGAGGAAGGCCTAGTCTGGAGAAGCAGCATCATGATATGCTGACTTTGACGTGCAGGTAACACACACTCAAGATGTCTGAGATGTCCAGCACATAACTACCGATGCAGGGCTGGAGGGATAGGGTGCAGGGAATACAGTGGACTCTTCCACCAAAACACACACACCCAGACATACAGACACACAAGCACGTGTGTGCACAGCAGGTGAAAGCACTAAAAGCTAAGAATGGCTAAGAAAGACGGTTAAGAGAACAGAAGAAGCTTGGACTTTCTGACAGAACTACACCTCGATCAAGGCATCTGCAAATCGCTCTTTTTAAAAACATGTGCACCGAAGATGCTATTTTATCTGAATCATCATCTTTCGATGAAAACCCAGCATATTTAAAGAAGGTCCTTGGCCTTCCCACCCCCAACCTTATTTACCCTCCCTAAAAGGTCCAGTTCTATAATGTTGCACTCATCTGTCTCATACTTCGCAACACCTTCTCCAAAGTTTTCAATGTCTCACGAGATGGGACGAGACCTTAAATTCACAATAAAAGAGCTGGCCATTGTACTTTATAAAGTATGCTAGAAAATCAGGCTCGAAGTGGCATATGAACCCACTAGTACATCAGCCAGCCAACAAATACCGCTAAGGGCTTACCGTGTCTCAAGCATTGCTCCTATTTTGAAAAATCCCGCTTTATAAAAACAAATAGAACACCACGGTAAATTTTCTGAATTATGAGCAGCTGAAAACCAACAAACCTGTGCTCTTCTCTCATGGCTCCATCCATATGCCATGTCCCATGATGTAGTTAGTACTATGGTTTTAATTGAATAGTTTTACCCTATTTATAAATGTCTCATTTAAGTAATAGGTGAGGAGGAAAGTCCATTTCGGGCTTACATCAAAATTAAACTACGTTGTCATTCCAATTACAAACTGAATGCAACTTTTACTAATTCACCAGAATAGACAAGAGAATCCAATGTGAATTATTAAATAAATGCTACTTTATTCATTAGTTGGTGACATGCATTTAATTATAACTTTTGATAACATCTAACAATTCAGTCTGTAAAAATAATTAGGACAGAGATGCACAACTGCTTTGAATCTTTCCGGAAAAAGGCAGTTTACTTTGTGTGTGCGGTAGGGGAAGCCTTTAGGTGACTCATTACATTTTATGTTATAGCACAAAAAACAATCGTTTCTTTCGAAACACACACATTAAGACAAAGTTTCACAATTCTGTACCTTAAGATCTGAAGAGCCACCTGTTATCGTTACTTCCTCTGAGAAATCAGTAATAAAAATATATTATCTCTTTATGCATAAATGAATGTGAATTTACATGTCTTGACGTCCTCTTAATAAAGACACACCAATGACAGGAACGTAGAGTCTATTTACTCCAATCTAATTTTCTTGGGTCATTTCTGCCCACTACAGAAATGCAGTTCAGTTCAACTGCATAAGCACCTGAAAAGCTGACAATGACCAGGGGCAAAGCTAACCCGGAAATGAGGCTGCGGTTGACTGAGGAGTCCCATAGGCCAAACACCATCCCAAACGCATGACATATTACCTTACATTACTCTTATGCCCCGTCTGTCAAGGCAGGTGCCATCCTCGGTTTATAGATGAGCCAACTGAAGCTCCCCAAGTTAAGACACTGTCCTCTAGTTCTCAACTGGCAGAGTAAAAATTCAAATTTTGACCTGTCACATCCCAGAACTCAACTTTGTTGACCCCATCATGCTCTCTTTGGGACTCCTAATGTCATCTGCCAACTTCATGACATGTGGCTCTATCATTCCCAGGAATGAAAATTTGCAACCATCCTCAAACCCATCAACCTTCCCAAAAGGATCTCAACAATTTGATAATTCTGGGGGAAGAAAGGGAGTCCCACCCAAGGCTCAGAGAAGTGCCTCCCGCATCAGACCAGCTCTAACTCAACAGTGGTTCAGATGGACCAAAGTGAAATCAAGACCGTCTTTCTCCTTTATAGGCACCTAAGCTCCCTTCCCCCTCTCTTCACCCTTCAGGGTTCTGGGCAGTATTGCACTAGTGGTTATACCACAGCCCTGGTACCACAGCTAGTCAACCCCGTGGTAACTACACAGTACCTGAACATGGGATGATACCCTTTCCCTAAAGAAACCTCTCCTTCCCCACAGGTTCATGTGGAACTCAGAGGGATTTGAGTTATTTGATTAATCCTTTGACCTTGTTATTTAATCACTGCCTGAAAGAGACCAAACTTTCACCTTCAAATACATCAGAGCTCTCGGTCAACAAGACTTCTATGTCAGTCAACAACTATTTGCAGAACACACACAAATACACAGAACTTTATGGTAATGGGTATTTATACCTTTGATTCTCAGGGAACTCAAAGTCTAATTTGCCTTGCCTCCCTTATTAATCAGTCAAATATTTACGGAGCAACTTGGCTACGGAGCCAGCACTGTGTTTGATGCAACAGGGGAAGTTTAGCACAGAACTGTAGAGAAGTAAGTTATACCAAGAAGTCACATACAGGAAATAACACAGTGACAACTAAGCGCCTGAGTGTAGAGCAGCGAATAAATAAGCAGTCAGAGATCAGAGAAGAAAGAGTCTGGCTGGCTCACCTGTGCGCACTCTCTCCCCCTCTCCCCTTCAGTTAAAAAGTATGTACTGTGAGCACCAGGTACTAGGTACCGCTCTAGGCACCGAACAGCCAAGAGTTCTGTTCTGCTCTCACAAGCTTACATTCAAGCAGGGAGAAGCAGATCACAGCTACAGGCAGGTACAAAAAAGGCAGGCAGAGAAAAGAACGATGGGGAGAGGAAGGGAGAGAAGGATGCTCTTTTAGATAGGACTGCAAGGGCAGAATGCTCTAATAAGTGACACTTTAGCAGACACTTTTGAAGTGAGACAAGAAGCCACAGGAAAAGTACTGCAGGAAGGACCAGTAAGACCAAATGCCCCGAGGCAGCCAAGCCACCAAGGAAGCCTCGGGGAGAAGGGACTTACTGGCTACTGAGGGTCAAGTGTGGGTAGCACAGACTGGGGAGAAAGCACCAACTCGGTGTGCGTGGTGACAGACAGGATGCCAGCGGAAAGAGCCAGGAGCATACACACCCGTGGGGAACTAGTAAGGCAGGGAGGGTCTGTGGGGATGCTTCCCGAAGAGAGGAGAGAGGAAGCAAGCTAGGATTTTAAGGGAAGAGCGGTGTTATTTTATAGTCAAGGCTTTGTATCTGGGAAGATGAAGCCAGAGAGCAGGAGAACCGTGCGTAGGTAGTCATAAAAAGGTGTGCTGGACTGAAATGGAAGGCTGTGGAGCGAGGTATGGTGAGAGATTAGAATGTACAAGAAGAGGCTGGAAAAGCTGATGCGTGCGTTTTGCCTTCGTAACTCAAGGGGGCTGTGAATACAGATGCTCCAAATATCTAGCTCCTGGGACAAGAAGCCAAATAAGCAAAGCCACCTTTTCTATGAACACAACTGAGCATAAGACCACACTTCTTTCTTTTCACAGCCTTTGAAGTTTGGCACGTCTTTTCCCAACACACTCAAATTTTGAGCATCCAGGTTTGCACATAGGACGTTTTTTCTTCAAGGCAACAAAAGAATTCAGTAACAGACGTAGAGCAGACCTGACTGCTGGAGATGTCTCAGTAATTTGCATTTCCATATTAGAAGCTCAAGATTTTAAATTGAAAATACAAAACCCCACCTCATTATACTTCTTTTCTTGTGTGAGAGAAAATGGAAATTCTTTGCAAGGGAAAAAGCCAAACAGAAACAAAAAAACCACAACGAGCTCCAGGAGCTCCCCTAAACTGCCTAGCAGTGATCAGCCAGAAAGGCCGGCAAGGGCCTGGGGTCTGGCGCACGGTGGGGAGCGTGAGGCTCAGAGGTACTCACGGTTTTCCTCCCGGAATGCCTGTCAGGTTCGGAGGTATGGCTGGTACGCGCATGTGATGGTGTGGATCAAATCCAACCTAGAATTTTCCCAAGCAAAACAACAAAAACACACAAAATTACATTAACTCATTTCAGCCTACTCAATACCTCTCTAGATCTTGGGAGAATACAGACTTGAAACACGATTTTTAGAGGTACACATACAGAAGTATCTACTAATGAAAAGACAGGATGTTCATGGTTTTAGGGGTAACCTACCTGGGGATGGAATATACATGAAAAAAATTACTTGTATAATTTCTGAAGCTTATGAGGGAAACTCAGGGTTCACTACAGTCATGATCATTCACTCTGCTCTTGTAGGTTTAAAATTTAAAGGAAACCTAAAATAACAAGGACATTTCCTCTCCTTAGAAAAGGAAATGGATCTCGCAGTACAACTGCGTGTAGTTTAATTTACAGATGTGACGGGTTCCTCTACAAATACCTCAAATTATATAAACTACGTTCGAAAGTAACGTCTGGTGATCCTGTGGAATGGCTTGATTTTGTGAAGGCCCAGGAACGTACCACCGGCGATCTCCCGTAGGCAGCGGCGGCGGCGGCGGCAGCCGCGGCTGCGCTCATCTGCGGGGAAATGTTGTGCAGCCCCGCGTAGGCGGCGCCGGGGCTGGTCAGCTCCCCGTTCATCCCGGCGTGGGGCACGATCCCGAACGGGGTTGGGTATGGACAAGGGACTGCCATCGGGGTCCTGAGGCTTGAGGCTACACACCAAAATGAAAGGAGAGAAGAGAAAAACCAAGAACACAGGAAACAATAAGGAAGTGAGGCGTTAACATATACCTTAAAAAAAATAGGATCCAGGGCTCAAATTCGCTTAAAGTAATATTCTCAAAAGTCATTAAGGCGCTTGGTTCAGGTTAAATAAAATAACTATCGCTTTTCAATACTGGTTATTACTACTCTTAAGGTACTGCACTGTTTAAATTGCTTGAATTTCTTTAAAAACACGAAGCATAAATACACAGAAAGCCCTTCTTATTACTAACCCAAGGGGTCGACTCCTGGTGGTTTTCCAGGCACAGGCCTCAGTCCAGGAGTGGAATTACTGCCTGGGGTGGGTGCATCGGTTCGTGGAGTAGGGGTATTGGACTTTGAAACAGGAGTAGTAGATTTTTCATTCTAACAAGAGATGGAAGAGAATATAGTGGCAGTCAGAACGCAGTTTTCTTTTTGTTTTTTTTTTTTTTTTTTGTCCCCCCCGCCTTAAGATTTTATTTATTTATTTGACAAAGAGAGATCACAAGTAGGGAGAGACTCAGGCAGAGAGAGGGGAGGAGGCAGGCTCCCTGCTGAGCAGAGAGCTCGATGCAGGGCTCGATCCCAGGACCCCGGGACCACAACCTGAGCTGAAGGCAGAGGCTTTAACCCACTGAGCCACCCGGGTGCCCCATAACAGTTTTAACAATAATGTTAAACGTTTAAAAAGAGAAGTCAAAAGGAAAAGAGTAACGAATGGAAAAAGATCTTCAGGTTGGGCCTTTATTTTCATAATTAAAAAAGAACAAACCAACAAACAGAAAGAGCTCCCTGAGACCACAAAACCAACGTTCAAGAGGATATAAACCAAAGCAGAATTTAGGGCAGTCAATGATTTCCAGGAAACTGGGTCTGAGTCAGACAGAGGCTGACAAATCATGACGTCCTATGACCAAACACTTGTTGGCTGCTTTGATTTAAGGATGCTTGAGCTGTGTTTCTGGTAGACTGTTCATGTCACAAGTGGCTTCCTGGTTAATGGGTCCTCTTAGAACAGATCCATGCCCCTATGGTCACAGAGACCAGCAGAGAGGAGGTAGCAATACAAGAAGGCCAGAAGGCCAAGAGAGACCCACAGAAAAAAACTTAATGTAGCCCCGTGCCAGACACATCCCCTTAACTTGCAGACAAACTGAAGAACTTTCTTTCCTTCAGTTGTGAATTTGTGAATTCAGAAGGTTATATGAGAACTGAGTCTTTTTTTCTTTTTTAATATTATGCTACAAGGAAATAATTGGCAAGGAAAAAGGAAGACACACACAAAAATGCAATTAACTACAGAGCCAAAGAAGAAGAGGGTATGGAGAGATTATCCTGAGTTGCAAGCAGTTTCATTTTTGCTTTAGTGATTTGTGGTGTGAGTCAAGGTAGACTTTTGTAAATGACAGATTATTTCTTAGATAGGAAGGGAAAATTATTGCAGTCATATATAGCTTGGTAATTCAAACAAAGCTAGCAACAAAATCACCTCCCAGACGAAAACTAAATTTACCATAAACCACAGGTGATAAAACCATCTCTGTAAGCCCAGTGTGTATTTCTTCATCTTTGCTGAGACACGTTTCACTCAATTTCCCCATATCCCACCCCTGTCCTTGTAAAAACACTCATAAAACAAACATCTATCACCGCTAAGTCCGTAAACCCACTCTGTTCCCAAAGTACTTTTGTCAATTAAACTTGAATACTGAATGTACACATATATTTGGAAACAAGAGTCCTATAGAAAATGTGAAAAATACCGAATTTACGAAATATTCAAAGCCAATCATCTTGAAACAGGCAAGGCTAAGAAAGACGATGAAGGACAGCTTACAAGGCTAAGTTCTTTGGATTTGGAGGAAGGAGTGCTGCTGGAGGACGCAATAGAGGCTGGACTGATGGGGGCATCTTTCTTGAGCAGGCGCGTCTTGTCCAGGCCATTCTCTCTCGGGGAGTGTGCTGGGCTCCCTCGAGGGGAAGACGGATCCTGTGAAGGAACATCAAGGGTACTAATGCAGCACAGCACATTCACAATGCTAGAGTACTTGAGTGTGGATGTTTCTATTGCAAAGCATGGATAAGTGCAAAATGTCCCATAACCAATAACAAAAGACGTACCAAACTGCTAAAGAAAATATTTGGTATTGAGGTCAAAGAAAATACTAAATATTTATAGCACAGCTGACCCTTGAACGACATGGGTTGGATCTGCATAGGTCCACTTATATGCAGATTTTTTTGCGTAAATACACTATAGTACTAAAAATTGTATTTTCTCTTCCTAATAACATTTTCTTAGTAACATTTTCTTTCCTCTAGCTGTCTTTATCATAAGAATACAGTATGTAACATGTAACTTGCAAAATACATGTTCATCGACTACTGATGCTATCGTAGGCTATTAATAGTTAAGTTGTGGGGGAGTCAAAAGGTGTTATGTGGCAGCATCGTGTGCAGACTTGCTCAATCACTCTGTTGTACACCTGAAATCAATGTAACATTGTGTATCAACTACACTTATTTTAAAAGGGGAGGGGGAAGTTACATGTGTATTTTCAACTTCTGGGAGATTGGTGCCCCAAAAGACCACTCCCCCACCTGCACTATTCAAGGGTCAGCTGTACTTACTCAAAACAAAACTCAGAACCCAACAGATCCACAGGTCCTCTGCCAATGAGATCTGTAGGCTGACCCCATGTCTGCTGTGCATTTAAGGTGATAGCAAAACACACTTCTACTTTTATAGAAAAGAATAACAATGAAAAAGGATCAATAATACATAAAATCAGTAATACATACATTTTTCAGGTAAATAAAAAGTGGGTCCCCTTTGGAAATGAAGCACACATTTTGAATACTGACTGCGGACTCCAGCTAGTCCCTGTTACAGTGGGCAAGAGCAGGAAGCTGAACGAGCCAGAAAACGTACCTCGTTGGAAACGTCAACCACCAAATTGTCGTCACTCTTCTCACCATCGCTGTCCTGCATTGACAAGTGACAAGCATTACCTCCTCCCCCAGCACACACGCGCGAGGGCCATATTCACCCCGGTACGTTCAGACGAATTCCTCACAGCTTATAAAAACCAACTGCACCGAACAGTGCCAAACACTTTACAATGTACTATGTTCTCTAATCCTCATGATGATGTTACAAGGTAGGTATATGAGGATTCTGCTTTACCATTTAAGCAACTGAAGCCTATGGCTTGCTTGGTACTCAAGAGCATCTCGTGGAAGCTGGCCTGTCTGGGCTAAATCCTGCCTATGGCTGGGTGTGATCTGTTCCCTCAGTTTAAAAAACTGGGTTATGTAGTCACCATTTTAAAACTGGGAGGTTTCACAGGAAAGTCCCAACTTTCTGATTTTTTTGAGGCCTTGCAGTCCCGCAGGGCCTGACCACAGCAAGGGGGAGCAGGGGCTTGCCTGCAGCCAGCCCGGTGCCATCCAGCTTGCTTCCTTCACACTAAGTGACCCGAAGGCTTAGTCACTGAAGGAATATGGGCTTCAACCCATGTTAGCGACACATCTGGATGCTTCTGCAAGTTATACTCCACAAAACCTGCTTTATTCCTCAGCATGAATTCATTTTACACATTTTAACGGGGTTTCTATGATTTTATGTTTTTCCTTAACATTTCCAGTTGACCACAGAAAGTTCAACCACCTTGAAATACACAGAGGGAAGCAAATACATCTCTAGGGATGGTATTATGGGACACCCACGACATCTTCTATTAGCTGCCAGATAAAGCACTCTGTTCCGACTCACATCCACACATGCGCAGACCTGCACACACACAGGACTTGTGCTAGCCAACTGAGATGCAGCTATAAAGGCAAGCACTATTTTTTTTCTCTGAGTAGATGTTTTTTCCTCCTATGTCCTCATTTTGGTTGGTAATAGTCAAAGGGTAAAACGGCTGCTGGAGTAAACTGGCATCCCCCAAAGCAAAGGCAGAGGAACCTACATAGCGAGCTGCAATTTCCTTTTCTTCAGTTTTCTGCTTTTTGCTATCAGAGGAGTAGTCCGTGGAGTTTCTGTGCTTCTCTGCACCTCGGAAACTGGCGGACGGGGATACCGAAGAGCTCTGGAATTAGAAAAGAAAGCAGGGTTGAGAAATGACCATTCACTGAAGAGTGAGTTTTTCAGGCACACTGTCCTTTTTGTTTGTTAATGTGTACCTGCAAAACTGTTAGGAGGAGACAGGAGAGAAGGGAGGAGGTAAAAGGAAGAGGGCAACAGAGGTGGAGACAGAAAACCAAGAAAAAACAGGGAAGAGGGAATGAGGGGAAAAAGCAACAAATAGGAAAGAAGAAATGGAGACAGGCCCAGAGAGGGGGGCAAGGAGGCAAGGAACAGCAAATTCAGAAGACAAAATGGGTCTGGTCCCAAGAAGATAGAGATGACACTGGTGCAGCAGCTTCAAAGAGCTGAAAAAGGAAGCAGATAGAAAAGAAAATGGAAGGAAGAGCCAGGCCCCACCCCGCTCCAGCCCCAAGTTTGCAGGCTGATGGGAAGCCAGTAACTTAAGCCTGTCCAGAGACACAGAGTATGTTATGTATATCGAGAAAAACTAGTAATTCTTCAAAGAAAAAAGGAAGAGAGGTACTCTTTGGGAATTTAAGCAACCAAAAAAAATGGTGATCCTGTGACACAAAGGTTCTATTTACGGAATTTTGCTAAGTCCCTTGTTTTAAGGGCATGGAAGACTGAGTGGCAAATAAACATAACAAAAACAAAACACCTGCAAAAATTCACTTTATTCCTTTTTGACTCTTATAGTTTTCATGAACCTGCTCCTTTATATCCCTGGAAACCCTGGAATCCCCAGTTAGGACCAGGTGACTGGGAAAGACAGTCCCTCCCTTGTGGGATCACAATCGGGAGCAAGCAGTGTCTGTCATTTCTGCTCTTCCAAAGAGCTCCCAACTGGAGGAGGCCTACACGCCAAAAATAAACACTGAAGCACAGAGAGTGAGTCTGTCTGGCAGTCAGGCCACGGTGATTACTACTGGGCACATGCAGACAGTATGAGGCTTAACATCATTTATGAGGAAGTGAGAAAAGCATCAATGAAAACTGGAAGCAACCTTATGAACTGGGTAGTGACTCAGTTCAGGACAGACCACACAGGGGAGGTGTGAGAGACAAGCAGGGCTGACCTGTGGAGGGCGGGTCGAAAAGGCCAGAAAAACTAAGCCCCTCAGCAGGGCACCAGCGCCCAGCTCTGAGTGCTAAATTAACCCAGGCTGGGCAGTGGAAAGAACACCTGGAGATGAGAAAACAAGTTCTAGGAAGAACAAAGAATCACCACCAGACTATCTCTGCTTTACATTTAAAACAATTCAGGAAGGGGCGCCTGGGTGGCTCAGTGGGTTGGGCCGCTGCCTTCGGCTCAGGTCATGATCTCAGGGTCCTGGGATCGAGTCCCGCATCGGGCTCTCTGCTCAGCAGGGAGCCTGCTTCCTCCTCTCTCTCTCTGCCTGCCTCTCTGCCTACTTGTAATCTCTCTCTGTCAAATAAATAAATAAAATCTTTAAAAAAAAAAAATTCAGGAAACTGTTCCATAAAGCTCTTCCTCATTGATAACTTCATTCTTCTCACATAAAACTAACCCCTTGTTCATTTTTTTTCTTTTATCTTAAGTCTGATGGTAATAATTAACATTTATGAAGATACATAACATTTATAAGGGCTTTTAAATTAACTATGGGAGGCAGTGCGATATCCAGAGCTTTTGGTTCTATATCCCATTTCACTTCCATTGAACTTTAATGCCCCGTTTTCTTTTGTGGCTAAACTTCTGAAGCCTATCAGAGGAAACCAATGAACCTCCCCCTCTCCCCCACTGACCAATGCCTGGGTTAGTTTCTCTACCAAGACATCACCCCCTAGTGGTCAGTTGTGGAGACGGCAACTCCACCACTAGCTCCAAAAGCAGGAAGGAGGTAGGGGGTTTGGTGTCAGGGGAAGATGGGAAGAACGAGTGGGTTCCCAATGATAGGGCTGGGTACCTCTAAACCCTTCCTTCCTGTACCATTCTCTATCAGAGTCCTCAATGAATTTTCTATATAGGAGGCACCAAATCCTGAAACCATCCCTACTCATTCACCCTTAAGCTTAATAGAAAAGATGGCAGACATCATTAAGTAAGGCCAAAGACCAAAGCAAAACATTAGAAGCCAAACAATTTTTTAAATCAGCTTCTTCTTATATCTCTGCTGAGTTCCAATCCTCATTCCCAAGCCATAAGACTTGGTTCAATGCATCTGCTTTGCTTTTATGCCATGGTCAGATTTTTGTGACCATTATTTCATCGAAATCATGCTTGCAAACATCATTCGTTAGCCCGCGACCTACAACATTTGATGTCAGAACCCCATTATCTAGTCTGCCTCCACTCCAATCTATCCTCCACATTTCTAGGGTTCATGATTCCCAAAGAGACATTCCGACCACTTCTCATGATCCCTTAAAAACAACAACAACAAAATCGTTTTCGCACTGTCGTTAGGGGAGGAAAAGTCCACACATTTCTGTGTGTGGCCATTTCCAAAGCCCTTCTCTCCACGCCCTAACCAGGGCCCTGGCCTTAGAGCTCAGCACTATGAGCCTGTTGTTTTCCAGTGCTCTCTGCATTTTCATTGTATCTGTAGCCTTTTTTCCCTGGCTTATGAGAATGCCCATTTCCCCTCAGTATCTTTTTGTTGAAATCCTTATTCTTAAGGACCAGCTCTAATGTCACCTTTTAAAGCTCGCTCAGATGCTGTCAGGCAGAATTAATCACTCAATTCTTCTTTGTTCCCTTAACACTTTGTTCACCCAGTGAGTAGAGCACTGGCAATCAATATGTGGCTATTTGTTTACAAGGCCACTTTCCCACTACAGGCTGTGTGTTACTCGGGGTGGGGGGATGGGGGCTGGGGCCTGGCCCAGTGAGCATCAGAGAACTGCCCAGAAATGTTTCTGAACATAAATGAGCAAACATTCCTTTTGCACTCCTCAATCTTAACCTAAAATTCATATAATTCCCTTTCAGAAGGCCACTCGGCTGAACAGTTACACAAGAAACCATCCACTACAGTAAGATCGGAGTAGTGCCACCCCTGGGAATTAGCTGCAGTCATGTCTCTTCTTCCCCTCCACTCCTCTACCTATTTCCATGTGGCTTCATCCTACTCATTGGCTATTTTACAAAAAGAAGAAAAGAACTGTGTGTGTGTGTGATTAACAACAGCCTGAGCCTTCGATTCTGAGATACTCTACTTAAAGTTATTTCCAATTTGTCCAAAAGGAAAAACTGATTTTTAAACAATTATAAGATACTTTCTCAAAAATTAACACTAAATGGTAACACTTATTTAGTTAGATCTTTATGCCTATTTATTGACACATATGTACAAACAGCTTTACTTTTCCTTAACTGGTTGTTTCTGGCTCTGTGGGCAGTATTTTATTTGTGAAATTTTACCGCAGAACAGAGTCACATGTTAGAGTTTCCTGGTAGAATGATAAAGTAGTTAATTATCACTAGCATTTAAAGGTTAAGCTCCACAATGGGCACTGGGGCAATCAGCAATGTTCTAATAACATAATTGCTCTGGAATCAAATTGGACTTGGCACAGGCTCTCGTCATGAATCTTACAAGTCCACCATTCTGCCACTGGAAGGCCACTTGGATTTTTGCTGAGCATGTGAAGAGGAAGAATTAAGTAAATACTTTTAAAGACAAAGTCTGGTTTTACTAGAAAATACTTGTATTTCTCTATCATTATTTTAAAAGTTTACCTAGGTTAGTTATTTCCTTAACTCACTACACAGGAAATGTAGCTGGAGTTGCATCATGACTCTGGATCAATCTACAGACTTAGAAACATTTTCTCATTACCGTTGGATCAGGTGACTATATTGGCGAATGTGTTAAGAATGGAGGGCCATTAACAGACGCAGAGGCCAATCAAGACAAGGCCAAAGACCTTACATCTGAATGCTTACTACAGAGCTCTGCATTTTTAAAAATGAAACACTTTTATTACTGGGATAGTAAAAAGAAGTTTAATGAAAGAAAAGAAAGGGGGCAAACAAGGACAAA
The DNA here is from genome assembly GCF_020171115.1 of Neogale vison. Taxonomy (NCBI): domain Eukaryota; kingdom Metazoa; phylum Chordata; class Mammalia; order Carnivora; family Mustelidae; genus Neogale; species Neogale vison. The sequence goes on from NC_058099.1 coordinate 82,208,460, forward strand.
TGAGAGGAAAATACTAAAAATTTGTTAAGTCGTCTTATACGGAAATCCCAGTTGCTTTGAAAGCAAAAGATAAGCTTTAACAGAGTTACTCCTAAAATCATAAATCACATTTCATCTCCAAATGAGAAAATTCTAGGTCCTAGTTTGAAACCCAACTAAGATTTTACAAAAGGTTACTGACCAAGTCAGACAGAAAATGGACACCTCCAGCAGCTGAAATGGATAGCCCCGCCCTTTCACCTTTCCTCTTCTGCCACCCCAAGATCAAAGATGACCATGTATGACAGAGAGTTCTATAAAGTACACACCCCTCCCCCCAAAAGAAAACAAGAGGTAGTTACAATTAGCTAGTTTTAATAACAGGTAGCACAGATTTTTACTAGCAGGCAATAGCATCTGTCTGGAGTCAGACTGCCTGTCTGGATTGGAGTCTAGAGTTTTCCACTTAATAGCTGTGTAGCCTTGGGGATACTGCTCAGTCTCAGTCTCTGTAGTCTGAGACAAGAATATTCCACCCACTCCCTCCCGGGGCTGCTTTGAGGACCAGTTGAAAGGACCTCCACAGAGTAGTACAAGGCGCAGTCCCGGACGGCTAACCGAGCCCCTCCGCAACAGCAACTCCGCACTGGGGCTGCGCCGCACGCCACTTACTACAGAGCTAGCGTGGCTCTTCTATTTTAAGCCTCACATAAGGACTATTCTCGGCATCTGTGTAGCCCTGCCCCTCAGCACAGATACACAGATGGTCCATAATGATAGGGCTTCAATAGGCTGCTATTAACCAAAACACATCTCCTTTCAACACAATAAGGTTTTGGTTCAATACGGCAGGCAGGACTATAAATACCGCCTCCACATCGGACTTTCTAATTCGATTTCAAATGCACATCAAGCTAATTCGGCTCGCCATTCGCATAAGTTCATACGTCCCTGCCCACTTGCAAGATTCCAACCAGAAGGAATGGTTGGACAACCATGACCAGAAACTCTAAAACTCACTTGTTATGTTGTGTCTGTTCATCAGCTACAGCCTCCCAACACCCCATCTACTTGGTACCAAAGGGTAAATCCATTTTCAAACAGATCAAGGGCACGAGGACAGGGCAAGAGGTACCACGATAATCTGGCTAGGGTTTTGCCCTCCCCTTACAACTGTTGTCCAGGCCTACTTTACTCAAAACCAGCCCAGTTTAGAAGATAAATTAATACTGCTAGTCAAACTGCAGTTCATTCAGTACAGGAATTAGTTTGGGTCAGGGACAATTCAGAGGGAGCTGGGTAATGGCAGCGGGGGAGAGCAGGATGGAGAAGATAGGCTCAAGAGGCCTGTTGACCCTTGACTGATGCCATAACTAAAGTCCTCAATCATCATTTCCTCTGAATAACAACAACAGCAACAAAACATAGGACTAAAACAGAAATAAATATGGTTGACACTCTCAAATTCAGAAAGGCCAATATAATGCCTGAAATCAGCCCGAGATCAGCAGGGACTCAGCCCACTCTCCTTGCCAAGCAGAAGGGCCTTCAGTAGGAGCCCGACAATCATGAGTCACGCTGGGTCAATTTGTTTACTAGTCCTCAAAGCATTTCAGAGTTACAAAATACTTTCAACAAGTTCTGAAATAAAAGTAATATCCTCAATAAACCTATATATACCAAACAAACATAGCACAATACCCCAGTGCACTTTTTTTTTTTTTAAGATTTTATTTATTTGACAGAAAGAGATCACAAGTAGGCAGAGAAGCAGGCAGAGAGAGCGGGGAGGCAGGCTCCCCGCTGAGCAGAGAGCCCAATGCAGGTCTTGATCCCAGGACCCCTGGATTATGACCTGAGCTGAAGGCAGAGCCTTTAATCCACTGAGCCACCCAATAGCGCACCACCCCCCCCCCCCCGTCTCCACCCAGTGCATTTCTGATTGAGGTTTTATTATACAGTGTTACATTGAATGTTTTCATTTCTATTCATTTAGTTCTTTATTAACTAATAAAACATTTTAATATTTACTATCCCACCTATTAAAAAAATAACCAGCAGAGATAGAGAAAATAATCCTCAGTTGGGAAAAATTAGAAAATAAAAATCATTTGGCTAAAATATACACATCTTACACACTGACTCACAACACATGCAAATTTATGTAAATTAGCTTAAAATTTATAGCATGCTCGTGGTGAAAAACCTGAATATGGTAGGGCTCTAAGCTAGTCACTGGTGTCAGTTTACTGCTCATGACAGTAAGACTTTTTAAAAATAACCTGCTTGATTAAGGAGTCATTAAAAACACAATCTGTATATAACCCTCCCAGAACTTGCTTTTTCCAAATTAACATAAATCAAAATTCACCTTCAAAAATGACCGGGACTTTCTGAAGACCTGCCCTTGTTAAAATATAATCTCCATATAAAATAATGAATCTGTTCTTAATAAATGTTTCACCTTCTACAACACGCGCTTTAAAACGTTCTCTTGTTGTCTTTGTCTTTCTGCTTCTCTCCTGGTAAGAGACACTTGGGGCAAAATAAATTTCTCTGGCAGATAATCAAAACAAGAGGAACTGAGAGAGGAATGATTAAGAGGAGAGCCAGTATCCACCGTGGTTATGGTATGGGTACAAGGGTCAGACAGCCCTGGGTTCCAGACTAGGCTGTACCACCAGCTGTGTGACCTTGGACAAGCTAAAGAACCTCTCTTAAGCTTCCAGTTCCCCAACGGGCAAAACGAGGCTATCTGCTTAGAACGTTGCCCCCGAGATAGAGCACGCATGTTGGGAACGCAGTAGCTAGCATCATGGAGAGCTCCAATTCCTATGCTAATGTGAGACCCCCTACACGGTCTCAGTCTACTTAGGGGCTCCTTCAACAATTTTCTACTGAATACCCACTAAAGTACAGAAATACAAAGATGAATGAAATCTACACCTTGCTGTCCGGAAGGCTCGATGAGTTAAAAATACTTGAGTACAGAAGTCCTACATATTTTGTGCTTCATGCAGTAAACTATACAGCACTTCAATAGTCAGTCATTCATGTTTTATTTCCATGGCCTCAGCATTATGTATTACTTGGTCAGGAGAAAATGCTATAGTAATTTATAAGGTATCAATAAAATTGATTTTAAATTAGAACATTATCTTAATGTCCTCCTGGGGTTTCTTGACTGTTATTTCCTCTTCCTGGAATAAAGCTGTTGGCTCCACCCCAGAAATTTCATTAAATACGGTTACTTTAGCTGGCGAGCTGAGCTGCTGGAACATGATGCTTTGACACCAAAAATACAGGTTTGATCCTTGTGTAGGCACCTTAGTTTCCCTCTGTTGACAGCCAACTGTCTGCTCTTGGTCTGAACTGCTTGGTCACACGAGCAAGCAACCGGGAGAATGAGAAGGGACAAATACATCATCCCCTTACCACTGATGGAGAAGTGAGCCCACAGATGGTATGTAAAAGTCCCATCTTTTAACCCAGCTAATCACCCCAAAGCCACTGCATGCCCTTGAATCCAATGGACCTCCTTAAAGTTCGCAAGACCTAATGTTCCTACATGCATTTGCTCTCCACCAAGAATTCCCTTCCCTCATTAATAGATACTTTATAAATCTTGTATGTACTTTGTAAAGTACAGACACGTGCACCTGTCATTTCTTTCTGGGATTTTTTTTTTATTTTTTTTTTGTATAGCACCCATAAAATTTATCCTAGATCATTCTTCACCTACCACCTTATAATCAATGTTACTATGTATGACAAGTATGACCTGGTACCTGAGGTTAACTGAACTAAAACAAAAAGGGGCGGGGGAACTGGCAAAAATTTTCTTCCTTAATTTCTGAAGGGGAATTGACTTTAGACCTGTAGTTGCGCTGTGTTCTGTTCCTGAATTGAAATATCAACATATTTCTAACAGCTGCTTTGAAAGAAACTGGAGTAGAGTAGCTGCTCAGAGAAAATAAGTGACTCAGCTTGAAGACTTGGCAAGCTCTATCTTAATGGACCAGAATCCTCATTTTAGTAACTATTAAAATTTATTGGAAAAGAAAGTCTTTTCATGTTGCTATTTTTTCCAGTAAACTGTTTTAATCTATTTGAAAGGCTAAACATTTTTTTCTTCCAGAGAGTGTTAACTCCAAGAGCCTCATATATATTCTTATGTATTATGTATGCAAATATACTCTATAACATCGAGGGTAATTCAGCAAGAACACAGATAGGCAACAATAGTATATCAATTTAAAGGGAGGCTGCCTAACAGTTTTCAGATGGCTAATAAGAAACTTCAGGTCTTCTTCATACCATCTCAATATGGCAAAAAACAGTTGGACAATTTGGTCTTAAGGTCCTTCATTAAAACACTAAAGTTTGTGCTCTAGAACAAAACTGACAAATATAACAGGAGCCGCGGATATATTTAAATTTTTCTAGTAGCCAAATTTTAAAAAATTGAAAAGAAACAGTAAAATTAATTTTAGTCATGTATTTATTTATTTAAACCGTTGTACCTAAAAATACCACATCAACATATAATCAATATCAAAATTATTAGTGACACATTTTACATGTTTTGTTTTGTTTTTTTTAAGTGCTAGGTCTTTGAAGTCTGGCCTGTATTTCGCATTTGCTGTACATCTCGATTTGGCCTGGCCACGTTTCCAGGGCTTAACAGCCACATGTGGCTTGTGGCTACTATACTGGATGCCACAGGCCTCAAGGATCCTAAAGGCACAATAGGCGTCATGCCCTTTCACACAAGCATCTTCTCTTTGTCGGATGCTGGACACCCCACACTGTCTTTCATCCCTCAGTGTGGGCTTCTGCCAAGAACTCTTCCCCAAGCTCTGAGTGGCTAGCATTTTTCACCTATGTCTCAGCTTAAATGCCACTTTCTCAGAAAGGTCTTGTCTGTGGCATTACCCAAGGAGCTCTCTGCTAGAAATCTCTATCATAACCCCTTATTTACTTCCTTCCTAGCATTTGTATCACACCCATCATTTTGATTATTTTCTTATCTCCTCTACTTGACTAGAAGTCCCACAAAGGCAGAGACCATCCACTTGGTTTGGTGTCTTAGTTCACGGCTGCCGAACAAAGGAGTGACTACAAAACTTGATCTGCTCAGGCAACAACACTCGTGCGTATGTCTTACTTGCTCCCATATTATTTTCATTGTGTTGAGAGTAGAGGTTGTGCATTCCTGAAGGGCATAAGCTACTGTGCCTTATTTCTTTGTAATCTCAGCACTCAGTATTAATGACTGCCGTAATCGGAAGAACAGCTGCGTGGGGCGGGGGGGTGGGGGGTGCATGCAAGTGCAGGTGTGTGCAGGCACACCAAAGAAAGGAGGCACCCTTCAAAAGTCGAAAGTGGTAATTTTGAAAGTGATACAGTGACAAGACAATTTTTAGGGCTAGGCTGAAAAGACAATGAGAGGAAGTGGTGCACAAATTAAAACTGAACAAAGGCTGAAGAGATGCCAGGTGGAAGAGAGGGTCAAAGGTGGAACCTTTTCCCTGTTTGTTCCCCATCAGCAAGGGCACAGCCACCCCTCCTCCAAGGTCAGCACCACGATCTGACCTCTGAGTGGACACACAAGAAATATTTGTTGTTGCATAAACGTATCAAAGCCACCAATTTTTCTTATTTTAAGAGAGATAAATCTTCCACATAAGGGAGACATTTTTCAACCGGCTTTCTTTTGTCTTTCATCATGTACTCATCACCTGTCTGTGACCGGGGAGAAACAAATCTTACTCAGGTCTGACCACCAAAAAGGCAGGATTTAAATGAATCCTGCCTGACAGACCGACCACATGAAGAATGCAGGCATCAGCAGTTTTTCTGTGGCTGCTCATTTAGAGAATAGTGATCCCTGGGGATCCCTTGGATACCCAAGGAGGTATGTGGTAAAAGGAAAAAAAAAAAAAATCCCTCACTACTCACTTTTTTTTTTCCTGGATAGTAAGTCACCACACACAGGTAATGAAAGAAAAATCCAAATATAGAGCAGACAGAGATAATACCTGTTTTTTTTTTTTTTTTTTAAGAGCTTTAAAATGGCTGATAAGTCACTTAGGACTATCTAGAGTTTTATGTAAATTTTAGTATATAAAGCATTAATATCAGTTTCACAAGTGACCTCAGTATACTGAGGGATGAAAACAAACCAGACACAGATACCTAGAGACGCAATTTCAAATCCTTCCGAAGAAATGATTCCAAGCAGCAGTTTTCATCTGACAAGTAGGTGTAAAGATGCAGGGTTGACAAAATACTGAAAACACTGGAAGAACAGGTTGATTCACCAAGTGTGTGCCAAGCAAGCTTAGTCTGGTCTAACCAGGAAACAGCCCTAATCAGGGCTGAGATGCTGAAAGTGAAGTCAGTTCATGGTCTAATACCACCCCCGCCACCAACCACCATTCGATCATAGGTCAAAGAGCGAAATTATAAGGGAACTACAGGTCACGTCTCAGAGCTGTCTACTTGCCACCCCGAACAACCGTGAGTGCTGGTCTGTTGCTCCGGCTTCTCTGACCTTTCCTTTTTCCTTCCCTCCCACCCCTCACCTGGCCCCTGCCCTGCCGGCGACACCTCTGTCAATACTTAGTCTTGCTGGGGGCACGGTGGGCTAAAGAGGTTGTTGACCCTTATTCTAACATGTCCTTTTAGGTTAATTACTTTTGTATACTCGGTGTCCCCAGTGACATTTAATCACTGCGGCGCTGCTCGGGTAAACAGAAGTGAACGGAGCCGACTGCAATTTGGCACCGAGCTAAATGGGGCGGTAATAGCAGCATGCTGAAAATGGGCTGGAAGAAAATCCTCTCACTCACCACAGTGAGAAAGGAGGGAATACCACCTGATCAATCACTCTTTTGTTAAAAAGCAAGAGCACTAGCCCGGTGGTATGCTTTTGCCATTTACTACTAATCACGGCTTGAGGGAATCCTGCACTTCATAATGTATGGACAGTCCAGTAAATGCTCGCTGACTGAAGGGATGAAGACGAAAGTAACTCCAAGTGCAGGTATAACCCTCTCTCCCCACATCTGCACGCACGCGCGCACGCACACATGCACATCTGCATCCTGTCGCAGGATAGCCCTCCGCTAACACAGCCAACGGTCCAGCCTCTTGCTAATCTTTTTTGTTTGGAAGCGACCAGGGCATAGGAATTAGATGCAGAAGGTCCTACAGCTTTGTAGGTGCATCAAGGCATCCAGCACTGGATTCACCAAATGGCACGTCACAGACCTTGAGCCACTAAAAGTCAGCTAAAGCGCACAGGCAAGGCCTTCCTCTGGGAACGGAGAGTGGGTCAGAGAGGCCATTAGCAGCCCCGCACGAGCCAGCCACACTGGAGGGACAGAGGGTGATTTTGTAGAAGTGCTTTCAATACTAGCTGGTGGACGAAAACATGAGGCTATACTCCTCTTTCTAAAGAGCAACAAAAGACTTCGCAAGCACAGTCTCGTGCAGTGACGCCAGGAAACTCCTACAGCTTGAGCGGAGCGCCACTCCGTACTGGCAGGGTGTTAGACGCCGGGGACACGATGTGAGAGAGGCCCCGGTTTTAAGGCACTGTGGCATCGGGACGGAAGGGGGTGGAAACGATCCGTCACAAGCGCTAGAGCGAGACTGCTCTGGTTTCCAATCTCCGGCCGGCGCTTATCAGCCGTGCGATTCTGGCAAGTCAGCCCCTGAAGTCTCAGCGTTCATACCTGTAAAATAAAGATCTCTGTCCTAGGAGATCATCATGAAGATTCAATGAGACAGCTACACGAAGTGGCAGGCACGCTGCCCCCTTCCTTTCATGCAGACTTCTGGACTCGAGCTGAGAAGTCAAAGTCCAAGGCTTTGCCACCCAACCAGGCAAGAAGATGCCCCGAGAGCTGCTCCAGTGTCTCCTCCTTTCAAAGGCTTTCCTTTGAAAGAGGGGGATGGGCAGTTCCTCGGGGTTCCGGGCAAAGGCCACTACATAGTGTGTGTGGATTCAAATGTTTCAGACAGCAGATTCCCTAGTTTGGGCACCTACCTGCCTTGTTGGCTTAGCGCCCTCTTCAGAAGATCTGCTCTTCCTCCTTCGCAGAATTCCCGTCAAGCACACCTTCTGACACGACACCGAGCTGGGCTACGAGTGAAGTCTAAACCTGCAACCCCAGCTTCACTGGAGCTTGACAAATGACTCTCCAGTTAGTGTGGTGTGAGGACTAATGGGGTTGTGGGGACACAGCATGTGTTTCCCTTGCGGAAAACTCAATACCGTCAGTTGCTGACCTGAGGACCAGGCACTCCGCTGGGCTGTAAGGCACTGGCTCAGCACACGGTAAAAAGGGCAGATGGAGACCCTGCCCTCAGAGAGCACCTGCTGTAGTAAGGGGGCATAAAAATACGCTCTCATTAATGTATTAATAAAATATTAGTAAGTGCAAATGGCAATGTGTTACAAAGGACACGAACAGAATGCTAAAATTCAGCCTACTGACAGGGTGGCCAGGGATGGCCTCTTCAAAGAAACGATATTCAGGCTGACAGCGGGAGCGAAAGCTGGAGCCAACTGTGTGACAGCCGGGAGAAGAAAGCTGGAGACAGAGGGAACAGCACCTGTGCGGACCCTGAAGGGGAAGGAAGTCTGCAGTGACACTGTAGGGCCAGGAGGGCTGGGGGCCTGCTGTGTGTGTGTTGGGGGGTGGGGTTGAGGTGGGACGGGGTGGGGGTGTTGGGCAGAGGGAGGGGCCAGGCTGTGCAGGGCTCAGCAGTTATACTAAGTGCCACTGAAGGGATGAGGAGATGACACATGCTCTAAACATCATTAAGATCATCTTTGGAAAGTACTATGTTAGAGAGGGGCCAGAGTCAGAGTTGAGACTTTAAAAAGTACTTTAAAAAAAGTACTTAAGATAGACTACTTCACCTACCCTCCACTCTCAGTAATTAAAAATAAAAGCAACTCTAAGTGTATAATATAAAACTTGCACTATGCGAAAATTAAAAATTTTGATTCAGATCGTCAAAGCTGAGCTTTCACCAGTTTTGGTGTTTCACCAGTTTTCCTGCTTACACTCATACAGTTAGCAGGTCTCCGCTGTGCCTGCAGCTAACAGAGCTGTGGAAGGGAAGCAGTGGTCCAGGGAGACAACGGTGGCTCAGACTGGAGGGGCTGCTGGAGAAGGGGAGAACAGCATGGGTTTCAGAAAGATGGAGAGACGTAACCTGGTGACTTACTTCATACAATCATGCGTGTGTGGTGTGTGTCAGTAAGCGTATATTCCAGGGCATGTGCATATATATATATATTTGTACAAATCTATGTGTGTGGATATATGTATGTTTGTATGCATATAATTAGAATGAAATCAAGTTTGTAAATACTTCATTGATCTTCACTGTGACAGTTTCTACTAGAAAAAGAAAGGGTTCCTGTCCTTTCCTAGGTATCTCACAAGAAAGCTCTTAACCTTAGGGTGGTCATGGGACCACATGGCACATGGGACCAGCATCCTCCCTGCTCATCACAGAAGGGGGGGGGGGGAGTGTCGCACACAACTGAACTAATCAGCCAGAATCACACGTCCATGAAGTGGTTTACTAGGCACTGGAGATAAATGCTAAAGAATAAAGTCCATCCCAACTCAAGGAAACGTAGAAAGCAGGGAGGCAAGACATCTCTCCATGGTAACCAGAAAACGTGGAGAGAAGAGCAGGACGAGACATTTCAGAAGGGGCAGGAGCTGGCCCCTGAGACCGCTGTGGGATCAGGAGGCCAGGCACGGCATGGGAAGGAGGAGTAAGCGCTGCCAGGGTCCAAACTGGACTGAAGGGACAGCAGGCAAGGGGGAAGGCTAGGCTAAGTCTGGCAGGAAGAAGAGAAGAGTAAAACACAGAGCAGGAAGGACTAAAAGGTGTCCATTCTCTGGGACTGGGTCACAGATGAGACAAACTGGTGGGGAGGAATTCAATGGGCAGTGATTCTCCACCCTGACTTCACAACAGACTCACCCTGTGGAGCTTTAAACAACAACTAACAAAATGCCACCTGTGCCCTGCCCTAGAGCAATAGAGTCAGACTGAGGAGGGGGCCCCAGCAATTTTATAAGCCCCCAACTAACTCTAAAAGTTAAGAACCTCTGACCTAGGGTGTGTTCAGATAACCAGCAGCCGCTGGGAGTGCTGTCAGTTAGAATGCCTGATCAACCTGAACCACCTACCTGTTAGAACCAAGTCACCTCCAGCCCCTTCAGAGGGTACCATTAGCTCCAAGGCAGCAACAGCATCCCAGACTTTATCTCCCTGTAGCTGTTCTCACCAGGAGGACCCACATTTAAGTGGTAAGAAATAACGTATTTCAAAATCATAGTTTGGAGTTGAGAGTGAGAAAAAACTCAATCACAACCATGTCATAAGATGAGGATACACGCTCTTTACACATTTCTGAACGCCTGAATGTGGTGTTCCCAAGCAAGACTCCACAATGCTGACAAAGTGATGTATTTTGAGTGCCATAATTAAAACAATAATCTCAATAAAGTGGGTATTATGAGATAATTGGCCATCCTCAGGTATTAAGTAAACTGTGGTAAAAGCCAAGGATACTCATCGCCAAGGTCAATTACAATAATTGCTTATCTGAATTGCATTATGCTATTGCAAACCCCACTTGATTAAAAACACACACACACACACACACACAAACCAAAAAACAGTAAAAACTGATCTAACATACACACCACAGGGAAATGACCTGAGAAGGAATTCTTGTTCTCGTCGCCTGACTACTGGTCTCACGGAAGAAGTCATACAATCAACTCTGTGGGCCCCCCATCCTTGCAATGTATCCCCTTAAACCATACCTGTTTCTTCAACTCTGCAGTCTGAGTTCATTAAAGAAATATGCCTATCAGACGTTAGGTGGCTCAAAAGGGTAACATATAGGAAAATGGAGTGGTTCTAAATTAATCATAAAATTAGTACAATGAGAAAAATACCCATTACTCATTGAGCATAATCTACCCCCGCCATCACCATGTTACAAGAAATCGTCACTACCTTTTGCAGAAAGCGAGTCTCTCACATATGCTGGTTTACAGCTTGTGGGAAGAGCTTTCGTCCTCCACATGCCACTGTCAACTTGCCTAGAGGATTAACACTCAGGCTCAAGTAACCAATGGTCAACCAGAAGAGCAGGAAAAGCTTGGAAGACCCGAAGAGGGAAAACAAAATGTTTGACCTTCCTTTGGCTAATTGGAATGTGTTTGGCAATTGAAGAGTATAAAACTTCTTTTTTAAGCTGTGATTAAACATCAAGACTTTGATGTTGTATACGGTATTCTTCCCCAGTAATTAACTGCACTAATGAAGTTAATTAGTGGGGAAGAATGCCGCATACAACATCAAAGTCTTGATGTTTAGTGTCACCATCAGTTCAACTAAACAGTAATAAAGAAATAATTTCTTAAGGCGCATTTATGCATGCTCAGCACTTCTGTTTACAAGCTCAAATTGTATGATAGGAACATTTTTCAAAATATCCAAAGACGCTATCCACAACGCAATCCAAGTGCACTGACAGCAACAACATACCATTTAATGTAGTGTAATTAAGTGGCCAAGAACGCCACATAAAGCAAAAGAATTGAGACATTTAATCATAGTTATGAGGACAGTTATAAATCTATCATTACTGTAAGATGAAGGAATGGGGAAACCCAAGGCAAACAGCCACACCAAGAACTATGTAACCTGAAGGCTGAGGCTAATTATACATTAGAAAGTGGGTTTAGCTTCAGTCTAAGAAAATGGATCAAGGTATCAAACGTGAAGCGCAGACGGCAGGTCCTTTCATGCACTACTGGAGGACACCGAGTGTACCTTGCCCCTTCCGGTGGGACGCAGCTTGCAGGGCTGGTAGGAACACTGGAATGCCAAACCCAGAGTGGGCCTTCTCAATGGGAAGCTCACGGCTATCAGCAGGTTCTACTGAACAAGACTGGAAGTGCTCATCTTTATCTGGGAGGGACCGGGGAAATCTAGTCCCCTGCTTACTCCTGAGGACGGCCCACTCACTGTCCAGCAGCATGCAGATCTCCTCTGAGAGCTTGTTGGAAAGGGGCCCCACACCGTCTGATTCAGAATCTGCAGTTAACCCACGTGTGTTTCTCATGCTCACTAAATGTTTGACAAGCACCTGTCTACTTCAACCTCCTCCCTTTCTATAGGAAGAAACCTGAATCCCGAGGATGAAGTAACTCAGACCAACAGGGCAGACACTTGGAAGATGGTCCTTTGATTTTAATAAGAGGCACAGGAAATGATGCCTGTGTGCGGTCAAAAGAAACCAACCTGTATACAGAGCAACGAGGCATCCTCAATAAAAGAGGACACAAAAGGAGTCAAGAGAACAACAAGGAGCTTGCTTCATTAATCTGACAGACCTGAGTTCAAATACACTCTACCTAGTCCGAGAAGTCTGAAACATGTAGGAAATGAAAACTTAAAATTCTATAAATACAGAAGATGAAAAGAACATTAAAATGTGTATTAAAAAAGAAAACCTCCAGAAAAGGAAAAGTTGTGAAGCTGTGTAGTCTCCACTTTATATTTCTGAAGGAAGATGGCAACACGAGAGAAAATGTGGCCTCGGTGGGGCCACCACACAGGACCACGGAGGATGCGGGCTGAAGACCGTGGGCGCTACGAATCTCTGCAGCCAGACTAACTCCCAAGGGAATGACAAGCACGGGCACCTTGTCCCATCAACTGAGGCTGCTCCCAAAGGTCGATTAGGATTCTAGACAATGACAAAAAAAGGAACAAGAATGCAGGCTCCATAAAAACCACTGAGGCAATTTTATCAGAATTCTTAATTTTAGAGTGAATGCTTCTCTTCCCAATGAACTGTGAGCTCCATGAGGGCAGACATTTATCTTTTCACCACTGTGTCCCCACAGCCCAAGTGCCTGTACTTGGCTCCTGACCGAAGAGCAGTATTTTAAGAGCATTTAACAAAGAACAGTTTTGTAGCTTATCGTGCGGAGATGTTCACTGTATTTACCATCACAGCAATTGCTACACTGAGTGATGGAACAAAACTGACAGATAAACTTAACTCTTGGGAGCTAGATTAGACCCCAGGGCGGCGGTACAAATTCTCACAAACCAGGTGGTTTAAAACAACAGAAATGTTTTCTCTCACAGCTTGGGAGGCTAGAAGTTGTGCCCAAGGTATCAGGAGGACCACGCTTCCGCTCAGGTCTCTACAGAAGAATCCTTCCTTGCATCTCCAGCTTCTGGTGGTTGCTGGCAACCCTTGGCGCTGCTTGGTGTGTGGCAGCATAGCTCCAATCTCTGCCTGTCTTCACGTGGCCCTCTCCTCTCCCACTTCATGTACGTCCCTGTCCCCATCCCCCGCAACAGTGACACTGTCACTGAAGTATCTCGGAACCATTCTGTCTAGATGACTTTCTCACATATCCAGGTGGTCTCAGTGTCAGGGCAGAGGCACTGGCTTCTAAAATAAATGTTTCCCCAACCCCTTCTTATTTCAGAGTCCTGCCTCATCTCCATCACTGAAAGTACTAAGGAACTCAACCTGCAGCACTTCTCCAGAGGAACAATATTTATACTGCAAAATGATGAACTTGATGCTCCAAAACATTCTCTTACTCAAGATCTTGAATGAGAGAGGGGAGCAGGAGACAAGATGCCACAGACCCACAAAAGTACTCATCCTGCAATGTATGGTCCTTTGAGACAAAGGGCTACTGGGCTGAGTGTGAACCAAGAATATGTGAGCTTTCTCCTTTAAAAAAAAAAAAAAAAAGCTTTAAAAAGATTAATGATATGCCTAAATAATATGACTGAGGTGAAAACTTTCTAATGACTTGGAAGCCAATATTTCAAATCACTAAAGTCTCAATTTCTGAGATAACTTTGGACTTGAAAATACTTCTTGGGTAAAGTAATAAGCAAACTCATTTTTAATTCAAGCCAAAGAAGCTAAAAAACCAGAAATCATGCTCTCTTACATCCTAATATTCTGCCAAGTAGTTAGTGTGATAACTGACATGCAGACATATGACCTTCTGTTCAATTCAAATGAGTTATCTTTAGATATTTTGTGACAACAATTCTTGTGATTTAAGTACCTCATAATAAAATCCATCTTTCATTTTGCTTTTGTTTAGGAAAGGCTTGAATAATACCCCTACAACAGTGTTCTGGCAAACACTCTTAAATTATGTAATTCACCAGGTTCAACTCTGGCTGGTACAATCACTTTCAAAGAAGATGGTTATAATACATTATCATTACAGCTATACAATCCAAGTTGAATTTTCCTTGGCTGAATTCCTAACATTTTAATGCTGAAATTGATCTGTTTTAAAAACATCATGTGAAGGGTTTTTAAATACCATACATGCCCAAGCTCTTTATTTTAAATGCTTTAGAAATGAGCTTGCATAAACAGAAAAAAAAAAAAAAATCTATTCTCTAATCTAGCATTAAGCATATTTTAAAGAACAACAGGCATGTTTCCAAACAAACTCCTGCAGTATACAAATTACCCAGCAGGGATGAGGATAACAATGCTTCTTATGTGGGTTTAGAACCTAGAGAAAGCTGACATTTCATCAAAGTTGTCTTGGAAACAATATTCTTTGTATTATTTAAAACACACGAGGTGCATGTTTGGGCGTGGGCTATTTCTTGTGAAGCAGCCGAATCGTGAGGCTGCCAAGGTTCTAGTACACTGATGAGGATTGGGAGTATGTAAGCACTGAAATTATGCAAGATGTTCACAAGAACACAGGACTACCCTGACTCACATGCGGAGCTCTCCTCTGGTTCCCACTTGGGAAGATCTTCCTTTACTCCTAAAACCACTGTGTACACTGACCGCAAAAGCGGCCACAGTTTCTCAGATCTCCCTGTAGCCCCATTTGGTAGTGCTTTCTCACACTGATACAAGACTTGGTCATGTGAATTGCTCTGGCCAAGAGTACAGCCCCAAAGGTTCACCTGAACTCTGCCACTGCAAAACAAAAACAAGAAACAACCCCTTCGCTAGCCTGCTGGGTGGCTACAAGAAATACATGGGGGGGGAGCCAGATCATCTCAGTTGAAGACATTCTAGACCACCCAGCTGATTTCAGACAAGATCAGCCCAGCCCAGATAGAAGGACTTTTCCCACAGCTAACACAGAGACTAAAGACAACACGGACACCTGGAGAGCTCAACCTTTGGCTCAGGTCATGATCCTATGGCCCTGGGACTGAATCCCACTTCGGGCTCCCTGCTCGGTGCCGAGTCTGCTTCTCCCTCTGCCCTTCCTCCCTGCTTATGCTCTCGCTCTCTCTCACATGCTCTCTCTCAACTAAATAAATAAAATCTTAAAAAAAAAAAAAAAAAGATATAACATATAGTTTTCATTTTATACCCAAGTTTTAGAAGACTATTACACTACTGCTAACTTATTACCATTTAATTAAGTACCATAAGAATATATGCCTCTTTCCCTAATCTATAAAGAATAGATGAAAATAATGTAAATTAAGAAGCAAGCTCATTCTTTTCTACTTCTCAGCCTTATCAGTTCTAATACCTTAAGAAATGAATCAACATCTGTATAAATGATAAACTATCATAGAGTCATTACTGCTTCACCAATACCAACTGACATTTGAAAAATCACTCTATAATTTTCCAATCATTTCAACATCTATCATCGCATTTGCCCTCTCCAAAACTTTGTTAGGATATTATTATCACCACCATGTTAGTGATGAGCAAACAGAAGTCTAGTGAGATTTAGGGACTGCTTGAGGTAGCAAGAAGCAAAGCTGGTATTGGAATACAGGGATTCTGACTCTAGACCTGAACTGATTTTCACTAATACCCTGACATGAAGTCAGGAGAATACAACAAGGTCAGTGAGATTACCCACACCTGATCAATTCATGGAGTAAAAAAGCAAGATACAAAAACCATATTGATGTAACTGAAATAATTTAGAAAAAACAGAATAGTTCCCAATATAAATCCTAAACTACATTGATATTCCAGGATTACATAAGTTAGGTATGAATTAAAATATCATTTCTTTAAATGCAACAGATTATTTTCCCAAGTTAATATTTTTAAATAGCTCTCAGTATTCAAATTATGCACACCATTTGGGGAATCAAAGGGATGTTGAAGATAAAGGGATCAGAGTAATGATACTTCCATAAAACTAGTCAGGACAGGTGTCATGGAAGCCCTGTAATTGGTTCTCTCCACATCTGAATATTAAAAAAACTCTCAACTTCATGCTTATGCTCCACTTAGTTCTACATCTCATCTTCACTTAAATTTCCTCCTGAGGACATTTTAAAAAGAGAATAAAAAGCACACACACACACACACACACAAAATATATCACCTAAGCCCTCAGAAGAATGACCATGCAGTTGGGGGGACGCCTGAACACAAAGCACAGGCACAAAGGAGGAAAGGATTCATCCAAAAGAGAAGAGTTAGGCTGGGAATTAAATTAATGGTTTGTATCAAAGGTTGGCCAACTTCTTTTGCAAAAGGCTTATTAGTAATCATTTTAGGCTTTGTGGACCACATAAGGTCTCTGTTGCAATCTCTTTATTTGTTCACAACCTTTTAAAAATATAAAACCAGTCTTAGTTCGTGGGCCACAAAAAAAGAAAAGGAAAGGAAAAAGAAAAGTAAGAAATGAATTTGGCCCTAGTCTGCCCGCCCCTCCTTTCTGTAACTTCAAGAGAATGTGCTGTATTCCTTCATTTTTCTTACACTCTGAAGAATATCACCACAGCAATCCTATCAAGTTTCTAGTATTCTCTCCACAGGGGGCACTCAGCAAGTCCCGAGAGACGGCAGGACCTGCCAGGCCACCCGGCTCGGCGCACCACTCTGAGAGACCAGCGCATTTTGATTCTCATTATTTTAAACACAAGGGAAAGGTCATAAGTTGTCATCTTAAGAACTTCAGTTATCTGTCAACCCAGTTTCATGGCGTAACTTACTGTGCCTGGGACACTGGACAAGAAATTGTGGACTGACTTGTTTGAAGGAGAAGGGGCTGAGTCGGCTGAACACTGTTCCCTCCCCTCCACTGGTTTATTCAAGAGTGTAACAAAGAAAGGACTGCTGTGACAGGGGCACCCCGACAGCAATACAGGAATGTTCAAAGCCGGGAAGGACAAGGCCTTTGCCCTCAAAGCATTTTGTCCATGGCAAAGTTAGAGATAAGATAAGCACACAAGTTCTAAGGCTGCATTTGGAGGCTACATGTCAGGAAATCCTTCAGAGGCCAGATGTGCTTTAAACTTTCAGTGTTTGGGAGTGAGATACACTTACTGTACATGCTCTGGGATAAGAGCCCAGAGCCAAACATTCATATTTCTAGAGTGAGTTCAGTTTTGTTACCAAATGAGATGCAAACACTTTGTTTTCAGAGCTCTCTGGATGTCAGGGTAGTGGATACCAACTGCAGGGGTTCAAGTAGTAGATGAAGGTAAGGCTGGGCCTGCCCGGTCTCAGAAGAGACTGTAAACTTATTTTACCTTTCTCTTTCTTTTAAAATGAAGTTTTAACTTAAGAAAACCACAGCATGTTGCCATTCCGGGTCCAAACTCTAAGCCGCTGTCAACTATCACTGCTCCAGGTGGCCTTCTTTACGGCATGAGATCTTTACAAAGACAACAGGGTTACCTGAGATGCAAGTGAGGGAATTCAAGCTAGTCAAGATTTTACCCTTGGTAACATTTTCCTGCATGCCCAAAGGTCATTAAAAAATCAGATTACAAAAATGCAGAAAATATTCCCTAAGAGACAGTTAAGGAAAGTATATAGCTTTCTCAGTAAGTTATCTACTAAATCATTAAATACCTGTGATTATGTGGCTAGAAAAGTAGTATGCTCTTAGAAGCGGGCCACCGTCATGGGGATGCTGTATCTCCAATTCCCAAGAAAATGTGCTCCAACACCTGATAATATGAAAGCTAGAGATTTTTTTTTTTAAAGATTTCATTTATTTATTTGAGAGAGAGAAATCACAAGTAGATGGAGAGGCAGGCAGAGAGAGAGAGGGAAGCAGGCTCCCTGCCGAGCAGAGAGCCCGATGCGGAACTCGATCCCAGAACCCTGAGATCATGACCTGAGCCGAAGGCAGCGGTTTAACCCACTGAGCCACCCAGGCGCCCGAAAGCTAGAGATTTTATGACATTCTCGGTATGTACGTCCCTGTCACTCTATGATGAAAGAGGCTGGGCCCAAATCACCTTGACTTCTGCAACAAAACCCTACAGGAAACAAGCCCTCTGTCAAAACCTAACAAATCTATGAAAGTGACTTTTATTTGTAACTTATATACTTAAACACGAAAACCAAACTGCAGTGTTCATTGAACTGGAGGATGGAGAGTGAGCGCCTTTCACCACAGTAAGCAGAGTATAGCCAAGATTCTTTCCAACGCATGAATACATTATATTTCCCAGAATGAATCTGATGGACAACAAACTTAAAGCTCCTGTCCAAACACTTTGGTTTTAATACTTAAGTAAAAGCAAGTGGTGGGATTTGTCTGAGGTCCTACAAAGGTAAGAGGGGAAGCTAGGATAGAATGAGGGCTGCATAGTTTCTGATTCAAGTAATGGAATTCTGCTGATAAACAAGGAGGTTTACCCCAGACAATAGATACAGATTAAAGCCTACAGATTAGTTCTAGCTGTGTTACATTAGATTCACAGGGTCAAGATTACGAAGAAACCAAGTTTCTAATTATCAAAAAGGCAGTTCCATACACATAAACAGAGGAAGCTCATCCTGCATCCTTGACAAGGCTTGTGCCCAATTTCTTTTCCGCCTCATTCCATGTATTTCAGAGTACAGTTAACATTTCCTGCTATTCTCTAACAAACCTGAGCACTTCATACAATACAAAATATTCTCTGAATTCTGCAGCTATTGCATGCCACTCACTACTTGTTCTGCTCACAAGCTTCTGATCTGATGCGCACTTTTATGTACAAACAGGCATTCAAAAAAGAAGTAAGCTTTACTAAGAGCACCTGATAAGGCTAATCTTTTATTAATTTTCCTCCTTAAGTTTCTGAGTTTGGTAAATGTGAAATGTCTTACACTGTCCACTTCTGATTCCATAGGCAAGAGAGTACCCACCACTAGGCTATGTTAATACAGATGTGAAATTAATGACAAGCTTACAAAATTCAAAAGGAGTTTCACTGTGAGGATGCCAAACCTTAAAAATTGGGGGACAGTACAGGCTCAATGTTAAGTTTATTTCCAGAAAAGAAAATAAATAAAAAGTCAAATCTGGCACTGGTTATATATAAATCCAAAATATAGAAGTGTCTTACAAAAAGCTTAAGGAAGAAATCAGTTTATCAGGACCTGTGATTATTAACATAAAAAAATTTTTTGAAGCTCCCACCATGTCATCTTGTCCCTTGTTATTGTGGTCTAGTGCTCACATAGAATTAAAATGAACATCTTGAAGGAAAAAGAAACGACACCCTAAAATGAGATAAGGCACAAAATCACATGGCCCACTAATAAACTGGGGCTTTTGCACAATCAAGTACTGCTATTAAATACTGAATCATCAAAATACTCCCAGATATTAAACGAAATTCACAATACTTCATTATATTTATCATATAATACGCCTTAAGTTCTAGGTTCTGAAGAGCGCAAGTGGTCATGCAATCCGGGGGGAAAACTGAGGTTGAGAGAGAAGAGGCCATACACAAGGTTGGGTAACACAGCCGATTCCCTGACTCCCAGTCCAGCGCTCATTCTACTTTATCACCAGTTGGCTTTTCTTCTTTCTACAGGTTTTTTAAAAGAGATTTTATTTATTTATTTATATGAGAGAGGGCGCGGACTCATGCAAGCTGGTATGGGGCGAAGGGAGAGGGAGAAGCAGACTCCCCGCTGAGCAAGGAGCCCTGGGCTCAATCCCAAGACCCCGTGATCAAGATGTAGCCTGAGCCAAAGGCAGACGCATAGCAGAGCGAGCCACCAGGTGCCCCTCTACATATTTTATTTTAGAAAGTACCCTCAAGGAGTTAGACTACTGAAGCAGACTAGTTTCAGTAGTAACAAAAGCAGTGATTTATTTACTTTATCTGCTGTGCCCTGTGTTGGAAAGACTCTGGTGAGCCAAACAGTGAAGAATTCCATTAATTAGAGTCTTTAAAACAAACATCAGTGGCAACTAACAGGCCATCAGATATGGCAGTAGACTAAAATGAGCATAAAATAGCATTTCGTTACTGCCACTCTACCACGGAAGCCCCGCTTTAAGCACTTACGAAATGCCTGTGAACTGATCAGATCAAAGTGGTTGGTAGAGGATTCTAAGGCACATTTCCCTCTCCTCACCTCAGCTCTCTAATGTAAAAGCTGAGTGTTGTGTTTAAAGAAGAAACAGAATGACTAATCAGGGTGGCATGGACAGTGCTTACAAGGAACAAAAGAGGGATCCTGAAAATGATTAAAGCCCCCAGTCATAAATATCTGTTAATGAGTATCCATTGTGGATTGACAGGATAGCCCGATATCACACTTTATTTTCACTTCAAATAAATAAATTAATTAAATTCCATTTCTCTTCGTTCCAAACAGATTCACAAATTGGCACAAAAACGCTCTTATCAAGCTATGAGCCCCAGTTTGGTATTCTGAAAGTATAAATAACAATCATATGTAGCCCCCAACTTAATTCTTCATGTTATTCTCAACGAATATACAGCACTGCAATCAAGCATTCATTCCTCCATGACTCCTACACAACTACCCCATCTTCTCTGTTCCAAAGTACCAAGGTCATCCTTTTTTGGAGGGAGGAGGGCTAGCAGCAGAGGGAACGAATGGCCTGGAAAGGAAAATTGAGAACAGTCCAAAGGGGCCTCTGAGTTAGGAAATGTAAGTGGTCCTTCCTCAATCTGTGTCACAAATCTTCAAAAGTCAGCTGATAAAAATTACAATCAGAACACTGAAAATATGAGCATCTATAAGCAAGCATAAATAATTACAAATTACAAATTATTGGGATGCCTGGGTGGCCCAGCCATCGGGCATCTGCCTTCGGCTCAGATCATGATCCCAGGGTCCTGGGATTGAATCCCACACTGGGCTCCCTGTTCAGTGGGAAGCCTGCTTTTCCCTCTCCCACTCCCCCTGCTTGTGTTTCCTCTTTTGCTGTCTCTGTCAAATAAATAAAATCTTCTTTAAAAAATGACAAATTATTACAGATACTTAAGTCAGAAAGTACTATTAAATAGTAGTTATACATTTAAAAAAAAAGCAAAACTACCCCTGCTTCTCCATGGAAAAAAAAGGACAAAAACTATAAAACCTAAATTAGGGAAGTCTATGACTGTAAGAGTATTTTTATTAACTTCCAACAAGCAGATGAGGCTACAAGTGAAATTCTTGTCTGATTTTTCATCTGCATAAATTTCAATTAATCAGATAACAGATTCTGAGCTGTAAGAGGAGGAGGCTACATCTGCTGGATATGAGAAATCTAACAGAAAAACACATACAGGACTGTGTTTTAACATTCCAAAATGCTGAGTAACAAAAATGGCCTCAAATCACCATTATTACAAACGCATGCCTTCCGCTAGTGTAGAGTGTACTCTCGTAAGGATGTGTGACACGTAAGCCCCTGCACGAGTGAACACATCACAACAGCATTATTACCGGTGCACAAAATCAGCATCTATTTACTTTGGATTTTTGTGCATTTGACAGACATGAAAGGAAGAAACTCAGATACTATCACAGTTGTCCTCCTAAGTGGCAGGTGTTTTTCTGGGTCTCCTCATACACGTCCTCTAATCCTCACACTTAAGATCCAACACCTAGTAGGGTCTGCTCAGATGAGATTTAAACGGACCCTCGCGTGGAGGTGGAGAGGAAGCCCTGGAGACTAACCCTGTTCTTCTAATCAGCTCATTGGACGGATTATATTCCAGGTGACTGTGGGCAAGTCTTCTTAGTTTTTGTGTTCCACTTTCCTCAGCCTGTTATGATTAAACCAAAGGATAGCTGCAAGCAAAGGACCTAGCCAGCACAGAATAAACATACCCTCAGTGCTGATTATTATTATTATCCAAGATTACAAAGCTAGCAGGTGGCAGAGTTGTTTTTAGAATCAATGACAGTGGCTACAAAGCCTGTGCCTCTTCACTCTACACTGAGCAGCCTTCTGGCAATTTTCATAAACATCGAGGAAAGCAACAGGCCCCCTCCTGCAACAGGAAGGGAAGCCTCAGGCACGTGTCATATGAAGGGACTAAAGAAGGTGCCGGCAATTAAGGGGAAGATTCCAGGGCGATGGGCCCAGGGACAGCCAGAGGCAAGGGCCACCAACCAGAACCACCTGGTCTACAAAGCCATCCCTCTGAGGAAAGCACACAAAGCCAGGTTGGAAGCAAATGCCACCAGGGCTCAGAGGCAAAAACTACTCACATGTGACAATGACTACTCACTGTTAACTGTATTTTGAGCCTATGTTTTGTTTCACATTTACTACATTTGAGCAAATTGAGGCCTATGGTTTTGGTGGCTTACAAGGAGTAAACTGGGAATTATACTGCAACTTTAAATTTTTTTTAGGGTAAAGTTACACAGGCAAAATTTTCTAGATATAAAAATAAGAATCTAAAATATGCAAAGCAGAGACTCAGACCAAAACATTTCATTTGAGGTGGAACCCTCCCACAAAAGCAAGTGCTTTGATATGGACCTATACACAGAATTCTTTGAAAGGAAAATGATACTTTAAAAAAAAGAAAAATCATACAGTATATTCCCAAGGTAAACAAACATTTTTGAAATCACTTATTGCCAATTCACATATGTGGATTCCAGGAGGTACATCATGAAGGAAAAACCTCCGAGACTAACCCACATTATTTATTTCGCCTTAATGGAATTAGGTTACATTCAGTATTGTTTTAAGTAAGTGGACTATTGGTTGGGGTCTAGAAATTGTTTGGTGATAGGGATATTTTCGTTGTAATGATATTTGTTATAATCAGATTTGATTTGTACATCTCCCAAAACAAATGTTGTGACAACCCTAAGAAAAAATTCAGGATCTCAGCCCAAACAAAACTAGCTCTTTAAAAATTTCATTCCTTCTTGGATGCAAAGACTATACAATTCTCTCTGATATTTATTCTGAGTATCTCAGTGATGTAGCCTGCGCATTTTTGAAAGCCAAAGGCACATAATTTATAGCAGGGTTTCTGAAACCGTGCCCTTTTCACTGGTTGCTGGCATTTAAAGCATGTTTTCACACATCTTGCAATGTTCTAAGACTATCCAAATTGATTGGAATTACATTTTTAAAGCATTTTTAATTGAGTCCCTGGGCTGAAAGCACTCTACTCCCCACCTGGTCTCCCTTGTACTTGTTTCTGTAACAGAAGTCTAATTGTGGCTGTAGAAAGTTTCCACTTAATCGAGTCTTTCTTTTTAGGGTTTTCTGAACTAGCATATATTCCTTTTCCTTATCTTTTTAAATAAAATAAATCTCTACAAAGAAACACAGTTGCTGTTCAGTTTCGATAACCAGAGAAATGTGAATCCCTCTTCATCAAATTTCAAACCTGAGCTAATAAGCACTCAAAAGTGGCATTTCGGGTAGGAGAAAGTAAAAAGAAAAACTCAAGAATTCTCAAGTACAGTTGATCTCACAAAGGATTCTTGAGCGTTTGTGGAGATAAGACTTTCCTAAAAACAAAGGTTTGGTGAGTGGTTAAAATGGGGAGCCCCCAGATATGGCCTGATGGTTCCCAGGTGCTCTGTCTCACAGAAAACAGATTAGCCAGGAAGACGGCTCTAACCATCCAGATGAGGTTAATTCTCTTCTCAAAGAGTCATCTGAAAGACTCCTTCTAACACTTTGTGAGACTGGCTGTGGCCCCTGTGGGGAAGCTGAAATCCTTACCTGCTCAGGTGCCCCTCACTGCCCATCCCCCACGGGAGACCTGGCTACGCCAAAGCCCTCCTCCCTGTAAGGGCAAGCACCACCCCAGTGCCTGGGTGTTCTCCTGCTCTCCAGAACTCTGGCCCTTTTGTCATTCCTATTAAGAAAATACAGAATGTTCTTAAATCCTAGTCTGACTCTTTTGAGTAATCTGAATTCACATCCTAGGTGCCCTTTCCCCACAATGGGAGGGGTCCCTCATTTTTGTAAGGTCTGGAAGACAGCAACGTAGCAGAGCAGAGCATGCATCCCTGAAAGGGTACACACCAACAGATAAGCAAAGGAAGGTAAAATATTGTCTCAACAGCCTGAAAAGCACAGGCCGTATGAAATCCTCAGACAGACATTCTAGAGAAACTGAGGTCAATCGAATCTCTCTACTTGAAGACACAGCACCCAGGTGAACCTCGGCCTTCTCGACGTCCACCTTTACGAGAGCTCTTCTCGAATAGGCGTGGTGGCAGTCCCGAGCCTCCCCTGCTGCAACCCAGGACTGCCGTCACTCCCCAAGCACCCCAGATGCTGCAAACATCCTTTTCCCCCTCAGATGCACCCTGCCAAAGCCCAGACCAAGACTGAGTCTCGTGGCCTTGTGAGATTGCTCTGTTCACTCAGCCTGAAGAAAAGGAGCTGCAAATAAATCAGTATTATAGTGCAGGGATGTGTGTTCCTCCCCATACAGCCGACCTTATTGACAGGGATTAGGTGTATGAGTAGTAAAATAATGAAAAGCAGCAAGTCTCCCCTGCTCGACAAGCCTCTATTGGGTATACTCCCTCTCCCCACACAATTAGAGGAATGCCAGAATTGTTACGGTTTACAGCACTGGAGGGAGAAGTCCATTTTACAGATAATCTGACATGAAAATAAAAGAGGCTCTCCGCAGAACGCAAGGTAAGCTGTGGGACCTCGGGCCGCGGGCCACTCCTTCAGTGCCGATGAGGCTACTGTGAGGCTAGTCGAAGGCTAGTCGGTGCTCCCAGCACACTGCGCTGCCCCAGCAAGGGAATATCTTTTAAAATGAGGATTCAGGGGCGCCTGGGTGGCTCAGTGGGTTAAGCCGCTGCCTTCGGCTCAGGTCATGATCCCAGAGCCCTGGGATCGAGTCCCGCATCGGGCTCTCTGCTCGGCAGGGAGCCTGCTTCCTCCTCTCTCTCTCTGCCTGCCTCTCTGCCTACTTGTGATCTCTCTCTGTCAAATGGATAAATAAAATCTTTTAAAAAAAAAAAATGAGGATTCAGACTGACAGGAACCTACAAGGTTCTCCCGGTTTGGTCTCCAATTTCATCTGTTATGAGTGGCAAGTGGTTTTTGCTGTAAAATACACAAAAGTCACGCTCTCAGCTGAGGTTGAACTATCCTGAAACACGAAATCCCCTTTGGAATTAAATATGTGCTCGGATCAGCTAAAGTTAATTCTCAACCATCTGCACGTACAAGATCCATTTTGTAGATTTTCTGCAGCAAAATTTTAATCCCAGAATAATTTCCCCCACAGCCTAACACATTTCTTTCTAGTTTGCTGCTTTCTGCTGTCAGTCTGGTGTTTGCTTGTGGAAAGCAAGTTGATTTAAATATTAAATCCCAAAAGAATAAATAAAACCAAGTTATTTTCAAATTATCCATATTGTGCACTAAAAATATTAACAGAAAGATTCACGGGGCACCTACTAAGTGTTAGGCACCCCTGAAAATTTACCCTTACCACCGGTGTCCCCGCACCAGGGCCCCATTACAGTAAGGAGGACACAGAGAAGGAGGTTGCCCCAAGTTGGCAGTGTGTCACAATGTTGGCAAATGTCAGAGGGCAGTGTGTGAACCCAGGCCCTCGAATCCCAGAGCCCAAGTTTCTAACCAGTATCTCTAACACTGCTTTTCGCCTGCAGGCTGGTTATAGGTCACGGCGTGTCACATGCGCAGATGTGGACAGGTCCCAACACACACCAGCTTCCCAATATGAAGAAATGTGGTTCAAACAGTATACAAAGAGCCACCCTGAGTCACCCTTTATGAGGATGTTATTTCAGCTTGAAGAGCACAGCAGACATGATTGAGGGGTGGGAAAAGAGGAGGAGGGAAGACCAAGGCAGGGCTGTCTGTGAAACGGGGTCGTGGGTGCGCCTGTGGCCCCCACCCCTGCCTGAGGGGCACAGCGGGCCCATCTACCTGTCTCGGCTTAAGTCGATTTCCCTTGAACTCACTCCTTTTGCCAGCAAGCCTTTTATTGTGTTTTTGCTCAGGTCTCTTATAATTTCGGAGTCATGCTGAGTCAAGTCTGTGGAGTCTAGGTCTCTCTCTTTTCTTCTTCCAGCTTGTTAATGACAAACTTTTTGCCTTGTTGTCTTTTCATGTTTTCTAACCTGCACGAAACCCCCGCCTCCTCCCTCGAGGACTAACCTCTGTCAGAGGCGTCAACAGCTCAGGCCCATGGATGCGCCTATTCCCACTCCATACCAGCCCTTTCGGGGATTTCTTGCTCATGAACTTCACATCTACATCCCTGCACTCGATCACCTCCTACTGAAGTTGGCAAAAAATATCACCTACGAGTTGAAACCTAGAGAGCATTCATCTTGCAGTTCTTTTTGGCAAACTGGAGAGTACTGTCACGTCTCTTTTTACTCATAAAGTCACCTCCACTGCTCAAATGATTACGAGTCTCTAGGACCACAGGTGCTGCAAAGATTCAAACTGAACACTCCCACTGTTAGCCCAAACTCAGAATCCATCCTGTTCTCCTCTAATTCCTTAAGAGTCGGTCACATGAGGCACTAGAACCAAAGAAGAGCGACTACACAAAGGTACCATCCATTGTTTTTGTCACTAGCAGGGGAGGGAATTCCAAAGGGGAATGGAACACAGAAGAGGAAGCACCAGCCTCCCTGACCCAACGGTGGGCAAAGCAGTCACGACCAAAGGAGATCTTAACGAAGGTGCCCAAAGAGCTTCGAACCGAAATTAAAGACCAAACACACAAAGGCATGGCTTAACTATTCTGACCACTCACATACATTTTTAGCAAACCTTTCGATTAATCACAGCACTGAAACGCACTGGCCTCGAGGGCATTTAACTTCCTAAATACAGTTTGTCTATTCTTGCTCAAGGTTTATAAACATTTCTCTGGCCTCACGAGGTATTCCAAATCCCTTACTTGCCATCATCGACCGCACGGTGGTCAGGTTTGTTGGTTAAGGTGCCCTTAGACAACTCCCATAGACTCACTGCAGTCAATTCTTTAGAGGAACCTTTCTCCCGAGCACACCCATCACCTCCACTGACCACCTGGGCCCCGAAAACATACTCCACAGCTTTCGAGTCGACACTCAAAGGGAACTTCCACATTCGGTTATTTTAAAGGGAGAAATATGCATACAATCCTCAGCCCAGAAGACCTTATATTTTGGGTCGTGACAGGGAAAATACATGCACAAATGAAGCCCCAGGAAAACCAAATGCGAAATGAAATCATCGAGCAGAAGGACAGCAGCTTCTCCAACACTCCATCATTTTCAGTCACACTATGTTGTCCAGTAACCTGCATTGATAATTCCTCATGAATAAAATGCCAGCATTATCATCGGCAGCTATGTTGTTGACATGCTTTTGCTATTTCACTCAAAATACCATTAATTTTCTGGCTTCACAACAGCTGAGCTACTCCCATTTGAATATACAAAAGAGTATTTTGTTTAAGCCAAATTAAAAGCGTTCCAGTAAATGACTTCCATTTTGCTAGCTATACTATTTTAGCATATACTGTTTTTCTTAATCCTCCCTACCTCAACGTCATGTGTGCCATCTCCCCAGTCCAAAATACTTCCAGTATTAAAAATGTCTCCCCCCCCACCAAGCTGGGAAGGGGAAATCCAGAAACTGTCTATTTGTGTTACAGCATTCCTGACCAGCAAAACATCCGAAGGGAAGAAGTCGAGCGTGGCTTTTTAAAGGTTGTAAGACATGGTGGCCTCCTCAAATCGCTCACCTCTGTGAGCCCAAGGTACATAAACAGCAAACTATTTTCCAGTTTGGGATCTGAAAAGAAAACCAGACACACACACACACACACACACACACACACACAATACACCTTCCATTTCTAGATAAGTTCCGACAGCCCCGACAGCCCCCATTTAAGTCGGAATGAAAACCTCTACTCCTGCCAAGCCCTCCTGGCATCTCACCACTTTATTTGTTCCCATTTGTATCTAATGCTTTTGTCAACAGTTCAACAAAAGTCAAAGCAAACAACCCACTGCAAACACTGGGGGTAACAGCAACAAGCATGAATCCTTCACAATTATCCAGCCCAGCTGCTCCAAAGCTCTTCCGGGCTGCTTTCATTTACAACAATGTCAACAAAAGGCTGAAACCCAATAACTAGATGGGTCAATATGGCCACTGTATACCCTCTGGAGGAGGAAACGCTGTGCTCCTCCTTTGCTGCTTCAGCAAACATGTAGAATAATTCAGTTAGATGGACAAGTGCTTGTCTAATCATTTGTTATGTGAATTATTCAATGACTTTCCACGTAAACTACTGAACAGGGCTCTTCAAATATTCCTGCGGCACTTTCCAGCTGTCCGACTGCAGAAGCACATAAAGGAACAAAAGCGGATGAAAACAGAAATCATGACCCGAGTTAGTTCCCGGTGATAATCTCTAGTCTAAGAAAGCCAAGTCTTTACAACTAATCCTTCTGGGTCTAACCTTGCCTGGCATTGTCACTACAGGCCTAAGCTTCACAATGCCCCGGACTGGGGGTGGGGGGGAGCAGACAGCCTCTTACTCAGCCATTCAGGGCAACCCATGAGCAACCGTGGCACTCCACTATCTTCCAACTTGTTCAAGTTTTGTTTAAAAGCTCCCCCTCTGCCTTTCATGACCACTGCCGGCAGGTATAATACGCATTTACAATTTTCAATGGAGCATGTTGAAAGCATAATTAGAAATGTATTAACGAGCTACAAAGCATAGTTTAGAAGTACCTGTTCCTAAATGACTGTATTTTAGAACATCAATCCCTTGGCCTACTTCAGATAAAAATGTTGACGTTTATTTAATGAAGAATTACTCTGAGATGTAACCATTTCAAATCCTCACTTTCCTTTCTTTTCTCTTAAATGTAGGGCTTGTGAAGTCATACATAAACCGAACGACCTGGCAAGAGGGAACTCTGACTGGGGTCTGGGCCCCCATCCAGCTGAATCCCTCCCTCAGGACCAAAGGGACGTGGCCCCACACTCTCTGCCTCTGGGCCCTGAGCTGGGTGGGCACCAGGACCCTGCATTCCCGACCTTCATGCAGGGTTTATCCAAGTCTTTCTGGAGCCCCCCAAGGGTAGACTAAGCTGAGGATTTGAGCATACCTGGACCTGAGGGCAGCCCCCGGCATGCAGCAAAGCTTTGAACTGAGAGCTGGGCTAGCTACTACAAGAGCACAGGTGAGGGCCCACGTGGTTCCAGCAATGAACTCCAAGGGGCCTGAGAATCTTAAATTCAGTCCTCGCCTTTCAGATAATCATGAAGGTGTATTTTTTAACTGGATTTGTAACTCTTAAATAATCAGACATATGGTGCGAGGGCCCCCATTGGTATTCTTTGCCAGGCCCCATAAATGTTAGGGGTAGGCCCACGGGGGCTAGCATGTCATTTTGGGAACCCCATCTTTTGAGATCACTTCAATGACAAACGTTCCATTGCAATGCATCTGAAAACCATGGGAGAATTTTCTCCCTTAAAAATTCTTCAGTATTTTTACAGATCCAGGTATGATCCACAACAGGAACGAAAGTACTAATTTTATTTCTATAAACACTTCAAAAACATAAAACATTAAAAAGTTAAAAATAAAACTGAAGGGCTATGTTGTTTATTAGGCTAGTCCATACAGTAAGAATGAAATATCTGAATGCTAGAGACAGACCTTTTCCTTTCTAGATTATTTGTGTTCGCTTTCCTTTTCCAGCCTTCAAACAGCCAGATCATAAAATTACTGCTCGTAACACACTTGGTCAAACACAGGTGAAGGAAACAGCAAAGTCAAACTCATGTCTGCTCACCACAGCCAGCGTACTCACTGCCATTTATTACATCGCTGTAGGATTCTCACTTCTCACCGGAAGATCTAAGAATTTTTAGTTCTTGGCATAAAGAATTGTGCTTTCAAAAAACAAATACTAGACTAGGGCACGAAGAACAACTAGAGAATTCTACTTCCTCCTATAGGTCTTTAATAACCCCTGTAACTGTTGTATTTTCTGAGACCTGGCTTCCAGTATCAACTAGAAAGTTGGTGACTTTAAAAAAGATTCTTGAAGAAAAAAACAAGAAGATTCTTGAAAGAAGACAATTTCTTCTGAACTGAAATGGGGCTATTTACTGGGGGCAGCAACAGAAAACTTTTCTGAATCAGAGAAACCACCTGAAAAGCAAGTTGAGGGGGTTCAAACACCTGCAAGTCCAGTGATAAAACATCTGTCCAGTTGTTTTGCTGATTCGTACAAAACACTACCTGAATACGAGTGAAAAGGCACACCCCACCATCAAGGCTGGGAGTCTGCAGAATGTTGTCAGTGGCACTGCCGTGGGTGTTTGCTAGAGGTTCCGGGTTTGTACCTATTTACGCATCAGCCCCGCAGCTTCCTGGGAAGACTGCCTTCAAAAGCTGTCCTAAACTAGTTTCATATGCACGTTTTAAAAGAACTCGGGACTCCGATGTGGGACTCGATTCCAGGACCCTGAGATCATGACCTGAGCCGAAGGCAGTGGCTTAACCCACCGAGCCACCCAGGCGGGCTCTTTGCTCAGCACGGAGCCTGCTTCCCTCTCCCTCTCTCTCTCTCTGCCTGCCTCTCTGTCTACTTGTGATCTTTCTCTGTCAAATAAATAAATAAAACCTTTAAAAAAATAAAATAAAATAAAATAAAATAAAAGAACTCGGGACTAACCGGAAGCACAGAGAAATAAAGAGAAACCATCCATTAATATATTGTATTCTACTCAGAATGCACATCTCAGTTCCATACTTTAATGGAAAAACAATTTGAGGGAAGGGATTGTATCTACTGTTTACCATGCACCCCCAAAGACCCGGTTCAGGCCTATTTGCCCTCCAGCTACCAAATCAATATGTACCAACTTGGAATATTTTCTTTAGGCTGCATTGCTCAATTTTCAAGTTCATGTATCAACACCGACAGGTTTCGAAGTCAGGAACCATTAAAATAGTAACTTGGGGTTCGCTGTCTAAGGAAAAGCTCTCAGCCTTAGGGGTTTAGCTGTGCCTTTTTAGTATCTAAAGGCAAACACCCACACTGACAGTTCTTCCTACTTAAATGACCATCAATATAAAGACAATCAAGCGAATCACATATGGACTAGCATGTTCCAAGGACTTTTGTCTTAATACACTTATTAAAGCACTTCTTCTCACTACAAACTGAACACACAGACTCCCTCCAACATGAGACAATTCCTATGTAACATTCCTCTTTCATTCCTCCCCAGGGACGAAAGAGGGTCAACCCATATTGGAGGGAGACCAAAAAAGGGGAGAGGAAGAAAAAAGGAAGAGGAGAAAGGAATTGAAAATGACAAGGGTGAGCAAACCAGTTCACAAGTGAGCATCTGGCAATGACAGGAGGAACTGAGCACAGAGTCTGCGGCTCAGAGCTACCGTCTGGGGCGGCGGGGTGGGGGGTGGGGGGTGCCAGTTTGGAAATGGGAGGAACTGAAGACAATCCTGTTAGGAGTGGGGGAGTAACTTATCTAACCAAAGTATTATTCCTGGATGCCTCTCTCTAATTTTCTATTAGTCATCATTTGCTCCATTTTCCCAAGGGCAAAAATGTCACCAACTTAGTTTAAAATTTCCTAAATAAGGACAGACTAGGCTACTACGAGATTTTATTATGAAAACACATGCCAGCCTAAGCACCCAATTCAGGAGCCTCCCTCTGACTAGCCCAATATGGTTTGATTATAATCCCCAGGCCAAACGTGGGCCTGGGGCTGGGGCAAGGGTGTTGGATGACTCAGAGACCTTTCAAGTCCTGATCACTGTGGTAGAAACACAAGTGATTATTTCAATTTTCTCCAAAGCTTATTTTTTCAGGGCAACCCAATAAACCCAATAATGCCCAGATTTACTCGAAAAATTTTTATTCATTTCCCCATGCACCAGAAAGTAAGCTAATAACATCCTACCGAGAGTGCTGTCAGGCCAAATCCCTCCACTGCTGAATGCACTACCCAGGATAAATCTCCCTTCACTTGCCATTCCACCATCCACTTTAGGGCAAGACCCTGGGGACTGCTCCAGATTACCCCTCCACACACAGTGTCACAGGCACAAGCCCGAGCGGCCCAATCAGTGCCAAGAAAAGAACAAACTAAAAAAGATTAATTCACAGATGTTCATGCATTTCACATACACTGTGCCCCATGGTCCGTTGCTAGGGCAACGGGAGACCACCAGTGCGAGCTTTATTGGCTTTATGAAGTGCGTCTCAGGGACTATAGTCCGAGAAATGCTGCATAATAATAGTGTGGCTTTTCTGAAGCCTTGTTTTGTGCTTATCCACATTTAACCTTCTGAGTATTATAAAGAGGCATCGTTATGCACAGCCTTCAAACCCTCCCACCACGACCAAACTGCCTCACCTTTCTATCTAGAAACATTAAAAATGCATCTCCTGGGGGTCCATTTTGGGAAGATCCATGTGAAACTGTTCAACCAGTTCCACTAGGGAAAAAAAGACCTACAACCATTTAAAGATCACTATATTAGTGCAGCTGACCACATCAACGATTTCTGAGCAGAAGAGAAGCCACTACAAAACCAAAACATGCACATGCCCCTTATTTCCCGTGCATGCGGAGGAACCTTGCCTTTGAACAACCCAGTCGGTTTTAACCAGAAGAGACAGCAGGTACCAGCAAGCCTTACCGGGCCAAAGCCTCTTCTTACCCAACAGAACTTTCTGTGATACCTGCAGGGGGACGGCAGCCACACTGGGCCAATGAGCACATGAAGTGTGGCTAGTGCGACCACGAAACTAGTTTTTCTTAAAATCTTATTTCATTGTAACAAATTTAAATTTAAAACCACACGACCAGGGGCTAACGTAGTCACGCAGTTTTACAGACTTACCAAGACAACTAGGCACATTTTTAAAAAGTTCACAAAATGCTGCCTCTTCATGCTTTTAGTTTCTGCTTAATTAACACAAATATAACCCCAAGTAAATACACACAGAACAGTATTCAGGACTGGCAGTCGCTCACTGTGCTGGCTCCAAACAGCCCACGGCCGCGGCCTAATCAACCAGGTTCTTTGTCCAACAGGCCCAGGGATGAAGACTGACTTCCCCTTCTCCCCCGCCCCCCCCCCAGCCCAGCCCAGGGTGGGAGGTTAAAATCACAAATGTCACAACTCTCAGAGCAGTAGCACAGATCAAGTGTTAATCTAAAGGGAAGGGGTGGGTGAGGGGGAGAATACAGGCCGGCTGGGCGAGGGAGGATCTGGAATGAAGAGGAGAAAAATAAAGCCAGTGAATAGATCAATAGAAGCAACAGCTTACATTCAGATTCACAGGAGAGCGAACACACCGAGACAATCATTTCCTGGGAAAAGCTCAAGCCTAATGAGAATTTACTCTGCTCCTTTATGTGACAACCAGCCCTTTTGTGGCACGGGCTTCCTGACTGACAGGAACCCAGGGCCCCTTAATAGGATTTCCATATTATTTCCAACACCTGCCCAGAAGTTATTTGTTTACATTGAAGGAGGCAAGATTCTCAAATCAGACATCTGCTTCTAGTTCAGGCATATCTTAGGAAACCATCTAGAAAGCAGCTTTGTTACCATGGTGACATTTTTATTTTCCGCCTTTAGTTGGCTCAAAACATTAGCATTTCCAATTTTATTTTGTTGTTCAAAAGGCCAAATGTCGCTCAAGAAAACAGAAGTTTAAAGAAAGATAAATGAAGATTATAGTCAAAAATTTCGACAATTAAAATGACCATAAGTAGTAAATAAAAATGTGTTGTTATCTCGCCTACTGGCCTCTCTCATTGGGTGGCATCACTAACCTGTTTCCTTCCCCCCTTCCTTCTCTTCTTCCCCTTATATCTGAATACTCAGCAACTTGAAAAGTACCAATTTTGAAAGACAGATTCAAGAATCCTTAGGGTATGATACAATTAAATAATGAGTCCATTTCCATGAAAAAGAATTCCTCTTGCTCACCCCATCACTGTCTTAGAAAGCTCACTTACAATAGTAACACGTAAGACATTTTAACTTCCACCCCACTGCAATTCAGTCCAAGGGTGGCGGGCCGCGAAGGACAGGAAAGCACAAGCTCTTCTTGCACGTTTGGAGGTTGCGGAGGGGATGGACTATTCGACAGCGAGGGAAGGAAGGGAGATGATGCCGGAGTGGGCTCCACACAGGTGCATGTGGCTGTTTTCCACGGGGCTCACGCTCAACCACGGCATTGGGGGGGGTCCCCTGGGTGGGGGGAGGAGGGTGCTTAATCACCAACTACAATTATCATAGATAAGTAGGAATCTTAGTTACAATACTAGTAAGGGAAGCCCAAAATGTTTTTGATAGCACTATAACTTACTACAGGCAGAAACAACTGGGATTGGATCTGAATAATGTATCTAATAAAGTTAGAGGAACAGTACTTTGGTTCGATTTTTAGATTCAAAGTAAAACAACTAAGTATTCAACTCTAAGATTTAAAGTTTTGACTTGACAGATCTAAGCAGCATTTAGTTAGTCTTGAAATATGATTTTATTATTTGCATTTAATGGCAAGCTTATTTCAAAGAATCTAAAATCCTTGCAGAAAGTACTACTCAGTCTTCAGCATACTTCCTTTCTAGTCCTCTTTCATGAGACCCAAATTGTGTTCAATCCTGTCCCAGAGCAGCTGCCATGGTAATAATTATATATGACTCCTCTTGACCTCTGAAAATATAACCCTTAGTGATGGCCCCCAAGTGTAGGAAGCCTTTAACCTCAAAGATACATGAATTACTCCAAACCAACATAGAACAAAATATGTAAGTTGGATACAGGTAAAAGAAATGATTACCAACAGAGAAGTGAGACTATGCAGCTACGCCAGGTGATCTCAGAATTTTGCCAGAGTAGGGGCGCCTGGGTGGCTCAGTGGGTTAAGCCGCTGCCTTCGGCTCAGGTCATGATCTCGGGGTCCTGGGATCGAGTCCCGCATCGGGCTCTCTGCTCGGCAGGGAGCCTGCTTCCCTCTCTCTCTCTCTCTCTCTCTCTCTGCCTGCCTCTCCATCTACTTGTGATTTCTCTCTGTCAAATAAATAAATAAAATCTTTAAAAAAAAAAAAAAAAAAAGAATTTTGCCAGAGTAGTTATGAGTAAATATTACTGGAAGAATACCAAAAAAGATGGTGGACAATTCTTTGGAAGAGTTCTTTTGGAAGAATCACCTACCTTTTGAGGAAAAAACGCTTTTGAAATTAAAGTGCTAGTTAAAATATTTAGTAAGACTTGGGTCCCTCTAAAAATTCAAAAAATATAAGGTATTAACTTTACTGTGCAATAGTTTCCATGAAATAGATGGAGTGCATTCTAATTAGAAATTTATATTTCTTTTTTTAAATTTCTTTTTAAGAAATTAGTTATATTTCTTTTCTTTTTATATTTATATACACTAAACACCGAGATGAAAATGTTTATCTAATAAGGAAGAGGGTTGGTTCATGGAGAAAAGGAAACCACCCTTGCCAAAAATCAGCTGGGAAAGGTAGACCCCACCACCAACCTGCCCCCGTTAATTATTGCTTGTTCTGCCTGGGTGATCAGTGGTGGAGGAGGGGACAGCCAACAAGCATGTCTCCCCCAGTCACATCATTAATCCATTCATGCTTGCCACCGGAGGACCAGCTATGCCCTAAAGATATTTATTCATCTGTCTGACAAACAAACAATTACAACATATTTTCTGGAATTAGGGCACCTGTTACATTTCACACAGCTCACATGCCTAGAGGCAGGTATCAATTAATACTGAACAAATTACTGCATCATAAACCCACAGAACACAAGTTCCTGGTTGTCCTTTGATATAATAACTCTAAATTATAAAATACACATTAGAAACAAATATTTCTATAAAGAACAAAAATGCACAATGATGCTGAAACATTTAATCCCAAATTACCTTATTTTATAAAATTGAAGAATTAAACATTGAATGCTTAAGAGATATGCTTTAAAATATTAAACTATCCCCTTACCCTCATCCCCCAAAATGAAATACAATTACTACTGTGTTTATGTAGCTAATGGTATGATCAACTTTATTGATGAAACATACCCTATGACATAAGATTTTTATTGTAAAATTCACTTGTAGTATGGGATTGAACTACGTAAGAAACCATCTAATTCCAAAGCTTGGAAAAATACCTAGCATTATCTTTGAGATTCAGGAAGTTAAACTGACTTGCCACTGACATACAGCTTACCAGAGGGAGAGAGGATTCTTAGCAGGGTATGGATTTTCCTAATTCTACTACAATTCCCATCTTAACTAATCCTTGATTTGTCTTCCTATACAGCTCCAACAAAGAAGATTAAGATTCTTGCCCTCAAGGAGCTAAAAATTTAATGGCAGAGAACTTGATTCTGTTGGGGCACACAGCATCTATAGGTCACCACCCACAAGGAAACAGATGTACTTAACATATTTTAAAAATCCTACTTAAAAATCTATTTTTAAAGCCCTGACTTAAGCAATATTTATGTCTGGAAAGTGGAGTTGGATTTCAAATAAACACCACAGTCTGTGTTTGAAGGTTAAAGGATATGAAGAGAATTCTATTTATCACTGATCAGCATCATTTCTAGATATTTTACTCCCTTGTTTATTAGTAAATTTCATTAAACTGTTCATCACCAACACTTACGTGATAATCATTCTTCTACCCATTTTCCCAGCGTAAGAAAAAGACTTTCCCTGGTATGGCTGAGCAGAAAGCATTCCAGCCACCGCAAGAAAGCACACAGAGACATCTAGAATATGGGCCATCCTACAGAAAGCTAGACCAGGTTCTTCAACAAGTCAGCGGCACAGGAAAAAATTTTAAAAGTGAAGGAAAGACTTAAATTAAAAGAGACCTGAGAGATACTACAACAAAATGAAATGGATCCTATCTGGACCCCATTTCAAAGCTAACCAATTACTGGAAATCATCAAAGAAGTTTGCTTATAGGCTAGGTATTAGAAGCTATCAAATAAATACTTTCATTGAGTGATTAGAGGCATTACATCTATTACTGGGTATCTATTTTTAGACCAAAAAATGTCTATTATTTAAAGAGATGTGTTCATTTTACATCCTGAAGTACATACAAGCAAAATGCATGCTATCTGGGTTTGCTTTACAATATTTCAGCAAAGAAAGAAAGAACAGATTAAAATGTGGCTAAAAACTGATAGCTCTTACCCTTGATATTAAGTATATGGAGGATCTTTGCACTATTATTTCTACCTCTAAGTATATTTCAAATTTTTATTAACAAAGAATCAGACAGAATCATCCAAAAAGCTTTTCTTTGAGGGTGGCACTGGCTATGTGACCTTGGACAGGGCTTTAACACCTCTAAGACTTTCCTCATGTCTGAAAAGAGACTAATAAGCATATATGCCACCCACCCTCCCAGTTGAAATCGGAACTATGAGGTACACATGCAGCAGTGGGACGGAGTAGGAACCCACCTTATTTCTCCTGAGGCCAGAGCGGATAAGATGCAGTGCCCAAGTTACAGTCCTTAATGACACAGCTTCTTTTCTCAGATTACTGATGACTGAAGGAAAAAATAGGCCATAACGCAAGCCCCAATACAGTTTATGTTTGGTGGTGGTGTTTTTGTTTGTTTTATTTTTTATTTTTTGTTTATACTCTCTCCTTAGTATTCCTCTTCTAAATCCAGTCTCCTCTTACTTTATGCCTTTGTCTTTCTATAACACAACCTTCTAAATCCTATAGTAATGAAAATTAATCCCACCAAGCTTTCTCTGGAAAGGTAAAATTACAAACATTCTTATTTTAAACAGTTGCATGTGGGTGGGGGGAGGTTAAAAAACACAACTGCCTGGACCATCTGGTTATCCCCTCTCCCACTGCCCCCCCACTTTCTTTCTCGAGTGGTTTCTTCTCCACTTTCTCCCACACAACACATGCCAAGGGGTTAAACATATAAAAGGAACACTCTTTTCGGACTGATACTCCTTGAGCCAGGAAACAAAATCACATG
This sequence comes from Neogale vison, assembly GCF_020171115.1. Classification (NCBI taxonomy): domain Eukaryota; kingdom Metazoa; phylum Chordata; class Mammalia; order Carnivora; family Mustelidae; genus Neogale; species Neogale vison. The sequence goes on from NC_058099.1 coordinate 82,246,812, forward strand.
GGTCACACAAGATCCTGGAACAGAAACTTAACCATTAAGTCTTGATGTACAAAGCGAAGTGGCAAACAGAAGTAATCATTCTGTTATTCTGATTCAGGCTAAAAACCCACTTTCACCTCTAACACCCAACTAACGAGGTAAAAGTGCTTTCTTGGCCTGAATCACATACTTGAATTCTTATGTAAAAATAGCCTGAGTCTAATTCTCTATTGATAAACCTTTATTGCCATCAGAAAATAATCGGAGACACATGATGATGTAAAATTTTAGTCATCCACATAGAACAAACACCAAAATACAGCTGAGGCAGAATGAACGGGCACTGCCTTGGATGCGACTAATAAACAGATCATTATGAAAATTCTTAAACAAAAACAAAGAATTCACAAGGACAGCGGGAAGGCGTGGAGGGGACACACAGTATGCACACTCATAGAAAAGCATTTAGCTTGAAAAATGTAAGTTTAGAAAGATAAAGTGCACCATCTATACTTACACTAGCAAAAATTACAAAAACTATAAATTTCAATACTAGTAGATTGTGTGAGAATAAACACAGCATTTTAAGGTGGTACACTGTTTTGGGAGATTAATCTGGCAGTGTACAAGTCACCAAAAATGGTCATACTCTGATGAGGCACTTAGCATTTTGGGGAAAACGAGCCAATGAAATAATAAAAGCACCAACACTTTGTAGGAAAAAAATGTACTTATGCTCCACTTTACAAATAAAAAAATGGGAAATCCTTCCCATATCTGACTCGAGGTTAGACATTTGGGATAAAAAACAGGATACAAAATATACATTAAAGGACCAATTAAGTAACAGAGCTTGCACCATATCAACTTGGGAGGGGCCATGGAGCTTACCAATAGTTGGTGACAGTGAATCTTGCTATTTCTATTGAAACTTGTCTTCATTTGTATACCACTATTTGCTAGAGGGCATTACAGACATGTAGACATTTGGGGGTAATAAGACTAATTTCTCAACCTCAAATTCCCTAGCAAGTTTTGGGTAACTTGCCTTCCATAGCTCTGAATCATTATTCTCACATCAGCCACTCAGAAGAGAATGGACAGTGATGTGAGAAACGTGATGACTTCTCTTTGTGAACTGGTACCACCCACAACTGGGCAGCCCCTGGCAGCTTGTGGAAATATTTGCTCTGTCACCACTTTGGAGCCAATCAACTTTTACCTCTTTGCCCTCAGGAGGCATGAACATTGGAAGGTTCTACCACCCTAGAAAATGCTTCCTTGGTTTCGCTTATGTTGTTTCAAGGGATGAGAGAAATGGTACTAAACACTCTAGAAGATGGTGAGAAAGTCACCAGTGAGGAGAGGAAGGCGGGAGACTCATTCTGGGGGGGCCTCTTGGGACAGCTAAATTTGGGCATTCCAACCTACCACTAAGGACAAGAGTGGATCACGGTCCATGTTTCTAAGGCTTCATTTTGGACACATGGAGTTACTAGATAGCCATGTGACAAGCAGGTGCCCTGAACCCTTACCTCGACAGCCCTAGCATACACCCCGTTCTGGTTTCTCTTCCTCAAATAAACTTGATTCTTGGGCTCTCATAGGGCTTTCTCCTTTAGGTTCATATTTACATTCTCTACCCTTGTTGAGAAACTTCAGATACAGGTCTATAAATAAAAGGCTTAGGAATGAACTTGGCTACTGGAGTTATAGAAAACAAGATCAATAAAGCCAATAGCATGTGGTTTAGTGGCCACAGAACTTCCAAGAAGAGAAAGGAAAAGGAAGAAAAAGGCCCAACACTTCAACAAGTGAATTTCTCTCATTTTACTTGACACCTAAAAAGGTAAAGCACCTTAATTACCTGAATCTTTACAGTAAGCTTAAATTACATTTTATGAGCTATTCTGAAATCTGCCCTGTTTAATAATCTGTAACGTCAAGAAAACATTTTAAAGTGTCTCTCACAATTAAACCCATCCACAACCTTGTATAAATCAAAATTTTGCTACCATATCAAAATGTTACACTGGGGCTGTATAACATTGCCCACATCCTCATTACATGCAACACTAATTACTACCAGCAGATTCAGAATTTTCTGCACATTAGAGGCTTTTAGAGGAGCTATAAAAAATTTCAGGCACCATTAATTTAAATTTGTATTGAAATTTCCTTTTGACAGATGGCCAAAAATTACTTATTATTTAGAGTACCAGAGCTGCCTGTTTGCACATTAGAAGAGGAAAGGGAAAAATTAAAAGCAAGAAGGAAATTTATGTCACGTTCATTACCTGTTAAATGTTAAGGAGCATTATCCTGCATGAATAAATTATTTCATACAAGCCTGACTCCAGCTGCAGGCAACTGGCACGCTCTGGCTGATAAAAACCATCTCAAGTCACACAGCAGACAATCATAAAAAGCCCCTCTTAACCAGGAGCCACTTAAGGGAGGATGGGGACGATCAATGGAACAAGCAACTAACTGCTTCTCTGAGCATCACAGAACACATTTACGAAAATTAGTGAACTTGTTTCACCTTGCAAAGCCGGAGCACAGCCCCAAAACTGACACAACTTCAAATCTTGAGAACCGTACCCAACAAAAACATCTATTTATAGCTACTGTTCCATAATAAATCAAGGCCAAATCATCCACCTCTATTTCCTCTTTGTTTTCCCCCTGGCTTCTAGCTATATAGACACTCACTCCCAGACTCATCCAGAATGATTATAGATGATTTCAAAATACGCCCTACTCTGGCATAAGGGAATATAAAATGTAATTGACACAAAAGTGTGCACTGGAGTATAAATATTTTCACAGTCTTCTCAGAGTGGGGCAGGAGAGGAGGCTTTTGTTTAGTTCACTGGCCTGCCTTTAGGTATGTATTTATCATAAGAAGGCAGGGAATGTTTATATTATTGGCCCCAGAAAAACTAGACAGGCTTTCCAACAGCTGCTATCAGCTTCTCCTGGTCAAGGCATTTACCTACCACTTCCTAAGTACACATGCGTGGAACACTCTGATCAAAATTGCTTTTTTAAAAATCTAGGTCCTGATATGCATATTACACAACAAAATACACAACTATAAAAGCATAATTAAATAATTCAGTGTGTGCAGTTCCAACTGTAAATGTTGACATTTCTATGGGTGTACAGACGCCCTTTCAAATTCCAAAGACTCTTGAAGGGTAAAATAGATACTTAATTTTTATTTTCCATTATGTAAGGCTTTCGGGAAAAAAGACAAGGAGTAAAGAGGCGTTCAAAGTGACAGCACAGGTGGTTTCAGGGGAAGATTTTAGTCTTCATATGCATAACTTCATTAAAAATTACAAGTAGCTAAAACAGTTGTTGCAAAATACAAGGAAGGGCCTTGACAGCATCTGTGCACTGGCCAATGCTTGAGAACTGCCTTGTCCTTTTAATCTCTACAGAACACATATATACAGGCAATTACGCATAACACAGTGGCGTATTTACATTGTGCCTGGCTCAAAAGCGATCAAGCAATTTTCATATTTTCTCCATTTCCTGCCGTGGTAGCCAGTTTTTCTTGTTTGGTTACTCTATAAATTCAGGCATCCTTAGCACATCCCATTCTGGTGTTACACAAGCACATCCAAATCATTAGTTCCTACATACTTTCCCTCTTTCCCTACAACTTGTCTGTAAAGAGATAGAGAGGCAGATAAGAGAGATGCAAACCCTAAGGAGAATAACTTGCTCTACTGGAACACAAGATGTTGTTAAATAAATAAATATCTTTCTGGCAGAGAGGAATGCTTTCATACATTTTGTTAGGGAGTTTTGTAGGATGGAACTGTTTTCTAAAATGAGACTAATGTATATTTCTTATAAATCTATTTATTTACTTTTCATTATTATTTATCTGATAGTCAAACCCTGACTGTAGAAAAAGTTATTCTTCCTCACAAAGCAAGACATATGAAAGAAGCAATGTGACCCAGATTTTCCATAGTTCCATCCTGGACTACAAATCCAATTGTGATAGAAAAATGAGACCAATATTTTCAAAAGTCTCAACCACACACAACTGACAGTAGTCAAAAATACAGTTAACCACATTTTGGTAAAGCCCACCAAATCATTCTGTAAATCTCAGAGAATTCACCATCGCTAGATTTACTCAAATCATTTAGAGACCTTCTAAGCCATCTCTTCATCTGTGAAGTTGAGTCCTACCTTGATGGAGTCTCTGTCTACAGGCCAAACAGCAGCAACACAGGTGGTGGGAAGAAGAAAAAAGAAAAGTACCAGTTAGTTTACATAAAATCATACATTTATCAAACTTGATCTCTGCTAAACAATAAATGGCACAGATGTCATCTTTGCAGTAAAGTTAATTATTAATACTGCTCGACGAGATCCACAAAGCGCCAATCTACCTCTGACACAATTTCAGAGACTAAAGTTGGATCTTCAGATTATTTGTACTCCTTATCAACCTGTCCACTTAAAAAAATGTTCACAGTCCAGCTTCAGCTCTGCATCATAGCATTAATGTAACTGGATGAGAAATATTACAGTGCTTCCAACATCAGATATGGGAAATTTATGTGATATATTTATGTGATAAAAATCATTTACCCAAGATTGTAATTCACAGTAATGACACTGAAACAGAAGGAGATATGAGGCTTTAATTATAACCACACCCTTCTTAACCAATCAACCACCCATGGGCTAACTAAATTCCCACAAAGGAATGCTGGGAGAGACTTCTTCATGTGCTTTTCTGCAGCTAATAAAAATTATTAGTAAGCACCATACAAACGTGGTCACATCAAATATCTCTGAACCACTCAGATACATTAATGGCGGGAGAAAACCAATCTAGAAGGAGCACAACTGTCCTTTAAATCAGTTATGAGCATAAACAGTTGTGTTGTTCTTATAGGAAGAAATGAGTTCATTTCAAGCTTCTAGACAACCTATGAAGAGAGGTAGTTAAACCAACAGATTTCATTAATTTGGGCTGCACTTTCTCAATTACTAAGTCTACTAAAGTTGTTTTCTTACCTGAGAGATTTTTACTGCACCATATAGGCTGATCTGATTTATAAATAATAATTGTCAAATTATCAAGTGAGTCTTTATCAGTAAGCCTTCCCCAAAATAGATTCCCCAAATAGAATAGGTCAAAATCAGCTATTAATGCCACTCACTATTTCAAACACAGAGCACTGTGGGATTTCACGACTGATTTAGACTTGGGGAACATAGGAGGGAGCAGAGGATCAAAGGCAATAACCAGGAAATAGGACCCCTTGCCTTTGGGGACTGCGTTCACTGTTGCCAACCACCAGGGGGTCCTCTGGAAAAAGACTGCTTCCAATCATTCATTTACCTTCCAGCAGAAATCCTTTGTGTAGACACTAGGAAAATTAAATCCAGAGACAGAATAAACAACAGTATCCGGGACCCACCCCAGGTGGCAGGCAGGTAACAGCAGACGGGCATCTCAAGAGAATCACTCACCTCTTTGGTGATCGTTGTCATGGTGCTTCTTCTCGTCTTTAATTGGCAGGTGGGACTGGCCTCCCAGGGCACTGGAGAGGGCCAGAAGACCAGCACTGCTCCCGATGGGAGGAATGGCAGGGGGCTGAAGCCCGGAAGGGTGTGGGGTCAGAGGCACCGGCAGACCATGTCCATGTGATAAATGCTGGGCCTGGAGTTGTTGCTGCTGTGAGGAACGAGACAAAGATATTGAACTTGTTCCCTATAACCGCGTCCCCCCACCATGAAAAGAAACGAGGTGCAAAAAGATCACGGAAAACCCAGCACCCACAAAGGAAGGATTTGTCCTTCGTATACAGATTTTTTAGAAAAGGGAGGGAGGGAGACGTAGAGTGGAGAAATGCTCTTTTTAACTTAGATTTGGAGGGTTTGCACCCTACTGTAAGGAACTTAATTTTTAAATAGTGAAATTAGCTAAGTACCTTTTAATAGCTGAAACTCAGATTTCTTCAACAAAATGTCTGTATTTTGTTCTCCCAAACATACGGCCTTGCTAGCATACATTTCTAATCAAAACATATACGTGACTAACTGTTAAAGCAGTTATGTTGAACAAAAAAAGCTGAAAATTGAGAAAATTAGTGTTAAACAGTTCTCCCAGAGCCACTGCACAGCATGCAGCGAGAGTTAATTTGAAAGAGAAAACCTGAATTAACAACCCAGAAAAGGAAACTGGTTGCAGCCACCGTTTTAAGCCCTTTAAGTGTCCTCAGCGGTACTTGAGCAAATTACTAAAGAAAATCTAATGTAGCAAGGCTGGGGTCCTCCTGTAGGCTTGCTCAATAATGCTGAAATAATTGGGCACTCTGTGCACGTTTAGTGATGCTCGAACGGAAAGCTAGAGGCCTGCCCTCGAACTCTTCTCCAGCGGCCGCCTCTGTGTTGTGACAGGTTTATCTGAGTGGGACTGTGATGCATGCACCGGTAACCGTGCTGACAAGAGTTTAAAGTCATTCTCCCCAGCACACTGGCGACACATGGAGAAAGCCCTCGAGAGGCTGGAACGGGAGTGCTTGACCTCAGCAGAGGCCACATCACGCTGGGCTACAGGAACTGCTCTGGGCAGGCCTGGCTGCCTCCTCCGAGCGGGGAGGAGGGGGAGGTGAGGGGAGATCTCCCAAGTTAAGTATGTCCTTCCACAGGAACCCCCTTCCACTGGAGACCTGCTTAATGGTGTTCCAGGAGAAATGGTGCTGAGGAATTCTCAGACTAACTTTTGCAACGACTGCATTTTAATTAATGCCTTCAAGTAAATCACTTGTCAGATCAATCCTATGATAGCCCAACAGTCTTCTAGAATCCTCAAAAGCAGGACCACGTATGCTGCTCCCCTTCACCGATAAAAACGATCTTGAAATGCCTTTTTTTTTAATATTTAAAGAAAATACTTTGAAGAAAAAAGTGAATGGTTTTTTCCTCCTCCCCAAATCATTTTTATTTCCTTCCTCTTCCCCTCTACGTGTGGTCTTCCTGTGTCTGACTATAAAAGTCAAAGTACAGCGCTAATTAGCTCTTTTCTCCAAGTGACCTGCAACTGTTTTCTGGCTACATGCACTTAAAATACAGTCAATAAAATAAAGTACTAATACTTTTTTTTAAGGTACTAATACTTTTAAAGCAAGTTTACATATATAACATCGAAAAATCAGAGCCGTGATCCAGATATTCCACCAACTGACAGCTCCCGCAAAGCACCGCCTAACTGGATAGTTCATCGCGATGTATTTCTCCTTTTGAGTAGTCAAAGTCATGTTCATAATTTTTTATATACTATTACTTAGCTGTGACCAAAAAGTATGAGCACAAGATCGTATTTTCTCAATGTCCAGAAAATAACGTCTATGAAGAAAACAAGGCAAATATTTGGCAAATTTATTTCAAAGCCTTCCTTATTCAACAGCAATCACCAGAAACTGTTCCAATTCCCTTCCTCCTCTAAATCTCCTAAGACTTCATGTGTATGGGTCGGGCACGCAGCCACTTTGTACCTCAGATCAGAGTTCAGCTGGTGAGCATTTATTAAGAGCCTGCAAACGTGCCTGTCTTATCACCCTTCCCAGACGCTAAGCTCTGCGAGTCTGTATCTGACGCAAACCCGGGCTCCCTGCACGCACTGACACTCGGAATACCTGGGCAATTTCAAAGTATGTACATCGATTTCATTAGACATTTAAAAAAAAAAAAGCCTCAGTCGGAAACAATACCTTCAATGATCCAGGTGTTTCACTTATCAGGGCAAAAAATGAGCACCATCACTCTCATTTTTCCGCCCAACCAGGAACACTTCAAAGGCAGAGAAGACACCCCAAGTCTGTTGCACACGCCATTCACAGGAGGGACGTCCTGAGAGCCTCACCATCCCACCTCAAAGCCTCTCTGACACCAGCTTCTCCTCTTCTCCCTATCCGTCCATCTTTGAGGAAGGAGAGACCCTTTACCTTTCTGAGGCCAAGACCATTCCCCGCCTACACAGGCCGTGTCAGCGGCCCATCCCTCCTCCTTTCAATGCTGTTGACTGTCCAGGGCTCGCCCCCACCTTCAGTTGTGCGGTCACTGATTCTGGCCTTCGGCTAGCCAGCTGGATACCAGCAGCCCTAGAATTTTGAGATGAACTGCCGAGCGAACGCTAAAAGAACTTGGGGTAGCACTTTTTCAGAAGGGAATAACACTGTATTTTAATCACTTTTTGTGTCTTCCACTGCCCTTAACGTGTGCCCTGTACATAACTGGCACTTGATAAATGTTTGTTAAATTTAATTAAAATAACCTTTTTTGCTCTCTTCAGTTACTAGAGAGAGAGTGTGTGTGTGTGTGTGTGTGTCTGTGTGTGTCTGTGTGTGCACGCCCTTGACTTTGCAGAGCCAAACTTCACTAAAAACTAGTGTCAATTTGCTCTTTCCACTTCTCAGAAACCCCTTCCTGCATGCGCGTGCGCGCGCACACACACACACACACACACACACACACTTCCTCTTTAACTCCCTATAATCTGGATTCCAGACCCAACCTTCTCATGAAACTGATGAGCACCCAGACAGCAACTGGTTCAAGATTTTACAGTTTTCTCTCTGACATACATATACCTTTGATGAAACTTTCCTCTACCTGCTGCAGGAATACCGCAGTGACCCCAAGCCCTTTCTTACCTGTCTGAAATATTCTGCTACTAGCTTTCCTTGTTTTTTTTTCTTCTCCTCACTAAAGAGTCAACAGTCCTTAATCTTTTGTTGTTCTCCCACCATCGGGTAACCCAGGTCTAACTTCTTGCCACATAACCCTGCTTGGCAGTCCAGCATTACGTTAAAACAGAAATGTTTAACACAAACCCCCTAGGTAACAACCACTGGCTCAGGTTAACCAGCCACCATTGATTTTTCTTCTGTGCTCCTACATCCTTAATCACCAAATCCTATCAATTCTCAATTCCTTGTATTTCTACCACCACCATACCCATCAGACCCTTATCATACTTTGACTAGAAGAAGCCTCCTGTTAGCTCACTTGAATTCCAATGAATTCATCCTGTATCTCCACTGGTATGTCTTCCCCCTCAATTCCTGTCATCTCCCATCTCTTAAAACCACCTCACCTTCACCTAAGCTATAGTCATCCATCCCAGCTCACCTCATGTTCCATCTACCCACTCTACAACGGCCTCTCAAACATCCCAAATGTCTACTATCTCACTGGACTCCCTGTATCATTCACTGGCACAGGCTGCCTTGGAAAGGTACCGTTATCCATCTTTTTATGCCTAAGGAGACCTCAGACTTGCCAGCAAGACCGTGAGGCTCTGGAGAGAAGAGACCAGCCTCCAGCCTCTGTACCCCTGGCACCTCACTTATCACTACTTAGTCATATGTATTTCATCATACATTTAAAGGTTTTGATAAATTAAATTTGAAAAGAGTTCCTATATACCCCTTACCTGGCTTCCATTAAAGTTCGTATCTTACATAACCACAGAAATTATCAGAACTAAAATATTAACATAATGCATTACTATTAATCAAACTACAGACTTTATTCAGATTTCTCTGATTTTCCCACTAATGCCATTTTTCTGTTCTAGGATGCCATACTGCACTGACAAGTTTTAATGTTTCACATGTTACTGTACCAAAATTATAAATAGATCTTAGATCTTTATAGATCTAAGAATGGCAACATCCAAATTATAATCATAGATCTTTCATAGATCTTAAGAATGGCAACATCCAAGTTATAATCATGTTGGTGAATAGAATATGCCTTGAACTTAGGAGAGAAAAAAAGAATGAGAAGGGGCTAAGCATGAACCCATTTCACAAGTCATCCACTATACATATAAAATATCAAACAAAAAAAATATTCAATAAGGCACCTGGTAGAAAGGAGTAATCTTTATCAAGTGTTTAAAATATAAATTATAAAATAAGAATGCAATTAGTCACCAAAAGAAATATGATAAAAATGTAAAACAGATATACAGAAATAATTTAGTATGTTTTAAAATGTTTACATTTTAAAATCAATGAAACGGACTACTTTCTGTATTAGGTGGTCATTTTTAAGCTTCTTTGTAAGTTCACACTTAGAAACCATCCTATAAGTAGAATGCCAGATGCACACTGATAATGACTCCTGATTAGTCAATAACACAAACATATAAGACACCATCTTTAAATAAAAGCAGTGAGTCATCAACAAATCAACTGAACCCCACCCTTTCCTAGGCTGAAAAATAAAATGGCCTCTATCTATCAAACTTCAAATAACATTCAAGAATTCAATACAAAAAAGAATCTCTGTCAAGTCTTCTCATTGACAGAGGAAAACTCAAAGCAGATTACCAGGGAGCAAACTCAGTTTCACTGAATATTATTCCAGAAGCTCAGAGCAGCATAAATAACGGGTTGCCCTACAACACAAGGAAAGCTTGAAGTTGCCCCATAGTGTCCTCTGTCCTCTGGTCTCCGCCCCAGCGGTGTTAATTACAGAGCAATTCACTTGCAAGGGTTACTACTTTATGCTGCTACAGTCCTGCTAAGAAACATAAAACTTTTTGCTCTTTAAAGATGGAAGGAAAGGCAATGTATATTAAGAGTACATAGTTCAACATTGACTTGTTACTAAAATAATTTAAGACAAATCACCAAACAATTATAGACAAGTTAAAAAATGACTTTATAAGAAAAAAAAAAGCCAAAAATCAAAAAGAACAACATAGAATGTAGTACCAAGTAAACATTAAAATAAAATACACTCTATGTAACCATAACTGAGAAAAACCTACCAAGAAAGATAACGTATCTTGGAAAAATTCTCACTGAGCTCCCCAAGGCTGTTACTATCTTTCAGTTACTTAATTAAAAAGGGGGGGGTGGTAAAAAGGGGAAAAAAAAAACCCCAAAACACTCTCTTATCTCAAACCACAATACAAAATAAAAATCCCTCCCCCCCCAACCCAGTTCCCTTGATGGGCCATTCAAGAGCATAAACATTAAAATGGAGTGAACTTTAAACTTAGACAAGTAAGCATTCCATTAAGATAATTAATTTAATTTTGAAAAATAGCCAGTAATTACTTCTGAAAATATACAGCAATGAGTGGTAGACATAGCCTCAATTTTGTTAATAGCTTTTTACTGGAGTTTCTATAACAAAGAATTATTTCCCTGCAGTTTTAAGTTTGGAATGAAGGGTAGAAAAGGACCCATGAGCGAATCAAGTTCACAGGAAATGTTTTTTGAAATGTTTTCTTTCTACAAAAAGAGGAATTGTTTTTTTAAGATTTTATTTGAGAGAGCAAGCATGAGTTGGGGGGCAGAGGGAGGGGGAGCCGCAGACTCCCCACTGAGCAGGAGGCCCTACACAGGGCTCAATCCAAGGACCCTGAGAGCACAACCTGAGCCTAAGGCAGACACTTAACCAACTGAGCCACCCAGGTGTCCCAAGGAGGAATTATTTTTAATTCAATGTCCCCAACTGCTTGACTGTCAGGGCCTGAGAGGCCAATGACCAAGTAGGAGCACAATAAATGCAGAGCTTCAGGAAATACAAATCCCTAGCAATTCCGGACAACAGCTGGAAACCAGGCAGAGATTTTCTTGCCCAGTACTCTCATCTCTACTATGCGATCAACCACACACACAAAAAAAATCCTAAAAAGAGGAAAAAAAAAAAAAAAAAGGCAGCATCTTTCTCAGAACAATGACACCCCAGTGGCAATGAGCACACTTAGTGTCATATCTTGGTTTCTTTTAAAAAAAAAAAAAAAAAGTGCATGGTGAGCCTCGGAGCTCTTGTGCCAGGAAGTAAGGAAGCTATCGAAATCTAACTAATGCGGAGTGACAACTCGGGCCAACGAGAAGGGGTCCTGACTGGCAAAACTTGAGACAATTTAAAAGCATCATGAGGAATAATGACTCTAACAGATTCTAACACATTTAACACATTTTAAGAAATAGTTTCCAGGAGTGGGGTCCACGGTACCCTAAGAAAATAAGTGAGGCTGTGGGGCATTCTGGGACCAAGGACTAGGGAACGGTTCACAAGTTCACAACATTCTTACACCAGCTGGCCAACGTGGGTACAGAGCATGTGTGCCTTGAGCTAACCAGGGGACACCATGCTGAGAGAAGTAATGGGGGACCCAGTGACCTTGACTGAGAAAAGCTGGGAAAGAGGAGGCAAAAGACTCTGAAATGGAGTAGCAAGCCTATGGAAGGGCCCAGGACTGGGCAGGTATCTACACTCTTTGAACTGTGAAGATGCCCTTTGGTAAGGACATGGTCTGTGGGGTCTGGGCTCAATCTGAAAAAAGAGATCCTGAAAGGCAGTCAGTGATGCAGGATAATGAAGAGGCCATCAGAGCCACCAAGCTGGGATCATCACCATCTACGTAAGGAAGAGCCACTCAACATTTCTGGGCCTCAGTGTCTTCATGTACAAAGTGGAACAGTTTTAAAATCTATCCCAAGGGTGTTGGGAGAATTCTGTGAGACTGTTCATGTAAAACCCTTAGCATAGAGCTTGGCAAATAACAAAACAATAAATGGTGACTGCTATCACCGGAAAAAGGTATCCAGAAGTCTGTATACACACACACACACACACACACACGCACACGCATACGCGTGCACACACAGGAGGATGAGGGGGCAGGGGAGTTCTTCTTTAAAGAAAATTAATTTAAAAGGGAAAAGAATTTAAAATCTACCACTTCACCACCCCAACTGTATTAATAGCATCAACTGAGGCTAAAACCAATGGGTAAGAAGTTCTTGGGAGTCAAATGATTCACTGTCAAATATCAACCCACAGATTACCAAGCTTCACCAATAAGGTGATACAACTATAAATACACCAGCACCCAGGTAGTATTTTTACTAAAAATACTTAACCTGAATCTAAACATAAGGAAACAATCAGACAAATCAAGGTTCTGAGACATGCCACAAGAGTGGTCTAGAGTCTTCTAAAATGTCCAAGTCGTAAAGTAAATGGTTTGGGAACTATTCTAGCTTAGAGAAGACTGCAGAGACTGAGGAACAAAGACATTTGTGAGTATGAGTCACAGATTGGGGGTGGGAGGGGTTGGACTGCTGGGAAGAGAAAGTGCTACCAGACATTTTGCGGACTGGAGAACTGGGAACACAAAAAATACACTGCGGATATGGATGTGTTAACTGTACCCTTACAGAGGAAAACACCCTTGTTTATAGAAGATGGATGGTGATGTATCACAAGGTGAACCGTCATCATGATGGCCTCTTCCGTTCCAACAGTTCAGTACACACACAAAAGACAAAATGTTAACTGGTTTAGTCTAGGTGAAGAGTACACACAGTTTTGATTTTACTATTCTTTCTACTTCTCTGTAGTTGTTGGGATGGGAAAAATAGATGTGTCCTTCTGGACAAAAGACTGGGAGGTCTTGCTTTTTCTTTTTTTTTTTTTTTCCTTTTTTATTTATTTGAGAGGGAGAGAGAATGAACACACAAGTGGGAAGAGGCACAGAGGGAGAAAGGGACTAGACTCCCCACTGAGTGGAGAGCCTGAGCCCACCCGAGCCAAAGACAGAAGCTTAAAACCAACTGAGCCACCCACACGCCCCAAGAGTTCTTGCTTTTAACAAATACATCTAACAAAAGCCAATAAGTGAATATATGGAAAGAAGCAAGAATAAAAAGAAAAAAACAAGGAATTCTTCAACCGAAATTTATCTGTAACTCACTCTAATGACTTAAAACATGAACGAGTTTTACTGCAGGGGCAGGACCTACATTGAGAACAACCCACAAGAAGATTATCACCGCAAGGATGTTTCTCATACTAACACCACAAATCTCTGTGCTCTTCAAGCTCCCTGTGCTGGTCTTTACAAGGAAAACACGTAACAAGCAAAGTAAGCAATTCCGTGACTCCTCTGCCAAGAACTCTATTGTCTTAATTTGCAGTTTAACTCCCAAACTGATAATGGCAAGAAAAAAAGGGGGAAAAAAAAAACCCAAATCTGAATTATTATGTTAACTTTCCCATTGGAGATCCTGCTAGAATTTCTTTTCTGAAGTGGTCCAAAGTTTACTAGAAAAGGTAGTTCTAAGCAAATTGACAACAGAAATAAAATTTCCTGGAAACTTGCTTAAGCTTTAAAAACAATTTTTAAGAGCTTTTTAACATGTATCTTGCTGAAACCAATGCTTCTATTTTGGGTTTTAGTTGTTAAAGTCACCAAGTGAGAGGATCTTGCTCAGGAAAGCATTCTTTAGTTATTTCGGAGTGCTTTAAAAAAGTTAAGCTGTGTTTAAAAAGCCTATCTACTTTAGGTTCTTCAGTAATCCTGCAATTAACCTTCAAAAGTAGAATGAATTTCAGATGACACCGAGATGAGCTGCTTGCCAACATTTTGACCAAAACTCATGTGTGTGCTGTACATGTGTGGACATGCACATGTACATGCACGTATCTGCAGAGAATACAAATGTAAACAAAATAAAATATTAGCAATACCAAATAGTATGTGCAGCTTCCTGTAATATTTTTTCTTTTCTTTTTTTTTTTTTTTAAAGATTTTATTTATTTGTCAGAGAGACAGAGAGAGTACAGGCAGGCAGAGTGGCAGGCAGAGGCAGAGGGAGAGGGAGATGCAGGCTCCCTGCGGAGCAAGGAGCCCAATGTGGGACTCGATCATGACCTGAGCCAAAGGCAGCCGCTCATGACCTGAGCCACCTAGGCGTCCCTACTTCCTATAGTATTTTCTATTCTCTTCCACTTCTTAATAAAAAATTCTGACGATGGCTCACTAAATTGATTTCATTGCACACTCATGAGTCTGACTCACAATTTGAAAAACACTGAACCAGATTGTGATGTTGTGATTTATAGTAAGAATTATGTATTTAGTCTTTGTCCACCATTTCTGGCACAAAGAACCCTTGAGATTTCCCAAGCAAGGCGAGCAGCAAAGGTGTTTTTGTTATGTTAATAAGGTGACTTTGGGGAGCTGGTTGCTAAGAGAACCATGTGATTAGAGGGTTAGAACTTCAGCCCCACTCTCTGACCTCAGGGCAGAGGAGTGTGCTAGAGACGAGTCCCATCACCACTGATGGATGATTTAATCAAGCATGCCAAACCTCCATGAAAAACTCAGAAGAACAGGGTTGGGAAAGCTTCCCTGCTGACCAACACCAGGGGAGAGCTGGAGAAAACGTGCACTAGGAGAGGGCAGGAAACTCCACACCCTTTCCCCATATTTTGTTTAAATCATCTTATTCTATCTTCTGGTTCCTGAGTTATATCCTTTTACAATACATGGCTAATCTTGTAACTAAATTGTTCCTCTGGGTTCTGTGAGCTGCTGTAGCAAATTAATGGGACCCAAGAAGGGACCTGGAAGCACAGGTGACAACTTGGACTTGCAACTGGCTTCTGAAGAGGAGGGGATGGTGGTGGTGGGAAGCTGTCTGGCAGGGCTAAGGCAGGATGCTATCTTCAGATCGATAGTATCAGAATTTAGCTGGATTACGGGACACCAAACCGGTGTTAGAGAATTGCCTGGTGGAGTGGGAATCCTCCCACCCTGCAGGAACAGGCTTTAGAGTCTTATAGCCCAACACCCACACACGTGAGTCAGTAGATTTTATCAGTATCAAGAATGAAGCACAAGCCCCCACCATCCAGTCCAGTGATGGCACTCACTGCCCCATGGGGGCCTTTCTTAACGAGGAGGTCTGACCCCAAGAGGTAAGCAATCCTTCGTAAGAATCAAGAGACTGCCCCTCTAGGGAAAGGATTTCTAAACTAAGACATGAAAGTTAAGAAGAGCACCTTGCAGAGTGCTGGGAGAGAGGAATCAGGCAAGAGAGAAACAGGTGCACAAAGGCCCAGAACCAGAAAGGCCCTGAGATGACCAACGCAGCAAAAGAACGTCTGGTGGGAGCCCAGGGAGCAAGGGAAAGGATGGGAGAAAAGAAATACGCGAATCAGAGTAGGGACAGAAAGGAATTTAGACTTTCATGTAAGAATAAGGAGAGCTTTAGGCCGTGGTCAGTTTTTCCAGTTTTGTTTTTTCTTTCAAATTAAACTTTTAGTTTGTCCTTAATGGACAGAAGCTGGATTGCAATCATTTGCTGGCCGCATGTGTTGCCAGTATTATCTCCATTTCTGGGGCCTGTCTTTCCTCTTTCTCTACTTCACCTTTAGGTGAATGGGTGTTTGTAATTTTATTTATTTATTTATTTATTTATTTATTTATTTGACAGAGATCACAAGTAGGCAGGCAGGCAGGCAGGCAGAGAGAGAGGAGGAAGCAGTCTCCCTGCTGAGCAGAGAGCCCGATGTGGGGCTCGATCCCAGGACACTGAGATCATGACCTGATCCAAAGGTAGAGGCTTTAACCCACTGAGCCACCCAGGCACCCCAAAGGTGTTTTAACTAGGTAACATCATCAGTCTTTTTTCTCATGGTTTCAGCTTCCTGTGACCCATTAAAAAATACTTCTCTACCCCAAGATAAAGATTCTTTTTTTTTCCTGAAAGTTTTAAGGTTCTGTCTTTCGTATGCTTTTTGGATTGACTTCTGCAAATGAGGAGATAGGTGGACCTAATTTCCTTTCTTCTGCAAGAATAACCAACTATCCCCTCAGTAGTACTTATTAGTGGCCATCTTCCCCCCCCACCCCCACTGAACTAGATGCCCCTCTGATGTATATGAATGGATCTATTTTTGAGTATTTATTCCACTGGTTAAAATGAAGACTAATCAGTACTGCAAGCTAGAGTATTAAATAATTTTAAAATGTTTAAAATACAGAATGCTTATGTGAGACTGGCAGAGTGACCCAGATGAAAGGAGAGAGACCAGGAGCAGCGGGAAGTAATATGGGCTCAAACCAAAAACGTACAATGACTCGGATTAGGGCTGTGGCAGCACAAGTCATAAAGAGTAGAAGGACTGAAGATAAGTCGAAGCAGCGTGAAAAGACACGGCTAGGGAGGAGAAGGGCATGAGAATAACTGAAGGAATTCAGGATACTTTGTTAACACCAGGCCCCCAGTCACTGGGCAGATGATTGCACTATTTACTCAGATGGGGCAGACGTGAGGAGGAATGGGCCTATAAATACAAATTTTGCTTTGTAATTTTTCTAAATACCTTATTTTTAGAGAGCACTTTTTAGTTCACAGAGGTTACAACTTCTTTAGATCAGAAATCATGTGTGTAAGGAACAAGCAGTATATAAAGAAATTAAGTCATGCAAAATCCTACCAGCCAAAAAAACTAATGTAATGATCAAGTCCATCTTGTATTTTTTCAATCATACATAAGCATTTTAAACCACAAGTAACATGATGCTGTCTTTCAGTTTAAAGTTCTTCTTTTCTTCTTTAGCGCATATCGAACTTTCTCCCATATCCCTGAGTAATGCTTTGACTGCATCAGTTATAACTGCCGCACAGTGTATGCCACTGTATAGATATTTGAGAGTCCACTTACGTGAATTGTTTGGTTCAGATTTAGATTGTTTCCAATTTTGATGTATATATGGAGTCACCACGGCATCACAAGATACCCACTGGAAGACAGTTCCTCCATAAGCTATAGAATACCCAAATCAAAGTGGCCTAAGTAACAGAGATTTTTAGTTCTCACTTAACAAGTCCAGGATTAGTCGGATGACCTGGCCATATCAAGGTCTGTGTCAACGTCCCTCTGGCTCTCGCGGCCTCTCTCATGTCCCATTTCCATACCAAGATGGCTCCAAGCATTAACTCATCCTCACACAACCAGGTTCATATGCAGAAAGAGGGCAATTTTCTTTTTCTGGGTTTTTCTTCTATCTCATGGGACTTGGATGGGGTCACTGGCACACAGCCCAGCTACAAGGACTGGAGAGAGCACCTGGATGGGTCGGCCTCCTCAGCAGGAGGGACAGGCTCAGCTTGCAAGAAACAACCAACAAAACTTGCCTCGACATCCATTTTCGCTCACAGGCCAGTCTGAAGTTCTTCGCTGAAAGAGACCCCAAACCTCTCTGAGCTTTTAATCCAAGTAGGCAGCAGCTTCAACTTCCCCTTATAACGGTTCCTTCTCCCAGATACTCTTTCGCGCAGAGATCGTTCCACAAATTGCTTATAGTCAACCCAGAACTACCCAGGGGGGAAAATACATGACTGCCAGTCCGCTTCAGAGCCACGGCGGCACTGGCCCCGTGGAGAAGATAATCTGGGTGCCTGG
Source organism: Neogale vison (assembly GCF_020171115.1). Lineage (NCBI taxonomy): Eukaryota > Metazoa > Chordata > Mammalia > Carnivora > Mustelidae > Neogale > Neogale vison. Next base: position 82,265,064 of record NC_058099.1, read on the forward strand.
ATAAACTCTCCCCCTTCTTATAAATCTACCATGGGAAAATAATGTATGAAAATCACAAGGGACAGAACGGCTGTGGAGCTGCCTTAAAGAGGGTTTGTGAATGTACCCCTCTGAGTCTTCCTTGCAGGGTTTATGTGTAGGGCTTAGCGTTCACTATCGCTTACTGGGTCCGCGCGACTACTGCAGTGGGCTTTTTATGGCACCCCACCAAGCAGCTGCTATTCACAAGCAGAATGGACAAGACTTTCTCCAGATGGAGAAATGGAAAGCAGGAAAAAAGTAAACAGTTTATCATAAGACCATGAAATAATTTCAAATAGTACTCCCCCCAATATACTGGCAATCCCCACAGATTTCTTATTTATGTGCCTTTGACAGGCCAATGGCCCTCTAGGGTCCTCCTCTACCAACGTTCCCTTCTTCAGCCACTGCTGCCTATAATTCGCTTACCTTCACACATCTGCTTTCACTGGGTAACTGCTACCCCGGTGCTTGATTCATGATTTAATATGAACACGATTTATCCATCTTCGGATCTACCTCTCCCCATGAGCACCAAAGAGGCAGGGACCAGTTTTTAGCTGCCATTGTGCCCCAGCACTTTAAAGCGTGCTGGTATAAACAGGAAACTAATCAAGTTTCTGAAGGAATACTGACTTGCCTGTATTGTTTTTAATACAACTATATGAATGAAGGCAGCTCCTGGCTCCCGTTAATTCCTCTTAATATAAACAACATCCTGACCAGCCATTATCACGAACTGTCAGTTAAGCTTAAATGTTTAAATGGCTGACTTATGTTCCATAGTACGTATGATGATACGAACCAAATAGAGCTTTGGGTTGTTTTGTTTTTCGTTTTTTTATTTTTAAACCATCAACAGCTCAACGAACTCCCCCATCTCCAGATTTCTGAGCAACTCTGTCTAGCAATGTCTCCTTTCAATGCTGCAGACAACCGCTTTCTAGCTGCACACATCCCCCCAGGACGTTTACTATTTCCCACCAAGACCCAGCACATCTCTACAGCCATAAAACGCAGGCTCAACCTCTTTTGTGTCATGGGACCTTTTGGGAAACTAAGTCCAAAATTTCTTCTCTCGAAAATGTACGTATTTCTTTCACCCACCCATAATTTTGTCAACATTTTAGGGAGCTAATAGACAGCCTGATACCCAACCATGAAATCCAAGAAGATCCAAGGGCCTAAACTTAAAACACCAAGGACCTCGGTTTAAAAGTGGTGTTCATAAAAACTTGTGATTCTTACACATGAGAGAAAGTTAGAACAGACAGGGAGAAACACAGTATGAGTCAGAAGTAGCCAGATGATCTATGCAACTAATCGCTTCAGACAACTCGGGCTAACCAATCAGTATGTGCATAAGGCACACCCAATTTCCATTTCCCTCACTCAGCCCTGCACACTAAACACTGGACAATCCTACAGTGGGTCTTGGGATAAAGAGACTATTGATCCTAGTATAAAAGAAAGAAGAACACAGAGTCAAGGGAACAAATAAGGGACAAGTTTAACAGAATGGTTAAATGTGTGAGCTCTGAAGTTGGTCTAAGTGTGAACCCCCATTCTGCCACTTCCTCCCTGCGTGGCCTTTAGAAAACTACTTACCCCTTCAGAGCCTTGGTTTCAATTTTTGTAAAGCTGGGAGAGTAATACTATCTTCCACCACGGGGTTGATGTGAAGATTAAAAGCAGTACTGACACAAAACAAATCATAAACATTTGCTATTTTTACTTACCTGTTGAGGGAAAAGTATCTAAGCCTACGGATGTAAATCAAGAGAAATAACTGTGACACAAAAGGCTCTCTAGTTTTAAAATAAAAAACTCTACAGTTACCAAAATAAAGAGGCTTAGAATCCATACGATGCATACAATGCTAGGAAAGTGAGAATACTTTAATGGCTATCTGGTCCAGCCATGCAGCCTACAGGTGAGAAAACTGTTAAATGAAATTCCTAAGATCATACTGTGATACTCAGGATTGTAGATTTTCTACCAGTCCAAAGTTTCTCTCAAAACAGTATGTACATTGCGGGGAGGGAGTGCAAAAATAGCTCAAAATAGAGTATTTATTCATTTAACAAATATTTATTAAACATAATAAATTACTGTATTTTTAAAAAAGTTTTTCTTAAAGATTTATTTCACACAGAGAGAGAGAGAGATCACAAGTAGGCAGAGAGGCAGGCAGAGAGAGAGAGGAGGAAGCACGCTCCCTGCCAAGCAGAGAGCCCGATGCAGGGCTCGATCCCAGGACCTTGGGATCATGACCTGAGCCGAAGGCAGAGGCTTTAACCCCCAGGCGCCCTTTAATTTTTTTTTTTTAAGATTTTATTTATTATCTGACAGAGAGAGACACAGTAAGAGAGAAAACACAAGCCGGGGAAGTGCTGGAGGGAGAGGCAGGCTTCCTGCAGAGCAAGGAACCTCATGTGGGGGCTCGATGCCACATGCCACGACCCCAGGATCACGACCTGAGCCGAAGGCAGACACCTAATGACTGAGCCACCCAGGCATCCCTTACTGCATGTTTATTGAACAAACAATTACTGAATCTTTACTGTACAAGTATTAATTGAATGTGATGAGCTACACATTGTTCTAGGCACCACAGCAGGAAAAGTGAACAAGATCTCACTTGCTAGTGAGGGCGGTGTGATGCATTCATGAACAAATAAATGGTAAATGCTATGAGAAAAACAGAACAGGCTAATATGGCAGAGAAGGAAGTGGGTAAACGAGCTACTAAAGCCTGCTGATCAGGGAACTCCTTTCTCCGGAGAGACATGAGCTGGGACTTCAAGGAGCACTAGGAAGACCACGTCAGGACATGGAGGGTAGGCCTTCAAAGGCACTGACGCACAAACTCGAGGTCAAAAGCAGCCTGGGGTGACCCAAGGAGAGAAGACAGAGGCCAGTGTGGGAATGTGGGTGAAATACAAATGAAGAGAATGAGTGGTATATAACATCAGAGAGGTGGGCAAAGATTCAGCTCATGAAGAAATCTGTAGGCCACAGTAAGATATTTAGGTTTCATTCTAAGCAAAACTGGCAGCCCTCAGAGACAAGTTTTAAGCAGGGGAGCAATAGGACCCAAGCTGTATTTCAGAAGATCAGGTAGGATAAAGGAGAGAGAGACAAATGTGTAAAACAAGAAGCCCTATGAGGAGGAGGCTGGAGACCAGAGGGAGACAGGCAGTGGAGTCACCTTTGACAGAACAGTCTGGAGGCAAAATAGAGACCATTTTAAGAAAGTTTTTTTATTGAGCTTGTATTTCCTTCCCTTCTTTCACCAGCCAGTCTCTAGGACACGGACAATGAAGACCCAAGTTCTGAGGGGTACTGGAAAGAGAGAAAGCAAAAACAGCAAAAAATACGCAAAAAACGGAAATGGGAATATCGATAATGAAAGCTACAGGTATCAAGACAGTTTGTCATTGGCAAAAGAACAGACACCCAGTTTAATGGAGCAGAAGAGGGTCTGGAAGAGAACCCACATACATACAGCCATTAGATCTTCAACCATGGTGCAAAGGCAATTCAAAGGAGAAAAGAGTTACTTTAACAAATGTGCTGGAACCATCGAATCAAAGGTCCACCTAAAGAAAGAAAGAGAGAAAGAAAGAAACTACATCTACATCTCATACCACAAACAAAGTAAACTCAAACTGGATCACAGGCCTCAACATACTTCTTCTAGAAGAAAAGCTAGGAGAACATCTTTGTGGTCTTGGGTGAGACAAAGATTACTGAGAGACACCACCAAAAGTTAAGGCTCATGAAGAAATAATTCATATACCCGACTTCCTCAGTGTTAAAAATTTCTGCTCTTCAAAAGATACTATTAAAAAAAGATTAAAGAATGATTACTGATTGGGAGGAAATATTTGCAAAACGTGGAGAAAAAATCACCCAGAAGAAAGGAAATCTTATATTCACTTACAAAAACTTATACAAATCTGTATGTTAGTATTTACTAGGACTTTGTTCATAATCAAAAAGCTACAGTTAACCCAACTGTCCTTCAGGGAGTAAACACACTAGTCTACCCTACAACAGAATATCGTTCAGCCATACAAAGGAACCAGGAATACAGGTAAGCACAGACAAACCTCAAATGCATTACTCTAAATGAAGATGAAAACTCAAAAGGCCGTATTAGTGTTTAATTCTATTTATGGGACATTTCAAAAGGCTCACTTTGGGAGAAAAAACATCATGGGCAGGTGCCAGGGGCTGGGGTAGGGATAAAAACTGATGATACAGAACAAGGGAATTTGGGGAGGAGGACAAGAGAGAAATATTCTCTCTCTCCATTGTGGTGGTAGTTTACATGACTGTATTCAGCTGTCAAAACCCATAGTACTCTATGCTAGAAAGGGTCAACTTCACTTTATATAAATTATACCTCGATAAATCTTTCTGAAGTATACAGAATATCAATAATGAATGTCTTGCTAACTCCTACTACCAAGTATAAAAAATATAAATTCATAAATGTATGTCTCATTTTTATTATGTTTTCTGTCTCTCTTTGTTCTGTTGTCCTTGGAAACTAAAGTTTTACTGAAATTAAAATGTGTAAATTGAAAGTTGATTATGTGTAGTAAAATGCAAAACCAGAAAGCTTACAAATACCAAAACCTTAAAGATGATTCAAATGTAATTTGAGAATCATTTCAGAATACACTTTAGAAGAGGTTTAAAAATATCATTCAAAGAGAACATAAAATGTGCCCCTTTGATATGACTTGGTCAAGGTATTCAAATATTTGCTGCATGAATGAAGGGGTAGATATAATCATCATTTTTAACCATTTGATAAAAGGTTCTAACCTTTTCACAAAGGACCTTAGGAAAACACCTAGCATCATAAATGCATTTTTAGGTAAAAAATTCCCAAACTAATTTCCTAGGGAGCTTTGAGGAGAACACACACCAACAGTCCTTTTAGCCTAAGTCCTTAAACCCCTGAGCTGTTGTTCTGGGGAGCCTGCCCACTGCCTTCCTCCCAGCTTCGAAGGGCACAAAGCAGAGGGTCTAGCTACACGGGCACTGCTGCTGCTTGTAGGGACACTAAGGGCAAGAGGTCAATAAGAGAATCAGAAAAAGGGGTGCAAAAAAGAGAAACACAACAAACCACTAACCAATCAAAGGGATAACAAAGTGCAAGCTTGCAAGCTGCCCTGAGTGAGACCTGTTTTTCTGTGTTAACTCTTACACCCAGAGCCCTAGACCCCTACACAGGCTCGGCCTGCTGTGCTCTGGTGTGAACGAAGGGCAGATCACAGATCTGGGAAACTCTACATCTCCTTAATAGTGGAAACGCAAAGCCCACAGGCCTTTTACTAAGTCAGATGCACCCACCAAGACACGTTCTGAGACTCTTGTCACACTTTGTGCTGAGTTCTACCTTGAGCTATGGAAATACACGTTTTAGCCGGAAGGAGAGAGAGAAGGGTTCCTTCCTCAACAGAGGAAGCACTTCAGGGTTGCAGAGTAGCACTTCAGGTTGGCAACAGGAAGGGAAGAAGAGAGGGAGGGAGGAAGAGAAAAAGGGGAAAAGAGTAAGAGGGAGGAAGAGAGGAAGAAAGGAAGGAAGGAAGGGAGGGAGGGAGGGATTGAGGGAGGAAGAAAGGAGGGAAAACCGACTAGCGTCTAGAAATTTCTTCTAAGAAAGCTATGTAACAGAATCTGACAGAGTATATACCATAAATACAAATTAGAAATCCTGTTCTTTACCCAGGTTTCTTAGGGAGTCCTAAAGTGGAGACAGAGCTAAAAAAAAAAAAAAATTACTTAAATATATGAGAGTCTTCGCTATGAGAGAAGGGAAATTACTGCTTCTTAGAGCCTCATCAAATTGTAGTACAAAGATTAGATTATGACTGCATCAATCAATAATGTAGCCCCCTGATCCACAATAAATGAATCTGTGAAAAACAAAACAGAAAGAGCGAGGGGCAGGCATACCGACAGAGAGGAATGTGTAGACTTAGGATGAAGACCGCGTTGGCTCCCGTGCACGCACGAGTTGCGGGGCTCTGCTCAGCTGCTCTCACAAGGACTCGTGAGACTCGTGCACTCGTGAGACAAGGACTCGTGAGAGCAGGTGAGCAGAGCCCCGCAACTGCAGAACTGCAGCCCCCCTCCCCCAGCCTTTATCCCCGCAAGCCGCGAGCAGCCAGGGGCCAGCATGTCTCATAAAGCCTTTCAACTGCAGGCACACTGTCTGGTAAAGACAGTCACAAAGGTGGACTTAACGATCTCTGATGAAACCCAAATCTATTTCACAGCTTGTTTTTAAGTTTATTCCATATTATAGATCAGCTGGGAGAAGAAAAAGAAAGGGAAGCTCGTCTACAAATTTATGGAAAACTATTTATTTAAAAAAGAATCTGAAAGCTAAGCTGTTCAAGAAATAATGTTTTATGTGCAGAACTCATGTCCGAAAACACACCACGATCCCAGCACCTGAGTACAGCTGCCTACCTATATCAGAAAGCCCCCTGACGGGCTTGGAGCTGATGAAGTAAAATCCTGAGTTTCCTAGTTCGTCCAAAAGTAGAGAGACAGGACTTTGGCTGCACGTAATTTTTAAAAAAATGATCCCAGGACAGGAGTGAGACCTAGGGACAGTGAATCAGGGAAGAATGGAAATTGAGAACAAGGTATGTAACCCTGAGTCAATGACTACCATGGGCCACTAGCTGGAACTCCGTCCTGTTGGGACCCTTTGTGGAGCAATGAAGAAAGGATCTCAAAATTGCCCACCCACCAATGGGGCAGCAGCGGGACCGGGGGTGGGGTTGGGGGGGGTTATTCCCCGGATGTTTGCCTGTGTGTCCAGATTACCTCATGGGGGTCAGTGTATATACCTGACCCTTTCATACTGCTCCGGAGTAAGTGAAGGGTGGATTCCCCACCAAGAGCACCTGGAAATGCAAGAGCTTCACCGTGTGGCTGAGGACAGGTGTTGCCAGGCCTGGGGAAACACTGCAGTTGTACTGGCCAGGGCCAGAGAGAAAGGCAGACAAGGGGAGTAAGGGAACTGCGGGAATGCGGTAGCCCAGGAGGGACACCCTCAGCATGGGGTGGGGGGGGACACCTGTGCCCAAAACAGGACAAGAGCACAACTATGGCAAAATTAACAATACCTCTAGCAAGCCCTTTATTAGCAAATACAGAGGTAGGATGAAAATGTGGCTCTTGGATACTTAGTATCTTTCTGCTTTTGTTGAGAAAAATGAAGTTTTTGTTTTTGTTTTTGTTTTTAAGATTTTATTTATTCACTTGACAGAGAGAAAGATCACAAGTAGGCAGGGAGGCAGGCAGAGAGAGAGGAGGAAGCAGGCCCTCCGAGGAGTAGAGAGCCCGATGCGGGGCTCGATCCCAGGACCCTGGGATCATGACCCAAGCTGAAGGCAGAGGCTTTAACCCACTGAGCCACCCAGGTGTCCCAAAATGAAGTATTTTTAATTATATGTCAAATTTTGTGTTACTGGAAGCTGTGATAGAACAGACAGGAACACACACACATTTTTATAAATACCTACATATTTGTATCTTCCAGTTTTTTGCCTCATGACCGATTAGTTTACAAAGACAACAAGAAACACTACCACAATGGCGTATCTACATGCCTCTGGACCTTAAAATGGCAGTTTTGAAATCTATCATGGAAAAAGAGGGACATACATTTTCAAACTGTCATACCGCAAGACCCTCAGCCAAAATGCCAATCTGGAATGTGTGTGTATGTGTATGTATGTGTGTGTGTGTGTGTGTGTGTTTCTGTGTGTGTATATAATTTAAGGCCCAATCATATGACAAGGACAATAAAACAAAATGCTAAGAGGAAGAAAAAAATCCCCCAAGGTATTGTCTTCCTTTTTTTAAACTAACTCAAACACATAGGATAGTAAAGGCAAAGTCATTTAAATCATTTCCTTAGTAATACAAGTAATATTTAAATAGATTTAATAGTGCTGCTCCAAACCAATGAATTATGGGTTTAAAACCTATTAAAATGTAATGTTTTTTTCCTGAGCTGAGAGGAGAGAGATTTAAATCCACTGAATTTTAATATTTCAGCTTGAGCTGCAGGAGGTAGAGAAAGTCCAAATGAACTATTCCATCAGCACCATTCAAGCATGAACATTTTAATCAGTTTTACTTCCTTGGAGTTCTCTAACACAGTTTACGCTGTCATTCTGAAAGCACTTAACACAGAGAGTGTGAAAAACCACCAAGGCTTGTTATTGCCTTCACAATTGATGGCAAATAATTTTGCAGACTTCCTATCATTAAAATGTCACTGCTAAAAATTGAGGTTCAGCATTTCTTGTGCTAAACTGCATTTTCCTACAAACACCATGGCATACCTGTTCTTAAGAAATTTTTTTAAGGGTTTGTCTTTCTTTCTTTCTTTAATGCATATTTCTACCATCTTCCCCCCTCAAAGAGTTAGGTTAAAAAAAAGAACGTGGAGGGAAATCCAAAGGAACCCCACTTTCTATTTTTAAAAGCCGAACATTTTCTTTTCCAATGTTCATACTAACAAAACTTTTTTTTCCCCCTAATGGTGCCTTCTTTAGTGAAATTCTTATGAGGTTCCAAGCCAGTCTCCTTTATTAAGCATAACCACATTCACACAGCATGTGCTGATTATATAGTGTAATGGATTTAAAAAGCATTTTAAGATAGTCAGATGACTCAATTTAATAATACAGGAAATGAAAACATCATTTCTAATTAGATCATATTACTGATTTAAAACTACAATTTGTGTGCTGTTCCAACAGTGTGATCTCGCAGAGATTCTAATTTAAAAACACAGTGGCTAGTAGGACACATGACAAGATCAAACTAGATACATAACATTCCCTCAGCCCATTTGGGGGAACTCCGGGAAAGCTTCAAGGAAATGTGAAATATGACCAACTCAAAACACCACACAAAATATTGACTGTAGACTACAACACAGGAATTTTCCTAGGTTTTCTCCTTATAAATAAAAGATAAATGATATTTAACTTATTTCAATCTATCAACAGTTTTAAACTGAACATGACCTGTGAAAGAAATCATTATAACTGTGTTTCATTCCATTAAACACAACTAGCTTATTGTCAAGAGAACAAGCCGCCTCTCCAGGTTTCGGGCTCACTTCAGCATTTTGCATTTAAACTGCATGGATCACTGGTTTGGCTCATTTACCAATGAAGGTAGAATAATATTGCAGAGTTAAAAAGGTGCTTCATCAGATTTCATTAAATCTGGGAACATTTGCGCTTGTCTGCATGGTGTGCATACATATAAAACAGATACATATGTAGTGATAAACAAATGAAGGTCTGTTCGCAGGGGCTTTAGATGAGTCTTTGCCTCTTGGGAGGAAAATTTTCATTCCCTCAGTGGAAAAAATCATGGCCGACTCCAATCCCAAAACCAAGTACAAAAAAATATATATAAAATTGGTCCCTCATCACTTTCGGTAGCAAGTCAAAATGGCAGCACCTCACAACACAGCCATGCTCAAGGGGACACAGAGGAGCGGGCATGCGCTGTAAATTCCAACATGTGATAACTGAAAACTACTGGACAGAAGGCATCACCGGGGCTGAAAGAGACAAAGACCACACACCATAGAGAAAAGCAGGAGTAGGGATGTATCAAGTGAGTTGGGAGTTTTTTCATTTGGTTTGTGACTCCCTAAAACTGCTGGGGTTTGTTTTTCTATCTCTGCAATCTGTTTTTCAGAATAGTAAGAGAGTATGACAGTGACTCCATTTCCTGCTCAGACCCCAATAACCTAGAACCCCCACCAGATCCCCAACAGCACTGCTTTGATAGTATGTGGCTCTACCGAGTAAGATCTTCAACTAAGTAGTTTAGGTCACAAAATTAAGCTTGCTAGATTTTAATAATTAAATCCATATATACACAATAGGTCAGTAACCTGACAACAGTCTCATACATCACCCTTTCCCTGAGAAAAGGCAATCTGCCATCCCATCCAAAACATGGTATGTAGAATCAAATAGATATATGAAACAGCACTGAAAAGATACTTGATGTGTGAAGGGAAGGGAACCTGTTCTGAGTTTTAGATCTTCCCTCCTATTTTGAAGAAATAGTCAACACAGAACAATGGGGTTTTGATTCAGATTAATCTCTCCACTGTGCAGACAGTAACTAATAAGACTGGGAAAAGAAACAAAACAGCCTCTGTTTCCCGGAGAACCTGCTGCCAACCAGTCCTAAGGTAGGATGGACACTTGTGTTTTTGCAGTTCACACAAACAGTGAACACTAATAAACCAGAAATGACCCAGCACGCTCCCCTATCAGCCCTCCTGCACACATTTCTCTCCTTCAACAGCAGACAGTGGTGTGGTGGGTGAGAAATGCTGGTTCTATCCCTGGTGACCTTGGGAGGTCTGGTAACTAAAATACATCCCAACGCGAACACGACTGCTTCATGCAAACACGGCTGGAACAGACACATAGAGCTAACTCTAAAATTACAGCTTCTTCAACTTTAAAAAATATCTAACCTGCTGCTATTTTCTGGAGTTTTATGAAATAAAAACTGCTTGTGAAATGTATTCCTCTCTCATCTCTCCCTCATCCCTAGAGCGTAGAAGTGTACGACAGATGAGTCTACACGGCTGGGTCTGATTCCGCCTTCTTTCCAAGGGCGCACTTCTGAGGAAATAAAGGTTGCCCCTTCCTATTTCTGATGTCTTCCAATTTACTACCAGTATTTTCTTGTGGTCAGAGGGCCACAAAACAGAGCTCAAAATAGCCCATTAAAAAACAAGCCACAATCAGACTCCGGCTCCACCAGCACCGCCGTCAAGCCAGAGTTGTGATTTCCTTGTTAAAAGACAGAGGCATAATTGAAGCAATATCTTCACTTCAGATTGATTATCAGGCGACCCTTATCCGCATCTTCACTCAGCAATTTGAATTTTAATGAAAGTAAATGGAATAATTAGCATTTCAAAGTGTGTTTGATACACTGAGGGAAGGAAAAAAAAGAGAAAAGACTTTTGTGTATCATCTATACACAAAAGAAAGTATTTGGGAGGGGGCAGAGAGAGGAAAGTATAGTTGTATTGTCTTCATTACAATAATCTAAGGAACTGCGTGTACCAGCTGCATAAATAGAGATGTAATATTGTGCTCTTTTCAGCTAAGATTTTTCACCTTTATTATCCCTTAAGTTTTAGCACCATATTTTATTGCTTGTTACCTTCTTCTGAGAGGAACAAAAATCTAAGGGGAGTTGGAATGATTGCCCAAACCTAGGAGTTCCAGCAGGATTTCCATGCAACATTAATACTACCATCACCAGGAAGAACACCCTAACTGGGCCACCGATTTTACCAAAAGGTACACCTCTCATCTAGTATACCCCTACTACAAATGGACACTAGCCCTGAAGAACCACTCATCACAGAGGAGGAAGAGTAGCTGGGAGATACAAAAATGTACATTTTATTTCACCAAAAATGGTATGAAGGTACTCTGTATTTGTGGAAAGACCAAAGAAATCAAATCATTTTACATCAGGGCAATCTCCATCTTTTTTTTTTTTTTTTCTTTTTTTTTTACCCCCAGGCCAAGGTCAGCAACATGTGCTGATTGCAAAGGAAAGAAATATGAAAAATAACTATCTGGTCTCCTGAGCGGAGAATTTCAGGAACTTGTCAACTAGAATTGGAGAGAATGTGATCCAAAGCTTTGGAGGTAGCCATCCAATTTCACATGAGACCATGAGACAGAAGGTGAAATGCTGAATTTCACTTTGTGGTCCCCTATTGCCTTTTGCCCTTTTGATGGAACAAAATTTAAAGAGAGAGAGCAAGCAAGCGGATGACACACACTAAGATCAGAGCTAAAATGGAAAGGCCACGTACCCCAATGATGGCGTTCAGTTCGGCCATGGTCACCTGCTTGGCCCGTTCCACAGCCTGCACCACTTGTTGCTGGTGCTATAAATGAAGATCAGAAACAGAATACAATTATTTGCTTTCTAGTCAGTCAAGAACAGCTTTTCCTAACATGTCCTCTAACTTCAATTACATGCAAAACAGGATTTAGGGGTCTCCATATTTCAAACAAAAGCCCAGGTGGTCACTGACTAAATGTCTAGGGTACATCTGGGTCTCTACTGCAGAGAAGTAATGGGCATCCAACTGCACCCCTACAACTGGTAGAAGCAGCTTAAATTTTACTTGGATATCCAGTGGTGCACTGTGGCCCAGCATCTTCCACTAATACTAACAAACACAACAACACAACCCAATCCCCACCTGCTTTCTTTGTACCCCCTTTTCTCTGCCAACTACATAAAAATTCTGAAAATATTTCCTGGAAGTACTTATTTTTAAAATCTCTCCTGATTGCTGTCACAGTAAGCACTAGAAGGCTTTAATTCCTGTCATGAAGGGCTGGAGATTTAAAAGAGATTAAAGATGTACAACTTTCACAAGCAGTAACGTCTAAGGACTTCAGGTGTTTCTTTTACGTGCAATAGAAAACTAAAACCTAAAAGTTTCATTTATTTATCCTCTGGAAAAACTAGGGTGGATAGTATAGGAAAATCCCACCCTCTATCCAGTACTAAAGAGAATAAGCAAGAACAGAGTATCGATAATTTATGTAATATTTTAAAAAGGAAGTAGCACAGAGTGTCTGCAAGGAGGCACTCACTCACTTCTGGACACACACCACTGCGTGCACAAGCTCCCCCAGATATAAATATTATTCTCAACTAAATACACTTGAACACTCTGGTATCTACATTCTCGGATTTAGTCTAAAAAAGGTCTCCTTTGGACTTTTTTCAACTAGGTTTAGTGAATGAAGAGCCAAAAAGACCGTGCTATATAAGACAAGCACTCCTCTGTGTGGCTAGGAAGAAACTTGTTTTGACTGATCCTAGCTGAGAAATGTAGCGAACTTTCTCCACTGATTTGAAGTGAATATGAAGCTTTGCTAGCATATTGCTTAATACACACAAAACGCTAAGCCATCAATTATACATGAGATTCCCCTTGAGCTACCTGGTATTACACTCCCAAACTCTCAAATATACACAGTATCTGCCATTAACTAGGGTGACCAACATTGCTACCTCTCAGCTGTGTAGGGTCAGAGGGGGTGTGGAGTGTGGAAAAGAAAACTGCTTTAGTTATCCATATGTGATGTTTTCACCCTTGATTTCGTGATAGAAATGTACATTTTGTGCCTATAATATAATGGAAAGAAAAATGTCAAATGGAATACTGCATTTTGAGCTTTTAATAAACTCTGAACTTTAAAGTAGATACCTTTGATTTTTTTCTTAATTTTAAGAGTTTTAAAACAAGGGCTTAAGAAACAATCCCAAAGTCATCTTTTCTTAAGATTTTATTTATTTGAGAGAAAGAAGAGAGAGAGAGAGAGAGAACGCACAAGAGCAGGGGGACAGGCAGAGGGAGAAGCAGACTCCCCGCTGAGCAGGGAGCAGGGAGCCCAGGTATCAGGACCATGAGATCCTGACCTGAAGGCAGAAGCTTAGCGGACTGAACCACCCAGGTGCCCCGAAAGTCTTTCTAGGTATCTCCATCCATTCTCTTACTCTTTAAAATATTTCCCAAAGTGAAATAACTCATTTCCTTCTCTATTTGAAGAAAGTAAAAAGTCCTCAAGATTTATAAAGACATTAGAAGGAACAGAGGGGCACACTCTATCAGTGACCGGTAACAGCAGTTCTTCCTTAAAGCTACCCTAACCAGTATGATAACCTACAAATACAGAGTTCATGTTTAGATTTAAAGCAATCTAGTTGTCAGAGTAGTGTAAAATGGCAGTACTTGGACAACAGAGAAAAAGATGACATGTAAGATGATTGGGATTTTTTCAAATACTCAAAGTGAGTATATGGACAGCAACTGGCAATGGATTCTCCACCTTCTACTTTCTAACTTTCAATAATGGCTGCTCAAAACTTTAAGAAACTGAAAGCCAAAAGGACCACATGAGCACACATCCAAAACACATATCATTCATTCCACTCATGAATCCAAACATTCAACAAAAGCCTTTTTAAGTTCTTACTCTGTCCAATTTCTATATATTACTGAAATATTTCCACATTAGTAAATATCCTCTACTTTATATTACGTATTCAAAGAACAGTTCTGTAAGACGGACATGCAGAAAATACAGCTAGTTAAGGCCTTTCTACCATGAAGATTGTTCAACTCTTGCTTCATCACCTGGACTCCCAACTGCCAAAACAGGCAAAGATGCCTGAGGGCAGAAAGGATACCTTTCTGGCTCAGCATCAAAATCAAGAGCATTTCCTGAGAAAACCAGAAACAGAGCAGTGAACCAGAACAGTGACATCTGATGTCCCTATAGAAACTCTTGCTAAAAAGCTAAAATGACAATGGAAGTCATGATTCAGCTCCTTTGTTTCCTTTCATGGTAGTGGCCATGGGCTAACACCACAGCTGAACTCTACCTGTAGTTCAGGATTTTGCTTCCCTATTTCTGCTTACAACTGTGAATCATCTGCTGTTTGAAGCTCCCTAAGGCAAAGAATGCCTCCTCCCAGTGTGCTCTGAAAGCACCAGAAACACCCTGACCCTGCTCACTCAGCCGTGTTAGTAACCCGAGAAGAAGCACACCCCAGGAAAGAAAAGGCAAACGTTCAAACAAAGAAAAAAATGAACACTCGATGAAGAAGCCCCAAATCCTCAAAAACTGCCCCAAAGGTAGCATTTTTTTTCCATTTCCAATTTTAACAAATAAGCTCTCTGACTCAGAAAACGCAAGTTTTCACATCTCCTTAGAACCCTGATGGTTTTCCCATTACGTCTGCCATCTCTTCCCCTTTTCTTCCCCTTCCCCATCTGCTCCTCTCCTCCCACTCCACCCTGCAGCTCATTTCCTCTCCCACTTCCTGCTTCTCCCCTCTGCCACCTCACCACAAGTGGTCACAGCCACTCCAGCCCCAGTCAATCTGCAGAGGGCAACAGTCCTCTGCAGTGCCGTTTACTGCTCAAGCTGCTCCCTCACATAGGGGCCCCGACTGAACTTTTTCTACCAGCAAAAGTGCTGGTAGAATAAAGTGCTACTAAGAATATATCAATAAGCCTAAGAGGAGAGAGGGAGGCCTCTAACTGGGACTCGGAAGGGAAAGGGGAAAGCCCAATAATTTATTCTTCAAAATACTGAGATCTGTAATTTTAAAAAAGAAACCTTTAAAAAAAAAAAAAACCTGCAATGTGATTATGGCTGCACAACTCTGTATATTTACTGAAAATCACTGGATTATATATACATTTTAAACAAATGAATTTTGTGATGTGTAAGTTGTATCTCAATTAAACACTGTGATTTAGGGAATACAAGCAGGGATGGCAGCATTAAAATGAAATTCTACACATTAAGTCACTTTCCTACTTAACTTTCATCATCAAATTATTTTTTGCATTTTTCAGGAAAAGGCTTGAGATTAATTTTTTTCAACAAGAAAGAGACTGAAACGATAGAAGTCCTAAGTCCAACAAAGCCTGCTGAGAAAACAGACCTTAACAAACCACTAATGGATGTGTAACAGGTGTTTAATGTAGGTTTTGGGGAAGAGATGACAATGACCATACCTGCCAGCCAATACTTTAGGGCATGGTAACAGATGAAGTACTTCTAATAAAAACAGGGGAAAAAACCTCTACATTACAACTTGGAATTTTTTTTTTTCATACCCACTCCCCCCTCCTTACCTCCTACCTACTTTACTGATGGGGTAAGTAAAGAGGTAGTGGGTAAAGGCAGAGGTGTAAAGTGAAGTAGGATTTTTATAATGAACAACATTAATATTCCTGACACGTGACATGAAAAAGTCAGCACTTGGGATAATGGCCCCCAATGCTCAAAAGGAACTCACAGACACAGAGTATCTTATATTATATAGCAAAGCCAAGACATAAAATAATACTAGGGGAGGTTATAGGAAGTCATGCCCAGCATACTTCCTAGAGCATCAGGAAAGGTTTTGCTTGCTTATTCATTCAGTCAATTATTTATTAGGAACCTACTGTGTGCCAGATGACTGTGGCAGGAACCAAGACTAGAGTCATGAACAAGACACTCAGTGAATGAATAACACCCACAAGGCTCAGTAATATCACAACGGGAGGATAAGTTCCATGAAGAAAATTACAGGATGCTATGCAATCACTTATTGGGAAAATAGCTAATGGAATCTGAGGGCTGAGGGCAGGCTTCCTGTGAAAGCTGACCCAACAACCGAGACCAGAAGCATGCGCAGGAGTTCTGTGGATAAAGCAAGGAGAAAAGAAATCAGGCAGAGAGAAGAGCTTGGGCCAGGTCCCTGGAGGAGAAAGGCGCGGGTCTGTCAAGGAAGAGAACCAATGTGGATGGTTGCAAGAGAACAGGCTAAGGGGCAGAATTGGGAGAGACAAAGCGAGGTGGGAATGAAAGCCTTCTCGGGCAGGGAAAAACACACAGGCAAAACTTTAAGTGGAAAAGTATTCACAAAAATAACAACAAAGGCAAGAGCCAGAAGTCACGTGGGTAGGGCCCAGGCATGCTCTCTAGAACCATGTACTAGCGGAAGTGAAATGTGTAAGGCAGGAGGAGGCCAAACACAGACAGGCTCTGCATGACACGTAGAAAACTTGGACTTTATCCTGGTAAGGCATTCTTTTTTTTTTTTTTTAAAGATCGATTTGAGAGAGAGAGAAAGAGAGAAAGAGCGTGCATGAATGCGAGAGGCAGAGGGAGAGAGAATCTCAAGCAGATTCTGAGCTAAGGTGAGGAGCCTGAGTGGGGCTCAATCTCACGACCCTGAAACCATGACCTAGGCAGAAACCAAGAGTCAGATGTTTAATCGATCGTACTACCCAGATATCCCCAGGTGGGCAAAATTTTTGTTAGAAATTTTAAAGCAGCTGAGTGTTATCAGTTCTGCATCTCAGTTAGACCTAGGATAGTAAAGAAACTGGATGACAGTGAGATGAGCCAGACAGGAGGGAGAACAGGCAGAGGGCTAACACAATACTCTAGAGTGAAAGATAAACTTGAACTTGGACCAAATGCCCTTCCTGCTCAACAGGACTCATTAGCCACATGTACATAAAAAACCACTTGCTCAGAACTAGTAAAGGCCTTAGAACATGAGACCCAGATGGCAGCAGTGCCCCAAGCACTGTAACTATAAACTGACCAACAAAAGCCTCTCCACCTTCCCAAAAGCCTACAGATTTCTAAATGGTGCCCTGGCTGCGGGGACTGGGAGGGTGGCCTTGTAGTATCAGCCACAGGCCAAAGGCCATTACTATCCAACAGATGAGTTTCCTCTACCATACCCTCACCAAGCAGTCTCTCTTGATAATATCCTCTGGAAGGGAACTCTCCACCTCATGCACAAGCTTTTCCTATGTGGGGAGAATGGGCTCTAATATTATTAGAAAGCTACCTCTCCCAACTTCTTCCCACTGGACCCAGTTTTGCCTCTACATTCTCCTCCAATGGACTGCACTTCAAGTACACAAAAATGGCCTAATATTTGTTTTCACTTTCTATATCCTCAGTTAAATATCCCCAGGCCACTGGCTTTAGGCCACTCATCCTCTGGCCTCCCCTCTGTCGCTCCTCTGTGGTGCTCTAGGTGGTAAGACAGAATACTGCCGGCGTGGCTAAGCAGGTCAAATCTGAGTGAAAGAGTCACTCCATGCCCAGTAAGTCAGGCTAAAATCCCACTCAGCCTGTTTCAGCAATTCTACTGACCCAAGTAAGCTTTAAATTCAAATTGGCCATTCTTAATGGCATCCCAAGAAATGTTAGTCCCACAAGAAATCAGGTATTACTTAAAACAAAACAAAACAAAAAACCCATCAGGTTTAATTCTGCCTATACCTGGTAAATGGCAGGTCTTCTCTGAGCTTCAAATCTCAGAGACTGAATATGTATGCAAGGTTTTATATACAATTTTAGCTGTGAAACTTGGGACTAAGGCTTGGGAAGTGCTGTACAAGGCTTTTTCCTACTGACCACCTAGCCTCACCTTCACTGCTCTGACCCACACGAGGACAGAGCATGCTTGCCTGACCTATCCAATAAATTCTCAAGTCCCTGCTTTCCAAGAGAACTTTCTACGATGTCAGAAACTTTCTAAATCTGTGCTGATAATCTGGCAGCCACTAGCCACCTACCAGTGGATACTGAGCACTTGAAATGGGGCTAATGTGATTGGAAAACTTAATTTGTAACCTTATATAACTTTGATTAATTTTCTTTTCTTTTTTTTTTTAAGATTTTATTTATTTATTTGACAGACAGAGATCACAAGTAGGCAGAGAGGCAGGCAGAGAGAGAGGAGGAAGCAGGCTCTGCTGAGCAGAGAGCCTGATGCGGGGCTCGATCCCAGGACCCTGGGATCATGACCTGAGCCGAAGGCAGAGGCTTTAACCCACTGAGCCACTCAGGTGCCCCAGATTAAAATTAAATCTAAATAGCCACATGTGGCTATGGCTACCTTAATAGATATTATAAGCTCTACTTAAAGCATTGTAAAGTAATAATCCAGTAATAATCCAATCACCACCTAACTGAAAGTCAAAGAAATGAGTAGGTTTCTCGAAAGCAGGTTAATTTTTTCAACACATATAGGTAAGGGTTAGCATTGCTGCTTCTGAAAGGAGGCCGACATTGAAACCTGCAGAGAAGTTCTCCTTCCTGAGGACCATTTACTTACCGAGGGCAAGCAGGCCATAATGTCACCATAAGGATCTCACCAAATACACAACTGTCACTAAAGTACTCGGTCACATAGAAGTCGTCAGCTGGCCAAACCACGAAACAAGGGACAGGATTATGCTTCCTGATGCTTCAGTCAGTTTTGTAAGGGAAAAAAACCCAGACTTTAAATGAAAGGTTGTCCAATGTAAGAATCCGAAAACGAGACAAAATTCATGAAAGCCTCAATCTAGGTGTATTAGTCATTTCAGGACATCCTTTAGATATATAGCACTGTCATAATGTATTACCAGCACTGACAAAATGGGCCTGACTAGAACGCAGACGTGTCCTATGAAGGCTGCTGGCATTTAATGAACGATCTCTGAAGATGGTCTTGCGGGGTGTCACCGCATACTTATCAGGAGATCTCTGGTGAGTTCAGCCAAGCTCGCCTACATCAAACCATGTTATCACAAGCCAGTGGTTCCTTACAAAGTTAACAAGCAATAAGACGAGTTAACCTGGTGCCATTATGAGGCGAGAACACCGCCACCAGTGCATGTAACCACTGTATTTTGTTCATTTCCTCCCTGAGGCACAATATGAAAGTGACTGATCACATTTTTCAACGTCCATTTTACAATTATTCTATACATGCAAAATGTGGTTCAGAGCAATTCAGCACCATATTAACCCAGGTACTAAAAAAGCAGCATTTGAGATACACTCATACCTCATATCATAGAAGGGGTCTGTTTGCCATCAAATTAAAAGGACCAAATTTATGGCATGTACAAAACAGAAAGTCAGGTATCGTAGCTATTCTTGCTATTGGAATTGGAATTTAAAGAAGCACGTATTATATCAGTATGTACTTATGTATGATTTTCTACTATTTAAATCCAATGGAAAGCACCCAAATAAATCTACATAATTCCAGAGGAAGACACTATTTGGTTCTACTCACTAGATAGGCTATCAGGATAATAAAAACCAAGTTTTGAATCACAATTAAATGTGCACCAGAAACTCTTCAAGTTGGAATACTCTCTTTTCCCTAGGTAAATACAGAATAAAAATAAAAGGCTTAAAAATTTCACTCCTGATTTCTCTTTTATAGCCTAAAATTTCTAATGACCAGAGAACTATTATTAAATGTGGTCAAAAGAATGATTTAAATTATTCATTTCATTTCCCATAAAATCAGTATTTTCACAAACAAGGAAGAAACAGCTGCTGACTAGGAAGCCCAGGCCTCAACGCTGGGGGTTCTGCCATAACTCTGCCTCAGGTCTGGGAGAACAAGTCGACAGGGTTCCTCCACCAGCAATAAAGCAGTTCTGCCTCCACTGAAGTAACTCAAGAAACAAGAAACCGGGGTTGGGGGGTGAGGGGTCCTGCAGGCAAGTCATTACTTACGAGCATCCTTCAATTTTGCTGAAGCCTCATAAGGTCTAACGGTCTACAAGAGATATCCTGAAATCACTGATGAAAAAAGAGAGTCCATCCATAAACTACGTGTAAAAACAAAACTAACTTCAGCTAAGCAACCAGATATTTGGAAAAGAGCCAGTCCCCAAGTGGACTGAGAAGTTTGTTTTTCTAGATAGCTTCGTGGGTAAAACACAGACCACATCCCAAACCACTGCACTCCAGAGGTCAGCACTACAGGCCGAAACCCCTGAAGGGCTGTCCCTGTCCGGATATTTGCTTGTTCGTTGGGGAGAGACAGGTGTTTGCTACACTAGAAAATTAATTTTTGGAGCTAGAAGAGAAATCACCCTTAGGGCTACCAAATATGCCTCACTGAGATTTTTAGCTAGTTCACAGCCCTAACTTCAGTTTTAATTTACACTCTTTTCCTCTATAAGGACGGCAGATGAGAGGAAGATAACCAATTCATTCTTCGAAAGGTAATGAGTAAAAAGGGGCAGGAGGGCTGGTTCCACGTCTTCTCAAACAAGAAACTCAGAGCTTTGCTGCTCCTGCTGTAGCAGGCACTGCGGCAACCCAGCATCCGGAGGGGCTTTCTGGGCACAAGCACGCATCGCACACTAACCTCAGGTACAGGTGAGGAGACTGAGGCTTCCAGAGGCAAACCATTTGCTAAAGTCACCCAGCTTTACTTGGCTGCAGTAAGCCACGTAATTTGTAACAGGGAGGCCAGGACTCGACCCAGATCCAACTGTCATCATTTTGGCATCTCTTGCTTCTGGACCTGCCAACGGGGAGTTGATTATTTATAGCTCCCCTCCTGCAAAGGAGACCCAAAGCAGGAGAGAGAAGAACTCCCCACTTACTACGTTGAGATCTGCCTTTTAAAGAAGAAACCTGACGGCAAAAGAATCTAGATCAGTCTCACCCATTCCTAAAATCCAAAAGAAAGTGGGAGAAAAAAACAGCTTCGGACAAGTGAGGACTCACTCACGAGGCTTCCTTAAACTCTGGTATTAGGGATCCTATAAAATTTTTAGAACTATATGTGAGAGGTGCCTGGGTGGCACAGGTTAAGCCTCTGACTCTTGATTCCAGCTCGGGTCATGATCTCAGGGTTACAAGACCAAGCCCTGTGGCCGGCATGACACAGACCATGGAGCCTGCTTAAGGTTCTCTCTCTTCCTCTGCCCCTCCCCCTCCTGCTTGCGTGCCTCACCCTGCCTTAAAAAAAAGAAAAAGAAAAAGAAGAAGAAAAAGAACTAGGGGCACCTGGGTAGCTCAGTGGGTTAAGCCTCTGCCTTCTGCTCAAGTCATGGTCTCTGGGCCCTGCGATCGAACCCTGCATTGGGCTCTCTGCTCAGCAGGGAGCCTGCTTTCCCTTCTCTCTGCCTGCATCTCTGCCTACTTGTGATCTCTATCAAAATAAATAAATAAAATCTTTAAAAAAAAAAAAAGAAAGGAAAAGAATTTTATGTGATACTTGCTTTGACGACAAAAGTTGGCAATTACCTTTGTCTAACGCCTGGGACTTCTGAAGTAGTCACATGTAAGTGCAACAGACACATCATTAAAATATACATTGGCTATAATTCTAAAAACTGTTTTTGTGAAATCTACCAGGAAAATGTCTTTTCCTATGATTGCTTCCTGCAATACAGACATTCTTTAAGTACTTATGAACCACAATAACACAACTTATTTCCAAAAAAAGTCTGGCACTTAAAACTAAATTTATTTAATAGTTGTCATTCAACATTACATGTGTAATTTTTACATTTTAGGAAATGTGGTATACTAACCACACGCAGTATTAAGCAGGTACGTTAACAAGCACACAAAGGCTAAATTTAAAACGAGCTTCTAAAGGTATGTGGATTTACCTCTTGTTCCCGTCAAATCCCCCAAAAAAACCCCTCCAACCACTGTCCTGTACATTATATGTACTAGTCTTCAGGCAATGTTCTCCTTTTTTCTAAATACAATCATTTCATTTTTAAATAAAAACGTTCTAAAATAAATTCTAATGCCACAGCTGCCGTTTTGGCAGTGAGACTGTCACACAGAGAGCCGGTGTTAAAAGATCAGATTAAGAGCCTTCAGTCCTGGCACCGAGTGACGCTCGCAGCCATGCAAGAGTGATTTTCCATGCCTCTGAAGAGACAGGAAATAGAATTCATCTTCCTCTAATAACCTGCCTCCTTCCCTCCCTCCAGATTACGGTCCATCTGGCCTCAGGACAGAAGCGACAAGTCTGATGCTCACAGAATGCCCAGAAGATGAAACGAGGTGGGCAATGTTCAGACACAAAACATCAGAGAGGCCTGGGTTGGACAGGAACAAACATGTTTGTGGCCCACACATTAGAAGAGAGACGCATACCTTAAGAAACTGAAAAAAAGAAGAGCCAATTAAATCCAAAGTAAGCAGAAGAAAAGACATACACAGATTTAGGATTTAGAGAACTATGACACAGGTCATTCGTTATACACAAATCAAGGATTTTAACCAAGAAATGTCAAAAGTATTGGGGAAATAAACAGTAAGTGGTGAGATCATGATGCTGTCTTCCCAGCCTCAAGCAGAGAGAAGGAGTTGTGAGTATCTCCCTGTGGCTTTCCTCTGTGGGGTACAACTACTTCCTTAGCCAATTCATTCCAGTCCGGTCTTGCTCAGCACCACTACCATTACACATTCTCCTCCTAATGGGCCTCCTAGCACAAACAACACAACTCAGGTGGGAAAACAACCTATTTGCAGATCAGCTCCACCACCACTCCCAAGACCTCCTTCCCCTTTGGCGTATAACCCCACAGATTCTGCAAAAATGCCATAGGCCTAAGATCTACCAGTGATTACAGATGGGGGGGGGGGTCTATGCTTGCAAAGGCCTCAAGTGTCATACCACCCCAGGGATAGTTCAAACTCTTCCCTCCACCTGGGGTATAACACCTCACATGGTTACAGCTCTGTGGGTTGCACACACCTTCTCCCCATCCTCCAGCTCCATAAAGCAGAGCCGCTTCAACTAAGAGACACACTGGTCTGCCTTGGGCAAGCTCGGCCAGGCTTCCTAAAGAAATGCAAACAGGCCTCTTAACTCCACCCAATCTAGTCACAAGCAAATCCTGAGCAGAAATAGGCAAATGCGGATCTAGTGGATAGTGGTTTTGTGGTCACAGCTGAAGGACAAGAAAGACAATTCCTCCATTGTTGTTTGTGCTCCAGAAGAACATTTGAATTAAGGATGTTAACTCAGATCCATGGTTCGTGAACATGAGTACTCTGTGGGATATTTACCTGATGAAAGGTACCCATGGTTACTGAGATCCAACCAAGTTCAAACCAAGTAAGAATTTACATAGGAATTCACATGGTCTATAATACACACCCATGCTCAAACACCTGCTGCAGGCTCACATCAGTACATGCCCACTGGCAGGCAGGGAGATGGTCAGCTCTCCTGGAAAGCAATGCCACAACGTACCTACAGAAGCGAAGGGTAGGAGGAAAGTGCCTCGGTGCCTTCCAGCCCAGGGCACAAAGCTCGGTGGCTGAGACACACCTTTTCACAGGTGCTCTTACCTGAGCAAATGACGGATTCAGTAATCCAGAAGCACTTCCACCTAAACTTTGCCTACCAAAAGCAAGCAAGCAAACAAAAAGAGGCCAGAAAAGTCACAAGGACGCCACCATCCCCGAAAAATGCACCTTCTCATTCCAACATGAGCGTATCTGCAGACAGCGTATGCTTCCACGGCTGGTGAGCGAGAGAGGCACCAAGTCTGTGGTACTCAGAGCACCGGGCCCACAGAGTCCATCCTGCCTATCTTTTTCCAAGTGCAGGCACAGTGTTAAGATTTCATCAGGTAGTAGGTAACTTTTTTAAAGCAGCTAGCCAAAAGTTACCTTAGTCCGTTAACTATGTAAAGCACTTTCTATGGATGTGTCTTTATGGCAACTCTTAATGCCCAGTGACCAAAGCGTGTAACAAACCCTTCTGGGCAACATTTCAATCCACCCTATGAGAGGCCATTATGGAAAACAGTCATAATTCTGAGCAACAACAATACATCGTCCAATAACCGCAAGATATTTTAACAATTGAATTTTGCTTCACACGTTAGAAAATGTTCCATTATATGAACACAATTATACTCCACTGAATGTTAATAAGGTGTAGAAGTTGGAATGTGAACACTGTATCTTAGAAATGTGCCATACAAACACTAAGAGACTGACATGGCCAAAGAGTCAGCTCCACAATCCCTCTTCTGCAAAACCACTAAAATGGCACCTTCTAGCCCAGTGTCTCAAACCAACTGCCTTACCTCTTGGGACAGGAAGGGAATGACTTGCGCACAGATAGCATTCAGCCTCTTGACAATCTCTGCCTGCATTTAAAAAAAAAAAAAGGAAAGGAAAGCAATAAAGAGAACAGTCAGCTGGTTACAAATTCCCAAAATATTAACAGGATGATATTAAAACACACTTTATATTCTGGCTGGCGTACTTCCTAAGGAAGAGGCGAACTCTCATCAGCAAGCCCATTAAAAGGAGGCAGTGACAACAGTGCCACATTAATAGCACAATTTATTAACCGGCATTCATCTTAAAAAGTCAACCTTCAAGCACCAGGACAACATAAAAAAGGAATTTAATTTTCATGACTGGAAGTCAGTTTTCAAAAGCCTTCAACAGGACCCTTGTTCATTCTAATATGGTTTTTCGTTTTAACAGTAAAGATACATTCATCCTACCATCCCAGTTTCTCTCAGCAACTCATTGGATTTCTTCATTTGTGGCCTTTGCTTAAAGTCCCCAACTTCCCAAAAGAAGAACACCCAACCAACACAGGTAAGATGATTAACTCAGATCCTGAAGTTATAAATTGATAGGGAACAGCATGTTTTCTTCAATCATGAAAATTTCCAAAATGTGTCCCACCAGGGTTTTCACTGTGCAGAGGCAGACCATGGTAAAATTTCCCTATACTTAGCAGAAAGGGATTTGTATATATACAGAAACTAACCTTGGGAACATTACTTATTCTTGAACTACAGATCTGCAAAGTCCCAGCAACATCAGATAATACAGAATTTATTCCCTAATAATTTCTGTTAAGTATAGAAATTTTCTATCAATAGGATGCTACAGTGAGTGAAAGCAAGAAAGTTAGGAAGAAAGAAATTTAGAAAGAAAGAAAGAAAGAGAGAAAGAGAAAGGGGAAAAAAAGAGAGAAAAAGAAAAACAAAGAAAGAAAGAAGTGCTACCCACTAACTTTTCTTTAAAAATCTACCCAGAGCTTCACTGGTGTTCATCTTAATTTGTATTATCGGACTGCTCCTTATATACTTCAGGATGGGGACATGTAAACACATGGTTTTTTGATACACATACATGCAAAATAGCTTATATTTTAAATGATGGGATGGGTTGAAGGACAGGCAAGAAGTGTTGAGAGGCAGAAAATGTAAAGCAATTACTTTTCCTGAGACATTCTTAAAATAAATTCCATCCAGGGTCAGTTTCTCATTTTATAAGAGGACAAAAATGCTCTTTTTCTTGCTAAGTCATTACCAGAATGACAGCGACACTCTCCTCATGCAATCTAGGTTTCCTTCTTTCATCAGCCACCCTTTTGACTTTGCGGCTATGCAATCTTTTAAATGCCAGCACCTTAAAAACTTCGCCAGCCAAGAGAAAACACAAATTCACCGTGAAGGAACTTTCAAACCCAGGCTTTCCTTCCCAGCCTGTCCTAACAGGATGGACAAAAACCCAGCACCAGTAACACAGCAGTGAATAAGGACCCAACTGTGCTGACCTGATTTAATTTACTGCACTGGCCCCACGGAGCATTTAGCTATCCTTTAAGAATGCTTAAACCACCATGAAAAGCTGCAATGGGAATCACCGAACCACTCTCCACCTGGACGGACATACCACAGTGGTTATGGGTAAAATTCCAGTGTGAGCCGAGAAAATAGAGTAGCATTCAGCAGACCAAAAGCACTGTATCTCAAAGGCATTTGGTTGTTAAGCTTTTTGTAGGGAGAGATGGAGGGGGAGAGAATAAAAGATAATGAGACACTTTGGGGCAGACCAAACTGATGATTCTAATGCTTAGAACCATCTGCCAAGCATATTTTCCTCATTATGTTGTTTACATAAATAAAATAGTCCCTTGCTAGGAGGGTTTAAAAATGTGTGGGCACATAAGAAAACTGAGTTCTTTAGTTTGCCTACATAATCTAGGCAATAAAAACTACTCTAAGGAAACTTACTCATCGGGCAAAATAAAGACCAAGAGGTATTTATTTGGCCTCTTCAATTTTGGACCTAGGCTATTCTAAGTCTGAGCAACTGTGGGGAAAAAAAAAAAGTAATAATAAATCTGAATTTTCTTAAAAATAAATGTAGAAAAGTAGAAAAGTTGATTTATTTATTCACGTATATTAACACACGTAACAGAGAAAAGGGAAGGGTCTTGCAAACTTTTTCTTTATAGGTCTCCTTTTGTTTAAAAGACTTCTTAATTTCTTTAAGTTGTCATGCCAATGGATTTTTCATGGTCAGGCTAATTGGCGGCAGGGGGGTGGATGTGTGTGTGATTTCATAAAATTAAGCAGGTCATTCCTCACTTTGAAAGCTAAAGTTGCCTCGGAAACACTGCTGCTTCCATGGTCAACTAATTTTGCCTCTTTTGTCCCACAGGACCCAGCTTTAGGGAGGCATCATTTATTTACAGGCCTTTCCACTGGGCTTCAGTGATCAGCCAATAATACTGTGGACACACACTTCTAATGGCCTATGTTTTGAAACTGAGTCTAATCTAATGGCGTGGGGCCCAAACTCCTTTTCCAGCACAGCCATTAAAGGATGTAGGTTATTGCTGTTGTCACCATTGATATTTGTCATTGTAATGTAATTAGGGCCCTAAAATGATGCATTACAGCCCTTGGCACAGCTTCTATTAAAATCTTTTCTTCTGCTCACTGAACTGCGACCTGCTTTCTGATGAATAACAGACAGACAGCTTTAGGGTAAGGAGCAGATTCATCAAAGAAGTATTTTTCAGCTTTGGGGAAAGAGAGGGGGGAAAAAAAAAGGCAACCTAGGAGGAAAAGCACTAGGGGAAGAAAAGCCACAATACACATTTGAATTTCATCTGACCACTTGAAATTCTGATTGCGTCTGATGAATCTTGCTTAGACAATATATTCCCAGTCTTCGAATCACATGGTTAATCAGGGCTCTAATCTGCTATCCATCAGCCTATGCCAGCGCTGTAGCTTCCAATCAAATTTATAGGTGATGTGGCTCATGCATCCCTGCACAAGTACGTTCACAGAGAGCCCATTTAAACAGGCCAAGATTCTGAAATACTGCTGTTAGGGCTGCTGGATGTTATTGTGGTATTCGAGGCCTTACAGATGCTGCTAGACTATTGTCTTTAGATGCCCACAATATTCCAAAATAGCATTAACGGCCCCAATAAAAGGACAATTGTCCATGCCAAATCGTAACAAAGTAATTTGTTTTTAGAGCTGCAGTTTGTCGAATCCATTAACAATTTTGATATTTCGACTGTCTTCCTCTACCCATGAAGACAGTCATTTAAAAATAAGTTTCAAAAATAATATTTTCCTACCCTCATTTCACCAATACTCTATTTCCTCCTCCTGTAATTTCCCACCTTTATGCCACCTTCCGATGAAAAGAACCAGTAAGTGACCATCCCTACACATACACACACACATACACACACACACACACACACATACCCAAACTGTGCAAAATATTTTAGAAAAAGGCAGTCTATGAAAACACCTTGGCTATGCACTCAACATTGGCACAGGAATGCTGACAGGCTAACACCTCCAAAACGGAGACGTCCAGTGGCCTAACCAATAGGTAATGGAACACAAAAACACAAGGAAGAAGTTTTCACCACTTTTTTCTTCATACTCCTAAACTCAAGATCTATTAAAAAATGTTTTAACTCCCTTGCATCATGGGAAAGCAACATCATGAACTGAAAAGAATGCCACAATTCAACCATTAGATTAAAAAAGTAACAAATACTGAAGAACACAATATCAAATACGTATTTTCTTTATCACTTATAACAAATTACATTAGTCATTTAAGTAAGACAAAAACCTGGTTAAGCCTACACTTGAATTAAATTACATCCCCTCAAATAGTTGTAATATAATAAAAACCTAATTTTTATTTAGATTACTTCCGCCTATGATTTCCTTAAAAAAATTAAACAAATTTTATTTTTATGACATAATAAACTTGAGAGAAAGCACAGATAACTTTATGTTAGTAATCAAAGAGATATATCAAAAGCAATTATTGGTTTAAAAAATATTTCTTGGAGTTTTAGTCTCTCATCAAAACAGGAGCAACCTACTACACAATATTGTTGAAATAAAACAGAAAAACAAATTAGGACACCATTTTAGCAGCCAACCAGAAAACAACAACAACAAAACACAAGCAATTATAGTTTCAGAAAAACATTCTTGAATAACATTTTACAATTAATTTGCTTTCTGCAGCAGTTTCTTTGCCAAAAACAGTTTTAAGAGAGACTCTATCTTATTAAGCGTTTATCAAGAACATACATTCACCAATTATATAAAACACTTCAAAAAGGTGAAGAGAAATTTCTCCTTACTCTACCTGAAATCCTTTTTGGAGTAAGTACAAATAAATTCTGCAACTCTCTCCCTCACCCTTCTTTTACCTCCACACAACCAAAGACTGTAATTTTTTATTTCAATCAAAGATAAATTATCTTCATTTGTTCACTGATCCGTTCCAAATTTTCTAAGAAATGGCCTAGCTTCTGGAACTCATCCTGCTTGTTCCTAGATTAAAAAGTCAGAGAACTAATGAGAAATTCTTTCCAACTTCTTAAAAATCCAGGCTCAACCTAAAGAGTAATATTCAAGTAGTAATATTCCTTGAAACTGACAACTCAGTTTTTATCTTGTCATCAAAATTCAACTTTACTACAATTCCCACTATAATGGACAAAACTAATTTTTGTATTTAAGAAATTTTAAAAAAGCCAAACTGGAATAAGGCATAGAGATTTAGATGAAAGGTACAGTCAGCATTGCTGGCAAGCTGGTAAACCAGATGCCTATGTTTTATTTTAGTTCAGGTACTTATTTTGCACAAAATATTTTATATTGCTTAATAAAGCAATAAATGAAGTGGTAACATTGTGAGAATCAATTTAATAAAACATCTATCAGTTTCCATAAGGGACTTAATTCAAACAACTAAGACTTTTTTGTGGGTGGGGGGGCAAGTGTTAAGACTTTTAAAAGCTCTCATCATCCCACTTCCCTCTAATAAGAAAGAGGTACCACCTAGGAATACTCAGTCTTACCTTGAACAATATGAACCAATTTTTAGTCAGCACCCCAATCCCACCTCCTTTAGGGAGTTGAACTAAAGCAATGATTCTATCAACAGTAACACCTCAAAGCAATGTCCATCTGCTTTGTGTTTTGAACTCCTATCTATGCTAATTTACTGAGTGCAAAGTATGCCATTAAGTACCCAGTCCGGGGGCGCCTGGGTGGCTCAGTGGGTTAAAGCCTCTGCCTTCGGCTCAGGTCATGATCCCAGGGTCCTGGGATCAAGCCCCAAGTTGGGCTCTCTGCTCAGCAGGGAGCCTGCTTCCCCCACCCCTCTCTCTGCCTGCTTGTGATCTGTCTGTCAAATAAATAAAATCTTTAAAAAAAAAAAAGAAAGGGAAGAAAAAGTACCCAGTCTGTAGTTCAGTTCACTGCAGACCCTGAAGCATACCATTTGTTTGTCCTAAAGAAATATACAGGTGCTACTATTTGTGATGCTAGCTCAGGAGTACACAGGGCGATGCCCTTCCTGAAGAATATCACGATGTATCTACATTTCATTGAACTATTCCAATCCATCCCCAAGGTAAAGCTGCATGTTACTGATGCATTTTTGCCACAATTAGAAAAAAGTGCCCTTTCCTCTCATCTCTTGAGCTATCTAAGGTCTTTAAGGGAAATCCCCGACAGATGCCTATTATCCTTACCATATCTTCCAGGCTCTGGTTATTCTGTTTAAAAACAGCTCTAAATGTTGAGAGTGATATATTATCAAGGTTAAGAATGACGATCATTGTGCCAGACATCCAATTACTCCCACAAGGTCAAATCATTTCAGTTTTCAAGTCTGAGAAACACTGTAACCAATGTTATCATGATTATACTCAGCTCAACCAGAGGGGAGTGGCAGGGAAAATAGGGGTAAAAGATGGGAGGGAAAAGTGGGATGTCAGGAGTAGGGAAAGAAAATGACTTTCTCTGGTGAGCGTGAGGTCAGCTTTCGCCCAACAAGGTTGAGCTGGTAAGAGAACCTGATTACTCTGAGTCCTAAGACACCCATGCAAATCCTCATTTCCACAGGCCAGTGTGTCACACAGCAAGGTCTGCTAGCTGTCTGATTTCTCTTCTCTCTCCCTGTCTCTGAATCCATCAATCAATCTCTCCAGCTGTTTTCACCTTACTCTTTCCTACTGACCTAAGTGTACAGGTGCCTTGGGATGCTGACTTACAATTAAGCATTTTCATTCTTAGCAATAGTAGAGGGAGCAAATATTCATCACCCACAGCAGGTGATGATCATCTACCTTAATTTTTCCCAACATGAGCTATGTGATTAAACTATATATAAGAAATACCTAAAGACAGAGGAACTCTGGAAATTGAGAAAAAAACCAGTAAGACAAATAAAAACACAAAAGGTCCTTAAGCTCATCAAGGAAACCTACCTCCAAGAAAAGCAATAAACCACCTTCTATACACTGACAGCCAGAAAACCCATGTCTCTCTCCACATTCCTCAGCATTTCCTTTTCTCTTGTCCTTTCAATTCTAGCAAGGCCTCCCCTTGGCCTCTACCAAAGGTTTCCCCTTCCCCGTCACAATAGTATAAAATTTCAAGTCTTCAAAGTCATCACTGTCAAGATATCCTTCATCCCCTCAAACGGTTTTCTCACTCTGATAAGTAGCCAGCGCCTAGCAAAACCCAAGTCAGGCTCCTCTTCTGCTTGAACTCGTGCTGCTCTGCCAAATGCTCCCACTACCAACCGGGTCCAGGCAGAGCAGGCAAGTGACTCTGTGGGTCCCCACCTAGCCTCGAGCAGAAAGGGGGAAAGCATCCAAAAAATGGGGGTGAATAAAGAATGAAAGGATGAGGGAGAGGATCTTCCCAAGGTTCGCTGCCTACTCAATCCACTCGCCATCCTGTGACTCCTTCTCCCAGTCACTCTGTGGCCCGATACAGTCCTTTCTCCACGGCGTCTGTAATGTCTGAAAGCATCTCACATGCTTCTGTTTACATGAACGAGAATAGTGCTTCTCAAACTTGAATGTGCGAACTAATCACCCAGGAATCTTGTTAAAATCTCTACCTAAAGTGGGGCCCAAAGATCTTAGCTTCTAACAAGCTCCAAAGTGACACAGATGCCATGGGTCTACAGACAGCAATCCGGGTAGCAAGGTTCTAGAAAATGCAGGCTCAGTGAAGGCAGAGATCTCTGTCTACAGACCCCCCCGTATGGTAAGTAGAAGATGCTCAAAAACATTTGTTGAATGAACAGACGCAACTGCAGTCCACTTAGGTGGTAGGAGTCTCCCAAAATCTTTTGCAAGCACGCTAAAATTGTTTGGGAAGACTTAGAGCACTTCAACCGTAAAGGAATATTCATCTGGAAGACCTGCTTATACTCTGACTTGGTCTGCTTACCTTCCCAAGGCACATCTTTTCTGGCATTTAGGATGCCATGCTGCTCAAAAAGAATAATAAGTAATCACAGGGGGAACAAAAGGAAATGCAAATTCACTCTGGACAATTCCTGACTGCTAAGTAAATGACTACAACTTCCATTCTGAAACCTTGGCAGGACATGTGTTTTAAAAGATAGTTTAGAAATAGGATAAAAGGAGATGCCACTCCACCTCCCTCCTTAGGTTAATCACACCAGACGGCTGATCCCCTCCCCCACCAGAACTGGGGTATTTGTTAGAGAGCACAACGGGGAGCGCCTCATATGCTGCATCAAGGTAAATCTCCACGAGGGTATCTCCAGAGTAAAGCGGGGTGATGCACCTCACAGCCCAAGGAAGGGCCGGGCCCGAGCCATGCGCTGGCATCCACGCTCTCACCAGAAGTACAAAGAGCAGTTCCTGGTAATTCGAGGTATAGTGGGTCACACACGAACCACCACACATGTTCGCCGTGCCAATCCCACTCAGAACTTGGGACAGTCAGGAGCCAGGCTTCAGGAGCCAGGGACACAGAGGCCGCATGAGGACTCCTACAGAGAACAGGCCATTCCATTCCCTGCCAAACAAACGCCAGAAACTGCTGGGATCCATGCGCAGATTCAAATATGCAAATCCCCTTCCTACCATCCCGAACAAACCTGTTTGAATACTCTCACTGTCGGGGGATGTTTTTCCGCGGAAAGTACTAATTCCTGACAGGTTTTGTGTGTTTTTGTCCTTCGTGCAGAGTATCCCACACGAACGTCCTCCGCCATCACTCAAGGATGCCTCACCCAAACTCATCATGATCCACAGAGGTGGGACTCCCTCAGGCTGGGAGAAGCCACCTGTAACAGGCTGGTTAAAAAAAAAGAAAAAAGAAGTCCCACACCACCGTCCCACACCTCTCTATAATCAGAAAAATAGCATTATCTCTACAGTCAGGCTCGTATCTACTTTTGCTTTTTCTTTTTTTAATATTCTATGAGATGGGTTGAGAAAATTAAATGTTTAAGAAACTACTATCATCCCCTTTTGTTCCTGTACTTCTAGATACCGTTCAAATGTATTTCAAGCTGCTTTTAATTAAATTGTGCAGGCAGTTTAAATATTTAAATGTGTACCTTAGAAGAAGCCCAAACCACAAGTGTATGGCTGCCTTTCTGTCCACTCCACAAATATTTATTAAGCACCTACCATTTGCCAGGCCTACTTTAGGTGCTGAGACACAGGGGTGAACAAGACAGAGAAGTCCCCGCTGTCGTGGAGTGCACACTGCAGGGGTGGGAGCCAGAAGCGAACAGACAGGTGGATGCAGAGGAATTTCAGAGGTGGGAAGTGCTTCAGAAGGTAAAATGGGGGTTCTGAGGGAGAAGGCTGAGGCAGGGCATGGGTCTGATTTGGAAGAGGTGATTAAAGAAGAGCACATATAGAACTGACATAGAAGCTTCGATAAGGCTGGAAGCAGTGTTTATTTTGCAGATGTTGTTAACAAGTATTTATACACATAAAGGGCTCCCTGACCAGATGACCTCCCCGGGCTTAAACAGAGTTAAGCAGGTTCCTTTGCTGTTGGACACCTCAGACCTTTCATTTGATAGCGCTAGTTACAAATATGTGGAAAGGCGCACAGAAAAGGCGGTACCAATCCAACTTGACTGCAGAACCCTTTCTTTCTTTTTTTTTTTTTTTTTAAAGATTTTATTTATTTATTTGACAGAGAGAAATCACAAGTAGATGGAGAGGCAGGCAGAGAGAGAGAGGGAAGCAGGCTCCCCGCTGAGCAGAGAGCCCGATGTGGGACTCGATCCCAGGACCCTGAGATCATGACCTGAGCCGAAGGCAGCGGCTTAACCCACTGAGCCACCCAGGCGCCCCCAGAACCCTTTCTTCTCAAAGCTCTTAGAGCAGTCACACTTTGTGGCCAACGCTGAGCTGGTCAACGGTTTCCAGGCCTGGCTTTACACCAGCACCACCGGTGGATCTTTTCACAAACACCAACGCCCAGGCCTCACCACAGACCAATGAACTCACTCCTGGAGGGCAGAACCCATGCCTCAGTGTATTATTTTAAAGCTCCCCAGGTGATTCTAATGGCAGAATTAAAAACCATTAAGCTAGAGTACAGGACGTGTGCAATAAAAAAGGGAGTGGAAAATAAGGACAGAAAGGGCTCCCAGGGTAAGCCTGTGCAAGGTCCTGAATGCCACACTGAAGAGCCTGAACTTTATTTGCAAGGCAGAAAGGGCCTATCGAGGACGATTCCTAGGAAAGCTATGATAAATACCAGACAGGAGGTCAAGACACTCTAGCACATTTCGGTCCTCCACCCGCTTCTCGATAATATTTGAACAGTGGTGAAGAGATTTATAACCACGAAACATACCACAAAAGGAAAGATGGAGGATGGAAGATAACTTTAGAATAGGGGCAGTATGAAATCCCATAGCGCTTCAGACTTGGGGAATTCACACAAGACGTTTTCAGATACCAGCTCATTCATTCACTCCTACTCTAAGCAAGCAGCTATGATGGGAACGGCAGTGAATGCAGGATTGATCTGGACTCTGAAGTGTTTATAGTCTAGTACAAAGACCGAATGCAAATAAACACAGTAACAGACAGCATATGGGGCCTAGGTGGTACACAGAAGAGCCCTAGAAATGGGGCTGCGGGTGGATGAAACCCTTTCTGGCTGAAGTCTTTGCTGAGGCTTTGGGGAGGTGCATGTGAGCCATATCAATTCCACAGTTTCCAATAATGGTCTCCTATCCCACCAGGCACTGTGTCCTAGTCTGAGAAACGGAGTAGCAGAACAACACAGGATTTATAGAGCCCATAATCTAGCAAAGGAAACAGACACGGAAAAAAAATACAAAATGCATGGTATTTAAAATGTTTAACAGAGGACTCTGGTTCCCTCAGTAACTGAGGGTGAAGTGAGTCTTACAAAGGAGAGAGGAGCAGGGAAAAGGGCAAGAACATTCCAAAACGGATCAGACTGCTGCATCGACGTGGGACATTCATATTCAACCAACAGGACAGGTGACAGAAAGGTACTGGTATTATCTCCACTCAGGCTGGACCACTGTGAAAGTCATCTTAAACGTGTAAGGCGGCTAAATGTGCCAATCGTGGTCACGAGCACTGTAGTCATCCCAATGTTCATGGAATTTCCCCCGTACCAGATATTTCACTTCAGTGCAGAACAATTCTATGAGAATTACTCTGCCCTCATTTTACAGATAAAGCCAAAGAAGCACCTGGGTTAAGTAACTCACCACGCTCAGACAGCTGGAGAAATAAATAGATGCGGGAGTAACGGAGTAGATTCCGAGAGACCAGATGACTGACTGGGTGTGGCTAATGAGCAAGAAGGAAAGGCAATCATCACCTGCCTCCAGGTCTCCGGCCTGGGAAACTGGGTGGATGGGTCTGGCATTTCCTGAGATAGAGATCACTGGACCACAAGCAGGCTTGCAGGGGATGATGTCATCTGGGGAAACTGAGAGTTTAAGTACTTTTGAGGCACTGAATGGAAATGAGGACTCAGTTTCATAGGGCAGTCTCAGAGGAGAGATGCAGGCTCTAGAAAAAATTTGGGATCCATCTATCAAAGGGAGCAGACAAGGTCACCATCAAGGTCAATGGTAAAAATAAGCAGAGAAGCGGAGAAAGCCATGATGGGAATTCTGGCTGGACTTTCAGGAGGGGAGAAGGACCCCTAACGAATGAACCAATATGGACAAATACCAAAGTGTTCCCTGTGCTCCCCTAAGCCAACGTAAGGCTTGGTGACAGAGGGGGCAAGCAAAGGAGATACTCTGCGCAGGGAAAACCAGCAGCATGTTGTGACCTCCCTAAAATCTGAAGATGAGAAGTAAGGAACCCATGATCCCAACATGTAAAACCTGAGTATGGTGCTACCAATCATTAGGATAGGGAAGTCACATGGTTAGTTTCAAGGTGTGTTGTGGAGGGCAGTTACGTAAGGCAAAGGGAAAAAGCTGAACTCAGATGATGAAACATTCCAGAAAGCACACCAGACACTGAGAATGATACAACTGCGGAGTGCCAAATCCCAGGATGACTCTATTTACTAGTCCAGCTGAACCATGACTTTAAGCAAACCCCTAAATGATTTGGGACTCCATTTCTACACCCGTGAAATGGGAAGAATACTAGCTGCCCCATATGTGCTTGGGAGAACTATTTATGAGGATACACTTATGAATGAAATCCCTCAAGGTAAGTAGTTATGTTCTAAGACAGAACTGAGATTAGATAGTGCTACAAATTGAGTAGCTGTATTGTTAGGTATCGATTCAAGCTTAGGCTCTTCCTGTCTCTCAATTAAGAAGGCATCCCTCACTAATTTATATTACACCAGGGAAGGGCTGCACATCTAAAGGGGATGGGGTGGGGAGAAGATGGGCAGACTCGTTGGCACAGTGATAACAGAGGACAGTGCTTCCCGACTGGGAAGAGGAACGAGTCACAAGCCCAGCCCCAGAAAATGTGCTGTTTCTCCACTTTCTTGCACTATAACCCAGAAAAGACATTCTAGTATTTACGTTTTGCCACTGGCAAAGGATCTCTCTTCCTCTCTTCTTGGTAAACAGATACTTGCCCTGG
Source organism: Neogale vison (assembly GCF_020171115.1). Taxonomy (NCBI): domain Eukaryota; kingdom Metazoa; phylum Chordata; class Mammalia; order Carnivora; family Mustelidae; genus Neogale; species Neogale vison. The sequence goes on from NC_058099.1 coordinate 82,301,748, forward strand.
ATGCAGTAAATTTTATATACATAGTATTAAAGAGTAAAGAATAGCGGGCTGTGGGGAGAGGAGGAGAGGTGGAGGGGAAGTCACGCTTAATTTCAAAGCTTCTTGTAATTTAAGACTACAGAAAACAGTTATATGAGGCTTACAGAAATGCGTTCTTTCCACTGGAGATAGATGATGAAAAGGAAAAACACAAATTCTAAGACAAGAATTCAAGAAGTACTCCAGAAGAATTTAAATGAGTTTTGCACTAACCAGTGCACAAACCGCAGTGCCTCTGAAGAGCTTCCCACTTGGGAATCTGTGTCAAGTGCCTTGACTTAACTTACTGTTTTGCACATGTCCCTACCACCGTGAACGTGATTTTACCTTTAACCTAACTTGCCTCTAAGTTTACTTTTTTATCTTTCAGGTTACACCTTCATTTTATGAACCTCTATTTGTCTATTCCTAACTAATAAAACAACCCCGATAAACCGCCTGATTACATGTTCCGCAGCAGGGCTACTGAAGGGCGGCCAATCCCCAAACTGTTGGCCGGCAGCGAAAAGACAATGGTCGTGTGCCAGAGTTAAATCAACTACTGTTCAGTTCAGCTAGGTGGGGTTTTTTTTTGTTCTTTGGTTTTGTTTTTCAACAATGGAGACATCTGCAATGAGGAAACGGGTGTGATTTACAGTCTGGTGGAAGCTCCTTATTGTTAACGCCCACCTACGCCAAATCGCTCGCAGACCTGCTCCAGTCCGCAGACCACACTGAGTAACACTACTCTAAACCAACACTCCCACATTGCAAACTGTAATTTCTTATTGCCTGGGACTTTAGAAAAGGTGGTAAGTATATTCCTTCAAGGCAACAGAATTCTGTAACATAGCTCTAATAAACGCAGCATTCTCTGATCCCTGCCTGCTTTACATGGAGAAGCTAAGTGGCCACAGTTGTACTTAACCGCTTAAGGGCAGCTGAAGGCCTAAAACTCAGGTCTGCAGACACCTCAGACCTCAGCAGGGCCCTCCCACCAGATCCCGCTGCCTGCCAGTCTGATGCCATGCTACAGCAAACAAAAAGAAAGGACTACAATTATGAACAGTACTTTTTTATTTCTAAATGATAGGGTTAGAGAAGAGCATGGCCAATGTAACCGCTCAAGGATGTTTGTGTTTCTTCCACAACAAAATACACCTCAAAATTGGGAGTTCTGCTTGCTTAAAACTTAGGCTTAATAAATTTTCTGCATCAAATGTGCTCACATGAGAAATCAAGTTAGAACAAAATGTACTACTTCATGATTCCCCCCCTCCCCATTTACCTAAAATACTGCTCAGGAACTAAGAGGTCAATCTGGCCAGGGTAGCCACTGGAGGATGGGAAGAAAGGAGACAGAATCTGAAAGCGTAAGCAGCACCCGTTACAGTGGGTTCTCAGTGAGCAGAGGAGGGTCCACTGGAAAGTGCCCCCTTTCTCCGTAACAATGGACCAAGCTCACCAGCCCCCCAGCCGGCAGGCAGTCAGGTTGCCTGAAGCAAGGTGCTATTAAAACTACTTCGCTTGGCTGAACTGTTCCAGAGATGCAGGTCTGGAATCTAAGCAAGGGAAGGTTATACAGATACCACACTACCTATCAATCCTGACATCCTAACCCGGGGGTGTGATTCGCGCAGCACACGGACTCCCCCATGTACTATACAGACTACTATATCACGGCAATAAGTAATGACAAAGAAATGGAAGAAACTGTAAAGATTTTATGGCTCCCTGCTACTGCACACGTGGTCAGTGGACCAGCACCGTCAGCGTCACCTGGACATCATCTCGCAGGCACCACTCCAACCTTGCTGAAAGAGCACTGGATTCTAACAGGTTCCCCAGTGATTTGTATGCACACGGAAGTCTGAGAAGCACTGCTTTAATTCACCGGTTCTTGACCCTGCTGCACATCAGAATCACCCTGGAGTGTTTAGGAAAATGCCCATGCTCAAGTCCCAGATTCTGGGGCTCGGGCACCAGCATTTTATGAAACAGACTGATCTGGTCCTATCCCCTCGTTTTCTAGTTACACATGAGAACTGAGACTCGGGGACGTTAAATAATTTACCAAGATCACAGGGAGCTAGTGGCTAAATTAAAAGCACATCCTGAAGACAAATTTACAATTGTGTTGCCCACAAAAGAGATAAACCATATAGTTACCAATAAATCAAAATTAATTTTAAAGATCTAAGGTTTCATTTTACTATACAAATACTTTTTGTACTTTTGTACTTTTAAAAGAAATAAAACATATACGTGTCTATTTTTGTATTAACCTTTGAACCTTGACCAGTACTTTCAAGGAGGGGTAGGCAGACATAATTTTGCATCAGCCACAGTGCAAACAGTGGAGAGACAGTAAGGCCTGAGCCTTGGCCTTCTGCCTAGGTCGGCAGTTAGCTCAGAGTGGAAGGATCATGGATGATTCTTCTTCCTAATACTACCTTTTTAGCAAAACAAACAAACAAACAAAAAAACCAACAACAAAAAGGGACGCTTGGGTGGCGCAGTTGGTTGGACGACTGCCTCCGGCTCAGGGCGTGATCCTGGAGTCCCGGGATCGAGTCCCACATCAGGCTCCCAGCTCCATGGGGAGTCTGCTTCGCTCTCTGACCTTCTCCTCGCTCATTCTCTCTCTCACTGTCTCTCTCTCTCAAATAAATAAAATAAAATCTTTAAAAAAATAAAAAAAATATATATATATATATAAAAAACCAACAACAAAAAAAAAAAACCAAGCATTTCAAAACCACTTTTTAAAGATCACAATTTAAATTTAAAAGTCCAGGGCACCTAGGTGGCTCTGTCCTTTAGCGTCTGCCTTCAACTCAGGTCATGATCCCGGGGTCCTTGGATAAAGTCCTACATGGGGCTCCCTGCTCAGTGGGGAGCCTGCTTCTCCCTCTCTCTCTGCCTGCCTCTCTGCCTACTTGTGATCTCTCTCTGTCAAATAAATAAAAATCTTCGGTGGGGGAAAAAAAAAGTCCAAAAGCAAGGACAATCACTGTGTTCTGATTATAGACTTTTCCAAAAGCACAGAATTGGCACCCAGCACATCTGAGACAAGAAACTTTTGCCACAACTGCTGACCTTTCTGCTGGTCAATGATTATGTCAGTACATTTAAATCACCCATAAATTAGCACTAGATACATGGAGGTGTGGTGGGAGGTGTGGGTGGAGTGAAGGAAATTAAAAGCTGTGGTCAGACTTGAAAAAAAAAAAAAAAATACCCCAGAAAGCAACGTTATGTTTCTGACAGTTGAAAACAGACTGCATGACAGACAGCAAAACCACATTTCCGCATGTGTTTCTTTTTTTTCTTTTTGGAATGGATCTGTGGTTTTATGCCACCAAGCAATATTTTGGTTTACCAAAATGTACTCTATGGCCTTTTTAATTTCATGTTTACTTAACTTTCCTTACTATCATTGCTGTTCTCATTCCACTACAGCAGTTTAAGACAAGTGTCTAAAGGGGGGGAAGATTAAAATATAGAATATGCCACATTAGGGAAAAAAGAAGAAAATTAACTGCATATATAATTTGCATTGACTTGAAGCATTCATTGCAATTTCAGTATTTAGATCATACATAATGAACAATGGGGAAAATTATTTGTTTTGAAATACAGCAGTTTCTCAAAACAATTACAGACTCAGACTCATGGTTACACAAAATTTCTCAACACAAAAAGGATATGGAATCACTGACCTAACACAGTCATTGGCCAAATGGTATAAAAGTAAAAAAAAAAAAAAGAAAAAGAAAAAGAAAAAAAAAGAATGGAGCAAAGTTTCCACAGCTGATGAATAATTTAGAGAATCTGTACCTATTTTTAATGTTAAAAAACTTTAGAAAGGAAAAAGTCAAAAATCAGATAATTTGCAAACTCCCACTATTCTATCTATATAAAGGTAATGGCAGTAATCAAGCAAAAATGATGAAGAGAAACACTCTCTGGATACACTAACACAAAGGTCACACGCCTTCTTTAAATGGGAAGTTCCTCAATCCACTGTCTGCAAAGAGCTGCCTGGCAAAGTCCATCCTCGCCTGGGTAGAGAATAAAGGCACAAATACAGGTCTTACATAAAAGAATCCTTGAGGCTCTTGGCAGGAGGATAGATTTGGCAGGAGATGAAGGGAAGATATGGATATGAGGGCAAGAAAGAAGGAGAAGCAACACATTTACTTTTCTTTCCTCCTCTTCCTTCTATCACTCCCTCCTCCCTAGGTAGCTCATGGCCAGCATAATCGAGAGCAAGTTCCCCCTTCCAAGGTTTCCTTTTCTATCCGCGGTCTGAGGATTCTGCCAGGCTACAGGGGTCAATGCCTTAGGAACTCTCTCCTATGCATTTACACACTCCTCATCCAATGAACTGCTGGATCATTCGGGTTCCTCCTTGCGAGTCCCACATGCCTCCTCAACCCTGTCCCTCTCCAGTCCTGTCTCTCTTCACCCAGATCATTTCAGCCAACATTCACTGAATATCTGCTGTCATGGCCCATGCTAGCTGCTGAGAATAAGGCAACTGCAAAGCAGACATGTCCTTGCCCTACCGTCTGATTAATCTTCTTGCTCTCCTTCAACAGCTCACATACTATACTAGCATTCAAGGCCTTCTATAAATGAATCCCAAACCTGCCTTCCCCACTCACCATCCTTTCCCCTATCCCGATCAAGCTGTAAATGCTAACAAGAGCCTGAATATACACAGCTCTTACCCATCTATGTGGCTCTCACTTGGAATTATCCCCTTTCCTTTCTTCCCAAGTGACCCCCTCCTCTTGATGTCCCACTAAAATGCCCCTGCATCTATCTTGGGAATAGCATCCTTAATCCCCTCCTGACTCCCTCTCTTCTATGTCACAGTGCCATCCACACACAATGCCTTGTTTTGTTTACATTGGTCCAAATCTCATAAAAAGACTAGAATTTCCACAGAGGCAAGCCTATTACCTCTTCTAATTTCCTAGACCTCAAAGTGTGCCCTACAGGTAGTATGAGAGCAATCGGCATTTGCTTGAAGAAGAATTCAAAGCCATCTCCGCCTCTGCCTTACATCAGAGGTCTCCCGCACTACCTTTTCTCTTCACCAAGGAACTCTCTCAATGTAGGAAGACTAAAACAACCTCAGGTTTAGGTATTATAATCTTCTTGATCATTGTAGGTCCCGTATTAGATACTTCATTTTGAGAAGCTAAGTATTTCCATCTTACATAGATAGTTTTGGGGTGAGCATCAAACAAACGTGGCAAAAGCATGCCCCAAACTGGACAATCAAATACAGGCCTCCCTCGTTTTATTACACTTCACTTTACTGTGCTTCACAGATACTGCATTTTTTAGTTTACAAGTTGAGAGTTTGTGGCAATTCAACATCAAGAAAATCTATCAGCGCCATTTTCCAACAGCATTTGCTCATTTTACATCTCTGCGTCCCATTTTGGTAATTCTCCCAATATTTCACACCTTTTCATTATTATCCTATTATGGTGATCTATGATCAGTGATTACGACTTGCTGAAAGCTCAGATGATGGCTAGCATTTTTTTAGCAAGAGTGTTTTTTAATGTGCATTTTTTAAGCATTTTTTAAATGCTACTGCACACTTTTAGTAGACTACAGTATAGTGTAAACATAATTTTTATAGGCACTGGGAAACCAAAAAATTCATCTGACTTGGCTTATTTCAATATTTGCTTTATTGTGATGGTCTGGAACCAAATCTGCCGGTATCTCCAAGATATTCCTGAATCAAGGAAAAGATGCGGGATGATGTATCAATCTAAGCATGCAACGTTGGCATGAATACCATCTCACAACCCAAATGCAACAAAGATCTTACCAGAATTTTCTCCATACAGATGCAAAATTGATGCAAAATATCCTGAATTCTTGCTTAGATTATAAGAAAATCCTATCAGTTTTGCTTAGAATCTGGTTAAAATAGGTCCAAACTTCGAGCCATCTTCCTCGGCCAACCACATCAAGCATTTGGATACAACTAGCCATATTAAAAAGTCAGGTTTTTGTACATAAATGTACTATGCCTGAACTAGCCTCTCCTAAATCTGCCACCTCATAAATGTAAGGAAAGACTCGCAAGGAGGCCGAGCTGCCAAACTGTCACCTCCACATTCCTGGAACCTACATAAAGGTGAAAGCCTAAGAAGGGCATTCTGGAATTTTGCAGGACACAATTTCTCCATTAAGAAGCCCAAACGAACATTCTGTCCAAGTTAGCCAAAAAAATAGTCAAGCAAGTAACTGTGGAATTGCCACCATGTTTTTTATTGGCCACTTTAGGCTAACTGTAATATTTTTTGAGGTTAACCAACATGGATGTACTTTGAGGTAATAAGCCACACTCCAAAACAATTCTATATCCCAAAAAATCAAAAGCTTTTAAAACAGTCACCCACATTCATAGTACAGCTCAATGGAATATACAGGAGGGAAAAAGTAAGTCCAAGCAAAACTCAGGTTCAGGAATCAGTGCCCATGCATTCAAATATAAAATAAATCCATGTTCTAGACCCACAGGCTACGGAGAAAACTCAGAGTCAGGGTTCCATTTTGTTTATTACAATGCGACCAGGACTAGACAAAGACAAGCACAATGCCCTTTGACCTCAGCAAGAGACCAAGTGAAAAGACAGAACTGCCCTGATCCCTCAACTGGGGCAGATCAGGCCAAGGTATGATGTTCAGATCTCAAGTGGCCCTGTCTATCATATACAGGATATGAGTGTCCATGACTATGGCTGAAATGACCAACTATGTTCAGCATGGACAAATGAAGGCTGATGAAGGACCAACTGTTCCCTACAAGAGAACTAAGACTAATTCTGGGACCCTCTATGAGTAGTCAGGACGAACAGGCCCCACTTAAGGCCAAGAAAACTTCCACTAGTCCAATAGTTTCAATGAAAAAATCTCCCTTCAGAAATGAAGAAAGGAAGAAAGGAAGGAAGGAAATGAGGCAGGAAGGGAGGAAGGAAGGGAAGAGGAGGAAGGAAGAAGGAGAAAGGAAAGGAAAGGAAAGGAAGAAGGGAGGGAGGGAAGAGAGGGAGAAGTGATTGCAGGAGACCATGTACTATCCCCATTTAGAGCTTGAAATAACCCACTACCACCAACCTTACTCTTCCTAGCATTACCAGAAAACCTAAAAAGACAACCATGACTTGACATACCCTCTCAAATTGACAGAATTAACTAGAGAAGCCAGGTAAGGTTGACTCTTGGCCTCTACAAATTCCACATCAGTAGCACCTCCAAGTTGTGACAACCAGAAATACCTGCAGACACTGCCAAAACGGTCCTTGGGAGAAAGCAATCGGCCCAGTTTGAGAGCACTGCTCTAGTAGTAGTTCTCAAACTCTTTCATCTGGGTCCTGGTTTCCTCACTGGATCAGTGAATGCTTACGGACTCCTTTTCCATAGTAAAAGGCATACAATTTTGCAAAGAAGTCAAGGATCCTTTAAAACCCAGCCAATGACCCTCATCCCATTTTTACCCCTAAGCAGGCAGTTTTTTTGTTCTCTGGACACTCTCATGTGGTTAAAAAAAGGTACTATCCTGTTCTAGAGATTTCCTAGTCAGAAGTACAAAAATACCCATTGGCTGTGGTCATCAGACCAGGAGCCAGCAATGAATATCTTCAATAAAGATGAACCTATTGGTTCACTAACTCAGTGCACTTGTTGATTTAAAAAAAAAAAAATAGTATTTTTTCTTCAACCTGAGTAACTAAACCAAATGAAGGTCTTATGCAGGGCCCTGTAGCCTCGGCTGATAAACTACCCCCAATCCACGTTTCTACTCAACAGTTACAGTAGTAGAAAGTCCCAAAGCAAACAAAAACAAAAAGAATTGTTTTGTATATTAGAAACTCAATCTGGAGACCACAGGTATTGTTACTCATTAAAAGTGTTCCTTCCACTGCATATTGCTGAAGAAGCATAGAGCCAGAACTGGACTGCCCATGGAAAGAAAGCAGGGCTGGAGCCACGCTGCCCATGGAAGGGATGGCAGCTGGCAGAAAACGTGGCTTTGGTTAATAAGGAGCCTGCTTTGCCCCAACACCACACTTTCCAACGCGGACTAGGGGGCAAAGAACTGACTGATCTGAGAATTCAAAAGACACTTTTCTGATACAAATACATACCCAAAAAAACTCACTATTATTTTTAACACTTAAGCTCCCTGTGTACAGAACGTAGCAGCAGACCAGTATCAACGTACATTTTAAAAATAAAAATGAAACAAAAAAAGCTTACCATATTAAAATGGTCACTTGGGAGGCAGGTATCACCACTGGTTCAAGAACAAAGACTCCAAAGCCAGACTGCCCAGGCTTGAATTCCCACTCTGCAACATACTAAACCCTGGCAAATTTCTTAGCTGCTCCTGAAGTTAGTGTCTTCTAACATGGTGAGGACAACCAGATCCCTTCTCCTCAAGGATTATCCATTAAACAAATTAACACATCTGAAAGACTTTCTGCATCACCTGGTACACAGGAAGTGCTTAATAAATATTAACTTATTATTATCATCAAACTTGCCATACACACATAAGAAGAATCTGTAACTCCATCTAGTCACTGATGAGCTCTTAGCCTAGAGAAGGACTTGCAAGACATAGCCGTAGCTACGGAAAAAAACAACAGAGAACATGGTTCTAGATTGTAAAATACTGGCAACACTGGGATTTTTCTATTAGCTGCTCCAATAGTCTAATACTGCTCACAGTCAGATATGTGTGCATATATATGCAATATATACATAATTTCCTCTCACATAAAATTGATTCTAAACCCCAACTTAAATGGCACATCTCTAATGTGAAACAATGAAATTAAAAATGAACCTTTTGCTAATGCTGGTGATTTTTAAATCATATGATGTTAGAGGTAAAAGACACCTTAGAAATAAATCATCGTCTGGTAATTAATCCAAATCCTAAATTTTAAAATAGCCCATCACCAACTCAAGGACCTATGGCAAAACTGCAAAGAGAACACCTAACTCCTTATTGCCTATTTAGGCCTTTTTTTAGCTCAGCACAAAGCGGAGAGAGTCCTAATAGCTCAGAAACAAAACTTATACATAGGTGGTTGACATAGGTAGAAAGGCAATGAAATGGAAAAATGATACCCTTCCTTTAGTTATTCCAGCATGCACACATTCATTTCTTCTACTATGTTCCAGGAACTGTTTTAGGTGCTAGAGGTACAGAAGTAACAAAACACATTCCTCCTTTTCGGAGCTTATGCCTTAGTACAGGACACTTTACTATGTTTTTGATTCATCAACTCAAAACGGCCAAGATTAACCATTGTCCCCTTTTATTTGCTTATGATTAATTTACCATAAACCAAGCTGTGAAGTGCAAACCCTCCCCCAAATAAAGGATCCCGGATAGGACAATGCAAGACACCCAAGATCTCAAGTTCATTGTAAGCCAGTTTACAGACATGTTTTACACTGAGTGCCCCAACGTAAACCTCGGTTAAAGAAGCTGACATCTACTATGGATTCTGGAGGGGTAACAAATCCCAGGAGCTAATTACTTAAGAATTAACAAACGACTATATACCCCCTAACACACTGGTAGAAAATTATTAGATCCCAATATAAATTATACATTTCACAAGTTGTATGGTTAAGTTTTCTAATATATATGCCAAAATAAAGGCATAAAAACAGATGACTTTAGGGGCGCCTGGGTGGCTCAGTGGTTTAAAGCCTCTGCCTTGGGCTCGGGTCATGATCCCAGGGTCGTGGGATCGAGCCCCGCATCAGGCTCTCTGCCAGGTGGGGAGCCTGCTTCCTCCTCTCTCTCTCTGCCTGCCTCTCTGCCTACTTGTGATTTCTGTCAAATAAGTAAATTAAAAAAAAAAAAACTTTAAAAATAGATGACCTTAAAGAAATACTGGTATAACATATTTTTATATCCCCTGTCATAGTGATATTACATAAGTCAGTGAATTCTGAACCATCTACTAGTTAACTATGGGATTTAATCATTTAACATCTATATCTTATTTTATTCCTCCCCAAGATAGGGAAAATGCTTTAGCAACATTATTGTGACTTAAATAATGGATGAGAAAGCACCTTGCAAAATACAAAGTACTATATAAACTTAAATATCCATTTCTACTCCTAACTTCATTAGGTTTATTTTGGACTGAAAGCAAGCAAGCAAGCAAGCAATCTCTGAGAAGAGTTGTTTAAAGAGACTTCCTAAGACAAAAAAAAAATGATAGTAAGCCTCAATTTCTAGTCAGCTGGTCACAGAAAATAACAAACCAAAACCAAAGGGCCATTTTAGACCAGAGCAGCTAACAGGGATCTCGATGTTCATTTATACTCTAATTGAAACTGAGAAAAGTATAGTGCTGAGAAGTTCAAGTACTCAGCAGTATCACAAAGCTCGTCACTAGCAAGGCCAGAACTAGAGTCGGAATCCCTGGACTCAGTCAAGTATTTGAGGGGAGACAGTAGGGTATATGTTGGTAGTAGAGTATCCCAAACATAGCATTTGGAATATGGCAGAAATATCTACTATACCAATAATCTAAAAACAGAATCAAACCAAAGACCTGTTTCATGATGTTATTTAATTTCTGTATCTCGGCCTCCTCTTCACAGAGAAAATGGAAATAATTATATACATAATCTCGTAAGGTTATTGTGAGATGAAATGAACTATCACCCTCATGATAAGCTCTCTAAAAATCACTGTTATGGTGATTACTTAAAAATATGTAAAATACTTAAAAACAGTATTTTTATGATGATTACATAAAAATACTGTAATGATGATTACTTTTTCGTTAACACTATACCATCTCCACTAATAAAAAACTAAGACATCTTTAAAGTTCCTTGTTCCTTGAAAAGCACTAGACACCTGCACTTCTACTGATCTGGAAGGTAGTCAGCTAAGCACATGACAGTGTGTCAAGATCAGGCTCTCCCCACACTCACTCAAACCACATGTGCGCAGACTTATTAGCAGTGAAAGAATTCTTCAGATAAACAGTGACTAGTGATACGTGATGTTCAAACTGAATTTTAAATTCAGTTAGGACGCGTTCATGTTTTCATCTTTAAAAAGGCAGATTCCAGGGACGCCTGGGTGGCTCAGTTGGTCAAGCGGCTGCCTTCGGCTCAGGTATTGATCCCAGCGTCCCAGGATCGAGTCCCACATCGGGCTCCTTGCTCGGCAGGGCGCCTGCTTCTCCCTCTGCCTCTGCCTGCCACTCTGTCTGCTTGTGCTCACTCTCACTCCTCTCTCTCTCTCTCTCTGACAAATAAATAAATAAAATCTTTAAAAAAAGGAAAAAAAAAAAAAAGGCAGATTCCACATGCTCAAATACATGAGTTCTACTCTATCCTAACTCGCTCCCAAAAGGCACACCGAGCTCAGTCACCTTTACTTCCCTTTCCATCTGTCACTTTTCCCACAAACTTAACAAGTAGGCACCACAGGCCTAACTAGGCTTCGGAACTCCATTTCTGTTATCTTACAACCTAAGTAGTAGCCCTTGAAAATATTAAGTCACACATATTCTTGGCTAGCTCGATCTGGGAGTCTTCTCCCCTCCCCAGGTATTTCCAGGGCATCTTTTGTGTGACAGGCACAGTTCTCAGTACCAGGGACCGCACGGAAAAGAGACACCCCTTTCCCATTAAGCTTACATTCTAGGGGGGTAGGGGAGACTGGCAAGGAACAAGGTTGTACCTAGTCTAGTGTTCGCAGGGCATACTCTAGGAACACAGGAAGAGCCAGTTGTATTAGGCACTTCGCTAAAAGTGGATCTAGGCTTTGGGTTTTCGTTTGTGGATCCTAGGCCTCCCTTTGGGCAAGGGCCCAGGCACTGGAAAGGCAGAGAGGGAAAGAGGAAGGCTCTGTACTCCCACACAAACACCCAGATCAGAGGTCTAGCTCACGAGGACACTGTAACACCCACTGGACTGCCAACGGCATCCATGCTCCTCACGCCGCACAGAGCCAAGAACATCGCCGGAACAAGCACACTACTCGCTGTCTGGAAACAGCATGGTCAGGGAAGGGAGCCCGGGAAGGGAAGTCAAGAAGGCTACGTCCTTTTCTGCCAGCGACTCTCGCTATGCGACCTGGGTGCTCACCGACCTGTGTGAACCCTAGGCTCCCCGCCCGCGTGCTGATCCGCCCGTACTGTGACACTGGGCTAGTCTCTTAAGCCCTTAAGCCTCAGTGTCATCTGTTCGAGGAGGCCAGTGGAATGACACCGCTTGGCAAACTGTGGAGTACTCCGCTGACAGAAGCTATTTAAATAAATACACGGATCCAAAGCTTGCTACTTGCTTTACAGGAACAGCAGGAAGATTAAGGAGAACATATAAAATCCTTAAGCTCTGTGTAAAGAGAGGGTGTTCCAGGGTACCCGTGCTCATAATTTCTACAATTACTATTCTTTCCGGTTTTATTTCCTTGTAGTTTCAAACTCCTTAACCAAAATAATCCACAAGCCTAGAGAAGCAGAAAACGCGGTCAGAAAGTAACAGTATCTTAATGAGTAACAGTCAGCGGAATGAGCTTGCTAAGAAATCAGGAAGCAGGTACCCCTCCTCGTTTCCTCCACGGCTCGCTGCGAAAAGCGCCAGGCCCCGGCCGGGATCTGGGGTGTCCCCCCGCGGCCAGGCTCCGCACGGAGCCCCAGGCCCGCGCCAGGACAGCAGCCACCCCGGCTTGCCGCGAAACGCAGACGCTCCCGCCACAGCACAGCTCTGAAGCACCTGTGCGCAGAATCCTCAAAAATAACGACGAAGTGAAACAACTGACCGGAAGACCGAGGACCTGAGGGGCGCCCAGGACATTTCTCTTCTGCTTCTCCAACAGTCCAGCTAAGAAAAGCCTCACCTTGCCTTCCCTCCACACCCTGGCGAGAGCACGGGTTACACAGTGAAGCTCTGAGCAAAGTTTTGGCCTCGCTGGTAGAGAAATAGCATGAGCCTGGCGTAAACACTGGGCCACTTCCAATGAAAGCAGAGAAGGTGTATAGATCTGCGCTGATGAATGCTGGCTAAATCCCTCTTTCCAGACGTACAGCAACGACCACTGACAGCTGTTACTAAGGCTAAGTCAAAACAACCCTGACTTCTGGTCTTTGCTAAAACTTCCGAAGCCCAGGGTGCCTGGGTGACTCAGTGGGTTAAAGCCTGAGCCTTCAGCTCAGGTCATGATCCCAGGGTCCTGGGATCAAGCCCCATATCGGGCTCTCTGCTCAGCAGGGAGCCTGTTTGGCCCCCCAACACATACACTCTGCCTGCCTCTCTGCCTACTTGTGATCTCTGTCTGTCAAATAAATAAATAAAATCTTAAAAAATAAATAAATAAAACTTTTGAAGCCCTTTCCGCTTAAAGTAGAGTAGTATTAATTTCATGCATGCTGTTTGCAGTACACTTAGCAGGGAACGAGTCAGGTCCTAAGCCTCACACACTGCCACTGTCCGTGCAAACACTCAGCTGCCCTTCTCCCAAATACGCTGTCTCGGGGCTCTTCTCCAACAGTGCAGCTCCGGCAAGTGGTAACTGAGCCACAAGACCACTGCTGTGCCACCCCCCCTGGAGTGCTAGGTTTTTTAAGAGGAGGTGCAAAAGGGGATCAAGGGAAAGCACCTTCTAAAAAAAATCACATCCCCTCTACTTGCTCCGTCACCATCAAACCTATTATTGCTGTGCTGGAGCAATAAATCAGACTAGCCAGTCACATCAAAGGTAGTAAAAATGTCCTCATTAAACACACACACACACAGACATACACACACATATAACTCCTAAGTGCACATATTAAACATTTCATTCCCAATGGACTTTACCTATCCTATTGTACGAAAAGGAAAAAAAAAAAAAAGTAAAATTCTAGGAGAGAAAAGGGGAAATGAAGAATGTGAGAACATTACTCTTTGCCAGCACGATCTCCGGATTTCACTATGGCTGCAGCAGCGCCTAAAGACACAAGATAGTCCAACCCAGCTCAAAGGTATTATTACTTAAGATACAAAGAACTTTGCCCAGAAGATAAATAAAAACAATATCCAGTACGGATTAAGGGGCACTGGAAGGAAATATCCTTTTGTTTGAAAGCTGCAAAGAAAATCTTTTATTAGTAAAAGCAAAATATTTGCCTTCATTGAAGTTTGAGCTATGTGTGATTTCCTGCATCTAAGAACCTCTTTCTGAACTACAAAGAGGCCACAAAACATCACATTTTCCCCTCCCTGTTTTCCCCTTCAAAAACCCACAAGATGGTGATTAACAAACAGCCCCTTGTCTTCAGGCACAGTTTTAGAAGCCACAAGGAAAAGATAAAAGTTAAATGGAAGAACAAGTTTATAAACAAATGAAAAATAGGTTGCCCAGGGAGGAAGCAAACTCAGTCTTCATAAGCAGTCAGCTCTCCTCGCCGCCCCATCTGTGGGAGACTCCCCGTGAAAGCGACCCTCATCTTGTCACCCACTGAAAGCAATCTGAAGGACACTCCAGGGATTCTGAGTATGAGCCCGACGTTCAGTGACTTCATGACAAACCCCAAGCCTATCCCAGCCTCCCAAGGGCGCTCCATTCCTGGAACAAACTGCGGCCTGAAATCTCCAACCCAGGACAGACCTGTCTCCCAAGAGACAGCCTCCCAGGTGAATTCATCTGAATCCTGAATCCACTCCCTAATAACTATATCACCTGGTGCAGATCTGATCCTGTTTAATCACGCTTTGATTGGACATAATCCCTTTCTTAGGATCATTGTGAGAATTAAAGAATTTTGGCAGTGTGCCCAGATAAGCGGTAAGCACATGCCAGATATATAACAACATTTACTTCCACTGAAAGGAATTTCCAATTCCACTCAACGATCACTGCTTTAGGTGAACAATCTTCAGATACTCTATGAGAACTCAAAAAAAGAAAATTCAGAACTCGACATGTGAGAAGAGAAAAAGGGGAAACCCACGCCATCCAGAAAACACTAATTATGCACATACCCTGACAGGTTAAATTTCCTCCTCACAGATCTGCTCCTCATGAAGCCTTGTGACAAGTAAAATGGCAGCTCACTGGGTCCTGTTCAAGGCACTGCCAACTTGGTATCAACTGTCCCAATACTAGATCCTCTCATGAGTTTTGGGAAAAACGTAAAATCTACATATTATCTAGATTTACTAAATAGGACTGAGCCTGGGTCCCTATCCCAAAATGTCCAGATCAGACATGCCAGAGGTAAAAAACCACCACCAATAACCTGTTTGTTTAATATTAATTGTGAAGTACTATTGAAGGCTAAGTAGTCCTAAAATAGAAGAGGTGGCTTTAAGTCTCAATGAAAAACACACACAAAGCCCAAGAAGCCCCTCCCCCACCCTCTTCTAATTGTACCTGGAGGGTTTTTGCACAGTCATCAAAATTTTACTTGTAATCCCTTTGCGATTTTCCAGTGCAGCAGTGTGCATCCTCTGTTCCCCAACCCCTAGACTATTCCCTCATGTTTATAAAGCAAACGAAAATCCTGTCAAGTAAAATTTTCATTGGTTTATTCCTTTCGGCTATAACATCCCACCTTCAGTAATCGCTCACTTTCATTGCCATACAAGAATTCAATCATCCATTGCTGAAAAAAATAATCAGTCACTATGAGAATACAACACACAGTCCCGAACACCTACTCTCTGCACCTAATCCTCCAAATCCAAGAGCCTATAGTCTAAGACAGGAGATGTGCAAGAAACTAGTAATGTATTTTTTTTTAATTAGTTTTCTTAGAGGAAATCTGATCAAAACGGAACTTTAAACAAATGGACTTCCACTGCAAGTTCTGTCCCCAAATAAATTTACTGCACCTTTAGTGCACCCAAGTCCACTCAAGGCTGGAATGTCATGCCAGTCATATATTACTTCAACCTCAATAAATCTCATTTTACTCTTCAAATCCTAGGCTACTTTCTAAAATAGTTTGCTAAAAAAGCACCAACCTAATTAACAACAGCTTCCTCTGCAACAGTGGCCTTCATTTCACTTATTTACACATTAACTGCAGCCTCCTTTTGGCCAATCCAGTCTATTCTCTGTACCATGCCGAGCCTTTTATCTGCCCTGGACAGCATTTTCTCCAGCAGATGAAGTAGATGCCGATTGATTTGCTGTCGAGCATGGTAAATTAATAGCAACAAATTGCTGAGGGCCCGTCTCGCTGCTCCACCATGCTTCGGCAGTTTTGCTTTATTTGCTCCATGATGGGCAGCAGTCGGCCTCTTCAAGTCAATTTCTTCTTAACAACCTGCAATACTTTTCAATGGTGAAAATAGAGCTGTTCCTTGTAAGTCAGAAATCAATATCCTATTGCCCTTAGAAAATGCTAAACAAGCAGTATTGGCAATCCACTTGGTACTAGAGGGTATCAGATATAATGCAAATCCATACTGCTTCCCTCCTTGTAGTTATTACAGTTTGCTAAAAGGTTCCTAATGTCATTTATCATCATTTACCATCGACCAGAGAGGCTATGATTATGATATCCTATCAGTTGGCAAGGCCCTTTCATTTCTATTCAATTAATATTTTAGGAGCACTCAAATGGTTGTGGCCCAAGTCTTGTAATAAAATTTACATGGCTTGCAGTGAAACAGGAGTTTCCCTGCTCTGATTAAAAAATAACCATTATGTATCTATCCACACATACATTTACACACATGCATACATACACACACATATATATACACATGCCTGGCCCCAAACACATAGACATGTGTATACAAATGTGCAGTGTTCACTTCTTTTAGGTTCTAAATGTTGTAGGTTTCCAAAAGTTCCAAATTCTAAAATTCAAATACTAAGCTCAATTTTTTTTTAGAAGCAAAAACAACCTTCAGACTACAGAATATTGACTATGAGAAAGTCCCGAGACATTCTCAAAATGCGGTATATTCATCTCCATTTAGACTTCCTATAGATGGAACTCACATACCTACTGTTCCTAATCTATATCCAATATTTGCTTTCTAAAGTGGTAACTGCTGCTGTCAGATTAAATCAGGGAGGTCTTCTTTAATTACAGTGTTACAGGTGAAGGATGGGAACGGGCAGTATTTAGCAATGTTATCAAGTGCACGCATCACCCTGTTCTGCCCATGGCCACTGACCCATTTAGAAGCCACACTGTATTTATAAAGAGGAACAATCAGCCAAGAAAGTAACAACTAAACCATGGGCCAACTGGTCCATCCAGAACAACAGCAACAACAAAAAGAATACAAAACCCCCACACTTAGGGAAATCTTTAGGGAATAAAGGCCAACGTTCTTCCATTTAAAAAAATTCCAATATGAAGACATCACAATAAAACATGTGTCATTTCTAACCATGTCCCATTTGTCATCTTCATGTTCATGTTGGAACTAAAGACAGTGGTGAAACATAAATTCACATCAGGGCCTAGAACAGTCCATTCTAACTTTTCTGTTTCTTTTTTTTTTTCCCAGCTTCCTCTGCTCAGTTCTATCGATCCCACTAAAGAGTACCAGAAATTAGATTCATATTTTATGCTCTAATTCCATGTCATGTCACCGAGTTCCCCTTTTAAAAAAAAAAAAAAAAAACAAAAAAAAACTAATTCTACCAGACTAATGCTATTTACTCAGTTACCAAAATTTAAATTAATTATGTTCTCAAACATAATTGTTAAAAATTGGCAACATTATGCAGGCTTAATTAAGATTAAATCCAATTTACTAAATGTACTTTAATTGGTACTAATTACATTAGCTTTCATTTCAGAATGACAAATTCCCCATAGATTTCACTCTATAGTTCTCTATCAGAATCAACACAGGGTGACTGACGATGAACATCATACAGAAAGGGGAGGGCCCATAATACCAGACCCCCAACCCTGTTTTGTCCCTGCTCTGTGCTTTTATCCTTTTATCAGTCTGCTAAGTCACAGAGTCATGACTCCATCACAGCCATCATTTTCTGTTCCAATGAAAAATTTCTCTAAAAATAAATACTCTGTGGTTGGCAGCAGCCAAGAAGAACAGGAGCGTTAACCAAAAAATACACAAAGGTTTCGAATCTCAGGGCCACCAATTACTAGGGTACTTCCAAGGACTCCGGGGACTCCTACTCTTGAACCCTTCAGAGACACAAATCTAATAAGTGAATAAGCCTAACCCGATCTTGAGAACTAGGCCCAATTATGCCGCAGGGCAACTTCCCTGCATTATTGCTGCTTTCCATTACGAGGGTATCCAGCGAGTGCATCTGGAAGAGAGGCCAAGAGGAACCAAGGCTGTCTGCCTAGGAAAACAAATAAAGACAGATCTGCCTCTGTGCTTAAGGGGGGAAAGAAAGAAAATATAATAAGTAGGTGGTTTGCAGGGCTGTCTGTATTTCATAATGTGATAAACTGCCCTCAGGATTCTTGATATGATTGAATTTAAAAGCAAGAAAAAAAAAAAGGGAAAATGTACTCTATTCTCAATTTTAAATGGATGGCATTTGAGGCCACCTGGACAAGTGGATGACAGAATTACAGAGGTACAAAATGTGTAAAATTAAGGGATCACACACATCAACCCCCCCAAGAAATGCATACAATCAAATACAAGCTCTGTGTCTCTCAAAACTGCAAAGTGTATAAAGAGATCTGGAAAGTAAGTGTTATGGTAAATAAGATACAGGAGGAAAAATAAAAGAACATTAATCATCTGGCACAATCTTGAAAAAGACACTAATTAATCTTGGACGGTGGGGTGAGGACAAAAAAAAGAAAGAAAGAAAGAAACACATGTACGAGATCCAGACCTAAAATGCCTTGTAATGAGCATAATTAACAAACTATCTCTGATGTAATTTATTCCTGTAAGGTAGAGCTAAGGGGAGTCCATACATAAGCTTGACGGGTTTCTGTTAAGCAGGAGATACTTACATTATGAATCTAAACAGAAATGGCAAAGATGCTAAAATAAGCACTTAATTTTAATGTGTGGCAAACTATGCTATAATGTTAATACTGACATAATTAAATAGCTTATGAAGTAAAAAGAGTATCTGAAATAAAAGATCCTCAGCATAAGTGACGACTCATCTTTTTTCCCAACTTTCTGTTTTCAAATACTGTTTCTCCAATGCCTTTTCCTGTCCACCAGTCATCTCTGACAGATCTACTATCTACAAGTACATGGTAATTAAGTATATCAGAAAGGAATCCGTAAGTACTAAAGGCCTAATAATAAGTGATTATTTTGTATGTTTTAAACTTAGAGAGAAATCGTATCTACCACGAGTATAAATAAGAAAGGAAAAACATTAAGTTTTCCCTCATCTTTTCCCAGCAGGTAAATACATACACACCTACTGAGAAATAGTTGATGAGACAGACCTGAAACAGTTTCACTAGGAGGTCATTAAAAATAGAATATTATTGCCAAGCAATATTTTTTATATACCTCTTCCCTTTCTATGTAGAAATTTAAACCAAACCCCATTTTACTCGGTTTCTTAAAGGGGGGGGGAAAGGCTGTTTGAGTCATACCTCTCAACACTTTCTGACTAATCATTATCTTTTGGTTTGGTTTTATCTTTTTCTTTTGGCTGAACTAGTTACTAGATGTGAAGGCCCAGTGCTGAGCACTATCACACCCTCCTATCAAGCTCAATTTACCCTGTACAAATTTTGGAAGTACAGTTACAGTTCCTGGTTAAGACCCAAATAAGGATCCTCGGGGGACTGGTACCAGGATTTTATTTTACATCAATTTCTTTTGTAGCGACACAGATTTCATTGTGATTCTCCCAGCTCACCCTCTATCCATTCTTTCACACCAAGCCAAGGAAGGTTCCACACAATTTACAGTTCCTCTTCTTAATATTTTCTAAGAAAAGCCCTCTCCTACGACAGGTTTGCAATGCCCAAAATACATAAATTAACTCCTTCAAAAGAAAAACAAGACATTTTTTAAAATTTAGCATCCTGCTTTTGAAAGTGGACAAAATTTAATATGCATTCAGACATTTTACGTCACGTTTTTAAATGATTAAACTCAGGACAAAATGCAAAAAGGATGGAGAAACACACCTGAAAAGATAGTATTCCCCTGAGTAGTCTTTCAAAATACAGGAAGTCACAAAAACATGAAGAATAAAATTGCAAAACATACAATTTTCTTTCTAAAGTGCACAGTATTATTATCATTTCAAATGGTTATAATGGTTGTAAAGAAGTAACTTACCTGCTTGTGCATTTCTATATTCAACCCATAGGACATCTCATAATACTGTCAAAGAAGGGAAAGCAATTAATTTCGTGCCTTTCATCAGTCTCCCTAGTTTGTTTCAAATGTCCCAAGTATGTTTAAAACAAACATAAAAGCCTCATCTAAAGCAAAATAGCCACAATACCTATGCTAAGGAGGAACTGAATAAACTAGCAGCCACCCTAAGACACAGACTCTAAGAGAGTAACTCACAAAACTAAGAAAATCAACTTCACATGTAGCGTGCTTAAAATCTCCAGTTGTCTTTATACATCACAAGTATCAGTAAGAACTGTTGAAAATTTAGTACCGTATGGACTCAAATTCCTAGGCACAGCGGGCAAGTTAATGGCGAGTGTCTCATACAAATGCTGATGCTTTGAAAGAACTGTTCAGAAAGGTGATGCTATTTCAGAGTTCCGTTTCTCATTTTTAGCGTACTGCTCATGTTCATACGTTCAAAGGAAAAAGACTTGATAGGAAATGAATGAGTTACTCTGGAGCCTTTATGAACAAGCATAAAAACATGCTTGGTAAGACTTCTGAAAAAGCAGATCTGATTTTTTTTTTTTGGATGTGTAGCGTAACTGTCATTACAGAAATTCTGACAGAACAAATCGGTTATACAGGAGACGACAACATGCTTCAAACCAACGGAACACCACAGAAATTGAAAACACACAAAACACATGCAAACACACACACAAACACACACGTAACATAAAAAGCAAGAAAAATGTGAAAAGGTTATCTGGTGTCTTTTGATATCCATCATTATTTTCTAAAAGAAATGAAACCTTAAAAGTCAAACTGTATACAGAAAAACTGGTAAGACGGTTTGGAACAACAGCAATAAAACAATAAAGAAAACCACTAACGCAAAAACATTTTGCTTGTGACTATTGACAAAACATAAATGAGGGTCTTTTTTTCCCCTCCAGTCTATAAAAACAAAGCACAGAGGATTATACCCCACACAGCTGAACTTTTTGAAAATTCAAATCAAAGCTGGTTGTCAGAGACAAGTTATAACATCCTGGAATTACAGGCTGCTAATGATCACATTCCCACAACCCCAACTGCACTGGCACGCTGTGACGGGGATCTATCCTGCAGCCTCCAGCAATCTGAACAGATCCTTGCTTTTGGTATCCTAAACTAATAGGCACTTTGAATCTGTGACACAGTTTTCTTACCATGACATAATGCCGCTGCATCTCGGTCTTCTCACTGGCGAGTTTCTCACATTCCAGCTTCAGGCTGTTCAAGACATAATGAAATCTAAGTACAATGCAGACCTTGACTTACATTCTTCAAATGTAAATAGACATTCCCTCCTCTAAATCATCACCTACAAAATGCCAAATCAACGATCTTAAATAGCACCCTCATTACTGAAGAAGGAGTGGTGGGAGAGAAAGGGGTAACTGGAACCAGCCCGGACTTGCCCTTTCAATGAGGATCAAATGTGGGGTTTTTGTTTAAGAAAAAAAATCCTCTAGACAATTTAATTCCGGAGCCACATCCAGAAATGAACATTCACTAAATTCATTGAATGAAAGAAGAAAACAAAAATAAACATCAATGTGTACATACCCAAGCACAAATTTAAGTCCCCCAAAAGGTCACAAGGGAGTTTTTTTTTTTTCTTTAATGTTACACAAAGAGATTAATGAAAATATGAATCAATCATGTCTCATGAATGATGTCTTATTTGTTGCCTCCAAAACAGAGACAAGTTGAATACCACCACCCAGGGGCAAAGTGTGGATCGGGTTCAGTGGCTCCTTTTGGTCCTTGCATTTAAGAAATAAGAATTACACGTCATTAGAAAGCCAGCGAAAAGAAAAATATGTCAAAGGCACTCTAACAACTGCCTCTAAGAAGAAAACATTTTTTCAGCATAAAAGTAATGAAATCGCTCACTTGTGACTTCCCAGGGCTCTAAGCTCACGGTATTTCAGTGGAATGGCAGAAAAAAGTGAGACGGAATCAAGCCCCGAGTAATAAAGAACCAAGGAAGTCAAAAGGCCCCAGAATCTTCCCAACCTTCCATTCTCCTGGCCCCAATAAATCAATATCGAAAGTTTGGCCTCAGCATTTTCCAAGTCTCCCCAGTTTCGATTGTTCTGCCTCCTTTTTATTTATTTACTGGAGAAGGAAAGAATGCTTAATTTCTTTACACCTGCCTGAGTAAAAGAGGCCTTGACTTGCCCTTTCTGCCCACAAGTAAAAATGATAATATCACCTTTGTGGAGGCCAAAAAAAAGGGGAGGGGGGTGTCTGTGTGTATGGCGGGGGGGGGAGGGGGGAGACAAGAGCTAAGCAAACAGGAGGATCAGCTAAAGTCAATATCGTTACCTGTGGTATTGAGCCTGTAAAAACTGAAACTCTTCCTTAATCCGATCACAGGACTCGGAAATTGTAAATTTAAAGGGTTGAGCAGGCTGATGCGGTGCCTAAAGAACAACAATAAAATATTTAATTAGCCCACATCACAGGCGAGGCAGGGAGATGGAGAAAACAAACCACGCGGCGCTAGCGGGGGAGGGGGGGGTCACCGTACAGGCAAGCAAAGAGCGAATAAAACTCTCATCTAGCGCCCCCCCACCCCCCACCCCCGGCCTCGCCACACAGCCGACAGGGGCTGGTTTCTGGCTGGCCCCGGGCCCCCGCTTGCTCTGCCCCCCCCCCGGACCCTGCGGGTTCGAGACCCCGCTCCGCTCC
Organism: Neogale vison; assembly: GCF_020171115.1. NCBI lineage: Eukaryota > Metazoa > Chordata > Mammalia > Carnivora > Mustelidae > Neogale > Neogale vison. Next base: position 82,324,812 of record NC_058099.1, read on the forward strand.
CTCGCCAACCGCGGGCGACCGGGGACCCGCGCGCCGCGCCGCGCCCACTCCCACCCACCCGGAATCGAAACTGGCCCGTCGGGGGGACTCGCGCCATGGCGTCTGGCCGCGGTCAGGTCGGGCGAGGGGGGAGACGCGGCCGCCACCCTCCGCGGCCGGCCGGCGGGCTCGCTCGCGCGTCCCCGGGGCCCTCGGCGCGAGGGGCCGGCGCCCCGACTCCCGAGCCGCAGCCGGACTAGCCGCGCCGCCGCCGAGGGCGCCCTCCCCGCCCCGGCGCGGAGTCGCGCCTCCTCCATCGCTCGCCGACCCCCCCGCCCCGAGGAGTCGCTGCGCGGGGACGGCGAACGGCTCCGCGCGGCTTCCAGGGGCTTCAAAGACAACAATAAGAAAATGGCTACAACTCAATTGCCTCTCCGCACCCCCTCCGAGAATGCCACCGCGCCGGGGGGTGGGGGGTGACGGCAGGCAGCTCCCCGAGCGGGCCGAGGGGCGCGAGCCGCCCTCTCCGCCCCTTCGGCCCCAGACACAACTCGGCGCGCAGGGGGCGACGCGGGGAATCCCCCCGCGCTCGGCGAGCTCGCGCCCCGCCGCCCGCACTCACCGGGTGTCTGGTCTGCGGGTACATCTTGCTCAGGTCGCGAATCATCCAAACCGATTTAGTTGGCTGCGCTGGGCAGAGGCGCGCGGCTCATTGGCTTTAATGGCCCCGAGGAGGAGGTGGAGGAGGCGGCGGCGGAGGCGGCCGGCCGGGTCCGAGGGGCGGCTCGGGCGGTCCCGGCCCCCGCCGGGTCTCGCGTGACGCGGGCGGCAGGAACGCGCGGCGGCGGCGGCTGGGTGCGGGCGGCCGGGCCGCTCGGCATTCCTCGCGGGCGTCACTGGCCCGCCGCGGGCATTGTCCGGCGCGCGTCTCCCGCGGCAACGCTCCGATGTTCGCTCCGCCGAGGCGCGCCCGCCGAGCCCAGCGCCGCTACCGCGCCGTTCCCCCGGGCCGGGAAAAGTGCGAGCTCCGCGCACCAGCGCCCGCCGGCAGCGCCGCCCGCCCGCTCGCTCGCTCGTCCCACTCCAAACTTTTTTTTATTTGTCTTTTAATTGGTTGTTATTCCTCCGAATGAATGATCTCTCTCTTCTTTCCTAAAAGCAAACACAAACTCCTTTGGTTCGGAAGAGGTCTCGGCGGTGCTTTTTGGTTTCTCTGGAGATTTTTTCACTTCACAGCAACGATCTTTTTAAAAAGGCACCTTTTAGCTTCTTTTACCACATCTCATTTCCTTATTTTTCTTCCTTCCTGTTTTCTTGTCTTTTTTTTTTAACCCCAAATTGAAGGGGATTATAAAAATAAAAGAGAGTGAAACGCTTGCGGCTTTTTTTTTTTAATTCTCTCTCCTTTCAAACTCTGCGAACACCACCTCAAAATAATATACAAGTGTGTGAGAGAGGGGGAAGCAAGCAGCCAACAGCCCAAACACCCGCTCAGAACAGCTCTAACAACACGCTCTGTGTAGGTGACTTCTTTGACCAAATTTAGCAGCAACTAATCATTAACATTCTGATACATATTCACAACCGTCCGCGGAGGGACCGCGGAGCATCCCGGGAGATGTAGTCCACCCCCAGCGACCGTGGTCGAGGATTCGGCCAGATTGACTACAATCACCGGCCCGCCACGCGACCGCTCTGGGGCGCTCTTCTAACGCCCCGCCCACCCTCGGCCCGGTAGGTGTCTCCAGCAACCAATCAGAGATGGCTGAACATTAATCGCCGTTCGGTGTTACTGCCCATCATTTCACTGCTGACAAATGGCGAGCCAGAGGGGAGGAGCTGGCCGGGCTGAGGCCCACGTGGGGGCCGGGCGTCGTCCGCGGTTCAGACCAATGAACGGAACGTGATGGGGTTAGCGGAGGCGGAGCGGAGATGGCCCGCCCAAGGCGGAGCTTCGTCTTGGCTGACGTTCCTTAGCGCGAGCGTTCGAACCGGGGAAACATTTGTTCAGCTGTCAATCAAAGTAACGTGGGCCTGGGAGAAGCGGTGGCGGCTGCGGCTGCTGCTGCTGCTGCTGCTGCTGTTGCTGCTGCCCTGGCTGCATCTTTAGAACTGGGTGTTGGTGGCGGTGGCGGCGGCAAAATAAAGAGGGTGGTGGGGGCGGTAAGACTCGAGCGTTGGTCAGAAGATCTTCCGAGTCTCGTCTTCCCACCCGCCCCCCTCCAACCCAAACACCCTTGGCCCCTTGGTCCTCGGCCGCGCTAGGAATGCGGACTAATTAGGGTCCGATGTCTCCTTAAAGAGACAAGCTCGGCCTTGTGTAACGCGCCGAAACCCCTGTTGAGACAAGAGAGGGAGGATCACGCCGATCCCACTCTGTTCGGTTCACATCAATTTTACGCGCCGCTGGAGCCGGCATAATTTTCCGTGTGAACGCGGACTCGAGCCCCTGTTCTTGTTTAGAGCAGGAGACTGAGCTGCGAGACGCTTCCCGGGGCAGGGGGCCTGGGGCGCGGGTGGGGAGGGCGCCCCTCCGAGCCCCGAGAGGTCTATGATTACCATTTAACCCCGAAGTGGGGCCGGTTTCCCCAAGGAGCTATGAGAGGAAGCACCCCAAGTCGCTCCCCTCGGGGGCCGCGGGGGCGTAACCGTGGAGTCTCGGGGTGGGGCTGGAGACCCGGGGACAGGGGTCACCCGATTCCAAAGAAATTTTGTCGAAGGGGACCACCCGCATTCCGCAGTCCTGCACTAGGACAGTGTCAACGAGGTACCTGACGCAGGCACAGGATAGAAAACGCCCCTGCGCCCCTGAGATAACTCCTTTCCACCGGATCAGAAACAAGACTGGCCCTCTTTCTCTCCTGCTCTTTGGAGGAGCAAGTCAAGTTTGACGCGGCTGAAACGGGCCGGGCCACGCGCGGGCCACGAGATAGGGCGGGTCGGCCACCAAAGGGACAAATTTCGGGAAAATGGCGGGGGCGGGGAGGCGTTTTTAGGGAAGAGGCTAAGGAGGTGGGAACAGACTCCGTGGGCAGAAAGGATGGTCCCGGGCAGAGAGCGCCTTCACCTTTACGCTTCATCCATCTAGGGGTAACTCCCTGGTTTAAGGGGAGTCGCTGTGAGCCTCTAGCCTTTCGGGGGCTTGGAGGAATTCAGAAAAAGCCAAGTTGACGACGAATTTAAGGGTCTGCTTTGGACGTTTACTTCTCAGTGTCATTTGCCTAATCTAACTCGTGACATTGGCAGAGATGCTTCACCGCTAGTGGAAAATCAATCTTCTTAGTGATATCCCAAGCCTCAGTGGACAAATCAATGACTTAATGTCCAACCTAACACATTCTATGGGTTTCTCCCTGTGCTGGGCACTGTGGGAGGGCCAGTGCAAAGGAAGGCTGTGATGGTCTTCACAATGTGAACTCCATCCCCAGATACTTTCAGCAATTCGATTCAGCAAATACTATCTCCATCCCCAGATAAGGATGGAGAACTCTGGACAGTTTTCTGAATCTCCTCTGTCCCATGTCCCAGTCCAAAATGAGATGTGCTGTAAGAACACATACACGCTGATTTTGAAGAGTTAATACAACAACAAAAAAGGAACATGAAATAGCTCAGTGATTTATCATGATGACATGGTGAAATTCTAATATTTTGAATATAATTGTTTAAACAAAATATGTTACTAAAATTATTTTTTCTGTTTGTTTTTAATTTTTTAAACCCAGATATTAGGAAGGTTTAAATTCCTTGATGTTGCTCACATATTTCCATTGGACAGCACTGTTTTTGTTGTTGTTGTTTTAAGATTAAGTTTATTTATTTTATAGAGAAGAGGGGGCGGGGAGTGGCAGGGGGAGAACCCTGAGATCATGACCTGAGCCAAGGCAGACGCTTAACGACTGATCCACCCAGGCCTCCCTGACAGCACTGTTTTTGAAACATCCCTGAGAACCAAAAGTTAGAAGACTTGAGTGATACAATTTCTACACTAGGAAAGTGAATTTTCTAAGAACACCAGCAACAATCACATCTTATTCTAGGGTTGGTTATTTGCTCCCAGTGGAGCTTTTCAATAGTTCGTTAAATCACCCACGGTGCCTCTGTAGGAAGTTCCATGTTATCTGTTCTTGCCAGAATGTTAACAAAAGTTCCATAAGAACTGGAACTTGATTATGTTCACAGCCACACTCCAGATGCTGAGAATGATGTAGTTGATGCTCAGTAAATACCTGCTGATGGCATTCATGAGCAAACACCATGTTGTGTCAGTATAAAAAGGTTCTGTATCATTTGGGCCATATTTATTGAGATTCTATACAGTTATATCCCAGGACAGGGAATGAGAATCCTAGTAATAGAACCTGAAGAGCTATTTCAAAGGGTTAGTGGACCAAGGGGAAACTGCTCTGTTAGGAAATCTCAAATAACTAATGACAGGAACCATTCTCCTAAACTCTTTCAAAAGTTTGTGTCAATAGAAAAGTAACAAGAAATCAGGATATTTCTTTACTTTTTATTAAGTCCAGTTTTGAAATACTGCCCTTGAATGTGATTCACACTTTGCTCATTTGGCAGATCTACATGACAGTGAGGTCTCAGAAAGATGCCAGATGAAGCCACCAGTGTCCAGAAGAACGCAGAGAGTGGATGGGGCAAATAGCTGCTTTTGTCTCTTCTACTCTCTGCTCCAGCTTTCCTGTCTTTTCAAGTTTGTTTGTTTGACTGTTTTTTTGTAGTAATCCCTACACCCAACATGGGGCTTGAACTCACCACCTGGAGATCAAGAGTCACATGCTCTTCCAACTGAGCCAGCCAGGCACCCCTGTGGTTCCCCTTCACAGCAGGCAGAGAGGCAGTCAGAGAGAGAGGAAGGGAAGCAGACTCCCTGCTGAACAGAAAGCCTGATGTGGGGCTCCATCCTAGGACCCTGGGATCATGACCTGAGCCGAAGACAGGCTTTAACCCACTGAGCCACCCAGGAGGCCCTCTTTTTACACTTTTCACAGACTATTGAGCCAAGCTGTGACGTCAGCTGGGAGCTTATCTTATCACACATTCTGGGGAGCTCCAGAATTTTTATGTGGGCGCGCTCAGCAGCAGCATTCCTATTGGAAGCTAGGCCTGGGCTTCCAATCTTTATGTGATTTATGCAAAGCAACCACATTATTCATTATTTTCTCTTCTTTGTTATAAATTATGTATCCCTCCACCAAGTATTTATTTGAAAAAAAAAATTTGTGGCCTAATATGTGCCAGGTTAAGGGAATTTAACAATAAATTGGCTATTTTTCATTTGTTGTCTCTCAGCTTCAAATTCATCCTCTTTGCCTGCTCTGTGAAAACAGATCTGGGCCCTTTAAATAGTTTCCTTTGTCAAGGGGTACCAAAGCTTTGTCCACAGAGGGTGCTGGGGAGGCTTTACAAGAGGAAAGGGTTTTGCTTCCTGATTTTGCCTGCAGGCCAGGCAGATTACTACAGCACAGGTGGGAATCAGTAGCACTCAGCAGTCAGTAGCTTCCTCCATGCCCCCCCACACCCCCACCCCTCACCATCCCCTCCACCCCCGCCTTATGTAATTTCAGAGCAAACTGCCTCTGCTGAGACATTCCCTGAACGGCTTTCTTGCCTCCCCCCACCCCCACCCCAGGATCAATTTCCAGTAAGTTCTGGAGTGTGGATTTCCAGCAAGTTCTAGAACACAGATGTCCATCAGGGTCTTCTTGCTCCAGCTGTGCCCTCCAGAACAAGGTCTGGATTTCAGCCATAGGGTGTGTGTGTGTGTGTGTTGGGGGGGTCTTGGGGAGGCTCTTTCTTGAGTCCTCTATGTCAGCCCTAAAGGTGATGGCTCTTCCTTTATATCTGCTATTTCTACATTCTACAGGGTTCTCTTTACCTCTTATTTCCCAGCCCCTCTCTACTCCCATTTCCCGTCATAATTAGTAAATCTTTATATTGAACTTCTCTTGTTCAAATTACTGTGTAATTGGACTCAGACTGATGCAGTAAACAACATATGCACCGTCTCTTCCCTTTAGGGACTTACATTCTGATTGAAAGGCAGACAAACAGCTGAATGAGTAACCGTGTAATATGAAAGTTGTCGTACATGCTATGAAGAGAAGTAAAGCAAGGTGGGCAGATAGGAGTAGTTCAGATGGCAGTGGGCTGCCCAGAGGGGCTGCCAAGAAGAGGCAGCCATGGCAGTGACCGCTGAGCAGCAAGCTTCAGGTGGATACAAAGGCCCCATCTGGGGAAGTGTTGATGAATGTGAGGGCTTCGAAAAAAGTGAAAATAGTATAGGACCAGGTCACCGCCACATCTATGGGTCCAGATCACATGGAATGTTTGACCTCTGATAAAGGCATTTGTTTTCTATTCTGAGTGTAATGGAAAGCCATGTGGGAGGGGGAAGGATTGTAAGCAGGGAGCGACAGGATCATTACAAATATGAAACTGGTCTGTAAGCACCCTTACTCGTACTTGGCCCTAAGACTAAGAAAACATCCTTTTCCATATTAAAGAGTATTTATTACTTTTATTTGGGGAAGCTAATGCAGACTATAAAGGGAGACATCCCCTTAGCACTGGCACTGCCTAACCCCACTATTAAGTGATGGGTACATTTTAATTTGAATAGAGGCCATTTATGCAATTCAGAAATGTCAAGTTCTGGCTTCAATGTACCACTAGCACAGCAATAATCATAGAGAATCCAGGACATGTGGATTCATTTCTAGAGCAGCAATTGAATTGCCCCATAACTGACTACACACCGCTCTCCCATCTATGAAAAGATGGGCATAACTTTATAGTATTAACTTATATAACTTTATAGTATTATATATATATATAGTATAACTTATATAACTTTATAGTATTCTCCTTAGTTGAAAAGATTGAGTGTATCAACGTCAAAGAGAACGCCAAATCTCTGAACTTGCCTGGTGAGGCAGAGGCTCATCTCTGCCAGCTGCCTCTGTGTTTAGTGGTAGAGGTTGCCAAGCTATCTTTGTGTTGTGATGTCTTTTCTTAATTTGTGGATAAAAGGCAAGCGGATGCACATTACTTTCTTGGGGAAGGGTGGCACTTGGCCTGGGAGTAGGGTGGACAAATGTGTATAGAGACTAAGGAGGTTTCTGGGAAAGAAGAAGTCTTCTTGAAATGCTACATTGTTTGAACCCCTTCACATGGTCTCTAATTAAGCTTATTGGCAAGAAGGAACACTGAAACCTGTCTCTTCCCTTCTGGGGGAGCACAGACATGGTGGGGTGTGACTTCTCCTGAAGTCAACAGGAGAATGGACCAGTGACCTAGTCTCAGCATCAGTAGCTACAGATGCAGGGGCTATGGATCTTTCTTATTCTGAAAGAAGTCTGGGTTAAAGATAGGAAACTCCTTTGGCTTACTCATGCCAGCACTAATGGAGTGCTTTGGGATAAATGGCTGTATGAGGATGATAAGGTCTATGGAAGACCCTGTCTTCTACAGTTACACGATATGCCAGCAATAGTTCCAAGTGTCTGAGAGAGACCCTGAACTTCTAGCTAGTCTGAGCAATTAACAGTTGACAATTTGTCTGCACATTTAAAAGGATCTGTGAATTTATTTATACTCTAAGCTGGTAAAGCAAACTATATTTTAAAAATATACTTATTAAAAAGGACCTTCTTGGGGTGCTGGAGTGGCTCAGTCAGTTAAGCATCTGACTTTGGCTCTGGTCATGATCTCAGGGTCCTAAGAGTGAGCCCCATGTTGTGCTGGGCTCCTGCCTCAGTGGGGAATCAGCTTGTCCCTCTGTCCCCCTTCCCATTCATGAGCTCTCTCTCTCTCTCTCTCTCTCGCAAATAAATAAATTAAATATTGGGAAAAAATTCCCTCTTACTCAATAAAAATTCACATTATATTTACTTTCCTTGAATCCAGAAGTGGCTGTTAAGAGATACTTCTGTTCCACACCCCACCCCGCCTTAAAGCAAACAAGATATTACTATCCCCACTTTAAAGATTAATCAACTGAGGCTTAAAGAGAAGTTACTTGCCCAAAGCTGTACAGTTTAGAAGTACAGAAGCAGAGGTCAAACTTCTGTCTCCTGCCTCTTTCTTTCATACCTGTCTAAAACCCGCTTTCCACAAGTGGGTATTCAATTAAAGTATGTGATTTCACCATTCCCCAACTCACCTGCACGGTTTACTCCTTCTCAAGCAGAGATTTTATTGCTAAAATGCGAGTGGAGGTTAAATCAGGGAGATGACTGTGTTGCAGCTGCCAGTGGGAAAAACTTGAACCTGAGGCTTCCCATGGATGCACGTAGCAAACCGCACTCCCCCTTTCCCTCCAGGCCCCAACCTCAATCTCTCTGCAGGCTTGATAAGCACAATTCAAGAGAGAAGAACGATGCTTCTACTTTCCACAACAGCAGGGCTCACATCCACTTCGCTTCTCCCACCATGCCTTCCCAATGGCGCCCACTCATGCTATCAAAACAGCCTGCAAGGCAGATATTCCAAGAGAAAAATTGGATTCACTTTCTGAAGTGAGTGGCGTGGGAATGGGGTAGGTGTAGGACAGGATAACTAGATACCATACTGCTTTGTGTGAGAAAATCAGTCATGAAAGTCCAGTAATCTTCTCATAGGAACTGGGGCTCAGTTCACAATCTACCATGACCTGGTCCACTTTGGTTAGTCCCTTTCGCCTGACTTCATCCATTGGGGGTTTCCTCCATAGAGAAGACAAACCTCTCCCCACTTAAGGCAAACCCTTGCCACCCCCACAATGTTTTATTGTAGAATTAGGGAGTTGCAGGGATCACATAGAATGGATTTTGCTTCAGGATCACCTGCTGAGTGTGATCATTTTTTCTTTCCTTTTCTTTAACACTTCCAAAGAAAAGAACGTCTGGAGTAAATATTACTTGGGGGAAGTGGAAGCAGACACGTTTTGTTGAGAATGGATTAGTTGCCTTATAAAGTGATCAAAATTGTAAGGGTCTATAATCTCAAGGCTGTCATGTTGGCTCCCACTGCTAATAACTTAATTCAGGACTTGTCTTCACTATTATGGAACCCGGAACAATTCTGGTAAGTCACGTGACTTCCTTTAATAGAAATCCTTGTAAAATAGTGTGAAGGAGCCATCATTCATAGTGTAATATCTAGCGTAGTGCACTACGACTTTTAGAAAAGCCTGTAATTCTGGGAAATCTTCATTCACGGAGACACCCTACACATACACCTCCACTGCTTGGCTTAAGTGGAACAAGATTTAAATGCTTTTGTTACGGTTTTTTATTAAATGTATCCACAAGAGAGACCAGTGGGCACTTCATTTCTGTATGGACCACGAGTGTTTACATAGTGTGTCACATGTCATTGTATCCGGGAATTTGTGAAGACCCTGAGAGATGGGAAGAATGGCTATGAAAACCCCCATTTTACAGACTAGGAAACTGACATTCAGAGAAACCATTGGCCTCCTGAAGATTGTACAACTAGTAAGCAAAGGGGAATCAAACTTGACCTTTCAATTGCACTTCTTCCCACTCCACTAGAGCTGCCTTTTAATACCATGGTTTAATTATAAGGCATCGTGCTTTACAAAGTGTTTCCTCATGCCTCTTCCTTCCCTATAAAACCCTGTTAGGTGAGGAGAGCAGGGATCGTGACCACCTTAAAAATGTGAAAACTGTAACTCAGAAAAAGGTGGCTGGCCTAACTCAGGTGTGTAGAACTTGGGTACATCCCTACTCTTCTATCCAAATTGATACATATAGCCATATATACCATATATAATAATAGTTAATGTCCTACAATATATAAACTTGGAAAATATATAGAAAGGTGTTATCCCTGTAACCCATGTGTCAGTTAACTGGATGTTCTCATCTTCCAGCCTGCTGGATTCCTTGCTCTTATGGCTTACGACAGGAATGATTCACCACCAACCCACATACAGTAGGAAATCCATCCTCCAAGGATTCTGGAGGGTCTCCGTTTCTCTTTACCGTCCCTGGCTGTAATCTCTTATTTCTGGTGAGACTCTTGATCTCTACTTGATGCCTTCTGCTCCTCTGTCCCTTTTCCACACCAGGCTATCTTTTCACACTTCCTCTCCTCTTCTGATGTACCCTTAACCCAAGCTGTCTGCAATGAACCCTTTTACTGAGCGTTTACAGAGGGAGTTAAAAACTCAGTAGGGCAAACAAATCAAAGTAACGTATTAATCATCCCTGTCCCGTGGTTCTCTCTACCCCCTTGACGTGCTCAATTGCCGATACCACCCAATGATCATTCAGTCTAGCAGCCTCCTTCACTCATTTCACAGGACAGGCACCACAACTGCGCGGGCAGGACTATGTTTCCCCAGTAGAGCTGCCACTGTGTAGCATTTTCATCCCGGAGGGTTGAGTTCTGAGTCTAATCTTTGAGTTCTGAGTCTAATCTTTGTAACATCTACGTAAGAAAGGGAGACGTGCAGAGATAACTCGCTCCTCCTCCATTCTCAGTTTGTAACCCAAACTGAGGCACTTTTTAGAATCCGGCGAAAATTTAAAGAGAAATTAAGGCTTTTGAAAGGGAAGCCATGCTGGAAATAATCTTATAATCTCTAGGAATGACGTCTGTCAAGTATTTAAACAGCAGCATAGACTACTTTTCCTTTACAGGCTTACGAAACTTAGTACTTATGCTTCCTTGAAAGGAAACAGTTTGTTTTTTAATTCCCTGGAGGATGTTATATTCTTTGAAAATTTTAAGATATGTAATTAATCATGTGGAAAATGATTTATTGTGATGGTAATTATCATGTATAAGTATAGTTTAATAAGACATTGAAAATGTAAAATAAAGAATTGTCAAATATTTATTACAAATTGTAGTTTGACGCATTTTTACAACATTTAGATTGCTATGCAGCAATGTTCTCTAACGGCTTGCTCCAGAAACAGTAAACATGCGAATCATGTTGTAAAAATTAGTCAGCTTCAGGATTCAAATCTAAGCTATGAAAATGCTGGATAGTAACAACTATACCGGCAAAAGGTACGCTAACTCTATATTTTCTATCAGTTCTAGAGCAAAATGTTTATGATAGCCGAACACAAACAACCATACTGAGCATGGAGTTTTTGAAAATTCACTTTCTGTTGAATGACGTATGTTAGTCACATACATTTTTGAATTATTTATGCAATGCTTAGGAAAATTTATAATCGAAGTTGCATCAAAGTAAGTTTAATTAAATTTTTATTATCTGTAAAGCTGCTGCATGCACAACTAGAACTTGACTAATTATTAAAACCAAATAGATACAAAATCATAGCTTCAGGAGGAAGAATTGCCAAATAAAATACTAAAACTAGTCAACTCAACTGAAAATTTAAATAGTGACAAAAGAGGGATGTGTAATTTTGGTTTTGATATTTTGAGTATCAAGACTTCTGGTGCTGGAAAGTAACTGATTACTTGCGTGAACCTTGCCCTGTGGACTTCTGTTATATCTTAGGAAGGACCTGTGTTTATTCCACAGTTGGGTAACCAGTAATCACCCACTGGTTACCACACTGTCTGACAAGGTCCACCGAGCGTGCCAGACACTGCCAAATAAATGATCTAATACAAAACCTTAAACTCCCATCTCAATTTCATTTTAAAGGTGAGTCCATGGGCTCTGGAACAAATGCCCTTACTTGCATGAATTCACCCAGCCTGTGTATTGCACAGAGATTCACACTCAGGGCGATTTCTTTAGAAGGTTTTCTGGTTTTTCAGGTTTTTCGGCTTTTGTTTTTTGCTGCTTCCGAGCCACCTTTTTCTAGGTCAGAAAGGAATAAGACATTCAGCTATAGAATTTTGATATAAAATATCTCTTGTTTTCTTCATTTTGTTTTCAGGAAATTGGGCTAATAATATATTTTATACATGTCTCTCTATGCTGTGTGATCTTCTTTAGAAGAATTTTGATATGAACAAATAAGTCAACAAATTTTTGCTGAATTTAGATTTCCTCCATTGAACAAGATTAAATCCAAATTCATTCAAATTGTTTTGATGTTCTGATGAATAATCAAATGACCATTCTTAAGCCCATCTTTTTTTTTTAATTTTTTTCATTCTCTGCAGAAGAATAACCACTAAAATTAGTTTTTATTTTATTTTTTAAAATTTTATTTATTTATTTGGCAGACAGAGATCACAAGTAGGCAGAGAGGCAGGCAGAGAGAGAGGGAAGCAGGCTCCCTGCTGAGCAGAGAACCTGAGGCAGGGCTGGATCCCAGGACCCTGGGATCATGACCTGAGCCGAAGGCAGAGGCTTTAATCCACTGAGCCACCCACGCGCCCCTAAAACTAGTTTTTAAAATATAGAACTAGGAACCATACTTAACTAACTATCCAAAGCCTGTTGTCAACATGCTACTCTGGGAATCTGGAAATATTTTAAGTCTCAGGCATGATAACATGCAAAAAGATCCAGTCATAAAGGAAGCTATTATGAATAGCAGATACTCTCACACACATATACACACATCTGTATGAGTATCAACAGTTGATTTCATACATAATTTCCTGCCTGCTAATGACTGTATCCAAATCTTTGTTTAATTATGGATGAAAACTGGTAACACTTAATAATATAGTTTAATTAGCTATATTTTTTATATTTAGACTAATAATCAGTGTCCTAATGTACTTGTTTTGATTAGATAAAAAATAAGCAAAGCAAGAAAAAGGCATATGACTGTTTGAGAAGATTCTTGACACATTTTTAGTTTAACTGTTTCATAAAGATCCTTTTTTCTCAGCAAGGTTCATTTGAGTCTACTGAAAAAGAAAAGAAGAAGAAAGAGAAGAAAAAAAGATGTTAGATTCATAACTGGTTTTTTTTTCTGATACACCTAAATTTGTGAGAGAAATAAATGTCAGAAAAATCAAAATTTCATATCAAAGTCAAGGACAGAAATCGCTAAATTCAAGTATTTGTTTTCTGAAGCGCTGCTGAATCCCCTGTCCAGATTGTACCACGGAAGGCTGAAAGCAAAACACGGGCGGGTCTATCAAACAATCCCTGACTCTGTTTATAACAACTGAAACTGTGCCTTTCCTATCAGAGACCCATCAGAAAGGGGAGGGGGGGAGAAGAGATAAGCCCCCGAGTGAAATAGTAGCCTTTAACAACAACCAGTCACTTCCTGCAATCAAACCCTTGCTAGCATGTGGCTTGTTCAAATAAAAATTATTGGACTGGGGCCAAACAAGGAAAAAGTAATTGATAATGTGGGGTGGGTTTTTTTGTTGTTGTTTTGTTCTTTTTTTTTTTTTCTTCCAGAAACCATCCATCCATCAAATGTGTCAGTCCTTCATAATACTTTATTTCCCTTCTGAACAAAGATCTTTAAAATTCATTGTGTGCACTTAAAAACAAAGTGTCCTTGTGCTGGTTTATAAAGATTCTCTTTTAGTTTGGGTTTGTTTTGTTATTTGATTACATTCCCTCCCATCCTGCATTTTTTTTTTTCCCAGATAGTTGCTGGAAATTTCTGCCATTCTTAAACAAAGCATCTTTGTGCTGTATCAGCTTGCATTTTCCTTGGATTGTATTTGGATGATGCCTTTTCCCTGACTTCAGCACTGGAGTGTTGTAGCCATAGCTTTAGTAAGTAGACTGTAACAAACAGATTCTTGGGCCTTTTTTGTGTGTTGCATCCCATTAACCTGCTGGTGGGAAGTGTTACACAGACTTAGGCACAGGAGCTGTTACAAAGAGCATAAAAACCTGATGAGGAAATACTGGGTCATGTTTGCAGCCAGAGAAAGCCATTAACAATTAGTGACCATTAAAACAATATTTTTATCCTGCTTGAGAAATCCCTCCAATATATGGGAAGATCTTTTAACTAATAGGTTTCATTTATTTTTAGAATCTGTTTGCAAAATATATAACCAGTATCGTAAAGAAATGTCTATAATGTGAACTTCAGTGACATTCACTCCTGTTCTTGATACTTCCATATTAAAGTGAAGTAGAGGGATTAAGTGCTACACACACACACACACACACACACACACACACACACACACACACACAATTTTGCCTCAATGATAAAGATCCCACTTTGAAATGCACATTTAAAGGAATATGATAGTTCCCCTTAAATTATATTTTTAAACGACAGTTACGTGATCAAAACATTGCAACTGAAAAAGGAGAAAAAATTAATGAGATTTTGGGGAAGAAAAATACAAAGGAAGAAGTGTGTGTGATTTTGTAAGTTTTTACTTCATTGAGCTACCTATTCATAAGTCAGTGCTATCATTGCATGATCTCTTTCGTATACTTCTGGTACTATCAACTGTTGACCTGCTAATTGCTTTAGGTTTTTTTTTTTTTTTTAAGATTTTTAAAATTTATTTGACAGACAGAGATCACAAGTAGGCAGAGAGGCAGGCAGAGAGAGGAGGAAGCAGGCTTTCCGCTGAGCAGGGAGCCTGATGAGGGGCTCGATTCCAGTACCCCGAGATCATGACCTGAGCCAAAGGCAGAGGTTTAACCCACTGAGACACTCAGGTGCCCCTACTTTAGGTTTATATTTAGATTTTGTCCCCAGGGTCTTGGGACAGGCTAGCCACGAGAAAGGCCCTCCGAGATCATTGTTCCTTGTGTAGCCAGCTAAATCCTGGCGGAAGAAACAACTCCTATTACCTCACCAGGCTTCTCTGTAAAGTTCTTTTTTAAAGGACGACAGAAAGAAAAAGCTTCAGGAGCGGCACAAAAGCCCTACATTACAAGGAGTCCTGCCCCTGGAATTTCTCTTTCTGCCTTCACCAACATAATAGTGGAAAAAAAAAAAAAGTCATATTTATACAATATGATAACAATTTTCTTTTTTTAAAGAGTTGCATATGATTTGTACCTTTTCTTTTAAAAAAAAAAAAAAAAGATTTATTTTTCTTGAGAGAGAGAGAGAGCCAGCAGAGGGAAGGGCTGAGGGAAAATAATCCTGAAGCCAGGTCCCCTCAACGCACAGACACCTGTGCAGAGCTCGCAGGCCTCGATCCCTTGACCCTGAGATCATGACCTGAGCCGAAATCAAGAGTTAGCCACTTAACCAACAGAGCCACCTGGGTGCCCCCAAAATTTCCATCTGTAAACTCTATTCTGCCTGTGGGATACCAGTCCTAGAATAGCAAAAAGAAGCAAATATTCACTCTCTCATCCAAAGAGAGCAACACAAAGAAATACAAAAGTATATAGGCCTTCAGGGTTAGTTTTGGTGGGAGAGATATTATCAATTTGGAAATGGTAAGGAGGTTAACTTCTAAGTCAACATCCACTGTGGGGGCCCCTGGAAACTAAGTTTTCTGTGGGAAATTGCCAAGAAAGTCAATGATACAAATTTCTGCCTTCAGAAGTACTCATAAAAAGGAGCTTTGGGAATGAGGGCAAATATTTTCATTCCTTGTTTTTCTGCTAGAATTTACTGCATGTCAGTTTTGCCCATTGCTCCACGCTAAGTCTAGTGGGGTGATAAAAATAAAATAGCATAAGTTTTGGTAATATTTTGACGTGCTTTGATTCCCCCCCACTTGATTGTTTTGTTTTCCTTAACCGAACTCTTCCCCATTCCACCACAAGCATTCGAAAAGCTCACTTTCTAGAAGTTTAGGATTGTTACAGAAATCATTCACAACGAAAAGAAAAAAAAGAGCTAATATTCAATTTCTGATGTCCAAAAGGGGATTTTGTCACAAGTCAATATAGGCTTGAAAGCCAGGCTTTGTTGAAACAGAAAGGACTTTCCAAATTCATCGTACCATCACCTTAAGAGCTAAGGCCTGGCTGAATTATTGGTCGCTTCCATGAGAGGGGAATGTTAGCTAGACAGTGAGCTTACTGACCTGAGGTCGCAGGAGAATGCAATGACGAGAAGCAAAAAGCCCCAACTTATTCCCTGGGCCTGAGGGATTGTGGAGAGAAGGAAGTGAGAGAGGTGGGTTAGTAGTGGTCAGGCCCATGACGCCATCTTGGTTCTTGGGTCAATGTTCTGTGGATAGGAACATATATTACAGACAAAAATCATTCAGTGATCATTCATATATTTTCACCCTTTTATATCTCTGAAACCAGGATGCACCAGAATGTGTCACATCTTCCAAAGCACTGTTATTTTCTCTTTCAGTGGTATATAGAATGTTGGTATATCTTAAACTCGAGAGCATTATATATCCAAAGAAATGTTCTAAGTTGAAGTAAAAGGTGAAAAGAGGTGCTTCTGCCCTCCTTTTCACTTGTGGCTCTGTGAGGACAGAGCTTTGTAACCACCCTCGGCAGCCGAGAACGGCCATAGTAAAGTAAACCCACAGATACCCCAAAGTGAGGCAAAGGGCAGACCTCTTGAACTGCTGTCTGCTTCTCCGTGACATAGAAGGAGACCCAGAGGAACCAAGGAGAGAAAGACTGAAAAGTTCAGGAAGAGTTGGACAGGAACTCTCTAGAAGGAGGGCAGTCACTGTGTTACAGGCAGCAATTGAGGACTGCCAGGTTGACTGGCTGGGCCAGGATTTTGGGGGAGTCCTCAGCACTGGCAAAGCAAATGTGGGACTAAGTCAGCAGGGAAATGACCAGCTCCAGATCAAGAAAGAGAAAACTACTAGTTACTCTAGCTCCCTGCTCCGGGATGGGTCCACATTGCCTGGAAAATTCTTTGTCAGTGCCTCTGTAGCAGGTCACGAGGACCCAGGGTAGACTCTGCTGATCTGAGGATCTTGTCACCGCCCCCCCCCAACCTCCACAAAGCCACAGAAACCCCAGGACCTCTCCCCATGTACCCAGAGGTCATCTTGGGGAAAACAGGAAGAGGAAGCAGAAATCTGAAAGGTGGAACACTTCTTCCAAAAGAGATTGAGTGGTTAAGTGGAGAAAAAGTAAAAATTAATGAAGAGGTTGAAATTTTCTGGCTTGTTAAAATAAATTTGTTGTTTTTTTTTTTCCTTTTTCCTCACTGACCAGTTAGGCATTTATAAAAGGAGAACAGTTAGTGGAAAAATGAAAGAAACTGTCCCTTCCATCAACTTCTGACTTGTACTGTCACTGAACTGTACTCTACAACTATGTGACTCTACGACCCCAGAGTAATGAGGCCGCTGCCCTCAAGAAGTCTAAAACCTAAAGAGTGATAATAGGGGAACCTACATAAACATAAACATAAACATAAACATAACATGATACTGAACCCAGTATCAAAGACCATCTATCTTTCAATTACGCCTAAATTAGCAAATTGTGATTCTATGACCTGTACTGTAATATTAACAGCATTTTAATTGAATCAAAGGATACTTCATTATTTACATTGTTTATACATCTTCATATTCTTTTTTAAAAAAATATTTTATTTATTTATTTAACAGACAGAGGTCACAAGTAGGCAGAGGGCAGACAGAGAGAGAGGAAGGGAAGCAGGCTCCCTGCTGAGCAGAAAGCTCTATCCCACCTGATTGATCCCAAGAGCCCTGGATCATGACCGGAGCCGGAGGCTGAGGCTTTAACCCACTGAGCCACCCAGGCGCCCCTATACATCTTCATATCCTTGATCCTGATTAAGAAAGAAGCAGATCCTATGGGTGGATTATAAACCTTTAATAATAACAGTCAAATAGACAGAAGTATCAGCACTGGAGCAGATTACTGTCTGCTTGTTGCTGGACGTTTTCCAGAAACAATACAAACTAATGTAAGGAAAACCTAAGCAGATGTCAGAGACACACGGACAAGTGGTTCTGAGGCCCTGACAAGAGCAAAGAATGACTTTAAGGGAGGAGGGGAACGGGACCGAGAGATGGTTCCTTTCTGGACCCGTCAGCTCAGTGACCCACTCCAGGCACCCAAAGTCCCCACCTGCGTCCCTACTCACAGCTGTGCTTCAGGGAGAGACAGGTAGGGGTGGCATGGGCTCCCACTCTGGATCTGGGGTTGGGTATCCGGGCCTCTCTGTCCTCAGCAGGGACTCCCTGGCTACTGGAAAACGCTTCCGTGGGCACTGAACATCGCGGGCTTTGTTCTTCCCTCAGCCCAGGACCCAGGCATTCCATAGCTCTCCTCCACCCCAAAAGGTGAGGCTGCGGGGTGAACAGAGTAGCTACCCAGTGGATGGACCATTCTGTCACCGTGAGACAGGCACCGGGAACATCCTTTTTAATGCAAATGAAGCCCTTCTTCAGAAAGCTAAGACCATTGTGCCAGTGAGAACAAACCAGAGGAAGCAGTTCAACATGCTCTTTCCCCCCTTTTGTGTTTATAGCTGCCCAGAAATGAACATCAATATTTAAATGTCTGAATTATCTCAAGCTTGTAAAAAACCAATTAGCTACTCCATGGGCCCAGCGTCTGGGGCCTCCGCGGGGCGTAGGACGGGGTTGTTTAGTTCTTGCGGTGACAGGCAGGGAGCTCCAGGAGAGGTCAGAGTGGCAAGGGTCACTGCTGGGTTAGTGGGGTCCCCTGGGACCAGCTGTCCTAAAGGGGCAGGTCAGGGTGGGGTCAGGAATCTACAGCGGCCCTTGTAAGGCTGTCGGGAAAGGTCCCGCAGGACTGTTGACAGCATGTGGAACTGGACGGGAATGGCTGTATCCCCAGAAACACATCACAGGTAGGTGCTTTTGTTCTAGGTATTTAAGGGCTGTCTCTGCCTCCAGGTAGAAACTTTTAGGCTTCGAAGACCTCAGTCGGCTATACTGACTGTGGGTCCTCTGCAGAAGTGAGTCCTCCTCTGGCACCAGAGCTTCCATGTTTGTGTCTGAAAGTAAGTCCCCACCTTCAGACTTAGCACAGCCTCTGCATGGACAACTTGCTTGGCAGGGAGGCAGATGGAATGGACCGTGGGGACCGAGGCTCGTGTGCATTAGACTTTCTTTCTTTCTTTTTTTTTTCTTTGCAGACATCATTGATTGCCTACCCAACATCTGGTCACCCATTTCTTCCTTAATCACAGAACGTTTATCCGTTCGTGGCACCAAAAGGTCCAGACTCACGTGGCATACATGATTTCCCAACCTCCATGACCACAGGGGATGGTGGTGAAAGAGGAGGAAGCAGGAGATTTTGGGACAATGGCTTCCAGGAAAGATGACTCCCCTCATCAAAGGGGACAGATGTGGGTGGCATGGCTCTTCCAGCTTTGAACTCAGACACGCTGTCTGGAGCCGCATGGGAATCAGCCCTGGGCCGATTACAGCACAGAGGTCAGAGGTCACTTGGATTCCATACTTGCATTTCCTCAGTGATTATTTATTGGAGCACCTGCTACATTTCAGGCTCGATGCACAAGACACTGACACACGTCGTGTCTGTGCTCCGCATTCATTACTCTACCCAGTGCTGCAACACCCACGGCTTGTTTGCAATAGATTTACTGCAATGAGTGCGTAAGGCTGTAAGATAAAATGGGGGAGGGCATTCACAGAAGATACGCGGCAATGACAGTTTCACTGGGAGACTGGAAAATGTGATTTGGACAATGGACAGAAGACAAGGAGGGACGTTGGGCAGCAGGAGGCATAGCCATTGCCATCCCTGGGAATGGTCAAGTCAAAACCAATCCTGGCCCACCTTCTCAGCCTCCCCTGAAAAAGTGATCCCATCTGCCCAGGGCTGCTGACTTCCACCTAAAATCTGAGCCAGTTTCTCAGGAGCAAGCATCAGATTCCACTGAGCTTTCTCACCTGCCTGCACATCGGCAAATTCAGAAATGAGTGGAAGTGGAAGCTGGATTCCATGCCCCCACTCTTGCCCTGCTGTTTGAAGATCATTAGTACGGGAATCAGAATCCCGCAGATGCCCCACTCACAGTGCCTGAGGGCAACTCCCAAAGAAGACCAGGATGCTCTAGGACCAAGGATTCACATTAGGTAGCCAAAAAAAAGCACACGGTGGTAAAAATAATTGACTCCGAGTATTACTGTTTCCAAAGTGGAAAATAGGGAAAAGAGCTTTCATACACCATTTTAAGGTTTTCAAAGTTCATCCGATCCTAACAAGACTGAGATGTGGGCAGAGCAGGGATTCTGTTTGAGCTTCAGAAAGATGAGATTCCTTTAGAGTATATGGGGTATTCCAGTTATTATGACTTTTATGTTAAAAGAAAGATATGTATAACCTTGAGTACGTGACAGTTTCAGCAGGGGAATGACTGGAGCATACACAGAGCACAAACAAGATCTTCTGTCAACAATGTTGATTTATATATACAAATGAACTAGTTTTCTGAAAAGCGAAGGTTATTCTATTTGGAAGTTAAGGTGATTACTTTTCCTAGGAGGCTCTTCTCAAATTTTATCTCCAATGCTTATCAAATTCTCAAATTCTTATCTTGTAGAGACAAAGCCACACGGCAGACCTAATCTTACACTTAATTGGTGTAGAACAAGGATGACAAAACATGACATATGTCTTGTTACTCTCCTATCACTTGACCTTGGCAGACAGAGCTAATTAATCATGGCATTCTTTCTCATAGACTCAGGGCATGGTCTCAGAATTCTTTCGATGTAGCACTGACAGCAGCCCCTACCAATAATCAGAGCTGGGCAACCTCAGAGGAGCAGGGTTCAAAGTGGTGTTGGAGTAGTCAGAGATTTCCTTTGTTTGCCCAGAATATTGATGCTCTGGGAAGAGCACACTTCTTCCTCCAGGAAAGTCTTCCAAGCGTATGGTTCAAATCCTGGGCTTTTACGCAGATTTGAAGCTTTTGGCTAAACTGCAGCTTGTGGTATCTTGGAATTCAAAGCCCATCTCCATCAAGACTGAAGTTGTAGAGGATGTGGTAGAAAAATGTCATGATAGCAGAGCGTGGGGCCACCTCTTAGGGTTCTCCACGTGGTGCTCTGCCCATATTAAAGACAGAGCAGCAGGAGAACAAAATGGTTTTGCTAAGTGAATCCCTTTCTGTCCTCAGCCATGGTGCTATAACTGAAGGTCTGGGATTCATGCACTGGCAAATTGTAAAAGTCTATTTCTCAGCCTAAGCTAACGAGGGAGACTGGTGAAAACTCAGGGGATTTGGGAAGTCTGATCTCCGAGGTCCCTCCTGGGCATTAGCTAAAGTTAGGGGAGAAAATGGTTTTACCTCCCTTCTCTACCCGTCCTTTCCAAGCACAAAGCAGAGGCAGAAATCTAATTCTTTAAACTTAGATCTAGGCAGATGAAGGCTAGGAAGAAAAAATGATGGTGATGTTTAGTTCAAATTTCAGGCTGGACCACAGTTCTGGCGCTGGTGACTGGGCAGATAGAATGTTGCCAGACCAATCTCAAATCTGGACACGGAAGCTGGTGATCGCTTAAACACTGAGGAAATCCTTACACCCCTAGGCGTGTACCAATTGTAGGCAAGCTGGATGCTTGGGTGTTCAAACGTCCCCAAACCTCTCTCCCTTCTCTTGGGGTTCCTGCTGATGAAAATGGAGGAGGGAAATCACCCAGCTGGCAGAACCTGTGCTACCAGATTGGCCAGTTAAAGAACTCGATATACTGCCAGGGAAATGATTCAACACATAGATGCCAATGAGGCCTACTAACGTCATCATGTATCTGATTATGCCTGACCAGCAGGGCATTCTGGGGGGGGGGTGGATGAAGGATGCTAGAAACACTCTCCTGCCAAGAGCCACACACATGCAATGCCCAAGGGCAATTCCCAAAGGAAATTGGAGCACTCTGGACAAGGATCAATAGCATTCTTCAATGCCAGGTAGCATTTGCCCCTGCACGTGCCTTTTCTATCTCCTATTTCTGTGTGGAAAGTTTTGATTAGCATTAGGTTCATTTTCTGCCACCATCAAATATTAATATCAGAAAAGTCACATTTATACTTACTAAATAGGAACAGACATCACCTTGTGATACTGGGCATTCAGCTATTTGCCCTGAGGTGGGCTGAATACATCTGTGTTTATATGGGAGATCACTGCATTTATAAACTACTGGCTTTGTTGATGATCTATCTCCACAAAAAAAAAAAAAAAAATCTGTTAACGTGCAACCACAAAATTCAGTGGCTTAAAACAACAATCATCTTACTTAGCTCATGGGTTTGTGGGTTGGTTGGGCAGTTTTTCAGTCTTGGCGAGGCTCGATTGATCTTGGCTGCGCACACTCATGTGTCTGCGACTCAAGCTGGTAGGCTGGCTAGGGGATGTCCGGTCTAAAATGTCCTCACCTACAGTGATCTGGCTCTGCCTCCAAAGTCCATCATCTTCCATCAGACCAGCCTGGCCTGGCTCTAATGTTGGTGGAAAGAACAGAAGCACACAGGGCCTTTTCAAGCCTCGGGTGAGAACTAACCTACTGTCACTCCTGCCCACTTTATTGGCCACAGCAAGCCGTAGGCCAGCCTAGGCTGAGAGGATGGGGGGGAATCCACCTGTTGATGAAAGTTGCTGCACAGTTACATTGCAAAGAGTGTGGGTAGAGGGCAAAGTGGGGAACTGGAGCCATTTCTGCAATCAGTCAACCACAGAGGCTGTGCGGGGAATTATTTAAATACAAAGAAGAAGGTATATGAGAGAGCTAGGTGCCCAAGAGATGGACAGTGGTAGTGATTTATCTTTAAGATCTGCCCAGCTAGCACTCTTATTCTTTTCCAAGTAGTAGTCACTTCCTGTCTTCTAAGAAATGCTTCTTTTAACCACAGGACTTACTTCAGAGAATGCTGACATCTTCCTATTGACTCTGCTTCCTTGGCCATAGTGATTAGGCAGAGGTGGGCACCTGATCCAACCTAGGTTAATCAGAATACTCCCTATCTCGCCTTTGTGCTTGGCTTGGTTGCAAACAAGACTTAATTTGGGCTATTCAAAATGCTTCCAAGGGTGGGAGAGCTGAGCACCTGTGAATCTAGGAATCTGTGACATCGTCGATGGGAACACGGACAAAGCAAGCCTATGGTAAAGCAACCGACATTCAGGGAGAAGAAGCACAGAAGAAAGAAGGAGAATGAAGTGTTGGGGGCATTCCAGTTGCTAATACAGTTATCCCTGAACGCTGTCATACTCATCCTATGAGTCGGTTTTAGAAGGCAAGTCTTCCTTTTTCAAAAAAAAATAAATCAAGTTGGAAGCTCGTCTATTAAAACGAAAGTAGTCTACTTTAGACTACTCTAGAAATAGTTCTCCTGTCCCCAAACATCCTCTCATCCCCTCATGACTAAGACCTAGACAGACAGAGCTGCCATTTTCTTTGGTAGCAGTTCATTCTTGGGGTGATGAAAGTGTATGAACTGGAATGAGCCATGTACTCTCTGACACCTCCATAGGTGGCCTGGGAAATTTACCTCGAAAACCTGTTTTTGCATTTCAATACTCAGCTCAATGTCATCCACATTTTTGAAAAGATTTTATTTATTTATTTACTTATTTATTTATTTGAGAGTGGGGGCGTGGGGTGAGTGTGAGCATAGGGGGAGGAGCAGAGAGAGAGAGAGAGAGAGAGAATCCCAAGCAGGCTCCACGCTCAGTGTGGTGCCTGACTTGGGGCACAATCCCACAACCCCAAGAACATGACCTGAGCCAAAACCAGGAGTCAGATGCCTAACCAACTGAGCCACCCAGGTCCCCCCAGTGTCACCCACATTTTAAAGCCACTTTTCTTCTTCTTTTTCTGCCACTCCAAATTAGGGATGTTTTCCATTTGTGCTCCCCCAATATTTCAGATATATTTCTAGGATACCATTCATATATCATATTCTATGCTTACAGTTCTATATGCATCTCCCCAGTTAATTATGATTACTTTCTTTAGGCTAAATGTTATTTAGAAATTTTATTTACCTTTGCATTTTTATATTGCTTTTAATAAAAATGCAAGTCTTCTAAAGGTTAGTCTATTAAAACTTTAAGCCATTAATATCTTAGCTTGAATTCATTGATAAACATTATTTAAGAACATACTCATTCAACCATCAGTTCTAAATCTTGGCTACACATTAGAATCACCTAGGGAGCTTTTTAAACATATTGATGCTTGAGCCTCACCCCAGACCAATTAAATCAGAATTTCTGGGATAGGGGCCCAGGCATCAATATTTTTAATAGATTTCCAAGTGGTTTTAATATGAAGCCAGGATTAAGAACTACTGCCCTATATGTGGTTTCTATCTGTTACAAAAAGCTAAAGCCAAAGGAAAGATTCCATCTAGTTGGAAAGAAGCCTTCCTGAAAGTGATGACTTTTGAATTAAATCTTAATGGCTGGGTAGAATTTCAGTAGGGAAACATAAGGGAAGAAAATGGAATGTGCAAAGATGGAGAGTACCAGCTAATGGTACAGGTAATGGTACATGGTACATCCAGCTTATCAGCTGTATAGGGATATAATGAGAGACAGCATTCATTGAATATTTACTCTTGTGCCAAACATTTTATACACCATTTTCAATTAATCCTCATCACTATCTTCTGAGGAAGAATTACTTTGTGGATGAGAAGACGGAGGCATAGACAATTTAAACCGTTGCTTAAGGCCATACCAGTAGCTGGTGGTGGATCTGGGACTCAAGCCTAGGTCTGCATTGGTTTCCAAGCCAATGCTTGGAAGCCTACTTCAGCTCTGGGATCTGTTGGTTGCACCTGCCGGCAGCCACCATTGCTCCCTGCCTCTGTTTTCTGCAGCTGAACATAGTAAAGCACTCACACACAGGTTCCAAATCATCAGATTTCTTGAGTGAATATTAACAGGGTTAGAGCATTTGGTAGTGATCGGCGTGTCCCCTGCCAGGTGAGGCTTAACATGGCCGCTCTCCAGAGTAAGCCCTGGTGGCCCAACCAAATGGCTAATTGTCTGCCTGCAGCCAGGCAGAACCGATGGTCTGGGGGAAACTAGCCTCGCCCTTGAGCTACAGCGTCACTGTGTCTCCTTTTGATGACTCCGATTTCCCAGAATGATGTCTCTGAAATATTTGTTTTACGTCTCCAGTTGTCCATATTTATTTCACTTGGGATTTTAAAACTGGCCACAGGACACTGCTCCCAGATGGCACACTGTCCTCTCCCAAGCAGGCTATGGTCCCCTGACCGCTTCCCATTGAGTCCTATTTGTTCTTTCCCACAACTGCCCTCATGCTGGTAAGCCACATGGGTGAGCCAGCCAAAGGTAAGGCAGAGACTGGATTGTGCCTGTTGGGCTAAGCACTGAAGACTCATTGTTAAATGTCCTTTAATGGGAGAGCGCTAGATCAAAAGGGAGATCAATAGCGAGATTCTTCTAGAACAAGAATATGAGAATAAATGTAGATAAGAGTTACATTATTTAGAAATCTCTTGTTGCATGTGACAGGAAACCTGATTTAAACTCATTTAAGCAAAAAATAAGGATAAATTAACTAATATCACTGGAAGTTCAATACTCATATTTTTAGGCACAGTTTGATCCAGAGGCTCAAACAACATTAGCAAGGATTAGTTTCTTGGCTTTTTCTGCATTACATTCATAGAATCCATAAAGATGCCCTATAACTCTAGCATTATATCATTGTTAGTGCTAGTCATCCAAACAGAGAAGACTTTTCTTTCTTTCTTTCTTTCTGTGTGTGTGTGTGTGTGTGTGTGTACCTTCTCAAGACTCTGCATCAGCTTGGGTTTATGCCTATCTCTAAACCAATCCATGCACCCAGAAGGATGGAATTCTTATGCTAGGGCAGGCCTGGTTCATGAGCCTATGTCTGAGCAAATCAATATAGCTCAGAAAATTGAGTGCTGGGTCACACGATCCATCTCAAACCACATGACCAAACCACATGGGGATGGAATAGCTTCTCAAAGGAAATCTGAAGTATTGTAATCTGAAGAAAAAGGGAACGGATACCAGAGAGGCAAAAACAACAAATGGCCATGACAGGAAACTATTTCAGAAATCCAGGTCTGGCCCAGATAAGGTCTTCTTTAGCTGTGGCAAAGACATGAGCTACTACAGGAGCATCTTCATAAGCCCACAATTCCGACATCCGCTCTAGCACTCACTGGCACACAGCCACCAGGCAAATCAGATCAGTCCGGAGCCAATGACTTCCTTCTCATCTCTTCTGCTATATATGGTTGAAGCTTTAGGAAATATCCAGCAACTTCTTATCCTTCCATGCTAATGGATATCATGGATAATTGAATCCCACTGTTAACCTCAATATGTCATCTTCCATAACTATTTTAATTTCATCACCAATCTTTTTGTCAAAGCTGTTAACAAGTCATTAAATTAACTTACTGAAGGGTTCCATTTTTACATATTTTTCAGGACTACCACCCGATAAATAGAAAAATGAGCCAAGCAGTACAGAAATGGAGAAGTATCAAGTCTCAACAATCTATAATTATCAGTTTATCCCTTGACATTCCAAGGCAAAGTGAGAATTATTGTTTATTTCTTTATAATGTTTTCATGTTTTGAGCATTGAAGCTGTGGAGTAAAATGGATAACCCTTGGATAACCCTCAGCTATCCATATGTGGTTATCTGTATTTGGTTTGGTCGATCAGAATGTTTTACAAAAGCAGCTTAACATGTTAGTAAAGCTGTTCACATGACAGATGCAATGTGGCTGTATGCACATTTCACAATTTCATCACATTTCTCAGCATTTCATTGAACAAAGCTGATACAGGATAAGTTGGAAGGCCTATGGCAAACCCCTCCTATTACAACTCGGTACCTAGGAATTTCATACAGATTCAACAAAATGATTGAACTGCGCTTCCAAGTGTTCACAGGGATCATTTAGGTACAGGAAGGATAAAACATCCCAGTTTAGATGGAAAGGGGCAGAAGAAAACATTCGTGAATGGCAGGAACCGGCATGTAGACAGATATCAATGTAGAACCTTCCTCAACTGACTTTTCCCCTCTCCCTGCCCCTATCCCCGCCCTGCTTACCCTACCTCTGATGTCTATTCTTTTTGTTCTTTGTCCATCTTTAGCAGTCTTGTGTTTTACATGATTAGCTTTCAAGCAAAAATTTTAAAGAACACCAATCATCTTTTCCAGTATTTAAAAAAAAAAAGTGTATAATGCAATGATTCCAAAGAGAGAGACAACAGGATGTTTAAGATTTGGGGTTCTGTAATCTGGCTGTCTTTAAAAGCCCAGTCACTTATTTCTGCTGATGTAACCGGAAGAAGTTCATGATCTTCCTTTAGCCTCAATTCTTCACCCATATAGTGTTAAAATAGAGACGATAATAGCACCTACCTCATAGGTGCTTGGGCACATAGTAAGCATTCAATAAGTGATAGCTATCATCATCATCATCATCATCACCATCACCATCATCACCATCACCACTCATTTACACTTCCAGCAAAAAAAAAAAAAAAGGTATTGTTCTAGGGGGAAATTTGGAAGTCAAGAGAGGCTCAATGAGGGAATAATGGTGATTTATTACTTTTATATCATACATATGTTCTCTGTATAATACATATAAAAGCTGAGTAGGAGAGATTTTTAAACAAAGGTCTGACTGAGATTTTTCTTGTTTTAAGATCCATTAGCTCTTGCTATTAATGCAAAGGAGAGCACAGGATGTCTGGGAACATTTTATTTTCGCCAAGCAAACACAGCATGGGCACTCTTGCACATAAGGAGAAATAAACATGTTTATGCAATGCTCCAGGTTTTCAGAAACGCCTTTGGCCATATTTTTCTTCATTAGCATTCGCCCGAAGCACTTAGCATAAGCCCTCACGTGCCCCCTTGTGTAAATGCACAGATCCTGTTTTTGAACTGTTGTCTGAGCCCCCCCCCCCCACATTCTGCTTCTCCTCCCCCGGTCCCACCATATGCTCCCTCCGTATCCCCGGCCCACGCTTCTCTCGCCCCACTCTGGGCCTGAGAGGCTGAGGTGCACCAACTAGCTCCCTTGGCCTTTGGCTTTGGTTGGGGTGGCACCCCCAGGAGCGAAAAGGGCAGGAGGGATGTGAGGTGGGGATGTCCATTTCTGGGGCTTCCCTTGACAGAATGCTGCGGGTCCACATTAGTTGTCTCTCTCCTGCAGTAGCCACTTCCAATTGGCTGCCCAACCTAGGTCCCTGGGACTACTTGATCCTTGTTTCCTCTGGCCGAGGGTGACAACAGCTCGCTCTCTGCTATGCCCCCAGGGACTGCCATAAACCCTGCCTTCACCTTTGTAAATAGTCGATTAAACTCTCCTCACCGTTCACTTTGGGCGTGCCATCTGTTTTCTGCCAAGTTTCTAAGGGAAAGATAGTTTCCCTCCGTATAACAGATTATACACTACATTGACAGAAAGTTCCAATCAAGCAACATTTCTCCCACGCCATCATGTTAAAAAAAATTAACAAAGCAAATATGGTATATTTCTAGCTCCCATTGACATAACTACTACTGTTTCCACAGACCCATCAGCATGAACCACCTTAATATATTTATTTTAAATCACATAATGTCTACCGAGAGTGGAAGTACAATATTAACAGGAGCCAAAAGAAAGAAAAATGCACTCATGATTTTATCACCCCACCCGCTGAATTGGTTTCATTTTCTCATTGTCTACTTATAGCAGAGACAGACTTTCTTTTATTCTTATTTCACATAAAATTATATCATGGATTTCTCTCAAATTCTTACAAAGTCAAATTTTAAAAAAATGATTTTCCCATTGAGAGCATGTGGTGCGCCTTCTTTGACATTTTTCCTCTCACTAGCGTGAAGGTTGCAAATTATTTTTATTTAGGGATTGCTATGAGATTTTATTATAGAACCAAATATGTTACTTTGGAAACAGGTTCAAAGAATTCATTATTGGACTCAGATCTCATAATTGGAAACAAATTCACACATATCAAATTCCTTAATTAGCACATGCCAAACTTTCATTGTTTGAAGTAACTTCAGTAATATTAAGTTTTTATGCTCCTGTAAGCTCATCTCCTTATAAGCTTTCTACCTGATCTCATATGCCTTTACATTTTGTTGAAAAAAATCTGTTGTAGAACTGTTAGAGTGGGAGAAATGATTTCTTGAAAAATAGGCCAGGGAAATTCAAATTTGAGTTAGGAGGAAACAAAAGAAAGAAAAACATTCTTTTCTGGAGAGAAAAAAGTTTCTCCATCTTTAATCTAGAGCAGATAGGGAACGATCTGGTCAGATTAATCCCTTCTGCTGGGTTGAATCACAAACTCTCTGGCAGTGTCTTTATTGAAGAACTCAATTCTGTGTTCAAAATTCTAAACAGGGAAGAGCCTGCACGATGATACAGAGTCCCCAGACTGACACCCATTCATTTTTCCAGTTAGTCAACACGTCCCTAAATTCATCAGGTAATACTGAAAAATTCTGAAATCACCCCTAAGCTGTCCGACAGGAACTCTGGAGCACTTTCCCGCCATATATGTCATAAAAAAAAACTCATTTGTAGTAACATAGCCTTAACTACAGATTTGCTATGTCTTAACACAATCATTGTAAGTGTCACTCTTCACTTCTTAGATTCTGTATTGTCTAGATCCTTGTTACTCAAACATTGGTCTGATTATCACCTGGCAACTCAAAGACATGTGGGTATCAGGTCCTACACTGACATTCAGAATCAAAAGCTACACTTTACCAAGATTCCCAGGTGTACATTAAAGTTTAAGAAGCACCGACTGTACTCACATTAGTCTAATAAGTGAATAAATATGTTTCTTACATATTTTCAGATGTTTGACTCAGAGATGCATAAAGGGATGTTAGAAATGATCCAGCCCTGCATTTCCCCCTGTGTATTCCGTGGAACACTCATTTCCTAGAATGTCAATAGGGGTTACACTGAAAAAAATTTAGGAAAATACTGCTGGTTAAATAATGCAAATAATTTTCTTTACCACAGGATTTCTCAGAGTCTTTAATAAACTTATGTGCATTGTGACTCTCCAGGGAAGGAGGGGGGATAAGATTTAAACAGTGAGCGTATTGCAAACATACTTGAATACAGAACATTATTTTCAACAGACACAGCACTAGTGTACCCTGTTACATTTTGAAAATATTTATCTAATTCAATTCCCTCATTTAACAGACTCATATCCTTTATTTTCATCACCTTATTTGGCAAAGATAAGGTAGCTGACTCTAATTTCTTATTGATTTTTCAATGGAGATGTGACTTCTGCTATGTCAGTTAAGGATGGAGATATATATATATAAAGATATATATATATATATATATATAAAGAGAGAGAGAGAGAGAGAGAGACACCTAAAGGTAGTGACTCACTCACCTAAGAGTCCAGGGTTTTTGTGGGGTGGGAAGGGTGGGCAGCTATCAACAACTATGGCTATGTGCGATCTGACCTGACTCACGAGCTTATGACTTAGGCAGCCCACCGTAGGTTCATGAAAGCTGGCAGAAGACACAGTTTCTGGGTCAAGCACATATGACTTGATTACTCCTGTCACCAAAAGCAGCATGAGCTTCATGCTTGTGTCATTCTCCACATCCTCCAAGTCCCACAGGAGGACAGAGCTTGTCCAGTGTGAACTCGGCACATAGGGTGAGTATGAGTCGTCCCTAAGGATCCCTGAACTTAGGGAACCTGGACCTTGTAGAGTGAGCTGTAAGCAAAACTGCCCTTTGTTACCCTGAGGAAGATGTTATCTTTATTACACTGGACAAAAAAGAAACCTGCCCTTTGCTTCTCAAGAAGACACTATCTCTGTCTTCCAAGGCTATGTTCACTGTACCAGCATCCTTGACAAGAGTCTGAAAGAAAGAGAGCCAGTGCCTCTGTTTACAGGACATTCAGAAACAGGAGAGACCCAAGGAGAAGTGCCCAACATTTCTGGGGCGAGGGAGGGAGTAGGCATTGTACTGCACAAAGGTATTCAGAGATCCAGACTGGCGATGACTCAGCTATGTTCAGTGTGTGGCCTCTAAGATTACTGGAGGGGATGGTGTGTCACC
Organism: Neogale vison; assembly: GCF_020171115.1. Lineage (NCBI taxonomy): Eukaryota > Metazoa > Chordata > Mammalia > Carnivora > Mustelidae > Neogale > Neogale vison. The sequence continues at coordinate 82,355,724 of NC_058099.1, forward strand.
ATCCCAGACAGCTGGAAGGAGAAGGGTTTGGAGGAGAGAGCATGGAAGGTCTCACACAGCAAGCTTGAAGGTGGTGCACACCACTTCCTAATGTTTCATCCTTAGGACTTGGACACATGGTCACATCTTATTGCAGCAGAAGCTGAGATACGTAGCCTAACTCTGTGCCCAGGCAGAAGGGGAAAGCAGGTTTTGGAGGACACCCAGACGTCTATTCCACATTGTCAATTTTGACAGTGATTTAGCTACACATTTTTCTGTTTTTATCTCAAGTAAAAATGAGCAAGTCTACCCACAGGCCTTTGTGTTTCCAGCATAATAGAATTTTAGAATCGGAAGGACTTTTAGAATCACTGGTTCCAGCACCCCTCCCTCTTCATTTTAGGGATGAAGAAACTAAAATTCAGAAGCTACATGGCTCAGCTATGTGACTTACTAAATATAGTTAGTTAGCTGAGCTAAGATTTTCAGATCTCTGTTCCACTGTCCCTTTGCTTCATACCAAACTTGCAAGCTCGTATCACTGTTTTGTGTTTTAAATTATCATTCTCCAATTACCTATTTTTTGTATTGAGAACTTTGTTCATTGGTATTTCTAAAATTGCTGAATTTCTACATGAACTATTCATTCATTTATTCATTCAAGATATATTTATTGAGCTCTACTCTGGACAGACATCATTCTAGATACTGGGAATACAGTTGTGATGGCCCAGGCAGGGTCTTATTCTCACAGACCTACTACTGAGGTGATACTCCATGATTTAGAATATGGGTGACTTTTCAGTATGAGAGATTATGGCCAGTTTATGACATAAGCTCTTAATGTGTGGATTCCAAACAATGTACACTTCTTTTTGCCAGTTTAAATCAGAAAGAACAGATTTTACAGCTTTTAAGTTTCTTTACAATTAGTTTATAGCAAGATTTCCTTTTGCATTTTATATAACAACTAATCTTTTTAAAAAAGCTTATGCATTACTCCTATAACAAGTTATTATTACTTTGTTGTTGGCTTTGGGTTAACGGTTTTTATTACGTTAAAGACAGAGCTTTATTTCAAGTCTCAAAACAGATTGGAACCTTTTTAAGAGAAATTTCATTCACATGTTTTGATTTATCAAAGCATTTTATGTTTACTTAAAAAAATTTCTTTCTGTTCCCTAGAGAAGTCCATAATGTACTCAGTGCAAATTGAACATCAGAAATATAATGTAGGCAAATGACAGAATAACATTCAAGAGAAAGTGCTGAAGCTTTACTCTTTAAAAGAAAAATCTATGTTTCTATGTTACATCATGTGTATGCATTATGGAAATATCTGAAAGATAAACAGCACCCCATGCACACAACTATTGTTTATGAACAAGTGTATATAATGCAGTTTACTGCAAAAGGGTTCAACTTAAAGTAATAGTGCATGAAATAAGCATAATGTAGCATGTTGCAAAGAGGTCTAGATTGTGAGCCTCAAGAATCAGGATCTGATCATGATGGTGCTTCAAAAAAACCCGAAATGATATAAATTCATGGTCGATAAAGCTTTTTTTTTTTTCCCCATTTACCAATAGCTAACATTTATTGAGCCCTTACCACGTGCCAGATGTGGTGATTTCATTTAATTCTCATAACACCTCTATGAGGTAAGTGTTTTTTTCCTTCTCAACACCCTACTTCGCAGCCTCACTGGGGGATTATAAGGTCAGATTGACCTGACCAACTGATCGGCTGGATGCCTTTCATCCCAGGCTGGGGCTCTAGGGTAATCGTCTGCTCCTTCCGCCACATGGTTCCCTTGTTCTGGGAGTTGATCCAGTATTGATTACTTAGTGGGATGGGGGACACCACCTAGATACACAACCATATTATTTTTCAATTTCCGTAACCTACCAGGGCCAATGGGACAATTAAATAGGGCCACCATTCCTCCAAAGTTCTCAGGCATTCATGCTTAGAGTTATATATTTTACAGAACTCACAAGATCCCCTTCTTACTTTGTTGCTCCTTTTGATTTCACCCAGATGCTGGCCCAGAGGCAGTACCTACCCCCACCCACCCTGGAGCTCCCCAGGGCTGCTTCCCTCCATGCTTGAGCCAGAACCACATATCTGCCACCTCCTCCTAAAATCTCATTTTAAAACAGAGGATGGGTTTTGGTTCTTGGCCAAATTACTCGACACCAGATCCTGTCTTCCTGAGAATGGACTCCAGTTCTATTTTATTTTAAATTTTTTTGTGTTGTGTTTACTTCTAAGTATGTACCAACTGTCTGTTTTATGTATCAAAACTGTATAAAGATTATGGGATTTACTTCCCATTATATCTTTACTTTGTTTCTTGTTTTTCTCCTGTCCTCATAATGTTTTTAAATGCCAGCTTGATTTCCTTCACTTGTATCCATTTATTTCTCAGTTACCACTGGACCACCTCTTATATTGTAAATCTGTTCCCTTGGTAAATACGATCATATGACATTGATTCTAAGATGCATTTCTTTTTTCACATTTTAACATTTTGAAGTCAGCATGCCTCTCATGATGGTTAGCATCTTACAATTAATTGCGGCACTTTAAAAATTTCTTAGTGGAACATTAAATAATGGTGCATTTTAAATAATCTAAGGCTTCTTATATTTGATACAGTGAAACTAATGCAATCATAACAAACAACGATTCTGCAGTTTAAAGGGTCCAGTTGACTCGCCCAAGTTCATGCACTGTGTCAGGTAAAGCTGAGCAGGACTCATCCCTCAGTGAGCTGACCTTGAGCCATTGCTTCATACTCTGTACTATGGGGGTATATGAGGTTCAGAGAGGTGAGTGACTTGCCCAAGGGCACCTTGCTGCCATGGCATAGAATCACAATTTCATTCAGAGCTCTTTCTTTCCAATATAACACACTACTTCATCCTCTGACCTTGAAGTTCACTTAAAGTTTCTAGTCTTCTTTTACAACATCTTAAATTCACAAAAGTGGCCTTGAAAAACCTCTAAGCTCCCTGCTACCTCTAATACTCTGATTTGAAATACAGCCAATTCTATTTTTCAAATGTTTAAAAAAATATCATCTAGTGCAGGTCACACGAGCTTGTGACACAAAATGTAAAAAGAAGCAAAGGAAACATAAGAAGTCATTTTTCCCTTCCATGCCCCAGCCACTCAGTTCTATTCCTTAGGGGTAAACACCATTACACTCTCTCACTCATCTTCCAGAGACAGTCCATGCATGTAAAGCAAATGTATATACCATTTGCTCATTATCAACCATGAGTTCTCACCAATGTCTCTAATCCTAACCCCACAAAACAGGGTTCATTCTATTTTTTTCTTTTTCCAAATTTTGACTATTTGGAATATATATTATATAATATATTTGCATATATTATATATATAAAATATGTTTCCCTATTTGACCAATTACTTTATGAATAAACAGTGTCTTGGGTGATGTCTCTACTTTAGTGATGTCCTTGTCATCTTGCTTAGCTTTGACGCTCTACGTTAACCTGCTGCTCCTTCCCCATATGGAAATCCTTCTCATTGAGACTGAATTCTGACACCCCACACAGATAGTATTGGTAGATAAAATAAATATAGGGCATCCAGTTAAATTTGAATTTCAAATTAATATACTTTTTTTAGTATAAAATATTGCATGGGATATACTTACACTAAAAGACAACCATTCAGTGTTTCACTGAAATTCAAACCTAACTAGGCTTCCCGTATTTTTATTTGCAAAATGTGGCAACCTCCCATGTTGGAACACCCAGCACCACCATCCGCCAGTGCACAGTCCTCCTCACTTCACTGGAGTTGTGACACCCCTCCCTGAGCTGTCCCCTCCTTCACGACCTGATAGCTCTGAGGCTGAACTATTGGGAAAGGAAGGGAAGAGAAAGAAAGGCAAGAGGAAGAGGGGTGGGGAAGGAAAGAGGGAAGAGAAAAAGAGAAAAAAGAGAAGAAAAGGAAAAAATATATTAGACTCTGAAAATTCACATTTACGAAAATAATTTTTTCACTTTCTTAAACTATGCACAGTCTAATGATTTAAAAAGCAAAACCAACATTGACAAAAATGCTACCCAGAGTCAAGGAATACTAAGCTGGATTAATCCTAAATCAACTAATACTAAGTTAATGAGGTGAACAAGAACTATACCAATGAGGTAAATTTGGAAGTTCAGGAGGATTAACATGCTCTACTTTGTGCAAACTCAGGTGGGAAAAATTTATTGTTGGTGCTTACTACCTCTATTCGGTGGGGGACTGACCTTATGTAGAAAAAAAATCTCAGGGCAATTAGCCTTCTTTTGATTATTGTAGTAAAGGAACATATTCATTGTAAATAACACAGAAAGAAAGAATTAATAAAATTCCTCAAGCCAAGCTTGCTGCTTTATCAGTTGAATATTACCTTTGAAAACAGCAACAAGGAAATATGAGGTTAAAATGTTTCCTTTGGTCAAAAAACGGCCCCAAAGAGGTAATTACATATTACCTGTAGATAAAATAATTAATTCCAAAGCACAGGTATATGGAACATGAATGGTTTCCTTGGGTGCTTCTTTTTTCTTTCTTTCTAGCTCCAAGTGGACAACCAGCAAGTAAAGACAAAGATCCAACGTCAGAAACAGGATTTGATAGGACATACACAGCATGTGGAAATATTTTTAGAAAGAAGAAACGGGGAAGACTTGCCTGCAGAGAGCACAGTGGGCAATTCCATATAAAACCACATGGTTGTGGTTGTGCTAAGGGTTAACAATGCAAGCACAAGGGGAGGCTGGAACTTACTGGAAAAGGCATCAAAGGCAAGATGTATGTGGGCAGATTGCAGACTTCCAGGCACCATGTTATATGCGGAGCAGATGGATGTTCATTTCATACCTCTCTGAAAGAAAATGTTCCAGGAGCAACTAACTGCACAGGCAATAGTTTGATATCACCTCTTGGGACAGAGTGAGGAACCACAGCCGAAGGAGTTAAAACAGCTTTTGGAGAAAAGGAAGTGCTCAGATGTACAATATGTTCGTTTACACACCACCCTCACACTTAAGAGCTGTGGGCCATTGGGACCCTGATGCGAAGGAAAAAGCTGGGAGCTCCATCTGTCCTAGCTAAGGTCTCAAGACAGCTGTCGGGGAAAGGGAGGTGAGGTTGGAAACACATGGCTTTTGAGCCAAGCACAACCTGGCCCCAAGGTTTTGTGTTTGCTTGCCAGTTGACTTAGGGTAGGGGACAGGTTACAAAGTCCTCCAGGAGTGGTTTCTTCTGTTGCAACAGTGTCAAGAGTGCCTCGCCAGGTTATTGAGAGGAACAGAAGAAACGAAACAGGACAAGTGGTTCTTCAAGTATGGCCCCTGAACCAACAGCATCAGCCTCACATGGGGTCTTGGTAGAATGGCAAATTACTGGCCCCACGGCCACCCTGTAGAATCAGAATCACTGATTCTATGGTTTAATGAGTCCTTTCTGTGATTATAATGGCTTGAGAACCACTAAGTAGAAAAAGCTTCCAGCACAGTATCTGCGGGCAAAAGAGGTAACAACCTTTATAAGCGTGCTCCTTTTTCCTCGGCTGCCTACACCTACTTCTCCAACTCCCTCTCTGTGTTCATTATTAGAAGAAATTCATGTTGCCATCTGTCTGCTCTGTTATTAGGAAAGGAGGGCGGGGAGCAGAACATGGGGAGATGTTGGGCTGCTACAATCGGACTCACCCCTCGGGGACCCTGATATTCACCTCCTGAGGCTTGGTAAGGCTCCAGGACTCCCGTTAAATGCCACCCCGTCTGGGTCCACACACCAACCAACCAGCTCCCGTGAAACTCCAGAGGAGAGGAGAAAGCAGTTTGCTGGGAGACATGTTCTCATCATTCAGAGAGACCCCATTTGGATTTGAGATGCTACCCCCATTTCCAATCTATCCTTGTCACTGTGGCTAGATCATCTTTCTAAATAAAAGCTATCTTGATCATGTCACTCCTCTAGTAAAATGCTCTGTAGCCTTTGTAAGATTGTGCCCTTAAGATGAGGCCAAACTCTTCCGTGTACATGTAAGGCCCTCCTCAATCTGGCCCTAAAGGACCTCCTCAGCCTCTCGAATCTCTCGCTTCCTGTCCTCTCTCCTCTCTGCCCCTCCATCCCGTTTCCTCCTCAACAAGAACAGGCCCATGCACCCATGCTGGACATGGCCCAGTGGGAAACCCAGTGGTGAGCCGAGGCTTCCTGTTGGGTATCACCCTCGTGCTGATCACGAGGAGCAGAAAATATTCCAGGCTAGAGGAACAGATGTGAAGCTGCATAGGGAACTGCATGGCATCCTGGGGATTATTTCCAAAGTGTAGTTTAGGAGGAAAGGTGTGGAGACAGGTGAGGCTGGAAAAGCAGGCTCAGGGCAGGTCTTTAACGATGCATTAAGATGCCCCACAGAAATCTACAGGCACACTCATATGCAAATTTCAACTCAAGGCCAACCACTACTAGATTAGATTATTTTTATTTAGGTCTTGGATAAAGATGGCATTGTTATTTCCTAAAAGGGCTGAAGAAACCGAGGCTCAGAGATGGTAAATCATTAACCCACTGAACACTCACAGTACGAAATACTGCGGCTATGCATCGCAAGCTGCCAGGCTCCCAACCAGGCACAGTTCTGCACCCGGGGCTTTGCCTGGCCCTTTCAAAACCAGAGACTGACTTCACATTGGGACAAATCTCTAGCTCTAACTCCAAAGCTTTTCATGGAGGTCCTCAATTTAGAGGAATGACTTTTTTTTTTTTTTAAAGATTTTATTTATTTATTTGAGAGAGAGAGAGACAGTGACAGAGATAGTGAGAGAGAGCACAAGAAAGGACGAGAGGGAGAAGAAGGCTTCCCACCGAGTAAGGAGCCCCATATGGGGCTAGATCCCAGGTCCCTGGGATCATGACCCCAGCCAAAGACAGATGCCTAACCAACTGAGCCACCCAAGTGCCCCTAGAGAATGACTTTTTGACCTTAAGAGATTTATTTCCTTGTAATTGGAGTCTTAATTGTTATTATTTATTCCTTAACAAAGCTGGCTAGGAATATCCTGGGTTTTGCACTATTATTTATTTTGGGGGAATCTCCTTGATAAATTCTTGATAGAGACCCTCTTCTGTCGGCACAGCTAGTATTAATACCCATAAAAGGAAATTTATGCAATTTGTCAATTCTGTAAGTATAAATTTTCTAGAGTAGGAGTCTTTAGTGGCTTCCACTTATAATTGAAAAATCTTTATGAATACATTTACTTTTGAGTTCTTTCTGGGAAATATATGGAAAAAACAATCTTGAAAATAATATTTCATTCTTGTAGAGATGGGCTATTGTTCTCCATCTTTCAGGAGATGGTTGACCTCCAAGGAAGTGCAAGGAAACCTTAAGCTGGGTGAAAAGACAGAGAAATCAGTGCGTCAAACTGCCAACTGGGCTTAACTGAAATTACCATAACATAGACAGTATTAATAGATATAAAATTAATAGCAACACTTAAAATCACTGCTAAGTGATTTTAGTAAAATATCTAAACCTTTTAAATGGTTTCTTTTCCACGTTGAAAACATTTTTACACACACCTTAAGAGAAAAAATGTTTTAATTTTTTTCTGCTTCCATTTAAGATTTGTCAATATTAAGAAATAGTTTACATGGGGAAAAACTTTAAATTAATTAACCCCAGCTTGCTAAATCCCTCAAATGTTTATATCCTTTGAAGGCAAAGATTATTGTTGTTTTCTAGGACTAATACAGAGCTTACTCTGTAGGAACAAACTGAAAAATATTTGTCCAACCAATAAATGAAAATATGACTAAACCAGGTCAGGGGCACCTGGGTGTCTCAGTTGGTAAAGGGAACTACCCTTGATTTTGGCTCAGGTCATGATCTCAGGGTCATGAGATTAACGCCACGTTGCTCTGAGCTGGACACAGAGCCTTTTAAAGATTCTCCCTCTCCTCTCTCTCTCTGTCCCTCCCAGCCCCTCACATGCCCACACTTCCTCATTCTATAAAAACCAAACCAAACCAAAACCAGATCGATCAGCCTCAAATAGTTTTAGTAAATATGTTGTCATCGAGCGCTGCATACTATATATCTCGGAACATGTATCTTGTACTGATTTAAAATCAGTGAAAATAATTTCTACTTCTAGATATTTATTTTACAGAAAAAGCGGCACACATAAAAAATACTAAGTACAGAAATACTGCAGAATAGAGTGTAACAGCATACGGTGCAAAGCTATCTAAATTTTAGTCCATCAATAGAAAACTAGTTGCTTCCCTGTACTAGAATACTATGTAGCCAAGAATTGGCATCTCTACATATCATTAAGTGAGAACAGCAGAACAATGTTTTTATTTTGAAACACAATCAAAGTTCTGGAAAGCTTGCATAGATAATACAAACATTTTTGTTCCCTGAATCTGTTATAAATTGCTGACATAATGCTCCATCACTTCTAAGTATTTTTAGTGTATTTTTTCTACAGAAAGGGACATTATGCTACAATACTACTCATACAAACATCAAAATCAGGACTTAACATCAGTAAGTTCCCAACATCTCATCCTCAGGCTCCTTTCTGTTTTTGTTAATTGTCCTAATAGCGTCCTTTGTTGGAAAAGGATCCAGTCCACAATCGTGTGTGCATTTAGCAGTCATGAAGTTTCTCATTCTGGAAACGTTGCTCTCATTCGGGAATAGTTGCTCTCTGTATCTTCTTAATTTTTTGACCTTGACATTTTGATGATCGGAGACCAGTCCATCTGTAGACTATCCCTGATTTGGGCTTGCCTGATGCTTCCTCATGGTTAGATATAGGTTATACCTATTTGGCAAGTTATTCATTGCACCGTATCATGTGGCACATGGTTTCAATTTATCTCCCTACTGGCCATGTTAACTTGGATTCCTTCATTAAGGTGATGCCTGCCAGATTTCTCCACTGTAAAGTTATTTTTCCGTTTGTAAATAGCAAACATTAATAAGAGCTAGGATTTGTTAATATTTATTTTTATCTATGTTTAACGTGTAGCTTGGAACAGCCTTATCGGAGCACAGGTTTGTAAATGCTTTTTTTTTTTTTTTTAAGTTTTTATTTATTTATTTGACAGAGAGAGAGCGCACAAGTAGGCAGAGAGGCAGGCAGACAGATAGAGAAGGAGAAGCAGGCTCCCCACTGAGCAGAGAGCCCCATGCAAGGCTCGATCCCAGGACGCTGAGATCATGACCTGAGCCGAAGGCAGAGGCTTAACCCACTGAGCCACCCAGGTTTTTAAATTCTAAGATAACCTCTATCCAGGTTCAGAGGCCCTATTCTCCTTTCCTCCCCTTCTATGTGCGATCTCAGAAATTAGTCCCCTCTCCCCCATCCTTTCATTTTCTTGTTCTCCTGTGATTTCTCCTTTTATTATTATTCTTAAAATCTGTGCCCTTGGAACGAATGTACTGCAGCAAGGCCACACAATGGACAATGGGGGGGGGCGTGAGAAGGTGTAACACAGTCTCAGCAGTTACACAAACCCTCACACTTCGCAGAATCCCTAACTTCCTGACGCGAGGCTCCACTCCTACCTCAGCCCCTGGGCCTGATTGGTGTATAAGTGCCAGGTAACCTTCGTCCTCTTGGGCTGTGATTGGTTTGGGAATGGGCATGTGACTCAGCTTTGGCCAATGGGCTGTAAGGGGAGGCCTGGCAGGAGGATTTTCCTTCTGGGATAATAATACAAAGCAACCCGAGAGACAGGCCTCAGATAATGCCTCGAGGCGCAATAGCCTTTCACAATGGCAAGGCGACAGTACGTGGATAAAAGCCAGCTTTCAAGAATGGAAGCATGAAAAAACAAGATCCAGCTCCCTGATTCATTGTTGAATGCTGACTCAATGCCAGCAAACACCTACCTGGGGGGTTCTTGTTAGAAGAGGAGAATAAAATGCCTGTTTGAGTCTCTGTAAATCAGGTTTCTGTTATCTGCAAACTGTAGCCTTTCTAACTGAAACCCTGATTAAAGAACTCTGTTCTATAGTCCCAATCTCTGCTAAGAAAAGATCGCTGCTAGTATTATATCCCTTGGTGCAAGATAGGAACGGGAGAATTTAGGGGAATGGGGAAAGGATCTCTTTTAAAAAGCAACGAAGTCAACAAAAGTACAGAGCAGTGTCTATCTGTTACTTTTGTGTCTAAAACAGGGTACACGATGTAATCATATTTTTTTGTACTTTCATAAAGGAGCACCTAAAGGATACACAGGAACACAACCACATAACTAACCAGCAAAGCAGGGAGGAACAGGTGGATTGGAAATGATGTGGGAATTAGACAACTAAACAGGAAATATCAGAATAAACGTACATGATGGAACATTTGAAAATCGTGTTTACAAAAAAGATTTTTGGGTGAAACTATATGTTGGTTCTCTTTATACCATTTACTGGCTGAACGATGGTGCAGCAAATCACTTAAACTCTCAGGGTCTAGTATTTTTATCTGTGGGATGAGAAGCCGGCAGTTTTCTAATTAGACCTTTTTTATTTCTAAAACTAAGTAATGCCAGGGCGCCTGGGTGGCTCAGTGGGTTAAGCCGCTGCCTTTGTCTCAGGTCATGATCCCAGGGTCCTGGGATCAAGCCCGGCATGGGGCTCTCTGCTCAACAGGGAGCCTGCTTCCTCCTCTCTCTCTCTGCCTGCCTCTCTGCCTACTTGTGATCTCTGTCAAATAAATAAATAAAATCTCTGAAAAAAAAAATAAAACTAAATAATGCCATAACATATCAATTATATCATCACACACAAAGTTAATTATGCTCAAGAATTTAAGTTATTCTAGTTAAATTATTATAACTGGACATTTTCATCTGGACAACTAACGGCAGCACATTTGGAAGCAGCCTGGGGATGGGCCAAATTAAACAATTCTGACTTTTTCTCATTGCTAAACATTAGAATTATTCCTTCTACTTAAGGCTGCAACCTCCCTTCCCTTCCCATGTCTGCTGTCACTGATCTCTTTATTTTAATTTACTCTCCTTTCCTTCTCCATAGCACTTGTGTTTTCTAACATTCCCAATAATTAACTTATTAATTGCACACTGTGTTAATGATCTCTTTCCCTGCACTATAACCCTCACTTGCTGGATCTATTAACTACTTGGTACCGAGTAAACACTCAACAGGTGTTTGCAGAATAAGCAAATGAATGAAGTCATGGAAGTGCAGCAGATCTGTCTCTGAACAAGCTTTTAACTATATTGGGAAGAGTAATGAAAAACAGCAAATCATCAGTTTCTGCATTTGGGTGTCTGGACAGTTTGTTAGGAAAATATACAGAATCTTAATTTGTTCCTAGCTCCTCTTTCATAACAGAAATTTACAAAGTAAAAGTAGGGATTTGAAGAACTCAGGAACAGAAAGCAAATCTAGGGAAGCCTGCGTGGCTCAGTGGGTCATGATCTCAGGGTCCTGGGCTCACGCCCTGGATTGGGCTCTCTGCTCATTGGGGGGCCTGCTTCCCCCTCTCCCTCTGCTTGTTCTCTTTCGTTCACTCTCTCTCTCTCCCAAATAAAAAAATAAAATCTTAAAAAAAAAAAAAAAAAAAAAAAAGCAGGTCTAATCGAGTGGTCTCTTCAGCATTAGTGGTAACTCAAACATCCCCAGCTGTCACAAGTGTGTAGCTCTGATGATGAATCATTTTAAGACTTTACTCCTAAGTTGCAGAACTCAAGAGCTCCTGCCCCTCAAAGACAGAAACTCAGTCCTTCTGTGTTCTTGGATCTCAGTTCAGACTTCCAGGAAAGATCGCCTCATGTGAAATGCACATCATCACCTTCCTCTTTCTCCGCTTTGCTTGGTTGTACTTCTTGCTCAGCCTGTCCCTCTTGGTGGCTGAGTGCTGGGCTTTGATGCCACTTGGCAGCTGATGCCACCTTAGGGTGCCCAGCAGTGGTGCTGACCCACCCATTAACTTGAGCATAATTAGGATCACTGCTGTTCCCACCAGCCTCAGGTTGTGCCTGTCTCCTCTAGCATCCCCCTCTTCAGCTGCAAAGAACATGGGAGAGAGAGTTCATGCAATGAACTCTGCCACCCAGCAGAGTTGCATCAACCTTCAATGGCATTTCTTTTGGTTTTGCATTTTAGTCCCAAACTTCCGGGGCAGAGAAACGTGCATCTCCCCGATTCTACATCAGTGTGGATTCCATAACAACGTCTCCCATACATTTTGAACTACTGCTCCCTTTATTTCAGGAGGCTGCCCTTCCTTATGAATCTCAATCAACTCTCTCTCTCAGACACACATACACACATTACAAATGGGTGTGTGTATGTTATTTGTGTAAACAAAGGGATTAGCAAATGCCAAGACCTTGATTTTAATATACGCTTAATGTGTCCATGGAACATCAAGGAGGCCAGTGTGATAGGAGCAGAGTAAGCAATGAAAAAGGTGTCAGGAAATAGTGTCAGAAAGGTAACAGTCAGCTCATTCAGACCTCAACGGCTATGGTAGTGATTTCTGCGTGTGTGTGAGGCTTCTTTGTTGGTATCTGTAATCTAGCTACCATAGTTCTCCTGCCCAACAAGTGGGTCAGAGGTGTCTATATATCTGAACTACAACAGTGGGCAGAACTAAAATTCTTTCCCATTCAACTTCTGGGTTCCAAGAAATTTAGAGAATATAGTAAGTATGTGCTGGTAGAGGAGGCCTGGAAGGGGAGCACAACTCTTTTTTTTTTTTTTTAAGGTTTTATTTATTTATTTGACAGAGAGAGAGAGAGAGAGAGAGAGATGTCAAGTAGGCAGAGAGGCAGGCAGAGAGGGGGAAGCAGACTCCGTTGAGCAGAGAGCCCGATGCAGGGCTCGATCCCAGGACCCTGAGATCATGACCTGAGCCAAAGGCAGAGGCTTAACCCACTGAGCCACCCAGGTGCCCCAGGAGCACAACTCTTAAATCAACACGTTAGGGTGAATGAGATGTACTGACCTGGGATTGGAGCATGGATCCACATTTTACTGATTCTGTGACTTCTGGTAACTTATTTGTGTTTCTGGAATTCAGCTTCTTCATTTATAAATGGGCATAGGTTTTTATAGGATTATTTTAAAGATTAAACATGTCAAGGACATGGGCGACCCTTAAAGGAAGGTCCAGATAAGTTCTACACTTGACCTTAGTCGAAAGGCCGAAAAGCGATGGGTCCAAATAAGTGCTTATTGTTAGCACTTACAATCATCATCATCATCATTTTATCTCCATCCTTCTCCTTCACCATCATCATGACTGTCACTACCACTGCCACCACCACCATCATCATCTCATTGCCACCACCACCACCATCATAATCATCACCATCATCATTGTCACCACCTTTATCACCAACATCATCACCATCATCATCACAAACACTATCACGATCATTAACATCACGACTACCACCACCACCATCATCAACATCATCACCATTTTGGAGCTAGCTGGACCTCTGTAACCCTAGATTTCTACCCAAACTTAATTACTTGATCTTCCCAACACAGCAGGCAAATTATTTAGTTTCTTTGGGGGGAGAAGTTTTGAACTTTAAACACAACTACTAATCAATCAAGAATTTGAAAGCCTAGAAGAATGTGACAGTGAAAAAGTGTTGCTTATGGTAGTTTATAACTCAAATAAATATTGAGACTGAACAAAATTCCCTCTTTAAAAAACATCATACCTGTAAGATAGCTTTAAGCTTTTTTTTTTTTTTTAAAGATTTTATTTATTTACTTGACAGATGGAGATCACAAGCAGGCAAAGAGGCAGGCAGAGAGAGAGGAGGAAGCAGGCTCCCCGCTGAGCAGAGAGCCTGATGCAGGGCTTGATCCCACGACCCTGAGATCATGACCTGAGCCCAAGGCAGCAGCTTAACCCACTGAGCCACCCAGGCGCCCCAATAGTTTTAAGCTTTAACCATGAGACTCAATATCTAGAATTAGGAAAAACCATAGAAAAACATGAAACTGGCTGTATTACAAAACTCCAGAGCTGAAAAGAGACACCTCTGATAATATTCCTCTCTTCTGCCTACCATCTAAAGGTTCCTTGTTTAAGTCCAAACTCTAGGGGAGAAAAGATAATTTTTTAGGTGCAGTGCTTCAAATTAAAATACTAGATATTGTCTAGGAATTAAAAAATCTCTGTTTTCCTAGAGGGGAGAGATATGATATGTTGTCATGTTGAGAACATTTATAAATTTAGATGGATATTTGGAAAGTAGCCTCACTGAGAAATACTGGAAAGAGATGCAGTCTGCCAAAATGACTCTCTGAGAAACCAGAAATCAATAAATTGAAATATAGAAAAGTGGACATTAAATTTGGAACCCAAATTTTGACATCCATCTCCTAGGAGACAGAAGTGGGTAAAATACACAACTGTCTTTCCTTGTTAAATTTTAATAGTTTAATACAACCCTGAATTATTTTTTGTAGATATTCTGGATCACATTTTTTATTTTAGGTAGGCTCCATGCCTAGGATGGAGTCCAAGCTCAACCCAGGGCTTGAACTCACAACCTTGAGATCAAGACCTGAGCTGAAATCAAAAGCTGGATGCTTAACCATCCCCAGCCATTCAGGTGTCCCCAGACCACTGCTTCTTGTGTTTATGAGTGTGAGTGTTTTGTTTTGTTTTTTAAAATCATGGTTTCATGCCCTTTTATTGGGAAGTGAGGAGAACTGAGTTTTTTCTTAACTTTTCACTTTGAAGTGATTTTTAGAATTACAGAAAAGGTGCATTATTGTACAAAGATCTCTGGTATGCCTTGTAATCAGGTTCTCAGATATTGACATTTTAGTACATTTATTTTATTGCTCTTTCTCACACTCATTCACACACACACAGATACACACTATCTATCTATGTGCACATTACAACAAATTTTTCTGAAATATTTAAGTTTCAGACATGTTACCCAATAACATTTAATACTTTCTAACGCATACTTTCTAAAAATGAGGACACTCTCCTACATCAGCACAGCCAAACTTTTAAAATCAAAGAACTGACATTGATCAAATATTCCCACCTAATCCATAAACCTATTCAAATTTTGCCAGTTCTCCTAACAACTCTCTTTATAAAGTGTAAGATCTAATCTAAGGTCACATGTTGTATTCAGTTCTATTTCTTCCGTTTTCTTCAAACTGGAACAGTTTCTGTCTTTCCTTATCTTTCATGACCTTGAAAAGTTTGAAGAGTACCAGCCAGTTTTTGTAGAATGTCCCACAATCATGATTTATCTGACGTTTTCTTGTAATTTACACATTTTTTTGGCAGAAGCATCATAGAAGTGTTCTCAGGGCATTATTTCTGGAGGCGCATGATTTCCATATGTCCCATTCTTGGTGCAATTAACTCTTCCCATTTGCTTTAGATCGTATTCTCTAGGTTTCTCCATTATAAGATTACTTTCTATGTGTTTTGTACCTATTAATTAGTAAGTAATTAAGGAATTTGCAGAGAAAATGTTGAGGCTATGTAAATATGCTGCTCCTCATCAGATCTTTACCCACCAGTTTTATTATTTCTATGATGGCTGGCAAATGGTAATCTTATAAATTGGATCTTTTTTTAATATATGTATGTCATTCTACCATATGATAGAGTTTTCCTTTCACCACAAAAGCTAGACCAACCAATTTATCTCTATCTATCCATCCTCTATCTACCTCCCTACCTTCTGCACCAGGTTTGACCCAGATTTCCATTTCATTCAATGTCTTACAACCCATTATTATTATTATATGTCTCGATGACCAAATTGTCTCAGGGTTAGCCAATGAAAGCTGCTTCAAGATGGCTCCTATGTCCTTTTGACACAATATTCTGGGACAATTTTTAATTTCTGGCACAAGATAGTCCAAGTTCATCTTGTTGTTTCCCTGTCCCAGCCTTATTATTTTCAGCCATTTCTCCAGAATCCTTGGTTTCTTTGGAACCAGCGGAAGCTACTTAGGAGTCAAGATCTGAGTACCTTGGATGTTGTTACCAGTGTGTCATTCCATCTAGATTCTTCCTGCAGACAGAACTAAGGAATATGTGCCTATATGCACACATCCACATATGCCCACAGGCAGCTACATCTGCTTCTATTTATGTATCTTGAAAAACATGATTCCATATCAACACTTTCAATTCCAGTTTAGTAGTATAATGTTACTTCTAGCAGTCCCTCTTTCCCTATTTATACTGTCTTCAACAGTGAGAAATCTGCTTCCTGTTGTCCTCCGTTCATTTATTTTATATATTTGTTCAATATCCCTAAATATTTAGCCAATATCCGATCTCATAGGCTCTCCCTCAGCCCTAACCCCGATAAAAAACTCTGCCCCACTGAATGCACCAGCTGATTACCCAGCCCCAACAAAAGGGAACGGGAGGGGGTTGACTACTTTATACTTTCTGTATTATTCATTAACAACATTACCTAGAAAGAAGATAGAGGAAGAATAGCCTGAAATGCCAATAAAAAAATGTTCAGATGCATCAAATATTAAACCAAATATTTTGCCTGGTTTATGCTAAGCATGATATTTTATTTGTTATATAGGCTTTGGTGTTATTCCATACTTATATAATCTCCATGAATACATAAATGGCAAATGTAAACACATTTAAATCCTTTCTAATGATTTTATAATCCAATTTTTCATGTATGATTGACAGATAGACTTATTTGGGGCAAAATCTATGATATCAGTGTTGTAATGCTGGGCAATATAGGGCATCTCACTGCCTTCTAGAAATAAGTAAGGACTGTCAAAATTGCCTGCTTCTTCCTTCTCTGAAGCAAACGTACTTACTGAAACTGGAAATTCTACTCTTCTATCTCCCCCCCCCTTATAAAGGCATCTTTCTTTCTAAATGTGTGATGCACTTAAGAATAAGAGGCATTGTTCAACAGACGAATGGATAAAGAAGATATGATCCATGTATACAATGAAATATTACTCAGCCATCAGAAAGGGTGAATACCCAATATTTGCATCATTTGGATGGGACTGGAGGAGATTATGCTGAGTGAAATAAGTCAAGCAGAGAAAGTCAATTATTATATGGTTTCACTCACTTGTGGAGCGTAAGGAATAACGCAGAGGGCACTGGGAGGAGGAGAGAAGTGAGTTGGGGGAAATTAGAGGGGGAGACGAAGCATGAGAGACTGTGGACTCTGAGAAACAAACAGGGTTTTGGAGGGGAGAGGGGTCGGGGGTTGGGTGAGCCTGGGTATTAAGGAGGGCATGTATTGCATGGAGCACTGGGTGTGGTACATAAACAATGAATCCTGGAACACTGAAAAAAATTTAAAAAGTTAAAAAAAAAAAAGAGGCATCTCCTTAGGACATTCCAAAAAACCTTCCATGCATCTCTTTTGTAACTGGCATTGAGGTTCTCATTTATTAACAGTGTTTGCTGAGTATAGTAGAAGATTTAAGAAGAAAAAGCATTTTCACATCTTTCCCTTCCCTTTCTTCATTTTAGAGTGACATTAACAGGGAAACAAAGATGGGATATAGAGACTTCAATGAATAAAGGATTACATCACACACAAGCTAATCTGCGAAGTAAATATTTTCTGGAGATCCACCTCATCCAAATCATTGTCCTGGTATGCCAAAAAGCTAAAGAACATTAAAGCGATAGGATGACTGAGGGCCTCTAAGTAAATGATCACGTTATGGCAGATTT
Organism: Neogale vison; assembly: GCF_020171115.1. Classification (NCBI taxonomy): domain Eukaryota; kingdom Metazoa; phylum Chordata; class Mammalia; order Carnivora; family Mustelidae; genus Neogale; species Neogale vison. The sequence goes on from NC_058099.1 coordinate 82,373,477, forward strand.
TATAAAATTCTGTTGACAAAGTTTGCATTCATGTGCTTATAGTTCTTTTTTTTTTTTAAGATTTTATTTATTTATCAGAGAGAGGGAGCAGGCACAGGCAGACAGAATGGCAGGCAGAGGCAGAGGGAGAAGCAGGCTCCCTGCTGAGCAAGGAGCCCTATGTGGGACTCGATCCCAGAACGCTGTGATCACGACCCGAGCCGAAGGCAGTTGCCCAACCAACTGAGCCACCCAGGGGTCCCATGTGTTTATAGTTCTTAACAGCAGAATAATCGGAAGTAGTTTCATCTTACAGTGTCATGATGTCTTTCTAACTATTATGAATGATTTCAAGGAAATACAATAATGATCCCACATCCTCACACTCATTGAATATTATTTTTCTAGTCAAGTCTGTTCAAATAAATTGAGTCCCCACAACAGGAATGACAGTTATTATGAGTCTGTTATTCTAAATGTTTGACTTTTCATGTTATTTTCCCTCCCTAATATTCTGAGAACCTCTTGGTTTTCTGAATTGGAAAATCTAGCCCAGGAGAATGTATCAATGTGCTCAAAGATATCTGTGAAAGTAACTATAAAGATAATGGTATAGTTTTGCCATTGTCTATTATAACATCTACAAATCATTATTTTGTTTCAGTATTCAGGTACATAGAGGAATGCATATTGTTGAGCTTTGCTAATAAAGAATCTCTCCAGAAAAGATTAATTAGTATCCAAGAAAGACTTGGAGATCTTAAAACATAGAGGGATCCAAGTTACAGATGGATTACATGATGGTATATCCACTTCAAAGGGTCAGTATAGAAATGTTTCATTAGCCAAGAAATAAGACACTTTGGATTCACAAAGACACTCTTAGGAATCAATGGAGGGGATTATATAGAAGTAGTGTCAATAATTTTTTTTTGCTTTCTTTACTTGCAATAATAATACAAGACATGAGTATACATATCTTTGTAGGGTTATGCACTTTTCACATACATTATATAAGTCTGCAAGGACATATTTACAACAGGAAAAGTCAGAACCTTAGAAAGGTTAAATTCAAACAGAAGGATTCTCAGAGTAATATGAAAATTTCTGCTTGCAAGTCTGTGCAAATATAAATGTTTCCTGGGGTATAGTAAGTTAAACAGTCTATAAGAACAGCCCCCCCCCAAAAAAAAACCCACAAAACAAAACAAAATAAAAAACCTCTTACTAATTTAATATATTCTGTTATTCTCCCTCTCTCTCTTTCTCTTTCTATTTCTTTCCTTCCTTCCTTTCTTCCTCCCTCCCTTCCTTTCTTCCTTCCTTCTCTTGGCAAGGTGCTTTCTTTTGTTGACTTCAAGTTTAGTTTCAGATACAGTATAAAGTATGTTAGACTTTTACAAAGAGAAATCATTTTTCTTAGTAATTACAGAAGACTGAAGTTAGTTTTTGGGGGGGTGTTGTTTGTTGTTTGTTTGCTTGTTTCCTAATGAAAAAACGTGTCCTCCATAACTGATCTCTTATGATCAGCTGTTTCATTACTTTTCCTTTGCCAATGAAAGTGAAAATCAGACCCAAGCACAATGTAGATACTGCGCCACGGTGGACAGGGAGCAGGTGGAGACGCAGAGTGACTGAGTATTTTATGGAGTCAGGCTTCGACCACCCTGGACAGTGGCTGAGCAGTCGTGGTCCAGTTAATTCCGTGGGAGAGACCTGGAGGCCACATTTCAAGGAAAAGATTCCAGATGTTTAAAATGAGGAGTTGGTTCTATTTTTATTTCACTTAAGGTTGCCTGGTGTCCTATTCCTTGTGCTATAAACAAGAGATGATGAAATTTTCCAATTAAATAGAAAATGCTCAGGCTGGGTTTATGAGGTGCCAAATAATTCAGGGAGAACCCTCCTCACCATGGAACCCTGCCCACATTCACTCAAATATCCAGAATGTTTTGTCTATAACTGCTAACCACTGGACTATGAGGAACATTTCAGGTGTCTGAATGCTTCAGTTGCTAGGCAGATGCTGTCATTTTGTGTCCAGAGTTGAGAGTTAGCAGGGACTATTTTATCAATATCCTCTTGGGCTTCATTTCATCTATGAATCTTATTTCTTTTACGGATGTTAATTCTTCCAACTAAACCAGTGTTTTCCAAACATTTTGGTTTCAGGATCCCCTTTATACTCCTAAAAATGTTTGAAAACTTGAAAGAGCTCTTGTTTATGTGGTTTTAGCTATCACTATTAGAAATTAAAACCTGCAAGTGTTAAAAGCACTTTTTAAATTATCACAAAGCAGCAATTATAAGCCCATTACAGGTTAACATGAATAACACATATTTTTATCAACATACCAATATTGTCTAAATAAAAGGTTTAGTGAGGAAAGTGGGGTTGTTGTATGTTTTTTGTTGTTGTTTTGCAAATCTCCACAATGTTTGGTTTAATAAAAGACAGTTTCTTCATTCAGCCTATTGTGACATCCCATGTCAGACAGCCTCTGGAAATCTCCAAGTAACCTCGTGAAATACTAACAGTATTTACTGATAGTATTTAGTATTTGACAGAGGCAAGATCATTTAAGTATTATGATCTTAGTATCACGGTTTTGACCTTATGGTGCCTATGAAAGGGAGGAGCCTATCATTGGTCTCGGGATAGCCCTTTGAGAACTTCTGAGGTAAATATACCTGAATAAAATTATGATCAAGTACAGTATCCTGGTTCAGAACTGAGGAAGTATGGACACTGGTTCCTTATTCTCCAGAAGTTAGCTGAATTGTCACCACCTGAGAGGCTTTCCCTGACATTCTCTCTGAAGTGAGCTTTCCCTACTCTCAATGTTCTGGAGGTTAGTGCCCTGTTTTGTCTTGTTTGTTTGTTTTTCTTTTAGAAACGTATCTCAATTTGTGATTTTAAAACTTACTTTTTTCTCCCTTTCTATGAACCTATCTCCCTCCCTACATTATATACTTCTTGAGTTTTCCTGTCTTACCTACTGTTGTATCCCTCATGTCCAGCATTGTGCCCTGCTCAGAGCCAGTATTCAGTAATTATTTGCTGACTTAATTGATGAGTAAATTAGTTACAGATTTGTTTTACTCACTTTCCTTTTGGCCCTTAGTTCTTACACTGAGATGATCAGTGGACAAAGGAGAACTGAAGTAAACATGTTCTCATTCATTTAAACAATGTTTCTTTTTTTTTTTTTAAGATTTTATTTATTTATTTGACAGAGAGAAATCACAAGTAGATGGAGAGGCAGGCAGAGAGAGAGAGAGAGGGAAGCAGGCTCCCCGCTGAGCGGAGAGCCCGATGCGGGGCTTGATCCCAGGACCCTGAGATCATGACCTGAGCCGAAGGCAGCGGCTTAACCCACTGAGCCACCCAGGCGCCCCCATTCAAACAATGTTTCTAAAGGACCTCTTCTGTGCTGGTCAAGTTTATAGGATAAAAAGACAAGCAAAACATAGTACCTATCCCTGGTCATATCCTTATATAATGGGGCACACCGAGAAAGGAAACTTAAGTTGAATCCTAAATAGAAAATGTAGTTTCTGTCAGGAGAGAAGCAAATCACAGTCTCTGAGATGAATGGAGGCCTGGCCTATTGAAGAAGTTGCAAGGAAGTCAATATGGCAGAGTTGTCCAAATGGCTGAAGGATGGCAGAGGGGAACCAGGGAGAAGAGTGAAATGGGAGGCCACCGAGATATATAGAACCCAGGACCTCACAGGCCAAAGTCTTGTGGGTTCTGTATACCTCTGTGGCCATCTCACCCTTCTCCCTGGTTCATCTCTGCCATCCTCCGGCCATTTGAACAACTACCATACTGACTTCCTTTGCAATTTCTTCAATATCCCAGATTTTTTTTTGTGGCAATTGACAGCCTGATTTTAAAATTTATATGAAGTGTAAATGGCCAAAATTAGCAAAGATCCTTTTGAAGGAGAAAGAGGTCTTATATAGGTATTTACTAAGACTACATTAACTAAAATAGTATTGACACAAAGATGGACAAAGAAGTTTCTAGAAAGGATAGAATCCAAACACAAATTCACATAAATAGGATTTACAACAAATGGGCCATGTCAATGTAGAGGAAATACTATTTTCCAAAAATGATATTAAATCATTTTGATATCCCTATTTAAAGAATAAATAAATCTTGATCCTTAACTCACACCATATACAAAAATCAATTCTACAAGCATCACAGAAACTAAAGAAACAGGAACAAGTTAAAACCATATAGATTCTTAGAAGATACAGAAGAGTTTTTTTTTTTTAATGCCTTTAGTTAGGCAGTTTTCTTAAATAGAATGCAAAGAACAGTAGGCATAAAGGAAAGATTAGTTAAACTGCATTATAAGTCAGAATCTTAATTCACTAAATGACATCATCCAGATGGTGAAAAGACTAGGAAGAGGGTGGACAAATTAATTGCTATTAATGTATTTCCAAAAAAGAATTCTTCCCCCTCTTCTGTCTCTATATATCCATATATATATGTATATGTGTATATATATATGCATATCTATAAAACATGTTATTACTGAACATACACATTATACATATACATTATATATGTATATGTTGTGCATATATGTGTTTACATATGTAAAACTGTGTTCCTCAATAAGAAAAAAATAGATAACACAATATAAATGGGCAATAACTTGAAAAAACACTTTATCATGAAGGATCTCTATATGATCAATGAACATATGAAAAGAAGGTCAACACTGTTAGGTATTTGGGAAATGCAAAAAGAGGCACACTGAGGCAACGCTACACATTTGCAAGGATAACTAAGATAAACCCAAACCAAAACCACTCCAAAATATATCAAGTGTCTTATGTGTGCAGAGTATGGGAACTCTCATACCCTTTGCGAAACTGTAGGGAAATACCTTCTAAAACTTAAAAGTGTGCTTATCCTCTAACCTGATTATTTCCCTCCTAGTTGTATACCCCAAAGAAATGTTACATGTGCACCAAAACACGTACAATAATGTCCATAACAGCCCCAAACTGGGAAAAAAATATAAACATCCATTAAAAAAGAACGGATAAATAAACTATGCTATACTAGCACAATGGAATACTATATAGCAATGAAAATGAATGCATCACAGCTACCTGCAACAATGTGGATAAATCCCACAGACACAAGACTGAGTAAAAGAAGATCGACACACATGGTTCTACACAATATAACACATCTATAAGAAGTTAAACATAGGAAAACAGATCTTTGGTAAGAGATCCTAGAGTTCCTTTTCTGTGGGTTGGGAATGGAGTAAGTAATGAGTAGGAGAAAGGTATGAGGGAGATCCCTGGTTTGCTAGTAATGATTTTATCTGGGTTTGGGGCCAGTTGTGTTTCTTTGGTAAAACTTGTTACAATGCATATTGCAAATTTGCACCTTTTATGTTATGTATACTACACAGCAATAAAGGAGTAAAACAAAACAAAACAAAACAAATCTGTTGTTTTCTAACTAGAATGGAGGCATACATTTGGGATTCCCTCTCATACTACAGACTCAATATTTTACTCTTTTTTTTTTTTTAAAGATTTTATTTACTTATTTGACAGAGAGAGAGAGAGAGAGAGCACAGCAGGCAGAGGGAGAGGGAGAAGCAGGCTCACTGTGCAGGGAGCCCAATGTGGGACTTGATCCCAGGACCCTGGGCTGAAGACAGACGCTTAAGGACTGAACTACCCAGGCACTCTGTTGATATTTTACTCTTTGTCTCAGAAAATACTTTTACCAAATATGTAGATAGTATATAATGTAACTAATAGCTACTTTTTTTTTTTTTAATGACAGGGTAGCTGGTACAGAAGAGAGCACTGGGATGCCAGGCTCTTTCAAAGACCGGCAGCAGGCCATGAGATACTTGGCTCGGTTTGAATCGTGTTCGTCAGGCAATTTGCTGATTCTGTTGAGTATCTAATTCTGCTGTTGCTTTGTGTTTAGCTAAGCAACTCTGACTCATAATAGCTAATAAGAAATGTATTTGTAAACACACCAGAGGAGGGAAACAGTGCAAGCAAGTCTTTTAGGAGGGTTTTTAATATTTGAGGTTGATAATGGCTTGAGGCACCTTCAACGGACGGGGCTTCCATGTGGGGAAACAGAGGGTAAGGTCAGTCCCCAACCAGGATGGACAGAAGCACTCAGACAGACAAACATCCCCCCAGACAGGGAGACAGACTGTGGTGGGGTGGCTAGTACCCAGAAGAAACAATGTTGAAAGGTAGTGATGACTTCAGGGAAGCCGAAGTGAATGGATAATCCATTCATTCATTCACTCATCCAACAAATATTTATTGAGTGTCTGCTCTAGAACGAGTACTATTTTAGTCAGTGTTACGGTTAAACAATCACCACAGAGGGACCACATCCTCACAAGGGCTATGATCTAATAAACATGGAGGGTACAGATTCACTTAACATTCCTATTTCCAGGAAGGCAGTTCCTGTGCTAATGAGAATATGCCTATATTTACTTTTTTATAAAAAGTATAGTCTTTTATTTGTACACTTCATCTATTGCTGAATTGTATAGAACACATGGTGAGGGAGTCTTGGTGGGAGTCATCCACCAAGAAAAAGTCATTCTCTTTTTTTTTTTTTTTTAAAGATTTTATTTATTTATTTGACAGACAGAGATCACAAGTAGGCAGAGAGGCAGGCAGAGAGAGAGGAAGGGAAGCAGGCTCCCCGCTGAGCAGAGAGCCCGATGCGGGACTCGATCCCAGGACCCTGAGATCATGACCTGAGCCGAAGACAGCGGCTTAACCCACTGAGCCACCCAGATGCCCCAATCATCCACATTCTTATCTTGTCTCCCTATAGGCAACGTCACACACCAAATGTGACATTCAGATAATAAATAGTGGGCACAAGTTGTAATAAAATGCCTCAGTTTATACATGATCTATACCAATGCCAACTCAGTGCAGGACTTGCCTATATAGCACAGCATGAATTATTCAACTATTTTGTGTTAAATAGCCATTTTTGGAATCAAGTCTGTATATTTGGGATTTTTGTATTTTACATGGTGGACTTAATTTGCCCTTATCATGAAATTATAAGGGTCATTCTGACATGCTGCCTTTGGCAAAGATTGTACAGTTATGTATGGAAAATGTATTTTAGAATAACATAATGACTCTTTTAAACACACCCATGTACACACACACATCATGGTTGGCTGTTACTATATAACATATTGTGGCAGTCCTGGGCACACTACATATTCTGAAATATTTTTATCATGTCCAAGGTTCCAGAGGTTTTAGAAGTCCAGCATAGGCTGTGGATTTTTTTTCCATTACAATGTAAAAAAAAGTATGTATGCAATAGATGTGCAGAAGCAATTCCCAACCAAAAGAATAAAAAACTAGTAACATAAAGTGGTGACTGCAGGCAGGGCATGCAATCCGACAGCCAAGTGTAAAGTTAGACTCTGCTGTTCACTAGCGATAGAATCTTGACCAAGTGACTGGACCGTGTTCAGTTAGGACCAGAAAGAAGAAAATGGGGGTTCTGACAGCACTCTGTTCAAAGTGTTATTGGGAATTTTAAGTGAGATAAAGTAGACAGAAATTCTGTCTCATAATACGCATTTAAAAAAAAACAATTTTTAGGAGAAACTTCTATGCCAACCCAATTTATTTTAATCCTGTCTGCTGGCTTTATGTATTTCTTCTTATTTAAAGTCCAGTATATTTCTACAATGCTATAGGCCATTTTCACTTTTCTCCCAGGAGACGAACGTCCCTGTTGTCACTTGGGCACTCCTGGCCTGGATCATCTTGGGTGTCTCTATGAGGTATAAATGAAAAGAGAGGCTAATTTGTGCCATGATATGATTTAGTTCATCATCAGGTGAACTGATAAAATAGACTGAAGGAGGTGGAGGCATTGTGAACTATAGTTAATCCAAATAGACATCTCATCGATGTCTTTGGGAGTCAGGCCTGGAACTTCTTAGGAGCCAGTCTCCTATTTTGGAAAAAAAATTAACCATTGTTTCTGATTCAGGGTTCATAGTGGGGCATATATGTAAAATTTAATCAGATCCTTTTTTCTGGGGCTAGATTGTGTAGCCCTAGTATTACCTCCCTCCCCATGCTCTTTATCCATTTTGTATATATCATATGAATTACTGTATTTAAGATGAATATTTGGGTCCTAAATGAATGAGGGAGTAGAAGCCTATTTTTAAAATGAATTCTCCTGGGTCACCTGGGTGTTGCAGTCGGTTGAGTGTCTAGCTCTTGGTTTTGGCTCTGGGCTTTGATCTCAGGGTCATGATCTCAGGGTCATGAGATCGAGTCCTGCATCGGGCTTCACACTCAGTGCGGGGTCTGCTCCAGATTCTCTATCCTTCTGCCCTTCCTGCTCCTGATCTCTCTCTTTGTAAAATCAATAAATACATCTTTAAAAAAATGAATATCCTGAATTTGTGCAAATATTTATATCTATATACTTTCTGTTCAATATTCTCAATTTAATTCCTCTGTTTTCCTTAGTCATTGGCTGACATCTGGAAACATTATAGAACCTCTTATCCAGTCAAAAAAATAAGGTGGGGGGAGGTAGGCAAGTCAGTAACTTACTCCTGGCTTCTCTGAGAGTATCTCTATGCCAATAAAAATACTATTATTAGGCACCGTCTTAGTCAATTCAGGCGGCTAAAACAAAAATACCATAGGCTGGGTGGTTTCAAGGACAAATATTTATATCTCACAATTCTGGAGGCTTGGAAGTCCAAGATCAAGGTAAGGTAGTTCTGATGTCTCCCAAGGACCATTTCCTGGCTTGTAGAGGGCTGCCTTCTTGCTGTGTCCTCACAAGGGAGAGGAAGCAGGGGAGACGGCTTGGAGGAGGGGGAGGAAGAGGGCGAGGGGAAGGGGAGAGTATCTTCTCATCAGGGCACTAATGTTATCATGAGGGCTCCATCCTTCTGACCTAATTATCTCCCCAAGGCCCATCTCCAAATACATCATATTAGGTACTTAAGCTTCAACATGAATTTGGGCAGGACACAAGCCTCAGTCTGAAATAGTAATATTACTACCCAATTGCTTTCCTCAAGTTCCCACTTCCCTATGGCAAAATAACCAAGATTTGGAGTCACCCCACCACTAATATCACCCAAAGCAGGACAAAAAGTGATAGCCCCACTCTTGGCAACATTGACATGCTCTCTAACTGTTCTGTTGGTTGGCCAGTGGGGAAAACAGGAGACACGGATAAGTAAATTACGTTTGAAAGAAAACTGACTTCCATCCAGCTAAGGTTTGTCAGATTTGGTGTATATTCTTGCTGTTGCTCTTATTCACCCAGAGTTTTCTTTACAGTTTGAAGATTACCATTTGAAATGTTCTTTGAGTGACGCAAAGTCAACCCCGGGATCCAAAGCAGACTTGATCCAAAGCAGGGAAATGCTGGTGTGCTGAAATCCTAGTCCACTATGTTTTTTGCCACAGAATGTGGACAACTCCAGCTACCCATTACCTTAGCAGAAGCTCAGAGAGGAATTAAATACAAAGCAGACACCTTTGATAAAACAAAAAGCATTAGTATCTTTCTGAAAGGCTCCCCTGGAAGATTTTTTGACCCTTCTTCCTTAAGAAATATGTGGCATTAAATTCAGTTCTTGTTTCAAACAAAACACTTATATGTCAATTGCAAGAAATATGTAGAGGGGTGAGGTTGACTTTAATATCTTATTGAACAGTGTGACAAGAATTTTTAAATGTACAAACTAACCACGGGATGACCTTTCAAAACTGAAATGCATAGGTGTGGATGACATTTTCTCACTCAGTTACTTATTTTGAAATCTAAATTAAAGCGCACACACAGCACCAAATTAAATATCTCCTCCCCAGAGTGAATATCCCAATTATTTATAACTAAGCAACTTAAACATCCAGTAATCAACAAACATTAACATGTAAATACTTTGTTTTAATAAGCCATAAACATTAATAAGCACATGGCTGAAATTAGTTCTGCTGAAATTATTCATCTGCAACCCGAAATACCACATAAGGGCTGGAGAGAAATAAAACTGTTAAATTTGATTCTGAAAACATTCATGTGAGTTTGCAAAAATCCTCTTTATTTTCTGGTGGATTTTTTTCAAGATTTTTTTTTTTCTCCCTCCCCCTGCTGGGAGATTTATAAAACTGAAATGTCAAGTGAGGGTTGCTTTATATCATGTTCTGTCAATCAAAGGAAGGGAGGCTTTATGCATCTGTTGCTAGTATATTGGCACTTTTTGAAGAGTGTTTCGGTGGGAGCGAGAATAAATAAAGATCCTTCAGGCACTTTCTCATTTATGGATGAGGAATCAAAGCAGTCTGAAACTTCATTTTCAGCCTGATACCCTGAAGATTGTTGGCTGATAATTCTGGATGGAACAGCTTATCTTGGCGGATTAGGGAGAACATGGCCTTCCTATTACTTCTGGCTTCGGCCTATTCAGCTGGGTAGACTTCGCCACACAGTATCTGGGCCTTTACATATGTCACTAATCTTATCTCTATCTTTTCAGCTCCTTCTGTTGGAGCTGTGGTTCCCCTGCCTAAACCTCCCATTTCTTCATTACACCATCTGTACAGGCATTAGCCTTCACTAACCGCTTTCCTACACCAGTGCATTCAGTAATGGCAACTTTTGCAGACACGCTGTTTTTGTGAGCCGTTGGGGGCAGAATTTTAGCTCAAATCTTGAGACTCTCACATTGGTTATATTCAAAAGCTCCCTGTAGTCTCTAAGCAAACTCATTTTTCCCCTTTACCAAATCCGCGTAACTAAATGAAATAATCCCTACACTGTATTATCTTGGACACCGTTAAAGGGAATGTGGACATTTCCCTCCTGTGCCTGTCTGTGCGAGGCTGTCACTCCCTTCCCACAGGTGTGAGACAGCCGTTCTCCCATGAAACTGACAGGTGAACTCCTTGTGTGTGCGACACATCAAGAGGCCCGTGAGATTTCCTAACTGACGCTGTCCTCAGGATGTCTATAATCTACTGGGGAGATGGGAATTCATGGACCTAACTATGAGGCAAGGTGAAAACCATGCACATACATTAAATGCTTGGATGGTTCATAAAGGGATAAGCGAAAGGAAGAACCCAAGAAGGCTGAGCGAAGGAGGCGGCATTTATAAACAAGCTGTGAACTGTTGCAATCGGGACCCGAAACTCTTCTAGTGTCTTTGGTACGAGGGATAGAAGTCAAACATGGTAATGGAACTTGTGTCTCAGGCCAGACGAGATCTGTATTAAAGACTGCTCTCTGCTTATCAAAGTTCCATTCTTCACTTTGCTCTGAAATTAACCTCACATTTAGCTGGGCACACTTCTCCCCTGAACACAGACCATATTTGTCAATCTCCCTCGTATCTGCGTGGTGTCCGTAAGTTTGAGTTCTGGTCAATGCGATGCAAGTAGAGGAAACTGTCTTTAAAGGCAGAGGGTGAGCCCTTCTTCTTTCCTCCTGCCCTTCTGGTTCTTGAATGTGGATACGAGGGCGGGATCTCCAGCAGCTATTTGGAAGGTGAGGACAAAGGCCACACCCTAAGGACAGTCTAGTGAAAAATTCAAAGAAGCCTGGGTCTCTGACAGTGGAGATACATCACCCACCTAGCCTTCCTCATCTCTGGCCTGTTTTTATGCATCAGAGAAGCACACTTGTGTCTTGTTTTAGGGGTGATTTTGATTTGTTTGTTTCAGTGAATCCTAACAGCCAAGTGAATCCTAACCAACATAGTCTATCCTCCTTGCTAAAATCCTAGTCTTATGAGTATGTATCATGTAATGATACCTAATAAAGTTTCCAGCTTCCCAGCATAGCATGAAAATGTCATGATGCGTCCGCCACAAAATATTTATTGGGTTCCGGCAATGTTCAGGGTACTTTTCTAGACAACAAGAACAAAGTGATGGGGCCTGATTCCAGCCTTATGAAACTTAGATTCTACTCAGGGGGGGTTAAAACAGGCTTGCTAAAGGAGAATTACTCAAATAAAGTTATGAAACACAAGTATCAAAGGAGTACAACCCATAGCATCATATGAGTTCAGAGGAGACAGAAAACACTTAAAGCTGAGGTAGGTAGGGCTGCGGGATAAAATATAGGATACCCAGTTCAAATGAAATTTCAGATTAAAAAAATAAATGTTGCTCAGCATGAACATATCCCAAATATCATATGGGACACGTTTCTATTTTTTTTTTAATTTCTTCTTTATCTGAAATTCAAATCCCAAATTGAAACTAAAATTCTAAATTTCAATTGCCCAAACTATTTTCATGAACTATGCTGACACTACAAGATTATTTTTCTGAAATTCAGATTTAACCAGGCATTCCATATTTTTACTTCCTTAATCTGACAGCCCTCTGCCATAAGCTGCTGTGATGTCTTCACAGAAGTGGTGGACAGCAAGCTGAAGGATACGTACAATCAGTGGAGAAGAAGGGATGGGGCCATGCTTTTTTAAGGTGTGATACCCAAGGCCCAGAGCCCAGGCCAGAGCATCAGAATGACATGACCCCATTTTCTTTCAATTTTACTCAGAAACCAAAAACAAAACCAAAAAAACAAAAAAGAAAACACATACACACAAAATGTTAAGTAATATCATTCTCAAAATTGAGTAGAATTTAAAATTGGCATGAATTTTAATAAAAAGCCGGGCTTCTGATGGGGCACCTACGTGGCTCAGTCATTAAGTGTCTGCTTTTGACTTAGGTCATGATCCCAGGATCCTGGGATCGAGCCCTGTATTGGGTTCCCTGCTCAGTGGGAAGCATTCTTCTCTCTCTTCTATTCCCCCTGTGTTCCCTCTCTCTCTGTGTCTCTGTCAAATAAATAAATAAAATTAAAAATATATATACATATATGGCAGGCCTTCTCAACCATGGCACTATTGACACTTTGGGCTGGGATAATTCTTTGTTGTGGGGGACTGCCCTTTACATTTTAGGGTCTTGGGTCTTTAGCAGTCTCCCTGGCCTCCACCTGCTAGAAGCATGCCGTCTCAAGTTGCAACAACCAAAAAATGCTTCCAGACATTGTCAAAAGTCCTCTGGGGGAAAGGGGCCAAAGTGATGCTTGGTTGAAAACCACTGGTATATATAGCATGCCACTTCCAAAACAATTTTGTGGTTGTGAAGGATTATTTGGGGCCTTGCCCCCAAGTATCAATCCCATGAACAAGGTTCTGATGGTGACAGAGAGAAGCATCTGACTGCCAACTGGAGTCAGGGTGTTACTTTTCTGTCTAATTTATTAGCTCTCTGCCCCCTCCCCCACCCCGTCCCCCCGAGTTTTCCATATTGTAAACTCCCTGAGGCAAGCCCGAATCCTCTCTCCAAGCACCCAGTGCCCACCTCACGACAGGTAGTCCATCCTTGCGAACTGAGTTGTGGAAAGAAAAGTGCCTAGCTTCGATTTTGAGAATCCCGGGAATCCATGAATGAGCGCGGAGCAGAAGAGCGAGGCCTCTGACCTTGGGTAATAAGCGGGGCGGGCCGCGCCGTCAGTATCAGGGTCAGTTTCGGGAGCCGGGCTTCCCCCCAAGGCAGCGGCGCAAGTCCTTCCCCAGACACTGAGGCTTGTTGCTTGGCGTCACCCACCGCCGCCTGCTCTCTCCATTTCTAGATTTCTAGCCTTGCCCCACTAGTCAGCGGCCCTGTTCCTGCTAAGCTGTGGGTCAGGGAGGCTGCTCCGGACCCCACTGACCACCGCCTGAGGGCTCGTTGGTAATCTGCGCCCACCCGGCTTGTGGCTTGTGGCTTGTGGCAACACAGTATCTAAACTGAAAGTAAGGTTCTGGTCTGGTCCAGCGTCCTGGTAAGAAAATAGCCTCAGTTTCAGCCCCAGGGCTGTGCAACCAATTCCTCCACAAAGACAGGAGAATCCAAGAGAAGGGAGGCATTGTTAAGAAGTGTGAAAATCCATGAGGAGGGGCACCTGGCAGGCTCAGCCATCAAGTGTCCGCTTTCAGCTCAGATCACAACCTCAGGGTCCTGGGATCCAGGCCCCCATGGGGCTTCCTGCTCAGCTGGGGAGTCTGCTTCTCTCTCTCCCCACACCCCTTCCTTCACTCAAGGGCATGCTTTCTCTCTCAAATAAATAAAATCGTAAAAAAAAAAAAGAAAATCCACGAGGAATGGTGTAAAAAAATAATACGCATTGTGTGTGTGTATTTGTGTGTGTGCATGTATGCTTACATGTGCATGCATGCGCACATGCGTGCGTGTGTGTGTGTGTGTGTGTGTGGCAGGACTGTTCTCACACACAGTGAAATGATGGTGTGGTCCCTTGAGATTTTCCCTTAGACCCAGTTTATCGAAGAGATGTTATTTCCGGTGAAGGGGATGGCCCTAGAGAGTGGACTTTGCAGGCAGGAGATGGGCCTGAAACCAGACTCTCTTGCTCAGGCGCTCCTCTTACTCCTTTCTCTTCTGCTTCTTTGTCAAGTCCATTCTTTATGTGTCCATTCCTGCTGCACATGCTTGCCCATAGCCCACATTTTGGCTATCATCTCTCTCCTAGTGCACACTGCGAGGTTATTCTTGCTGGCCTGAGCCACTGTGGTCTTGGGTGCCTTAGCACTTACTGTCTTAAATTCTCCTGCAGCTGGGACATTAAGGGCAGGTCCTCTATAGGTCTGGGTAAGGCCAAGCCAAGTACTTACCTTCTAAGAACCACTGAGAGTAGGCAAGTCAAGAACCTGGCCCTCTGGGTATTTACCCCAAAGATACAGATGTTGTGAAAAGAAGGGCCATCCGTACCCCAATGTTTATAGCAGCAATGGCCACGGTCACCAAACTGTGAAAAGAACCAAGATGCCCTTCAACGGACGAATGGATAAGGAAGATGTGGTCCATATACACTATGGAGTATTATGCTTCCATCAGAAAGGACAAATACCCAACTTTTGTAACAACATGGACGGGACTGGAAGAGATTATGCTGAGTGAAATAAGTCAAGCAGAGAGAGTCAATTATCATATGGTTTCACTTATTTGTGGAGCATAACAAATAGCATGGAGGACAAGGGGTGTTAGAGAGGAGAATGGAGTTGGGAGAAATTGGAAGGGGAGGTGAACCATGAGAGACTATGGACTCTGAAAAACAATCTGAGGGGTTTGAAGTGGTGGGGGGGGGTGGGAGGTTGGGGTACCGGGTGGTGGGTATTATGGAAGGCACGGATTGCATGGAGCACTGGGTGTGGTGAAAAAATAATGAACACTGTTTTTCTGAAAATAAATAAATTAACTTATAAAAAAAAAAGAACCTGGCCCTCATTACATCCCAAGCCCACAGCAGGCATTGCTCATGAGTTTTCTAAACAGAGGGGCCCCTAACAACCAGTGCAATCCAGTTGGAGCTGGCACTCCAGATAAAGTCCTTCGTCACACCTGCCTGATGTGGAGGCGGGACTGAGTGGGAAGGGTGGAAGAAGGAACCAGGAAAGGGAGGTGTGGGTGGAACAAGGGGCCTCAGCCCAGAGGCTAAGAGAGTGAAGCCCATAGAAAACTCTAGCTGCAGAGGAAGCTGACCTCAGAAATATGTCTATGAGTGAATGGGTGTGACTCTTGCTCTGAACAGCGCTGGGAGAGTACATGTGAGAGAAAACTACAACAGGTTAGCAAAGGCAATATATAGCGACATTGTTATAGATGCTGATTAATTAATAAAGGAAAGAGGAACTGTGAGAGATGGCTTTGCCACAGAAGATTAATAATAATAATTATAGCCTTGTATACGACCTGCTTACTATCTTTGTCTTTCTACCCGTGCAGCAATGAAAAATCCTGACCATATTATCAACTGTAGTAGATGAACTCTATTGTGCACTTTATTTGATGGCAACACTGAACTCACATGATGCAAAAATTAGAAAAAGAGGCATTTATCGCTCTCTTTCGTTTGCTTAGTGACAAAGCTTCGCTTACCTGTTCAGGGAACATGGCCACCAATTCACAAATTAGAGGAGATGATAACACTTTAGAGCTCGCGTGAAACAAAAGAACAGAAGAAGGAAACCTACTTTTCTGCACTGGGCTCCAGCCTCCGACCATTGCTGATAAAAAACCACCTGTACTGTGAGCCCACCTTCGCATTTCTACTGAAATTTCTTTCAGGTTTATTCAGATCGTCCCTGGCCCGTTCTTGGGGAGGACATGATAACTTTCCTGGCTAACTCACTGTGGTGCAAAAAGATGGGAACTGAAAACAGTGCCGCTGAAGACGCAACAGGACCAGGAACCACGGGAGAGGAGCGGGCTTGCAGCTGGAATGGCTTCCCTGCTTCCCACAGCGAAAAGAAAAAGGTAAGGTTGCACAACCTCGATTCGAGAATATTCCCTTCTAACACTCATTTCTTTTTCTCCCAAATTCAGACTTTTATGCCTTTACTGGGGGATTTCCTTAACTCTGTGTGCAAGCTCGGACACTTCCATTTGCTGAGTATGCTCAAAGCCTACTGAATGGCGGCCACGTGCCAGGTGGGCACAGAGAGCGCCCCGATGAACAACGCATGGTCCTGGTCCATAGCCATCTGATGGTCGATTTAGAAAATAAAAGTATTTACGGACAGTTTCCATCGTACATGGAAAGTGGGAAGACAGGAGGCCATATAGGATCCAGCAATTCCATCCTACCTCAGGGTGCCTTCTAGCTCAATTTCCCCTAAGATGCTGCTTCATTCATTGAGGCAGATCTCAGCAATGGCATTTCCAAGGGCCATTGCTGTACTTCCTCCTTGCTCACGGAATCCTAGTTTTGTTTGGACCAAGGTGATCAATGACTGCTTCGGGACTGGATGTTTGCCTCCCACCTAAATTCATAGGTCAAAGTTTAAAATCCCAATGTGATGGGTGGAGCCTCTGGGGGATAAGTAGTCATGAGGGTGGAGCCCTCATAAATTTAAATAGGGCTCTTATAAGAAGAGACAGAAGAGAGATGTGAGGACACAGCAAAACGAACACAGTCTGTAAACCAGCAAGAGGCTTCTCCAGAGACTCTGGATCGGCTGGCCCCTTGATCTTGGACTTCCCAGCCTCCTGAACTGACAGAAATAAATTCCCACTCTTTAAGCTCCCCCATCTATGGTATTCTGTTATATGTTACAGCAGCCTGATGGCAAGTGTCCTCGTGGACATAGGCAGATGAGGACAATTGCATTTTCCTTTGCAGTGCAAAGATGTGGCCCGGTTTTACCCAATGGGTGGTCTGCTGAAGGACCTCTGTGAAAGCATTTGCTTTCACACAAAAGAGATCGAAATGGGGAGCGTTCTCAGAGAACAGTCTTCCCCTTCTTTCATGCTGGGGATGTGAGGACATGGAGCTTGGAGTCACAGAAGCAATCTCAAGAATAAATGTGGAAATTCAACATGCTACAAATACAGAACAAATGAATGGGAAGATGCTGGGTCCCCAATGACCTTGTGAAACTTCTGACCAGACTTTGTATCTCTCCATTCGGATTGTTAACTGTACTATAAAAAGGCTTGTCTTCCAACTGGATGTTAGCTTTTTTGGTTTCTTTGCACCCCAAAGCACTCCAAACTGACATAGCCTTATAATCAATCCTCCTTGCTAGTAAGCCTTAGTGATGTTGTGTTGCCTAGCAGACATTGTCTGAATGACTGAGCCACTTCATGACTTTTCACTAACCTGAAGCAAGGATCTGCAAACTCTGCCCCATGGGCCCAGTGCCTGATTTAGGATGGCCTGTGAGTTAACCATGGTTTTTGCATTTTCAAACGATTGAAACAAAAATCAAAACAAGAATATTTTACGATAGGCAAAAATTATATAAAATCAACTGTCAGTGTCCATAAGTAAAGTTTTATGGGAATTCGGCCATGCTCATTGATTTATATGTCGTCCCTGGCCGCTTTCACGCTGAGGGTATTTGAGAGAAAACAGATGGGCTCAGAAGCCTAAGATATTTGCTCACTGGCCTTTGACAAGAAAATCTGTAGACCCCCTGCTCTACTACATGAATCCCCCCTCAAGTCAGGCTGATCGAGACTATATTGTCCCTCTCTCCCCTCTTCTTGCCCTTGACCAAGGGGTTTCCTCTGCTGAAAAGTGCCCTTCCTCTATTCTCTTGAAAAACATCACATTGATTTATTGCTCTATTGAGTTGATAAAATCACTTTTACAAATATTAATCTGATTCTTACAAAAAATTCTTTGAGATGATAAAGCAGAAGTCAGTATTATTTTATGGAGAGGGAACAGAGGTCAAATGTCAAGGATGTTGGAGCTAGACTGACGTAAGCTGAGCTTTCAAAATTCTACTTGGTAGCTGTGTGACTTCGGGTAAGTCACTTAATTTTTCTGAGACTCAGATTTTCATTTATCAAACGAGGATATAATACTTAACTCAGCCCGTGTGAAACTAATATGTGTCTGGCCCAAGTTCCCAGAAGGAGAAAGATCTAAGGCTACGAGGTGGAATCTGGCTGATAATCTTGAGGTCTGTATGAATTTCCAGCTGGCTCTAAGAAATAGCACCATCAAGATAAATACCAGCTCAGGACGCCTGGGTGGCTCAGTTGGTTGGACGACTGCCTTCGGCTCAGGTCATGATCCCGGAGTCCCAGGATCGAGTCCCACATCGGGCTCCCAGCTCCACAGGGAGTCTGCTTCTCTCTCTGACCTTCTCCTCGCTCATGCTCTCTCTCACTGTCTCTCTCTCAAATAAAAAAAAAAAAAAAAAAGATAAATACCAGCTCAGAGATGACTAGGAACACACCCTAGAATTTCTCTTTCTTAGACTGGAACTGATAGAGCAGTTAAGAAGCTACCCGCTTGCCTGGAAATCTAGCACCTTAAGAAAAAGAAAGGGAGAGAGGAAAGAGAATACAGTGTTTTCTTTCAACCATAGTATACATGGCTCACATGATCAATCAGCAGTCCTTAGTGGTTTTCAAAATGGTGTGCCTACAAAACCCTCCAAGGCTTCCAACATTCCCTCTTATGTGGTTGTTCTAGTTAAAAATACAGCAAAATAAAAGAGCTCACTCTTTCGCTGAACTCCTTGGCCCTGAGACCTCTTTCTTCTTGCCTAAACTACTTCTCTGTCAGCCGCTGGGTGTCTTCTAGCTCCTACAGCATATTTTGAAATTGCATATTTCAATCACCTATATGAGCTAACCGAAGCTGAGTAATGAGTGTCTGGAAGGTTTGCACAAGGTTATTAAAAGTTTCTTAATCTGCCACCAACTTCTCTTTTAATATTGTTTGTGGATTTCCTAAAGCACAGGAATAAATTCCCTTGACCCTCTTACTCATTAACTTGGAGAGTATGGCAGAAAATCAAAGGTACGAGGCTGTTAGGGTATTTGGTCCCTTTTAATAACCTCATGACTATAGCATTGAAAAGATAAGGCTATCATGGCTGTTGATCAAAAAGGCACGAAAAGGCAGCGAGAGCAACAGATACATCATTATGCAAGCAGTGGTTTTAAAACCATTGCCTCTCCACTCATTTTCCTAATGGTATCCTTTAATTAGGGCAGATTTTAATAAAAAATAATAAGATAGAGAAAATGTCAGCTTTGGAAAGTTTTCATCGTAGGGACTTTGAGTTAACCTATTAGGGGTGACCAGGGATGGAGTCATTTAAAAGGGGTACGTGTGCATAGCAAGCATGGAGTTTTTACTTAGAGTATTGCTATAATGGGAGGAAAATAGGAAGAGATGAATTTTGAGGCCCAAGAATAGGGCTCCTTTCCACCACTTATAAGCTGTGACTATTCGAACAGGTCATTTCCTTTCCTTGGGATTCGATTTTCTCATTTGTAATTGAAAATTATAAACAGTATCCACCTTTCCTTGAATACCAAGCATGGCCTTTAAATAATTCAATCACTTCGATAAGACTAAGCCACTATCCCCATTTTATAGGCGAGGAAAGGATACTCAGGGAGGTCAGCTGTTGTGTCTGAGTTTAGGAGCCTAGTAAGTACTGCAGTCAAGACAAAAACTCCTGGGTCCATCAGACAGGACTGTGGTGAGAGTCTGGCGAGAAAAAACAAACAAACAAAAAACAAAACTGTGCCCTTTCAAACCAAAATTGCCGGCACACAGATGCTTTTTAGAAGCACCCTCCAGAGGGTTTTGCCTGAATGTTCAAAGAGAAGGTGGTTCAAAAGTACATTCTAAACACATTCCCATTTTGGGGAGTGAGAGAAGGGAGGTCTGTGTGTTCTTTTAAATGTGTAAGTAATAAAGAATAAATAGAACATGTCCTTTTGGTTTGTTTAGTTTTCAAATCATTCCAGCGCAATTTGCAGTAAAAACTGCTTTCATTTTTATGTGATCAAAGCAGTGCGTGATCCAATCAGGTCAACAACTGCGACAAGCCGGAACAATGCAAACATGCCTAAGCTCCCTGTTTACTAAAGATGTCCGCAGCAGATAATAATGTGCCTGTCCCAGGATATTTAAATAAAAATAAATACAAACCGGGGATACCAGCTTGAAGAGGAGTCTGACGCAGGCACGCAGCTGAGCAATTGTCATCAACCGTCCTCCTTGTTTTCAATTATAACTGAGAGCAGTGGCTGAAGTTTAGACTTCTTTTTTCCCTCCCTCCTCTGGAATTTCTCTGCCTCCCCACTCCCCCATGGCGGTTTGCTGCCGAGGAACCACATCTTTGAACCACGGAGGCCTTTTTTGTGGCCCTTGGAGAAAACGCCTGCAGAGTAACAAAATGTGCCGGGTACTCACGTGTCCCTTTGGGTTTTCAGCAGGGCTAGAGGGCTCCACCAAAAGGTTAAGCAGGCCACCAAGAGCTCAGCTGTAAGCATTTCATTCCTTATTCACACCAAATCCATGGAACGGGGATAATGGCTGCAGTGTGCACGCTTGCCAAGGACAAACAATGCTGCCCTGTCAAGAATAAAAGTAAAAATTGACTTTTGGGAGACTGCAGTATTTTGGAATTTTTAATCCAACTCTTGCAAGCCATTGCATTTTTGTATTCTCTCCCATGTCCCTTTCCAAACTGTTTTAATTCTTAGACGGCCCGTTATCACGGGAGGTTTAGGCCTAAAAGGGCATGAATGATTGCCAGTGGATGGAAAAGGCCAGTATAATGCCTAGCACGTAGTAGGTCATCAATCAATGATCTTCATTGTCATTACACTCTTCTATTTGCAGAGGCGGACACAGACTGAGAGGTCGACAGTTGACCAAGGCTAGAAGACTGACAATGGCAAAGGCCATTGGGATTGTGTCTCTCATGTGGTCATCACATCTCCTGCTTTGTTTTCACCTGTCAATCTTTTATCGTAAAACTGTTCTTGGTAGATGCCAGAAAAGAATCACTTTATGAATGAATTTCCCAGAAAAAATGAGTAGAAGGCCTATCACTGATGCATTTATTTGATCCCTGTAAAACCTTGCTATAAAGATACTCAGCAGTGAGTACTCTTGAGAAGTAGGAGAAAACAGTGGTTAGGGCCCCAGGGTCTGGAGTCTGATCTGACTTGCAAAACCACCACTTCCTGCTAAGTTTATAACCTCTGGTAAGTTGTGGAACCTCTCTGTCTCTGATTCATCGTTGGTAAAGTAGAAAAATAGAGACTCTATTACAGGGGTGGGGAGAGCATTAAATGAATAATACAAAAGATGCTTCACATAGTATCTGAAAACTGCTAAAGTACTAATCAACTCTAGGTGCTAGTAATATCAGTTTTGTTGTTATTTTAGTCATTAGTGTAGAATAGCATTGGTGGGTTTTTCTTGGGGTTTGGTCAGATAAGTGCCTAGAAACACTGTGTTTCACATATAACCTGGTTCATGGCATCAATTTACCCATAGTTAGCAGAGTGTCTAGTGACCGGTAGAAAATATTTTCAAATGTGACCAGAGCAGCAGAACAAATGAAATTGAGGAGCATCAAGAGTATGTAATTTGTGGGACGCCTGGGTGGCGCAGTTGGTTGGACGACTGCCTTCGGCTCAGGGCGTGATCCTGGAGTCCCGGGATCGAGTCCCACATCAGGCTCCCAGCCCCATGGGGAGTCTGCTTCGCTCTCTGACCTTCTCCTCGCTTGTGCTCTCTCTCACTGTCTCTCTCTCTCAAATAAATAAATAAAATCTTTAAAAAAAAAAAAAAAAAAAAGAGTATGTAATTTGTAAAGACAATGGGCAATGTGTATGCATTCAGAATTAGGAGGCGTGATCTTATTTAGGGACACTGAGATGGTACGTCCACACTTGATGTCTTTGTTACTTAAGACTCAGTATCGCAAAGTTGTTTTCATCTTTTTTTTTTTTTTTTTTAGTGGAGTGGTGGAATTTATTGGTTTATATACACAAGGGATCCAAGGTTTAGGTTCAGCTGGATCTCAGTGATCAAATGACAGCATGAGTTTCTAGATTCTTTCTCTCCACTTCTCAGCTCATTATATTTTTTATGTTGGTTTCTATTTCATGCATCCTATCTATGGCAGCTTAGGCTAATAAACTCATAGCCCCAAGTCCAGCAGATAAAAAAAAAGTATCTATCTTCTGTTTCTTCCAGTAAAATCATGGCACTGGTTTGGCTCTGACTGGGGCATGTGCCTATTGCTGATCCATTCACTGACAGCCAGCAGAATGGAAGTTCTCATGGGCCAGTTTTCATTACTGACCCCTGGAGCCAGGTATGGTGTTGGCCACATGGACCAAGAGTGGAAGAAATGTTGTCCCCCAGGGACAATGTAAGTTCTGTTCTGAAAAGATGTGTTCTGGACAGATAGAAATAATACATGTCTCATTTATTCTTCTCCTACCCCCTGAACCCCCATGTTGCATCTCCACTTCCTTATATCAGGGAGATCAAATGAAACAAGATGGGATTGGGAGGGATACAAACCATAAGTGACTCTTAATCTCACAAAAAAACCCTGAGGGTTGCTGGGGAAGGGGGGGTGGGAGAGGGGGGTGGGGTTATGGACATTGGGGAGGGTATGTGCTACAGTGAGTGCTGTGAAGTGTGTAAACCTGGCGATTCCCAGACCTGTACCCTTGGGGATAAAAATATATTATATGTTTATAAAAAATAAAAAATTAAAAATTAAAAGAAATAATACATGTCCATTCTAGCACCTAAGTTTGGGGTAGGCGTATCCCAAATGGATACCATGTCTATATATTTGGTCTCCCTTCATAGCCATTCTTCCATATTTAAATAAAAGGACCCTTCAATTTCCCTGCCTCAAGGACTTCCTCTTCCCCACTGCCACACCTTTAGCATCTACTGCTCTAACCAGCATCATTTCAACTGTGTGTTAGCAGCACTGGCGTGAAGAGGGAAGAGCCATAGCTAGTCAGTAAACCCAGCTGGCCATTAAGCATGTATATCTCATGTTGTCTTCATTAGAGACAATGTCCCCCAAATAGTAATCTTTCCTACCCACATTTAGAATGCACTGAGAGATAGAGATTCAGGACTCAAACAGAGGGGGATTAAAATTTCCCCCATTTTAAGCTGATTTTTAGAGAGTAAAGATTTATGGGCTTCCTATTACTCCCTAAATTGAACATATATCCCCAAACTGCAGGTCTACACTGTGGGTAGCCGATCCTGCCCCACTAATTATACCCCATGAAACAGTGTAAACAGAGGGAAATGTGTGTTTTTTGTAAGCACAGAGAGAAAAAAAGAAAAAGGGGCAGGGACTGGTTTAACAATTCTCATATCACTCTAACTCAGACTTGACATTACTGACATTTGGGGCCAGATAATTCTTTGTTGTGAGGGGCTGTCCTGTGCCCCATAAGAGGTTTAGGGCCATCCCTGGCCTCTACCCACTACATGCCAGTTGTATCCCTCCTGGTGACAAATGTCTCTAGACATCACCATGCAAGGCAAAATCACCCCCGGTTGAGAACCACCAAGAGTAGAAGGGAGAGGGCAAGGGGTGTTTATTGAATTAGGACTTCCACGTGGCAAAAAAGTCAGGGCGGGAGTACAAACAGTAATTTCATGAAATGAGTAAACAAAACAAAACAAGCCCACTTTGTTTGTTTGTGCAAAAATTATCCTTACCAAAAAGCCAAGCATTGGTACTGACATGGAAGTGAAGTATAGGAAAGTGTTAAGCAAATACTTATTGAGCACACTTGCTGTGTGTCTGCGCTCTTAACAGTTCTCAGGGTTGTAGTGATTTTTAAAAAGAGAGAGAGAGAGAGAGAGAGAGAGAGGAAGGAAGGAAGGAAAGAAAGAATGAAAGGAGGGAGAGAGAGAGGGACAGAGAAAGACCGAGAAAGAATTAAAAAAAAAAGAAAGAAAGAAAGAAAGAAAAGGAATAATGGGTTCTTGTACACAATTAGGAGTTTTAGGAAAACAAGTAAGTGCAATATTTATTTGGCAGTGATGAAAGTAAATAAGATAAACAAGATTATCATAAACTCTATATGGAAACCAGGAAATTAGATTTGTGAAACTGTTTTAGAAAAATATGCTGGCCACTGCTAGAATTACTAACTGAGCAAGATCTAATCTTCAAAGTTTGAAATAATGGTTAATTTTATGTGAAGATATGCCTGAGAAATGTATGACTCTTAAGAATGCCTGTATTAATATTTCTGAATTCACAAATTTGAAGAGTCCAAAGGTCTCAGTCCATATCCCTCATGAATGTCAAGTGTCTAATTATATATAATCACCACTGCCTTTTCATTAATTTATTATTTAGGTCTGCAACTCTGCTGTTATTTCTTCTTCACCTTTATTCATGTTGCTTTTTAATCAGGTTTCAAAGCATTTCACAAGATCACGTCTCATTAAAACCCAATAAAACTAGAATCAGGAAAAAGTCTAGGATAAAAGAGATACAATGTAATCCCAGTTGTCAACAATGTATTTTTTTAAGGTCAGCAAATTACTCTGAGGTTTGCTACTCCTAGCAACTTCTGAAGAAACTGGAAACACCAGCAAGAGGGAAGACTTTTGTTCTTTTAGGGAAAACACTGGTGGTGTCTTTAGGCCTGCCACCTGAAGGAAAATGAATGCCCAGGAATTCCATTACTTTTTCTCTTTAATTTACAAACTCCTAACACTCCATTTTCCAGGTCTTCTCACTGTTTGGGATGGGTTCTGCAGATTTGGTAAAAATAATAATTATACCTCTTTTTTCAATGCGGTATTAACTTTTCAAAGTGCTTTTGTATCTATCTGAGCTTCCGGACACCAGGGAAAGGTATTATTAACTTCCTTTTGTACATGATCAAACTGAAGCTCAGAGACGTCTAAGATTTGCTGAAGAGGTCATATAGCCCGCAAATGGCCTGTAGCTCCCAAGACCTGCTGCTTGTACCTATCATCCTTTCAGTCAGCATTTGCAAGAACATTGACCACTTTTGGTCCGCCATATTTAAGTTCCATGGCAAAACTGGACTGTCCATGGTTTAGACAGTGCTGCATGGTGCAGGCTACAGTGAGGGGGTGAAATAGGGGCTATCTCAAGATAGCTGATCAGAAGGAAACATTTTGTGGGTATGCATTCATGCATTTAATCATTCCTCTACTTGGTCAATATTTGCTGAGCATACCTCATGCATCAGCAACTTTCTAGGTATCTCAAAAATACAACCCCATCTTCAGCCTCTTTATAAAAACCAGAAAATAATCTCTGCCTACCATCTAAGTGTGTGATGGTCAGAAGTAGGTAAATCATTTTGCAGCTTATAAGCTCAATAAGTCTCATAGGGCATAGACCTCAGGTGACTAACAGTATGCGCACCCAAATAGTGTAGAGCTATATTGCTGATTATACAATTATACACTGAACTGGTTGGTTTTCTCAGCCATATTCAAATCCAAGAGCAGCAGTGATTGTCCAAAGTATCACAACTGACTATATGACACGGTATCATATTTAAAAAAAAAAAAAAAAGTCAGTATACCAGTGAAGCAACTAGAAAGTAAATGTGGCAATATGTATTAAAGACTTTAAAAATATAGCAACTTTTCCATTTATTTCATTTTTTTTTAAAATTCTGGGAATATAGCCTCAAAACATTTTCTAAATATTCAAAAATCTATTTGCATATGATGTTACATCCTTATTTAATGATAGTGAAAAGTCTTATAAACTAGTTATCTAACAATAAGGTAATGGTTAAGCCATTGTTTTCCAAAGTGTGCTCTAGGGACACCAGTGTTGTGCTATGCTCCATGGTGAAAACTGTTCCATGTTTAATTAGGTGTGAGAAATGAGCACACTAAGTTCTTATCCTGGAACTTCCCAGTACATGATAGTATACTGGAGATGTTATAAAGTAACATTTTTAACTTTTTCTTTTTTAAAAAAGATTTATTTATCCATCTGAGAGAGCGTGAGCAGGGGGAGGGGCAGAGGGAGAGGAAGATAAGCAGAATCCCTGCTCAGTGGGAATTCTGACTAGGCAGGACTTCATCCCTGGGGCCTGAGATCATGATCTGAGCGGAAATTAAGAGTCAAAATCAAGAGTCAGGCGCTTAACAGACTTGCCACCAAAGCACACGTTACTTTTCCCAACTAGTTATATTCCAATCTATCTACTTCTGGACCCCAGTTTTTGAGAAACATATATTAATATGGACTTAATGACAAGTTAGGCAAATTATAATCCATTCACAAATAACATGCAGCTATTAAATTGCATTTTTTAAAGTTCAGAACAAGAGAATAATTAAAATAGAACTCTACTGAGAAAATATCAGACAGAAAATTTGTATATATATAAAATTTGTATATATGTATATGAAATTTACATATATGTATATAAATATGTGATATTTACATAATAATTATAGTAAAATGTAAAAATGCAAAGAAGAATTAAAGAGCCAAAAGGAAAAGGCCATACACCAACATTCTTAAAGGTGGTAATGGGGTTATGTTTTAGCAATTTTTTGCTCTCATTTTCCTTACTGTCCAGATTTTCAGTAGTAACACTGTTATGTTACTTTTAAGATAAAAAATTTCTTTAGACATAGGAACCAAAAAAAAAAAAAAAAAGGCAGCTACAATAAATACCTTGGTCAAGCTCAAAAATACACTGGTAAAGTTAGTATCTTGCAGGATGTATGGATAATAAGCAAGTCAGTAAACTAAAACTTAAATGCCCATATGGGTATGATACGAAATTTTGCTAATCTCTGAATTATCAGCTGGTTTCAACACAGGAAATGGAGTATGACATGTATTTAAAGTTCTAAGTTGAGCTGGAGAGTAGCGTTTTATTCACTAGGGAGCTCTGTCCTAAGTGTTTATTTGATTCTCTCTTCTCTCACCACCACCCCCCCCCACTCCCTTCTGGATCCATCTCTCCTCCACTTCTTACAGAATCAACAAGCATTTGTAACCAAATGCCCACGCCATGGCATTTCCATTGGGATCCACTTGACTGTACTTATCCAGTTCCTTGGAAATGTGCAGTCTTTGTGTTAACTTTGCACATGCTAGGTACTTATAATAGAAAGAGACAGGAACCAAGATGTTTGCTTTTTCTAGTGAGAGAAAATAAAACAAGAAGACAATCCAAAGGAAGCCATAGTGAGATCACCAGTAGATAAACATTTCACAAGAGAAATGATAACCACTATTATGAGAAGCAAATGCAGCCTTTTTTTTCTTGGCCATAGAACTTTAAAACAGTCTCTGAAAACATCCCGTTATCCCTCAGCTAGCAGACACACATCTTCCAATATTTGACAAATACCATCTTGAATCTTTTTTAGTGCAGGTGGTTCTAACTATGTCATGCTGTTACTCTCTTCCCAGTTAAAGTCGCATTTCTTTTTCAAATTCCTTCTGCACAGCAGAAGAGAACCTTAGCAGATGGATTAGGGTAAAGGAAATGGTACATAATGAATCACATTTGAAACCCCAGCATGCAGATCAATATATAAATATATAGAGTCCTCCTCCTCTCTGCTTTCAGTGAATTTGAGTGTTTCACAGACTCAAGAGGCCAGAATCCTGCTTTGTGTTGAGAAAGCTCAAAGCAGCTGTATCTCACTCCTTCAGACTGACTTCTCTATCTGTCCCCTGCACTCCGGTGACAAGCCCCCCCACCCGCCCCCACCATTGTCCCAGCCCTGGACTACGCTTTTGAGTGCTTGTAGATACCAAGGCCAGAATCACCATCTGCTAGAACACCAGGAAAATATTCCAATGATGGATTATCTATAGACGGAATAGTGTCCCCCACTAAATTCATACGTTGAAACCTATCTCCAGTGCAATGGTGTTGGGAGGTAGGGCCTTGGGGAGGTGATTGGGTTATAAGGGTGTAACCCTCATGAATGTGATTAGTGCCTTTATGAAAGAGACTCCAAAAACCCCTCAATCCTTCTACCATGTGAGGATGTAGCAAAAAGATGGTCATCTATGAACTAAGAGGAAGTCCTCACCAGAACCTGATCTTTGACTTCCAACCCTTAGAACCAGGAGAAATAAATCTCTGTTGTTTATAAGTCACCTTGGTACTTTGTCACATATGGTCACATATGCTATTTTGTTCTAGAACCCCAAAGAGATGAAGACAGCTTATTTTCCTCTTTTCACAAAAGGTATGACAGTGGGGAAGTTAAAGTGACTTGGCCCAAGTTGCAAAACATTCTAGGAGTCTGAAGCCAAACTCCAGAAGAGAAATGGCTCATCTGACAAAAATGAGTTGCACCAAATCATGTTGTTAGTTTTTTCTCCCCTTAAAGTTTTACTGTATGACACCAATGCTTATTTTTTTCTTTCCACCTCAACTTAACTAGAAGCGTCCCTTAATGACACAGCATGGAATAGTATAGAAGACCAACCTTCAGGCATGTCACCACCTATGTTCTCAGCATCTTGTTACCTGATTAGGATTTTGACATACAGGATTGAACACTAGGTGAGAGCACCATTACCAAGCCTATGTGGGGTCTAATCTTGCATTTTAGTGTTAATAGGAGTAACTTTGTGGTGGGAGCAGCTGCTTAATGGGTCAATTTGTAGAATCCCACAGCTTTTGAAATCAGCCAGTAGACTAGTGTTTTGGAGCAAGTACTATTTGCAAAATACTTCATTTTTAGTCTGACTGAGGAGTAAAGTATATGCATATACGGGGGGAAAAAAACAAGTGCTATAGTGCATTTTTAATACAAGAATAAAAGGAATCCCAACAATGGACAATAATTTTGTGATAAGCTCTTTTTAGTTTTTAATTTTTAGGCTTTACAGTTAATTAAGTTTTATTACTGTCTATCCTTGATATCTTTGCATAGAAGTTTTATAACTACCTTAAGAGTTTTGTTATCACTTTCTTATTTTTTCTTTCTTTCTTTTCTTTTTTATTTTCCTTTCTTTTGCATTTGGGAACAAAGCTTCTTGGAAAGTTAGAGCGTGATTTATATCTAATTGCAACATGCCAAACAATTTCCATTACGAGCTATCGAGGGCCTCTTTGAGGCAGGAGTGAGGCAGAAACTTCTCAGTTTCTTTCCATCTGAAGTGACCAAACAGGCAAGGATGTTGGTGATGGTACGCATGAGGAAAGTATTCGCTGTGACTAATAGTTTTGAAGAAACAATTTTTATGCCATAGTAGATAAAGTTGTGAGAAAGGCATGACTTCCAGGGTCAGTGTTAAAGCTGAAGGTAATTCTTGCTGCATATGGTACCAATAACAAACAGAAAGACTGAAATGTGTCAGAGGTCAGGTTTTTGGATCACCATTTAAAGAGCTTTGGGGTGGGGGTGGGGATAAGATATCCCATTCGAGAAGCTCCATCAAGAGAACAGGCACACATTTCAGCCTCACTCCCACACAAAATGTGACTAATAGACACAAAGAGTGACTTAGTGCTTCTTTTGTGAGTGTGCTCACATAAAATGCTAAGAAAATCTGAAACAGAAGTGGGTGGGCCCCATATAATTTTATCAGTCCCTGGCTCCCAGCTACCACACCATTCAATTCCTTTATCCTACATTAGCAAGGGACTACTTGGTTGATCATGGACCCTGAGTTTCCCATTGAGAGGTTGTTTTCAGGGCGCCCGGGGGGCTCAGCCATTAAATGACTGCCTTCAGCTCAGGTTGAGCCCCCATCAGGCTCTCTGTTCAGTGGGAAGCCTGCTTGTCCCTCTCCCACTCCCCCTGCTTGTGTTCCCTCTCTCGCTGTGTCTCTCCATGTCAAATAAATAAATTAAAAATCTTAAAAAAAAAAAAAAAGAGGTTGTTTTCTCATGGAAAGCAAATCAGAATGGCATAGAGAGGAAAGGCGCAGGTAGTTCAATCCCTGATTCTTTCAAAGCCCATCAAACCCACGCCTCTTTTCATGTCTGCATAACTTTCTCCTTTTCTCACTTCTATATATATTCTATATTTTGCTTCCTTGTTGTAACCAGATGGGAGCATCTTGGCTGAAGCCAGTAAACAAAATGGATGGTAGTGATGGTGAATCCTGAAAAAGACCCATGAAAGTTTTGACAATAAGTAAATTCTAGTAATTGGGATTTTTTAATGAACAGAATAAAAATTAGTTATTTCTAGGAACCCTTTTCAGTATTTTTCTGGGGTTAAGAGATGGTGTGGAAGAGAGGCAAGGAGGATGTGAAGGTCAAGGGGCAGGACTGCTGCAGCAGAGCCTGGTCTTTCCTGGGGGTAGATCTGCTTCAACTGGACCTCCAATTCTGGAGAGTGATATGTTGGGAAATGTGTGAAAACTGGCTCTGATTGAAAAAAAAAAAGTTTAAACTTAAATGTACTTAAGTGGTACCTAATTCAAGGACCACGGCAAATACACCAACCAAACACCAGTTAATGCCACTAGTAGTTTCTATGAGTGTACAGGGAGATCAGCACGTTCAAGTTCCACTGGAGGGAGGAATAGAACACAAGACTTAACAGAATGGATTCTGATAGTCAGAAAACATCAGCAGTGGAATCCTATGGCCAGATAATTTACTGCTTTTCTTTTTTTAAAGATTTTATTTATTTATTTGAAAAGAAAGAGAGAGAGAACGCATGCATGAGTAGGGGGAGGGGGGTGAGCAGATTCCCCTGCTGCTCAGGGAGCCCGGCATGGGGCTCAATCCTAGGACCCTGGGATCATGACCCGCGCTGAAGGCAGTCACTTAAACAACAGAGACACCCAGGCACCCCTGTTTACTGAATTTTTCTGAGACTGACTAAGTGAAGTTTTCTGGTAGGCAAATGAAAGTAGTGTCTACTTCACACCTGAGGGAGAAGCAAAACAGTAGGTCAAGTCCTGTTTTATAGCATTTGTGATTTTCATGCTATAAGTACTCTCATCATGGCTGATTTCAGGCTACTGAAGTGACATCACTGAATGTGCACTTGGGAAGAGATGTGAGGCAGTGTGCTACTATATCCTGTTTCCATCATACAGATGCACTAAGACACGGAGAACCTCAAGGGCATCCAGAATAGTACAATTTAGTAAAATGCACAGGAAGTGATGAGTTTTGAGTATTTATTACCTTTTAAGATACCTAACTGAGGGGTGTCTGGGTGGCTCATTTGTTTAAGCATCTGCCTCCAGCTCAGGTCATGATCTCAGGGTCGTGAGATCGAGCCCTGCATCCAGGTCTCTATTCAACAGGAAGTCTGCTTGTCCCTCTGCTCCCTGCCTCAGCTTGTGCTCTTTCTTCCTCAAATAAATAAAATCTTCAAAAAAATAAAATATATAATTGATTTACTTAAAAGTTTACATACTTTGATTTTTAGTAATGGCTGTGCTTAACAATGTATTTACAAAATTCTTAAAAAACTGACAACTGATCTCCAGGAGCCTGGAATAGACTCCCGCCCTCCACCTGTTCTGGTTAAAAGTGAATCTGCCTTTTGTGTGTGTGTGTGTGTGTGTGGAGAAATAGGGTATCAAGGGGAGCATCACTGGACTCGATTTGTTAGACACAGTAACTAGACATGTTATATCCGGTTCACAGGTGTTAATACTTAACAAAATTAGCTTCTTCCCTGTAAAAACAACAATCCCAGTAACTCTCTCAGGCTTTCCCCCAAATCTGAGATCTGCCAAACCCTACCCAGATGCCCGGAGTCAATAATTTATGAAGGGATTAGGGATGAGGGGGAGGAAAGGATACTCGTTAATTATGATCAGGAAGGCCACACACACCAGGGACAGACACTTTGTGTCCAAGTGAGAGGAATTCCAGGGAACCCAACTGATGACCAGATGAGTCAAGTCAACCGGCATTTCTTCTGCTCTTCAGAGCCCCACCCAGGGGCTTCCTGTTCACTTTTTTCTAATCGAAACCCCATCAATGAGATGTCTTAACAAAAAACGCTAGCAACTGTGACGTTCTCGAGAACCCGCAGTTGACAAAGGCATTACAGTACTGTGTCATGCAGGCTGTTAAAGAAATCCAGCCCTGGTGATAATGTGTATATTCATTCTGTGTAAATGATTAAGTTCAAAAAAACCATACAATGAATCATGGTAGCAAGGCCAGACTTGCTTTGATTAACTACACTGGTATAATGAAACCCAACAGAGCGATCACTGAAACATTTAGCTTCAAATGTAAATCTTCTTGAACTCTGAAGAAGAAGGGGGGGAAAAAAAAAGCACATTAGGCAACGAGAGACGGTGTAGAATACAGCCAGCCATGTTTCGTGTAATGAAAGTCGAGGCAGTTGTAAAGAAAAGGGAATGTTTAAAAGTTGTTATGCTGTGTTTGGCAAGAATGAGTCATTTTAAAAGTGTCAATCACGATAATCCAACATATTTTTAATCTAAAGGTCAACAGAAGCAGTTTCCAAAGTGGTACATTACTTACACCAAATGTGAAAGCAAGCAGTTCTAAGATGCCTTCAAGTGTTCATACTGTACCATAATGTGTCTTGGAGAATTAATCTCAGTTCTAAATTGAAGAGCAGGGATTGATCAGGGTAGAAGAATTTTTATTAAAAAAAAAAAAATCTACTGAAGTAGCTGGTGACACCGTCATTCTGGCCAAAGCGCCCTGTAGCGTTCTCATTATTCAAATGCCTCTCAGTAAAGGCAAAGCGGTGTCTTCTATGGAGACGTCATTATTTTCTTCTCTTGGGGGTAAATCATCTGCTTGTTCCAGCATCTACAGAATGAGAACTCTTCCCTTACAACAGCCTACAGGTCATTTTCCCAAAGGCAAGAGAAAGGTAACGCCTATGACGCATGAACCCAGGGTTCTCTGATGGACTGGCCAGAACCATTTGATCCCTGCCTATTTTCAGTTTTGTTCTTGAATGGCTTTCAAATGTACCTTAAACGTGCTTGGGTCATGTTGTACACTTCAGCATTAGAAATATTCCACGAGAGAAAAACTCAAATTATATTCTCTCTTTAAGGTTTATGGGAACCTGTGGTCTTCCTTATAGAGAAAACGATTACTACCCCGGCAGGATGGGGCTTTCATCTTGTGAGTTTCATATGGACAGGTTAAACATATGAGAAGTTTTATAAGGCTATAGAAATCGTGTCAGAGAAAACGATCTGTAAGAGGTCGGAGTCATATAAAAACCACTGGACACATTCAGTTTCATGATAAAGCTCTTTCCCAAGTTATTAGACCACATAATTCAATCTATGTTATCACAGGGAAGCTCTGAACCGACCATTGCTGTAGATTATAGTAATAATTCTGCATGCACACACTCGGGCTACACAAACACCCTTGCAGAACTGATTGTAGACGAGCACTAGGACAGTCTCTTGCATCTCTTCTCAGAAATCTAACCGATAATTTGTTGCTGTTACCCCATGAATTAACACCCTCTTCATATTTAAAAATACCTGGTGAAGGCAAATGTACGTGTATGTTACTCTTTCTTATAACCTCCCAAGAGCAAATTTTGTATAATTTGTCCCTTAAATGTGTAGTTGTTAATGGAGCTTTAGTTGTGTTTTCAGAATGCTTTTGGTGGTTTGGTCGAATGAAACAAAAGAAATCAAAGATGAAGAAATCATGCTATTGCATTCTGTTTTTTTTCTTAGAAACTTCTGTGGATGAAAATGGTTATATTGAGACTATTATTATCAATGCATTAGGCGATAAACATTTGGACCTTCTGATACTTCTTGTTTTTACTTCTTTCCTCCTTAGATCCTTAAAACATGCCATTTATCTGCAAAGTCTGAGCCTCGCGACCATGATTCCAAGCAGCTGCAGCTACATGCAGAATTCATTTCCCAGTATTTACTTTGTACGGCTGATGCACAGACACATGGATTATTCTGCTGTTTTTTTTACTTTCTCTCAACTCAGAAGTAACACATGTTAATATTAAAAATATTAGATCAATCAGAAACAGAAAAGACAATTAAAATGATATATAACCTCACCTCACAGAAAAAAAAAACAAACCACTGTAAAAATTGGACTGAACATAGGGTGACTGGTTGGCTCAATTAAGCGTCTGCGTTCAGCTCAGGTCATGATCCCAGGACCTGGGAATGAGTCCCGCATCAAGCTCCTTGCTCAGCGGGGACCCTGTTTCTCTCTCTGCCTGTTGCTCCCTCTGCTTGTGTGCTAGGGCTCTCTCTCTTCCTAACAAATAAATAAAATCTTTTTAAAAAATTGGGTTGTATATTTTCTGGTGTTTTAAACATGTGCACATATATGCACACATTAAAAAAATACATTTGGGATCACATTGTGTAGCATGTCCATAAAGTGTAGAACATAGGTGAGAAAAGGTATCTGTGCTAATATCATTATTAATTTTATTAAATTTGCTGACATTAGCAAGGGTACATTACTATTAGTCCATATTATTTATTGCTCTTATGGATTAGAGATGTCATTGAAGGCATTACATGTGTTTACCTATGGTTCTGTATTTTTACAGACACCCTATATATGAGAGGAATATATATGGATATATTTTTCTCGTGTCGTTGCAAGTTCTGATTTTGGCACAACTATTAAAGGTCCTCAAATTGACAATGGTCATAAATATAGAATAATTTATATGTGCCATGCCAGAAAGGGAACATTTCACAAATATGCTGGATCGGTTTTCTAAACAGCCAATTCACAAACTCTCTGTAGATTTATTTATCCATTTTGGGCTCAGTGACCAGAGTATAGGAATACAGCTGGAAAAAAAATCCAATGACCGGAGACATGTAAAAATAGCATATTTCCTTAAATCCCTTACCTTTCCCAAACACTACTTATTGTAGAAAATTAGATGGGAGGGGTGAGGAGTCAGGGAAACAAGTGTTTGCCTTGGCCTTGGCAGTCTCACAGTCAGACGTGGTCCCCAAGGAGAGCACAAGGAAAGAGACCGTGCAAACCAGCCCCACAGGGCTTCGGTTATACTGACTTTCACAAAACATGCCTGCCCTGTCATGTCAATGAAGTTATTAAAATTAAAATTAATTCCAGGATCTCCCAACACAGCTGCAAGACAAAGCCAGCCTTCTTCACCTTCTGAGTAAAGCCTTCACTTTCCAGAGTAAAACTTCAGAAACTCCACTGATCAGAGTGATTACAGACTTGAAGCATATGTGTCTTGGAGCTGTGTCTGTCCCAATGCTCCTCTCGTCTCTCAGAAAAATGTCCCGAGTCTCTGAGAGGACGCAGTGGCGATCATCTTTGTGTGCTGTTTCCGTCTGGCCTGGCTCACCAGCGTTACAAAATGGATATTGGGAAAAATCTTTAGCATGAAATGAATTCAAATGTTTGATGCTACCTTAATTGGGAGAAGTGTCAATTTTATACAGCCTTCCTGCCACGGCCAGAGATAAAGATACTTTTCTATATGATATGAACACTTTCCCATCTACTGTACAGGAGCCCAAAGCCTAAAACAATGAAAGTAGAAGTCTTGGGGCACCTGGGTGGCTCAATGGGTTAAGCCTCTGCCTTCCGCTCAGGTCATGATCTCAGGGTCCTGGGATAGAGCCCTGCATTGGACTCTCTGCTCAGTTGGGAGCCTGCTTCCCCCTCTCTCTGTCTCTGCCTGCCTCTCTGCCTAGTTGTGGTCTCTCTCTGTCAAAAAATAAATAAAATCTTAAAAAAAAAAAAAAAAGTAAAAGTCTCTTGTCTATAAGCTGATTGTCTGAAATGCAAACAAGTACAAGCTTGATCCTGGCCCATCTGTGGTGACGAAAGAGGGAATTTTTAAAAGTATTTTGAAGTCACACATACAAGAACTTTCTGTATAACTTGCATGGTTTTGAAATAGGTATGCTATTTTCGAATTACCTCTCCATTTGTATTCTACAGTGGGCAAGTCTCCGTCACTGCAGCTCAGGAACATAGATACCTGCTGATCTGAGAGGGAGAGAGGAACGTGGGGCAGTGCACAGACAGGCTCCCACTGCGCCCGACCCTCCTATCTTGAGAGCTTTATTAGCTTGGAGAAGAAGGAGATGCTGGATCAAAAGTCAGGGCTTCTGTGCAAATGAATCCTGCATCAGAGTCCAGGAAAGGACAAAATCAGGGAAAAGAGATGAATTCTGGGAGACTGACCAGCTCTCCCAAAGAGGCGGAGTCAAAATGTGCAATATTTTGGACCAGATTTTAAACAGCTCATCTTTCTTCCCCTTACTACCCATGAAGATCGTAACAGCTTTAGGGAATAAAGGATCTTTATTTTCTCCATGCATCTGTGTGTAGTTTGAATACTCTCACAATTTCAGGACAACTTCTTTCAAGTGAAGCATGGGGAAGCTTTTCACCTTCCACCAGAAAGTTTATCTTTCTTTGTTCTCGTTATTTTCGGTACTTACGACGCCATCCTCCTCTCCCCTCACCTACGGTCCAGCTACTTTTGAGCCCCATCTGTGACATTTGGGGCCTTTCTCTGACCCACATTCCCCTCACTAGTTTGAATGTGGGAAATCCCCTCATTTGGGTTCTCTCAATGCTTTAAATCCCAATTAGCGTCCAATGTATCCATTAGCATTAGAGGTATTGACCTGAAGATGTCCCCCCTCCCCCAAAGGAGAGTGATCCCCCGACAGGAGGAACTAGAATGTGAGCAGCACCTCCCCATCAGCGCGGGGGGGTGGGTGGTCAAGCATAAAGGAGATTCCCAGTGGACTCACCAATGAACCGGTGATGAGTTCCCGGATGATGGCGAAGTTAACCATGCTTTCTTCCGGGATGTTGCATTTGTTGGTGCAAATGACACTCTTCCTCCATCACAGTTTAATAATAAGGAAACAGAGCTGGAGCAACAGCTTACAAATCAAAGAGGATACGAATAATCTGACACGTAATCTGCACTGTCCTTCTGACTCTAGACATCAGTCCTATGCCCAGAATAAAGAGGGTGTTACAGGGCACAGTAAATAAAAATCTCTGAGATGCTCGAAGAATCCCAAAGCTTCATTTTACCTATTAAATCCCCTCATCAATTTTTAAAAAAAAAAAAGGGATTCTTAGACTTTCTATGGACCAGACCAATGAGAAAAGAAGTTGGTTGGGGGCGGGGGGAGAATCCACAGCAACTGTGTATGATTCAGGAGGGTTAAATAAATATTCATACTTTGGCACAATCCTGAGAAGGAAGAATTTTTAAACTTCTTCCAAGAAGTTTGTCTTCCTTTGTTCTTGTTCCCGTCCCTATGCCACAGACAACTAACCAGCATCAGGGAGGTTAGGAAACTCGACATCACACAGAGAATGAAAAGAGAGACACAGATCTAACACTCAGTCCAATTTTTTTTCCACCGGGCAGTGTTTCCTGAGACGACAGGCATCATGGGACCTGAGACTTGGTTATGCAACCTTTAAATATAAAGTCACTGTCTCTTCTGCTGTTGTGCTGGTAGATATTTTTTAAAAAATATTTTATTTATTTATTGGACAGACAGAGATCACAAGTAGGCAGAGAGGCAGGCAGAGAGAGAGGAGGAAGCAGGTTCCCTGCTGAGCAGAGAACCTGATGCGGGACTCGATCCCAGGACCCTGGGATCATGATCTGAGCTGAAGGCAGAGGCTTAACCCACTGAGCCACCCAGGTGCCCCTGCCAGTAGACATTTGAACAAACTTCTCTGGGTTGCAAAGCCACTAAGCACCTCAAACAAAAATGAGCTGGTTGCAAGCATTCTGCTTTGGAGAACATCGGTACGGCGTCCAGCTCTAGTGACAGAGCTTTCATCTCCAGCAATTTCACATGTTTGATCACTTACTTGAATCTGTTGCATATGTAATCAAAAAAAGAAAAAAATGTCTCTCTATTCTTCCCAAGGACCATAAATTTGTGCTGGTGAAAGCCCTCACTGCAAAGCAGATGGTCTCAGAGCAGACAGTGAGGTGAGTGTTCGTTTCAGTTCCCTGGAGAGGGACGGTTGCGCAAGGGCTGGATTTTAGGTGTGTGTGGGGGGGGCAGTGCTGTCAGAGGAGAGAACCTTCTATTTGGCAGGGGAAAGAGGGAGTCCTCCTGCCCCACTGGTTGATTTAAACAGAGCTGCGTTGTGAAGTTGACAGCCTAAACTAGAACACAAGGGCAACCGGTGCCAGATTTCCTTTTTAGATTAAAAAAAAAAATTGGACAAAAATACACATTCTGCAAACAGGCTACACTTATCCTGAGAGGGCTGGCACCCTCCCAGGGGGGGCATGAGTACTTCATGATTATGAGTCTGATAGAGACCTCTACTGGCTGAGTCCTTCCAGATCAGCCGCTGCGGGACCCTGTGAGCCACCGACCCCTCATCTCTGACAGCCTGTAAATAAATGAAAATGATAATCATGATTGATTTTATCTGTTCATACAGAATTACAGTTGCACACTTGGTGTGCATGCAAAGGTTGAAACATTCACAGAGACCTGGGTGGGGTTGGTAAAGATTCAGCCATTCGCTTGTTCACTTTGAAAATCTCGTTACGGCATTTGCCCAAGGAAAGGTAAAGAGGCTTCAGCTCCCCTATCTGAACAAACAGAATCAGAAGTTCAAATCTGAGAGTAGAGCATCATGGATGACTTTTGCTTCTGCTATAGAGGACCAGTTGTTCTGCCTCCGGGGTCTAGTGGAGTACAGGAAGAGAAGGTGTGTTTCTAAAACATGATCTCCAGGGACACCTGGGTGGCTCAGTTGGTTGAGCTGCAGCCTTCAGCTCAGGTCATGATCCCAAGGTCCTGGGATAAGTCCCACAATGGGCTCCTTGCTCAGCAGGGAGCCTGCTTCTGCCTCTGCCTGCTTGTGCACTCTCTCTCTCTCTCTCTGACAAATAAATAAATAAATAAAATCTTTAAAAAATAAAAAAAAAAAAAACGTAAAAAAACCCAAACAAAACAACATAAAAACAAAAACACGAACTCCAACAATATCAAACCTGCAGCAAATCCTACAGTGCCCCAGCAATGATGTGTCTTCATATTAAGCGCCAATTTATGGGGTACTTTTAAGATGCCAATGGATCTGCACTGGGGGAGAAACAGTTCCCACAGCAGAAGCCCCCAGATCATGTTGACTTCTAGCGGCTCTGCTACGTGTCTGCTCCTCTGTGGCCTCTGGCGAGATGAGGCCAATATCTGCAACGCTAAGACTGGGCCCCTATTAATCAGCATGAACGAGCCTCCTGATCTTTACTGGGAGGGAGGGATCCTGAATTGGAGGACTAAATATAGGCAAACAAATCCAATAACTAAACCCTCACAGCCAAGACATAAGCAAATATAAATCCCACTTGTGTTATTATAATGCCTACCAACCTAATTGAGAACACATTCATTTTAAGCTAAATAAATTACTGCTACAATTATATAACCTTGAGGTCATCTCCTTTAGGAGATGGCCAGCACTTGTATTAACTATTCCACACTTTACTGTAAGTGGCCTCGGCCAATCAATGCCAGATAAATGATGTTAAAATATGCATTTAATTAACTCAGTCCTTCATTTATTTGCTATTTTAGCCTAGGGATGAAGAAGAACGGGAAGTTAAATTGTGTGTGTTCTCAAACAAGACTTCAGAATGAAGTGTTTTTCTTTCCCAGTCAAAGCACCATCTTCCTTGTTAATCTGGCCAAGGCAGCCTTCTTCAGACTTTAACAGAAGGCAGTACCTCCTTCTGAGGAGCAGCGCCTTGCCTGGGCCATGGATAACCCCATACTAAAGGAAGTAAGTCCTTCCATTTTCCTTTGAGAGATGGGTTTACCAATTGTCTTTTTTTTTTAAATTCATGGTTTGATCCCTCTTGGAACGTGAGCAGTTATTAAAGCGTGTTTTCGATCACAGGGATGCAAGGGCAACAACATCGCAAACTTAGGGATTCATGCGTTATTTTATCGTTTTCGAGATACAGAGATGTCTTCAGCTGTGGTTTGGAATGTTCTGCCCTCTCCCTCATGCCGGGTGTTGGGCAATAAACTCCGGGCAGAGCTTATCTAGTAGGCAATATGCTTTTTACCAATCTCTTCTTTGGGATTTGCTTCTGCTGTTGCAGGCATACTATCCTTCACGGAATGCTTGTCCATTTCCCCCTACATAGCCCAGATAGGCCAGTCAAAACCATGTGGCGCTGGGCTGTGAAGAGCAGTGACGTGTGTTATCTCAGGCTGAAGCCCTTAAGAGCTGGTGAAAAACCTTCCTTCCACCTCTCTCTTTCTGTTCCATGATGTTCCCGAAAGTTGGGAAATGGCCGAGATTTAAAATGAAAGGCTCACATTTTGCTGAGTCACTGTGGGGAGGAGAGTGGCTTTGAGGGGTACTCTGATTTACAGTGCTTTCTGCACGAGCAAGAAAGAAACCTTTGTCTTCTTAAAACAGTGAGATTTCCAGGTTTGTTTATCACAGCATAATCTAGGCTATGCTGACAAATATAATTGACTTCTATGGTGATAAATCCATAATCTATAGTACTAAGTAACCACCTAAACTGCAGTCATTTGGATCTAATTTGCATGAATATTAATTCTTTTAAACAAGAAAGGAAAATAATGATAGTCCACAGACTTTAT
This sequence comes from Neogale vison, assembly GCF_020171115.1. Classification (NCBI taxonomy): domain Eukaryota; kingdom Metazoa; phylum Chordata; class Mammalia; order Carnivora; family Mustelidae; genus Neogale; species Neogale vison. The sequence goes on from NC_058099.1 coordinate 82,414,432, forward strand.
ACCTTCAGAATCGGCCACTTGTTCATTAATTTTTAATGAGAAACATTCATTATTATGAATTCCTTGACAAGACTTTGATTTTTTTGGGTAAATGATGACCATAATTAAGCTCCTCATAATGAACACAGCAATTTTTAAACAGTACAATTTATATAATGTTTCTCCTCTGGGAGGCTCAGTTTTCTTAATAAAAAGCAACAGTGGATATATGGGTACGTTTTCATAATGCATGAGGGTTTGGAGTCATTATTATGTTCTTCTCTACGCTCATCCGTTCATTCATCATATCAATACATATCCTCTCTGCACTTTTGTGCAGAACTTCAAGACAATTTCACCATAGGAGATTTTAACTAATAAAATGCCGGCTTACTGCCAACATAACTTTTTTTCCCATAATGTGCTTTCTTGTTATCATGGGCTTAGTGGTTTCATTTATCCATATAGTTTAAAATCTTTCTGACTCTCATTCACTTCTACAACACAAAAATGTATTCATGCATGCCCTAAAGTCAATCATTAATTAAAATACTAAAATTATTTTTTGGTAGTATTTGATATCAGGGAAAGAATAAAAAAAGGATGAAAATAGAAACCTGCTTGCTCCATTAGGAAAGTCCTAATGGGTTCCGTATTACCTTGGATTGCAATAGGAAATGCTAGATGATGCTTGTCTATACAAAATACTTTCTGCAGTTGTCTACCATGATATTCTTGTAACTATTAACACCACGGCTTTGCTCATCACAGCTGTGGTAAAGACAATTAGGAACAGACCAGTTTAAAGGTAAAGAGGCCCAAATTGGGCAGATCCAGCTGCCATTAACTCAATGTTCCTCTTTTGTCCCACCTCACAGGTTAGATGTCAACCAGCATTTGGAATCCCAGTATATTTTTGCAAAGTCATTGTTTTCACTCACTTCTAGGTAAAGCCTGGTCTCTTTTAAGAACTTTTACTAGTTGAAGCCTTCATTGCTCTGCAACTTAGTATTATAATCCTTCTTCCAACCACCCTACTTTGCATCCTGATGTCCCTAAGCTTGTTCTGTTTTTTCCCCATAACACTTTTCACTTTCTAAAATACTATATACACTTACCATATTTGCTATCTAATGTCATACCACACTAGAGTAGAAGTCCTAAAAGAGCAATGATTTTGTATACCTCTGATTTATTGATGGAAAGCCTAGCACATAGAAGGTATCAAGTAAATATTTTCAAATACATCCATGAGTCTATGAATAAATAAAAGTTCCTTTGGTCCAATTACAAAAACACTCTAAGACTTATATTTTTAGCTCCTTTCCCCACTTCCAAATCCCATTTTGCCTCTGGCCATCTTGTCCAGGAGTTTCATTCATTCTTGAACTGACCTTGTCAGCTTATCACATGGCTGACCTGATGAACAATTCTCAGTCTCTTAGACCCTAATTGGTGTCTTCCTTTTCTGGTGTGATGGTGATGTCTTTCTGGAGAGAAGACCAGGATAATTTTCTATGTGTATTCCCCTGGGCAGCCCTGACCGTAAATGGTGAGGTCTTATGGATGGATTTTGGTGAACATTACACATTTTAACTGAGATTACTTAAAACCTAATTTTAAAGTTATTTTTAAAAGACTTTGTCTTGTAAAATCAATACCCGCACACATGGTGATTTAGAAAAGAAGAAAATAAAATCACCCCTAATTCTGCTATGAGATAAATCCACAGCTAATACTTTAAATTGCATTCTCTGTCATTTCTCTTCTAACTGAACTCACTGGTTAAGTTAAAACCAATCAATTAATTCACAAAAACAGAGTTCAAGTGATCACATTTTATACAGTCTTTCGAAGCTTGCAAGGGGATACAATAAGAAAAGGAATAAAAATAGAATGCTGAGAATTAAGAAAAAGAATGTTTCATAAACGAAGGGCAGGTTTGTAGAGCTCTCTGATCCCGAGTCACTGTGACACAACTTGAACTTGTTCACATACAGAGTTCCTATCAACAAAAAGAGCTTTGTAGGGAAATGATTTTCGAGAAAGCTAGGAGGATCTAAATATAGGCCAAATTAATCACACTGTTCAGTGGTGCTAGGATGACCAACTACACTCATTCCCCCTTTATCTGTGAGGGTTATGTTCCCAGACCCTCAGTGGATGCCTGAAACCACAGATGGTACTGAACGCTACATATACGATATATTTTTTCCCATACATAATACCTACACTAAAGTTAAATTTATAAACTAGTCACCATAAGAGATTGACAACAATAACTAATAATGAAGTAGAACAGTTATAACAGTATATTGTACTAAAAGTTATGTGAATGTGGCCTCTCTCTCAAAATATCTTATTGTAGTATATTCACCCTTCTTCTTGCGATGATGTAAGAGGAAGAAATGCCTACGTCCTGAGATGAAGTCAGGTGAATGTGATGTAGCGTTAGGCTGCCACTTACCTTCTGAAGAGGTCAGGAGGAGGCTCATCTGCTTTCAGACTTGGTTGATCATGGGGAATTGAAACTGTAGAAAACAGAACCAAAAATAAGGTAGGGCTGGGGGGCTGCATATTCTAGTTTCCCTGGGACTGAGGAGTTTCTTGGGAGGATGGCCTTTCAGCGCAAATATTGAGACAGTCTGAAGTAAACTGGGACAAATGGTTATCTGAGGGGATATCTGGGGAAAATTATATACATATGCTTGTACATAAGGCTTGCCTTAAGTAATTATTTAGTATTTGGACAGTAGAAGCATAATTAAGGACTTTTTGATTGAAACTTAAATAAATTAACCAGAGAAGGAGTATAAAACAAGGAACATTCATCAAAACTAAATAAGAAAGTCAGGTGGGCTGATGCCAGGAGTACTGAAGCATCTCCATCTCGTAGGAAATCAGTGCTTATCAATGTCTTTGCATCTGCGAGGCAGAGTCAGCAATGAGGAAAGAATATAATTTAAGTGATTTGGATTAAATGACAAGCAGAAAATGACCCCTTTTCTCAAGACCCTGACAGGAATAGAATGGTCAGCTGTGGCTGCAAAACAGGCCTCAGACGGAGTCAATCTTAGGTCAATTAGAAGAAAGAAAGAAAGAAAGAAAGAAGGAAGGAAGATCATATATTTGCTCCCAAATTGTTAAACAGCTATGCTGTCTCTGGGAAGAATGGAAAGAGAAAATTGTGAGCACTCAGACTGCCTCCCCTCTGTTTGTGTTTGTTTACTAATTTTCATCAAGAAAGTGGCTTTCAGAATGTTCTACCCATGAAAACAAATTAAGAACAACTTAGAAATCCTCTGGCTCTTGAGAGAAAATGATAATATTAAAAATTGGTTTAAACTGAGAAGAGATTTTTCAAAAGTCAAAATTCAAGGGTTAAAAGAAAAGGTTATAGAGTTATAGCACTGTCTTTACTGAAATCTTCCTAAAATGGATGAGGTTTTTGAAATGACCTAAACACTAGTTTTATGTTAGATATTACAAAGGTGCTAAACAGGTGCCTTTTTAAGGAAATAGGTACTTGCATTACGGAAGTGGTAAAACAAGACTGGCTTCAACAGAAGCCATTTCTACTGTTCGAATTCTCTAGAGCTATCACGTTACACTAGTAACTCATGACTAAATAACATACAAACAAGAACTTAAGTACAACACATAGACTAAAATCAAAGAGATGCTCTAATCTGGCTGAGTTCAAAATACCAGTTTCCTCCTTAGATAATTATAACTCATATTTGAATATCACTTTCAAATTTAGTTTCCCAACCACTGTGATGTGGTTGTTAAGGTTATCCCCATTTCACACACAAGGAAACTAAGGCTGAAGATATCTGTGGCTTATTCAGACTTTCAGCTATTTCCGGGACTAGGATTGCACTCAGGTCCTTTGGCTTTAGATGTTATCCTATAAACATAAAACAAACTCAGTGCAATCTTAAAATCTTTTGACTATTAAGGAGACAATGCCTTTCCCAGATGCTCTTTGCTTTATGTTACCTATATTAGTCGGTATAGAAAGTCTGTATCACTCATGTTGGCAATTGCAACGGCCTGAGACTTATCACCACTTTCCTGTTAAGATCCTCATGAAACCTCATGGGGTTGAGGCTGAAAAATCAATGCCAGATGGTTTGAGGATAAATATTCCTGAAAATTCCACTACTGTTAAGACACCCAATGGAAATGTCCTTGCTGCTGATAAAGATGGAGATAACACAGGCAGGCCATCTGTCCTTAGCCACATGGCTTTTACTAAAAGAAAATCTCTGAGGGTACAATGAATGAAGACTAGATACAGGCAGAGGAGCATCCAGGAGACATTCCTGTGTGTCTGCTGGTCATTAGCTAATTACAAATGCAGATAATTAAGACAAGACTCCGAAAGTTGCCCCATTTTGTGGGATTAGCTACTATTGCTGAACATGGAGAAACATGGATGATAAAAGCATCAATTCTGTTGACCGCTCTGCTTCAAAGAAGTTCAGTGAGCATCATGATAATTTTTTTACTAGAATGTATTACTCCACTTTCCCCCCCAAATCTCTTTGAAATGGCTTTTAGCAAAAGACATAAGTGAGAAAAATTGGACCAGAAAGACAAAACGCGAACATGGTCGGAAATGAGCACCAACAGCAGCTGACATATTGCAACCAACTGGTACAGAACTGTGATTATGACAGCAGACTTCTAAATCAAACTAGGGGCATTTCAAGCATTTAAGACCTTCTTACAATCAAGAAAATGCTTAATAATGTGATACTAGGAAATTCAAAATCATTTGTTTTCTCTTTGATAGTGACATATGAAATCCATACATGGCTTCTTTCTGTGAGCTTCATCACGATGTTATAATCACACTTAGCAGCCTGGAAACCAGGTTTCCAGGAAAACATGCAAGGTAATGAACATTCTTACCAGGAGGTATCTACCTGGAAGCACGTATCAGCGAGAGACGATCGTTGCGGGTGCCCCATTGATGTGCATTCACTGATGTGTTTTGGCAGGGTCAGGAATGTTAAGGCTAGAGGGAAATTTGTTTAGGGCTCCTGTACTTTGTTTGCTTTAAAACAGAATGACAGTTTCTTGCTATATGATTCCAAGAAGCAGAGCCACTAATAGCCAACTCTTCAATATGCTTTAGAACCATCATTTCAACCAAGAGTCTATCTAAGTTTCAGGTTGGAATTCATGTTCAATCGCTTAGCAGTGGTATTTGTGAGTAGCTTTTCAATCCCTGCTGTTGTCCAACTTTTTGGTAATAGAATTTCTCCGTGTCATCATTGTCAGAAAGTGTGCTGGGGCATCAGTAATCAACCACAGTATCAACTCTAAGACTTCCTATGCAGCAGATCCCTAACTTTGTCAGTTCATGGTGACCTTGGTGTCTTAGTAATTTTTTCATGGTGTCTCTGCTCTAGGCCAAAAGAAATACTTACATATTTAATAGTTGCTTATTAAGTATTTAGGTCCAAACAATATGTATTTGTGTCCTAATAAATTAATAACTATCTGAATAAAGTAGTACACATATATTGAAAGACAGAAATACTATTTTTATTTTATTCTTAGGTAATCACAGTTATTTGCTAAGAAGGCAGATGCACCTGTTGTACACTGCACAACTTCTTAAACTTGAAATTGCATTGGACACTGTCACCCTCATTTCTTGGTCCACACTGATTTTTGCCTAGCACTTGCTTTATACCACAGTATCTGCAAAATATCCAGCTACATAAAGATATGGTGTCATCAAAGAATTGTAGTGGAATCTCATGTTGAAAATATCAACTCTCTGGAGCTACTGGTTTGTATGGTATCAGAATTTCTTGTGACTCAGTATTTCCATGCTCCCTCAACAATTTAAAATGTCCATGGTAGCCTCTGAGCTCAATGTGGCATGCTCAGTTCACCTGGGTGAAGAGGTGGGGAGCTGTGGTTCTACAGAATGGTCGTGACAATATATGTGAAAAAAAAAATAATATTCTGAGACACTGCGCTCAAGAGACTGACCATATTACCTGCAGAAACCATGTTGAGCATCTTCTCAGAAGTCGAAGTTCCAGTGGATGAGAGAGAGAACATGGGTATTGAGGACAGTAGGAGCGATGAATCTGGGGAATTGTTCTTGTTTTCAACAAAGGAAATGAAACTATAAAAACATTGTGTTTGCAGGTGGCCTGGCCTTCAGGAGGGCTAGATGGGGAATATTTTAGAGGTGAATTAGACACTTTATGGTCTAAATGTATCATCTGAACTTTCTATAAATAGTTAATTAGGAAGCTCTAATCATACTCTCCTTCCCTTTTTCTTTTTCTTTGTATTTTGTCTTAATCTCTTCAGGTGGGTATTCCGGACAAACAATGATGGTCAGTTGTAACTCTTCAAAAATTTGGCCTCCTAAACATGCCCGTCAAATGAACCTTACCATAGGCCATCTCATAGTTTAAGTGCTTTCTGAACAAATGATTCAGGAGCAAAAAAAAAAAAAAAAAAGTTTCTGCAGCAATCCACATTACCGTTAAAGAAGATCAAAACCATAACAATTGAACTGCTAAAGTCTAGACATTCAGGGAAGTCATATACTAATGAGACCTTATCATTTCTACATTTCACTCTGTTCAGATTTGCTAGAGAGCTTTGGGGCAAACCATCAATTGATGGAAACAAGACCTTGGCAATGATTAACACATGAGCTGGTTTTTCATTAGAAAAACATCATAATAACATGTTATTCATGAAGGTTTGCTGGGTCACAGATATGTGTAAGAAAACAGAGTATTGTGTTGTGAAGGAATTTAATTTTTGCCCTGGCGCAACTGCCAATTAACCTCGTGGTTGTAGGTCAAAGCCACCTTGCTTCCCTGGACCTCACTCCTGGCACTATCATGAACAGTGGTGTGGGTTAGTTGTTCCAGGGCCTTTGAGTTCCAACACTGAATACTCGAACCTCCCTGCCAAAGAAGATTCTGGTGTCTTCTGAAGAGCATAAGTATCATTGGCCCAACTAGCTAAATAGGTGAATTAAAGATAGAAAGCACTGCTGCTGTTTTTTTTTTTTAATTTAACAATGGTAAAATAAACCCATGTAAATAAAATTTAAAATGTATCATCTTAACCACTGATAAGTGTGGAGTTCAATAGTGGTAAGTCTATTCACCTGGTTGTGTAACCGGTCTTCAGAACTTTTTCCTTTTGCAAAACTGAAACCCTCTACCCATTAAACAATAACATTCCTTCCACCAACAACCACATTTCTACTTTGTGTCTCTGTGATTTGGACTATACTTGATCCCTACTATAAGCAGAATCACACAGTATTTGTCTTTATGTGTTTGGCTAATATCACTTAGCCTGTCTTTGAGGTTCAGCCACGTTGTCTCATGTGGCAGGATTTCCCTCCTTTGTAAGGTTAAGTAATTTTTATTGCATGTACATGCCACATTTTGTTTATTCATTCGTCTGTCTGTGGATACTTTGGTTGCTTCCACCTTTCGGCTATTGTGAATCGAGCTGTTATGACTGAGGGCGTAACCGCTGCTGAGTTATAAAGGAGAGGAATGCATATTTACTTTCCTCAAGCCCCAAGGAAATTGCAGAACTGTCAATACCCTTCTGATTTCATCTCGAGAGTTTCCAGAGGTAAGGGATATAGGTCACCAGGGTGCTTAAACTTCATTCTGGGGACCAATGGGAGGATTATTTGAAATATCATTTCCAGATGTGTCTTAGGGCTAAAATGTATTTCCTTCTGTTTTATCACCAGTCATTAAAAGAAACAACAGGGAAAGAGAAAAACAAAGTTATATCTTCCAAAATGTGAAAGGTCTTTGCCATTGGACAGTTTTAATGTGAACTCGAATCTCTGTACACGTCTAATTTTTAATTAGTTATAGATCCAAACCTTTGTGAAAAAACATTCTCTCAGGGATTTCAAAATTTTAGCCCCACATATCATTACATCTGTCCTGCTTCAACAGTGTTATACAAAAGGATAATAATATCTGCAAACAATTTATGTGTGAGTCAAGTTGGGCCATTTTTTAAGCAAGAGGGTCAGAACTTTTCAAGGAGGTCTCTTTCTTTCTTTCTCTCTCTCTCTTTCATGTGAAAGGAACTCAGTCTTTAAACCAGATTAATACTCCTCCTGCATTTAGGTGTTCAATCACTAATTAAATACATAAAGTGTATTTTTTTTTTTTTTTTGTCAGAGAGAGTGAGCACAGGCAGACAAAGTGGCAGGCAGAGGCAGAGGGAGAAGCAGGCTTCCTGCTGAGCAAGGAGCCCGATGTGGGACTCCATCCCAGGACGCTGGGATCATGACCTGAGCCGAAGGCAGCCACTTAATTAACTGAACCACCCAGGCATCCCTAAAGTGTTTATTTTTGACTTAGAAGCAGCAAAGTATTGCCTGATAGCTCAAGCTACTTCTGTATTTCCCATATTTGCATTTTGTTTGTTTTTGTACATTCTGCTTTCTCAAGCACTTTTTCTGTGCAAGCTATATAAAGCTCTTGTTGAGTGCATCTAGAAAATCTTTTAATGAAGAAAGGCTTTCAACATCACTGACAATTTTTTTTTATTATAGTCACATATAAAATTTTCGGAGAAATGTCATCAGGGGGACCCACTCTAAATTAGATCTGTACTTTGAAATAGGAAAAAACAAGTTCTACTAGAATAAGAAAATAAATCACTCAGAATTATAATTTCCCTTTTCCTGTATCTGTGATAAATATAGGTATAGAGGGCCCAAGTATGCATTACTCTACGTAAAACGCCATGCTTACAGCCACTAAAGCAGCATTGTCTGGAGGAAGGTAATGTGAGCCATATATGTCATTTAAATTTTTTCGTGCAGCCACCTTAAAAAATATAAAGAAATAGGTGAAATGTATCTTTAAAATATATTTTATTTGGCCAACCTATCAAAATAATCATTTCAAGGTGTAATCAAAATGAAAGTTGCTAACGAGGCAATCTATTCTTTTGGTGTTAGAACTTTGATAATACATCTCAATTTGGACTCTCCATATTTCGAGGCTCAACGGCCCATATGTTGCTGGTGGCCACCATACTGGGCAGCACCCATGGTATTAGATGACTATGTTCATTTGAAATCTTGAGGCTCTCATAACAGTTTATGCACAGTTATATGTATGTATGCATTCTAAATGTTCCAAATTTTTGAAAAGTCCAATCTTCATATATTGGTGAGGACCTGTCCCACCCAAAGTATCCTTACTTTACAAAGCAATTCTCATCGGCTCCCTGTAAGTAAGAGTGTCTGGTATATTTCAAATGATTTAATATATAGAAAAGTATTTTCAAACAACTTTTAAAGAGCAATACAAACACTACGTAAGCCAAAAACCACCTGTTTATCTTAGCACTAAAGGGATCGAATCTGAATTTAAACCTCCTCCTGGGTAATAAATTGAAAAGAAGTGAGCCAGGATAGCATACCATCTGGAATACCTATACTCCGATATTTTAAAATGGCAATTATTTTATTTAGGTCACATTTAGACATTTTCTGATGTCCAAGGTATAAAAGATGTGCCATTATCTTCCCTTTGATTCCAGGATTAAATGCACGTGCGTGTGCATGTGCACACGCGCATACACACACACACACATTATTAAAGTTGAACAACATAAATGTAATATTACATGTAATAATTAATTTGGGGCTCTCTGTACAGAGAAGGACAGAATGGTAAAAGCTGGATCTCATATATTTTCTATTTCAGCTTCCTTGACTTTACAAATGAAGAAAGACCAAGCATTACTGAGTCAATTGTAGGTGATCGCACACCTATTTAGCACCTAGCCTCCAATCCTTTCATTTTAATAGAGCTAGCGCTTCCTCTTCCCTGCCTTGTTCTTCCATCACCTATCTTTCTCTACTTCCGGCTTCCTTTAGGTGTCATGGTAAGTGCCAAGCTCACTGGACAGTGATCAAACCAACATGGATGCATTCAGGCTTGGTGATTTTTTCAGTTTGTCTCATAACAACTAATCATTTGTCTAGCCACAACCGGCAAGTTTTGATGTCTTTGAAGATATCCCAAATATGTTCTAATTTGTCTACTCCAATTTTACCAGACCTACTCAAGAAACAGCAAGTAATCAACAAACACAGGCTGGGGGACTTTGCTGGGAGGAAAAAAGCAGAGGAAGGGAATTCCTAAATGAGATAAACAAAGAGATGTAAAAATGCTTGATGCACTTAAGACAGAGTCTAGTGCCAGTGGACCCTTGCGTCTGCGTCAAGGAGTGATGACAAAATGGCCAGGGGAGGTGGAAGTGTCCGTTTGTGAAGGGTCTTGACTGCTGGGCTAGCTACTGAGTTTGCTCTGCAGACAATGGGAAACCAACCACTGATCTGTGTGTGTACGTGCGCACGTGCATGCAATCACGTGAACAAGTATGTGTGTTTTAAGCAGTACAGTGACATGTTTGATCTGTGTTCTAGAAAGTCCATTGAGTAAACAATATAGCAGAGGGATTTGAAATGGAAAGGCCAAATGGGAAATGGATTCAGTGGACTATAAGAGAGCTGATTTGGATATTAATTATGATACTACCTAACACTCATTGAGACTTGTATGCATTGTCTCATTTAAATCTCATCCCAGCCATGCAAGGAAAATTTTGCTACTACTCCCATTTTACAGTTAGGAATTCAGAGAAGGGGCGCCTGGATGGCTCAGTGGATTAAGCCTCTGCCTTCGGCTCAGGTCATGATCTCAGGGTCCTGGGATCAAGCCCCACATCGGACTCTCTGCTCAGCAGGGAACCTGCTTCCTCTCTATCTCTGCCTGCCTCTCTGCCTACTTGTGATCTCTGTCAAATAAATAAAAAATATTTAAAAAAAAAAAAAAAGGAATTCAGAGAAGTTAAGTAACTTGTTTAAGGACAGGTGACTCATCTGTATCAGTTGTATCTAAGCATTCTTTTAAAATCATGTATTGAATAACTTAAGATTTGAGCATTCTTTCCCAATATAGGTATTTTAATTTATACATTTACATATGCATTATTGCCTGCCCATGTATTAAATATTAATAAAGCATATTGTTTTATTACAGCCCAGTGGATCATGTAGTATACTTGCCGGGCTGTATTCACCCTACTTCGGAGACCACTGTTCTACATAATTTAATTTGAATGTCATTAGACATCGCATGAGCCTTATGCTGACAACAGATCTCATACTTCTTAAACCTGGCTGCTTCACAAATCGATGGTCCCTGAAGGCATCTGAGTCTGAGTCTCACCATCAAGCTAAACAAGACGATTTGTGCATCCCACCTGCATGTAATCCTTGATTTCTTTGTCCATTTTTAACTGATTCTTACAGAAATATCTTTAAATGGTTGAGTTTAAAATTTCTCCTACAGCTCATTTAGTTCGCCCAACGTACACAAGTGAGAAAAATAAGGCACAGAGGAGTAAAACGAACTAGCTACTCAAGGTAGAGGTTAAGCCTGTAAGAGACTCGGGATTAGACCTCAAATATATAAATGCTCAGTGTTTTCTTTTTAGATACATGCTACCTTGCTGGTGGCTTAGTATGTAAATTTCTTGAGTGTCCAGGTAGCATCTCACCCACTTGGTTAATGTGATTGGCTATAAAAATGTTTAGTACATTTTAGATGATTATGATAATAATTTAGGATAACAGTTTGTGACTCTGATTCCATTAGAATCACTTGGGGAAACTTCTAAAAAAATAAAACAAAACAGTAAAGTCCAGGCTCTTATTCGTAGAGGTTCTTTTAAAAACATTCTCTGATGGGTCATCAGACATTCATACTTCTAAAAAGTTACTTAGGTGATTCTGATGTGTAGCCAGGGTTCAGATCTCTGATTAAGAACTATCCTGATTTAATGCCTGTCTTAGAGCAATTAGGAGACACACATGGTTGTAAAAATCAGACCCGAAAGTACTATGAAATTGTTTTTAAGCCATATCAAGTGGATAGAAGAAAGATAAGATACAGAGAATCTGAGAACTACAATCCAAAGGATTGATTTTACATATATATATTATATATATATATTTGATCTTCCACTTTGTAACCAAAGAACATGCATGTAGTTTTGAAATGACTACGGAATATATAAAAATTATCATAGTCTAGGTTTTCAGAACAATCAAAATATAAATTACTTGGTACAAATCCAAGAAGCACCAGGTGGGACCAGCAATAAAGACAACCAAAAAACTTTCCTGATGGACATTAAAGGGGAGTCTGATAAAAGAAACACCTCATGCCCCTGGATGGAAATGCCCAATATTTTACACGTCATCCATTACCTCCAGTTTAAGAATGAAATTCTAATCAAACTGACTTTTTTGGACTAGAAAATTGGGAATTGACTTAAAGTTAATATCGAGAAATAAATAAAAATAGGAAGAAAAAATGTGCATACAGAAGACAAGAATTGCAGTTGTTAAAAAACACATATGTCACTAATTTAAACAGTAGGTACTGTGTAAGTACAAACAGATGCATGGTACTGACAAGATAATTAAAAAAAAAATTGAGACATGAGGATTTAGTGGATCTAAGTGGCACCATGTCAAATCTGGAGAGAAAGGAAGCATATTTAATACCAATTTTTAAGAAATTAACAATTTGGAAAGCATTGTATCTCTATGTTGCAAGTCACACCAAAATAAGTTCCACAGAGCTATTAGACAACAGAGAAAGCAGCAGTGACAATCTAATTACTAGTAACTAGATAGGTATTTCTAAGCACCAAAGGAAAAGTAATAATAATAATTTTGGCAATGTAAATTATAAAAAGTTCCGTCTATACCAAACATACCATTAATGAAATTAAGAACCAGAGGCAAACTATGAAAAACTTTTGCAACCAAATGGCAGAGGGTATAGAAAGAGTTTTTATGAATCAATAGGTAGAAGACACACGTCTCAACAGGCAGATGTGCAAAAGACAATCAATATGCAATTCTCAAAGGAGAGAGTCTAATGGGTGAATGAAAACCCAAAACGTGTAAAGAATCTATGCCTCCCTGAGTTAGCAATATAGTAATCAAAACTGAAAAATAAATAAACAACTAAACACTATGTCTTTCAATTATTTAAAATAAAGTAGAATATTTATTATAGAGAAGACTGGATTAAAGTTAAAAAGGGCACTATTGTAATTCCTGCAACTGAGAGGATTCATTGGTATAATCCTCATGAAGGGCAAATTGGCAACATGAATGAAAAATTTAACAGTATTCTTTGATCTAGAAATTCTGCTTCTAGCAATCTATGTCAAAAAATATCAGAGATGAGTCAAAATTATGTTTTTTACAAGAAGAATTATACTCATTACAATGCTATAATTAATAGCAAATGTGAGAAAAACCTAATGTCAACAAATCAGGGAATAATTACATAAATTATGGTAAACCCTACTAAACAATGATTTTCGAGAATGGAAAATCAAAAATCTCATGCAAAGATCAAGTGAACGCATGTTAAGGATTTTATTCTACTCATTAATTAATGAGGAAACCAGTAAGAGATTAACACTGGCTCAAAGAACATTTTCTAACAATTTAATAAATGAATATTGGTATAATATGCTGATTTATTTTTATTTAAAAATTTTTTTTAAAGATTTTATTTATTTGTCAGAGAGAGAGAGTGGGAGAGGGAGAAGCAGGGTTCCTTACATGGGGCTCAATCCTAGGACCCCAGGATCATGACCTGAGATGAAGCTCAGAAGCTTAACCCACTGAGGTGCCCCTAATATGCTGATTTAGTTATAAAACTGGTTAATATCCTACAATATATATCCTAAATTATGGAGTTATAGTTCCTCTTGAAAATACTTGTATTGCAATTGGAAAAAAAAAATCTACACGTTAACGTGTGACTTCAGTAAATCTATACCCTTTATTAAATAGTACAGTTCATTCTCACAGTCTTTGGGAGGATTTGCCTTATTTAGCATTGAAAGTATGTGCCATATTTTTGCAGTGTTTCCAATTTTTTGTATTTTTCTTAACAAGCCCCATATGGAATACTAGAAATCATTAAAATGTGTAGCATCGACAAATACTTAGGCACATGGAAAAGTAGTGACTCTATTTCGGTAAATGGGAAAAAAGAGAAAGTGAAGGACTGTGTGGCATTTGATCCTAGATTTAAAAAACAATAGGTAAAAAATATGTACATAGGAAAACATGAACCATGTTCTCAAAATATTAATAGTGGGCCTTCTGGCTTCAGCTCTAATATGTAAAAGGTTTAGAAGTCATCATTCCCCTTCTTACAACAAGAAAGAGCTAAACGAACTGACCCAGCCAAGAGCTGAAGTTGTAATTGAAAGTGCAGGTCAACTCACTACCCTGAATCTGGAGAGAAAGGCAAATCCAGAGTCACAATGGACATCTGCTTTCCTGGAACAGATTCCTCTGGAGCTCTAAGACTGTAATTTTGACAAACTGTTGGAGGCGGAGTGTGAACTAATCTGAGAAAGAGAAACTCCTGTGGGTGCCATGGTCTTGCGGGATCCCCACATTTTAATTAGAGCTTTGCTTGCAGAAAATCCACCAGATTCTTGCAGTGCAGATCCAAGAATGAGCTACCTTGTGGCTCTGTTAAGAGCTGGGAAGACTAATCCTTGAGAAACATACCCAGAGGGTTCTCCATATCAAAGGCCTCCTCCCCTGGGAAAAGGGTTTTACAAAATTGAGCTTTATTCCAACGGGGAGTAGAGATTTCCTCCCATCCTAGTTCCTTCTAGACTTCGAACAAAATCTAAGGTAGGATAAAACAAAAAAGCTACACCATTCAGGAAGAACTTGTGAAGGTCAAGGGCCTTCCTGGACAGAAGGGGGCTCACTAAAAAACTGAGACTGAATCATAAGACTCTAGGACATGTCCTCTCTCACACACCTACCATGACACCAGTGAGCTCCAGAAGAGTAACCCTGGGTTGTAGCTCAGAAACCCTTGAGAGGACTCATACGTTAAAGGCTTCTTCCTGTTAGGATGGGCTCCGGAAGTAATGAGCACTAGGTATTAAATAAGACTGATGAATCACTGACCTCTATCTCTGAAACTAATAATACATTATATGTTAATGAATTGAATTTAAATTTTAAAAAGTGGAAAAAGTATATTAAGGGCTCTACTGCAAAAAATAGTTGAGAAAATGTAAAGAAAACTATGAACTTTAGGGACTTTAGTTAATACTCATGTACCATTATTAGTTTCTTAATTAAAACAAATACACGGGACGCCTGGGTGGCTCAGTTGGTTGGACGACTGCCTTCAGCTCAGGGCGTGATCCTGGAGTCCCGGGATCGAGTCCCACATCGGGCTCCCAGCTCCATGGGGAGTCTGCTTCGCTCTCTCACCTTCTCCTCGCTCATGCTCTCTCTCACTGTCTCTCTCTCTCAAATAAATAAATAAAATCTTTAAAAAAAAAAAAAAAACAAATACACTATAGTTATATAAGATGATAATAAGAAAAACAGAGTGTAGGATATATGGTATCATCTCTTCAAAAATTTTTCTGTAAACCTAAAACTATCTGAAAATAAGGAGTTTATTTTAAAATATTAAAATTGATTTTCTTTGGGTGGTAGTAATTTAAAATTTTTCTCTCTGTACTTTTGAGCATTTTGTCTATAATGAACCCGTATTACTTCTAAAGTAAAATAAAATGTATTCTAATATTTTAAAATACATACTTTGTAAAAAAAATAGTGTAGTGAAAAATAGTATAGTGAAAATAGTTTATTTTCAGATTGTTTCTTATATACATTTTTTTCCCTCCAGTTACATGGTAGGTTTCCTGAGGCTAAGAATAATATTCCTTTCTTTCATTCTCTTTCTTCTTCCAGCAATCCATCCCCATAATATCTATATTAGGGCTCTACTCATAATACAAGATCAATACGTATTTGTTAACTGACACTAACTAGCTGTACTGACTTAAATTGTTAGAGTGATAAATTACTGGTTTGGTATTTTTGCTCATTTTTCATGCGGTCAACTGTATGGTCAAAATAGGCATAAAGAAATGAGTCATCAACTAAGAAGTCCAACATCGTTCATTATTGGATGCCTTAGAACTGGACTTTGTTTAAAGACTGGCTTCTAATTGTTGGAGGGTTTATATCAATGCCAATTGATTTGGCCAAGTTGAACTATACAATGAGTTATGTCAAAGATCAGAAAGGTCCCAAATAAATCCAGTGTTTTAGCAAGAGCTAGCTTTACAGTCTTCGGAGAAGCCGATCTGATAGTGGGCACTTAAAGTATTATTTCAGGATAAATCAATTTTTCACCAAGAGCATAATTTTCAGAAACTTGCCTTTGGGGCTGAGTTCTTTTGCCCTAGTCTAGTTCTAACTTCTCTGTTCCCTTTGCGATGACAGAACGTTTGTACAAAACAGTCCTGGCCATGTTTCTGTTATGTGAGCGGGCCAAACCAAACTTGAGTCACAGTTGTCTTTGTTTTATGAAGATTTAAAGCCAGCCTTGTCCTTGTGCCCTTCAACCGTATATACAAGAAAGACTGCAGCCCACAGCAGGAGGCCCCAGCCCAGCAAGGCCACCCAAATTCTGCCTGCTGCTTAGGAGTGGCGAGAACACACTTAAGAAACCCTTCAAAATTTTCTTCACACCCAGGAGCATAATGGGAAATGGCTCAGGGTTCGGGGTCGAGCTTTGTGTGTGGATATGTAAAGTAGCGTGCAGCCTTTCTGGCCCAGAAATGACCCTTCTGCGCCATCCCTTTCTGAGTAGAAAAAAAATGCGGGGAGGACTGTTATTGGCACATGTTTGTGAGGCTTGGATAATTGTTCGCACCTGCTCGACAAAGAAATCCTTAAATATGCCCTAGGTGTTCCAGAGAACTCCAACTGTGTTTCCACGGCTCCCTTTGCGCCCTACACTTGGCGTTTGAAAATAAGAGCTGTTGATGATTTCAGTATCTCTTTCTTTTTTGTGGGGATTTTAGCAAAACTGAAATTAAGTTGGTTGAGATAAAACTCCCTCATCTCCATCTGATGACAAAAGGAAACTGACCAAATGTCTCTTTCTTTTTTAGGTTATGTATCAACATACATATAATCTTAGAATACAGAGCAATCTGCTGTCATAAAATAGGATAAAGTAAATGACTGTGCCATACTTGAATCACTCCTTACACAAAACCCTGGGTCGGCTCCCCACCCCGTTCAGCTTGCTACAATAGTCTTAGCTTTGATTGCCACGCAACTGGGCTCATTTGGAGTAGCATGCCTTACTGCTAATTTCCTCCCGCATTCCGTTTTGGAATTAACTTGTTAAATTAATCTCATCTTCATTTATTTTACAGTGTCTTCATGTTTAAATGCTGATTTTATGAACATCTGTTTCCACCACAGTTGCAAACCCATTACTTTTATGAGCTATACATATTTTAAAGAGATTTACTGCTGACCTTTGTTGGTGAATTGAATGTTTTTGTTGTCAGTAACATTTCTGTAATTGATGCCATTGTTACTGCCACCCAGATAGTGGTTTCAAATGAGAGACGTTTGGGGGAATCTTTTGACTTCAACACATTAAATCAGACAGACATCGCTTGAAAATTGTGTGGCTTTGGAAAAAAAGAAGTGCGTTAAATCTTGCAGCATGAGGCAAAGGTAAACAGCCACTCAATTTTCCTCTACTTTGAAACAGTTTTAAAGTTTCGTATTTGCTAAAAGCGATTTTTTTTTTTCTTCCCAGTACTTGTCATTTAATAATACAATTGGGGAAACTACGCTGCTAACATAACCGCTATGTGACTGTCAATAAATCCATCAATCAAAGTAAGATGAATTGTTCATTCAGCTTTCCACCCCTTAGAAAAAATATTGTTTTTCAGAGTCCAAGAGTAGGGCAAAACACCACCTAAGCATTCAACCTCCAGTCTCTGGGGAGACCTTTTGAATTCTCTTTCTGTGTCAGGGATCCAGTAAAAAGTGGAAGAAATTTTGTCTCTCACAGCAAGCTGACAAAAGTGGCAGAATGTTCAAAATAACTCCCAGGTATGTAGGCTGAATCTCACCTTCATCCTGGAGAAGGTAATCAGAGTTGGATACCCTACAAGAACTGGATGGAAAAGCCATACCCGTAAAGATGACAGGTTTATTCTCTAATCCTGCCTATGGAAAACTTGCCTCTGGTTATGATCATTCTAATTCTGTACACGGCTGTGTATTCCCAATTCTGGTATAAGGAATCTGGTTTACTTGAAAAATCACCTACAATTGTGTGTCAGATTGTCTGTGTGAATCAGAAGTAAACATCTCAACTCTTCTGATGGATAGTGCATTTTCTTTGTTTCTATTTGGGTGCTTCTTTAAGTCTTAGATAATGAAAGAGCAAGAAGGATATAATAGGCTGCTAATTGTCTTTTCAAGACATTACATTATGAAATAATGTTATGAAAGTTCAAAAGGACATAATAGCTATGTAAAATTGTAAAGATTATATATTTAAATTAACTTTTTCCATTCTGATAAAATACTGTCTTTTTACTTTTCATAATCCAAAACATAAAGTGATAATATTTTTATTCTTTCAAGAACAGGAAATAGTTGTAAATCACAATTATTATGATGTCTGTGTTGTGTCTTTTACCATTTGCATTATCTGATAAGAAAAAAAAGAATGCATTGCTCTTGCCTTTTTATCACCAAATTGCTTTCCTTTTTTCCCACTTCCTTGTTATAAAAATAATACATACTTATCTTAGAAATCTTTGAAGATACAGAAAAACATCAGAAATAAATCAAAATTATCTGCCATATACTGTAATTACTTCAAACATTCAAAAATATTACCTTTTTTTTAAATTTTAAAGATTTTATTTATTTATTTGACAGAGAGAAATCACAAGTAGGCAGAGAGGCAGGCAGAGAGAGAGGAGGAAGCAGGCTCCCTGCCGAGCAGAGAGCCGGATGCGGGGCTTGATCCCAGGACCCTGGGATCATGACCTGAGC
This sequence comes from Neogale vison, assembly GCF_020171115.1. NCBI lineage: Eukaryota > Metazoa > Chordata > Mammalia > Carnivora > Mustelidae > Neogale > Neogale vison. The sequence goes on from NC_058099.1 coordinate 82,433,432, forward strand.
AAAAGGTAGAGGCTTTAACCCACTAAGCCACCCAGGCACTCCCCCCCCCCAAAATATTACCTTTTGATTATGGTTTTGTACCTGGATTTTATCACTAAACATTATGCCATTTTTTCTGCACACTTGTGCATTTTCCATCAGAGATTTTTACAATACTAGATTTAATTATTTGTCTCAAAAATGACTTGTATAATTTTGCACACATAGGTTGGTTCTGATTTTTTTAAACATCATAAATAACATTGTAATAAATATTTTTGCATGTAAATCTCTTTAAAATAATTCATGGGGTAATAGGTTAATTCTGCCATGGGTAATGCATGTATCTGAAAGTTTCAAAAGTCTCAAAATTTCCCTTGAAAAAAGATATACTTATTTGATTTTCAGTCCTATAGCAGAGTATGAGAGTGATCATTCTACACGCTCATCTATGGTGGTTATTGGATCTTCAAAAAAACAAATCAAAAGAAAACAAACAAACAAAAACCAGAACCCAAACTTTGACAGATGAAATATATTTCATTATTGTCTTTATTTGTATTTTAAAAATTCTTGAGATTTAGCTTTTTAAATTGATTATTTACCATTACTGTGCTTCTTCTGTAAATTTATTGTTTATTTTTTTTTGGTCCATTTTTCTATGGGTTATTTGTTTCTTACTGAATTTTAAGAGCCCTCTGTATATTAAGGATATTATATTATATCATATTCATGTGCCAAGCATTTTTTCCATTTGTTGTTTGTCTTTCTACATATAAGATTCTTCTATGTATAGAAGTTAATTTTTATGTCACCAAATCTATTTCTTCTTTCACTAATATGCTTAGAGGCCTTCTGGCATCCAAAGATTATTTAGTTATTTTATGAATTTTCTTTTTGTATAAATATTTAACCTACCAGGAATTTACTCTGGGGTATGGTGTGAAATGAAGATTTTACTCAAGTTTTTTTCTCCTATAGTGAGCTAATTTTTCCTGCTTGATTTGTCTGATACACTTTCTTCACAATTTCATCTTTACCATGTACATTATTCATATACATCCCAGGGTCTTCTGGGGGTTCTCTGTGATGCTTTATTGACTATTCTTATTTATTGTTATTGCATTTTAATAATCATCACATTATAATATAATACATATGCTGGAACAGGTTGAATAATTTTTTTCTCCTCATCCTTGGGAATACTGCTCCCCAGGTACCTAACATGACCTTATGGTCCAACATGAAAAATTCAACATTCTTTCATGAAAAACTTTATTTCATTAGTTTTAAGATGTACTCATCTTGAGTTTCACCTCTGAAATTGTGATCTGTCCTTCCATCAGTGTTAGCAAACAGTAGTCATGCAATAGTTATTAATATATGCACCAGCTTGGTCTTAGCTGGTCATATTGCCCACTTCAATTACATTTGGTGCATTGTCGATATTACACATGTTGAATTTATACAATTTAGGATGTCCTCAAGATTATACTGTGTTCATTAAAAAGAAGTTATTGTATATGCACAAAATGTAAAAACGAATCAGAGGGCAGATTTGTTGTTGGAAGAGGGACTTAAATTTATTATTATTTAGCAAGAGAAAACGCGATGTGCTTTATCTGACCTAAGCAAGGCAGATGCCTTTCAGCAGATGAAGCTGTTACTAAGATCCAGCAAAAGAATTGCTTATCATGCAACTAAAGACAGGAAAAGTTGCCAAATCCCTTGGAACAGATGAAAGAAATTTAAAGGCAATGAGGAACATATGTGACTGGGTCATTCCTTGGGTGGGACTACTTTTTAAGGCATCACACGTTAAGTTATCAGAAACTTCTTCTTGACTTTCAACAGAAGCTACTTAGCTTCCAGCATCATATCTGATTGGGTAAAACAGAGTTAGTATCAAAACTTGCAAAGTGGCTATAAGTGACTTGGAAGAAAATACTGGAAATAGCAGTGGAGCACTTTTGAAAAATTCTGAGTCATCAATTCTCTTTAAGGCACCAGGGATGATACGACAAAATTTCTGCCTAAATTGTATTAAAGTGTAATTGTCAGCATTGGTATTATATAAAACAATGGTGCTTTTTATGATGAATACATAGTGTTTTAGACTAGATGAAAAATAGCAGTTGCCTTGATTTTCTTCATTAGCAATTTACTGCACACACAGGGTGAATCTGCGTTTGTCTATGAACAGATTTCAAGTTCCAACCGGTATTGTATTGATAAAGTTCTTGAAGGACATAAGAACATTGCAACTTCTATGTAGAAAAGCCACTATCTCACTTAGTAAGCCCGAGAACTTGGAAGTGGTTCTTCCAAATCTACTTTATATCTAGGGCTTGACTTTTCAAGTTTCTTTCACTTCTAATATTTTTTTTTGATGGCCCCAGGACATTTGGGGACAGTTGCGAGTGTACATCTTTACGTGAGTTCTATCTATACTTTCTTTCTTTCTTTCTTTTTTTTAAAAGATTTTTATTTATTTATTTGACAGACCACAAGTAGGCAGAGAGGCAGGCAGAGAGAGAGAGGAGGAAGCAGGCTCCCCACTGAGCAGAGAGCCCGATGCGGGGCTGGATCCTAGGACCCTGGGATCATGACCGGAACTGAAGGCACAGGCTTTAACCCACTGAGCCACCCAGGTGCCCCCTATCTATGCTTCCTAAGAGGACCTTCAGTATCCTAGTTCCCAAAACAACTTCTCTTCTGTGAAGCCTTCTCAGAATGAGCAGAAAATGAATGGCTTCTATTCTCTTACCCTGAGATGAATTTGAACTTGAAAGTCTACTTCCTCATTCATGTACTTAACTTAGAGTCCAAAAGCAAATGTTATCTTTGTTGTTCTATCTTTACCAATCTCATCCGTGTTTCCAAGAGTTTTGGACTACTCTCCCTGTCTCGGGTGGTTGGTGTTCTCTTGCTGCCAGAGACCTCCTCTGTGTGACTGTCTTCCTAGACTTTCCTGGGTTTTCTTTCATTCCCTTTTCTGTATTATCTGGTACTTTCGGCACTCTTAAAAAAGTGTCAAATGCCTCCTTTACCTGCTCCATCTTCCTTTGCACTAAATTTGCAATCTCTGGAAATCATTACCCAGAATGCCAATGTAGGTCAATTGATGTTGCTGTGAAAAGCACTATAAAAAGGGAAGCATACAGCATCTTTGTGCTTATTACAGAGAAAATACAAGCCATACAATGCTGCTTGGAGGAAAAAAGGTGACATATGCGCTCGCTCTTACTAGGTAGTATCACTCCAAAAAAATCTTTAGGAAAATAAAAGTTTAATAAATTATAGACACAATGTGCTCAACATATGATAACATAACTTAAAATAATCATTTTTTTTCTACGGACTTGTGACGCCAGCTTTACCTTATACGTCATTCTTACAGCTACCATATTGTCATGTACTCTGTACTATAATTCCATCTGTGAGGAAATCCTAGACCCTTGTGTATAAGGCACAGATTCTTTCAGGGAATTACTTTCGGATAGGAAGAGTCTTGTTTCTTTATAGTTTGGTCATTTAAAAATATATCCATAATACTTTTGATGACTCTCCCAGTGTAATGCAGAGCCTGCTTCTTTTTCCCTGGAGCAAGGTCTAGGCATAGTGACAAGCTTCGAATAAAGAGAACATGGCAACAGTAATGGCAGTAATGGTGACTTCTGAGACTAGGTCCTAAAAGGCATCACATCTTCCACCTTGCTTTCTCTCTCTTTCTTCATCACTCTCTCTCACATTTTGTGAGTGCTCAAGCCACCCTAAGAGGTTCAGGTAGAAGGGAACTGAACCATCCTACCAGTTGCTGGGGAGAAACTGAGGCCTCTTGCCAATGACCTTGTGAATGATCAAAGTGGAAGGAGACTTCCCAGCCCCAGTTAACTGTCATATGATACATTATATGTTAATTAAAAAAAAACAAAACAACTGTCATATGATTTCAGCCCCAGCTGACATCTGCAGTCTCAAAAAGGTCCCTGCTAAGAATGCGCAGCTATGCCTTTGAGGAAATTCGCGACCCGCAGAAATTGTGACATAATCAATGTTTGTTGTTTTAAATTGCTAAGTTTTAGAGTAATCTGCAATAGAGAATTCAGTGGAAACAGATGATTGTAGCCAAGGTAAGTCATACCTCCAACATACTTGCTGGTGGAAAAAGCTTCAGTCCCAGAGGGAAGACCTCTGGGATGATGTTGGCTATGGTCTACCTTTACCCTACTAATTTATCTGTCCTATTTCCAACATCTCAATCTCCTTCCCTTTATCATTTGGTGAAGGGGTAGCCTCATGCTCCCTAGCCACTCTATGGAAGAGGGAAGACTATCTGTTCTATTCCAAAAGTCACACTGCAAGCACTGTGTTATGGATACTTCTGAGTGGCTCTTATCCATATTGAAAGATGATGATTTCAAGGCACAGAGTACATGAGGCTAATATAAATTATTACACAGCTCTGGTAGAACTGTAATTTAATTTTTGGGATTTGTCATTTGAACTCTATCTACTTTGAGCTAGGGAACCAAACTGATGCATACACATTACCAGTTATAATATTTTAGGTATAGAAATAAACCCATAATAAGAAAAAGAAGGAAAAATGAACTAGTGGTTATTGGCGACCCACCATATTCCAGATCATGGGCTAGGCAAAATTAATATACCAAAAAGAAAGGTTGACATAGTTAGCTGTAACTGCTCTACCTTCCTTGCTCCTGACTTTGATGTTAGTAATCTCTTTAGGCCCTAAATTTGTCTCTCCTATTGCCTTCACAGTCAAATTTCTCGGGCCAGATACATGGGCTACTTCTTATCTATACTTTTCACCTCTTCTCTTGGGCTTGCTGATTAAAAAAGTCAAATAACAATACCTCTCTTTGGATGTGCCCTCCACCCCCAATTTTCTTGTACTATATTTTACTTCTTTTCTGTTCTGAAGATTTTATTTATTTATTTGAAAGAGAGAAAGGGAGTATGAGCAGAGAAGCAGAGGGACAGAGAGAGAGAGGGAGAAGGAGAGTCCCCACTGATCGGGGAGCCTGACAATCCCAAGGATCCAGAGAACATGACCTAAGCCAAAGGCAGACGTTTAACCGATTGAGCCACCCAGGCATCCCTACCATATTTTACTTCTATGGGTAGCTCCTACCCTCATCTCTCATGACCCCTGATTCCATTCTACTCTCTGTTGTAGCCCTAAAAGTCTTGTTAACTGATGCCCTGTGAGGTTTTATGGGCACTGAAGGAAAGTCACATAATTTACAGAAGAGTGTTGTGACATTGCAATGAAGAAGAAACAGATCACTGGTAAAAGTGCAAAAAATACATGGCGCCTTGTGAGTTTATTAACTTACACGTACACTTACTACACGCCTGCAACTATTTTCTCGGATTTGGGGATGACCTATCACTCGAGTGAGCACAGTTCTTTCTTCACCTGCATTTACAATGTTCTGTCAGCAGTCAGATTTGGTTAGGAATCTGTGGTCCAAACAGCCATATTTTAGGCACAGGATACGTAAATGAGTAATTTTTCCCACTTGAAAATAGTTCATTCAAATAAATATTTATCACAAAGGACACAACTGTTAAAGTAACAGAGCAAATTCCTAAAAGAAATATGAGCATTTGGATCTGCTCTGAGTTACTGTGAAGCCTAACCCTGGTTTATCCCTGAGTTTGACTCATCTGTTTTTGCAACTTGTGTTTGTAAAGTTGGGTTCCATGTCCCTTTGGTGTATGTACCTAGTCAAGAATTTGGGGCTTTTCTGTCTTTCAAATGAAAGCTATGCCTGCATTCAGTAAATCAAAGGCAATGCCTTCGTTTTCCTCTTCAGCCTTGCTACTTAACAAAATTCCTTTAAAAGGAAAGGCTATCCATGTTATTAGTGAGACAGAATAAAAGAAAGAAGTTACAAGTTGAAATTTCAGTGTCTGTCCACCAACAGCAAACCATCTTGGAAAAGAGGGAGAGGAATTTTTCTTCCTTTCTGTTTAAGTTTTTAGGTATTCTTTCGCTCTACAGATCTTGGTTAAAGGAGGAAGAGGGGATTTGCAAAAAGTCAGAGTGGTTAAAATGGGTCACATAGTAAAGAGGCTGCACCAGGGACGGATCAGTCAGGATGCAGGAGAGGCCCATTCAGCTAGACTAATAAGGGAGTTTGGGGGAGGAACAGGGATTTGGGGTCAGCTGCCACATGTGGAAGGGGGCCACAGGGTTGGAAAGAATATATTTCCAAAGTTTTTCTGGATGATTTCCCTTAGGCGTTTTTTATGAAGGGCAGCAGTAAAAATTTACATTGTTTTTCAATTATTATGGAATCTGGACTAATGCTTCCTTAACATGACATTAGGCCCACAGGGGTGAGGAGATGGCTGGCCTTTGTATGGATAATATATTTTATAATTTCTTTTCTTTTCTTTTTTTTGTTAAGGAAGGAGCAAACAGACTCCAAATTGCTCTTCTTCTTTAAATATCTGAGACCTATTTATGATGTTTTTCTTAACAACAAGCTGTATAATAGTAAGCTCTTCAAATTAGTTTTGTTAAGACTGAAACTCAAGAAGTAGCCAATGAAACATAACACGCAGGCATAAGGGAATGGCAAAGCTCACCCTTTACAAAGTGACTCCATTTGACTTTTATCTTCTACCATGTTCTGGGACCCCCATTCCATTCCCTTTGTCTCCAGTGGTTAGGCCAGGGCTTTGTGCCTTGATAATGTTATTCTGTTATCCCCCATCTGCGACATTTCTGAGTACCTCTGAAGTCTGCCGGACTTTGGTTTTGAGACTTGTCACTAGGTTCTAGCTTCCTCACAGCTGATCTTAATCAGCCGTTTTTTTTGTTTTGTTTTGTTTTGTTTTTTTGTCGTGTTCCATCACTAGGTGGTGGGCTTCATGGACTCCCTTGGAATATACCACCATTTTATTTCTAAGCAGTCTTTCAAAAGTGCTTGTGGCAAAATGCAACAAACAAAGACAGTACTTATTTTTACTAGAAATGCAATCCAGTGAGATTTACTCAGAACGTTTTTTTTTGGAAACAACAAATAAGCAGAGCTTTCCAGGGCTTAAAATGGAGATGCTCAGTGTTATCATTGAATCATTTATTTTTTGAAGGTCAAAATATTACTTAATGAAGAATCTGATATATTGCTGAGTATTAAGTGAAGACCTAATGTCTGTCGTTTCTCAGAAGGCTTAGTTGACTCTTGGTTTTGGACCAAACCTCCCACTGCAATCATATAAATTTGGTACTTGCACAATAAATATGGCCAAGTGACTAAGTTATAATGAAAAGATCAGAGAGGGGCGCCTGGGTGGCTCAGTGGGTTAAGCCGCTGCCTTCGGCTCAGGTCATGATCTCAGGGTCCTGGGATCGAGTCCCGCATCGGGCTCTCTGCTCAGCAGGGAGCCTGCTTCCTCCTCTCTCTCTGCCTGCCTCTCTGCCTATTTCTGTCTGTGAAATAAATAAATAAAATCTTTAAAAAAAAAAAAAAAGATCAGAGAAAGTGTTTTATTTTGTAAACATAAAATATCTAAGAAGCTAAGGTAAATACTTAGTAAGAAGCACTATTCATTGATAAGAATTGTGAAAGGTGAATCATTAGTAGGCAGACTGAAATTGTAGTTGAAGTTTTCTTTTTTCTTTTAATAATTTTTTTTATAAACATATAATGTATTATTAGCCCCAGGGGAGTAGCTGAAGTTTTCTTAAGAAAATTCTACCAAAAATTGAGAGGGAAGGTCCACACATATGTTTTATAACTGTTTTTATGGAATTTCATTAAGTTTGTGACAAACATCACAAAAATATACGGTTATATGGGTCATGGAAACAAGCATTTGTTATATATCTCAGAAACTCTTGACAGGGTGTTTTGTGCATGGGGCAGGTGGGGGTAGGGATTTGATGATCGAAGATATTTTCCTGATATTTTGATTGTACAGGAAGGATGATGGTTCAGACTTTCCCTTGGACCTCTTCATTATAAATAACTCACTATTTGGTTTTTAAAGATTTTAAGTTGGAGTAATTTAAAAAATAATAAGTGAGCTCCTGATGAATATACACACATGTACTTTAATTCACTAAGACCCACAAAAATTCCAGATGAAACAAAATTTCATTGACCCCCCCTGGCCCCCCGCATCCCCAAATCACTAGAGTAAAAGTTTTCAAGTGGTTCCTGGCTAAAAGGAAAATTTAGAATGTCTCATACTTTTAGATGAAAGAGATAAAGTATGAGAGATTATGTGAATGTGAGGGTGTAGGGAAAAGGAAGGAGAGAGAGAGAAAGAGAGAACTGCAATAAGAGAGGGAAATGGAATAATGGACTCAACTCCAATTACCTGGGCTAATGGAGTGTGGATAAAAAAAAAAATGGTGTACAGTCAACCAATCAGCCTGAGAGTTTTTTTTTTCTGACCAGCACAAAAATTTCTTTCTTTCACATATAGAAAACATGGGTCATGTGAGAGGTAGGACTGGAAGTCATCTGAAGAAAGCTTTCTAGGCTGGTGGTCAAGAATCAGATATGTTCTTTGGTTTTTCGTTTTTTTTTTTATTGGACTCCTTTTAAGACTGGTGCATTAACTTTCTTCCTTTAGCAAAAAGAAAATACTACGTTTTTCTTCAACCTTATTCCCATGATACATTCACACTTCAGCCCCATCTCTACCAACTATAACATGAAAGGGGGAGTGGCCTAGTTGATATGCTGGTTATATTTCCCCCAATAACAACATAATTGTCATTATTGTCAGCTTCCTTTATTAAGATATTTGGAAGAATATAGAGGAAAACACATTTAAGAGAAGCTGGGAGCTGAACCTAAAAATGCAATTCTAATCACATAATTCTGAATAACACAATGAGGAAGGGAAGGGGGAAGAAATTACAGATATCAATAATCACAATCAGCAAGGAGGCTCTCTCCCCGCCTCCCTCCCACTCTGTTCTTTTCCCTCCCCATCCCCTGGTTGTGTGCTCTTTCTCTCTCAAATAAATAAATAAATAAATAAATAAAATCTTAAAAAAAAAATTCTCTAGTAGATTCATCTTTTAAAACAAGTAGTAATCAAGTGAGAAGGGTCAGATTACCAAAAGAGTAGTAATATAGGAGAATAGCATGAACTTTTGTAAGAAAAGCACCATAGGGACTGATGATAGATAAGAGCCAAAAAGTACTTTAACCATTTTCATTTTGAAAATAAAAATGAATCCATGTAGTTGACATTCATTGTCTCCTTAGCATTTGTTCCTATGTCTCCTGCTAACAGTACCCCAATTGTCCTACATTGAATTTACTCTCATACATGAGACTTGTGTGGGAATGATCCCATTTTCAGTTCCAGAGATGGGTCTTGATTTAATTAATCCAATCAATTTATCCTTTCCCTAATTTAGTTCAGGGATGGATATCTGACCCAGTGACAAAGTATGAATCTCATAATAAATGTAGGAGCTATCAGACACCGATTTTCTCAGATGAAATGGAAACCATAATAGACACAGGAGAAAGAAAAGAGAAAAAAGTGGATCCAAAGAGTTACTAGATCATTTCTCTCCTAAAGTCAGAATTATTTGTGGAATTTTAAGTTTTGTGAGATAATAAATACTCTTTATTATTAGGACTGTTTGAATTGAGTTGAATGTTGCTACCACTTGCAACCCAAATATTCTTAACTGAGCAGAACACTGGGAATACAGTGTGAGTTAACTGAGTACTACATTTGTTTTGAGTAAACTTTATTTTCCTAGTATTTAGAAATTTTAAATGTCACAGCATCCCCAGGAGTAGAAAGTAGAGCAATAAATTTCAGCAGACCCAAAACCTAAGCTATGAGAAGATGCTCACATGGGAAATTGACCTCGAGAGGCAGAACTCCCTGACTCATTCTTGTAGGAATGTTTTGGGGTTATTGCCAGTTACTTGCATCTAATGGATAGGAAGACATTCAGAAGCTAGAAAAATCAAAAGGAAAGAAAAGAAAAACTTGTAGATCATGGCAAAGGAAGTTTAACAACTTGAAAGTGTCTTAACAATGATAAGAAGATATCTTGGTGGAAAGGTGTTTTAATGGTATTTTGAGCATCAGGGAGGCCTGCCTCTACACGGAGGACTGATGTTGCCTCCTCTGATCTGTGAAGTCATCTGTGTGAGGTCATTTGTGTTTATTCTTTAGCAAGGTTAAAGAAACTTATCTGTTGGTGTCTTTCTGTTAATCACAATATTGTTCTGATTAAACATTGTGCTGTTGATTATTATTGAATACCACCTGATGATGAGAAAACTGCATGTCAGCTACATAAATAACTTGCTGAAGATCACACAATGAGTTAATGGGAGTTCCTGGGCCTGAAATGTTGACTCTCTATCTTCCAAGACCATGTGTTTCCCAAAACATGATTTTGCTTCTATCTTCTCCTCAGGGAGAATAATTTTCAAACTGGGGAGGACAGATAAAGCATTTCAAAGAGGAAATTAAAGTATTAAATAAAAAAGTAGGCTTAGGAAGCACCTGGGCATGCTAATCGAGTCTCAGACTTCCAAGCCCAGTTGAATTATATATTATGGGGCAGACAAACTTGTAGATGACTTTTGCATTTAAGAATCTGTGGGACAGGGATGAGAAATATTGTTCTCCAAGGGGAGAAAAAGAGGGTTCTAGAATTATAGACTGGTGTTTTATAATCTCTGACCTGGACTGCTTCTCTGAAGTTTAGAGCTATCTATCCTAAATCTGTGACATTAACATTGACGTTCATTTTGATGTGGTTAAACAAATGTTTTCCAAAAGAGTTCAGTTTTGAATGGCTAGTATTTGTGCCATGTCACATTTTTTACTATTTCTATTAGTTAGGGTTCTCTGAAAAATAGAGTCAGTAGGAATTGGCTCATGCAGTTAAGGAGGCTGAAAATCCCAAGATGAGCAGTTGGCCAGCCAACCAGAGCCCCAGGAAAACTGATGGTGTAGTTGTAGCCTGGAAAACCAGCAGACTCCAGACCCAGGAAGTGCCAATGTTTTAGCTCATGTGTGAAGGAAAAACTGACATTGTAGTTCAGAGGCAGTCAGGCAGGAGGTTCCACCTTATGCCTTTTTATTCTGTTCAGGCTTTCAACTGATTGGATGAGGCCCACCCATATTAAGGAAGGTAATCTGCTTTATTCATTCTACTGATTTAAATGTTAATCTCATCCAGAAACACCTTCCTAGACACATCTGTAATAATATTTGACCAAATAGCCAGCTAGACACTCCATAGTGCAGTCAGGTTGAGAAATAAAATTATCACCGGAATATTGATCACATTTGAGGAAGCTACAATGGTGGAAAGTAAAGTTATATATTAGATGCAATAATCACCATTCAAAGTGATTTTGAAAAAACTGTGGGTAAAGACTTCTGAGACAGTAGGATTATAAAATTAATCTCTTCTAGCACTGAATGAAATATATTTTAAAAAGAAGAAGAAGCAAACATACTAAATCCCCCAAAAAGGAATGAACAAAACAATAAAAAATTCACAGACAGCAACCAAATGAGGAAAGAGATTGAACTTCATGTTATATAATTTTAAGAGTTGCAGCCAAGGAAAGAAACTGATCACTCTTTTGCCACACAGCATGGCTCCTAGCCCCACCCTTGGAAGTAGAATTGAGGAGAAAAAAGGAGTTGATAACATTTTAAGAATTTTTACAAAAACCCTTAAGAAAAGAAGCAGATTCAAGAATAACATTGACAGAGAGTGAAGGAAAAAAGTCCTCTATGATAAGAGGCCACCAAATATAAGCACTGGGTCATGGCGTAAGCAGTCAGGTTATGGCCCCATGACATATTTCAGAGAACTATGACGAATTAGGGCAAAGAGGTTATGGAAGTGGAATATGTCCTTAGTGGCTGGTGGCCCTAACAGAGGTACTCAAATGGGATTTCCAGTCAGCCTATTTTCCCCTGTGTTCACCATCCACCACCTCCCAGGATCACTATACTGGATGCAGAAAAAAATGGTTTTCAAATATCTATTTATTTATTTATTTTTGGTGGGCAGAGAGGGAGAGAAAGAGAGAGAAGGAGAGTCTTAGGCAGACTCCCTGTGAGCACAGAGCCTGACATGAGGCTTAATCCTAGGACCATGAGATAATGACCTAAGCCAAAACCAAGAGTCTAATGCTTAATTGACTGAGTCACCCTGGTGCTTCTGGGTATAGAAAATGAAAGAGCAACACTAAACTCAGGGAAGCTGAGTGCCTGATAGAGTTTGATTCGCCTGCTCTATATCAGAGCCAACAAAAAGTCTGAAGAGAGTGGCTAATGTTAAATAGGGGATATACTACAGCTAAAAAGGTTGAAAGAAAGAAATACAGCATACAAAACCCAATAAAAAATACAAATTGGAAGGAAATATTATCTAGGAGATAGAAGAAAACTCTCCATGGATATTTTACACTATGGATTTACAACATGAATTTTAATTAGAAGGTGAATTCAAAAAGCAAAAGATAAAGAAAGTAATAAACCAGCCCAATGGGAAGAAAAGGGAGTTTGTGAAGGTAAGAAGAAGGTAAGAAGGGAGTTTGTGAAGGTAAAACCTACATGGTTATTCATGGAGATGGAAAATGAATAGTTGGGAGTAGTGAGAAACAGGACAGACATAGCTGACAACAAAAAGATGTAAGGGAGACAGAACTTGAGATGATTCTGGAAAAGTCAGAAGAGAAAGGCTACAATGGAGGACAATGACAGAAGAGTCAATGATACATAGCAAGGACAAATATCATCCAACATACACATAATTGACACCACTTAGATACACAACCAAGCAAAGAGAACAGCAAAAAAAAAAAAAAAAAAAAATTCAGAGAGGTAAAGGAAAAGCAAATGAAGAAACAGCTGAATAGTAAAATCAAGAGAATCTCTGTGTATCATAAAACACTTTATATTGAATGATTAATGTTGAAGCATATCCTGGCAGAGGTATTAACATTTAACATTTAAGAAGTTAGGCATCCAGAGTGAAAAATCAGACATAAGTGGGAAAAAATCAGACTGGCCTCCATGTTCTCCGTGATAGTTTAGTAGCAACAATCTTGCAGAACTCCGAGTGAAGGGGTGGGTAACCCGAGAATGTCAAACTCAGCCAAACTGTAGTACTTGTGAGAAGAAGGCCACAGAAAGATATTTGGGAAAGGAACCTGGGAATACAACATTCATGAGTCACTTTCGAAAAAAACAAAAACCCCAAACTTCATAATGATGTTACCATCCTACTGAATGAAGGCTCAAAAGAGCCTTGAGAATATAGTAAAATTGAGAATGTAGTATTGGAATTGAGAATGTAGTAAAATTATGTGGTAAAATTATTATGTAGTAAAATCAGTAGGTAGTAAAATTACAAGAGAGCCACTGAAATCAGGTAGTTAGAGGAAGTTATAAGTCTAAGAACTTATTTTTCATGATACAGAAACCACTAATAATGGAAAAGCATAATGGTTCTAACTTTGTAATGCTTTCCCACAATTTTCTTTTCTTTTTTTTCAGAAATAGACTTTATTTTTTTTAGAGGAGTTATAGGTTCATGGCCAAATTGGGTGGAAAGTACAGAGTTCCCATTTACCTCTTGCCCCTTCATGTGTCCCACCTCTCCCAAGATCACCATCCCTCACCACAGTGATACATTTGTTACAATCAATGAATTTCTATGTATCATTATCACCCAAAGTACGTAGTTTACATTAGAGTTCACTCTCTGCTCACTCATTTACTTTCTACTGTTTGGACAAATATATAATGGCATGTATCCACTATTGTAGTATCATAGGGAAGAGTGTCACTATCCTAGAAATCTATGTTCTGCCTATTCCTCCCTTCCTCCCTCCTCCTTTTATTTTTTTTTATTTTTATTTTTTAAGATTTTTATTTATTTATTTGACAGACAGATCACAAGTAGGCAGAGAGGTAGGCAGAGAGAGAGAGGAGAAAGCAGGCTCCCCACTGAGCAGAGAGCCTGATGCAGGGCTCGATCCCAGGACCCTGGGATCATGACCTGAGCCAAAGGCAGAGGCTTTAACCCACTGAGCCACCTAGATGCCCCCTCCCTCCTTCTTTTAACCCTTTGCAACCACTGAACTTTTTACTGTCTCTATAGTTTTTCCTTTTCCAGGGTGTCATATATTTGGAATCAAACAATACATAGACTTTATAGATTGTTTTCTTTTACTTAGTGTCTTAGTCTGATTGGACTACAATAAAAGGGGGGGATTATAAATAAAGTATTTATTTCTCATAGCTCTGGAGGCTGGGAAGTCCAAGATCAAGGTGTCCACAGATTTCATGTCTGATGAGCATACAATTCTTGGCAATAGACTTTCTTCTCTCTGTAACCTCACATGATGGCCCTTGAACCTCTTTTATAAGTGCACTAATCCTATTCAGGAGGGCTCCACCCTCAGAACTCCTTAAAAACCCACCTCCTAACACCATCACCTTGGGAGTTAGGATCTCAACATATGAATTTGGGGGGGGGACAAAAATACTCACTCCATAGCATTTAGTAATATACATTTAGGATTCCTCCACATCTGTTTATGGTATGGTAGCTCATTTCTTTTCAGTACTGAATAATATTTTACTGTCCGGATACGCCTTGGTTTTTCCATTCACTGGCTGAAGGATATCTTGGTTACTTCCAAGTTTTGACAATTACAAATAAAGTTGCTATAAACTTCAACATGTAAACTTTTGGTGGACATGGCTTTCAACTCATTTGGGTAAACACTAAGAAGCATGACTACTGAATCCTGTAAGAGTGTGTTTACATTTGTAAGAAACTGCCAAAGTGTCTCCCAAAGTGGCTCTACCATTTTGCATTCCTGCCAGCAATGACTGAGGTTTCCTATTACTTTGTATCCACATCAGCATTTTGTGTGTGTGTTTTAGATTTGGGGCATTTCAATAACAAATTATGTGGAGCATCTTTAAATATATTTATTATATTTATTTGCCATGTGTATATCTTCTTTGGTGAGGTATCTCTCCAGGTCTTTTGCCCCCCCCCTTTTTTTCTTTTTTTAAGTAGGCTCCATGACTGTGGGGAGCCCAACACAGGGCTGGAACTTATGACCCTGAGATCAAGACCTGAGCCAAGACCAAGAGTAAAATTCTTAACTGACTGAGCCATCCAGGTTCCCCCTTTTGTCCATTTCTTAATCAGGTTGTTCATATTTTTTTATTTTTGAATTCTGAGTTCTTTGTATGTTTTGGATAGAAATCCTTTTTTCAGATGTGTCTTTGGCAAATATTTTCTTCCAGTCTGTGACCTGCCTTCTCATTCTGTAGATATTGTCTTTCACAGAGCAGAAATTTTGAATTTTAATGAAATCCAGATTATTGATTCTTTCTTTCATGGACCATGCCTTGGACATTGTATCTAATGTCATATCCAAAGTCATCTAGGCTTTTCCTATGTTATCTTCTAGGAATTTTACAGTTTTGCATATTACATTTAAGTCTAAGATCTATTTTGAGCTTTTTTTTTTTTAAGGGTGTGAGATCTGTATCTAGATTCTTTTTTTTTTTTTTGCATGCTAGATGTCCAGTTGTTCCAATACCATTTGTTGAAGAATCTCCTTTCTCCGTTGTATTAATTTTGCTCTTTTGTCAAAGGTCTGTCTGCTATATTTATGTAAGTCTATTTGTAGCCTCTCTATCCTGTTCCATTGATCTATCTATCTATTCCTTCACCAGTACTGCACTGTTTGGATTAGCGTTAGTGTAACTTATAGTAGGTCTTGAAGTTAGATTTTGCTCTTCTCCTTCAATTTTCCAATTTTGCTATTCTCCTTCAATATTGAGTTGGCTGTTCTGGGTATTTTGAAATATTCATTTACAACTAATTCAAGTCCACTTTCAAGTAACACTATATACCACATCATAAGTAATTCGAGTATCTTATAATAACAAAATACTCCTAATTCCTCCCTTTCATCTCTTGTATCATTACTGTCATTGATTTCACTTATGGTTAAGCATACAGAAATATGTGTGTGTGTGTGTGTGTGTGTATGTGTGTGTGTGTGTGTACATACATACATGTATAGACATGAACAAATATAGGTCATATAAAAGCATACATAATTGAACACATTATTACTATTATTTTTAACAAACTGTTATCCCTTAGACTAATGAAGAGTAAAAAAACCAAGATTTTAATTTTTTCTTCACTTACTCATTATCCTATGCCTTTCCTTTCTATATGTAGATACAAGTTTCTCACCTATATCATTTTCCTTCTCTGAAAAACTTCTTTTAACACTACTTGCAACAAAATTCCTCAATTTTTGTTTGTCTGAGACAATCTTTCATCTTTACTTTTGAAAGGTGATTTCACACTGTATAGACTTCTATGTTGGTGGGGCTTTTTTCACGTAACCATTTAAATATTTTAGTGCACTCCCTTCTTGATGGCATGGTTTCTTAGGCGAAGTCAGATGTAATTCATTTTTTTTTTCCAGGATTTTTACTTACTTCTTCAGAGAGACAGAGAGAGCACAAGCAGGCAGAGAGACAGACAGAGGGAAAGGGAGAAGCAAACTCCCCGCTGAGCAGAGAGCCTGATACAGGGCTAGATTCCAGGACCCTGGGATCATGACCTGAGCTAAAGGCAGACACTTAACCAACTGAGCCACCCAGAATCCCCAATTCTCATCTCTTTTCTTCTATGGGTAAGTTGTTGTTTTTCCCTGGCTTCTTTAAGAGGTTGTTTTTTTTTTTTCTTTGATTTCATGTAGTTTGAAAATCATACGCAAAAGTATAGGGATTTTGGTTATTTTTGTTTTTGTTTTGGGTATTTATCCTGTTTAGTGTTCTCTGAGCTTCCTGGATCTGTTGCATGATATCTGACTTTCATTTGGGGAAGATTTTCACTCATTATTGCTTTGAAAATTTCTTCTATTTTCTTTCTCTTTCTTTTCACTCTGGTATTTCCATTTAGCATTTGTTATGCCTTTTGTAGTTGCCTCACAGTTTTTGAACATTCTATTCAGTTTTTTTTGTCTTTTGTTTTTGTTTTTACCCTAGTCCTTTTTCTCTCTGTTATTCACTTTTGGAAGTTTCTATTGACATATTGCAAGTTCTGAGATTCTTTCTTCAACTGTGTCTAGGCTATTAATAAGCCCACTAAAGGCATGCTTCATTTTTTTTTTTTACAGTATTTTTTTCCTAGTCTTTCTTTTTGATTTGTTCTTAGAATGACCATTCCTCTGTTTACATTACCCATCTGTTCTTATATATTGTCTATTTTTCCGTTAGATCCCTTAGCACATCAGTCATAGTTGTTTTATATTCATGATCTGATAATTCCAACATCCCTGCCACATCTTGGTCTGGTTCTGATGAGCTCTGTCTCTTCAAACTATAGTTTGTGCCTTTTAGTGTGCTTTATAATTTTTTCTTAATGGTGGACATGACGAGAAAAGAAACTGAGGAAAATCGGCATTTAATGATGTGATGATGGTCAGGTGTGATGGGAAGGAAGGGAAATGTTCCACAGGCTTATGATTAAGTCTCAGTGTTTGAGTGATCCTGTGTCCTTGGACTGTGAACTTCACAAGTGCTTTTCAGTTTTTATCCCTCTAGGTGGGATAGGATGGTTAGAGGAGTCTGGAGTTAGGTATTTTCTTCCTCCCAAGTTGGTTGGGCTCTGATAAACCTCAACAGGCTAAGCTCTGATAAAATAGTGCTTCCTGTGGTCAGGTCTTGACAATAACAAAATGCTCAGATATGCTTCAAAATGGTTACTTTCTTTCCTCCATTTGAGGGAAGGCAGAGGGGATTTTTCTCTGCTCTTTACTGAGAACCTAGTGGAGCTCCCAGAAATAAAATTTATAAAAGTGTGAGACTTGGGGTCCCCCTGGAGGTTTTCTCTCTCAGACTTGTTCACACTGAGCCTCCAGAAATTTGTCAGTGACAGTTCAGGTCTTTCTTTACCCTAAAACTGCTTCCCACAGAAATTTCTCGTTTCTGAGTTTTGGGTCCTATATATAAGTTGTGATTCTCTATACTACTTGTCTGTCTCTTCATTTTGGGGGCTGTGGTTTGCTCTTTGACTCACTTCTCTGACAAATCTAAGAAGGTTGCCAATTTTTCAGTTTGTTCAGCATCTTACTTGTTAGGATGGAGTGATGGTAACTTCTAAGCACCTTACATGCCAGACCAGAACCCAGAAGTCCACAATCTGCTTTAGAGTTCGAGTAATAGCATAGAATTAATATGTCCTGTGGAAAAGTCTCATTTATCTGAAGTTCAGCAATTCCTTCAGTTTTTACTATAGTGTCTTTCTTTTTTAAAAAATAATATTAAATTTAATGTTTTTTAAAATGAAAATGTGTTTAATGTTAACTATACAATTTTTCTTACCCACTTGAACATTCATTTATTTTTCTGTTTCAATTTGTGAATGCAAAGGTGTAAGAATAATGTTTCTACTTTGGAAGGGTGGCATTTTCAGTGATTTATTGCTTTCTTTTTTTCTATATTGCTTATTTTTAAAAATTATATGTGTATCAATTTTATAAAAATAACAAATGCTTTTAAGAGAAATACCTCAAAGAGACTGATATAAGATAGCGACATTGAAGGGTCCTGAACTCACCTCCTCCCATTTACATAACAAACCTATACCTACACAAGAAACAATTCACCATGTAAAGCACCTGAAAGCTAGCTGAACAGCACATCTGCAACGAAGGGTAGAAGGGCTACATCCAGACCAGTAGGAGAGGCAGAGACGTGGTCTCACAAGAAACGCCACTTCAAGTGTCAACCAGGTCAGGAGGTATCTTCTAATACGGAGTTTGTCTTTTAGGACTGAAGGGTTTGTGCCCCACATTAGGCACTCCAATCTTTGAGACCTGTACCAGAGAGATGAACTTCCAAAGTACCTTGCCTTAAAAACCAACAAGGCTTACTTTCAGGACAACTACAGGGCTGTAGGAAACAGAAAATCCACTCTTAATGGGTTCACACACAGACCTAGTTTTTCAGGGACCCAGCACAAAAGCAACAACACAAAAGGTGTGTAGATCATATTCAAAGGAGACTTACTAGCTAGTCTTAAAGCATCTGCTGGAGAGCCAGGAAACTGTTGAGACTCTTCCCAGAGATGGAAGCACTGGCAGCTGCCATTTTTGCATTCTTCTTCTTCTTTGTTTAAGCTGGTGCTGGCAGACACCATTTTCACCCCACCCCCAACAGCCTGCAGCTCTGGTAGGAGTGCCTGCCCCTGTGTGCTGCAGCCAAGGCCCATTCCAGCCAGCAGGCACACACAACCAACACAGGGATGCCCCTGAAATGCCTGGCTCTGTAGCCAGAGGAGACTGTGTTTCTGGGCCCATTGGTCTGAAATAAAAAGAGAGACAGTCCTTCATAGCTTCCAAACAGCAGACTGAAATACACCCCCAGTCTTTATGTGAAAAAGACTTATTTTCTTTTCCTGGAGTTTCAGCCTAAGGGGCAGGTTTCAGGTTTTCCAAATCACCAGAGGCTAAAGAGGCACCCCCAGGGAACACAGGCAAGAAGACATTAGTGCTCTCCCTTGACTTCCTTACACATCACTAATACCACCCAGAAAAGAGCTCAAGCACTCATATAAAGCCACAGTTTTTACAACTGTTACCCAGGGGACACCTGCAGATCTCCTGGTCTGGAAGTCACTACAGTTTATGATTGTGGACCCATAAGACTATATATTTGCATACCTTAAAGCCTCCTGCCTGAGGATCTGGCTTACATTTATAGTTCTTGGAACATCCTCAACTGGGACCTCTCAGGTTTCAAATCTGGTTTCTTAGACAATCACAAAGATTTGAGAAGCAATCAAAAGGTAGGATAAGGTTGGACAATAAGGCTGATCTCCTACACAAGGTTACTCTCTCAAGACTGGAATAGGTAGCCATTTCACCTAATACATAAAAACAAACTTACAAAGAACAAAAACAAAACAAAACAAAGAACCTTAGGAGTCAAGCAAAATGAGAAGAAGAGGAATATATTTCAAACAAAAGAATAAGGCAATCCCCAGAAAAAGACCTTAATACAATGCAGAAAAGTAATCTACTTGATAAGGAGGTCAATGTAATAGTCATAAAGGTGCTCACTGAGTTTGGAAGAAGAATGGATGAACACAGTGAGGACTTCAATAAAGAGATAGAAAACATAAGGAAAGGGATGCATGAGTGGCTCAGTTAGGTAAGCATCTGCCTTCAGCTTGGGTCATGATCTCAGTGGCTGGGTTTGAGTCCCACATTAGGCTCCTTGCTCATTGGAGAGCCTGCTTCATCCTCTGCCTGCCACTCCCCCTGCTTGTGCTTTCTCACTCTCCTTCTCTCTGAAAATAGATAAAATCTTAAGAAAAAAAAAAGAAAAGACAAGAAAAGAAAACAAGGTTGTAACAGGTCACAGAGCTGAAGAACACAATAGCTGAACTGAAAAATACACCAGATGGTTTTGACATTAGGCTAAAAAAAGTAGAAGAACAGATTAGTGACATGTAAGATAGGGCAGTGGAACTCACCCAATCAGAGCAGCAAAAAGGAAAAAAAAAATTTTTTTTTTTGAGTGAAGACAGATTAAGAAACTGGTGCAAGCAGAATAACATTCACACTATAGGGGTCCCAGGGTCCCAGAGGAAGAGGAGAGAGACAAAAGAGGTAGGAAAATTATTGGAAGAAATAATAGCTGAAAACTTCCCTAACTTGGGTAAAGAAATACACATCCAAATCCAGGAAGCACAGAAAGTTCTAAATAAGATGAACCCAAAGAGATCTACACCAAGGCACATTATAATTAAAATGTCCAATTTAAAGATACAAAGAGAACATTAGAAATAGCAAGAGAAAAACAACTTATTACATTTAAGAGAACTCCCAAAAGATTATCAACTGATTTTCCAGTAGAAACTTTTCAGGCCAAAAGAAAGTGGTATGATATATTCAAAGTGCTGAAAGGAAAAAAACTCCCAACCAAGAATATTCTATCTGACAGGCTTAGCACTCAAACTTCAAAGCTAGAGGAAGAGTTTTCCAGACAAGCAAAAAGTAGAGAAGTTCATCATCACTAAATCAGCCTCATAATAAATGTTAAAATGACTTTTTTTAAGCTGAAAAGAAAGGCACTAACTAGTAACAAGAGAACATATGAAAATAAAAATTTCCACCAAGGGTAGTGGGTTAATCACTTATATAGCTAATATGAGGGTTAAGAGATAATTATAGTAAAATTAACTATAACTATAATAGTTAAGAGATACACACACAAGACAAGTTGTAAAATATGACATCAAAAACAGAACACATGCCAAAGGGGAATATGGAATTTTTAGAATACACTCAAACTTAAAATGCTATCAACTTAAAACAGACTCTTACATGTATAGGATATTACATGTGAACTTCATGATAATTACAAACAACAGTCTACAGTTAATACACAAAAGACAATGAGAAAATAATCTAAACATAACTCTAAAGAAATTTACCAAACCATGAAGAGAGCAAGACAAGAAGAAAGGAAGAGAGGAACTACAGAAACAACGAGAAAGCAATAAACAAAGTGTCAGTAAGTACATACCTATAAATAATTATGTGAAATATAAATGAATTAAATTCTCCAACTAAGAGATACAATGGCTCAATAGATGGAAACAAACAAACAGACAATAACAACAACAAAAACAAGACCAACCACCATGGCCTATGGGAGACTCATTTCAGATCTAAGGACAGAGAAAGGTTCAAAGTGGAGAGATGGAAAAAGATAGTACATGCAAATGGAAGTGAAAAGAAACCTGCTGTAGCTACACTTATATCAGACAAAACAGACTTTAAAACAAAGACTATATAGGGGCGCCTGGGTGGCTCAGTGGGTTAAAGTCTCTGCCCTCGGCTCAGGTCATGATCCCAGGGTCCTGGGATTGAGCCCCACATCGGGCTCTCTGCTCAGCAGGGAGCCTGCTTCCCCCTCTCTCTCTGCCTGCCTCTCTGCCTACTTGTGATCTCTGTCTGTCAAATAAATAAATAACATCTTTAAAAAAAAAAAAAACAAAGACTATATAATAAAGACAATGAAGAGCATTATATAATGATAAAAGCATCAATCCAACAAGAGGATATAATATTTCTAAATATTTATGCACCCAACATAAAATCATCTAAATGTGTAAAGCAAGTATTAACAGACCTAAAGGGCTAAATGGATGACAGATAGGCAATAATTCTAGTGGGCTTTAATACCCCACTTATATCAATGGATAGATAATCCAAACAGAACATCAATAAGGAAACATTGACCTTAAACAATATATTACACCAGATGGACTTAATAAAACATCCCATCCAAAAGCCGTAGAATACACCTTCTTGTCTAGTGCACGTGGAACCTTCTCCAGACTACATCAAATATTAGGTCACAAAAAAGTCTCAGTAAATTTAAAAAGACTGAAGTCATATCAAGCATCTCTTTGAACCAAAATGGATATGAAAATTGAAATCAACTATAGGGAGAAACCTGAAAAAAATGATCAATATGTGATATTAAACAATATGCTACCAAACAACAAATGTATTAATGAAGAATCAAAGGAGAAATAAAAAATACCTGGGGACAAATGAAAATGGAAATACAACAGTCCAAAATCTATGGGGTGCTGCAAAAGCATTTTTAAGAGGAAATTTTATAGCAATACAGATTTGATATCTTAAGAAACAAGAAAAATCTCAAATAAACAATATAACTCTACACCTAAAGGAACTAGAGAAATAAAAACAGGTGCTGTTCAAAGTTAGTATAAAAAAGGAAAAAATAAAGATCAGAGTGGAAATAAATAAAAGAGAGGCTAAAAAGACAATATAAAAGATCAATGAAACTGAGGGCCGGTTCTTTGAAAATATAAAAAAAAAAAAAAAATGACAAACCCATAGCTAGACTGAACAAGAAAAAAAGAGGGCTCAGATAAATAAAATCAAAAATGAAAAAGGACAAGTTACAACTGATATCACAGAAATATAAAGGATCATAAGAGAGTGCTATAAGCAGTTATAGTCCAGCAGATGGGACAACCTAGAGGAAACTGATAAATTATTAGAAACATACAATTTTCCAAGGATGAATCATGAAGAAATAGAAAATCTGAACAGACCAATTACTAGAAAGAAGATGAAAATCAGTAATCAAAACCTCCCAACAAACAAAAGTCCAGGACCAGTTGGCTTTCTGGGTGAATTCTGCCAAACATTTAAGGAAGATTAATACTTTCCATTTCAAACATCCAGAGCACTTAAAAGGAGGAAAAGTTTCCACTTATTTTAAGAGGCCAGCATTACCCTGATATTAAATCAGATAAGGACACCACACACACACACAAAAAGAAAATTACAGACCAATATCCCTAATAAACATAGATGCAAAGATTCTCAACAAAATATTAGAAAATCAATTTGAACAATTCATTAAAAGTCTCATATACCATGATCAAGTGGGATTTAGTTCAAGGATGCACGGATGGTTTGATATCTGTAAATCAATCAACATAGCATACCACATAAAGAAAATGAAGGATAAAAATCATATGATTATCTCAACAGATGCAGGAAAAGTATTTGACAAAATTAGCCTCCATTTATCATAAAAATTCTCAACAAAGTGGGTACAGAGGGAATATACCTCTATAGGCCATATATGAAAACCCCAGAGCTAATGTCATTTTCAATGGTGAAATGTTAAGTGCTTTTCCTCCAAGATCAGGAACATGACAAGGATGTTCACTCTTGTCACTTTATTTCAACATAGGAGCAGAATTCCCAGCCAGAGCAATTACAGAAGAAAAAAAATACATAAAAGGCATCCAAATCAGAAAAGTATTACAACTTTCACTATTTGCAGATGATATGATACTATATACAAAAAAAATTAATATTGTTGGAATGTCCACACTACAGTGCGTCTCTATCAAAATCTCAATAACCCTTTTTACAGAACTAGAGTAATTCTAAAATTTTAAGGAATCACTGAAGAACCTAAATAGTCAAAGTGATCTTGAAGAACAAAATGAGAAGTATCATACTCCCTGATTTCAAAGCTATAGTAGTCAATACAGTATAGTATTAGCAAAAACAAAACAAAACAAAACAAAGAAAAAAAACCAACCCCAGAAACAAACAAAACAAAACAAATACAAAACAAAACAAAAAACCCGGACACATAGATCAGTGGAACAAAATAGAGAGCTCAGAATTAAACTCATACAATTATGGTCAATTAATTTATGACAAAGGAACCAAGGATATACAATGAGGAAAGGATTGTCTCTTTAGTAAATGGTGTTTGGAAAACTGGACAGTCACATGCAAAAGAACTAAACTAGACTGCTATCTTTTACCATATACAAAAATCAATTCATAGTAGATTAAATACTTGAATGTAAAACCTGAAAGCATAAAACTGCTAGGTGACAAGCTCATTGTCAGCATCTCAGCAATGTTTTTGTTTGTTTGTTTGCTTGTATGTTTTGGATTTGACTCCAAAAGCAAGGGAAACAAAAGCAAAAATAAGTAAGTGAGACTACATCAAAATACAAAATCTATGTGCTGAAGGAAGCCATCAACAAAACAAAAGGTAGCCTACTGAATGGTTGAAGATATCTGCAAATCACAGATCCAATAAGGGGTTAATATCCAAAATATATAGAGAACTCATGCAATGGGGAAAAAAAACAAACAAACTAAAAAATGGACAGAGGATCTGAACAGACATTTTTCTAAAGAAGATACAGATAGCAAGAGGTACATGAAAAGATGTTCAACATCACTAATTATCAGGGAAATACAAATCAAAACCATAGTCAGATATCACCTCAAGTCTTTTAAAATAGCTGTTAACAAAAAGTCCAGAAATAACAAATGTTGGTGAAGATGTGGAAAAAAGGAACCCTTATACACTGTTGGTAGGAATGAAAATTGGTGCAAACACTGTGGAAAACAGTAGGCATATAGTGTGTGCATGTGTGTGTGTGCGCATGCGTGTGTATTTCACACAATGGAATACTACTCAGCCATAAAATAAAGGGAATCTTGCTATTTGCAATGACAGTGGATGGACCTAGAGGGTATTATGCTAAGTGGAGTAAGTGAGACATAGAAAGACAAATACTGTATGATTTCACTGATATGTGGAATGTAAAAAATAAAACAAACAAAACCAAACTCATAGAGAACAGACTGATGCCTACCCAGGGGCAGGGAGTTGGGGGGTGGGTGAAATGGGTGAGGGTTCTCAATTGTAATAATGGTAACGAGACTTACAGTGGTGATCACCTGGTCGTGTAGACAAATATCAAATTTAAATGGACACCTAAAACTTAAATAATGTTCTGTACTAATTTTACTTCAATGAAAAATCAGAAATACTTCAATAGGTTAGATCTGTGGGCCCATAATATGAAGTGTAACAAGGACAAATGCAAATTTCTGCTTTCAGTTGTCAATAATTACAGAGCTAGCTCCTGAATGGCACTCTTAAAACCAAATTAAGGTTTTTGCTTTCATGTTCAGTGTCAGCTTTTCATCCATAAACGCTGGCAGCAAAGAAAGCTTGCAAAGGTCCTTGACTAGAGTCCTGAAGCTTCCCTAAGGTGGAAACCAATTTACATGTATAATTCTATTCTTTTTCAGAATTACAAGTTTTGTAAGTAGTACTGTTATTGCAAAACTATGTTTTTATTTTAAACATAGATAAGAACAGAAATAATACAGTGAATAGCCATGCATTTGCCACTTATACAATTTTAGCATTTTGCCTTGTTTGCTTTGGATCTTCTTTTCTTATAACAATGGATACAATTGTACAGTCTTGCAAGCCCCTCCTGAAACCCACTAGCCTATCCTGCTCCCCAGAATTGAGATCGTATTTATTGTGCCCCAATTAAATTTTGGTAGAAATCACATCCATATGGCATCTTCCTGATTTTTTTTTGGAAACTTCTAGGTTATATTGAAATTGTTTGATCCCTTCTCACTCCTAGTAAAACTGTTTTGTCTATGTATCCGATAGAGTTGTGGTTTGTAACATATGGTAGGATCTGTTGTAAACACTGAAAATACCAGAGATTAATACTTGAGTCCAACCTTGAAAAATCCCATTGTTGATTTTCATTAAAATTCAAAGTTCCTCATTAAGTATTAATAACATTCATTCCTGTTTTGCACTTAGCAAGAAAACAATGAATTTCATTTGAGGAGCAAGCAGGAGCTGGAAACTGTTCACGGGTCTTAGCTGTCCTGTAGGACTACATTGCTCTTGGTTTTGTACACAGAAATCCCACTCGTAGAAAGAAAGCAGGTGATAACATCTGTCTTGCTTCACTGTGTAGAAAAAAAAAAAAAAAAACCAAAACTGGGCAGAAATAACAGGCCTAAAACATAAGGCTGCAAGTGATCTGAAAAAGTTAGAAATTGGTCTTCAGTTCAGGAGGGCACTGTCTCAATCCTAATGACTTGTCAATCACTTTTAAACCAGGGGGCTTTGAAAGATTTCGTGTCATGCATACACAAGAGGGCCAAACAACCAGTAATCTACCTCGCCTTAACTAGAATCCCACTGATGCCCATCAAATTTAAAGTTGAAAGTTCAAGAGAGAGGTAAGGCAGATCAAGCTGTCTCTGTGGTCTGAAACATCTTCCGACCAAAGTACACGAGGTGAGAAAGGGAATCCATCAGATGTAATAAATGAGTGACCAGGGGGAAGCGGAGTGAAATTCAAAGCACCAGAAATCCAGAGATAAAGGAAAAAAACAAAAGCCTACCTCCTTTTGTAAGAAATCTCAGAAATATCTGAGGAGAAAATACCAAAGTTCCAGGTTACAGGGGAGTGGTAGATAAATCAAGAGATGAAAGATGAATAATAAAGAGTTCTGTAACTTGTATTTACAAGCTGCCTTCCTCTAAGAAGTTTATAGTACTTTATGGATAACATCTAATTAAACTTTACAACATGCCTGGAAGTGAGGAATCAAGTGTTAATGCCCCTATATTCTAGATAGGAACCCACATTACTCTGGACCTTGTTTCACACTGTTAGCAGCACGTTAGAGAAGACACTTTAAATCTGTTTTTCCTTTTGTCCGTTGTACTTTCTTACAGAGAAATTTGAATAGTGTTGTACAATATTGAGAATAGTACAAGAAATAGGAATGAATCAGTATTTCTATTTACTGAACCTTTCTCCGCAAATGGATAGTCTCCCTTTCCATGTGCAAACCACTCTAAATCTAAAAATGACCATGCAAGATAGGAATAGAATTCCTATTTCACAGAATGAAAAACTGAGGCTCCAAGTGTTTGAGGCATCATTCACCTTCACCCAGGACACGGCAGAGCCAGATGGAAACCAGTTCTTCTCAACAGTAACATTCAAGCTTTGTTAACACAATAGGAAAGGCATTCTGACCCTCTGGATTCTTCTTCTTCTTTTTTTTTTTTTTTTTAAGATTTTATTTTTTTGACAGACAGAGAGCACAAGTAAGCAGAGAGGCAGGCAGAGAGAGACAGGGGGAAGAGGCTCCCCATTGAGCAGAGAGCCCGATGCATGGCTGGATTCCAGGACCTTGAGATCATGACCTGAGCCGAAGGCAGAGATTTAATCCACTGAACCACCCAGGAGCCCCAACCCTCTGGACTCTAAGTGTAAAAGCACTGGGGTGGGTTGAAATGCACAGATAAACATTCTCCTTAATATCTTTAGAAAGCTCTTCTTCATATGGTCCTTGGGTATCTCTCCTGTAACATTTCTGAACATACCCCACTCCAGCGGAAACTGGGTAACTTCCGGTTCTCCACTGGACCACAGTATAGCTCTAGATCCTAAACCCTGACATTCCTTGTCTCCCTAGCATTCCACTCACCCTTTTATCTGCAGAATGGTTCATTATTCCCATATCCCAACATAGGTGTCACTTCTTGGAAACATTCTTTAACTTCCCAAGGGAAGAGTAGGGGCCCTTCTTGTGTTTCTACCCAAACCAGGACGAGCATACTGGTAGCACTTTTCACTTTGTATTTGAAACTGCTTTTCCTTTGTCAACTCCACATCAGAATGACTTTTCTCTTTTGTCTACAACCCAAGCCTTAGCACAGGGCCTAGTGGCTGGCAATAATCGGGGTTTAATAAACTCGTACTAAATGAATGAATCTTGAACCTTCAGTTATTCATATTATCCAGCCCTCAATCTGCCCCAGACCTTCACCTTCCTTCCTGGAACCAACCAGGGACTGTCAGGCAGAGTACATCCTTGATTATCTTCTTTCTCCAAGCCTGAGAAGCTTGGAGACACTCTTAGTTTCTCCAAGCTAAGAAAAAGAGACACCAGGTATCTCCACAGAGCTACCACGCCCTCATAGGAAGTCTGGGCCTTCGGAGGTGTTCCTCATGCCTGCATTTCTTTGACGCCCAGTTAGATAACTCACACTCCCTTCTCCCGGTCACTGGTACCCTGGACACTGAGTGAGCCTGCCCAGTGCCACCCAAGTTGGCTGAAAGGTCAGTCTAGTCCTCATTTTCCTTAATTAGTTTTAGGACATCTACTTCATTGGGAATCAGACTCACTCTACTATATAGGTCATTACAATCTCCCTCTCCATCATGTTACCCAAAATGTCTACAATTGATCTCTAATTGTTGCTTCTACCACTTTCGTCACCTCCATTCCAAGGCCCTGCCCTAATTTCACTCTACCTTCTGGCTGACTTCCTACTAAAGACTCTTCCTATGAAATCTCCACTAAAGACCTCAGCTGCCACCAGCCACTTCTCCTCCCTCCCAAATGCACCTGATTTCCGCAGGCTCTTCTCTGCTATCTGCATCCACTGGCGGGGCGGGGGGTGGGGGATTCATCCAACGTCAGCCTGGCAGTCAAGGCTGAACTCCTTGTTTGGATAAACAGCCTGAACAGAATGTACAGACATTGTTACCACAGATGGTTGTACATTCTTTCTTTCTTTCTTTCTTTGGTGAGATCCCAGGTGAAGAGAACAGAAGGAACAATGGATCACTGCCCCCTCTCTTCCCTGCTCTGTCGTCTCAGAAGGGCCACAGCTAACTTTTTAGAGGGAAGAGAAAATCCACAAGAACTCAGCAGTTATAGTCTCAATAAAGTATACTTAACAACATGTAGTTCTTACATAATGTATTGTAATTATTCATAAGGGGAGATAGGCTACAAAAGTAGTGGTAAAAGGGAAAGAATATCTTAAAACAAACTTTTCTCAACATATAAGGTAAATCATAAATGTTAAAGCATTTTATTGTCTAATTTTTAAAAATTTTTAGACATGGCATTAACCCCTTTTAGTGACTATTAATTCTTTCCTTCAACGTTAATTTACTGAGTGATTTACTGAGTGATTTACTATGTGTTTGGAATATCTTTAATGCTATATAAATAACAAAGTCTTTAAAAAGTGAGTGAATCTAACATTTCTAAGGCTTTCCTTTGGAGAGCAAAATTCTTACCTAAAGGGTCAGACAGCTACATGTTATACTGCTTTTATCTTTCTGTCTAACCCATCCATGCATTCTCCGTTGGCCAAGTGGTCAAATCCTTCATAATAATTTTTAACATTCTTCTTATTATTTGTTACACCATTGCAGGACACTAACACATGTCTCCAAGGATCTTTGATGTCCGACATCATTCTGTTCTGAGAGTGGGACGGAGAGGAGAAACAAATCCTCTGAGACAGTCGAGAATCAGGTAATAATCAAGAGCTCTTAACAGAAACACTGACCAGCTTTAAAACCATCTCATGCAAAATAACAGCAGCTTGACAATAAGAGATGAGTTTTGTGTTGCAAACTATGGAATATTCAGAAAGATCCAAGAATGAGGTCTTCTCTGCAGAGCTCAGAGACAGATAGGATGACTTTTTCTCTACGGTTGATTTGTTAGAAACTAAAGCCAAGGAGATTTTATAGACTTTTAGTATTCATAAACCTTTTTCTTTCTCCATATTTGAATAACACCGGGCACATAATGCCCCCCTCCCACCCCAAATATTATCCCACCTGTGAGTCGTAGCAGAAGTCAAGTTTCTTTTGTTTTTTTAAAAAAATTTTTTAAATTTGTATTTATTTATTTTTAAAGATTTTATTTATTTATTTGACAGACAGAGCTCACAAGTAGGCAGAGAGGCAGGCAGAGAGAGGGGAGGAAGCAGGCACCCTGCGGAGCAGAGAGCCTTATGTGGGGCTCGATCCCGGAACCCTGGGATTATGTCCTCTGCCTAAGCAGAGGGTTAATCCATTGAGCCACCCAGGTGCCCCAGATGTCAAGTTTGTAACCCAGGCTCTGTCCCATAGCAGATGCCAGCATCAGCATACTCCTCCTCTAGTTTGGGTAAGGACTTTTATCCTAGATGGGAATTTTAAAAGAAATATATGGTGCTTAGCATTTGGAGACATTAGGTTTCATCTCCATAGAGAGACCTGACTGATTTAGAAAGGGCAGTGAGTTCCAGTTTGGTCTATGGTAACTGCTCCTCACTGAACCAGCTCACTGGAGTCAGGGCATTCATGAATACCCAGATTACTCAAGCATCTCATCTTGTTTTGAATCAGTAGCTGTGGTTTTTGCTGTTTATGGGCTGTCGACAGCAGAGTAAACTTTCACATAAACTATAAAGATGGTCACCTCAACGGTGGGGCCACAAGGTATGTATTGAATGTCTAAAAGTATCTCTCCAAGCTCTGTCAAAATGACCCAAATTCTCAGCATTAGAGACACAGCACTGGGCTAATAAGAAAATACATTAGCTGGAATAGGACAGAGAGTCAGAGCTCCTAAACATGTCAGCAATCTTTGGCAAAATTTCTCTCTTAGTGAGGATGGCTGTCACTTGGTCCCTAGGGAATGGAACACAGGACAGCTAAATTTTGATAGGAAAAAAAGCTCATGGATTGGCCAGGAAGGGTAGATTTGGGTGGAGCATGGAATTTGTAGAGAGGCCAGGGGAATAGGAAGTGCCCACTGGCAGCAAGAAACATCAAAAACAATTGCGAAGGCATCACAAAAGCCACATTTTGAAGCCTCACCCTTTGGCCCTCACTAGACGTAGGTAAATCGTATAGAGAATCTTTTCATTTTGGAAGAGCTGACATGAAGTTCTGCCTCCTAGTTTCAGCAAGTGAACGCAGAAATCTTAACCAATCTTGACAAATGTAGATCTGTTCTCTCTGTGTTTCACACCACGTGCTTCTCTGCTGACTCTTCAATGATTTTTACCAATCCTTGGCCCAGCCGTCTTGGAAAGAGGCCAATAAAAGCAAAAGAGAAACAGCAAACGGAGCTACTTGAGTTGACTCAACTTGTTGGTTCTCATCACCACCTTCTATCCCTTGGTCTCTGCAAGGGGAGAGTCTGTGAATGTCAGAAACTCTGCTTGGGTCAGGCTTAAGCAAACATAGTGTAGGCAGCTGTCTAAAATTCAATTTTAGGATTCTACTCACTTTGACACTTCCAGGAACTAGATAATGTCCTTTCACAAACCTTGTTTTTCATTTCCTCACAGGAGCCCAGGACTTTCAGAAAGCAGACTGACTTCCCCAAGATGGCACAGCTACTAGGTGGAGGTCCGGGATCTGTCTGAGCACAGAGGCTTTGACCTTCCCTTTGAAGGTGTGGGTGTGACCATTTCCTGGGTGTGGAGAGTAAATCTTGGGGAGGGGCTGAGGGTTGGGGGAATGTGAAAATAGAAATTGTGTGGGATCTGTGATGCACTGAGACGAGGCCCTAAACAGTGAAGTCTTAGGTGCATTAGAAATCATAACATCCTGCCATTTTCAATTCCGCCCAATAGTGGAAGTGGAACAAATAGTCGGTGAGTGACTATAAATTGAGGATGTGTAGGGAAACCTGAGGTCAGGACGAGATTCCCAAATAAAGAAAAGTGGTAATTTCCAAGGCAGTAGACATGCTTTATGTATGAAAGAATGAACAAGACAGAAGTTAAGGAGGTGGGAGTTAGAGAAGTAGAGAGTTTCGAGAGAATTGGCTGGATTTCAGGTGTGGCTTCATCAGCGAGTAGCCTAACTGCATAGACCTGCCTGTACCGAGTTAAGGAGAATGACGGTGAGGCTGGGATGTCAGCAGAACTGTCAGTGCAGGCATGTTGAAGTCGCTGAGAATTATAACAAGAGACGAAGACAAGACTAGAGATGTTGCCCTATATTTCTATCTTACATTTTACTAGCTCTAAGAAATATATCACATACTGTTTTCTTCAAGAAAAGAAAGAAGCTTAGAGCAATTTATTTAGTTAGGGGAGTCTACACTGCTGATTGTTTAGGCTTATGGGATAACCCCAACCAAACTCATTTCTGTCACGTTCTACGTGCCTGAGGTGAACAAAAATTGGCATTATATGGACGTCCTTATCTAACTTACTTTCTTTGGTGGGTAGACCTACTGTCTTAGTTGCCTATTATAAACTTAATAGGCTTCATGTTTACTTATCTATTCTGAACTAAACTGCTCATTCATATCATGTAACTTTTTGGATTTGGGGTTCGTGAATAGGGTATTTTCTTTTCCTTTTTATTTTTCCCCTATGCCAGGAGCCAGTGGCCCCTGTCTCTTTCTTTTTTTTTTTTTTTTTCTTTAAAGATTTTATTTATTTATTTGACAGACAGAGATCACAAGTAGGCAGAGAGGCAGGCAGATAGAGAGAGGAGGAAGCAGGCTCCCTGCTGAGCAGAGAGCCCGATGCGGGACTCGATCCCAGGACCCTGAGATCATGACCTGAGCCGAAGGCAGCGGCTTAACCCACTGAGCCACCCAGGCGCCCGGCCCCTGTCTCTTTCATCACAGGTAAGTACAGATTTAAATGAACTTACTTTAAAAAGCATGCAAATTTGTATTTGTAGTTTGTTCATAATTATTCTTCATATCTATGCATAAAGAGTAGAAGGAATTATATAAAATATTAATAAAGGTGAATGAGGATGGTGGGCTATAATGTTCTAGATGTCTTTAACAATTTTCAGAATTTATTTTTTTTTTTACATTTTCCATAATGGTAATCTGCTATTTTTGTATAAAGAGAAAACCAACAACATATATGTGTGACATATATAAACATGTAAGCAAAATGATACTTTTCTTTCCATCCAGATTCATCACACCTTGCAAGGGACACTATCACGAATCAAGATATTGTTCAAAGAAGAGGAACTGGAATTCATCTAGAGCACCTGCTGGATTAACAACTGCTTATTAATTCAGGGCAAGATTGCATATGTGAAGAATAGCCAATAAATCTGTCACTCAGTGTACAGTATCTCATTTGGAAACAGAGGTGTTTGAGAAAGACACAGCCGCATAAGCAGATGAACTAACCTGATACACCTTTCACCCAAAGAAGGTGATGCATCATCTCCCTCAATTAGGAACAGGCTCAAGTCTGGTAACTCAGAAAATTGGCACCAAATTTGATATCTAAACTATATTAACTGGAGTTATGGGTTAAAAGGTGTCCTCCCCGAATGTATGTTGAAGTCCTGACTGCTGGTACCTGTGAATGTGACCCTATTATCTTCGAAGATGTAATCAAGTCAAGATGAGGTCATTAGGATGAGCCTGAAGACAATATGGACTGGTGTCCTTATTAGAAGAAAGAGAAGAAACAAAGAGATGCAGTCGTGGCAGGGAGAATGCTTGTGATGACAGAGACAGAGATTGAAGTGTTGTAGCTAAGGCTTGCTGGCAAATCCCCATGAAGCTAGGAAAAAGCCAGGAAGGATCCTCCTCTACAGGTTTTAGAGGGAACATTGCCCTGCCAACATCTTGATTTCAGACTTCTTACTTCTGGAACTGTGAGATAATAAATTTCTGTTATTTTTACTCCCTGGTCCTTTGTTATAGCTCCTAGGAAATTAATACACCATGAAATCACAATTGCTTATTTAGAACCCCAGACATTTACTTAATAAAGTATTTTCTATCTGTGTTCAAAAATTTGATGCTTGTAAAGGTGTAGAAAGGGAAAGCATTTCGGTTTGCTGGGAGTCTGTTATATAGTCTGCTATATTCCTAGTGTGTCTGCAATTTCTATGCAGATTTAAGTATTCAAAGTAAAATACGGTAACACAAGCTCTAGGCACAGAGGGCAGTCAATCAAAGAGAAATATTGAATGGGGGAAAACATATATCAAAATCAAAGTGATAGGTATATCATGTTGCCAAGCTACTGGGGTGGAAAAGATTGAGTTCTTGGCAAAGGGAAAATAAATACATTTTTAGAAATGAATGGTATTAGACTAAGTTAATAACTGTTGGCATTTGCTGTTTTAACAGCTACATTGTTTTGTTTGTTTTTTTGGTTGTTGTTCTTTTCAGGAACAACCACATAGGCTGGAAGGGGGTGATCATTCCTTTTTGATGTAGTTAACTGTGAATACAGGAATATAAGACTGTGGTTTGCTCACCAACATAGCAGTGTGTCAATGATCAGATTGTGATATTGAAGAGGAAGGAAAACCAGTCTCTTGACTGGGGCCTTATAAATTGAAGCTCCAACGTGGGAGATTAGAGTATGAATGAATTCCAAAATGTCAAGCCAGCAAGGATTAAGGAAGAGGCGTATGGGTTGTAGCTTAGCATGAACTATGTAAAGGCATGTTTATCCCGGGGCCTGGTGGAAGCTCTGCATTTGTGCTCTTGGAGTGGGACCCTTCTTAACTCCCCTCCACTCCATTGCTCTCCTTTTTATGGATCAAGCTTGAGAGCAGTTTTAGCAGTGGGGGACTGAAGAGACTGGATGCAAAAAACACTTAGCTTAAGGGTCAGGTTTTTATAGTAATGGATGGAAAAACCAGTTACCCAGTCCCTGGAGACCATGAGAAATGTGTGAAGTTTCAACATCTATTGCAGGGAAGGTATCCCTATTCCTAAATAGCCATTGCCAGGCAACCCAGAAAGCTCTTGGGAACATTTCTGGAAAGTTCTGGGCAGATTTTAGTTCTATCATGTTTGTCTCTGTGGAAGGATTATAATTTCTGCTCCATTAGTGTGAGTGACTTGGCATTGTGACTTGCTTTGGTCAATGGTATGTGTGTGGGGGTGACATGAGATTACTTTGAGCTGAGGCTCTGTGAGTCATCACTGGTTCTACCACCTCTTTTTTCCCCTCTGCTTGAAGGATGACATGTTCCAGATAGGGGCTTCTCCTTCAGACTTTGTTCCCAGATAAGCAGGGCATGGAACACAGCTATAGTCAACACATAACATGAGTGAAAAGTTAACCTTTGTTGTAGTAAGCTGTCGAATATTTTCACAAATTGTGAAAAAGCTTTGCAAAAGCTAACTACAACATAAACTCCAGGAAGGCACACCCCAGGGAAAGCAGTTTTGTGCTATGCCTAAAAGCACAAGACAGTATCAGGACCTGAGGTAGAACAAAAGGGCTAGAAGTCTAACAATGGTAATTAGGCCGCACATTGGTGAGCCACGGGATGAACGTACCTGGACAACAGTCTGAAGGCTGATCTCAAACTAGGAAAGAAGTCAATGAGGGAAAAATGACAGATAGGGACATCATTGATAATACAATTAATAAGAGATTAATTCTAGATGTATCTGTAGTGTGCATGTGTGTGTGTATGAGAGAGAGAGAGAAGGAGGAAGAGACAGCTTGTGTAATTTAAGACTGGCTGGCTTAGCAGTGGCTTGTCTTCCAAAGAGACTGGAGTTCAAGAATCTAATCTTTAAATTGAGTGATGAATGCGGCAGCCATTCCACTCGAAGAATGCAGGAACCCAGTTTTGGGAAGGCGATACATGGAAAGGGAACCAAGAAATAAATGCAACAGGAAGGAAATAGGAGAAGGGAAATGATTTATGGGGGAAACCGATCAAACCAAAAATCCGGCCAGTGAGAAAGGAGTCAAGACGTAGTTATAAGGACAGTCATAAGGACTGCCCATGTCTGAGAAACTGGGATACCAAGGTTAGAGCAGAACTGGGAGTAATTTGGATCAAGAGTAAAGCAGGGAGGTGTCAACTTTATAGTTCCCTCCAAGAAACTTTGTGGAGTCTGAACATGGCATGGGATATTGTCAACTCACTTCCTTTCTTTCTTCTCCTTCTCCATTCTAGAAGTGGAAAACATTGCTTTTGCCACTCCCAGCTCATGAGGTCTATTGCAATTAATAGGATGGCCTGATTTGACCTCTTGCAAAGGAATTTTGAAAGGTGACAACTTCCTCCATCCTGGGTCTTCTCTGTAGACAGCAGCATGTAGCCTTCAAATGTGGAGGCTAATGGAGCCACAGAGAGATCCGAATCACACCAGAATCTTTACAGCCTCCCACAGATGACATCCCCTCCCTTCAACAGTTAGTGCAAGGCCTGAATCTTGATTCACAAAACTGGGGGCTGTTCTAGCACCCATAACTAAGTAAATAACAGATTTTTGTGATGTGTTCAGACAAAAATTCTCTCTACTTTTTACTGCTTATCCTTCCCTCCCCGCCTCATCCTAGTCCACACACCGTTCTCTTTAAACAGAAACATAAGTCTGCCATTTAATAAAATCCCAATAAGGATCCTTCTTGAAAGGACAAGGGCTAATAATCACTCCCCCATTTAACATTCCAGTCACATGATGGTGAAGGAGAATAAATCAGTTAAGCAGCAAGATACAGCACAACTAATTTTCATGTAAAAAGGGGGGTGATTGCTTTTTTTTTTTTATAAAACCATTGTGATTCTTTTAAGCTGTTAAAGCCCAAACATCCTTGTCTATCAGTTTATGAATTATTAATAAAAAAAAAAAGGAGGAAAAAAAGAGGCTTTCTTGTCCTAAATATCATCTGCTAAGCCACCACGGCCTGAAGAGGCTCACACTGATTCCTGATTTACATAGCCCCAGTTGGAAGTTAATGAAGACTGCTGAGCCACCTTTCAACATGCAGATAAACCTTCATGTATTTAAAAGCAGGGAATCTGTGCTTGTTCCTGGCAAATTATTCATCTAAGATCTGAAGTTTCTGACACCGCCTGCGTCAGATAAACTGTCACCCAAATTGCAAACTAATTAGTGATTCAAACATTTTCGAGCTGATTGATGACAGAATAATTTACGCTTGTTTCTCAGTTTCCAGCTGGCACGGGCTGCTGACTGGAGCCCTAATTAACGCGAGTACATCAGTCATGTTCTGCCAAGGCAGCACGTACAATTAAAAGGCAGTTTAAATGGAATATCACATTAAAAAGGCTGGGAGATGCAAATGTGAAGAAACAGCGCTTTAGGAAGAAATGACAACAAAAACCCACAAACCAAAACAGAATGGAAAAAAAAGATTTTTTTTTTTTAATGGAGAAGTAAATTGTACTCTGCACGGAGTATTTAACAACAACAACAAAAATAAATAACCAAGAGGAGCCAGACTGGGCATACTAAATATTTTTGTATTTAAGGAGTTTTATTGAGATGAGTGTTTATTGCTCTTTTTAATGCAAACAGTTTGGATAATAGCCCTTTAAATTTGTTCTTGGAGAAAGGGGGCCTCCTCCTCCCCCTCGTCAGCGGGTGGGATTCTTGGTCAGGCTCAGGCATTTTTCCTGGGTCTTTAGGGACTTTTCCTGGGTTCATGGACCCAGCCCAGTTCCTCTCCCCGCTGTTGTCTTTCCTTGATGGCCCTGCTCTACTGGTCTTTAGCACTTCGGTTTACCAACACCTTTGACACTGAGGACTGCCTTGCATATTTATTCTTGTTTGTTTGTCTTTTTCCTCCAATACTTAATGTTTTAGAATGGTTCTAGTTTCATAGCAAAAGTGAGCAAAAAGCACAGAGGCTTCTCTCATATGCCCACTCCTATACTCACACAGCCC
Organism: Neogale vison; assembly: GCF_020171115.1. NCBI lineage: Eukaryota > Metazoa > Chordata > Mammalia > Carnivora > Mustelidae > Neogale > Neogale vison. The sequence continues at coordinate 82,471,363 of NC_058099.1, forward strand.
CCCACCCCCGCCACTATCAACAGCTGGCACCAGAATGGTTCATTGATAAGCTCTATGAACTTACACTAACTAACGTATCACGATCACCCAAAGTCCACAGTGGACATTAGGGTTCACTCTTGGTGTTGTCTCTGGGTTCTGACAAATGTATAAGGACATGTATCTACCATCATAGTATCATACAGAATAGTTTCACTGTCCTAAAATTCCTCTGTGCTGTACCTATTCATCCCTCCCTTCCTCCTCACCCCAAGCAAGCTCTGACTTTTACTGCCTACAGAGTTTTGCCCTTTCCAGGATGACATATAGTTGGAATTATAGTACAGTGTGTAACCTTTTCAGATTGGCATCTGTCTCTTAGTAATATACATTTACGCTGCCCCCATGTCTTTTCATGTGATGGTAGTCCATATCTTTTAGTTCCGAATAATATTCCATTGTCTGGATGGGTTGCATTCTTCCATCCACCCACTGAAGGACATCTTGGTTTCACGCAAGTTTGGCAATTCTGAATAATGAGGCTTTAAACATCTCTGTGTACGTTTTTGTGTGGACGTAAGTTTTCAGCTCATTTGGGTAAATGCCAAGGAGCACAACTGCTGGGTCATCTGTCCACTTCTAACATGTATGCATATTACCCTCTCTGTGAGACTGCAAGCTGTTGAGGGCAAGGAGCACATTATATGTCTTCGCAATTCCATAAGACCATAGTATACTCTTTTGCACAGAACAAAAATACCATATTGTGTTTTTTGTTTTACAGGTTTTCCTATAGCTTCTCTCTCTCCTTATTTGTTATACTTCCTGCTTTCCTTAACAGTCCAAGATCACTACTCAATGTCTTCATACTCATACAATTATGCCCTTAATAACAACGCTCATAAATTTTGTCAGCCAAGTGGCACCTATTCAACTCTGCTGTTGCGGAGTGTCAAAGGAGCCACAGACAGTATGTGAACAATGAGTATGGCTGTGTTCCAATAAAACTTTATCTACAAAGACGGGCTGTGGGCTGGGTTTACATTAGAGGCATTGTTTTAAAGTCACATATTACTATTGACTAGTAGAAATTAATTGCTTTTTTTTTTTAAAACAGATCTGTTGAGTTTGATTAATCTTTATTACAAAATTTGGTATCAAGTGTCATTTGGTTGTTACCAACATTCAAATTCACCCTCAACAATGAAGAGCCCCCTCTACTGAGAACACAAACATTTGAAATAAAGTCAGATAGTGTACAAAGGGAATAAGAAAATCAAACAGCTAGGAACATTTGAGCCAGGGCACATCATCCTCCAATGAAATCACTTTTGAATCTTCAGGGCTGACTAAATGCTGTGAAAACAACCCTAAATCTCAATGACTTAACAAAATAAGCTATTTTGGTCTTTTCTAATAGTTCAGTGAAGGTCAGTAGGGGTGAGAGGGAAGTGCCCCACCCCAGGCTTCTGTTTTTAGGGACTAAATTTCCTTCCTTTCAGTGACTCAGTCACCTCCTGCATGGTCTTGAAGATCTCCAGCAGTTGTTGGTGTGTGGCCAACAGATGAGGAAACAGAGGGGAGTATGGATGATTGTGCGTAAGGGTTTATTGGCAGGCCTGGAGTGGCAGGGTTCCTTCTGCCCACATATCATTGGCCAGAGCTCAGTCACATGACCACACTTAACGACGATGGAAGCTGGAAAATGTAGTCTAGTCCTAGGGCCAGGAAGTAGAGGAAATGGTCAGCCTGAACATCTAACCAGTTTCTAATACAAGGCTTTCGAAGGCTAAGAGTTAGTGTGTTGTTGGTTTTTTAAAAAGTGAACATATTATACTATCAAACTGTGTATCTATATCTATACTATGTATTATACTATTATACTATATATGTTCATATCACATATGACATACAATAACATAACATATACTCCATAACCACATGTTGTAACTGACGAGTGGTAAGAAGTCTGAGTACTAAGGTCCAGTTAACATGTACGTTTATATTTTGTGATGAAGAGAAATGCTTCATTAGTTTGACCAAGTGGACACCTAATGTATTATAGGAGTATTACTGCCAGATTTTTTAACCTCACGCCCTCCTGAAAGGGAGCCAACATTTCTAAATGTTCACCCTGACAGATTTAATTTTAAGAAAAATGACACAAGTCAACTGTATAAATAACCGATGTTATTTTTTAAAGTTTGCTGGAACTATGTCAAGGGTAAGGTACCATGTGTGGTCATTTAAGAAAATCACAGTTTTCTGGGTAACATGTGGCTTTGAAACTGGGGATCTTCTTTTCTGGAATGAGGCAAACTGTGTGCACTAGGGTCTCCAGAAGATTATAAAGTAGAGAAATCAGAGGATTTAGGGCCAAAGTTTTAGTTTGTGGCTTTGATAAAAAGTATCTGAGAATTTGGGTTAAGTACTTTCTCTGTGCTTCAGGGAACTGTCTTATAAAAAGGAGATAATATTGACCTTGCAGGGCTATTTTGAGGGTTAAATTATAAAATGTATGTGGAAGCAGGTTTTCTACAAATTCTAGGTCCCTCCTAGCTCCACTACTACCTTAGTCACTGACCAGCTGTCTGAACTTGGGAAAGAAATTCTTTTACTTGTCTGGGCTCAGTTTTCTCAACTGTAGAATGAAGGTGTTGGATTAAAAAATGTCTAAATTCCTGTGAGCTCTAAAATTCATGGGCAATGTAGGAGAGTTTCATATATTTGACAGTGGCTCAATTGGTATATTTTGGGGACTTAATAAAAAGAGAATTTTGAAAATAAAGTCATACTTGAAAACTGGTTTTTATGGTCTTACATGTGTGTGTATGCGTATGTCTGTCTGAGGCAGAGTAAAGAAAGACACAAGAGGCCCAGTGTGCACTAACCCTGATTTTCAGTTACTTATAAACTAGGATATACGATAGAGCATAAATCATCATCTCCATGTCCTTTTATATCTGCCCTCCTTTAAATATTCACTGAGCTATAACGTCCCTTATGACACTGCTCTTGCCTTATCTGCTCTTAAGGTAAATTCTGTGTATGCATCTTACCCCTCTCCTAGATTGTAATTTCCTTGAGAGCAGAGTCTATATTCTGTCTTGGTCACATTAATAAAACTTCCCACAGTGACCAGAATAATAGGGTGTGGCAAAAATGTTCTGTAAAAGGTCAGGTAGTAAGTATTTTTGGCTTTGTGAGCCATATGATCTCTGTTCCCACTACTAACCCTGTGGTCTTAGCTCAAGGTCACAGGCAGACCATAAACAAATGAGAGTGGCTATATTTAAAACAAAACAAAACAAAAAAACCCCGTTATTTGTGGACAACAAACTTCAAATTTCATATAACTCTCATGAAATAGTCTTATTTTGATTTACTTTTTTAACATTCAAAAATGTAAAAAACATTTTTAGCTCATGGGTTGTATAAAAAGCAGGCTGCAAGCCGGATATGGTCCATAGGAGATAGTTTATTGACCCCTGTTGAACGCTACAAATTCTTATTAGTGTTTGCTGCTGAATTCAATGAAGTAGGTATTTATTTATAAATTTTTATTTTCAAAAATGGTATGTAACGTGCCATTCTCTCCCTATCCTGTTCGAGCCACAGTCCCTTGTAAGTGTCTCAGCTATCTGCAGATTTCCATGTTATGCAGAAATAGAAAGAATATTCATATAATAATTTTTTCAAACAATAAGAACAATTATGTGGGACTGTAATAAGCTTTTCTCATGCATATAACAAAAGTGGGTGTTGGGATTACTTTTTACTTAGCTGATGAAGTGAAGAATATTAATTACTAATGTTATGATAAAAGGGCAAGAGAGTAGGCAGTGGCACCTGGAGGAGAATCCTCCCTCTATTTCTTGCCAACTGTGTTCTTGGGCAAACTACTTAATTTTTCTGAGTCTCTCCTCTTCCGCTTGCAGAGACAGTAATAACCCTTCTTGCACGATTGGTTTCAGGGTTGGAGCTAAATTATGTGAACATCTAGGTCAGTTCCTAAACCACGATCCACTGTTAATAGAGGTTACTTAACATCATCTTCCTCTTCTGTTCCTTCTGCAGAGTGGACAATTTGGGATCCCCGTAGTTTAAAACATCTTTGTAAAATAAGAACAAGTGTTGAGAATTTCCTGTGGATAGTTGAACATAGAATGCAAACATGGGAAAGCTTCACGACTTTGTTTTTATAACTTGCAGCCAGATGTCACTCCAACTGAGCAGAACTCAGCACTGAGGTAAGCGGAGGAGAAACACTGCGACCATACTGAGAAAAAATTAATTTGGAGAACATTAAGCAGACAACCTTCTCCATCTTTGTTCTCATCTATTGTTAGTTGTTAGAAGATCTCTAGAACCTAAGAACTCAAGAATTTTATGATTTTGTATTTCTGGGGAAAAAAAAGGAAATAAAAAGGATGTATGGTTGATACAAGAAAATGCACCAAATAAAGAAGTCTATAGTTGACAGTAAGGGCTGTGAACATTTTGAGGTCAAAGTATATTCCATTGACGGGGGTTATAAATCAGTTCTTTAAATTTAAACAACTTATTAAAGACAAACTTGCATGGGATTGTGATGAAAGTGTTATTTATGCATTCTGCTCCACTTAACTTTCTACTTAGCCATAAACCTAGCTACTGGGGCTTACAGGATGGGGGTAATTCTGAGAAGGAACAGCTGTTTTAACAGCAGGTTGTGGGAAACGCCACCCCAGGAGGAGGGTCAACCGACATGACTCATCTAGGTCAAAACACAAATCAGAAAAAAATGCAAGTTGACTTATAAAATGAGTCGATTACTCATCAGAGTGGACAGTATTGACTACAGGTTTAACACACCAGCGGCCAAAATATTTGATTATTAACTGTCTAGTTACAGCAACTCTCCTTCTGAACCCACTCGAAGCATCTGGTTAATGCAATGTTTGCTGCCTGCACTTATTGTGCCCTCTTTTGGACAGCAGGAATACGTACTGCTTTTGCTATAATCACATAGTACATAGGTTTGGGTAGAGGTTTGCAATTTATGAAGCACAATTTCAACTCAATAGCATCTCTTATGGATTGAATTCATCTCCCCAAAAGATACCAAGATCCTAATGTTTACTATGGGGGAAAGTGACCTTACTTGGAAATAGGGTCTTTGTAAATGATCGAGTTAAGATGAAGTCATTAGGGTGAGCTCTAATCCAATGTGACTGTTTTTCCTTTTTTTTAAATTTATTTTTTTAAGGGTAAATTTGGACACAGAAGTATATGTGCAAACAGGGAAAATGCTATGTGAACATGATGTAGAGATTGGGGTAATGTATCTACAAGCCAATGAATGCCAAAGATTGCCAGCAAACCTTCCAAAGGAAGAAGGGAGCCATGAAATAGATTCTCCTCACTGCCCTGAGAAGGAAGCAATCCTGCCAATACCTTCACCTAGGAATTCTAGCCTCTGAAATGTGAGACAATAAATTGCTGTTGTTTGGGCTATCTACTTGTGGTACTCTGTCACAGCAATCCTAGCAAACTAATATAGCATTTGGTGATGATACTTAACAATATTCCTGTGAGGTAAATATCATTATTCCAATGAAAATGAAGATCCCAAACTCCATGCTTTCTGCCTTATGACCATAGCAAGGTCAGGGTCTTGTGGTTCAATGAACTTTATGCTTTCAGCTGTGAGACCGGCACAGTCCAAGTGGCCTCTCCAGGTAGTGATGGATGAGGCAGTGTGTCAAGATATTTTTAGCTCTAAGTATTAGAAAACCCAACTCACAATGTCTTGAACTATTTGGAAGTCTTCCTATCCTACAGAGAAAGAATTTCTGAGATAGGTCAACTCCAGAGTTGTAAATGAAGTCAATATATTGGTTAATGACATCATTTAGGACTAAGACTTTTTCACATTTCAGCTCTTCAGTTTTTAGCATTTGGATTTTGTCCTCAGTCTAGTTCAATGTTGTCCTATGCAAATATAAAGCAAGCCACGTATGAGATTAAAATTTTTTTAGTAGCCACATTAAAAAAGGTAGAGAAACTGGTACAATTAGTTTTAATAATATATTGTCTTTAACTCAATATTGAAAAAAATATTTATTATTTCAACATCTATATCAACACATTTAGTAGTGCGGTGTTTGGCACAGCACTTCTCATTTTGAACTAGCAACGTTTCAAGCGCTCAATAGAGACCTATGGCTGTGTTGAACAGAGTGGGTCTAGTTCACTTCACTGTTCTAAGATTGCCACAGGAATTGAGGCATCAGATCCAGTCCTAAAAGTGTCCAGAGGTCATCTCTTCTCTTTTTCGGTGTAAAGAAAAATTCTCCATAGCTGGCTTGCATACCTCCCTCGTGCCTCATTGGCCAGAATCCCTTCTTGTGCCCATGCCTACTCCAATTACAAGCAAGGAGAACAAGACCCTAAAATTGGCTCAGGCCAAACAAAACTCACTCTTTGTTCCCAGAAACACATATGTATGTGCGGGAGGATGGATATTTGCTTGTTTCTGGCAGAGAGGAGGAAGATGAGAGATGGACTTTGGAAACGGAACAAAGAATGTCTTCTAAAGCAGTAAGAGCAAGATGAGTAAGACGGTGATGGGGCAGATAGCAACAGTCAAAGTAAGTCCTGGTAGAAAGACAAAGGCAAAGAGTTGTGCTTTTCAGCTTGCAGTGGGTGTGGGTGCTTTATATTATTATTTTTTGAATATTTCATTTATTTATTTGAGAGAGAGAGCACGAGAGAGATCATGCACACATGAGTGGGGAGGAGGGGCAGAGGGAGAGGGGGAAGCAGACTCCATGCTGAGCATGGAGCCCGATGTGGGACTCGATCCCAGGACCCTGAGATCATAACCTGAGCAGAAAGCAGATGTTAAACCAACTGAGGCCTGTTGGTCAACCAAGTGCCCCGGGTATGGGCGTATTAAAGACTATACCTGGTCAGGGGCGCCTCGGTAGCTCAGTCTGTTGAGCATCTGACTCCTGATCTTGGCTCAGGTCATGGTCTCAGGGTCATGGGGTCTGCACTTCTTCTCTCCGACTTGCACTCTCTTCTCTCCCTTTCTCTCTCGAATAATGGAATAAAAATAAAATCTTAAAAAGAAAAAAGGACTGTACTTGGTCAGTCTACAGAAAAGCATTGAAGCTGAGGATCCAACGGTAAGACAGTATAGCTTCTTAAAGAAGTTTAAAATTAGGAATTTATAACCTAATTTTGATCAGGCCATATTCACATGATAGAGACAGAAGGAATAGTTGGTCTTGGCTATTGATAAAGAGTAGGAGAACAGCATTTTTTCACAGCTGTAATCATGATAAGGTAGGCACAGTTTATAATATGTGGCTGAATTTTTATTCCACTAGAATTTGCACTAGATAGTACCAAAAATATTTTTATAACCAAGAGGATAGTAAGAGAATCCGCTTGAATTAAGTGTGCCTTTCTCCATCATAGTTTGTCAGGCCCATTTCAGGTATGACCTGAGTCATCTTTTCAGAAAGCAGATTCTTATTCCATAAACTTGGAATTGTGACTTTTTCCCCTCTTACAGAAGTAACTTATATTTCAAGTTCTCAACACATTTTTGAAGAAGCTAACATTTCTGGGACCAGAAATTGAATTAGGTTGATGGGTCTCACCAACATAACAAGGCTACCGGTATAGGGTCTGGAGTTGGGTCCTGTCATGGTGCTCATATTTGCTAAAAGAGATGACGACCAATACGGATTTCCCCTAGTTCACAGACTAGGATGCTTGGGGACCAGACATTCTGTTCTACCACAGCTATACGGAACAAAGCAGAAAGAGACATGGGAGTATGGCACCCACCACCCTTCAGTTCAACCTCAGGTTGCCTTCCCTCTTGTACTCTTGCAATTTCATAGACTGGCACGCCTAGCCTGCTCAAGTTTCTGCATTTTTGTTTTGAAGATTTTCTTTCAGAGTCTACACTGAAACAGCGACAGAGGGCGCCTACTCAGAAAAGGAAAAAAAAAAATCACTTGTGATTCTCAAGAGGCTCGTTCGTCTAAGTCTACAAGGCTGATGAGGTGTTTGCCTCCGAAACACTCTGTGGTAGCCAAGGGGTGTGAAATGTGACTCATAACAGCACTTGACCTCTGGCTCACCAGCGCACACTGCCAACATGTTCATGGAAAGAAGCAAGTGTGGAGCTATTGCAGTCAGGCCCTCTAATTCCAGAGCCCCATTCTGGTGCCTTACAAGTGACTTTGGCATCGAGGGCTGCTCATCTGGGCAACGCCACTTCTCCTGAGCATGCTTTAGGAATGTGGTCTTTCTGGGAAACATAATGGAAAATGACAGATTTAAGTCCGGTAGTAAAAGCTGTAAGAAGTAACCACGAACCAGCCTACCCTGCAAACAGAGAGAACTCTTGCCTTTTAAAGCCCTGTGTATTAGGGAATGGATCTTAAGTAGGTGAGCTCTTCTTTTAGGCAATGACCTGCCCCCCACCTTGGTGTTCTCACTTCTTTTCAGCCTTTCCTTGTGCTGACTGTTTGCTGTATGTGTAATGTGTGTTAAGACACTTAACTCAAAGGCTACCCTAGGGACAGCTGATTATCTCCTGGTACACATCTGTAGTGCTGTGTCAGCATGGTCATCCCTTCCCACCTCCCACCCCCATGACATTCTGTGTTCTGTGTTAGGACTCCTAGAACCACTACTCACAGGACCTGTTACTCTGAAAATTAAATGTACAACGAGTGATGGTATTTGGATGCCCACCATAGGATGTTACCGATGTTTTAAGACATGCTTTCTAAAAGTTTTACAAATAATACGCAGGCACATCATTCTGAAAGTGGTACCTTCAACCCATGGTATTTTCTTGGGATCTAGCCAGTAGAGTTAGAGCTTTTCTTTTTGACTTAAAGCATCTTTTCTAAGTTTCAGGGGACACTGGGGGAAAAAAGTGTATGTGAAACAGGCAAGTTCTACAAATAATTCTTAAGGGAGGGAAAGCAACTCACTTCATTTTACAAAGACAGGATGTCACACTGAAACTAGAGGCTTGTATCCTGTCACTAATGCAAAAGAAAGAATGGTACAGGCAGAGGGAGAAATAAATGAATGAATGAGTTAATCTGAAGGAGCCAGCTTGACCTACGGCATAGCTTGATTTAAGCTAATACTTTCGAAGTTGACTTAAATCTTTCAAGTAATTCCAGGAGCTTGGTTGATGGTATGAAGTACTAAAGTATTCTGGTGGTCATTAAGCATTAATCTAATTTCTAGACTCCATTAAGCTGTTACCAGGAGAGGAGCTTATAGAATAGGAGTAACCACTCTCTATCTCCCGGTGGGGACTGAGCTTACCAGCTGATTAAACCAGGGACCATGTGACGTTGGAGAAGTCCTCATGTGCTTCTGGCAAATAGAAAAGGGCCGTTCAACAACCAGAGGCTGGTTTGAAGGTGCAAAAACCACACAAACTGTATTCAGCCAAATTATTTCAAAAATAAATTTAGAAGATTATCCAGGGTCTAAGCAGTCATTTGCAAAATCAAGTTTTTCATGTCATTTTCCCCCTTCCTCGTGTATGTTAGTAGACGTGACTGCAGCATCTGCATTCGTGGCTCTGGGAGAAGGAGTCAACGGCCGAGGCTGAGAGGGCTTTCTGTGTTTACTGACGTGATGACAGACGAGTGCACTTGAGGAAGTGGTTTACTAAAGAGACCCGAGTAGCTAGTAAGAGTGGCTGAACATGTCGTGTGGGGCAGGGCTGCCCCATTCCCTCTGAGCAGGTTCACGACCTTGGAAGACTGGCATCTGGCCAAGCTGTCTGGAGGCATGGGTAATATTTTGGAATGGAAAAATGATGGAGGCATCCACTGTTTAGAGATTCAGGCTCTCTTGTCTCTCTCCTTTTTGCCTTTCTTTGTCTCTGTCTCTTTCTTTCTCTCATATACACACACACACACACACACACACACACACACACAAATGGATTAATGTATAATGGAGACCTAAAAAATTATAAAACTCCTTACAGTTTAAGACTGGTGCCTTTCAAGTTAATTTTAGCAGCAGAAAAATTACTTCCAGGTAAGTTTTCAGTCAGGACTACTAAATATGAAAGAGAGACAAGTAGAGCTCCAGTTGTCAGACGGAAAGGTTAGCCTGCTTAGCCTCCTCCTTAGCTGTGGCCCTATTCCTCCTCCTCATTTCTAGGCCTCTGGAACATGTCCTGGAGCTCAAATCCAAGAGAACACTTCCATTTGGCTTAAAAAGGAGATGGTCATAAATTATCTGTAGTCGGTAACTTTACATGCACATGCTTAAACATTTTCATGAATAAACCTGGAACTTTTGGTCTTTGTGGAAAGTAGGTGGGATGTCACCCCTTTGTAACATGGGCCTTAGAGATATTTTTGCAATAGCACGAACTTTATTTCATGTCTGTTTTTCTTTTTTTAAAGATTTATTTATCTATTTTATAGAGACACAGAGAGAGAGAGAGAATGCCAGCAGGGGGAGGGACCAGGTTGCACATCTCAAACAGACTCCCTGCTGAGCATAGAGGCCAACGCAGAGCTGGACCCTCCCCTTCCCACCCTGAGATCATAACCTAAACAAACCAAGAGCTGGATACTCAACCGACTGAGTCATCAAGGTGCCCCTATTTCAGACATATTTTTGAAGCACATCAAGCTCTCAATTTGAAACAAAGATCTGAAGTCACCCTTTTCAGTTTGAAAACATTTATTTGTGTATATGCATACACGTACACACACACACACACAATAATTCTCAAATACAAAATCTTTTGCCTGATGTAGAGGAATCAACAAGCAAAAAAAGACTTTGCATCATGGATGTACCAGTCCCATAAAAGTGGGCAACAAGGTTATCATCTTTGATTTTTAGTGTCCTCATCTGTCAAATGGGAATAATACCATCTGTGGTAGGCTGCATCGTGCCCTTTAAGGATGTTTACATCCTAATCTCAGAACCTATGAATATGTTGTTACCTTAGATGGCAAAAGGGATTTTGCAGATGTGGTTAAGTCAAGGACCTTGACATGGAAAGAGTCTTTGTAGACCCTAAATGTGTTCCCATATCCTTGTGAAAGGCAGAAGGAGACATCTGTTTACAGAAGAAGAGAATGTAGTATGACTCAAACGATGTGGCCGAAAGCCAAGGAATGCCAGAAACCACCAGAAGGGACTCTTCCTTGGAGCTTTCAGAAGAAACTGCCCTGTTGACACCTTGGTTTTTAGCCCTGGAAAACTCATTTTGGACTTCTGGCCTGCACAACTGAAAGAGAATAGGTTTCTGTTGTTTTAAGCCATGAAACTGGTAATCTATGGCAGCAATAGTAGGATACTAACGCAACATCTGTCATACATGATTTTTGTGATTACTATAGTGAGATCACACACTCACATGTGCACCAGGTCAGTGTACAGATTTTAACAAAGAGTGTTGCTGCCCTTCTTCTTTCTGCATGAAACATGTAATTGAAAACAGAATTTTATGTTTGTAAATTAAATCGCTGACTGCCTATAGGAAGGAAGACTTAACTACTCAATGACTAGTCAGAAGATGGCAAGGCACTAAAAATAAATCTGTAGATTTCCAGGGGTAAGACCATTATTGTGCAGATCTGACGCCTTTTCCTTATTGGCATTTTGGTGCTTATTTTCTTGAATGGCAAAGCCTAACCTCTTGGATTATGAAGGGTTTACCGAATGTCTTTTTTCCTGTGGATTAGTTCCCTAATTATGTTTGGCAGAGGCTAATTTTTTTTTTAAACATTTAAAAATTTATTTATCTGAGAGAAAGAGAGAGAGAGAGAGAGAGAGAGCACAAGCAGGGAAGAGCAGAGGCAGAGGGAGAAGCAGGCTCCTTGCTGAGCAGGCAACCAGATGCAGGCTCGATCCCAGGACACCAGGACCATGACCTGAGCCGAAGGCAGACTCTTAACCCTCTGAGCCAGCCAGGCACCCCTAGCAGAGGCTAATTTTAAAGTAAATTTGAATTTTTGATTGATGATGACAGGGGAGGGGGAAGCCAGCCCATGAAACAACAGGTGGTACCTTAAGAACTGACTACCTATATTCTGAGTTTGAAATAGAAAGGCCATTTACAAATATGTGTGTGTGGGCGCAATGCATGTGAGTCCTTGATGTGTATTTTTTTAATTTGGAATCATATGAGAGAGGACTAACATTTGAAGGATATTAATGTTCTGTTTGGCAAAGGAAAAATATTGTAGGAGAAAATTAGCTGTTGGAATAAATTACGATATTCTCCATTATTGAGTGGGTGGCATATAATCATCTCTCTTGATTCCCTGAGATTGTTTAATCTTTGGGATATTTGTTTATGATTATATGCTTTTCTGGTCATCTTTATTGAAACCCTGTAAGAGGGAGGTGTAGGACTATTGTGTAAAAGGAAATTTCAAAATGGAGCAAGCAAGCCTAGCTGAGAGAGAGTCTCTTTTAAAATAGAGCCAAGAGGTCATAGGGAAGAGGGATTTATGCACCTCCTCATCACCTCATCTGAGAGACTATGAAATTCTTTTTAACTGCAAGCCCTCAGCCTGGGCTTAACTCCCTCCTCACCAGGACACCTTGAATGTTCACATTGTTCATTCCCCAAGGGGCCAATCAGATTTGACAGGTTTCAAGCTTCCAAATGCATATTAACTCAACCAATACCAGTTAACCTAGTTTCAGTCCCTGTTTTGCACAGAGGACCTAAATGAGAATGTTACTTGTGTCCTCTCATCTTAGAGCTATTCCCCTTCTTTGTCTTGGGAACAAGAGCCAGGTTCCTACCTGAGTCTATTTCCTGAATTTTGCCACTTGAATTGCCCAATGACTGTTTGCTTAAATTTTCAGTGAATTCTTCCTTGGTTGACAAGTGGTTCTTAATAGGTAAGCTTATTCCCTAAACAGGTATTTGCAATAGTGATCAGATCATTCCTCACCAAGAAATGGACAGATCTGTTTTCCTACATTTATAAATACAGCAAAGGGGGCACTCCATTCAATGCTGCCAATGTCTTACTCAGTTTAAGGGAATTGTGACATATAACACTAGCAAAGAGAGCAAAGTGTGGATGATAAACATTCTTCATCCATTCCACAAAATTTAATAGTCTGGTGTTTGTTTAAAACAACTTAAATAATCATTTGTTTCCAAAACTAGACTAAACAATGTCGAACAATCTGTCCTGTTTCAGCATGTGAGCTTAATGAAGGCAGAGAAAAGAATTAAGAAAGATTACAGGTGATTGTTGTTTTTTCCTGGGTAAAGGCACTTTAATTCTCTTTTCTTTGGTGAGACTCCCAAAGAGGGCCTTCTGTACCCTTCAAATGTAGATTCTTTTGTAAAGAGAAATAGTCAGTTAAAATCTAGCCATTGTTCTATTCTCAAGCAAGTTAGAAGGGGAGGGTATCGGTTGAGGGAGACATGAATACAAGGTCTTTTAAGGTGGTTTGAAAAGAGACCACACAGCTTACCTCTATTTAACTCTTAATTAACAAACTAAATAAATGTTGGGAGAAGAGTTCTTTGAGATTTTTTTTTTTTTTTTTTTTGAGTGGAGGCCTAATCCCTTTAATGTGTTTGGGAGTCATAAGACCACAAATCTCATGGTAAACTTAAAAAGTGAATTTTGAAGTATCAATTGCAAGACCAATTTTTTTGTTGTTGTTCTATTTTCCAAAATTTCAAAAACAGTTTCTAACAGTCCCTCACCCTCAGTTCTGGGAGAACATGATTCCTGAGTGTATGTCCAAGGACCACAACCCTGTCATTCACATCCTTTCTTAGTACACAGCTTCAGGGAATCACATGACACCCACCAAGTTAAGAACAATATTTCAAGCTTTCAAATATTCTCCTTGAAGATCTATAATAGAATTAAGCTAAAAGCAAAGTCATTGAGGTTTTGTGTAGTTTATATTTTATATTTTGTGTGCTTTATTTTTAAAAATAATTATATTTTAAATTATTCAATTGTTTTTGAATACCTGACACATATCCATGAAACATGACTCAAAAGGTACTGTGAATATACTCCTTATTCCTGTCTTCTGACCACCTTGGTTTCCAGAAACCAAAAAGCATAAGATACCTCAGAATAAACCTACCCAAAAAGTAAAAGTATCTGTACTCTGAAAACTATAGAACACTTATGCAAAATTGAGGAAGATACAAAAAAATGGAAAAGCATTCCATGCTCATAGATTAGAAAAACAAATATTGTTAAAATGTCTATGCTACCCAAAGCAATCTACACATTCAGTGCAATCTCTATCAAAGTACCATCAATATTTTTCACAGCACTGAAACAAACAGTCCTAAAATTTGTATGGAACCCCAAAAGACCCCAATATCCAAAGGAATACTGAAAAGAAAACCAAAGCCAGAGGTATCACAACTGTGGACTTTAAGCTATAAGCCAAAGCTGTAATTATCAAGACAATGTGGTACTGGCACAAAAACAGACATACAGAACAATGGAACAGAATAGAGAACCCAGAAATGGACCCTCAACTCTATGGCCAACTCATCTTTGACAAAGTAGGAAAGAATGTCCAATGGAAAAAAGATAGTCTCTTCAACAAAAGGTGTTGTGAAAATTGGACAGCCACATGAAGAAGAATGAAACTGGACCATTTTCTTACATCATACACAAAAATAAATTTAAAGGGGTTGAAAGACCTAAATATAAGATAGGACTCCATCAAAATCCTAGAGGAGAACACAGGCAGCAACCTCTTTGACTTTGGCTATCAGCAACTTCTTGCTAGACATGCCTTCAAAGGCAAGGAAAACAGAAGCATAAATGAACTACTGCACCTTCATTAAGATAAAAAGCTGTTGCCCAGCAAAGGAAACAGTCAACAAAACTAAAAGGTAACCTACAGAATGGAAGAAGATATTTGCAAATGTTTTATCAGATAAAGGGCTAGTATCCCAAATCTAAAAGAACTTGTAAAACTCAACACCCAAAAAACAAATAATCCAGTCTCAAGAAATGGGTAGATGACACAAACAGACATTTCTCCAAAGAAGACACACAAATGGCCAGCAGATGCATGAAAAATTGTTCGACATCACTTGGCATGAGGGAAATACAAATGAAAACCACAATGAGATGCACAGAAAGGAGAACCCTCTTACACAGTTGGTGGGAATGCAAACTGGTGCAACCACTCTGGAAAACAGTACAGAAGTTCTTCAAAAAGTTGAGAATAGAGCTACCCTATAACCCAGCAATTGTACTACAAAGGATACAGTGGTTCAAAGGGGCAAATTCATTCTAATGTTTATAGCAGCAATGTCCTCAGTAGCTAAACTTTGGACTTGGACAGATGAATGGATAAAGAAGATCTAGTATATATGTGTATATATATCTATCAATATATAATGGAATATTACTCAGCTATCAAAAAGAATGAAATCTTGCCATTTGCAATGTGTGGACAGAACTAGAGGGTATTATGCTAAGTGAAATAAATCAATAGGAGAAAGACAAATATCATATGATTTCACTCATATGTGGAAATTAAGAAACAAAACAGATGAACATAGGGAAGGGAAGAAAAAATAAACTAAGACAAAAATCAGTGAGGGAAACAAACCACAAGGGACCCTTAATTATAGGAAACAAACTGAGGGTTGCTGGAGAGGAGGTAGGTGAGGGGGTAAGGTAACTGGATGGTGGGCATTAAGTGGGGCTTCAATGTTATGAGCACTGGATGTAATATGCAACTGATGAATCATTAAACTCTACCTTTAAAACTAATAATACCCCATAAACTAATTAATTGATTTTTAATTTAAAAAAAACCTTGCAAATACATCATTTTAACCATGTTACAGTACACTAACAGGAGAAATACTTAGATGTATTTTTGCATTTATTTGTATTTTAAATTTGTATTTTTATTTTGTATTTGTAATTTCTATTTGTAATTTAAATTCTGATAGATTTTGAAAAATTGCTCTTCACAAAGCTTGTATTAACATTTGATGTATGAGATTGTCTGTTTCTCATATTCTCATCAACACCATGTTTTACCAAACTGTTTGAAATTTGGTCATACTGGGGGCACCTGGGTGGCTCAGTGGTTAAAGCCTTCGGCTCAGGTCATGATCCCAGGGTCCTGGGATGGAGCCCTGCATTGGGCTCTCTGCTCAGCAGGGAGCCTGCCTCCTACTCTCTCTCTCTCTCTCTCTCTTTCTGCCTGCCTCTCTGCCTACTTGTGATCTGTCAAATAAAAAATCTTAAAAAGAAAAAGAAATTTGGCCATACTGAAAAACACAAAATCTTGGCATTTCTCTATTTATGAGTGAGATTAAGCATTGCTTTATATCTTTAAGGGTCATTTTTATTACACTTTTTGTAACCTTCCCTTTTATATCCTTTTCCCATTTTTCTACTCTCTTGTTAGTGCTATTGATTTGAGTGTATTCTTTACATAGTTAGGACATAAGACCTTTGTGATATGAGTTCAAACATTTCCCCCTACATTTTCATTTGTCTTTTTTTTAAACTTTTGACTTTTTTATTCTATTCTATTTTATTTTTTTTTTAAAGATTTTATTTATGTGACAGAGAGAGATCACAAGTAGGCAGGGAGGCAGGCAGAGACAGAGAGAGAGAGAGAGAGAGAGGAGGAAGCAGGCTCCCTGCCCAGCAGAGAGCCCGATGCGGGACCTATCCCAGGACCCTGGGATCATGACCTGAGCTGAAGGCAGAGGCTTAGACCACTGAGCCACCCAGGCGCCCCTCTATTTTACTTTTTTAAAGATCTATTTATTTGAAAGAGAGAGAGAGCATACATGCAAGCACATACATGTGTACGTGCACACACACGCACACCAGAAGGAGGGCAGAGGGAAAGAATTTCAAGCAGACTTCCCGCTGAGTGTGGAGCGTGCCTCAGGGCTCGATCTCACTACCCTGAGATCATGACCTGAGTTGAAATCAAGAGTTGGATACTTAAGCAACTGAGCCACCAGGCACCACTAACTTTTGACTTTTTAATAATATTTGTTATATTTTTGGAACTTTTACAAAGTGTTTCTGTCACATAAAAACTTCAGAATTTTTCATAGCTAATTTTCATAGCTAATTTTGTCACTTTATCATTTTCTTTTACAGGTTCAGAGTTTCATGAATACTCAGGAATGCTCTCACTTTGATATTTAAAATGGTTTTCCATGTGTATATCCAGGACTTCTTTCTTAGACCCCATATTTCTTAACATATTTTCAGAATTGTCTATTCTCATTTATGCTCCTTCTAACTTGGCATTCTCTAATGTGATGATTTTGCTTTTCCTATTTATTGAGCTCTGCTTATTCATGTTTTATTCTTTTGCTATCTTAGTTTATCTTATCCAATTTTTAGTACATGTGCTTTATGTTCTTGGATTGTATGCATTCCTGTTCATTCAAAATTTTCATATATTTACAGCAGCTTCTCCATAGCATGTTTTATTCATTTGCTCTTTTTTATTCCCATTACTCTCTTCACATTCTTCTCTAGTATCTTCATATAATTCCTGTGCTTGCTCATTTTTGTTTATTACTTATTTTTGAGTAAGGTGTGTTTATTGGAGGTTCATGTGGTAAGAGGAATAAAGACCGTGTTTCAGGCTGCAAAAAAGTCATTTAAATAATGGGGCTGTTGTCCGAGTAAACAATTTCTTTTAGCCTTTACTTTTCCTAATTAGGTTTGACCCTGCAGAACTACTCATAGTGCCAACTTTTTTTCTCTGCTCTCAAAAATAATTTGGTTTGCAAATATGACTGCCCAGTATGTTTCTTGAGAATCAGTGCTACTTTTGCTCTAGTAAAGTTGTCACCTCAGTGTTCCACACAGGGGAATTTTGGTTTTACCTCTAGATTTGAAGTAATGATTTAAAAAAAAAAATTATTTATTTATTTGAGAGAGAGCACATGCACATGCAAAAATGGGGGGAGGGGCAGACGGAGAGGGAGAGCAGGGAGCCCGACACAAGGCTTGATCCCAGGACCCTGGGATCATGACCTGAGATTAAGGCAGATATTTAACCAACTGGGCCACTCATGTGCCCCTGGAGCAATGACTTTGGAGAACTGTTTCTTGAGGTTGTCTCTGAGACCTGCAACCATAGGCATCCTCTTCCTGTGCTCCCCCTCTTGGACCTTCAATACCTTTTTTTAGCTCTCCTTGAGTTTGTAATTTCTGATTATAGATGTCTCCAAAATTGGGCAAGTATGAGTTTGAACTTTTAAAAAAAATATGTATTTTTTTTTATTCTCAAGTGATCTCTACACTCAATGTGGGGCTCCAACTCACAACCTGAGATCAAGAGACACATGCTTCAGACTGAACCAGCCAGCTGCCCCTGAACTTTCATCTTTTAACCTTGTTTCTCTAGGGTAATTTTGAAGAGGAGAAATATAAAACAACCATGTTTACTCAGCTAAACACTGGAATCAAAGATTATGTTCTGGGCTGCAAGAAACTTTTTTTCCCCTTAAGATTTACCTATTTATTTTAGAGCGAGAATGGGGTATAGAGGGGCAGAAGAAGAAGGAGAAAGAAACCCAAGCAGACTCCACACTGGGGGTGGAGCCTGGTGGAGGCACTCGATCCCACGGCCCTGACATCACCACTGGAGCTGAAACCATGAGTCAGATGCTCAACTGACAGAGCCACCCAAGTGCTCCAAAACCCTTATTTTTTGGTGGGAGGATGGAGGGGACAGAGGGAGAGAGAGTGTGTTAATCAGGCATGTCCAGCATGGAGAGAGCCTCAGAGCTTGATCTCACAACCCTGAGATAATGACCTGAGCCAAAATCAAGAGTCAGATGCCCAACTGACTGAGTCACCCAGACACCCACCCCTTCTGCAAAAAACTCTTTTATTTTTATTTTTTTTAATATTTTATTTATTTATTTATTTGACAGACAGAGATCACAAGTGGACAGAGAGGCAGGCAGAGAGAGAGAGAGGAGGAGGAAGCAGGCTCCCTGCTGAGCAGAGAGCCCAATGCAGGGCTTGATCCCAGGACCCTGGGATCATGACCCAAGCTGAAGGCACAGGATTTAACCCTCTGAGCCACCCAGGTGCCCCAAGAAATTCTTTTAAAGATACATGGTTGTGAGTGTAATTTTTTTTTTTTTTTTAATCCTATGGGTACTTCAAGGACCATACATACACACCATATTAGTCCGGGTTCTTCAATGAAACAAAATCAAGAGAAGATCTAGATGGAGAGATAAATAGATAGATAGATAGATTGATATGAATTGGTTCATGTGATTATGGAAGTTGAGAAGTGTCATGATCTACGATCTATAAGCTGGAGACACAGATAATCCAGTGGTTTGGTTCTAGTCCAAATCTGAAGGCTTGAGAACTAGGACAGCAGATGGTATATATTCCAGGCTTAGTGCAGAAGAAAGTAATGTCCCAGCTCAAATGTAGCAAGTCAGAGACAGTAAATTATCCCTTTTACAGCCTTTTGTTTTATTTAGACCTTCAACAGATTGGACAAGCCCCCCCCCCGCCCCCCCGGGAAGACAATCTGTTTTACTCAGTCTGCTGATTCCAATAAAAATGTCATCCAGAAACACCCTCTCAGACACACCCAGAAATAATGTTTAACCAAATATCTGGTTATCTCTTAATGCTGGCAAGTTGGCACATAAGATAAACTATCCCATGCGCCTATTTATAGGTTATTGCCCAAGGATTAGTATATACAGAACTTGCATCAAAAATGACCACAAAGTCACTGCCACCAAGTCAGGCTTTTTCACACTTGAGAGATTTCTCCTGATAACTCATTAGAACAGCCACTTGCCAATACTGACCTTACAAACCAGCACAGTATCTTTATTCTCGCTCATATAACATAAATACCCACTCTTTATCTTAATAATTATCTCCTCACCCTGAAATGGCCGGGGTAAATCTACTATTTACAAATCCCCTGTTACATTTTGCCTTAAGTTATTTTGGAGTGAGTTAGTGTTTGGTCAGCAAGCCACTAATAATATCTGAAGAGTTCTGGTATGCCAAAGAAAAATAGTGGGACCAGGTATGTGATTTTTGTCAATATTGCCAAACTTTACTTTAAACGGCATTAAAAATCCACATACATAACAGAAAAAACAAAGGTGCCTCCATAACCACAGCACTGAAGGATGATAAGAGTGGGTGTACGTATTTGAACATAAATTCCTGATACTTGTGTACACTGAAGACAGCCGAGAAGTAAGCTAACAAAACTCATCTGTCCTTCATGTACTGGAAGATTCTTTAGAAGCAACACTATGATGGCAGCTTTGTCAGGAGGAGGAGGAAATGGATGACTACAGATTCCTCACCAAGTGTCTAAAAACAGTGTTTCAGAATTCCACCCATCAACCTGAGGAGATGAATAACTGAAATCACATTATACCTATATTTTCTGAAGTGAAAACTGTCAACATTACTGTCACAGACAATGTTCTGATGGAGCTGGAAGGAGATTTTTGGCAGTTCACAATCTGTTAGCTCGTATTTCCACAGCTCTGGGGAAATGGACTCAATACTTCAAGACCCAGTACCTGGATTGTCAGGGAGCAATCAGGGTCAGAAGCAGAGTCATTGATCCAGTACCTTCAAAGTTCTAGAAGAAAGACACATTACACGGTGTCAACAGATCTGATCAAGATAAAGGAACAGATCTGATAGTGATAAACCCGTAAGTGTGTTATATACAGAGATTATGCTTGTTATACAGATGTTGCTCAATGTTTATTTATTAATGTCTATTTATTTTTTTAAAAGATTTCATTTATTTATTTGAAAGAGAGAGAGAGAGAAATGAGAGCACAAGCAGGAGGAGGGGCAGAGGGAGAAGCAGACTCCCTGCTAAGCACGGAGCCTGATGCACAGCTCCTTATCCCAGGACCCTGAGATCATGACCTGAGCCAAAGGCAGACACTCAACTGATTGAGCCACCCAGGTGCCCCTAGTGTCTGTTTATTAAATATGATTCCATGCACACTGTTCCAGGTGCTGCAAATATAACAGTGATCAAGCAAATACCCTACCCTTCACGAACCTACACTCACATTTTGTATAGTGGCATGGGGACAGGAGCGGGGGTAATATAGACATATAATGTACAAGTAAAAAGTAAGATACTTCAGATTGTAATAAGTACTATGACAGCAAACAGATTTGGTACAGGGAGTGATGAGAGGGATGGTAGTTCATTACCTTCTATGGGTAATAAGAAATTCCCCTCTGAAGCGGTGGCTTTGACCTCTGACACATCACTGCATAGGTGTACTGTATGTGCTGTATGAATATAAGCCTTTAAAGACCAACAGTCAATCTTAGTGTAGTGAATCGGCCAGTGATGAGCTCGATGGGCCAGGGAATGGAAGCAGGATATTTTATTGGAGAAATTAAGGACTAAGCCAGTCATTTCTTTACTCCTGCACTGGTTTTATGCATATTTTATACATGTATAGAGAATTATTAAATGAATATATTTTAAATATGAACATTTTGTCACCATTTTTCTTTTTTTTCTTTACATATAGTGATTATATTTTTTACATGGAAAATTTAGTGGCTGCATTTTATACCTGTACATAGAAAACAATAAATTATTTTATTACCTTTTTTTTTTTTTTTAAGTAGGCTCTATGCCCAGCGTAGAGCCCAACTTGGCACTTGAACTCACAACCCTGACCTCAAGACTTGAGCTGATATCAAGAGTCAGATGCTCAACTAACTGAGTCACCCAGAGGCCCGAGATCTATGATTTTTTACAATATCTCCACATAATGTAGAGAATGTTCATCAAACTAAAAATACAGTGTACAGAGTTTACAAAACACAGACACAGGCATGGTCTCACTTAATCTTCAAAACACAATACCTCACAGTGCCCAAGCGTAGGTAGTATAGTTGTTTTGTAGAAAGGAAAGTGAAGCCCAGAGAGATTCCATCAAACCCACTCCGTGGCGGGTTGGGGGGGGAGCATGGGAACCATTTAAATTTGGCCTTCTTCCCACCAAACATGCCAGTTTGTATGGGGACCACTTAAGTATTTTAGGAGAAGACCTTTCTGTGGAATAATATTCAGGCTGATACATAAGGAGTTCTATGATCTAGACATGTTACTACCAAGGTAGCAAAAAAATCCAAACGTCAGAAATGTTTTTATTCTGATTTGGCAAGAACTTTATTTTGTGGTGTAATGAGTCTTGAGCTCAGAAAGATAATGCCTTCATCTGATAAACTTTAGCAGAAGAATGTTGCCGAGATCTCATTATTCATCTAAATGAATAAACAATCTGCTCGGATCCTAATACTGTGTAAAATATTAGTCAATTGCAGGCCATTAAAAATACAATCTATTTTTAAAATGGGAAAATCTCTATCAGTTTTTTTTTTCCCTTTCTTCAGTGACTCAAAATGCCTCAGGAACTTTTCCTCAGATATTCTCAAAATGATACACCTTCAGGCTGAGATTAAGCATGGCACATTTGTTAAAAAATGTTAAATCTGTTTCCTCTAAGTAGCCCTGCCGCTAGGTACAGTGATGGAGTGTGTGGTATGAATTTTCACCCAGCTCTGTCTCCTGGGTTAGAATCCCTCTCCCTCTCGGTAGCCTTCTGTCTTCACAGCTTCAGCAATCTGGTGACCTGGTGCTTCCTATTCTCTGCCTGACTTGTCAAAACAGACTCAGGACAGAGTCTGACATTCATTAATCTTAGGGTACAAATGACCAATCACAGCCTGAAGTGTTTACTCCCCAGTGGACATTTGTGTTTTAATAAGGATCAAAACCAAGCTCCAACAATAGCATTTTAGATGTAGATACAGTGAAGGGAGAAGAGTTAAGAACCTCTGTGAAATTATGGCAGGCAGTTGTGGAATGTACTTATTTCTAAAGTCACCACTGAAAACTGGACTCTCCATAGACAGTTCGAGAAACTTAACTACCTTATTTTTCACTGATGAGCAAAATAAAATGTCTGTCTGTTAGATTTTCTCAAGGTATTAGCTCTCTTCTCTACCTCATGACCATGCAAGTTCTGACATGCACCGAAGTAATTAAATGTCATGAAGCATCCTCAAATTTTGTTCATGCTCAGCCAAATTCATATCTTCTTCTACACCTCTTAGTAGGTGTGGAGCCAGAGCCTGAAGGAAGATTGCACACATGGGTCCACTCAAAAACGATGAGCTAGATAGAAAGTACCTTCCCGCATGGGGCAATCTTGGCAGCCACAATCTAAGTGGGGCCTTCTCCCTGCTGATTTTATGCTTTGGTTAAAGTAAATATGAAAGAAAACCTTAGGATAAGAGGTAGAGTAATAGGAACAAGAACAACGGGAGACACAGTGAGAAATTTAATTCCGCTGTATCACAGAATCCTCACGATGAACCTGTGAGGTGGATGTTGTTATACCTACACACAGTTTACAGATGAGGAAATGGAGGCATGGGGTGGTATTTGACTTGCTCCAAATCCTTGCAGAGCTGGGATTTGAAGATAGGTAGTCCTGGGGCACCTGGGTGGCTCAGTTGGTTAAGTGTCTGCCTTTGGCTTAGCTCATGATCCCGGGGTCCTGGGATTGAGCCCAGCGTCAGGCTCTCTGCTCAACGGAGATTCTGCTTCTCCCTCTCCCTGCGACCCTCCCTTTGCTCTTTCTCATTCAAATAAATAAATAAAATCTTTAAAGAAGAAGGAAGATAGGTAGTCGTCTGTGAGAGCCCTTATGCTTGACTGCCACAATATACTCCACTAGAATGTAACCAACCAAGGTCCCTGAGATGGAATGCTTGGGATCCAGGACATAGATCAGAAGGTTGGCTTTACTTTATTTTATTTTTTTAAAAAGATTTTATTTGTTTATTTGATATATATAGAGAAAGACAGTGTACAAGTAGGGGGAGCAGGAGAGGAAGAGGGAGAAGCAGACTCCCCGCTGAGCAGGGAGCCCAATGTGGGACTTGATCCCAGGACCCTAAGATCACGACCTGAGCCGAAGGCAGAGGCTTAACCTACTGAGCCATCCAAGCACCTCAGAAGGTTAGCTTTACATAAGAGGAGAGGAACACCTGAGGGGTTAAAAGGAAAAAATGAAAGCAGATACAGTGAGTTCATAGATGAGACAGACTGGAATCTGAGAGAAGTTCCATTTGAACATTTCTATTCCATTTAGGCAAACAGGAGGCAAAGTTTTGCTTGGGAGTGAAGAGACAGTAAGAATTTGAGAAGAGTAGAGAAAGCTTTCAACAGAAAGTTTGGGAAAAGGAATACTGACCAACCAGAAAAAACAGAGGGATTTCCAGGCAAACACGAGTTTTAATTTTGAGAGTGGAGCCCACAAATTTATTGTGGCACCAATCTTTGTGCTTATGGAATAAGAGGATAGTTTAAATGATTGAATGGACTTCTTTGTTTCATACATACTGGAAGGATGTGAAGACAGTGGGACTTGGACTATTTGGAAATGTATCATCGAGGCAACTGTTGGGTTGGGCCAGACAGGATGGGAGAGCAGACAGGAAGCAGTGATAGGAGAAAGAGAAGAGGTCCGAAGATCACAAACCTCAGTAAGGTCTGAATATGTGAGTGAGTAAGAAAGCTGGGAAGATAGGAGGTGGTCAGAAGTGGGATATTTGAAATGGTAATTTCCCCCATGGAACAGTCTCGATAATGACAAGGTCTAAGGTGTGGTCATGGATGCTGGTGACTGAAGGGAGTTGAATGGGTGAAGAGCAAGCTCCTTGGAATTGAGTAAGTAAAGGAAGAACTGGGTATTAGGTTGTTTAAAAAAATGGGTTGTGGGGCACCTGGGTGGCTCAGTGGGTTAAAGCCTCTGCCTTCAGCTCAGGTCATGATCCCAGGGTCCTGGGATCAAGCCCCACATCGGGCTCCCTGCTCAGCAGGGAGCCTCCTTCCTCTTCTCTCTCTGCCTGCTTCTCTGACTGCTTGTGATCTCTGTCAAAAAAAAAAAAAAAAAAGGGTCATCAAGGGCACATGAGTAGCTCAGTTACTTGTGTTTAGACTCTTTGTTTCAGCTCAGGTCATGATCTCAGGGTCATGGGATCGAACCCTGTGTCAGGCTCCACAGGCAGTTCAGAATCTGCTTCAGATTCTCTCTCTCCCTCTCCCCCTGCTCATGCTCTAAACAAACAAACAAACAAAGTCATTCATAGGGAATTAAAGACACACTGGGTATTGAGAAGAGCTGAGAATAGCAGAACGATTATAAATTCAAATCTTAACTAAACGTGGATCTTGGCTATGAGTTTTGTAGATGACTTTGAAGGGAGAAGAGGGCAGAAGGAAGAAGTGTATCCTACAGAATGACACAAAACACAATGGAACAAGATTTTTACTTGAGTGTGGAATTTTGAGAAGTAGCCTTTATACATTTGAGCTTATTTAGCACAATTTCTGGCATACAGTAGGTTACGAAGAAATGTCTGTGGAAGTGAAGTAAGGAGGGGTATGAAGGAGTGGTCGCAAGTGATCTGAGAAGAAAGCACAGGCAGTAAAGACCAGAATCAGTGGCAGACTAATTTATAGAACAGATAGAAGGGCAGACCATTTGTTAATAATTTCCTCCTGATTCTGCTTTATTGCCTTTTAGTGCTTTTTAAACAGAGATTAGGGAGTGCAAAGGTGTTCCTTTCTCATCACAACAAATCTTGAAGAAACAAGTCTTATCAGCATTTTCCAAACTTGGAGCCTAATCTCATTCAGGACACAACAGCAAAGACTAATGCGTGGGACATCAGGCACAGTTCTGAGTGTGTGACACTTTTTAACCCATTTGAAATCTCCTCAGGGACGAAGCCATTCAGTTCGGGAAACCATGTGGTAAAATCAAGCAAAACACATTTTCTTATTGACCAGAGGTCCTCAGCTCTTGTCAACCAGGGCATAGGACATGTTTATAGGTGTAACAGGGTCTCATACCAAAATTTTGACAGAAAGCTCAGAGAAGTCCGTTAAAACTGTGGCATGATATATCAGGTAGCTTTCCACAAAGGTTCTTTTCAGTGACTTCCTGGTAACTGTACAGTGACCTATTTCACTCATACTAGAAAACTGAACTATGGATAAGGAAGACTGATGGTACTACAGGAGAGACCTTGAATGCTGTTGAATTCAGGAGAACCAATGAACTATTTAGACATGTAGGTGCGTTAGCTCTCATCAGAAACATCACTCTACACAGTTCCCTCCCCTCCCCCAAATAACAGCAGCTCATCCACGTGTCTGTCACGTGTCGGGGTCATGGTAAGAACATCCGCCTTAAACCATCGATACACAATACTTCTGTTTGCACATACCTCTTCTGACATTTTTTCTCAAAATCACTGGGACAGAGCAGGCCTGTAAAAACACTCTCCTCATGTCCTTTGAGGCATTCAGCTATGGCCCTCTTACTTTTATCCTTTCTCCATAAAAGTAATTAAATATACGGCAAATGGAGCTAATAGGTGGAAGGAAGCTTTTGTGGCAACCAAGACCTTTTTGTTCATTTTCCTATGAAAATAAGTTACTTTTAACCAACCCCATCCGTGGCAGACGCCAAAACCCATCCTGTTTTCAGCGCTCCGGGTCTTTTCTAGGCATCTTGGCACTGACTGAGTTTATCAGTTTCTTTCTGAACTATCAGGCTCCGATCAGGGGGTCACGGGGTTGGGCACTGGAGCTGCAAGGTGGGGAGCAGAGGGAGGAATGGGGATTTGGAGCACAAAATGCCCGCTTTCCTCTTTGTCTCTGATGGGGACTGTGTGTACAGCTTCTCTTCGTGTCCTGTCTTCTCCAGTCAGGACACCGGGCAGGTTGATTCTTCCCTCTCTTCCATCTTAATCAAACAGTGAATCAAATGGGGAATGTTAATGTAAACACGGTCTTCTTATTTCATTTCAGCACTGGAGGTGTCTCTTGGCAACGCAGGGTCCTGGCGCCCTGATGGACTGAAAAAACCAATGTTTATAAACCATTCTTTTCTCTAGACTTGCATAATGGAGCAGAGGTTTTCTGTTATCAGCTCACAAAGTGGGCAGCCCTCTCCCTTCTTTAGCCTTTCAAATGATTTGCATTTAGAAATGGAAATTTCCTCCAGGGTCAGGACTAGAAACCAATGAAGTTTTGTTTATCTTTCTCTCTTTTCTCTCTCTCTTTCTTTCTTCTTTCTTCAGTCCTCCCATACCTCCTTATTTTTCTGTCAGGACAAGCATCCTTTCTTCAAGTGGGATAGTGTGTGAGATGTCCATATATATTTAATGGATCACCACTGAACTGCTCTTGGTCAAGTTGAGGTTAGGGGCCTAGAAGCTACCCGCCAGAAATGCCCGTCCCTTTGCCTTTCCAACATTCCCAGACATGACAACATGGAATCCATGACTCAGAATGTGGCTTGAGAACCACTCGTCTTCTCTCTTCTGGCTATTTTTATAATGTGGACAACATTCTGTTAGCAGCAGAGTCGTCTTTGCAGATTTCCCCTGCTCCCGTCTTCCTCTTGGTAGCCCCTGCCGATCCCCATTCATCTATAAAATGCAGACACCATGACTGTCAGTAGATTTGAGAACAAGATGACTCAGATGCTTATGGAAGTCGGAGAACTGCTGAAAATGTACCAGTGCCTTATGGAAATTTGACCCAACAACTCCTGGAGATAGTGCCCCTCTAAAAAGAAACAGGTGTTTCATATTTACTATGTGCCAATTATGTGTTTAGCATTGTGCCAGAGGTCCTTGAGACTACAGAGTTATTGGCACAGTTACTCAAAGAACCATTTTTCTAAAATACCTTTGTGTCACAGTGTAATTAACATAGGGGATCCAAAAAAATTAAGAAAAGTATACAACAACAACAAAAATAAGAGTCACACATACTCTCACCAATCAGTAAGAAGTACTGATTATTTCCCGCTAGTCTTTTTTTAAAAATATTTTATTTATTTGATAGAGAGAGATCACAAGTAGGCAGAGAGGCAGACAGAGAGGGAAGAAGCAGGTTCCCTGCCGAGCAGAGAGTCTGATGCGGGGCTCGATCCCAGGACCCTGAGATCATGACCTGAGCCGAAGGCAGAGGCTTTAACCCACTGAGCCACCCAGGCGCCCCTATTTCCTGCTAATCTTACAAGGTGGATTTCTTATGGCAGAATTTCAGACGAGGTGGCATTTGAAGGTCACATTTAGTACTGAGGAGGCTACTTTTAACATGCAGGCAGTAATAGCAATTAACATCTACGAATCCTTCCAGCCAGTACTTTGGGCATCTCTGCAAATTTAGTCTGTTCCATTCAAATAATTTTTACGGCAGCCATCTTTGGGTGTATTATTAATAATCATTCAACGGTGAGCACTCTCTTTAGGTTGTATTTTCTATCAAAATTGCATGAAGTCTGTATATCCTATAAATAGCATCTACATATAAATTATTATGCATAAACACACTCAGAACCCCAGCAATAAGTCCACCTAAATGATTTCTCAGCCAATGAATTAATGAATCAATCATATTTCCCTAGCGAGTTTCTTTCTGGTGCTCAAGGAGAAAAGCAGAAAAAATATATATGCATATACATCCATTGATTAACTACTCCTTTCCTACCTTATGCATGGAATCAATGAATTATTAAAATAAATGCCAATGCCTGACAGAAAAATGAATCTGTTTCTTTAGCCACTGATTTGCTATTAAACATTGAGAAACTCACCTCATCCTTCTGTATCTCAGTTTCCCCTCCTAGTGTCCGATGCATTTTGACTAAACTGGTATTTTTTTCTGCTTTATGGAGGTATAATTAACACACAAAATGGTAAGACATTCAAGGTATACGTTGCAATGAATGGATATATGAGTATGTTGTGAAAGGGCTCCCCTTGTCTAGGTAATTAACATACTCATCACCTCACAGAATTATTCTTTTTCTGTGTGTACGTGAGAACCTTTAAGGTCAACT
Source organism: Neogale vison (assembly GCF_020171115.1). Classification (NCBI taxonomy): domain Eukaryota; kingdom Metazoa; phylum Chordata; class Mammalia; order Carnivora; family Mustelidae; genus Neogale; species Neogale vison. Next base: position 82,500,347 of record NC_058099.1, read on the forward strand.
CTCTCAGCAAATTTCAATTAGGTAACACAGTGTTATCAACTACAGTCACCATGTTTCCATTAGATCCTCTGGACTTTATCACGTCATAGCTCAAGGTCTGTACTTTTCCCAACCTCTTCCTATTTCTCCCACCCCTCCAAGTCCCTGGCAACCATTTTTCTACTTTCTGTTTCTATGAGTTTGACTTTTATTAGATTCCATATACAAGGGATGCCATCCGGTATTTGTTTTTCTCTGTCTAGCTTATTTTACTTAGCATAATGCCCTCAAGGTCTACCCATGTTGTCACAAATGGCAGGATTTCCCTTTATTTTTTCTATAACCGAATAATATTCAACTGTATGTATGTATGTGTGTATGTATGTATGTATGTATATGCAGATAGAGAGATAAATAATCTCCCACATTTTTAAAATACAATCATGCACTGACAAACATTTAGGTTGTTTCTCTATCTTCGCTATTGTGAATAATACTGTGATGAACACGGGAGTGCATGTATTTCTTTGATACCCTGTTTTCATTTCCATTGACTGTATACCCAGAAGTGGGATTGCTGGATCATATGGCCTAACTGCGCTGATAATATTAAGAAGATCCCAAAGTCTCCTCACTGAGTGTAAAACTCTGGGGTAGGAATGGACAGTATATGTAATTGAATCTCTGGTTCGGTAAGAACATTTGTAAGCGAGTCTGCTGCATTGTATACACAACATATCCAGCTCACAGGCATGTGGCGTGAATCCGTAATATAGCTGCAGGTGCCAAAGTAACAGATGGGGATGAAGATCAGTATTAAAGTTTAGTTCTTGGGACACCTGGGTGGCTCAGTGGGTTAAAGCCTCTGCCTTCGGCTCGGGTCATGGTCCCAGGGTCTTGGAATCTAGCCCCTCATTGGGCTCTCTTCTTGGCAGGGAGCCTGCTTCCCCCCACTCTCTCTGTCTGCCTCTCTGCCTACTTGTGATCTCTCTCTGTCAAATAAATAAATAAAATCTTTAAAAATAAATAAATAAAATAAATTAAAATTTAGTTCTTCCCCATTTTCACAGTGGTTTCTGAAACTCTAGGTTAAGGCACACACAAACCCACAGTACAATATAACTCTATTTGACGATTTATTACGGTTTCTCTGCACAGCTACTAATATTATTCCTTTTCTCCCTGACTCCTCCTTCTCCTCTTCTTCCTCCACCACTTATTGGAGTTTTGGGATTGTGATGAGCCGCCTCAACTGTCCCCTAGGTTTGCTCCTGATATCGGCCCTAAGGATACCTAAGTTGTGCCTCAGTCGTTATGCTAAAGACAGAGGTCGGGTTTCTTAGCAGGTCATTTCTCCTAATCTCAAGGAGAACTAGGAGGTTGACCAGCAGTTGCCTTTCTATACCAAGGAATTGTAAAGTTAACACTCACCTCTGTTTCTATTTCCCACTGGTCTCCATGAAGTATGATTTTGTGATCCTTCTCTCTGTGGAATTTTGTGCCCTACCTTTGTTTATATCCATGTACTCATTTTCTCCAATCTCTCCCTCCTTAATATTTTTAATAGCAAATTATCAAACTATAGCCAACTACGGCCCTGCATGCACATATGAAGACCCTATCTGTGCAGCATGAAGGGTAAGTTCGTTTTACAGATATTTCTTACTTATTGAATCCATCATAGACATTATTCATCTCTGTATCTTTATTGCCAAGATTAAACCTTATTCACCACTCTGGAAATAGATAAATAATGGAACAGATTTTTTTTTTTAAATCTTCAAAATTCTTTAGCACAATATGGATTGGAAAAATTTGGAGAGGCAGAGATAAGAAGCGAGAAACCCCAATAGATAATATTTGTGGCTTTTTCAGATTGACAGAACACATAATTTATATTTATAACACTACTTTATTTGCCATAAAATACTAGATGCTATCATGAGATGAGTTCAAAAATGTATGAACAGAATGAAAGTTCACAAGGAAAATGCATATGTGAAAATTCATTATTGGGTTGAAAGATAGTTTAATTATGATATATCACATTTTATTAACACCTCTATCTGGGGATATGGATGTGGAATCTCCTTCCCGAGTTTTCTACTAATTTTGGTTGGCTGAATGGAAAGTGTGGGATGTAACCTTTTATGTCTTTCTTCCATAGTTAGTGGATTTATTCCTCTGCTTTGCTAAAGAACTAAGGGAATATCATTACAGTGGGAATGCAGGGGCTATAGGACTCTGGGATGGCCACAGAATGGCTCAGCTGAATCTCTTACCTGTTTCTGAGTTTACAGGCAATTCTACTTCCACTCACTGAGACCTGCCCAGAGGAGTGTCTAGAATTGGCTAGGGCTGCAGAGGAATGAAAGCTAAATATGATCAGACCCTCCTCATCAGGAAGTTGCAAACATACAAAGTAATGCAAGTTAAGAGGCATCTTGGCCTTAGTATTAGAAATACCAAAATAGTACAGTGCAAATACTGGGGAGGGGAGAAGAAAGGAGGAAAATGTTTTTTTGGTTGACTCCCAGTATTGTTTTTTTAAAGTGGTTTCCACACCTTGCATGGAACCCAATGTAGGACTTGAACTCACAGCCCTGAGATGGAGACCTGAGCCAAGAGCAAGAGTCAGACACTTAACTGACTGAGCCAACTAGGCATTCCTGAAGTATGATTTTAATAATGCTTTATTCTTCTCTAATTTAAAGTTCTGAGAGAAACTAGGTTAACGATACAGCTTAATAGGATCATGGCATTTTCTCTTGAAGGCAGAAAATGCCACTGATTTTTGACTTCAGAGGAAAAGAGCCTTAGAGTAAGAAAAGGAATCTTTAGCTACAGGTCTTTGTGTTGGTTCAAGGAGATTTTTTAGTTTCTTTTCAGACTTTAGGAAAAAAATGCTTCTGAATAGGATCACCAAATCTGTGGCTGTCCTGTGTGACGCAGGGCAGGGGGACAGGTCCCGTCTCCTGTGCCACACTGGCCACTTCTCCACCCCCTGGCCTATCAGCAAGAGGCCAGGGGCTGCTTGAGAAGCACAACCAAACCCTCCCATTTCCAGCAGACCAGCTTCCGTTTTCAGAGCACGACTAACTTGGAAAATCCAACAATTACCCGAACTGTATTTTCAGTGTGGGCTGAGATGAAGACCGTGTATTTATCTTAACAGAAATGCAACTGCATTTCAAATTCTACCTTGTGTGGAGGCTCTTTCAACACAGCACCTAAACAAATAAAGGGACTGGGAGATTTTCGGTTTCCTCTTTTTTTTTTTTCCCCCTTTTCTTTTGATACCCTCCACCAAGGCCCTTTCTTGTTAATTTTGTCAGCTAGTTGCTACTTAAAGCCGACTTCCACAGAGATGTATCTGCAGGTCACTTCATCAAACATTCATTGTTCAATACTGTGACAGCTGGTAGCAGGCGTGCACACTCTTTCCTTGTTTGGTTTTCTGATAAAACCTGTCAAGTACTGGTTGACTATAACTGAATTTGTCACCCTCTCAGCAAGGTTACACCTCTTCTTACTATGAAATAAAACAATAAAACAACATTTCAAACCCCTCTTTGCTACTTTCACCTCTTGGACAAGCAAAAAGATGAAGAGTAGGTTTCAACCAGACTACCGCCAACAAGGTCCATTGTTGAGGCAAAGCTCTCACACGTCCCCAAACCTAAGCATCCCTCTCGAGAGAGCACTTGCTCAGGAGACAATACCATGCGGAGAAGGTCAGAGAATGAGAGTCCTGGGCTTGTGTGCCTTTCAGACTGAACATCTGAAATCTGTTCCCTGGGGCAACAAATCATCCCAACCCAATGCTTGGCCACTGAGAGCCTTCTCTGTGGACTTTTTTCCACCTTTTTCAAAGTTGTTTTTTGGATGCTCCCCCACCTCCACCAAGAATTGAGAAAAGTCATTTTTCTTTGGCAGGTGCCCCAGAGAAAACTGAGAGAAGTGATCTACACGATGTGCAGCTTTGAAGGATGGGGGCCTGTGAGGAAGTTGGGAGTTTGAATTCCACTTTTTGATGGAATAAGGGGATAAAATGTTTCAGTGGGAGAGTCATCTTTCAGGCAGCCGTGGCAGAGAATTCTGTTGGCCTCATATACTCACACGGAAACTGCATCAACTCTGTCAGTCAGCTGATCTTCTGGAAGCTCCCTTGCTTCCTCCCCACCTCTCCCTTCCTTCTGGTACATCCTACTGCAAGTTTTTTACTGGAGGGTTTTGTTTTGTTTTTGTTTTTTTGGTTTTTTTTACCTGCCCCTCAGGGTGATAACCACACCCAACTTCAAGGCTGAAAGCTGAAAACAAACTGGGAACTTACCCTGTCTCTTCTTCTGGGTGTTGACTGACTTCCAAAGCTGTAGGCTTGTTCGCTTTGCAGTGCTTTTAGGAGTTGGGTTTTGTAGTTTGGCCAGAGTTCACTGTTCTCACCTAGGAGAGGGAGCACTGAGGTGACCGTCTCGAAGGAACTTAGTTATGCTCAAAATGGAACTCCACATGCACCATTCTTACTACTCACTCTGACATATTTATACTGAGGGCTTCCGGGGTCAACGTTTTACCTGATATTGACCTGAATTGCCAAACTATGTTTACACAGTGAATTTCTTTCAGTTGCTTAAATATCCCCTTTTATTCTGGCTACTCAGTGTTTTGTTAAAACAATGTAATAGAAATGGTTGAAAATATAAATAATACCCTATAAATTGTTTCACAGAGGTCTTTTTTACAAACTGTGATTTTTCCTCACATAAAATATGAGTTTAGAGATTATGTGAGAAAAAAAAAAGTTGAAAACATCTGTCTTCTCTTGTAGCAAATTCTTTCTGGTTGTTGATTCATCAGCCATTTTGCAAATTGAAGAATTTTGTTCCTTTCATTTTATTTAAATTGTTTATAAGTAAAAGGATGTGTTTAGTGGTCTCTCAAAAGAACAGATTAAGGCTATATCATTTTTCAATTTAAAAGTTTTTTTTTAGCTTTATACAGAGTTTTTAAAAAAACACAGCTTTTTTCTTTTCTTTCTTTTTTTATTTGTACTTTTAAATGTTAGGGACATTTATGGTTGTAATTAAGTTTGGATAAACATTACTTTTTGAACTCTAAAGAATAATACTCATTTGAAAACCACGTTCCTCCACTGAGTTTGCTAATGTGCGAAGTAGGGAGAGAGGCTCAAAACTTACAAAAAGGAAGATGTGTCAAATAACATTATGTTCTTTTATAGTCATCTTATTTGCCACCGATGGAATTATCCTTCCTGGGCTGCTTGCTCCACATAAGGCTAATTTTTTTTTTTTTTAAGAAAAGTTGATTGTCAACATCTCATATGGAGCTGTCAAGCAGGTGCATTTCTTTTCTTTATTTTTTTTTAAATATTTTATTTATTTATTTATTTGACAGGCAGAGATCATAAGTAGGCAGAGAGGCAGGCAGAGAGAGAGAGAGGAGGAAGCAGGCCCCCTGCTGAGCAGAAAGCCCGATGCCAGGCTCGATCCTAGGACCCTGGGTCATGACCTGAGCTGAAGGCAGAGGCCTTAACCCACTGAGCCTCCCAGGCGCCCCTCATTTCTTAATCCTCAAAGTGCCCACTTTCTTCTGGCTGCTTTCTCAAATTAGGTAGATATACTTATATTGAAATCAGTTTAATCTCTGCATCATGGATCTAGTTGGGGAAAAGGGTAGCTTTTTTTTTTTTTTTTTTTTTTTTTTTTACATTTTTGTGCTTCTTATTGGTGATTTTCCCTGTTTAAAATGGCCCTAAAGCATATTGCTAAAGTGCTATCAATGTCTAAGAGCAAGAAAACTCTGATGTGCCTTACGAAAAAAATGTGGTCTTTTAGGTATAAGATATCGTGCTGTTGGCCATGAATGCAATGCGAATAAATCAACAGTATCTATTAAATAAGGTGCCTCTGAATAGAAACACACATAAAACAATACAAACACACATAAAAAAATCATCAACCGATGAAAATATTATGACCAGAGGCTTACAGGAACCTAACCTTGTACTTCCCCTAGGAGCAAAGGCTCAGCATTCTCTAATTCAGTGTCAGTGGTGACCAAATAGACTATAACTACAGTGTATAGCCAGAATTATCTGTACCTCAGTTCTTTCTCTTTTGCAGGTGTCTCTTCCTTCATCTACCTTTCAAACTCACAAACAGTTATTTTAAGTTTAGAGGACAGATAGAACATTGTGGGTCAAAGCAGAATCTGATAATGGAGGACTTGAGGTATGAACTTAAGAAAGGACAGGATTCTGACAGGCAGAGAAGGAGGAAATGGAGGCATGGCATGAGGAATGAGGTCAAGGTGGAAACGTTCAGGCATATGTGAGGATACATAAAGGAAAAAATAAGGAGGCCAGTGAATCCAGCAAAGAGAGAACATGGTGAGGATAACTAGTAAATAAGCTTAGAGAGGAAGTGAGGTTCATATTAAGTGAGTAACACTGAAGGGTAGTTTAAAAAAAGAAAAAAAAAACCAAGGAAAAAAATTTGCTCTCCAGGGAATTTTTCTTATTGCCTGGATCACGCACTTACACACATACACATGCACACACAAGTGTAATGAAAAAGCATTACAACAAAGAAGCATACATCAAATCTGTTGCAAATTTTTATCTCCTAAGTACGAGGGCAATTTTCCAAGGAATTAGGCATTCATGAAGTCTGAACTTTCAGCATGTCTATTTATTATTGGCTCAAATTTAAAAAAGTTGTCTTAAAATAAAAATGAAATAAAAATAATGTTTATAATCGACATGTGTCAGGGTGATCTTAAATCATACTATTGGGTGGGTGAGAAATAAAATTAAAACAAAAGCAACAAACAGCACTTGTGAGTTGACATCAGCCCCTCACAACTCATCTCAGGAGTTTTGTGTTTGTGAAAAATGGGGGAGAGTAACACTGGAAGTGTTTTTACCAACTGACTAAAGCAGCACTTACTTCCGTAAATACCATATAATATAATCTGTACAGTCTCCAAAGAATTTAAAGCACTCAGAAATGGCTTGCACATTCCATGCTTTTGTCACATGAGACAGGTGATGTGCTTTGAATGCGGCACCATTTTGGTATGAAAACTGCCACTTACTGGGAGTATATTTGTAATAAAAAGGGCTTTTCCCACATGAAAGCACATCTTTAAAGTTCCATTTCTCCCCAAATGTAGATGCACTGGGGGTCTCATATGTGCTCTTCACAGTTGAATTACTCTATATTGTATTTACTCAAGAAAATCCCAGTTGCTCTCCTTCCCCTTCCTTTTCCAATTCCTGATATAATATTGCCCTCTGGCAATTGGTTCTGAAACTCTGAACTGCTACCTGACTTATATTCCACAACCATCAAAATCATTCTATCTTCAGGGGAAGAATTCAGGGATTGATCGTAAGATTAATGAAGACCAATGAGGTGGCTAATCTCCTCTTAGTAAGTACTGTTTCAATTAAAAGCTATTTTGATTTATTTGGGTCTGAATTATTTGGATAATTACATACTTCAAATGATTCCAAAAGTGCCGTATCTGACTTCATACTCCTTCCCCGCTTAAAGCCTATGTCTCCAGTGGCTTGCTGAATAACTCCACAAATTTTGGCTGGCCACCTACTGTTTGCACAGTGCTACACAAGAATTCACAGACAATAACATACAATAAATTATGACTCATGAGTGCAAGCACCTTGCAATCTATTTTGTTGCATTAAAACAAATGCACAGCAGGATAGAAGTATAATGTTGGAGCAGCAATCAATTATTGTTGGAGTCTGGACAATGGAAAAATAAATAAATACATGGTATCTCACGAGCTGAACATGCAACGGGAGACAACCACAGCAGAACATGAGTGGAGAAAGTAGCAACATAGGTGGTCAGAGAAGTCCCCTCTGGTAAGATGATATGGGAGCAAGATTTGTGGGAAGTGGGTGAGTACATAATGTGGCTATACGTGGGAAGAGCTTTCCAAGTACAGGGAGCTGCCAACACTGTTGGATGAGGAGTCTATGTGTATCTTCTGTATATACATAGAAGGTATGTATTTTTTAAAACTTTAACCAATACTTATAAAGTACTTAACACATACTAAGTACTGTTCTAAATGACTTACAAATATTGAGTCATTTAATCATTACCACATGATCCAAGTTTTCTCAACCACAGCACTATTAATATTTTGAGCCAGATAATTTTATTTTGAGAGCTAGCCTATGGGTAGGCTAGGCTATGGGTAGGATGTTCAGTAGTACTTTTGGACTCTTCCCACTAGAAACTCGTAGCACCTCCCAAGATGTGACAAACAGAAATGTCCCCCAAATTGCCAAATACCTTCCAAGAGGCAAAATCATCCCCACTGAAGACTGCTGATGTAACCCTATGGTCAGGTTCTATTGTCATTTCTAATTATTGAAAGAAACACACAGGATGATGCATCTAGCAGGTTGAGCTGGAATCCAAACCCAAGTAAGAGTCCTGGCAAACATACTGTTAACTGCCATAGGTGCCCAATTTCTGGGACACAAAAATAAAACTGGAAGTAGTTAGAGGAGGATTAGCAATGGGGAAGGAGGTAGTAGTTAGAAGATGAGGCCAGAGAGCACCATGGGGTGGGGTGGCGTTTTAAGGACTTGGCTTTTCACTCTAACTTATAAAAGGAAGCTGTTGGAAGGTTTGAGCAGAGGACTGATAAGATCTGACTTACATCTTAAATGTAGCCTTAGTGGAGAGGAGGTTAAGAGTGGACAAGGACAGAAGACCAGTGGGAGAGTCCTGCCGTAGTCTAGAAGAGAGATGATGGTGGTATGGAGCAGTGTGGTAGAGATGGAGATGGTTGAAAATAGAATGATTCTAGAAATATTTTGAAGGTAGATCTGATAGGATTTGCTAACAGGGTTAATGTTCTATCAGTTGAAAGGGAGAAGTCAAGAAAACAGAGAATTTTAGCCCAAGCCACAGAAAGAATGGACTTGCCACTTACTGAGCAAGGAGGGCTGTAGATGTTCAGGTTTGAGGCTGGAGAAGAGTTGAGAATCATGAGTTATGTTCAGTACATAATAAACTTGAGATGGCTATCAGACCCTCAGATGGAAATGCTGAGTACACACTATGAGGCTACATAAGGCTGGTGTTGGGAGATAAAACTTTTGGTGTCATCAGCATAGAGATGACCTTTATATCCATAATACTCAATGAGATCATCAAGGGATTTACCAAAAATAATGTAAGAGAAGAAGTTTAAGGACTGAACCCTGAGACATTCCAATATTCACAGTCAGGAGAAGGAAGAAAGGTGGAGAAAAAGAGGACTAAAAAGGATTTCCACTAAAATGGAAAGAGGGGAGCAAAAAGTGGAATTTAACAAGCCAAGTGAAGAAGGCATTTCAGGAGTATAGAGAAATCAACTGCTTCAAATGCTACAACTAAATCCTGTAAGATGAAGTCAAACAATCATCCATTAGATTTGACAATGTACAGATTAATGATGAACTTGACAAAAGCTATTTGTACAGAGGTAGGGATGGAAGACTGGCAGAGTTTCAAGACAATGGGAAGAAAGGAAGTAGAAAAGCTATATGCCTGTAGATATAACTTTTTCAAGACATCTAGTTGAGGGGAATGTTGGAGCAACGTGGGTTTTTGTTTTAACATTTGAGGGAATTACAGCATATTTCATACTGATGAGAATGAATCTATATATAGAGAAAAATGGATGATTTGAAGAGGGAGGAGACAACTGAGGGAGAGGTGATTTGAATAAGTAACTGGGAATAGGATCAGTGCAGAATGGGAGAACTTGCATATGGATAGGAACAAAGACAATTTATCTATAGTAAAGGCAGGGACAATACGGGGCAGAGAACGTGGGTGCAGATGCAGAAGGACTGGTGAATAAAATGGTGGGAATGTATACAAGTTCTCTTATAAGTGCTTTTTAAACTTATTTATTCAAGAGAAACAGGAATCAAGAATAATTTATTTATTTATTGTTTATTTAGTTTACAATAAATAAATAAATAAATAAAATATTCTTGAGCAGAGAGCCCGATGTGGGGCTCAATCCCAGCACCCTGGGATCATGACCTGAGCCAAAGGCAGAGACTTTCACCCACTGAGCCACCCAGGCACCCCAGGAATCAAGAGTATTAAGTGATTGAAGAGGGAGAAGGAGGTGATGGAGGTGAAAGGAAATATAATAAATAAAATGGTGCTCTAAAATTTTGGAAGAGAGGATAAAGTAAAGAAACTAGTTTTATTGCTGGGCAGCAGTAAGGATCTTTTGAAGGGTTGGGTCATGAATGAAAGAGAAGCCCTTCAGCACAGTTGTGGGCTTCTCACCAGCCATAGTCATCCATCTTGGCACAGGTCCAGAGTAGACAAAGGGAGGGGATCAAGCAGAATTTTGGTTCAGCTAGAAAAGTACTGAACAGGGAAGAGATAATGACAGATTTTTGAACTTGAGGTGGGAGTCAGAGGACATGGGGCAACATGCAGTCAGAGCAGTGGGACAGTTTGAATTATAAGTCTCTTTGTGGCTGAGGAACTGTTGGGATTGAAGTATAAGAAGGAGTGAGCTAGGAAGTTAGATGGTAGAAGCCAGTGGTCATGGAGGGGTGCCATCTAGGGAGTGACGAGTAGACAGAGCCCGAGACTGGTACAATTGTCTGCGTGTATCCAGCGGTGATGAGGGGCTATGGCAAGAATGTTAGAGACAGTGGCTGCCAGCCACGTCTTAGAATGTTCAGAGGCATAAATCAAGAAGATGAAACTGTGTCTTAAAGCTGTCTCTCTCAGATTTTAATTCTGTACTGCTATTTATACATACATGCACATATGCACAAATTATTAAAACATACAGAAAGGGACAGACAAAAATCACAAAGTATAAAATATCAAAATTATTTGATCTATGAACAAATCTGGAAAATGTGAACATTTTGCTTCAGAACTTTTTCAATCTGAAAGAAACACACTATGGATACAGTTGAATCCTCTTGACCTTTCTAACTCCCTCTCCCTTCCCAAATGTTTTCCTTCCCTCCCTTCCTTGAAGGTGGCATGCAACCAAATCTTTGTAAGTTGTCAATATGGACATAATAGGTAGTACTGACTGAAATAAATAAATAAAAGGCATCATACTGCGAGTGTATTCAACATCTATCCATCTAATAATCCATATTAGATTGCTTTCACTAATTTCAACTGCTGTACAATTTTTAATTTAATATTATATTAATATAGTAGTTTGCTTATCCATCTGAGTGGACACTTAGGTAGTTCCACCTTTTTGCAATTACCAATAATGCTGCTACGGATGCCCACATTTCCTTGTGAATGTATGTGAGTATGTCTATATACTTAAAAGTGGAATTATTGCACCATAAGGGATGAACATTTTCAACTTTGTTAGATAATTCCAAATTGCTCTACATAGCATTTGCCCACTTATAATTTCCCCTGAGGTATATAGACCTTCCCGTATCCCACATGTCATGCTAGACTTTTATATTTCTCTAGCTATCATTCAAACTTGGTATTTCCAAACTTAAATTTTTGTGAATCAATGCATATAATGAAGGAGAGGTAATATCAAATGAGTTTTTGATAATGGAGAAAGATATAAAGCCTTCACTTTAGTATTCATAACAAAGTCTAAGTGGGATTAAAAAAAATCAGTATGTGTTATAATTTCAGGGATAACCACTAAAAGAATAGAAAAACACTGTATTACTTGCCACCGGTATATAGAAAAACACTAAAAACATTAAATGCATAATTATTTACCTTGCAGGGTATTCAATAACAGATGTGAAATAAAGATTTTTAGCAAAGAAAAACTGAGGGCTTACCACCAACCAATCCATATTAACAGACATTTTACAATATTATGTGAAAAAGAAGGAAAGTGATCCTAGCAAAATGTTTGAGAGCCAAGGAAGAGTGGAGAGTGAAGGAATTGGTAAAAACGTGAGTAAATACATTTAACTTAATAAAACATTAACTATATTATTAAATTTGAGGATTATAAATACAAGATGTAATTACATATTGGGTAATAGTAATAGGTAAGAGAGGATGTATGAGAGACTGTTATTCTAAAGGTCTTGTATTATTCAAATGAGAGGTACTGATGATTAACTTTAGACTCAAAGAGAACAGAAATAACTTGTATAATATCAAGGAGGAAAGAGAATGGAACGGAAATAATATTAATTCTAAAGAAAGGAGAATAAAAAAGCATAGAAAAAAGTAAGGCAAATAGAAAGCACAAATAAGATGGCAGAAGGAATTTCATACATTTTATTAATCACATGAAATATAAATGTAATAAATTATTATTTGCAAAAAAATTCTGAGGTTGGATTAAAGCAAAATTCAACTGTATGGTATTTATATGAGGTCCTCATATATAAAATAGAAGGACCAGGAAGATTAAAAGTAAAAGGATGAAAAAGATACACCAGACAAATAATAAGAAAAAGAAAAAGAAGAAAGAAAAAAGAAAGCTATGTAAGTATCCGGAAAAATAATGCATAGGCAAAATAAGGCATTATTTTGACTAAAGAGGCTAAGTCAATTGAAATACGGTTAAGAGTGATGGGCAGTTTCAACAAATTCAGCATGTTTATAACATATTCAGCCATAATTTCCCCCTGCCCTCATAGTACGAATCCATCTTTGTTTTTAAACCTTAACATGCCTTTTTGTATTCATTTTATCATCATTGTCAATGCTTATTTATATTGCCAAAATACTTATTAGTTCCTCTGCTTCTCATTGCTTATTTATCCTGAACTTTCCTTCTGTAATTATTATCATTATTATATTACTATTAGTTTGCAGAAGTACATTCTTTAATAAGTTTTTCAAAAGGATCCATGTGTATTAACTCTGTCTTTATTTTACCATTATTATCAAATGATAGCTAGAGGAATATAAAAGTCTAAGTTGATTTTTATCTTCTCTCAGTCCTTTAAGACATTCTGTGACTTTTTTATGCTTTGACAACTGTAATTCTCTATTAGTCGAAATATGACTCAAACTTGGGTTTTGTTTCTATGTGTGTGAGTTTCTCTTAATCCACCATCCTTAATGGATGAAAGTTTAACTGCCATTTCTCTGGGACAATGAGCAAAAATTTTCTTGATTCTTTCTTAACAGAAAGTTTAGTCTTGCAAGATTCCAGGTTTCAAGCATAGTTATTAGTACCAGTCCCTTGCCTTGCAGGGCTAAGAACCATGATACCTGTCTTCCCATGAGCATTTATAATCCAAGCCCTCAGCCTCAAGGGCTTCTTCTATCTAAGTCTAGCTCCCAAACCAGTCAAGCTGACATCAGATTCTGCTTACTTTTTTGCTTTCTATTCTCTATTGTTGGTACCTGGAGATTTAATTTATTCCTTCTGAACGTGGTTACAGATTTACAAAAATATTTTTTTGTATGTGCTCCATTTTGCCTCTTGTCCTCCCTCCTTACGTAATTATGACATGAGATAGTTACTTCAGTTTCCATGCATTTTCTTTGTGGAATATAGTTATGTTTAATAGATTATCTGTTAATTCTTTCCCCTGTATATTATGAGTTATATGGTGCCTTATCTTACTCACCCATTCTCTAGCACATGGCTTAACACATAATAAGCATTTAATAAATGTTTATTGATCAAATAAATGAAATTCTTTCCACTTTTCATTTAAATAATAAGATATATTTAGGCTTCTGGGAGCATAAATTCAAACCAAAAAGAGAAAATTTTGGTTCACCATGACTTTCTATTCTCAAAGAGCAACAATGGGTTTATTCACTGTATAGAATTTAGAAAGAGGCCTTTCCTCATATCGATTCAATCTGCTTTCATTTTATTCTCTATTATAGAAGTGAGCTGTGTCATTTCCATCATTCTACAAATTGTAGGTTCTCTCAAACATCTTGGCTGTTTTAATTCCATGGAGCAAAGCACTGAAGAGTTAAAAAAAATTCCAGTTGCCAAATGTAGATATAATTTCATAAATTAGTGAATTTCACTGGAAAATTTTGCTTCTCTTTGACAGTTAGCAAGGCACTGAGGTTCTCATCAAGGTAATAAAAACTGCACATTAAAATCAAAGCATTTTTGTCATTTCCACGTTCTCCCATTTAAAGAGAAGAGTGAAAGAGTTCTTTGGCTCCTAGAATCTATTACAAATGAACGATCAAATCAGTTCTGATTTAAACACTGTCACTTGGATTATGTTTATCTACTGCCTGGTAATGCCAAGTTAGCAGGCCTCAGAGATGAATCCCAACACTGATTGTCAACTTGACAACCTGGAGAATGAGGAACATTACTTTATTCCTTTCTTCCCTACAGTATGTGTCAGGATTTTTAGGCTGTTATGTGCTTCGAACTTTCCTACTCCTTGAACAAGTAGTAGTGTCCAGCATTTGGTCCCTAGCAGATTCTCCTGGCCCCCAAAGGGCCTTTGTGATTTTCCAGGAGCTTATTAATGAGCTTATAATTGACTAAAATATGGACTAAAAAAATTGCAATCACTGGTTCAAGCTATAAGACAAAGAAATAAATATGTTGCTTAATAGTGGCATGTAGCATTTTTCTATAATACGTTTATAGCATCGCACTCTATGCCTTCACTAAGGCAACAGTGCTTGCACTAGGAGACAGGAAACCTAGTTCATAACTCCTAGCTAGATCACAAAAATGCTGTGATCTGTAATCAGATCATGAAGCAAGATGCAAGTCATCCACACCCTTTAGGCCTGAGTGTCCTCATCTCTAAAATTTTAAATTTGGACTAAATGATTGTTAGGTTCCATTGAAATCAAACATTCTGTTTTAAAGCAATGCAGTGACTTCAAAACCTATTACTACAAATTAGATTGTGTAAAATAATGCCTGAGAGAGAGACTTTCTCTGTTTTCAGATAGTTAAAATAAAGCATTTATATTTTCACATCACCTTCGACATGGTCTTACCATAACTCTTGGGGCCTTGGTAAGTCTGCATCCTCCTGGACGTCCAATCAGCCTGTCCACAGTGACATGTGGCTCAAAGAGTTTAAATATGGCATTAATTCTCTATTTGTAGCAGTACTAGCAATCCAGAATTACATTTGTAGTGATTAAGTCACCTTCCCGAGAAAATGTTATGGAGTAAAAAGGTGGCATAGGAATTTAATAATGTCACAAGGGAGGCATCTGGGCCCTGGGCTGTTTATGTCACACAGCAACCAAAGAATTCATCTTCCATTGGGTCTCTAAGAAGAGCTAAGTTTATACATATATGTTTAAAAGTCACTTTGAAATATAATCTCCAGTTAGATAAACTGAGATGTACTACTTATTACTAGGTTTAACAAGTAGAGAACAAAAAGGCTGTGATCTGTAATCAGGATCATGAAGCAAGATGCAAACATCCCTTTGTAGACCACACTATATGGGATAAAAGCCATATGGGCCAGATAGGACAAGTCCAAAGACTAATCTCAGAGCTTCATTACAAATCCATAGCCAAGTTCAGAGGAAAGTAAAACTCCGTATATAAGAGAGTCAAAGTCAAAGATGTAAGCAGAAATTGGTATCAGATGATCCATTTGAATTCCGAACTCACAGTGAGTTCGAGTTTGGGATATAAATATTTATAATAAATAATTTTTATTTAAATGCATTGGATACCGCAGAAAACAATGTCAGAAATTTAGAGCACAAACCAGATATTCTCCAAAGAATGCAGAGGAAAGAAAAAAGAGATTTAAAAGATGAGGAAAAAGTATTGATTGGAGAAAGGATAGTCTGCATCTCAGGAATCTCAGAATGAGAGGAAATATTGAAGAGGAGAAATATCTCAAGGTAGATCAAAAGAAAATTTTCCTGTGTTGAAGAACTCATAAGTTTAAAGTAAAAGGGCACACTGAGTGACAACTGAAATTAATAACTAAGACGCACTACTTGATGAGATTTCGTTAATTTTTTTTGACTGCCAGTATTAATGAAAAAATCCTGTGAGTATCCAAACAAAGGAAAGGGGCTACGAACAAGGAAAAAATACAAGATGGGCAACAGACTTCTGTGCAACCCAAAAAGCCAGAAAAATGTAAAATCACTATGGAGTTTCAGCATAAAAATATTGTTACAGGAAAATTCTGTGTCCAGTATATTTATCATTCATGTGTGAGGGCAACAAAAAAATTTCTCAGATTCTACAAAAGGTAAAACAATCATGAAACATGAGTAACATTCCTGAACAGATGCTGAACAGTTATAAGCAGTTGAAAAATGAAATAAATTCATAAAAACCTAAGTAATATTGAAAACATGGTCTTAAATATTAAATAATAATATAATAAAACATAGAGAAGTCATATTATCACAATTATGAAACATGTAGCATTAATATCAATTTTTGAACGAGAATGTGTGTGCCAGTGTGTGTATATACCCCCCCCATATATATATAAGAAAAATGTAATACCAATAATTTTGGCCTAAAATGTCAGGCCATTTTAACCACAAAGCAATGGTAGGTAGGAAGGTAGGGAGACCATAAATCTGACTAGTGCTTCTGGTCCTCTCAAGACAGGGGATCTGAGGTGAACATACAGCAGCCCCTTTGAATTCAGAGTGAGGAGAATTTGAGTTTCATTCCACCTCAAGGCTTGTATCATCTTATCCTGACTATGAAGGACTAATAATCAGCATTAATAAGCAAGCACTCAAATAACACACTAACTGGGAAAGTTACTGAGTTCTAGCTACCTGTGGTACTTTAATCATGACTCATCTAAACTCTGATTAAGCCGAGTATTAACTGGACAAAATAGACAACAAAATGTCACTGGAGTTTTATTTATTTATTTTATCTGTGACCCTGTGGCTTACATTATCCTTATTAATCTTGAGTTCATTAATTATATATCAATTGTAAGAGTTGTACACAAAAGTAAAAATAAACAGGAAGTGGGGCGCCTGGGTGGCTCAGTGGTTTAAGCCTCTGCCTTCGGCTCAGGTCATGATCTCAGGGTCCTGGAATCGAGCCCCGCATCGGGCTCTCTGCTCAGCGGGGAGCCTGTTCCCCCTCTCTCTCTGCCTGCCTCTCCACCTACTTGTGATCTCTGTCTGTCTATCAAATAAGTAAATAAAAATCTTAAAAAAAAAAATAAACAGGAAGGTTCAAAATAAAGTGTGTTAGTTTCTCAGGGGCTGTAACATAGCCCACTAGCTGGATGGCTTGATTTATTGCCTCAGTTCTGATGGTTCTACGTCCAAAATCAAGGTGTTGGCAGGTCTGGTTTCTTCTGGATCAACATTCAGGTGAGAGCAAGAATATGATCCATGCCTCTCACCTAGCTGCTGGGGTTTGCTAGAAATCTTTGGCATTCCTTAGCTTGGAGATGCATCACATTGATTTCTGCCTTCATCTTCACATGGCTTTCTTTCTGTGTGCATATATGTGTCCAAATTTCCCTTTTTAGTAAGGAGACCAGTCATACTGGATAACGGGACCATCATACTCCATTATAACCTCATCTCAACTATCTGCATCTGCAACAATCCTATTTTGAAATAAGGTCACATTTTGAGATGCCCGAAGTTATTAACACATGAATTTGGGGAGAGGCATAATTCAACCCATAACATAGAGGAATGGGCAAGATTGTATCAGGGAAATGGAAAAACAAAGCCAGGGCTGGCAACAGGAATATTAGACAAAGTAGAGTAGAAGGAAAAGAAGGATTAAGCTGAAAGTTAGATCCATACAATATAAATCCAAAGTCGTGAGTATGCCTGTACTAAGTAATATAAAACAAAAATATTATAAATAAATAAAAAATAATAATCAGAACAACTTTAATGTACCTTTCCTAATCTTTGATGAATCAAGTGAACAAAAAGTTAATAAGCTTGACTTAATAGACCTTTACTGAACTTTCTACCTTTCAGGAAATAAGCATTTCTAACTTAGTTATAAAATATTTATAAAAGTTGATAGCAATCTAGGTCAGAAAAGGTATAAATTCCCCAAATTATAAATTTGTCTAGGCCTTGCTGTCTGACACAGAAAAGTAACACTAGAAATTAATAGCAAGATGACTTTTTAATTTTGAGATTTAATCAATAACTCCTAGACAAAAATAGAAATAAATATATGCTTACTGATTATTTAGAATATAGTTTTAATGACAGTTTTGATTAGCCATAGTTATGAGATGGGGCCAGAACTCTACACACAGGAAAAAATTACAATAAGTAAGTTTATAAGAGAAGAATAATGATTAAGAAAATGGGAATCAGTAATTTATATGTTAAATAAATAAAAGATAAAAAAGCCCAAATGTAAAATTGATTTTTAAAAACAAATAAGCTCCAGTTATTTAAAGCAATTAAATAAAAAGCATTATTCTGGAAATTAAATGAAAAAAAGGAGATAAAACTTAAATGCAGAACATTAGGAATAAAAAAGAAGATATAATCTCAGATAGATAGAGGTAAATATTAGAATGCCATGGCATATTTATATTAATTAATTAGAAAATATTGAATCTACTTAGATTACTTTCCCAGGAAACATCACAGACAATTAAAAATTAGAATATATGACATATTTATATTAATTAATAAGAAGTATTTTATACATTTGTAGGAAACAGAAATGACCAAAACTGACTCACAATGAGATAAAAATCCAGAATGTATGAATGACTATAAGAAGTCAAAAGCACTGTCAAAAGATTTGTCAAAAGATCAATGTTACTAGACCCAGATAAAACCTAAATGATGTATCTAATAAAAGGTTAATATCCAAAATGTATAAAGAACTCACACAACTCAACACCCCTCCCCTCAAATCTGATTTTAAAAAGGGCAAGGGCGCTTGGGTGGCTCAGTCAGTTAAGCATCAGCCTTTGGCTTAGGTTGTGATCCCAGGGTCCTGGGCTGAAGCCTTGGGTTGGGCTCCCTGCTCAGCAGGGAGTCCGCTTCTTCCTCTGCCTGCTGCTCTGCCTGCTTGTGCTCTCTCTCAAATAAATAAATAAATAAAATCTTAAAAAAAAAAAAAATGGGCAGAAGACCTGAACAGAGATTTCTATAAAGAAGATATACAGTACAGACGGCCAACAGACACATCGAAAGAGGCTCAACATCACTCATCATCAGGGAAATGTCAATCAAAACCACAATAAGAGATCATCTCACACCTGTCAGAATGGCTAGAATCAAAACTATAAGAAATAACAAGTGTTGGTGAGGATGTGGAGAGAAAAGAACCCTCACGCACCACTGATGGGAATGTAAACTGATGGACTTACTGTGGAAAACAGTATGCACATTCCTTGAATAATTAAAAATAGAACTACCATATGATCCAGCAATTCCATAACTGGGTATTTACCCAAAGAAAATGAAAAGACTAATTCCAAAGATATGTACACCCTGATGTTTACTGCAGCATTATTTACAATATCCAAGACATGGAAGCAGCCTGAGTGTCTATTGATAGATGAATGGATAAAGAAAATGTAGTATGTATCGACAATGGAATATTACTCAGGCTATCAAAATTTTTTTAAAAATGTGGATTTAAACTATTCTGAAGTACACACATATGAAATCATCTTATTTCATACAAATAACATTGGTCCAATACCAAGTTCTGAAAGCTGTAGTATATTAAAAGGCAAAAAACAGACCCAAGTTTCACTTATATTTTGAAAATGCAAAAATCATAAATTAGTTAAAAATTGAACAGTAAATTAAAGAACAGCATAGCATGAGTGAGTATGGTTAATTCTCAAAGTGAAAGGACAGTTCAGTACAGGAGCTGCACTAGTATAACTCAGTATATAACCAAGCCTGAAGGAAGAAAACACATTACCCATAACTGCTGGAAAGCACTTGATAAAACTATAATTCACCCCAAATAAAAAGCTCTCAGAAAATTAAAAATAACAGAAAACTTCCTCAACTTAGTAAAAAATATCTCTCACACCAGTAGTTGACATTATATTTAATAATGAAAACTTCCAAATTTTCCACAAAAAAAGCAAAACATAGGATTCACTGTTGCTCTGGAAGACTTATTCCAATTCATAAGATGAGGGGAAAATATACAAATATGCATGAAGAAAGATTGTGAATTATCATCAGTTGAAGATGATTTGATTGTTAGAAATGTAAATAATTGGTTAAAAACATTAGGACTAGTAAGATAGTTCAGAAAATGGTGATTATAAAATACATAAGAATCAATGGCTTTCCAAAGTTTCAGAAAGATAGTTTAAAAATGTAATGAAAAAACATGGTTCCATTTACATCAGCATATAGGTCAATGCATTCTCCAGTATACGGCAGTTACATTGCACAGGCTGTTAAGAGTAACTTTATGGAATCTGATTTGAATGCATGGAGAATCATATCACGCTAGTCTGTGGAAATACTTAATGTAAAGATATTGATTGTCTTCAGGGAGGTCTCCGGGGTAATATTTTTGCAAGTTAACAAAATTACTGTAATGTTCGTCTGGAAGACTAATTGCCTGGGAATAGCTATAGAATTTTGAAAAAAAAAAAAAAAAAACAAGAACACTGAGAGAAAACTTAATTTTTAGATTAAAAAACAAAACCAAAAACAAACCCCCAAACAAAACAAAACAAAACAAACAATGTAAGATTGAACTGACCCCAAGTAAGAGAAAAGAAAAATGGGAGAAAATTAAAATTCCATGAATCAATGCAAGGACATATAAAGTTTTGAGGCATGTTTATTATGCTATCTGAAATTGGTGGGGAAAAGGATGACTCACCAGATGCTATTGGGACAACTGGCTGATTTTTGGAGAAAAAAGAAGTTAAAGTCTTGCTTTCCAAAACAAGCCAAAGTAATTTAGATATATACATAAATACTGAAGTCATTGAAGCAGATGAAAAAACAGGTGAATATTTACATAACCTTGGGGAGTAGAAGTCCACTCTAATTAGGATACCAATTACCAGATGGCATAAAGGAAAATATTTCTAGGTTTTGCAAACATATATATATATATATATAAATATATGTGTGTGTGTATATATATATATACACATACACACACAAACAAAAGTTCTTATATGTCAAAATTGCTATAAACATAATTTATAGGTGAAAGATAAACTAGAAAAATGTTTGCAAGTCATACATAATTTTCTCTCAATAATTAAGAAGGAAAAGATTTATGAAATATGACAGGCAACCCATAAAATTATGAATAAATATGAAAAAATCCAATCTCACTCTAAATAAAGAAATCATAAATGAATATAAGCAACCATGTTGTGACTATCAAACTGGACAAGAATTTTTAAAAAATTATAATGCCTTAAGTTGGAGAACACTGAAATGTATATACACCTATAGTTCTGCTGGAAAACTAGATTGGGAAAATTTTCTGAAGGGTTATCTGGCTAATTTTAATTATGCTGTGAACAAAATATTCATTTTCAAGTTACATATCCCAACAAAAATGTTTATGGAAGGGTACAAATATAGAATCAAGAGACTGTTTCAATACAGTTTATAAGACTAAAGAATTAGAGACAGACTAACTGTCCGCAACTTGGAAACTGGCTAAATATATTATGGGAGAATCACAGAAGAAAGAATTCACAGAAGCCATTAAAAATTACATGGGTATGAGACTGTGGGGAATCATTACAATCTATCATTAATTTAAAGATCAGATTCCAAAAGAACATGTACAACTATTACCAATGTATTTTTTTTAAAGATTTTATTTATTCATTTGACAGAGCTCACAAGTAGGCAGAGAAGCAGGCAGAGAGAGAGGAGGAAGCAGGCTCCCCGCTGAGCAGAGAGCCTGATGTGGGGCTCGATCCCAGGACCCTGAGATCATGTCCTGAGCCGAAGGCAGAGGCTTTAACTCACTGAGCCACCCAGGCGCCCCTACCAATGTATTTCTGGAAAAAAATGTAACATAATATATTAAAGTAGTTTATCTGTGTGCATAATATTTCATTTGTTAGAATGAAAATAAGAAAGAAGTCATAGTTACATGTAAATAATAATGAGAGACAATTGGTTGAGAGAGATGTACTGGCCTAGGGTGTTTGGGCTCAGCTCAAGGAGAGTAGACACTCACATCAGAAGCATCCATCTTCAAGGTCTAGATCTGCCCCCTTAGTAGTGGGTGACCTTGGGAAAGTCATTTAAGAAGTCTTCACTTTAGTTTCCTATTGTCACTTGCAGGCTGAAAGGCCATTTACCTCCCAGGTGACTGGGGATCAAGAGAGATGTACACAAATTACTATTCCAATAACATTCTTAGTATGAAATGATTTTGGACGGTACCAGGTAAGGAGAAAGACAAGGTTCTAAGAAATCAGACCTATAGAAATACTGGAAATGTAGGATATTTTTCTTATTTACTTTTTTTTTTTTTAATTTTTTTTGTTGTTGTTGTTTATTTGACAGACAGAGATCACAAGTAGACAGAGAGGCAGGCAGAGAGAGAGAGAGAGGGAAGCAGGGCCCAGATAAAAGTGAAGAAAGCACAAGTAATGCCTAAAAGGAAGGGAGTTGGAGTAAATTGGATGGGGAGGTGAACCACGAGAGACTATGGACTCTGAAAAACAATCTGAGGGGTTTGAAGTAGCGGGGGGGTGGGAGGGTGGGGTACCAGGTGGTGGGTATTCTAGAGGGCACGGATTGCATGGAGCACTGGGTGTGGTGAAAAAATAATGAATAATGTTTTTCTAAAAATAAATAAATTGAAAAAAAAAAGGCTATAGCTGTAAGTATAAATTTATTTATTTTTAATTCCAGATAAAAGTGAAGAAAACAAGTAATGCCCAAAAGGCTATAGTTATAAGTATAAATTAAAGATTTTAGGGGGAAAATCTGACTATCAATAAGAGAGTCTAGCACAGTTCTGGGAAAAGGAGGCTCCTTTAGCATGAAGACTCACCAACCAGTTGGATTGAGTGTTTACTTTCCATATAAGTCATCTTTGGCAGAGTATAGGAAGTGAGACATGGGCGGAAGCTAGTATTGTCTGTTGCTTAAAAAAGATAACTGGAGGGCACTGAACATCGAAAATACCTCATGCGGGGCACCTGGGTGGCTCAGTGGGTTAAGCCTCTGCCTTTGGCTCAGGTCATGATCTCAGGGTTCTTGGATCAAGCCCCGCATCAGGTTCTCTGCTCAGCAGGGAGCCTGCTTCCCCCTCTCTCTCTGCCTGCCTCTCTGCCTACTTGTCATCTCTCTCTCTCTCTTTCTGTCAAATAAATAAAACCTTTAAAAAAAAAAGAAAAGAAAATACCTCATGCTATTGAATTCAGATAATGTATCAATAAGAATCTTATTTTTAAGACTTGTAGTGGTAACGAGGAGAAAGATACAAAAATGAATGGGATGGAGGACTTAGTTACTCTGTCCAAGAATTGGCAAAACACGAAAAGGAGACACTGGCTAACTGCTAATGAAGCTGTCCGTCCATGAGGATTAACTTTGCATCTACTATACCAGTTACAATTCTAGCAGAAATTGAAATCTTGTAGGTTTGGCACCTAGTATTGATATAGGTAAAAATTACCTCAGGAAAAAGAATGGACTTTAAGAAAAC
The DNA here is from genome assembly GCF_020171115.1 of Neogale vison. Taxonomy (NCBI): domain Eukaryota; kingdom Metazoa; phylum Chordata; class Mammalia; order Carnivora; family Mustelidae; genus Neogale; species Neogale vison. Next base: position 82,523,951 of record NC_058099.1, read on the forward strand.
TTAAGAAGCAAGAGGGAAAAATGGACACCAAACCCAAAAAAGCAACCATGTACCTATGTTTTTAGGGCCATCTCTTGTTATCTGCACAGACTGACCCCCTGATGTGGAACTGTGGTTACTTTGAAAACTGGTTGGCGATATGAGATCCAAAGTCTGACAACCTTTCAAGACACAAAAGAAAGCACTGTTCAATGTGAAATACGTTTTTGTTTTTGTTTTTGTTCTTGTTTTTTTGAGTAATAGCCACTTAAATTGTCTGATACAGATATTTTCTAAAAGTCTGACCAAATATTACACCCTTTTTATGTTATCTTTCCACTCGGCCCATACCAGATATCAGGCTAATTATGTCAAAAGACAACAATAATAATCAACCCTCAAAAGGTCATTTTGCTGGTTACTGGCAATGCTCAGAATAAATCTGAGAAATTTTAGATCCGTTTGACTAATGGCCTGTTAAGACAGGTAGAAATTCTTATTTGATTCTACACTGGTCAGCTCAAACTAGTGGTTTCATCTTTTCAGCAGATTTTTACACCCATTTCTCATTCCTTTAATAAATCTTTATGGAATGTTTTCTCATTCATTCATTCAACAAATATTTATTGACTAGAACAAATTTAGCTGAGCATAGTAGACCTGGTGCTAAGTCCTAGACATTTGGCAGGGAACAGGATACCCAAGACAGTTACACTTGCTTTTTTTCTCTTCCTTGAGCACACATCTTTAACAGGCACTTTGACCTTTTCTAGATTTTTCCCATGGCTTTCTCCCTTATGTCATCCAGTCTCTGCTCCAAAGTTACCTCTTCAAAGATACCTTCCCTGTCTACACTCCCTCCACACCTTCCATCTTTGTCTAGCTTCTCATACTGCTTTTTTATTCACAGCTCTTGTTACTGAAATTTTATGGCATTTATTTTCTGTCTCCTCCTCGATCTAGCTCCATACTAGCTTAGAAGAATGCTTGACAAACAATAGGAGATCAAAATATTTGTGGAATGAATAAATGAATGAATGAGGTAAGTTAACAATTGTTAATGGAACTCTCATTTTAGTGAACAGTGAAAGGCAAGGAAGCAATTACTAATGGAGAGTGTGCTGGAGAGTCATCTCAAAGGCTATTTGGGATAGTAGTTAAAGGCAGTTTCTCTGGAGAAGAGGCTTGAGCTCACTACTGATGGGAAGGTGCTAGCTTATGAGCCTTTCAGAAAGAGAAAACATTAAAGGCAAAGTCCCTCAGGACTGGGAAGTAGACTAGTACTGCCGAAGACCAAGGGGCAGAAGAGAAGGGGAGAGAAGTGTGAGATGCAACTGAAAAGGTAGGAAAGGGGGCAGGTTTTGTGGATTTTTATGGGCCAAGCTGAGTTTGAATTAGATATATAAATTCTGGGGATATCAATTATAAGAGTCAACCACTCTATTGAGAGAATGAATTGTGGGGGAGGGAGACTCAGGAAGGCCAGATATTGCCATGAAATGGGTGAGAAATGATGGTGGCCTAAATCAGAGTGATAGCCATGGAAATGGAAGGAAGGAATATTAATGGACCAACAAGGAATATAATTTTGAAGTGAAGCCATTAGATTAGAGATGGTAGATTAGAGATGAAGATTTGAAGACTGAGGGCAATAGAAGCCTCTGGAATGATTCCTGGGTTTGGGGCTTGAAAGTTTTGCAGAAGATGGTGCCACTTACTGATAGGTAGATTGTGTGGTCTCGGCATTAGGTGGTAATTATACTGGTTTATAATGCTTTCCAATTTTACTGTGAGATTATTTTGCCCTTTGACAATTTAAAACTTAAATCTGTTTCTATTGTCACAGCAAAACCACCAAAACTTGAGTTAGTTGTCATTTCAAAAAATGCTGCTTTTCTTCCTTCTGATGCTTAATTTTGAGTAAAGATAAATGTGATGTATGGAAATGAAAACAGAAAATATGTCTTAATTCTTCTTCAATGGCATCATGCTTGGTAGAAAATGTTAAAGTTATTGACAAAACTGATATTTAGAGTGATAGACTGGCTTTAATTTCCCACCTTCTCCCAGCATAACTGGTAATGATCTAGTTTTAGTCCACATTGTCTTCTGAAAGTTGGTCAACCATAGAGAGAATTCTATTATTATAATCAATAATATAACTACATAGTTTTAATTAAAATAATTATTTAAACAGGATTCTGAAACCCTAAAGATACTGATTTTGTAATTGTTAAAATGAAGAAATTTTGTACAAACAGTTGAGTTTTAAAGATCTCTTAGTAGTCTAGAATAAATAGTATTGTTTGGAACTCTTTGTGGCTTTTTTTTTTTTTAAATTTTACTTATTTATTTGACACAGAGAGAGAGAGATCACAAGTAGACAGAGAGGCAGGCAGAGAGATAGAGGGAAGCAGGCTCCCCGCAGAGCAGAGAGCTCCATGTGGCTCTTGATCCCAAGACCGTGTGATCATGACCTCAGCTGAAGGCAGAGGCTTAATTCACTGAGCCACCCAGGCGCCCCTGTTTATGTCTTTTTATCAGTTTGTTTATCTAATAGCTTCTCTAGCAGAGAGTGTGTTCTTTGTGGCCTTCTCCATCTAAAATAATACTATAATCAACTTCTCTTGAGATTGTGTCTTGAGATTTACAAAGTATAATTCTATGTCTTCTTGTGATTGGCAATGTTTATTTTCTTCATAAAAGTGTCGCTCAATAACAAGAGGCCGTTCTAATGACAATTTAATGACAGAGCCTCCAATGACAGTTTATATTGTCAAATTATTCACTTTCGCATTACCCACATCCCTTAGCTCGTTTACCATGAGTACTTAGTTATTCTTTTGGGTAGTATATGTGAATTTTTTCTCTCTTCCCTCATCTCTCTGTAAGGAAATCTTGGAGGCTAATTAGTTCATCGATCATAATTTCATTTTTGGAAGCAGTAATTCAATTCTACTCTTTCTCTTAGAGGAAGTATTTAATCATTTCTTTCTTTTGAAGTGAATTCACATACAATCCCTTCATGACTAGATCAAATGTCATGGTATTTCCTACCTAAAAGGGCATTGTTACTGAGGCTATTGGGTTGAAGCTAAAGATAAATTGATAGTTTCAGAAACCAACTTTGATAAGTTACCTCTCTGGTAAGAAGATGTCACCTGAATGATACCGTCATTTTTGAAAATGTGCATGACATTTACTAGGATATGACAAGTGTAAATAGGTGATCTTAGGCTATGTCTCAAAACCTGCTTATAGGACTCTGCTGGAACGAAAATGATTGCACCTGAATCTTCCTGCTGAACCAGCCAGCAGTGGGTCAAGATGAGGGGAGTCACTGATTCCTCTGTTGCAATAGATGGCAGCTGGATTTTTTTTAAAGACAAAAAGTTAAGAGAATATGTCTTCCATTTAGAATGTAAACTCCTTTTGAATATTTTGATTAGGCTTATAAATTTCATAATTTAAACTTTTCAAGTATAAAGTAGCAGTCAACGTATATAGCATAATCATGTTCTCATTTACACTAATGAAAAGTTCTAGGGATTACTGTAAATTCAATTTGTGTCCTTGCATGTGTGGAAAGCATTAGCCAATAAAGCTGGTAGCTCCAATAATCATACTAACCACATAAAGGGTCATTGGTTTAGGATGAAGACAGACAAAATGCCATGACGAGATATAGGAAAGGTAGAAATAAAGCAGTGATGAAAATATTTGTGAGGATAAGAAATGGAAAAAATGGTACTGTTCCACTGATCCCCCAAAATTCAGGCAGCCTTTTAGACTATGGGTCCATGACTGAAATAGAAGAGCAACATGTATTTGAACCCTAAACAAGAATCTGCTGCTGGCCCTGTCTTCCCATATTTCCTTTCATGGACGGACACACTCATTGTTCTTACTCAGTCTCACTCCCTTTAACTTCCTCCATCCCAACTTTGGTATTAAAAGGTTTATGCAAATTAGACTTCACTTTTCACAAAAGAAAGCTGAGTAGCCCACTGGCAGAGCAGGAATGTAAAGCTGGCAGACTGGAAGGTGTGTTTCTCCTGAAAGGTTAAGTCACCCCCAGAAGTTGCAGCCCAAGTTAGTGGGAAGATTGAAAATTGAAACCAGTATCCCTGTCTTTAAACTCTCAATCATCCTATCCCAGTAAATGTATTCCTATTCAGTTCTCTCAGGGAACACTGGGGAAAAGTTTTTAAACCCCATTAACGGCTGCAAGAAGTGGTGTAGCAAATTGCAGTCAAATAGAACTGTACAGGAGAAATGGACATATTTTTGTCTCTACAGGGAATGCATTCTTCAGGTTCAGTTTTATAATTCTGCACGGCTGGGCGCTAGGATTTTGTGGGACAGAAAAAAAAATTATTCCAAATGCCAGAGCTTGCCTTAGTTGGAGATGGCTGAGGGGTAGAGTGAGAATTAATTTTACTGTCTCCATTCAGAGTTAATTTAGTGTGCTGCCATCAAACTGAAACAGCTGAACTAAAACCACCAGTAGCAGAAGCAGCAGCAGCAGCAGCAGCAGCATTGAAGGCTGTCTCTTAAATGGTGTGGGACACATCTGAATGTAAGGGAAGAAATTAAGATGAGGGTTCAGGGCTGTTTAATCCAGGTTGAATACCTGATAGACTAATATCCTCAAAGGATAATATGATGTGCTCTTCACAAAATGTCCTTCAAACACAAGCTAGAGAAAGGAAGATTTCTTTTTACGGAAAAAGATTGGATTTGTTTTTTGGATGTTAAGGAAGTTATACTTGCTGTAGGCAACATTTGTGAGTAACATTTGCCAAAATGAACTGATCAACTGTTCTTATTATTGTTTTAGGATAAAAATAATTCTTAATTAGGATTTTCAAAATTTAAGCAAGATTTACCTGGCCATTGAAGTATTTTTCATTAAATTTGCCGAGGTACTGCTATTTTGAGTTAGTAGTGTAATAGTTAGAATCGGTACTATGTAAATTCAATCTATGAAGATGCTTTCAGATTTTAGCTATTCCCTGTTCACACCCAAACATAACACTTTAAGTATGTTCTACAAATAAGAAGTCTCAATTTATATGACATCAAACAGAGCAAATTTACAAAACAAGAAAAAATTTACTTCAAAACATGTACCTATTCAGTCTTTTTTAATCAGTGTCTTATTTCTTTGTAAACTCAGGTTAGACATGATGCATACATCAATTGCTTTTTCTGGCAGAATTCTGGCACCTTTCACATATTAATTGTGTTTATTAATATTAATCACTTTTTTCCATTTATTTAGATCAGAGTTGCACTTTCCGATCCAAATGCAACTTTTTAGTACCTCTCATCAGTAAAAGTGCCATAAATGTTTCCCCTATATCCTGTCCATTCATCCTCTCAGAGGGCAATGTAATATTTTTTCTTCTTTTTTTTTTTCTTTAAAGATTTTATTTACTTGATAGACAGAGATCAAAAGTAGGCAGAGAGGCAGGCAGAGAGAGAGGAGGAAGCAGGCTCCTTGCTGAGCAGAGAGCCCAATGCGGGGCTTGATGCCAGGACCCTGGGATCATGACCTGAGCCGAAGGCAGAGGCTTTAACCCATTGAGCCAATCTTTTTTATTCTTAATGGACAAATTTTTTTTCACAGATCTGGTTAAAAAAGTATCCCTCACATCTGGCTGGACTCAAGTGGGTCCTCAAGCACAAAACTAGTAAAGAAGAATGATAAAAGCTGTGACTGCTTCCCAGAGATGTAGCTTTTATTCAGTTACAAAACAAATGTGGTCAGAGGGAGCCAAGTGATGACATAATGAGGAACTGTGCTAAACTGCCTGCTGGTTCAATGACTGGATTTTCTGTATTCCCAATACAGAAGAGAACTCCTAGAAAGCCAATGTAAGACACAAATTATACCTTAGGGGCTCAGGGGGTGGGGGAGGCGGAGGCATCTTTAAAACTACCAGACAAAGAGGGATAAGAGATAACAGTCATTGGAAATTACTCATAAAATTCCAAATGCATGAAGAAAAGTAGTCCAGCAAAAAACACGAATAAATGCAACAATGGGAAGAATATATGCAATAAAAAATCTATAGAGCAATCTGATAGAGACTTTAAAATCCATAAGTTTAGGACTCTCAAAAGGATAAAATGATAATTACCCATAAAACAGAACAAAATAAAATATTATTAATCCAGAATTAGAAAAGAGAAATTGAAAATAGAAGAAATACAGTCATTTAAATTACAAAAATCAGTAGGTGAGAATAATAACAGACTTGAAATCAAAGAAAGAGTTAAGGGATTGCTATATAAAAATGAAGACAACATTAAGAACAAATTGTAGAGACATAAAAGAATAAAAAATATAACAGAGAATGCAAATGAAATAGAGAAATGAAATAGAGAATAGAGGACAAGAGGCTCCAATATATTTGTAATGGGAGTTCTAGAAACAGATAATAAGGAGTGGAAGTACAATAATATTCCAAAAGATATGGTTGAGAATTTTCAATTATTGAAGAAAGGTGAGTTTTCAGATTGGAAGTTTATACTAAGTGCTGAACTAGATAAATAACAATAAATCTATGTATATACCTAGAAATGTAGACATTTGAATTAATGCAATTTTGATAGAAGGCCTACAACAGACAGATAGATATGTACATTAACTATGTAGATATCACATTAACTATATATCAGAAGTCAATGAATTTATATTTCTAAAAGTATTGAAATGAAAAAACACTCAACTTAGAATTCTATACCTAGATAAACTATCATGAAGTTAAAGTAGTTGAATAATATTGTAATAATTGTTCTGTTAGATGTATTTTTCACATAACTGTATGTTTTGGAGAATATTCCATGTTAGTACAGGGTGAACAAATTATTCTTTCCAATTTTTGAACAGTAGTCTATAGAATATATGTAGCATAATTAAATACTTAACTGACAGTTACCTTCTATCCTCTTTTTCAATATCAATTAACAGTGTTATAAGAAGCATCTTTAAACATTTTTTTCCATTTTTGTGAAAAATTCCAAGGGAATATCAAGGAATCACAGGTTAGAGAACATGCAAGATTTAAATAGATACATACCAAATTGATTTTGAAGCAACAAAACCAATAGATATGACTCCTAATGAGATTAAATGTATTTTCATATGTTAAAAAGCTTTTTGTGTTTTGCCTTCTATGAACTGAATGCTTCTACACTTGTTCAAATTCATGTTGATTTTTCTACTGATTATTGATTTGTAGATTTTAAAACATATATTTTCAGATATTTTCTTTGCTAAAAGCATGTAATACAAATATATTTTTCTAGTGTGTCACTTGCATTTTAATTTTGATTTTTTTTTAATTTTTAAAAATTAAAAAAAATATTTTATTTATTTTTTGACAGGCAGAGATCACAAGTAGGCAGAGAGGTGGGGGGGTGGTTGGGAAGCTGGCTCCCCGCTGAGCAGACAGCCCAATGTGGGGCTCGATCTTAGGACCCTGAGATCATGACCTGAGCCAAAGGCAGGGGCTTAACCCACTGAGCCACCCAGGCGCCCCTCCTGGTTTTTTTTGGTAATCTCATTGCTCCAGAAATCCAAACAAACCTCAACTTTAAGTTAGTTACAATATTTATAATATTGAAAGAGTATGTGATATAAACCAATATTTTAAAAGGATGAATAGCTATTTGTATCACCAAACTAGAAGAATGTAGACAATTTGAAAAACACATACTAGAAGCAATTATTGCAAAAACAGTTGGTTTTTATGTGGCATCAAATGTCTCTAAGAAATGCTCACCATAATTTATTTCATTTTATCATAAATGTTTGTGAAAATAACCTAAATAAATACTACATTTTAAAAATATATGTTGAAAATAACCTAAATAAATACTACATTTTAAAAATATATATATGTGACTGTATTTATCAATTTTGATTTTGTCTTATTGCAAGAAGTGCTTCTATTCATTCACATTATATAATTTTAAACAAAATCACCCATATGATAAATTTGGGAAAATTGATTTTAAATTCATATTAGCTCTTGTTAGAAATTTTTGGATTTCATGAAAGAGACTTAATTGAGACTAGTTTTTTAAAGATTTATTTATTTATTTATGTGACAGAGAGAGATTACAAGTAGGCAGAGAGGCAGGCAGAGAGAGAGAGAGAGGAGGAAGCAGGCTCCCTGCTGAGCAGAGAGCCCGATGCGGGACTTGATCCCAGGACCTTGAGATCATGACCTGAGCCAAAGGCAGCGGCTTAACCCACTGAGCCAACCAGGTGCCCCCAAAATAGAAATATATTGACTCACATAATGAAACTGTAAGAAGGGCAAGAATGTAACTAGTCCTCACTATAGGGAGTCATAGTCTCTCAAAAGTATCTTACCTCTTGGGGTGCCTGGAAGGCTCAGTGGTTAAGCCTCTGCCTTCCGCTCAGGTCATGATCCCCCGCATCAGCCTCCCTGCTCAGTGGGGAGCCTGCTTCTCCCTCTCCCACTCCCCCTGCTTGTGTTCCCTCTCTGTGTCTCTGTCAGACAAATAAAAAATATCTTTAAAAAAAAAAAGTATCTTACCTCTTTTTTTCATCTCTGCTTCTTCACATGTTCAAACTTTATTCTCTCAGTCTAGATTTTTCCACATCAGTGGAAACACAGCCACTAATAACTATGAGACTTATGTCTTCTAGCCTTCTGTAGAAGGACTGTGACTCATCATCTCTGATATGAGGTTCCTAGTCTCCGACCAATCTCTGTGGTTAGTGAAGTTAAGGTTTTAAAATATCAGCCCAGAATGCCTGAGCAGGGGAATTAATGTATACCAAAGGAGGAGGCGCATTTCCCAAAGGAATTTTGGGACAGATGAAGCAACTGATGTCCACTACCATGATTATTATAAAGCTGGAGATATAAAATCATGGGAGAAAAAAATCCTTTAAAAATTCTATTTTAAAAATTATAAGGAAATGAATTAACAAAGTGTTTATTTCTGTCCAAGATGGGTTGAGCAGAAATAATTTACCTGCTAGTTACTTCCCTTCTGGCATTCACACTTCCCTGTTTTGGGCATTATCTTTACCTTTGCTTCCTTTCAGTAGTCCCTACTCTTTTTAAAATGTCAATTCTATTATTGACTTAAATCACATTTTTAACTGTACCAATTTATACCCCTATTATGAAGCTCCTATTGCTCTATATCCTCACCAAAATTTATATTCTCAGTCTTTAAATCTTTTCCAAACTGAGTACCTGTAAGTCCATATCTCATCAATTTGCATTTCCATGACTACTTCCAAGGGTGCACATCTTTTCATGGACTGGTGGCCATTCCCTGTTGCCTAGTCTATGAATTTCCCATTCCTATCCATTTAGCCTTTTTTTTTTTTTTTTTTTTGTTTCTTCTTATTACATTTTGGGAGCTCTTTATAGATTCTAGAAATTAATTCTTTGCAAGCTGTACGTGTTGCAAACATCTTTTCCCAGGTGTGTATTTTCTTTTAAAAATGGCATCTTCTGATGAACAGTGGTTTTTCAATTCAATGTAGTGAATAAATTAAAAAAGTTTTTTTCTACTATAGCTTGTGATTTCATATATCTTATTCAAGGAATCTTTTCCTGGCTTGATGACATAAAGATTCTCTACTGTTTTTTTTCCTAAAAGGTTAAGATTTTGCTATTCACATTTTATTCTTATCCATTTGGCATTAATTCCTATATATGGAATGAGGTATGAGTTCAGTTCCATATTATATCATTAGATACCCAACTACCCTATGACTACCTATCAAGAGTCTTTCCTTTCCCACTGATCTTCCATGCCAGGTCTTTTTCTATTTCAAGATGACCTGTTATTCTTATCCATATAAACTTTGAATTGGTTTGTTAATTTCCCATTGGGATTTTAATGCAAATTTCAACTGAATGCATAAATCAGTTTGGAGAATGCTGACACCTCTATAATAGTGAATCTTATAAACCAGGCCTATCATTACTTTTTAGGTTCTCTTTGATGTATTCATTATACATTTTATAATTTAATTTTCTCCTCAAAGTTCTTACACATATTTTATAAAATGTATTCCTCTGTATATTATTATGTATTATTATTGCAATTGGTATTTCTTTTGAAATTACCTTTTCTACATATTATCTGAAAATGAAAATGCTTTTGGTATTTGTATATTGATTTCATACCCAAGAATCTTGCTAAATGCTCTTATTAATTAGTAAAAATAATCTCTTGGATTATTTCTGATTTTCAGTGTAACTCTGAACAGTAGAAACACTCTTTTTCTTGACTTAGTTCGCTGACTAAAAATCTCCATTTACTTGTCTTTTTCCTCAACAATATTATATCAGGATCCCTTTTAAATGTACCTTTTTATTTTGTAAATATTTTATTTACTTATTTCAGAGAGAGAGAGAGAGAACACGCACAAACTGGGGGAAGGCAGAGGGGCAGAGAGAGAGGGAGAAGCAGACTCCCCACTGAGCCCGACCTGGGGCTTGATCATAGGACCCTGGGATCAGGGCCTGAGCTGAAGGCAAATACTTAACCAACTGAGCCACCTAGGCACCCCTAATATTTCCCTTTTTAAAACATCATTTGCAAAGGTTGTATTGTATCTCAGCCTGAGAATATACCAGAATTTATTGAATTATCTTTCTGTTGGGAATACCTATGTTATTGTCATAATTTATTTTTTTTACTAGTATAAAAAAAATTTTTTTTTTACATAAGTCACTGCCCAAATTTCTCAACAATTTCTTATGATACATCTTAATAGTAAAATTGTAGTACCAAGGAGTAGTGTCCATTTAAGATTCTTAATATGTATTGCAAAATTACTTTTTAGAAAGGTCATTACAATTTACTGACAACCAGCAGTGCATGAAAACACATGTCTCACCACATCCTCATCAGTATATGAAATTATCCTTTATTTTCTTTTGCTAATTTGATAGACAAAAATATTACTTCATTTTAATTTGCATTTATTTGATTACTAGTGAGGTTGACCTTTCCCATACAGTATTTTTCAAGCTTTTGGTGTTTTCTGTCTCTTGACTCTAGGAGAATCTTATCAATATGGAAGTGTGTATCATCAAAATGAAAAGTTGATTATAGATATTAACCCTTTAAAATCTATTTGTATTTGTATTGTATTATAATTTTATTTATGATCTTTTTTATAGCTCAATGAAATTTGTTATTCTTATATTATTAAATATATCAGTTATTTCCTTGATCAATGTCTTTCATTGTTTGTATGCATTGTTAGAAAGTTAACCTATTCTTTTTTCTTGGGCATTTATAAAATGCAATGGAACTTGGTTGTACCATAAATTTATAAATAATCAACTCACACTAATTCAAATCTATAAACATTTCCTTCTAAAATGCAAATTCTAGATCTTAGATTATGTTTTTATTTTGTATTCTCAGGGCTTGGCATATTTTCTGCATAATAGTTATCCACGAAATAGTTATTGGATAATTGAGTAGTCTGTGTTTCAACTTGAGAATTTCCTCTGATCTTAGTTTTAAAGAAAAACAGAATATAGTGTCTCCTGGTTTATTAATTTGGTATCTTCCAAGTATTGTAGAAGATAATACTTATGATCTTGGCTATTATTGATAATCCTAAACTCTCCATGGGCTTAACCTACCCTATTAACACTCAAACAGCCCACGGATTATCAATGTCCATTAAGTAGGAGTTGAGGGTATGACCTGAGGTCATAGAATCATAATTTTCTCTTTGTGTGATGTGACATTTCTACATTACACACAGAAGCTCTAATTTTTACTCTGATTTTGACCTCTGATCTCCATGCTCTAACCAAGAGAAAAGAACTACCTGTCTGAGTTAGTTGAGTTGAACTGATGTATTCACACTTTTAAGATCATCACTTTTAGCAGGCAACTTTTATTCATATTTTAAAACATAGCTCAGATATTAAACCTCCTTATTTCAGCTTTCCTTCTCCTATGGAATTAAATGCTTCCTCATCTGTTCCCGTAACTCTTTACACATCGGATTATAGCCCATAGAAGTGAATATTTGTTGAATGCTTACTATTTGCCTCCTCACACTTACTCTGTTGCACTGATGCTATTATCACCCCCAGTTTTTCAGAAATGGATACAAACTTAGTAAGGATGACTTGCCCAAATTTACACTGCTCATGTGTCTCTACCATGATTTGAAACAGGTTATTTGACCCCCAAGCTGAAGCTCTTGTCTCTCATTTCAGTGCTCCTTAATAAATTTCCCTTAAGAACAAAAACAAGAACATATGAAATTTGGCATTTCTAGGACCCGATTCAGTTCCTGGAACTTAGTAGGCTTTCAACAACAATTTCATAAACTGGCAAATGGGATACCGGTCTGCCTAGGAGGGCCTGTTTGGCTGTGGACTTGCTCAGTTTCTATGAAATATGGTCTTGAAATGGCTTGGTTGTTTTAATCTTAGCCAAACTAACCACATGTCTCCATAAAACAGAGACTACTTTGTCCAATGTGACCAGGGGTTAATTTTAAGTTTTTAATATATATTCTCCTGCATACACTGCTGGCAGGCGTAGGCTATTGGATTCACTAGACGGCATTAAAGACACACCAAGTTGTGAGTCCCATTATCCAGATAATGTGTGTGGCAAGGTATCTTTAGGTTCAGTCTTCCCTCTGATTCTTGTTCTTCCTTTTTTTTTTCTGTTGTGCCTGCATAAGAATCTGACAGGCAAACAGAATTAGTGTATCATTTTCTCACTGAGGAATCAGTATAACCAAAAGGCAGCAATTCCTACCCTTGTTCCTCTTTCAGGGGCAAGATTAACACACATATACAATAAAACTATTGAGCTATTTTAATACTTTTCCTGTCATGCATTCAGGACCCTCTAAAGTTGTCATCAGCTACTGTTTCATTTAATTCTCTGGCCTTCAGGGTAATGTAAGAAAATTGAAGAGATTAGGAGCTATCTCTTTCCTGTTCAATGCATTTGTGTTGCTGTAAATTGGCACCAACCTTCAATCTCACGGTCAGGACTCTCTAGGGTCCTCCCACTGATATGACAGCCCAGTCAGCATGATAAATGGTGCACACCCTCCAGCGGGACAGATGATTCTTCCCTTTCTGACTCCACAGTTCTCTCTCCCATACTAGCAAAGAGGCAACATTTCGCCATCTGATTGCCTTCAGTGGCTGGCCCATTGCACTGATGTTCCTCAAGTTAATTAGAGGATACAGTTTCTCCGATTAATTATTTTAAGTCCACTGACAAAAATGACTTTGACCCTAGTTAACTGGGATAAAAGAAACCTCCCATCCAGAAAACTGAACTTTAAGATTTTATTTTTCCTTCTGCACCTGTTCTCCTAGTGAAAAATTTTCTCATTTGAGGGTAGAGGCAATTCCACTGAGTGAAAACACAAAGTACCCAGTAAGTCCAATGACCCTAGCTGAAGGATTTGCAGTTTGCAGTCTTTTTGCATGTGTTTATATATGACCGGAAAAGAAACAGTGACACTTAACACTTACACAAGCAGAGAGGGAAGAAAAATATTTACACATACAGAAATACTCCCTTTAAAATGAAAGCATGTTATTTCCGCAAGGTCAGTGCATGAGTTCATACTTACATACATATTTATATACATATGTTCTAAATGACTGGCCATGGATACAAGGAATAAATGAGTTGATATTGCTCAGAGTCATTTATTATTTTCCTATAAGAACAGTTCTAGGGATTTGAAGATACTTGGGATTCATGTCCTTAAAAAGCCTTTCATTTTGGGGACACCTGGATGGCTCAGTTGGTTAAGCCTTTGTCTTCAGCTCTGGTCCTGATCCCAGGACCCTGGGATTGAGTCCCACATCGGACTCCTTGCTCAGCGGGGAGTTTGCTTCTCCCTCTGCCTCTGCCTGCCTCTCTGCCTGCTTGCGCTCTCTCTTTCTCTGACCAAAAAAAAAAAAAAAAAAAAAAGCCTTTCGTTTTTGTTTTGTTTGCTTTTGAGTCGCCTCTCTCATAAAGATGACGGTAATAATACAAAGTTTAGTGTTGTGATTTTCCCTGACTGATCTACTTTAACCCTTTCAATGAAAAATACCAGAATCCCTCAGCAAGCTGCCCAGTTTTCTGTCCTTCTACCACTTCCTTCTTGAGGACTAAGCCTGGAGCTTCTCAGTGATGGTCTGACTATTCCTCACCTGCCCTTCTGCCCCAGGGCCTGTCATGTGAGGAATACGTGGACAGCACAGGCCATCATTCCCCACTCCCCACCCAACCATCATGGTCTACCGCAAAGTTTTGAGTGCCAAAGTGAACGGAGTTGGAGAAACCATTCATCAGGACAGCTTGGGTGGCAAGTCCGGGGTGACAGCCAGGAAGTACACATGTTTATTCCATTAAACAAAGCCTGAGCACACTATTTGTTAGCAAAAATTATCTACGATTCTCCAATGAAGAAAACTCTTTTGTATGGCATGGGGGCGCTCTGTAAAATGTGAACTCAGTCTACCTTCCTAATCTTACAAACCTGTGTATGTTCTTCCCTCTTCCCTAGAACCACAGGCTTTAGCCATACAGGGGCAAGAATCTGGCCTGATCTTTTGACTTTTTCCCCCGAGCTTTTCCCTCCATTCCTAACCACTGTGCCCTCCTTTCATTCCCATGTTCCACTTCTTAAACGATTGCCCTTCAGCTCCAAGCTAATTCTTCTGTACTTTGCTGTGCTCAATGATGCTTTAGCCAGGTCTACAAACTGTCTTCCCCAGATGCACTTGTCACCTGGCTTCTGCCAAGGGAGGTGAAAGAGAGAGACTGGGAAGCAGGAAAAGGGAATAAGTGGCTTCCTTTTTACTTCCAGTTCTTGCTAGCATCACTCTAGCAACAGAGGACAGGGACGGGTCCAGGGTCCAGGCCCCAGCTGCTCAGCTCTGCACACTCAATGAGGTTTGAGAGCCAGCTGCATGGGAACCCATCTTCCAAACTCCTATGTTCTGGTAAACTCACCTCTTCCCTTTTACTTCTTTTTTAATAAGTACATATCAGAGTTGAAGATTTATTGTGTATGTAATCTGCTCAGACACAGATAACAGAATCAGTCCAGAAATATACATGTCCAGGGTAGGAGACGAGATTGCTTTGATCTTGTATCAGATGAGTTCTGGACCAGGCAGAAACAAAGGGCAGAGATGGGGGAATTACGGACAAGATGGGGGAGATGAGAAAATCCTAGATATTCATCAACTGCCCATGAACTTTCACCAGCCTCCCCCAGCCTCTGACTTTGGATGACCCCGCTTTCTTCTGATATTTTCTTAAAATTGTTTTCTCTTTCACTTCAGCCTATGCTTTCGATTCTTCTCCCACTTGTTCCAGAGAGGGGATGAGTTGGCATTTGGGTCTAGAGCACCCCCATCTCTATTCATGTCATTATTTCCTAATATAATAAAATGTATCCCTTAACCAGTGCCACATTGAGCCATGTGGGAGCCCAAGGCAGAAAAAAACGTCAGTTCTACTACTGCTAAAAGTTTTCGGATTTGAATTTAATTTCTTACCCTTATGCTTCTAGTTAATTTAAATATTTACTCCCAGGCACTTATAACAGAATGAACACCTTTCTCATTAGACTTCTCCTAATTTTTGGACATTATACTAAGTACCTGATAGAACCTCCAGACTCCAGACCTCTGGACCAGGCATCTCCCAAGTGCTTCCAGAGAGGGTTTATCTGAGAGGAAGTCTCCATCATCACAACCCCCTCTGTCTTTGCTGTAAGAGGAGCCCTGACGAGGGAGGTTGGCTCTTGAGGGGGGGGTGCCACTTGGGGGGGTGCCACTTGGAAAGAGAGACATTCCTCACCTCTCCATAAATATTTCCAATGTCTGAACTGTCTTTCTCTTCTCCTGAACTGGAGACTGGTGATTATTTTTTGCTTGAAAACTGCCAAGTTAATAAACAGTAGAGCCCCTAATGATTCTAGAGCAAGAGGAGTTGGGAGATTGATGGTGGGACATTAAGAAAGGTACTCGTAGGGCAGCCTGCATAGCAACGCAGCATTTCCTGTGGGTCCAGCCTGAAGGGCTAATGCTACTAGGGGTCAGGCTTGCGGATTGGTGTGAATTCCATCCACCCCCTCACTGCCACCATGCCCCCAGTGGGCTGCCTGCTGGGCAAGGGAACCCCAGCAGCCAAAGGGTACAGAATGGGCCATTTGCAGAATTCTGAGGGACACGAGACAGTCACTCTGAAGTTGCAAACCCTCTTGAGGGGCTGTGCAGTAGGAGGTCTGCATGGTCCCTTCAAAGAATGAGTAATGAGCTTTGGGGTTGATTCAGAAATTGAACCCATTTCAATGGAGGAAACTTTGGCTGGTCAGGGAGAGAGAGAGAAGCCATGGCAACCAAGACAGGGAGAGCAGCCTTACCGAAGACAGTCAAGGAAGGGAACTGGACAGAGTAGCAGGCTCAGTAGGGGAGAGGGGGTGTGAGAGAGCACCCTCTTCTGCCTGGGTCTGGGAGATGTCCAGGATGTCCACCCTGCCCTTGGCAGAACAGGAGGGCAGGGCATGAATTAAGTGTGAAATTTAGGTTTCAAGAAGAGGACTGAATCCTGAACAACTACTAAATGACTATTCTAACATTCAAGATAGATGAAACATACAGTTGAACAGAAACATAGATGAAACATATGCTTGAACAACATGGGGATTAGGGGTATTGATTCTCCTACCTGGTCGAAAATCCATGTATAACTTTCGACTCCCCAAAACTTACCTACCAACAGCTCACTTTTGACCAATAATATAAACAGTCAGTTAACAAATATTCTGTATACCAGATGTATTATATAATATATTCTTACAAATATATCTTTTTTCTTTTTTTCTTTTCTATTTGTAGGGCTATGTAATTCATCTTCAAGTTTTTTTCGAATCGTCACACATCTCCCCAAATTTTCTGATATATTTATTGAAAAATATCTGCATCTCTGTGGACCTGGATAGTTCGAACCTGTGCTGTTCAAGGGTGAACTATATATGGAACTAAACTGAGTTTTCCTTAAGAGAACCAATAAATCAGGGGAGGGGGCGTGAGGGAGTAGAACTGGATGTTACTGGGAAAAATAAGACCATTTCAGGTCTGTACCCCAAGGAGTAGAGGCTTCCAACAATCTGGTCACAGATTGTTAGAAGGTTAGAACGGAGGGTTCTTCATCTCTCTGCTCCCAACTGCACTAGAGCAGTACACTGTGTAAGAAAGGCAGGTAGAGAAGTCTAGAGCAATCCCTGGAAGAAAAGCAGGAAGAGTGTCCCTGGCATTCTTCCCTGTGGTGGATAAGTGAACTGTAATGTATCTTTTCCTTTCCTCACTGATGGTCTTGATCTTCTATTTTGATTTTAATTTTCAGTAGTCCTAATATCTAATTATTTACCTACTTCTTTTCTATTGTAAGATTAAAAAAAGGCTATTGTAAAGCTATGGTAAGAGGCTGAACAATAATTTTCTCTAAATTATTACAAGTCCTTCAAAGACGGAGCAGGTTATGAATACATAAGCCAACAATAACAACAGCAATAACAAAGACAAAATCCTATCCTGTGCCTCTGTACAAGTCACCTAAATTCTTTTCACTCCATTTCTCAGCTGCCAAAGACGGGCGGTAATTATACATGGAGTTCGTGAGTTGTTAAGAGGTTAAGTAAGATGAAGGGAAAAGTTTTTAAAAAACTGTCAAATGCTATTCAAATATAACATATCATTATTCTTTATAATAAGTATTTGTTGAGTCATACTGTGCAGGGATCAAGAGATAGAGTTAATAAGAACAGAAATCATGTGACATGGCCATGGTATAGGCACAGTGGTAAACCTTAAAGTTGGAGAAATCATTTGCCCTTCATGTTCTGGAATACAAAGCACAGCCGATATGACCAAAGACACTTTGAGAGGGCAGAGATTTTTGAGGTGATCTGGGCAATTTTCAGACGATATCTTGGGGTCTGGGGAAGTGGAAAAAGTGAGGCCAAGCACACAGGATCCAGATCCCAGCCACACTGCCAAAGCAGACCTAATTAGTGTTAATTATTGGGCAGAAGTCTTGGTAAGATTTCATTTGAAATAGTCTAGTTACTGCTATTTACAAGGTTCAGAGGGTGCTGAGATTTGCCCACAGTCATGAACTTAATCAGGGGAAAGTCAGACATTGAACCAGGATCAGACATTGAACCAGGTCTCCTGCCCACTGACTGACCACTTGTCACATCATATGACACTTTTCCTGGGGCTCAGATTTGGAGCTCTTGGTTGCAGACCTACCTTTGGCCAGGCAAGATAGGTACAAACTTTGGCAAAAATAGAACAATTTCAGAGGAAGCAGACTAACTTTTTAATAGAACACAGATACAAAAGACAAGAATTCCGAGTAGCACCTCAAGGGAGGACTGCCTTAGGAACCTGGGTTCACAAATAAAATTACATTAATTTCATGTGTTTAAGGGATTTTCCAGGGACTCAGTTCTAGATGGCTGCCACTCACAACCATGACAAATTAGATTTGCCAAAATTAATAGAAAGTAACATGAATTATTTGATTCACTCACATTAGGTGTCAAATATTTCTTTAGGGTCTTGGATTAACATAGAAGTAGAAAGGCTTGTAGATAGGGACATGAATAAGAAAGAAATGGCCAAGAAGTAGCCTCTGTGCATGAACGGAGTAAGAGGCATTCAAGAGTTGTGCTCAAGAGATATTTTTATTTTTTTTTCAAGAGACACTTTTAGTTATGGTTAAGAATGAACTTGCCTTCAATTACATCAGATAATCATTAGTAGGTGCATCATCCTTTCTCTAAGAAAAGGACATTTTCATCTAAATAAGTAGGGAAAACCTTTCCTTCTAGACAAGGGAGAAGTGTCCACTAAGTAATGTAGTATAAACACTGAAAATTCTCATTCTTCTCCCTTTACATGCAGACTGCTTTCTCTGAGTAACAACTGCTCCACTTACATTCCAGACCTAAGGATGCCATTGTGATCTTCAAATTAGAGTATTCCCTAGGCTTCTTCAATAAAACATTTGCAAAAAAAAAAGAGAAAAAAGAAAGAAAGAAAGAAAGAAAAAAGAAAGAAAGAAAAAGAATGAACTTGCCTTTCTGCAAGTGAGTCAAATAGTTTTCTGTAGATGGCAGGCAGTAAGTATCTTGAGGAAGGGACACTTCTGTCTGACTCTCAAAAAGACCCCTAGGGGTTACAGTGGTACTATTAGCCATAAGATGTAGGAAGAAGAGCTACTCTGAAGGATCACCCAGAAATTCCTAATAGAGTCGGGGATGGGTCATGGCATTCATTCTCCACTGAACACTTCGGCCTCCTGCCCAGCGACCCAATGGCCTCCTAGTTCATCTGCCACTTCATGAGGTGGATCCCTTCCCTGATCCGCATTCTTAAAGATCTTCTGGTAAAGCAAGTCCAATGCTATTTTATCAGACCTAACAAGTTCAATGTTAGGAACACTGGGCTTCTTTCCCTTGCTTTTAAGCTAACATCAAAACGCTGCATTCAGATTATAAAGTTCAAAGATTTTGCCTCAGACTCCTGACCCCAGGCCACCACTGTGGTCTCACCCCAGCCTTTGCTCTGACCTCATGGTACACACTGAGCCCCATTTGCAGAGCTCTGAGCATACTGTGATCTCACTCCTTGGGTTTTGCACACACACTGCTTCTTTGGCCTGGAAATGTCCTTTCTTCATCCTGCAATTCCTACTCATTCTCCAGGTCTGAGATAACCATCACTTCCTTAGAGAAAAATTCCCTGATCGCTAATTCAGGTTATTTTGTGTTCTCCTCCTCACCCCATGTATATCAAATCTCATGACATTAATATTTTCTTGTGCTAGCTTGTGTGACTGGGAAATTAAGTACCATCTATAACCATGGATGTCTTCTTAGGGCTGGGTCTTATTCAGATGAAGTGCTCCATGGTTCTGTGGAGTGTCTTGGGTTTGAGTAATCAAAGTTGGGGTTGTAGCTGAGTTATATTTAGGGATGGAAAGATTTGAATTGTTCCACATAAAAAAATAAGAGAAGTTTTTGTTTGGTTTATTTCCCCTATTTATTGGAGACTTACTATGAATGGGCCAGGCCTGGTCTAATGGCCTCCTACGTATTAACTCGCTTAATTTCTCAACATCATTCTCAGAGAGGTACCATTCTTATCCCTATTTTATAAGGAAGCAAGCAATCTTTCCTAAGGGTTCACCAGAAATAAGTGATAGAGCTGGAATATGGTCCTAACAGAGAAGGGGCACAGGAGAGACAGCAGTGGCCAAGTAGACAGGCAGAGATGAAGAGATGCTTGCAAGCCATATCATATGCGGGAGGCTGAGATCAAGAAGTTGAGGTGTCAAAGGGATATATTTTAAGAAGGAGCATTTCTGTTTGACTTGGAGCTCATTTATTCATTCTCAACAATTTTATTGAGCATCTACTACATGCTAGGCACTGCTCTCAGATCTGGTGCTCTGAGGTAGGGGGAGACAGCCTTGCTCATAAACTGAAAATTAAGTAGAGACCTGGAGAAATCAAGGGGAAATATCATGCATCCATATATATGGGGAAGAGGATTTAATCAGAGGGAACAGAAAATGCAAAGACCTTGAGTGGGGGTATATTTGTTGTTTCTGAGCAAACTTCTGGTAGTTGTTATATCTGTAGCAGGATAAGCAGGGTGTGAATGCAGGAGATGAGGTCAAAAAGGGGTTGAGGGTTGTAAACAAGTAGCCCCTTTGGGCTTTTGTGCTGAGTGAGATAGGAAAGTGGAGGGTTTCGAGCAGACTAGGACTTGATTTGATTCACATTTTATTTTTTTCAAGATTTATTTGAGAGACAGAGAAAGAGAGCTCATGAGTAGGAGGGGTAGAGGGAGAGGGAGAGAGACTCTCAAGCAGACTCTGCTCTGAGCATGGACCACAACACGGGGCTCCATCTCACAACCCTGAGATCACGACCTGAGCCGAAACCAAGAGTCAGACACACAACTGACCGCACCACCCAGGCTCCCCGCTGTGATTCATGTTTTAAAAGGATCTGCATAAAGAATGGACTTTAGAGGCAAGTGGGAGATGAATTAGAAGATTGTTGCAATAATCCAAGTGAGAAATGATATCGATTTGGAGGTAGTGAGAAGTGGTCAAATTCTAGCTATATTTGCTAGATGAAGTTGTCAAAGTTGCTGTGATGTATTTCTCCATCTCTCAAAACTTGCGCTAAGTCTCACTCACTCTCTAAAGCCGGGCTACGAATGGTGCATGTGTGCGCGTCTATGTGTATAAATAAAGGAAGAGGGCTGACTCTCATGTCTCGTGAAAACGTAGTACAGAATAGCACTAACATATACCAGACAGTGAAAAGTTTCCTAAACCAAACTAATTCAGCAGAAGAAGATGCTCAGAGCCAGACATGGGATTTATAGGTAATGCCTTGGGGATTCTCACACTCTTGGGAAGCACAATGGACTTTCCAAAATACAGGAAATGGGATTCAGTGAATTCTTAAATTGCAGAATATTCCAACCAAAGTCTAGACTACTTCTGTCTCCACTTTCCTCACTAGATTGTGAGTTTCAGGAAGACTGGCATTGGGTTGTGCTTCTATTATTTGTCTTTGTGAACCTACTGGCTGGTACCGAGTAGATACTCAACAAATGTTCCTTGGAGAAAGAAAATGAACAGCTTCCACGTCCAAGAGAGGCTAATTTTCAATGGTTCCTGTTCATACTAGAGGTCCAGAATTAGAAAGAACAACTAAAACTCAAAACATTATTTCTTCCTTAAGAAAGGTGAACCAGATCACAGTGGGCCAAATGTAGAAGCCAGTATTCAGGTGAGCATTTTCCAAGCATCATTTTCAACATCAGCAGCAACAGCAGCATCAAACACTTTGTCTACATTGTGTGAGAGGCAGCTATGGGGAAGAAGGATGCAAGCAGAGGGACAGAAAGTTAAAACAGGTAATGGGGGAAAACCCTGGCCATGCCGCAGTAAGACCCTGGGGCCAGCTCCTAGTTTTACCACTTATTAGCTGGGTGCACTTGAGCAAGTATTTTATTCTCCACACTGAAACATGAAAAGGCAGGTGATTATAAAAACTGGGCTTTATTGGAACAATACCTCATGAAGACCCTATGAATTAAGTGAGACCAGGTTTGTGAATATGCTTTGAAAACTTAAGCATGGCACATGTGTATAGTGTAATTGACCTTATAACATCTTTGGTGAAGATACAGAGAATCGTAGAAGGCATTTGAGGGTGCTAGATGCTAGCATAAAGAATTAATGCCTTAACAGAGGCAAAAAACCCCTCATTTTTCTGTCCCAGGCAGTCTATTATACTGGTTCTTGCCACCATGCCCTGTGTCCTTCAGTGTGTGATAACTATAGGAAGGTGTCAGGCAGTACCAAAGAATCCATGGTTCTTTCTTAGCTCTTGCTCCCTTCTGGACTTAAGGCATATTACGGAATTACTGTAAGCCAACGAGTTTCCATCTGTAAATGAGGGATAAAATTTGCCAGCTGTCTCCTAAACTCCCTGGGAGGAACTGGGGTTTAATAAGATAATGAACATTATTCTCTCCATATGCACTCTACACCCTTGGCTCCCATGGTCTTCAAAAGGCTCTCCATAGGCATACATGCAGATTCAAAAATCAAATTCAGACGGTCATACGGCAAGCCACTGAGACTCACGCCAATGACTATTCATCACAAATTAATATTAATATCCATTAGTTAATGTTTTCTATTAGCGACTGTACAATTAATCAAGAGCAATATGTCACAAGGCAGAGCCAGCTGTAGGTGGACAATTGGGATGTAGGTGGCTTGCTTTCATATCACCTTTGCTTGTCTTTTCGAAACGTCCCATCGCTTCTGTTACTTCTTTCTCTGGCCATTAAATCTAATCACTGAATCCACATAAAAGCATTTGCAAAGCACAGAAATATTTACAGGGCATGAAGAAAAGATGCACTTTGAAGGAGGGTTGCAGGAAGAAGAGAAGGTATAAAATAAATGAAATTGATCAGTAGTTAATGATAATAATAAAAAACAACAGTAACAATCAGAGCTCTCACTTATTACTTATTGAGTGCCAAATATGTAAGGCCCTGTGAAGAATGAGGATTCTCAGAAATAGCCCGTGATTTCAGAGGCTGACATTTTCCCTTGGCCTGACCAAGACCAAGTCCACAAAAGTGAAATGACAATGCTATAAATAACAACACAACATTCAAAATGGGCACGAGATTTCACAAATAAGTACAGACTCCTGGCCTGGATTGGCTGGGTTTGAATTACAGTCCTGCCACTTGCTAGCCCTGGGATCTGAGCCAAGTTACTTAGCCTCTGTGTGCTACAGTTTCCTCATCTATAAAATGGAGGAAGCAATTATTCCTATCACACAGAGCAGGCTTTGAGGATTTTATGAAATCATACAGGCCATGTACTTAAACTGCCCCTGTGCACATAACAAAAACACAAACAACTATGATGCACTGTGACCTGTAAATATGATTGTGGAGATGCCAACCAATGGTAGTTCCGAAGAGAGAGTTCTCCATCTGATGGAGAAGGGAGGATCTGAGCTGGATATGACCCATGAATGACCCTTAGCAAGGAGTGGAACATTCTAGATGGGGCCACTGCGTATGTAGTCATATAGGGGTATCATATAGTAGTATGTATGTAGTCATATAAAGTATGTAGTATGTAGTCATGTAGTCATATAAAGTCATATAAAGTAGTCATATAGGGGTGCAGAATATCACACCCAGAAACCAGACCAAAAGGGCCTTGAGCCCCCTTGGTGGCAGATATTAGTGTCTTAGGAAGATGAAACTGGTAATGATACGTGGAGGACTGGAATGAGGAGAAAGTGGTGGACGCCAGGTTAAGAAGAGAAATTTTAGGCATCACTGAGAAAGAAATCTGGGGTCCCAAGGAGCCCCTTAATTCCGCATATGCATAAAACGGGTCCTTTCTGTAGGCTTCCTTCCCATCCTGAGAGCTGAACGTGAAGGGAGATGCTAATGACCTTTCCAGAATGCAGAGCTAATGGTGTGCAGAGTTATAGGTAGAGTTACTTAGTGGAAGTGCTGGCAGAATTTCTAAGGGAAAAGTCGCATAGCCATGCACATGCTTGATGATAGTAAAAGTGGGATGTGCGTGACTTAAAATCAGATACGTCCTTCGTGAGCCACGGAGCATTTTCCTCCACGTGAAGTTGTGCATTTGCAGCTTGTCAGGACTTGCCTGCCGTCTTTTGAATATTCAGCCATCAACCTTTAGAGTGGAATTAGTAGCACTTTAGCTTCCTGATAACACCTAAATTAAGGTAAGAGTTCTAAATACTTTATTAATAATGTACATGCTAATTAATAGAAATTGCTTTTCCAGCATGTATTATTAAAGGATGTGTTCCAACGTGCCTTTTTATGTTTTCCAATTTGCTTGCTTAGAAAACTGGTCGCTGTTTCCCGCTTCTTACCCCAAACTATTCTCGATGCATTCTGTGCAACTTGGAGGGAGAACTCTGGGTTTGAGAAGAAAGCCTTCTTCAGTTCTTTCTGACTCTCCATTGAAATGATTTTTTTGTTGAAATAAGTTCTTTCATAAATATACTTAAAGTCAGACACTCTGGACCTAAAATTTTGCCCTTCAAATGATGAGTTCTTTACATTTTTAGCTGTGGCTCTACAATTTCGAGTATGAGAAGGAAAACTGGAACTTTCCATTGAAATTCAAGCTTGAATTTTTTTTTTCCTTAATCGACAGGATACCTACTGCGTTTTCTTTTTGCAAGTGGAAGGTCTTAGAGTGCAACATTCCTGACACAGCTTTGTGGCCGTGTGAGGCGGACTTAGCTCCAGTTCTAACTTACTGGGAAGGTAAACTGAGAAATGAGGTGACACTTCCTTTCAGGGAGACACTGGAATGGTCTCAAAGCATGGGCTCTGCGGTCAGTCTGTAGAGTTCAAATTCGGATCTTGACACTTCCTCAGTGTGAGGCAGTGGCTAAAGTACTCAGCCTCTGCCCCTTCATTTCCTCATCTGTAAACTAGGGAAGGCTATGCCTGTTCACAGGGTTGTTGCAAAGACTGAAAGAATCGACATGTAAGGAGACTTAGATCAAACTTAGATTTACGCAACAGACCCTACCAACAGGTATGCCTTTTCCCTCCTCGGGGCACGGTGGGTGACACTGACATCCTGGCTCACAGTGAGTCCAGGTAGGCACTCTTGATTTTTTTTTTCCAGTGAACCTTCCCTTAATACATGCCCAGTGCCTGTGCAGATCCTGCCGGGGGCCCGTGAACTGGTAACCCAGGGCTCAGGTTTCTGAGGGAGCTAGGCAAGAAGTCAGCAAAGAGGCGTCTCCAGCGCCTCCTGTCCTACAGGCTTAGAGAGGAAAGTCTACACTGTACCATGGACTATTTTGCTAACAGGCAATCTAGCTTTCCAAAGTAATGAACCCCAAACTACGGGGAGTCTGTACTGTTATAGACTCCATAGACCTCACTTTGGTCCACTGAGATGTGACTCCTTGATGCCTTCCTCTCCCCTGCCCTATATGCAGACATTCAGCAGTTTCTACCTCCAGTAATCATCCGGTCATTCTTGCCCAGTGAAGGGAGGGGAGCTGTAGGAGAGATTAGATTTCGTGCATACTGTGATTTTTTTCTCTAATAATTAACAGAGGACTTCTTCTGCCTCTTTCCTTTTTTTTCCCTTCCTTTTTCCCCAGAAGAATGTTTCGAATTCCAAGGCTAAGACTTGCCAAGAGCTCCTGCTATCATGGGACTGAAGATGGATTTCCCTCATGGGACCCAAGGAGGCCATTGGTGCAATTTATTTCTGTCTCCGTGCTCAGTAATAGATGCGACCTTGTGTCTCACAAGGCTCTCCTAACACCCGTGGCCCTGGATATGAAGAGTTAAAACATTCCACTACTCTGTAGGGAGATGTAGATACCTTGACATTCAGAGGCATAGTTCCCAACCTAATCCTTTCTAAATCAGATTAGTCCGTCCCATCGCTGACAGTTCACTGACGAGTGCATTCCTCAAAGAGAATCTCATCTGAGATGCAGAGCGTTCGCTGCAGTTTTATAGTATCAGGGTGGTAATTCATGCCCTGAGTAATAAAGAAACTCATTAAATGTAGAATCTCGGCTCTTGCTTTGTACTTAGACCTCCCAGCAGTTTAACTTATGCATGAGTCCAAATACTTTAAGGGATAATATAAAAATTATCTACTATTCTTTCATATCTAAAATTGGGCATTTGTTTCCCTTCACTACATTGCTAATATAACTAGGAAACAATATATTACCCTAATTACATGTTATTTATTAGAAAGGAAGCAAATAAGTCATTTGGAGACAAATCCCTATAGTTATTCATGGAATTGCTTTAGATGACAAAGATAGAGTAAAGCCGGCAGTCTTTCATTATATTTATTACACACTCTTTGTGCTAATGAACAATCACAGGCTTCACTGAAATAACGGTCTCAGCTCCAAGTTGTACGGAATGCTATATGGGCCATATTTATCAAGAACAAGTCAAGGCTTTGCTTGTCCTTTGTGTCATTGCTTTCCATTGAAGGAAGAGGGTGGAAGACAAACAGAAGTAGCTTGGGGGATTTTAATAAGCACAATGGAAACCAGTTAGCAGATTGAAAAAAAAAGTCTTCATGCAACCTTCCGTGGCAGCCCGCTCTTGAAAGAAAAAAAATATATATATCATTTATTATCCCACAGTAATCCAGAGTAGGGTCACTCCTTCCCTTGAGGCAACAGAGATATATACCCACATAAATATGTATACCTATGAATTAGAAGTTTTGATGAAAAAGTCTCTTAAGATTTTACTGAGATACTTTAAATACTTATTTGCTTATCCTATAAATGGAGGCAAATAACAAACATAGAAAACAAAAAAATTTTTGAAAAGCTAACCTGAGAAAAGATGGGGACTTTCTTTTAGCGCTTGGTTTTGTAGATACTATTAACTCCTCCTTGCTGAGGGAGCTGGCCTAAGAGGAGAAAATTCTCTTAGGAGAAACACTTTCAAAAATAGTATGAACAAATGAAACAGATTTTTCTCTGAATGTCCTTTTTTTTTTTTTTTTTTTTTTTTAAATAAATCATGGCTCCTGCTGCCTCTTTAGGAAAAGAAAATCTTCAGTATGAAGGCAAGGGGAGAACCATTTTGTTCGTGTGTGTTTACAAGCAAGCTGTCCGAAGTTGTGGGAGCTTCAAGAGGAAAAACATTTCAGTTCCTTTCTTTTGGAATAATTGAGCCAATATGTTAGCACTTAGAAATGCTGCCTCATGGATAGGACCAGAACTGTAACCGAGGATTAAGCCACAGATAACAAAAGGGCACAGGAAAATCTAGGATGGAACGAAGCCAAGAAAGTCAGCTGGGACCATCTCTTCTTTTGAATTACCAGTTACCCTTCAGTTGCTTTTTATTCAAACATTTGTCTAGTTCCTCTTCAGAACTGTTTAGTGCACTCTCCCCTGCACAGGAATATACAGGAGGATTTCCCATCCCAGATCAGACCACTGGTGCATGGAGCTGGTATGCTAACATTGGCAACCTTCCAGTAATGAGGCATCTGGAAGGCAAACCAACAACAAAGCTTGTTGTCAATTATGCGAGGCTGTGAACAGGGTTATGCTTGAGGGCAGTGCCGGTGGGTTTGGAGAGTGGGTAGGGGTGCTAGGAAGTAGACAAGGGCAGAGTGGTGAGTGAACAGTTTAGGGCAAGGCATAAAATACTACTGCTAAAGAACTGACTTTCCCATTCCTCCTCGAAATCCCTCTAAGCTTTTTGGTAGAGATCAAAGAAAGTTAGTTTATTAAGCATATATTTGGAAAAACTTGTCTCTGCGTTGAGAGCAGGGAGAGGGAGAGAACCTAGGCTAGCTCTGTAAATGCTGTTAGAAGGGTAAATCCTGTTAAATCTCGTCCATGGCTTTGTTCTCTGGTCCCCCGGGAACGAGGTGAGCTGCATGGAACTAAGGTGACCACGCCACCTGGCTTGCTTCCAAGTCCTATTCACACTTGTTGTCCTGAAATGACCTTTAATAGTGATGCTTCTTTATTCTCAGTGTCCAAGTTTGGACAATAAATCATGGTGCATGTCACCCTAATTGTCATCTAGAACTCATCTTCAGGCAACCAGGTATACTTCCTAGTTATGTTTTGGGGAACTTCCTAATTATGTTTTAGGCTCCTAGAACATTTCTGCTCTCTAAGTGTCATGGAATATTTTAAAGAAGGCTCCCAATGTGACCTATTCTGATGCAGTATTTTATTGGGAAAAATTCTAAGAATGCAACTTGCAAAGAGATTAGGAACCTATTGCATTTCAGAGTAACTAGGCCAGAGCCAGAAGACTGAACTATGTGTGATGCATTGGCAGGCATACTTGATCTTGGTCGATTTCCCTTTGCTTTATTATCTTTTTAACTTTTGAACAATGCCAAGGATATGCTTGAGGTCACAAGTCCGTGACAGAGCAAAAGGATGTATCTCCTGCCATGTTCTTTGCTTCTCCTGGAGGCACATTCAAAGTGGGGTGGTCTTGACAACTACTGCAGAATAAAGCACCCAACAGGGCAAAGGATCCCAGGACTGTGGGCTTGCCCAGTCTTAGATAGATATTGCTAGTCCTAGATTTAAGGCTGGTGTGATGGATGGAGAGAAATGCCCATAGGGTTGTATCTACTCTTCCTAACACCCATATACTTGGCAAACACTTTCTTTTTGAGCCGCAACTAGGTTACCTTATTATTTCTGAATTTCATTTCTTATTGTGCTGTCAAGCCTAATTGGGATTTCAAAGCCAAAGGATTATCACATAAGAGAAAGTAATTTCTGGTCTATGGAAAATAACTTCTGGCAGATTTTAATTGGGATAAATTCATCAGACAGATTTAGGGCAGGAGTCTCATGATCGAATGCCTACTAGGGTTAGGCTGATAATATAAAAAAGAGAAGACTAAGTTAAACATACAGTCTTCTTGGTCTAATATTTCCCCCCCCTACTCTCTATCCTTTCTTTAATAGAAGTAGTAACATAGTAAAAGATTACAGATGGTTTAGGTCTATATTTAGAAAACACAATTCATAGTAAGTGGAAGTTAACCCAGGATCCTGGTTTCAGGGAGGAGAGAAGATGTGTTTAAACTAGGGAGAACGGAGGTTATATAACCCGTCAAAAAAGGAGGCAGCCAGGGGGTGCCTGTGTGGCTCAGTCAGTTAAGCATCTGACTCTTGATTTTGGCTCAGGTCATGATTTTAGGGTCCTGAGACAGAGTCCAGAGTCAGATTCACTCTCTTTCTCTGCCCCTCCCCATGCTCTCTTTTCCAAACCTCTCTCTCTCTCTCTAAAAGGGGTGGGGGAGAAGCAGCCAGGCTCAGTTTCAGACATCTTTTAATCTGTGGAAATGGGGTCTCTTGTGATGAGATTTCACATTTTTTTCAAGAGAAATAAAAATCTGTATTTTCCTATAAAAACATCTGCATAGCACTGGGACTGGATTTGTCTTTTGCACTCTTCAGGGTCTCTTTAGGACCGCCATCCATCCATATTCCCTTACCATCTCATCCTTCCAAATGTATTCTTTCGAAGCACAAGCCAGAGGACTATCTTATCCATTCTTCTATTATCCCCCTGGTTACTCCCTTCATTCACTAAAGGAGGATACTGGCCCCTGTCCTAGTATCTATCTCACGATCACACTCATGCAGCATGCTGAGAAGTTAAACACTGATGTAGATGGTCCATTCAATACCCTGGTTTCTCAGTTCCTTGGCCTACTCAAATTCCATGATTCTTTCATTCTTTATTCTACCTTAGTCACCCACTTCTATGGTCATTCCCTATACCTTGTCAGTGCTTCTCCTTCAATTTCACACATTCCACTCTCTGGCTGCCACTTCCCATTTTCCACTTTATTTCTTCTAATAATCAGATCCAGTTCTTCAAAGTTACCAGAACTACCAATCCACTGAAACCCCACAACTGGGGTGAGCACCCAACTGGCATTCCTATTAAGCACGACAGGGAAGATTCTGATGCAAGTGATTGTTGGAGTGACCTAAGCACATGTCTCTGCTTAGCTTATACATAATGGCCCATCACCATAATCACCCGGTTGCATAAATCCTCATCTCCTTGATCCATTCATGCCTCCAAGCTCTACTAGTTAAAAAAAAAAAAATCAATACTGAAAAATCCAATTTTATACCTACTCTGCACCTGAACCAAGCAGCCCATGTGGTTGAAGAAAAACACACAATCGTATAGAATGGTTTCACCTGATATTCATCATTTTAAAGTGAAGTGTATTCTTAGTTTTGTCATTTCTCTTTCAGTTCACTTCCCACTATCCCCCCAAAAGAGGCACCATCTTCTTTCTCTTCAAACCTCCAAAACTTCCATCTTCTTCAGTCTCAGAAACTGACCTTGATTTTATTTTACTGGGGAAATATAATGAATAAGAAAGAGCTTCCACAACCTCCACCAAGAATCTATCAACTTCCTTTCATATATACCTCTGTATTATCCTTTTCCCTGTTATGATGTTTGCTCCAACCTAATACTCAATCCTACACATCCATTTGAGGACAGCTTCCTACAATCTGATCCTTTCATTTTGTTATCTCGTTCTGTACCAGATCACTCTTCTGAACATAGAAATGTTAACAATAATCCTCACCTTACTCTTCTCCATCTTCTTTGTCCCAATGAACCCCTACAGCACAGGCCTATTTTTCTGCTCCTTTCACAAAACAAACTCCTAAAAATATTATCTATACCACCTGTCTCCATTTTCTTACCTTCCATTCTGTTTGAACTCAACCCAGTCAGGCTTTCTTCAAGATATACTTATGAGACAAACCCAGCTCTATGACCTGCAGTTGCATTTTCTGATTTGGAGGGCATGAGATACTATGCCTCCCTAGTACTTCATAAAATCTTGCATTCCTGATACCATTTTAGTTTAACATTACCCCAGGAGGTAAACAAGGGAGGAGTTAATCTTTCATTATGCAGATGAGAAGAATGAAATTTTGGAGTTTGAGCAACTTCTTCAAATAAACATAAATGGTAAAGTAGTAGCCACAACAACAGAAGTCAGAGCTCTCCAATACTTTCAAAAAGATGGAATAAAGAAAGTACAGACTGGTCACTGTAATTGAGGTTCATTATATCTGAAACTTTTAAGCTGAAAAGGGCCTTGAAAATTATTTATATGAGAGAGGCTAATTGATTGACCTCAGGTCATACAGTTGTTTAGTAGTAGAACCTAGACTCAGGTTTCCTGATTCCTGGCTAATGCTCTGTCCCAAACACCTATCTCTGATTTGAAATGCAACACCACTACCACCAACACCAGTAAATAGCAAGTATGCCCCTGATGGGTACACATGAAAACAACACTGCCGAAAATACCAATATAGCAGCAGCGACAAGAGCAATGGCCATATGCTAATGTTCTCACAGGTCACTCCAACAATCACTTGCATCAGAATCTTCCCTGTCATGCTTAATAGGAATGCCAGTTGGGTGCTCACCCCAGTTGTGGGGTTTCAGGTTCTCAGGACTGGAGGCCCAGGAATTCACATTTTAAACAATTTTGCTAGGTGATATTTAAATACCATTAGTCTTGAGGACCATTATATGACTAAAATGGACACAGCACAAATTTCCATTTGTAATTTCACCTTTGAAAGAAACCTGTCAAGTGCCTTGATTGTTCATTAACAAAACAAACAAACAACAAAAAAGCAAAAGTCATCAAGCTCTCTCTCCCCATAAACCATCAGACTCCTATTCATTTTCATTTTCTTTTGTAGTTGAACATTGCCTTACTGTTAGGTGCTGTAGTGTTTCAAACTTCAAAACAAGCTGCCTTGTGTAGCTAGGGGAAGGAGTGTGACTCATGGGTCAGGGAAAGGACTCACATTCTGGAAAACACTAGGGATAAAGTAGGTTCATTCACCTCTGCCTCACAGAAAAGGTGATGCCTCTAGGTCAGGGTGAGAATATCAGGGGCATCAACAGCAGGCTTGCCTAGTGATGAATAAGATGGAGCAGAGGCCATGCAGGGATCCATCTCTGCAAGTGATTTATATTTGTGGACACATGTAGAGGTTGCTGGCTCTAGAAATATTATGGGGGCTAGATACCTCAATGCCTCAGCAAATTTAATGATGCATGGAGTACCACTGATATGATATTCCTGGAGGCCCAACTATCATGTTCCTAGCTCCCTCTCCCTTTGGCTCAACTGTATAAATATTTAGAGAGTACTCCTGCCCAGGCCCAAATCACAGACTGGTTTCACAGTTTTAGCTTAAAGGAAACTTTGATGTAGAACAAATATTCAGGGCCATGAAATTTTCTTAGATACCAAAAAAAGTGGTGAAATGAGAACTATATATTTTGTAAGGTTAGGGGATAAATATTTAAAAATAACTTGCAGAATATTCAAACAAACGTCATCGTCACATTCCTTGCCAGTTGGGGTAAATAATGCTTAAGGGCTAAATCATCCTATTTACTGTGCATCAATAATATTTCCCGAGTTGGGTGGCTAAAATCCCCAGGATTTTATTTCTTATGAGACTTTTATATTCCCTAGTTTAGAATCAAATATATTATAGGAACTAAATAATGACTAGATGATTAAAATTAATTGGCAAAACGAATTGGTTATTTTATTTTCATTATTTGGTTGATGTGGTCATAATATGAAAGAAAGAGAAAGAAAGGAACAGAGGGAGAGAGAGGGGTAAATGGAGGGAGGGAAGGAAGGAAATATGGAAGGAAGGAAGAAAGGAGGGAGACATCTAGACAAGGTCATGTTAAAAGAGATTCAATTCTACCCAAATCCATTCTAGCAAACATTACCTGGATGGCTAGGTTACTAGGTTTGTTTTGTTTTGTTTTTTTTCTCTCTCCCTTTGTATACATGAGCTCTCACCCCTCACAAGTCATGGAGAAAGAGCCTAGGAACTCAGGAGAAAAATATACATGTCTGCTCTTTCTTGTAGCATTTTCTAAATAGGCTGATGTATGTCCTTGCATTCATGCATGGTTTTTGCCAGGGTCATTGTGAACAAATGGTTTTAGAGACTGTGTCCTTCACAGGGGTACTAAATTAGTGGGTGGGTAGGACTGAACTCACTGCTGTGGGCATGCATTCACCTGAAGCATGGGATGTCCATTTCTAATTATGACAAAGGCTCCATATGGGCTAGTTGTAGCCCTGACCTTAGTGGCTTTAATATTGAGCTCTGACTAAGTATCTACTCTCTTTTGGGTAGGTTGTTTACCATTTGTATCCATTGTTTATATAACAGGCATACTGGGCTTTCTGCTTCTCTCTTATCAAGGTAAAAACTTGATGATTTGCATTGATGCACACAGCTTCTGCTGCAGGCAGGCCTAGAGGTTTGAATGGGTTGCTCTAGAATCTCATCACTATGGGTCTGATGAAGTGGAGATAATGTTCTGGTTACACAGGTTTCTTTTTACTTTTTTTTTTTTAAATTAGTTTCAGGTATACAATATAGTGGTTTATCAATTCCCTACATCACCCAGTGCTCATCAAGACAAGTGGACTCCTTCATCCCCATCACTTACTTCACCCACCCCCCGACCCATCTCCCCTCTGGTAACTAGCAGTTTGTTCTCTATAGGTAAGGTCTGTTCTTTGGTTAATCTTTTATTTCACTATCTAAAAGACTACAATAAAAATCCATATACCCTAAATATGCTATGTTAGAGAACACCATTATTTCATCATTTTAGGGTCTCCATGTGCATTTGATAGTACACACCTCAGAATAAAGCTGCTCTGATATATCCAGCACGTATTTGAGCATCTGTAGGGATGCCTGAATGGCTCAGTCGGTTAAGCCTCTGACTCTTGACATTGGCTCACGTCGTGATCTCAGGATTGTGAGATCTAGCCCCATGAGGTGAGATTCTCTCTCTCCCTCCTCCCCCATGACCCCCAACTCGTCCTAAGTAAATAAATATATGTATAATGTATGTGTGTAGTGTAGGGAGAGGAGCAGAGGGAGGGGGACAAACAGACTCTGCCCTGAGCATGGAGCCCAATATAGGGCTCCCTCTCACAACCCCGAGATGATGACCTGAACCAAAATCAGGAGTTGGATGCTTAACCTACTGAGCCACCCGGGCACCACGACACCATTTTAAATTAAATACCAGGCCTGACCTGTGCCCTGGATGTAATTCACTGCACAATTATTTGGGAACCCATCATGATAAATCTGTATTGTAGATTATTTCAAACATTTTTTTTGAGAGTTTGGAGCCCTCAGAAAGGATGAATATCCAACTTCTGCATCAACTTGGATGGGACTAGTGGAGATTATGCTGAGTGAAATGTCAGAGAAAGTCAATTATCATATGGTTTCACTTATTTGTGGAACATAAGGAATAGCATGGAGGACATTAGGACAAGGGAAAAATGAAGAGGGAGAAATTGGAGTGGGAGACAAATCATGAGAGACTACGGACTCCGGGAAACAGAGTGTTTTAGAAGGGATGGGGGGAGGGGGATGGGTGAGCCTGGTGATGGATATTAAAGAGGGCATGGTTTGCATGGAGTATGGGGTGTTATACACAAACAATGAATCACAGAACACTACATTAAAAAAAAAAATCAATGGGAAATTTAAATTGCTTCCATACAGTGGAAGAATGAATCTGAATCCAGGATATTCTCCACGGAGTTTCATTCATCCCATGTCCAGTGGAATATGTTAATGGAAAACTGCAGAACTCTTTACTGTCAGGCCAACTAATGGTTTGTCTTTCAGAATGAAGGTTTGAATCACCAGCCAGGTAAAGAGTGAAAGCAAAGAATGAGAAAATGTGTCATTGTATTGCAGAAATCAGACTCTTCTCTGCCTATGACATTTAGACATAAAAAGCCCATGGATGCTGCTAGCACCAACCTATATGTTGTTAGGAAAGTTTAATTTCTTTCTTACTTTTTTAAGATAAATATAAATAAAGGGCTCAACATTTTCTCCCTATCCCTTAGTGGGATGTGTGGTACAAACCCTGGGTAAAACACACTTGAAGATCATTTTCAAGGTCACTGACCAAGACAGTGGGTGATTTTGCTCACTAACTAGATAGACGAGTGATTTCAGGGATGTCAGGAAGGTCTCCCTGTCCAAAATAATGTCTGGCTTTCCGAGTATCTGATTCTGAAATTATCCAATTTCAGCCCCAGACCTTTGTGAAAATTAAAATCATTGAGCATCACTGACAACTCAGAATGGATTTAGTTCATCAGACTTATAGATTTTGTTGAGTAGGAGGAAAATAAGATGGCGTATCAAGTGCTATGGTGGAGAGGGCCCTAGGGATGAAAAGGGAATAAATGGATCTATTTGTCACCTCTTTGTTGTGCTAGGAAATTTCACATATTTATCTCATTAACTTCTCTGAATAACTCTGTGAATTGCTATTAGCCACACTTTCACAGATTAGAAATCTGAGTTTCAAGAAGTTACTTGCTCAAACTCATACAGCTTGTAAGTGGCAAAGCTGCTTCAAGCCTAGATTTGTCAGATCCTGTAACAGATGCTCTTCATACTACAGTATTTGCAAACAAAGACCAACTTTACTAATTTCATTGACTTTGTTTCTGATTATTACTATTTTTTTTTGTTATCAGAGAGTCTGGATTCACAAAAGTATATAAATAGAAGCAGATTCTTTTGTTGTTTTATTTTTTATAAATAACTTGTTTTTCAAACTCAGAAGACGCTTTAATTAAATGTTAAAGATGCTTGGAAGAAGAATAGTTGGACATTTTTGTCTCAAAGCGGAATCACCCACTGCCTCAAGAGTTGGGAGAGCCAGACCTGGCCTTCTGTCTCACTTAATGAGGAAGGGTTCTTCTGCTCTGACAAGGAAGGCAACTTTCTCCTTTCTATGCAACGTGGTCATGACTGTTTTGTACTCACTCCTTTCTTCTCACTGGAAAGGTGGGGAGGGTGGCAGTGGTCCAGTGGGGAGGATTCCCCTACACAAGAGGTGGTCCAGGTCCACTTTGCAGGCCAGAGGGTAGTTTTCCCTTCCCAATTTCATGGCCCCAACACTGGGCTGGTAGCCAGGACCCTGGTGATGAGCTATCACCTAAATCATGGTGATTCTTTCGACCCTCAGTAACTATATCTCCAGGCTTGGTTGGACACTGTCACCATATGTCCTTCTTAACCTTGGCTCACCTTTCCCAACCAATGCCTGCCCTTCTATCATAAATATAAACGGCGGGATGGGAGCACTCCAAACTCTCAGAAAAAAGTTTGAAATCATCCATAATACAGATTTATCGTGATGGGTTCCCGAATAATTGTGCAATGAATTACATCTGGGCACAGGTCAAGCCTGGTATTTAATTTAAAATGGTGTCATGGTGCCTGGATGGCTCAGTAGGTTAAGCATCCAACTCCTGATTTTGGTTCAGGTCATCATCTCAGGGTCATGAGATGGAGCCTACATTGGGCTCCATGCTCAGGGCAGAGTCTGTTTGTCCCCCTCCCTCTGCTCCTCTCCCTATACTCTCTCTTTCTCAAATAAATAAATGCAAAAGATTGTTAAAAACAAAAAAGAAAAGGAGGGTGTGTATATGCATGGTCACACGCTCACTTACTTAAGTTGACATGCATATGCCTATATGTTAAAAAAAAAGAAAGAACAATGTAGATTTCTTACACTCTCAAGCAATAGCATATATACGTACACACACACACATATATGATACATATATTTATTTGTTTATTTACTTAGGACGAGTTGGAGGGTATGGGGGAGGAGGGAGAGAGAGAATCTCACCTCATGGGGCTGGATCTCACAACCGTGAGATCACGACATGGGCCAATGTCAAGAGTCAGATTCTTAACCAACTGAGCCACTCAGGCATCCCTACAGATACTCAAATATGGGCCAGATATACCAGGGCTGCTTTATTCTGAGGTGTGTATTATCAAATGCATATGGAGACCCTAAAATGATGAAATAATGGTGTTCTCTAATATGTTAAATGTTGGAATGTAGCATCTTTAGGGTGTATGGATTTTTATTATAGTCTTTTTGATAGGGAAATCAAACTATTCTAACCAAATATTTGTAGAAGTTCTAATATCTGTATCCAGAAGCCTTCCATTTGGACAATACAGTTCAACAAGCTCAAGCTGTGACAGATAGCACAGGGCAAACTATAGCTTTACAACTTGCTGGCCGTGTGACTTTGGGCAATTGACTTAACCTTCTGGGACTTCACCGTCCTCACCTACAAGTCCGTGCTAATCAAAACACCTCATGGTGATGTTGTGAGATTTTTATCAAAAATAGCAGAGACCTAGAATATGTCAGGCACATAATAGGCACTAAATAAACACCCGCTCCCCCCACCACTAGCGAGGGGCGAACCAAAACACACACGCACGCGCGCATACACACTCAAGCCCGGAAATCTGCTGCTTCTCAAGATAGTCTACTTATGGTCTCTGTAGCATCTCAGTTTTTCAGCCCCAGAGATAAGACACAGTGTTTTTCTATGTTAATAAAGTTACTTTATATTCTGAGCACACCACTTTCCACTTTACAGGCGGAATTACCATAAAAGAAACAGGTGGGATTTTATCAACTGTCCACCCAGTAGGCTTTCACCTCCCCAGGAACAGAAATGGGTGGGCCGGGCTGGGGATTTTAGTGAAGAAAAACCTCTTTACACCGCACGAGCCCCGGGAATTCGCAGCTGCACATGCCTGGAGGCCTCGGGGGGGAGCTGCTAACGTGGCAGCTGAGATTCAGAGTCCGTCTATCTCAGGTAATTGAGGCTGGAGAACATTCAAAAATTCTCTGCATATCCCCCTCTCCTCCCCCCTCCCCCGCCCCTGCCAAACCCTTTTTAAAATTTTCTTTTTCTCTTCTCTCCCCTTTAAGGTGATTTTGTCTTTTTGGAAAACTAACGGCTACATGAGATTTGCTCTATAACAACCTCAAGATTTAGTGACTTAAAAGAGTAAACACTTACTTGGCCTAGGACTCTGGGGTTGGCCTTTTAGGCTGGGCTTCCCTCTCATCTCAGCAGGACTCACTTCTGTGTCTGCAGTTAGCTGGTGGGTTAGCCGGGGGCTGGTCAGTATAGGAAAGCCTCAGCTGGGATGGTTTGTCTTTGTTCCCCCATGGCCTTTAGTCCTCCAACAGGCCAGCTTGGGCTTGTTAACATGGCAGATGGGCAGGGCTGAGAGACAGAGAGAGAGAAAGCAAGCAAAGTATTTCTTGAGGCCAAGAGTTTGGAAATGTCACCCTGTCATGTCCACAACATTCTACTTCCCAGCCAGAGCGAGCCAGGGCAAGTCCAGATTCAAGGGCAGGGCAAAGAGACGCTTTCTCTTCATGAGCTGGACCTATAAAGTCACAGCGCCCAGAGATCTGACATAGGGAGAGACGAAGGATTATAGCCATTTTCACAACCTACTGCACCCCGAGAGTTCCAAATCGCAGCCTGCGTGGGGGCCGCCGGAATGACTAATACGAGAGGCGAGATGCAGCCGAACAAGCAAATGTACCAGGCAATTGAGAGGCTGATGAAAGACCCAGCATTCAGAAGACATTTTTACACATTCTTTCTTCTCTTTCCCTAGAGGTGATTTTATCATTTTGGAAAAGCTCAGAGTGGCGTCTGCATGAGAGCTGCTTGCGGGAGGAACACTTCCCGGACTGGCATGACCTCGGGGACGGTGGCCTGGACCACCTCATCGCTCCCCCCACCTCCGCTGACTGCGGCGATCGGACCCCTGCAGCACAGCAATCAGAATCGAGCACCCTTGGCGGGGGTGCAGCTCAGCTGGCCTCAATCACTGCGGCTCCACTGTCTCCTTTCAGGCTTTTAAGGGCTGCCGAGAACTGAGTGCACAGGAATCCAAACAAGCCTGAAGACCGCCTGCTCAACACTGGCTCAGGATCGCCAAGCGGGGAAACAAAAGACAGGGTGAGGATAACCACCTGCTGGAAATGGGATTCCGGAGACCTTGCCTCTCGCCTGGCTCAGAGGGCTCCGGGCCCAGACTCCCAAGGGCTCAGTGCCCCTCTTGGTGGGGAGCTCGGGACACACCGTGACCAGGGACAGCTGCTGTCCTTGGAGGAGGTTTTACCCACCACTTTTTACCTGTGGTCCGCCCAAGAGAGAAGAGACTCTGAATTGTAGTCACAGAACCCAAGGAAAGGAGACCCACACCAACCTCTTGCTGAGTGCTGCTTCTTTAAAGGTTTTTGTTGTTGTTGTTTTGTTTTTTCATTTTCCTTTTTTTGGCCCAGACCCAGACTGTAGTGTGGTTATAACCGAGGTGGCATTTCCTCTCCCTCAGCACCTTACTTCCTCTTTGGCTCTCCTTCCCCGTCTCGCCCGCAACACACAATCAGATGCAGCCAATCCGGGGATATGCGAGAGGGAGTAAGTGCCCACAGCTGGATCCCGTGCACTGGCGTTAAATGAGAAGACTCCGACTCCGTGGAACATTTATTTTGTTCTATCTGACAGCAGTCAGAGAGGCACCGGGACAAACTGCAGGACAGGATTGCCCTCTGCCTTCTGAGCCCGAGGTGGAGGACCATTACAGCGGGTCCTGGATGATGCTACAGAGCTTAAAGAAACGCCACTGAACTGCTCTCGGGCAATCGATGGGGATATTAGGGTTTTCAGTTTTCCAATACTTGGCTCTTTACAATCCAGCTCTATAAAGATTTATGTAGCATTGGGGGATGGTCCGAGAGGCAGCATCTGTGGTTCTGAGGCTGTCAGTCAAGAAATGAGGCCAAATGATGCCTTTGAAGTGCCGGTCCTCTCTGCAAGAGATTTTCCGGGCAGACGTGGATCATGTCATTGCTCTAAGACTGGCAGGCAAGACTGGACTTGAGTTCGCAAGTGCCCCTCTGGCACTTAAACGGTGCCAGGCACCCATCAGTTTACAAATGGGGACTCATTTAATCTTCAGACCTTAGGTCTTCTTCTTCTTATTCTACCGATGAGGAGACGGAGCCCAGAGAGGGTTACTAGTTTGCTGGAGATAGCATATGGCTTGTAACGGTCAGAGTTGGGATTTGAGCCCTAGAAATCTGCTCCAGGGTCTATGTTCTTGATCACGATTCTCTGCTGCCTGTCATGTTAATGAAAGTTTTTTTGTTTTGTTTTGTTTTGTTTTGGAAAGTGACTCCACTTTCCCCCTGGATTATTTAATTGATGAGGGGGCCTGAGGAGCAAGAAGAGAGAAACGAGGGTTAATAAGGCCATGCTAGATGCCATGCCTGGCTCTGTACAGTTACCACATTTAATTGCTAGAAAGATGCTATGAGCTATTCTTACAGACAATCTAGATACAATACTCAAAGGCTCAGAGAGGTTAAGTGACTTAAAGGACAACACACAGCTATCAAGCCTTTGGCTCTTGGACTGCTAATGTGAGCTATTCACGAATATGTCTGCTAGATGGGAATACAGTCCTCTCCAAGCTCTTTCCTTCTTATGATGATAGGGAGATGGTAAAATGGAGATTTCAGCATGCATCCCAGGTCTCCGCTATGCCTGCCTGTGTCAGAGTGGCTCAGAACAATCTGCCGCTCTCTGTTCTCGGGAATTTCACCTGGAACCCAACCCTGAATGGGCACCTTGCAGATTCTTCACCCAGAGGGCTTGTGGAGCTGATTGGAGACTCCGTCACTGCTACCAGAAAGCATGTCCAGAGAGGCCAGTGGCTGCAATGTCACAAGCAAAGGAGAGCATTAAAAGCTCCCGTGGGCCTCCAGTGACCAGCAGGTTCTTCAGTGTTCTTTCCTTAACAGAGCAGGCCTCCAAAGATGGACATGAGTATCTCAAATGTTTTAATGTTTTAAATCCCACATAACACACAACATCAGAGGAAAAATGGCGAAAGCTTTTATCTACATAAAAGCAGCTTATGAGTGCTTGCAGAGAACTTATTCTAAATTTGCCCCCTACCTGCAAGGTGGAGAGGGCCAGGCATTTTCATCTCATTTTATAGACAATGGAGCTCCCAAGCTTAGAGAGGTTAAGTGACTTGCTCAAGATCAAACAGCCAGTAAGAGATGGAGCCGTGGCCTGGGTCCAGTGCTTCTCCCTCCAAATGTAGTACTCTGTGCAAGATAGCTTACTTTGCTATTACGTGATCTACCAAGTAATGACAGCAGTAGGAATTCTAGTGAAATGAGTCTGACTGTCAAATAGCTTGGGGTTATTATAAAGCACAAAAGCAATAATAACTGCTAACATTTTTTGCTCTCTTACTATGTGCTCAATACTTTCTGCACATCTTTCTCCATTCATTCTCTTGACTAACACGGGTGTCTACTGTGATCCAGATGTTGTACAGATGAAGGGATTATGTGTTCCATTTTATAATTGTATAATCTGAGACTGAACGCGAAGTGAGAAGGCATCCCCAAAGACACACGGCCAGGAAGCAATAGAATCAGGACCATCAGACTCTGGTCTCATGATGCTAACATGCATAATCTCAACCATTTCACATACACACTAATCACCCAGAAGTACCAACTATTTTAAAATCAGGAGACAATAATCTGGCTTTGGGTCATTATGTCTTGTGCCTACGGCTGCTTAGGTCTGGTGAAAACCAAGAGAGAAATATACATTTTGCTCCCATGTGACCTGCTTCTTGTTGGCTACCTCACCTCCTTCCTGTTACAGGTAATAATTTCTAGTACTTTTGGATCTGTTTCAAGAAATAAATTCGAGTAATTGCATCTTTTACAATGTTAATTATTTTACAAAACATTTTCTATGTGAACCCTGTCAGTCAGTAAATATTTGCAATAGTAATTATTGTGAATATTTGACACCTATGGAAATCAGGGGCTGTTAGCCCAGCTCAGATCCAGGCAGGGCCTCTGTACAGTGAGCTAGGCTGATGCCCCAGGGACTCTGCCACTTTCCTTGAGTCTAAACTCACAGTCTGCTTACACCTCAGGCATGTGTAAATTTCCATAGAAATGCGGAGACGTTGGGAGA
This sequence comes from Neogale vison, assembly GCF_020171115.1. Taxonomy (NCBI): domain Eukaryota; kingdom Metazoa; phylum Chordata; class Mammalia; order Carnivora; family Mustelidae; genus Neogale; species Neogale vison. The sequence continues at coordinate 82,566,128 of NC_058099.1, forward strand.
TCTGGTCGTGGAAGCTCCGTGCAGAGAAAGGACTCATTGCTGTCAACCAGAGACACTCAGCCCACCCTGGAGGTCCCCTGCAGCTTTTATGGACAGTCCCCTAGTGGCTTCTTTCCCCAAGCTCCTGTATCTCACTGCTGGAGATTCCCCTCTGGCCTGGGAAATGCCAGAGAGCCAACCTATCAGAGAGGCATGTTGGTGGATAAAAAGCCCAGTTTCCTAGATGTCCCCTTCATACGTAATTGCCCACAGCAGAGGCTCGGTTGTGAGCATACGTTTCCTTGGTCCTCTTCCCTTCCTTTTGTCTTGTCCTCAACCTCATCATACTGCAGGACCCACATTCTAAATAAATCGCTTGCAAGCAAATCCTTGTCTCAAGTTGTGCACGGGGGCAGGGGAGATGGGTCTTGGAATAAGGCCTCCTCCTTAATCACAGGTGTTTCTACTTAGTCCATTAGTCCTGTTGTTAGTTCTGACCTCTTAGCTTTTCTCCACCCAGCATCCCTGTGATCCTTCTCAAAGGCAAATCTGCTCTGGGCATCGCCAGACTTAGCCATGTTCCCCGGAAGGAGTCCCAATGCCTTGGACTTAGCTGGGTGTCAAAGGCCCTCCGTGGTCCGCCTACTGTGTACTTTGGGCTCCCTGTTCAACACTTAACGCTCTGGTCCTTGGCTCCAGCCACACTGAACCACCAGCCCTGCTCTCCTCCTCCAGGGCCTGCCCGCAAGACGTGCCCTCTGTTCAGAGTGCCTGTCCGGCTTCCTGTCCCTCTCTCCCACCCCTGCCCTATCTTCTCCACTTTAACCTTCACTTGTCTCAAGCCTCCAACCAGAGGTCACTCCCCTGGTGAATGAAGTTCTTCCAGACCTTCCAGATTCAAGTGAGTTATCCTATGACACCTTACAGGACAAGTCAACCTGTCTCTTGTGCCTTATGGCTTTGTGCCGGTCCCGTCTATGAACGTGTCTTTCTCACCAAACAGAGGCAAGCTCCTCGAGGGCTGGACTTGACTTTTCATCTTTGAATTCTTAGGACTTACAGCCTGGCATGGGGTAGGCAGGGGCTTAGGAAATGTTTGCTGGGAAACAGTTGCTACTGGAATTATAGGGCTGGTTGAATCCTTTCCCCTTTTGGTTTTCCAGGTGTATACACGTTTTGTTTTTTTCTGTGAGTGGTCTTCCAGGCCATTTTGTCATGTCTGTTCCTGTGGTGACAAGACACCACGCGGTAGACATGCTCCCCAGAGGATGTGTTCCAGTCCTCACAGGAGGAACCCATTTGAATCCCTCAGGTACGAAGCCCCTTCCTGAAATCCTTTTCCGCACTCCATGAAGGATGGAATGCTGGTCCTGGCAGTTCCACTTCAGCCAGCCATTGAGGCAAACCAAAAGAGTCTTTTGCCCAGAGAGTACTCCTGGCAGAAGGGGTATTTCATGGCTTTATTAAATCTCTGACCAGTTGCCTGTTCTTGTGTTCCAGCGCTCTGGCACTGGTTTCTGGCTCTAAAATTCATTACTGACTATCTAATGAAGCACCAATTTAATGTGCAAGTTTGGCCAAAATGGCAGACTTTAGAGGAGGAGTGAATAGCCATTCTCCTCCTCAGATTCCCCAATTCGCAGAGCTTTCAAGTGGGTCTGGCTCATAGGCGCATCCTCCACGCATTGTCCCTCCCTTCCTGTCACCGTAAGTGCTCTCTGAAGAGCTCTTACTGGCCTTTGCTGCAGAAAGTCGAAAGCCTTCCCAGGCAGCCTCTACGCAGCAGTAACCTCCTAGCTCCCAGGATTTCAGATTTGAAGTTTCAGAAACATTCCCCGGGTTTCTTTCACTTTTCAGAGAATCGCCTGGGGTGTGGGGGGTTGCTCAGGGCATGTTCTAGCTGGCCCTAGTTCTTGTATTAAATGGTGAAAATATCTGTAAAATACCCAGCATTGCAGCATTGACACTTAGTAGGTTCTCCATGAATATTAACGTCTCTCACTGCTCTTGCTGTTGACTGATTCAGTGTTGAAATCCCTCTGTCAGGGACAATCACTCTCCATTAGAATGCTGCCACATTTATGCCTTACAAAATTCAAAGATGGGGCCTTCTAGAAACTTCTATTTACTAGGAGTTTCAGTGTCCCTCAAGAAACGAAGAATGGGTGAAGAGAACTAAAGTGCTCCATATTGTTAGCATGGAATTTCAATAACAATGCTCTTCATAACAACAATTACAGTAGTTGTCTCATTAGATGCATGGAACGTGCTAGAAATGTTACTTGTATTATCCCTATTCTTCAGAACATTTTTTTCAAATGTTCTCATTTTATTGGCGATAAGGAAATCGAAGGTCAGAAAAGTCATCAACTGAATGGTGTGAATCAAAGGGCGTACAGTCAATAAACAGTGCTCCTTGTGTCCTGCCTACTGCTATTCAACCCCCTCTGTCAAACCACCATTTCCTGCTCCCTGAGAATATCTTGGCTGATCCCAGAGCTTTCCAAGCTCATTTCAGATACTCAAGAAGCCTCCTCTTCATATTTTTAAGAAGTCCTGTGAAATCTAAATCAAATTTCGCTCTCTCATCTGAATAAAAGCTCCTCCTCTACCCAAGCCTGGGCTGAACCTAGGCTCTGGGAAGTACAGTGGGGAATGAATGCTGGTTTATAATTTTAGCACTTGTGCTCCCCTTGTTCTAGGGTCCAGGCAAGGAAGGGAAGGAGAATAGACCGTGTGTGTATTTTACAGAGCTGTGTTTGTGATTCTCTCTTGGCGGTTCAATGCCCTCTGTTAAGGCCTATGTCCAAATTCTCACTATATATGGAAGGCTTTGGGCACTTCTCTATGGTTTCCTCCATGACACCTCTTAACCCCTTTGTTTCCTCCCACTTCACTTCCCCTAACCTTTCCTCACACTCCTATCCTTCCCTTTGGATAGGATAGGAGTCAGGGACTCCTCTGGATAGGACAGGTCATGGACTTCTGACCTGTGCTTTTTGACTTTGGAGATGAATCTTCTCTCTGCCACTTACGACTCCCCTTCTCAGCCTGTTTCTAGGGGGTTGTCTCACCTGGCAGGCAGCTCTTAAGGATAGAGGCACTTCTGACACTCATGGGGCCCAAGGCAAGAGTATAAACAGAAGCCCACAATTTGTAAATATTTACGTATGTCTTAAAATTGTAAGTCAAGCTAGAAGTTATTTAATAAAATGTGTTCTATCCTTATTCCCTAACAACCACACCTTCTTAATAACCCGGAGGACAAGGGAGACTTGAGTCTAGGATTCTTATACTCCCTGGAATTTCATTCTAGAATCTGGCTCCTGAAGCTTGAGGCCTCAGTCCACTATTGATCTCTCTTCTCTCTCATCTGTGGCCATCCCAAAGGGTCTTGTGCATACGTGAGTAGAAAGCCCTGTTCTCACATCCACCAGCAAAAAACTAGCTCCTGAACCGCCCTTGGGCCTAGGCATATGCACACAATGATGAGGTTGACCCTTGGGAGTAGGCCTGTCTTGGGGCCATTGGGGAGAGAACTCTGCAGTCCCAGGGACACAAGTCATGGTCTAGAAGAAGCCATAGTCTCTGGGTGAGCATATCCTTAAGGTGGGCCTGTGTCCCTCGTGTCATGAACCAATTTCTCTGAAAGCCAGGAGCATGGCTGGGGAAGGCCAGAGGAGTTCACTAAAGTGCAGGCGCCAGGACAAATTTTCCTTTCCTAAGGTGCTACTGGTCTTAAGCATGGACCTTTCAAGACAATTCCCACCCACCTGTCCTCCACAGAAGTCACTCAGCCTCCACCGCATTCCTGCAGGTTGCCCCTAGAAGATTTTTGGTCCTATACTCTCTCACCTTACATAGGTGAACCTACAGATGGACCCTCACTCTTAGCTAAACACCACATCTTCTCAAAAGCAGCTCAGGGAGCCCTCCTCACCTGGCTTAAAGGTCAGCAATTTCTCTTCACTGCTATATCCCCAGAGCCTTGAACTGTGCTTAGAACCCATTAGGGACTCAGTTCAAATTTCTTAAATGATTGAAGGAGTGGATAGCAATCCTTTTGCTTCCTCTCCTGGGGAACTTCCTACCAGGATATGACATTCTCCAAAGACCCCCGTTCTAATCAATCTCCTCAATGTATCCTTATTGGGGGTGACTTATTTTTGGGGTGATGAGCTATGAGTCATCTCTTGATCCTGCACGGATGAGTCGTGGGAGAGATCAGTCTGCTCTTTGGGCTTTAGCTGGAATTCTAAACCAACAGAAAAAAAAGAAAAATCCATTCAGCGAGTTCTATAAAGCTTGCCTCCTTCATACAGCCCTAGTGGCGGAGAATAATTTGAACCCAGCACTAGCTGGTTCCATGAGACATCAACTCTCATTATGCCAGCACCCCATTTGAACAAGACGGGGTACAGCTTGGGAGTCTGCCTTAGCACGCTGCCAATCCCGCGTGGCTGAGGGCAGCCTGACTTCTCACTGCCCAGAATTGAATCTCCGACACTTAGGATACACAACTGTTCCCGCGTCTCATTTGGCAGCCGCTTTCTGTCCATCAGACACCGGCCTCCCGGGAGGACTGGAAGCGCCCCCAGCTAGTCTGAAAGTTCAGTCACATGGCTGCACAGATTACTTGGGACGGTTCCTGTGATTCAGCGACATTGTGATTTGTACAATTAGAACAGCTTTCTCGCCTGAGGCCTTCGAAGAACAATTACAAAAACAAACAGCAGCAGCAGGCATGACCACAGATAAAAAAAAAAAAACAGAACAAAACAAAACAAAAACACAAGAAAAGGCGCCAAACACAACAAAGGCCTCCCCTTGCTCACATCGTTCAGGGGAAGGCAGACACAGGGTTTGATCTGAGGCCTCTGGGAGTCAGCTTCCTCAAGAAAAATAGCAGTTAGCCTTTTGCGTAATTACCACAGCGGACACTAACCTGTTACTTCACACTTCTTCAGAAGGGAAAATGCCAGGAATATTCTCTCACTTCTTGAGATTCAGTCTCGGGAAGATTTCCTGAAAATCTCAGGAAGATTCTGGAAATTTCCCCAACTAGTGGTGGGATGAGCAGCCCAAGCCAGCAACTCTGGGGCTGCTGAAAGTCAGGCCGTTGGCTGGGCTGATGGGAACATGGTGTCTGGGCTCTTCCGCCCAGAGCGCCCCTCACTGACTGATGGCTCTCTTTGGGCGCTAACATCTTCCCGCTCTAAAAATCCTGGGTGTGGGGTGCCTGGGTGGCTCAGTGGGTTAAAAATCCTGGATGTACCCTTTCTAGCATTGATGCCATCCATGCCTTTTAATTTTCAGAGCATGTTTCCTTGTCATCCCACTGTGTTTGAATGAAGACCATTCCCAGAGAGTCTGATAATCCCCCAAACCAGTGTCGTGTATTATAATTTACCCAGTGGGACATCTTGTCATCCTCATTTTGTAGATACAAGAGAGAAAGGGTCAAGAGGTCAAGATACAAAGGTAACAAATGGCAGAACCAAGTCAGGGACTCAGGTTCCCTTAATATCAAACTCTTCCTTACAATTGCTATATTGGTTGCAGAAAGGAGAGAAGATTCCCCAATTTCTCATGCCGCCATATTTTACCAAAATCTTAAATCTTGCTCAAGGTAAACACACACACACACACACACACACACACAGAAAGAGAGAGAATGAATATATATTTAGGATAGAAAAATTAGAAACCTAGAAAGAGAAAACAGAACAAAAATCACCCAGAGTCTCACCAGGCAGTGATAACCCCTGTTAGCATTCCAATTTACGTGCCTGACACCCTCTGTGTCTGAGTATACCTAATTTCAAAATTGGTCTCATAACCAAAATTCTGTTTCTAACCGGCTTTTCACCTAGTGGTGTTTTATGCACATCTCCTTCATGTCCGTAAATACAGAAATTTCCCTGTGATAAATTTTTGATTTACAAAGTTCAAAGAATGAAAGAAAGCTAAGGTTTGGAACTAAAAGCATACCAATTCTGCCTGCCACAAACAGAAGGCATTAGGAGTCATTTTTATAGTGTCCAACTGGGTTTGTAAACAAGTAAATTTCCAAACAGGTTTTTGGAAACCAATGAGTTTGTACAGGAATTGTCTCTAGAGTGTTCCCTCAGCTGCTTACAAGCTGCATTGTATTCCACCCTCTGGGTATACTGCATTTTGAGCAGCCCCCTGCCGCTGGATATTTTGTGGTCATAAAGAGTTCTGGGGGGTGCCTGGGTGGCTCAGTGGGTTAAGCCACTGCATTCGGCTCAGGTCATGATCTCAGAGTCCTGGGATCGAGCCCCGCATCAGGCTCTCTGCTCAGCAGGGAACCTGCTTCCTCTTCTCTCTCTGCCTGCCTCTCTGCCTGCTTGTGATCTCTGTCTGTCAAATAAATAAATAAAATCTTTAAAAAAAAAAAAAAAGAGTTCTGGGATGGACAGTGTTCTTCAAATAACTTTGCTCATTTTTCTGATTATCCAAGGTCAGCATTATTGGACTGTAGTTCAGTGCAGGGGTCAGAGGCTTTTTATTCCAAATGTGCATGGCTGGGGGAAGTGATACTCCCCTCAGAGTCATTAGCCACACGGAGCTTTTGGTACCGAAGGTCCTCCAGTCCCTTCAAAGCTCTATCATTGTTGCCGGGGCTAGTGGTTCCATTATTAGATACATATTCCTTTGGATTATGTCTTTGTCCTCCATGAAATGCAATTGCCTCCAGAAAGAAAGCTTCTCTTGAGACTGAGGCAAGGCTATCCCTTTATGTTGCCTCATATTGGTCTTTTTAATTGTTCCTGAGTCATAGAGAGAAGCAATGGAGAAAAGCTGTTACAAATGTGGGCTCTGGAGCCATCCTGTCTGGATGACTATGACAATTACCACTTACTACCTAGGTGTAAGTGGTAATTGCGGCCCAATTGTTTAATGCCTCCATGCCTCAGTTTCCTTACCCACATAATGGATATCCTAGTATGACCTAACTTCATCCACTTGTGAAGGTTAAATGGAAAATGCCAAATATAGAGACTTAAACACAGACATTCGTTCAATAAATGTACTCATTATTATCTTCCCAATGAGACTATACTCAGTATAGCCAGTGACCATGTATTCTAGTGCGGGTTATGGGTGTCCTGCCCAGATACCCTCAAGACTCACTGCTTCCCTACAAGTTGGCAGCTTCTGAGGGCAAAGATCAGCCACCGACTGTCTGAGGGCTTCCTCTGATCTCTGGGGGGTGTGTCCAGACCACACACAAGGCAGGCTGGGAGTTAATGCCCTGTGAGGCCTCTCACCAAATGACAGTGGGAAGTGATGTATACATGTCTTACCTTCCTTGCCCTTAAGGTAGGACAAGGCTGAGGCATGTTCCATAACACGCCACAGAGGGCCTCCGGCAGACGGAGCCAGAGTTGCCCTGGTAACATGCTCACAACACCCTCTGTGTTGCATCCCCCATTCACAGTTGCCCCGCCCCCCACCAATGGGAGAGGCAGGGGAGTAAGTCCAAAGGGAGAAGGGGAATCCAGCCATGTATCAGAATTATTTGAATATGCCACAGTAACACAAAACAAAGCACAGTCTTACTCACCTCATACTTTACCAATAAATATTTGTTTAATAAATTAAGTACCTCCAAGAAAGTGCCACCTGGGCATTTGGCTTTCTTCTTATTTATGGAAATTTATCAGTGAGTGCTGTCTTCTGTCAACTCTGTCACCTGGAAAGCACAGGGTCATCCCAGGGGAAAAAATAATTCCTTTGATAATTAACTTTCCTCTCTCTCTCTTTTCTTTACCCTTTTTATCAGGGATGGCAAAGTCACCTGCCTATGGGGGTGAGGCTGGAAGCTAATTCAAAACTGCAGTGAGCTGACACTCGAATGTGGTAAAGAGAGTGGCTCCTCAGGTCCTAGTCCTCGCTGCCATGTGGCATGAAGGCCCTTTGCTCCCAGATCTTCTTGACGTATACTTTTGTGTGAGAACCTTATTTTAAATGACTAATAATGAACTCCATTTTATTTTTTTAATTAATTAATTAATTAATTTTTTGGTAAGCATCTCATCCACAGGCACAATCTCTGCTATTAGGGACCTTCTGACATATTATCTCAGCTCTAAGCAATGACCCAAGTTCACCTTGGTAGCCACAAGGACTAATTTAAATGATAAAGTAGACCACAGCACCTGTCCCTGGTTTCCGTAAGGCTCAGAGAAGCTGTGTCCTGAGAGGGGATCATCCCTCGTTTTCAAATCTGAATTCCCTTCACATTATGTGTGGCCGAGTTCATTTGCCTCCCCAGCGGACACTGATCTAGAATTGTGCAAGCAGATCTCATTTCCAGACCTCATGGAAAATTAATTTTCATAATTCTCTAAGTTCCTGCCTGTCTATACATATCTTTCTTCATTAACCACTTTATTTCCATCCGAACTGCCTTTATCCCACATCTGGGAGGTGAAGACTCTAGGCAACTTTTAGCTGTGTGTTAGCAACATGCGTTCTCCAGTCCTGAGCTAGTGGTCTCAGTGTCTACCTTGCAGTGCCCTTTAAAAGATGAGTATAGTACCAAAAAAAGCATTAAGTCCCATTATGAATAATTAAATCAAATAAAATCTTAGGGAATATTGCTCTAGTGAGAGATGCCTAGGTGTCTTTGAACCCACAGTGGTTCTATGCTCAAGTTTAATAAGTTTTCTGATTGTATAAAGGATGCTGTAAGCTTACACAAAAGGCTTCTCATGCCCCCTGCTCCGAAGAGACCCTCCTGCAGGAACAGCTCTATTCTGCGTTGATTTTGAAACATTCCCTAATTAAGCTGGGCCCCATCCACCTAGAACCTACATCTCGCCAGTGGCTCCCTCCTGAAATTGGCACAGGGTACCGGCCTACCAGCCATCTGTTTTTGTTCCTGTTTACGTGGGTCAGGTGGAAGGTTCTACAAATGAAACTCATCATTCAGTTGGGGTCTACGGGGCCATCCCCTATGAGGGCTTTTCTTCTGTTGTTCTATGTTTGGAGAGAGGTTTGTTTTCCCTTTTCTTTTTTTTAATTAAACTACAGATTTGGCGTTGCTGCCACAGAGCTCGCACCATGCTCTGTCAGAAAGTGGGTGATGAGGCACTAGACGTTCGGGCTGGGTCGGTGTCCTCAGCCGACCTGACGGGAACATCAGTGCATGGCGGCATTGTTTGTGGGGAGCTCTTTTCATGCTCCTGCAGAATTACTTGTTTTCATACTGGCATAAATTTTTTTAATGCTGTGGCTTGCTTCCTTCCTTCCTCCCTTCCTTCCTCCCTTTCTTCTTTTTTTAAAGCAGTGGAATACATTTGCAAACAAATTCTCATGTGGTATTTCTGTATCAATAGAGATAGCTGCTTCTGTTGGAAAGCATGGAGAAGGAGAGGGAGAGCACTCCTGTGGTCCTGCTCCGAGTCCGATGGCAAACCTCTGAGCCCTGGGCCCTACCATCCAGCGTGGGGTCTCTGGGCCACCTGGAGTCACCTTCGAGCCTGTTAGAGATGCAGAATTCTGTGCCCCACCTCTGCCCACTCAGCGTCACAGGCTGCACAAGCTCCCTAGGTGATTCCAGTAGACATTAAGGTCTGCAAAGCACTCTTAGAACTCTGGTCAGGACCTCCCTCAAAGGTCTAATAAAGACCGTCCCACTCACCAGATTCAAATGTGGCTTATTGGTTTCTCCAAAACCAGTTGCAAATCGTGATACTGTATGTGTTTATGTTGAAACTGAAGTTAATTCAACTTCAGTTTTCTTTGGTATTCTTTGAGATAATGGAAAATAAGATTGAATCCAACTTTGGGCATTGAATCCAACCCTGGGTGGCCAGGAGTGGGAATATGAGAGAGATTATTCATGGCTCTCTCAGAGAAGCATCTGTCTCTAATGGACCCTGGGCCCCCCGGATACATATGGCCATGCTTCCTACAATCACTCTCAAGTGACATATCTCCTTGGGTGATCTTTGGCTCCACAATGACTTCCGCAAATGGGCCCCATTGTACCTCACAGTGCCACGATTTGCTCAAGTGAATATACATTAAATATCTGGGTGGAAATCCAGAAAGAACTCTATCCCCAGGTGATGTGACTGAGAAATCATTGAACCTTTCAATGTCTCAGGTCATGTGATCAACCGGTCCCAGGTTTTCCTGGCCTTTTCTGGTTTTAACACTAAAATTCCCTCATCCCAGGAAGCCCTATAGTCCTGAGCAAAGATAGTTGGTCCCTACAGGCGAGGACAGGCATGTTTAATTAGCCAAAACGCTGAGCATTATGGTGGAAATGGCGAAACAAGCTCTTAATTTTATATTTTCTTCAATGCCTAAGTATATGAATTTTAAAAAGTGGCTTAATAATATTGTTTCAACACTTATTTCTTAGAGAGCAGTTGCAAATGATTCCAAGATATGAAACAGGTGTTTCTGCATGGTCCACTGGAATGAATGAAGAAAAATGTCCTCCCAGATTACCCTACAGATGACGTATCCATTGGTTTCTACTTTCACATGAAAAATGCACTCAATCACATAGGCGACAGGATTCCATCTGGCCTGTCTGTAATATCCAGAGCCCAATGGAAGCCCCTGTATCATTTCTAGATTCGGACAAAAATCTCACAATGCTTCATGAAGCAATTAAAACAGGTGTGCATCACCCACACTTGCTGCTTCTGCAAACAGCACATATCCTCATCGGCTGGAAAAAGACTCCTGGCATGGGTCCGGGCAAGAGCAAACAAAGGCTTTGGTGAGGCATGGTTTCATGGCCACCAGCACCCTGTAGATGCTTCTGGGTTCCCTTCAGAGAACTGTCACCTTCTGTATTGTCAGGGAGGAATTTTACACCCCAAGATCTTCTAATTTACTATCTCTGTGTCTGGTTCTCATCTTCTTCCACTTTAATATAGTCCTGGGTTCCAGCAACATAGTGATGTTTGAACTTCCTGTCTTACTTACATAGACCACAGTGCTGACTGCTAGAATGTGAGAGGCCAGGCCTCTGCAAACGCCGAAAGACTTGAAAAATATGGAGTGTCATTTACAATTTGAACTATATAAAATACTATGAATGGAAGCTTAAAGCCTTTTAGGCCAATGGATATCACACTTGATTAGAACCTGAGAAATACCAGGGAAGTTTGGAAAAAATATTGATGCCTGGGTCCTATGACACAGATTTTCATCTAATTAATCCAGAGTGAGGCCTTGGCATGAAACTTTTAAAAGCCTTCCTGTTGATTCTAATGTGTTCTAGGCTCTCATATAAGAAAATTAGTCTTCTATATTCTCTAATTTAGTGTTATTTATTTGTTCCTTCTTTCCTTTGTTCATGCATATCTATTTGCCTTCCCTTAAATTAACTGATTAATTGATCCATTCATTCATTTAATCCCTTTAGCTTACTTCAGCATTGCACAATATTACCTTCCGTGAAAGGAGAGAGAACCCTAGGCAGGATGTTTTTTTTTTTTTCTTTCAAAATTTGGATTCTTTTAAGGTTATCAGATCCCCATGATACGGTTCTAGGGTAAATCATGAACAGAAAATTTCCCTGAGTCTAAGCACAAACTCAGATAAAATATTTCACTTCTTCATTTTCTACCTGCTGTAGATGTACCTGAAGGGTATATAATAAAAAATGCACAAGTTGTTTCTAAACAATTTTAAAAACTAATTGGTGAAGGTCAACTTTGACTTCTGAATATAGGCTTGTGTTAATTCTCTACTTATAGTCATTAAATGTGCAGTTCAATTGCTAACATTTAAAGATGTCATCAAACACAGGGTAATTCATGCTATTTTAATCATAAAGATGATTCTGAATGCAGTGGGAGAAAATTTATTCCTCATTAACAACCCTGTCATTTTGAAATCTCAGAATATTCTTGTATCTAAAATATTGTACTTAGAGATCTTTGAATCATTTTATCCTTTTTTTGGGTTGTCATGGAAAGGAGTGCTGGACACAGGGTCCAGTGATCCTAACCAGAGTCATCTTTTTACAAAGCAAATCTGATTAGTATCTGATTTATTTCTACAAAGAAAATCTGGTTATTGTCCTAGTTTGGTGGTGCTCACACTTCAGGCAAGTTTTCAGCATCACCTGGAGGGCTTGTACAAATACAGAACACTGGGCCTCCCATAGAGTTTCTCATTCAGTAGGTTGGTGTGAGAGGTAAAAATGTGGGGTGTGCACTTTGAGAACCACTGTGTTATACAACACCTCTACAGGCTGCCTGGTTCCTTGTGCTTTTTTTCTTAAGGTGAAGTCTGAGCCCAGCGGCACTGATGTCAACTGGGAGCTTGTTAGAAACTCAGAATTTCTATACCTATTGTGTCATAATCTGCATTTTAACAAGACCCCTGGGTGATTTTTACATTCAGTAAAGTTTGAGGATCACTGGTCTAAGCCCAAATCCTCACTTTTCAATTTCTGGGTCCACGCCTCCTTCTCTTGAGCCACCTTCTGCCCGTTTCCTTATAGCACTATCAGACTAGCCCAATTTTCCTCGATCCTTCTATGTATGCTCTTATGGTTTTAAGGTTTCATAAATGTTGTTCCCTCTGCCTGAACTGACTTTCCCTCTTCTTTGATTGACAGGCTCAATTTATCCTTCAAGACGTAGCTCAGACTTCCTTTTCTGGGAAGCCTGTCCCGATTTCTGTATGCAGACTATTTCTTGCATCTCTGCCCCGTCACTTACATCATTGTATTGTAATTATCTGTTTAATTGCATATTCCTCCCTGTGCACTATAAGCTCTCCAATAGCAGTGATATGTGTCTCAACGGTCTCTGTAACCACATCCATCAAGCATAGAATATACACTCAATAAACATGGCGTGAATAAATCGGTCAAGAAATTGTGACACTTGGAGCATCTGGGTGGCTCAGTTGGTTAAGTGTCTGCCTTTGACTCAGGTCATGACCCCAGGATCCTAGGATGGAGCCCCATGTCGGGGGTGGGGGGAGTGGTCCCTGCTCAGTGGGGGGTCTGCTTCCTCCTCTCCCTCTGCCTGCCACTCTGACTACTTGTGTTCTTTCTGTCAAATAAATAAATAAAATTTGAAAGAAAAAAAAAAAGAAATTGTGTCACTTTGGTTAAGTCACAATGTCTGTGAGTCTGTTTACTCATTGTAAAAAGAGAGGATAGATTACGGACTCTCTAGCTGCCTCCCTGCCATCAAATTGACAGCTCTCTCTAGAATTCCAAGTTATCTGAAACTTTCTACAGATATTTATTGAACAAATACTGAGTGCTGAGCATGTGACTGTAGACAGGACAATGACCATGGCCCCTTGCCCTGTGGCCTTTCCAATCTGCTGAGACAGACAGACCATAAACAATTCCTAACAAAAACAACTTATTTTCAATTGGATTCAGTGCTTCTCAGAGGATATGAAGGGTGTTATGGCTTATATAAGAGGGGAAGTTAACCCAGTCAGAGAGCCTAAGCTCGTCTTACATTATTCGCACTAATATTTTAAGAACTCAAAACAAAGAAGAAAATAACTTTCTGGATATGTTCTTGGACAATATCTTGGTAGGTCCAGGAAATGTATAAGCTAAGAAAATCAGCTAAACTAATGAAACGGGCCAAATAGAATCTTCTCTGATTCTTAACTGTTATATGGCTTTCTAAGTGAAAAGAGCTTGGAAGGCAGCACACAATCTAGAAACTATACCGAACAAAGGGGGGCAGTGATGCAGCTACCGTGCATGGCTGGGTGTAGGATCGGGCTTAGTGGAGGGGACGCTGAATCAGGCAGGAGGAGCTGAGGGTTCTCGTCCTGAGTCTCCAGTGAAAAACTCTGAAGACTGAGCCTCGGTGTTCTCAGTTGTGGAATAATGAGGATGAATGGATGCTTTGTAAAAGCAGATATCTTCCTGGGGACTCAGAAAGCTGCCAACCCCTGTGTCAGATAGTGATGATTTTCAGAGGACACAACTGGGTGTTTCCTTGGTGGCACAACTATTCATTCTGGAGCCACTTGGGTAAATTAAATTGTCTCTTCCCATTCCGCCCCCCCCCCAACTGTCCCTTCCCGCTGATGGGACTGGAACAGTCGGAACATGGGAGATGGGAGTTCAGCCTTGCAGACAGCTACCCTGGGACAGACTGTGGCAAAACCAAGCAGGAAGCATCCCTCCTCCCTCGGATGCGTTCTTCATTTTCAGTACAAGTTCGGCTAAGCTGCCATTCAGCAGTTGCAGGAAGAGATATAGCATCTGAAGAAGCCGAGCCAAATATTTGATTTGGATGATTATGCTGCAGGTGTCTCGTCAGACCTGCAGTGCTTAGATTACTAATTATTTTCCCACAACCTAGTGCCTCTTGCAGGGAAGACAGAGCATGGCAGGAATCATGAGGGATGGCCTAATAAATGAGACCCTAGACAGCTGATGACAGGGGCTGGCTGGAGGAGCAGGAACAGTAAAGACAATGCAATCAGTGGGCAGAGAAGAGGGTGGGCCCCGTCAAATAGTTAGACTGGGAGAAGTGGAAATAGGAGCTATCTATGGTCACCTCGCTTGGTTCAAGGAAAACAGCCATCATTTATAACGTTGAATCATAAAGGGCTGCTCACGACTACACAATCTTCAGGTAGGCACTCAGATGCCATCCAGAACACTTCCATTTTCATATACCTTTTAGTGTCTGGTGACAAGAAAGAGCTAACGTAGCTTTCCAAGCTGCCCAGATCTCTTACAGTAAGAAGATAATTTCGCGCCAATAGTCCCTTTTTGCATATCCGTGTTTGTTATTTTCTTTCAGTCTCCCAACAAAGTGAGAGATACTGAATTATCTTGATTTTGACAAAGCAAAGTGACAACGGCTTAGTACTAGAGACTAAGTGCTTTCTGCAAGGTGGACACAGCTGGGAAATGTTAGGACCTCGGATGGGTCCCTCTGAGCCCAGGACCAGGACCTTGCTGGGTACCATGTTGCCCACTTGAACAGTAAGAGTCTTTCAGCTCATTTCGGGTGAGAGAGCTCAGAGTGAGAAGGTTCATTCCTATGACAGCCAGTGGGCTCTTAGTTTCTAGATCCATAGACTACCTCGGTTCTTCCAGATCTCTGTCTTTGTGAAATGGCCATATATATGTTGACAAGCACAGACCTGTCCCTGCATCTAGAGTACATGATTAAGTACAATCTATACACTGATTACGTGCAATTTTAAGTCTTTAGCCCAGATTTTTTTTTTTTTTTTTTTTTAGATTCAAGTGCGTCTTTCTAGCTACCTACTGGACTTCACTCTTACATATTCGATGTATCCATGGCCACAAGCCCCAGAGCCCCAGACCTGTTCTTCTCCTTTTCTCTATGTTAATGGGACTGCCATACTCCAGCTTTGTCAAGACAGAAAACTGGTATCATCCATATTCTTTCCTGGCACTCAGCACACCCTCTGCTTCTCACTGGAAGGGTCAGCTTCCATGGCATTGGCATGGGTGACCTGTGCAGTCACACCGAACCCTGCACCCAGAAGGGCCTCATCCTTGGGGTTTAATGCTCCCACTGCTGTCCTGAAACTATTCTTATTTTTCTTTGAACCTGTGTTTTACGAAGCTTGATAAGACAGTGAAATAGGGTGGGCGGGGTCATGGGTATGGTCATATACACCCATCCACCGAGCAGTGGGGCTAGGCTCTGGACTCCTGTGAGGATCTCCACATGCCCTCAGAATATTCCAATGCCCAAGGAAGAACTACATGCAACAGCAAATAAAACACATTACACCAGGTTGAGAGACACTGCAGGAAAATCCAAACTTTTCCCCATCTTTTGAACAAGTAACCCATCATTTACTTTTTGCACTGGGTGCCACTGATTATGTTGCTTGTCTTGCTAACCAGCTGTAAAGTCTTCATTATTCTAGCCCCTTTCCTAAAATAAGACAAAACAAAACCCAAACAATCGAATCTATTACATATCTTGAATCTATTTCCTTCTGTTCTCATTGTCACTGTCTCATTCAGGAAATGATTCCTTTCACTGAAATTATTACAACAGCTTCCTCTCTGGTCTTCTGGTCTCCGGGCTTGGCCCCTCCTCCAGTATTCTCTTCTGCATGATGAGGCCAGAGTCATTTTCCTAAACAGCATCTCTTACTCTCTCACCACTGTGAAATGACCTCAACCCCATCCCAGATGGTTCCGGATTACTCTTGGGATAAATGTCAAACTCCTTAATAATGTTTAACGAGGTCCTTTATGAGTTGTTTACTACTTGTGATGGCTAATTCTATGTGTCACTTTGGCTTGACACCCTGACATTTGGTCAAATATCGGTCTAGATGTCACTGTGAAGGTATTTATTAGATTAAATGAACACTGAAATCAGTAGACTTCAAGGAAAGCATAGAATGGGTAGGCCTCATCAAAGCAGCTGAAGGTCTTAAAAGAAAAAGCCTGAGATCCCCTTAGGAAGAAGGAATTCTGGCTCCAGACCACCTTTGGACGTGAGTTGCAACATTAACTCTTCCTCAGATTTCCTGCCTTTAGGCCAACCCTACGCGTTTGGACTTGTCAGCCTCCATAATCACGCATGCCAATTCCTCAACATCTTCTCTCCCTCTCTCAAATTCCTTTAAAGTCCCATGTTTCTCTCACCTCCAGATATCGGCCATTTTTGTTTCTTGTGAAAGGAATACTCTTTCTTGTTATTCTCAATTTATTAACGCTGACCTGCAATTCTGGGCTACAGGCCTATCTTAAATTCTCCCAATCACAAAACAGCGACCATTTTCTTGACTGTCCCCTTCACTGAGCTGTACACGTGATAGAAATAGGGACCATGTCTATTTTGTTAAGACTTTTATCCCTAACACAATATAGTAAGTATCTGGCTTAGTAAGGAATTCTTGCATGAATGAACAAATTAAAAAAATGAGTCAATGAAAAAGGGCCTAGCTTTGTACTGTTAGAAAGAATGACAAATTTACACAACATGTGGCATTAATATGGCCCTTGAATGCCAAGACCTCATACACCCTCCTTACGAGGTTTGTTTTAAGGAGATATTGGCAGGCTTGATGATGCTAGTTAAAATTTCAACCTGATAAAGAAAAAAATAAATGGATCCTCCACTAATTGCCTTATCTCCTTTAAAGCCTGAGGGCAGCCGTGAAACAACATTAAAGGATTAGATTATATTTGATGGTCTGTGAGGACTATCGTTACTGATTAAGAGTCAAATCTCCGATGTTTTCTTTGTGCCTGGAGTACTCCATTATGGATCAAAGAAAATCCACAAACACAAACAAATAACCATATTTTCTGGGAGGATAAAGAGGTCCATAAACAGAGTAGGAAAAGGAGAATCTGAAGTACTAAGTTTAGCTTCCGTGGTTCAACCTTGACAAGTGTGGGGTTTAGTCAGCGATTTCCTTATGACGAAAGAATCATCAATGCCAACAAGGGACTCGTCGTACATATCCATCACGGAGAGGCCAACAACAGCTATATCGAGACAACCCCCGGTGTAGTGAACGTGAAGTGTAGGAGGCTGCCACAAATTCTCCTGGATCCAAACAAGGGTCTAGCCCCCAGGCACTGTTTCTTTTCATCCTGGAGCCATTTTCTTATAAATTATTGACACACGGGACCAGGTCATGGATGAATGCCCATAGTCTCTCCAGACATAAGGTTTCCCTCTAAAATCTGTTCTTTCAACCCAAAAGGGTGGGTTCTAGGCCTCCTGGGGCATGGCCGGGTCTAGGTGTCGTGTGAAATGGTGCGGTGAGTGGCTCGTGGGACGCAAAGTTACTTTCAGTTCCACAGCGACACCTTTCCATCTGCCTGCCGTCCGCTGCTGTTCTGTAACTGCCTGCCTCTCGCTCCGTAATAAATAGGTTTGCTACTTCTATGGATGCAGCCGCCAAGGCAATTGCCCCCTCTCTGTGATGCGAGCCTCCCTCCCCACCCATACTTCACCCCACAGGCTGCCTGGCAGAGGCAGGGGGCAAGATGCACAGCGTAATAAATTCCATCCACTGCTGAGCCGAGGGATAACAGATGGATAGGTTTCCTCGTGCAATTTCCACTTCGCTTGGTTTGGGTATAAAATAGCAGAAGGGTGGTTTCTTCTTGTGCAATTTTCAAGCAGATGAAACCGGGGGGCGGTCTGGGAGGCTGGGAGGAAAGCGAGGGACCGGACAGTCCTTTCAAAGAAGCCAAATGAACAGGATGCCCTGAAAGCCCGATGAAGGACCCAGACTTGTTTTCGCTGCTAGATAGAAGTCAGGTCTTCCTTTCAAAGCCGCCTGCTCATCCCTACCAGGCATGGCAAAGGCAATGATCCTGGGAGGCCAGACAGTCTGTTGTTCATGTTGTTATAGTGTTATGGTGATTGCAGTACAAATTCTCAGGGTGGAAAAAAAGGTATAATGACAGATTGGGTGATTATACTCATACTTATAATTAAGCTGTTACAATACAGACAAGCGCCTGCTCTCTAATGTCACCAACAGAAACCTCTTTGCTTGGAAAGGAAAGTGACTCACTGGCAATTAGGAGGAGTTCCCTCCAGGACCTCATTTTCAAACCTTATGAACACTCCAGTAGGAAGATGTGTTGCTTGCTTGAATTACAGGAAAAAGTACCAAGATCCAGGAGCGACCACCTGATCTCCAGGTACAGGAAACGGAACTGGTTAGAGGAGGAATTATTACCATCACAAATAACCTCACTGCGATGCATAAAGGACTTGGCTCCTGCAAAGCACTCATCATAGTGTTTATATCTAGCTCTGTGGGGGCAAGCTGACTCTGCGGTTTCCATTTTAGGCCTGACAGAGAGCATGAGAGGGAGAGAGAGGGAGAACACCCAGCAGGCAACAGAGCGAGCTGGTGTCCAGCTGGGCCCCCTGGCCACCTGCCAACATGGTGACTTCCACTGGCTGTCACTTGCCTGGTGGTAAAGTAGGTGGTTTCTGCCTGAATAGTCTTCAAAACCCCAGACGGATTGTGTTCAGCTTTTCCAGTAACTCAGAACTTTTCTCAATGCCAAGGGAGTCAAAGAGGCTCATCCTCTTTCTTTCTTTTCTTTCTCTCTTTCTTTCTTTCTTTTTTCTTTTTGCCCACCACTCCTCTTTGATTGCAAAGTTTCATTTCCTTTCCTCGGCAGCCATCTTTCCTGCTAGATGTAGCTACTACAGGGGGGCTGACCACTGTTACCCACCAATACGTGCATGGGATTCTATTCAGGTAATCCATATTGCAACTGATGAGTAAACTGAGAGTTTAGTGATGAATGTCTTCAGTGATGAATGTCTTCCTTTGGGTGGCAGGCAGCTGTTGTGAGATTTGCACATGGATCCCCCCTCCTTCCATGGTGTGCTTGAACTCGGGCTTTCCCTTGGAAAAGCTTTCATCTGAGGAAGGAACCGCCGTGAGGCAATTATTTGAGTTCATTGGTGGTCTTCTTGGAAGCTGTGAACCTACTCTGTATACTATATCTGCAATTCCAGGCAATACCTGTCCATGTCCAGAGAGGCAACTTAAAGACTAATTAGTTAATGATGTTTGCGATGTGTCTTGAAGACGTAAGGCACATGGCAAGTGATAGAATGAATGGTACCATATTCACATAAAAGTCATTCTTAGTTGCCAATGTTCGAGGAACTCACCAGGAATTAGTTTCATCAACACAGAGAACACATGATTAATGCCAAGTACTTCTGAATTTTAAAGAATGACCACGGTGGTTGAAACATTGAGGGGGAAATGGTGGAAGAGGTATACAGCAGAGCGGAGACTTGATGAGGAAACTACCAAAGGGAGAGAGAGAGCAAACAGGAGTCTTCCAGTGGGTCATTCCCAAAGCTACTGGGAGAATATTTATAGATTTTCTTGCCCGGCGTCCTTTCCCTTCTTCTGATGTACCTGCACCTCCTTTTGGAGGATCCATCTCTCCTGCTCCTCTCAGCCTGATTTGAATAGGGATGGCCTCTCACTCCCACCTAAACCAGCCAGTAAATTTTGCCTATGTTGCCAAAAGGATTTGTTCAGAGACTTCCCTGTGACACAAGGAGCCCCAATCAGAGGAACCCCCAGCCCTTGTGTCCGAACTGTTGGTAACAGAACATCCTGTGTGATGGGAGGCAGAGGGGATAACTGTGCAAGGCCAAGCCATAGCAAAGGCCATAATAAAGTACCAAATCCCAGTATAAACTCGTTTGAGCCCTGCATTCAGTCACGCCTGGACCTTCAGTTGCATGAAGCAAGAGTTTCCTTTCTCACAAACAAAATTTAACCTAGCACTGAGTTTGGGTTTTGGTTACTGGCAACTCAAAGAGTCTGAACTCATGTAGCTCTCATCAGCCTTGTACTGGGGAGTTTAGTTCCAAATTCAACATGGCTGAAGCTGTTCGATCCCCTGAACTGCCTTTCTCCCAGTGGTGTCCTTTTTATGAAAGCTTGGTCACATTCAGGGATAGCATCCTCACTGCTTGCCCACCATATGCTAGGTGCTGGGAAAGATACAAAGATAAAGAAGATGTGGTCCCCATTTTCAAAATGTATGGTCAAATTTGGGGCATATGACATGTATTCAAGGCAAGATCATGTATATTAAAAGGAATCTCAGTCACTGATTTTAGGATTTGCAGATGTGAGACTGACTACAGTTGTCTGGGAGAGGGATTATGAAAGCAATGGAATCTGAGCAGAGGTGTAACCGCTCTCGAGAGGACAGTGGAACCCAAGATTGGGGAAGAAGCTTTCCAACCAGGAGGAGCCATGTGAGCAAGGGAGGGGCAGAGGATTCCTGGACAGGGAACAGTGGAAGAGTGTATGTGCCTTAAGTCTCCTGAAAGCCAACAATGAGAAATATGGTTGGAAACATTAAATCAGCCCAGATTGTGGGGGGTCTTTGTACCAGGCCTGGGAGTTTGACTTTATTCTTGAACAGTGGGCATGTGTGGAATCTTCCGGTCAGGGAAGAAAGAGAATTATAGCTGCACATAGACTGAAGGGGAAGAAAGGTGACAGTGCTTGAGATCTCTTTGGAGATTATCGCCATTATTGCCATAGTCCATAGGTAAGAGATAATGAACTCCTCACTACTGACCAAGATGGTAAGACTGGAAAAGAGGCTTGGATGAATGGAAAAGATGTCACAATATCTTTATTGAGTAGAGTGGACTGGTTTCAGCAACTGATTGGATGTGGAAACAAGGGAACAGCATGGTTTTTAATCTGGATCATGGGAAGATGTCACGCCATGAACAAAATTAGGAAATAGGGCACTGTGTGGGTGAGGTACCTCTGTCTTCTTAACTCTCCCAGAATTCCCTTCCCTGTGGTTTTGGATAAGTGCTGGCCACAAAGCACATGTCCCATGAGACCTGAAAGTGGAAGGGAAACAGAGCATATATATTTTATGCTCTGGATTTTGGTGGAGGGTGGCAGAATTGCGGCAGCTCATGGATGTTGAAACTGATCTATGTGCACCTGGATATACACCTCTTCCTCCTCCTCTTGCCAGATATTCTGCAGCTTCCTCAAGGTCTAGGCCAACAACAAATGCACTTGGAGGGGAAGGCCACCGGATTCTGTTGCAAGTGACCTATGGCACTTGGAGGCGGTAAGAGATTGATGTGTGAGTTCTCGTTCATCCCCGTGGTTACCCCTGTCCTTGACCACACACACACCCAGCTCTATTTTTCCAACTGCCAATCTGGCTGACCCCTAAGACTTCAGGCTCAACACCAGGCACAGAATCAAGAGCCCTACAGACATTCCTCTACCAGCTCTCATGATTGCAGAAACTCTAAACCCCACACTATATCCTTTATTCCACGTACAGTCATAAAGGTACTACTACTCTGATTCAGGAGGATCAGCCAATCTGAATCCATCCCCTTCACACTCATGGAACTTGAGATGTTAGTGGCACATTCAGGTAGAAATGTGTATCAAAGACAGGTGGAATGATGGCTATGATGTTCAGGACCAGAGAGAGACCAGACAGTCTCGCACATAGAGACCGTAATCAAAGCTGAATGAAGCTGTGGAAGCAGAGTATAAACACAGAAGGTCAAGGGCGGAACTCTGGACAGTGCCTACACCACCAGCCAGAAGGAGCAAAAAGAGACAGGGAAGTAACCTGAAGTTAACAAAGAGGCCAAATGAGACCAAGGAGAGCACATTTATAAAACTCCGAAGACAAGGTCTCTGGAGAAGGTGGTCGTGCAAAGTTACAGCACAGAGGACAGGCACTCTCTTTTTTTCTATTGTTGAACTTAGCATTCCAGAGGAAACCTTGGGCATTATTTAGTTCAACTCTCTCATTTTATGGGAGAAAGAACGGAGGCCCTTGCGAGCTTTCTGGAGGTCATGGAGCTATTTTGGAGCAGAACTAGAAAGAAAATCCAGTTCTCTGGGTCATGTTTTAATGATCTTGCTACTATACTGCTCTTCCTCCTCTTGTTTCTGATGCTGGTGGAATCAATGAGACAATATTGAAAAATATTGAGTCCCCGGGAGGAAAGATTTAATGATACTGCTGACATAAATTTCAATATTACCTTGTCTCTAAGGTACACAAAGCACTTTACATAGATTGTTTTTCTCAAAAGAGTTTGTCTGCCACAGGAGAGTGGCAAATGCCTTTATGAATCTTTTACAAATGGAGAAACTGAGTCATGCGGTGGTAACTTTCTTTGTACAATAACTGTAATTCCCGTTGAAGGCGAGGACACCTCTAAAGCTCCTGACAGTGAGGTTACATGAGCGTCACGGACGGTTCCAGGTCTAACAGTTATTTTTTGAAAGAACAGACTCCCCACCCCACCTGTCTACAGTCACGGGAATAACTGGGTGACTCGTGAAACCCGCTTCCTTGCCTTATACTTAGAAATTCATGTGCGGTCTTCAAATTTTCATATAACGATATGCTCTGGGAGCCTAGTAGGTATGCAAACAATATTCTTGACTTAAGTATTCTCAGGGGTGCTCCCTTGCTTCTGTGATCTACAGAAATGGGGAATATGAAGGAATCCTCAATGTAATTTTTTTACATCCTTTTTTATCAGTAGCTTCAACACGCCCCGATGCAAATGCCTGGGAATGTCAGCAAAGCAGCCGCTGACTAAGTCGAGTTTCATCTCCTGGACAGTGGTTTGGATATTTGGTTAAAACGTGCTCACTCATCACCGGCGGTGGGTCAGATGGAGTGAAATGAAACAGAATGAGGCTGGAGACGCGAAGTGGGGAGAACAGAGCCTAGTGGACAAGCAGCCTGGAAATGACAATGAATCCTGAGAGTTACCATATGCCCAAGGGCCACATCCACTTCTCCTGACTGGCTCTTACACTTAGCAGGCTGTGAGTTTAGGAGAAAGACCACATTTAAAGTTTGTACTGTATGTCAGACACTCTGTACCAGTATCATGCTTACCAGGTACTACAGACAGGATACTCAGGGTTGCCTTCCCTAGTTTCTCTCTGTGGGTCTACTATGTAATCACCTGTCTATCTATCTATCTACTTAGTTAACTTACAAATATAGAAGGCAGTTGGCAAAACTGCCGAAGTTTAGTAAAAAAAAAAATGTCTGCTGAAGATCACTCGGGGGAGGGGTGTGGATACAAAGGCGCTGCTGTCTCAAGAAAGGCTTCCTCTCAGCTAGCACAAACTGGAAGCCCATCCACAAAGGTGGGCCACCCCTTCGTGGCCGCATCGATTTCCTTTCTCGCACGCAGGTGGTTTACCGCTGTCCCATGTGCGCGCGGTGCAGCCCTTCCCGCGGTGTATTGCTGGGAGGGGAGCATCATAATCACCCCTGACTGGTCCCGTCCCTTTCTCTCTCTCCCATCCTTTGTGTCTGCAGTTCAGACTGCCTTTTGTCATTCTTGCCAGTGGAGTTTTCAAAAGCAAGAATCTCTTGCTTCCTCTGGCCACTCGGAGAGTGTACAGTATATTTGATGTCTGGAACATCAAACAAATGCTTGTGCTCACAGTGCAGAAATAATCCCAGACAAAAGAAGACTGTGGCCATGTGGAGAATACGAAAGAAATGGGGACGGGAAATTACCAGCCAAGTCAAAGAAGAGGCTGTTTCTCCAACCCGGCTCACCCGTGAGAAAAGGGAAGTGTGAGGCTGTCTGGACTCTGCCCAGAGCTCAGTGCCCCCAGCCACCATGGACGGTGACCGTGCCAAGGGAGGCCGTCCCTTGTCAGAGTCATTAGCTCACCCCTGTGCCTTTTATGCAGGCAGGGTCTTGAGTGGTCTCCTAAATGCTCCTACACTTGGGCACGGCCATTTAGTTGTGAACATATAATTGCTCCCTGCCTGCTCCCCCCACCCCCACCACCTGCCCCAGGAAGAAACTGATCCAGATCTAGTTTTCTAATTTAAACCCAGGCGGCTCAGCATCCGGGGAAGCGGAGTTCAAAGTTGTTCATTCTTTCTCTCCCTTTCTGGGCTCCTTTCTTTTCCGGACCTCTTCTCCCTCTCTGCTGGGCTCACAGAGAGGCCCAAGAGTTGACAGGGATCCTTGGGATTTCCTCTTCCGCACCTGGCCCCGTCCCCACCTGCTCATCCCTTCGCCTGCGCCGCAGCTGGCTCGGTGTTACAGCCCTAAGAGTTAAGGGGTGAATTAATTGGAAGAGGAGGGCAGAAAAGCCAGGGCAGGGAAAACCGTGCAAATCAAAGGGTTTATCTCCCCGGAGGGCTGCTCGTGGGACTGAGGCACGTTCACAACAGCAGTTCAAGTTCACCTTGTGTGAAGGGAAGGAGGTGTTTTAATGGCTCTGTAGCAAGAGGGGAGGAGAGAGAAAGAGGGATAGAAAATCAAAAGAGAGAGAGAGAGAAAAGGGAAGATAGAGAGAGGTGCAAATCCAAATGTCGATGTGTAGACATAGTGAGGAGAGCCTGCTGGCTGACAGGGTGATTTATTGGATTCTTCCAGTTAATCACTGCCGGCCTGTGGCCAAACGGATCTCCAGCAAAGCTGAAAGGCAGCCGAGGGAAACAGGCTTATAAGCATAAAGCCGCATAATGGTGTTCAATGAAGTGTGAGACTTTTAGTTCAGTCTCGCTGAGCCGGCCGCACCGCCGGAATGTCAAAGAGGGATTGTGGGTGGAAAAATTATGGATTTAAACTGCTAGCTGTAAATGAGGTCAATATGTCTGGTTCATAAACAGTCCGAGCCTATTCCAAGAATGCAGTGAGGGGGAAAATTAGCGTGAAGCCAACACTGTAGACAAACCTCATTGAGATATAATTGCAGCTATAAATACAAGCGAAAAGCTTACCGAGTGCAATAAAATACAGACACGCTTTTTTATTCCCCCTTCTTCTTCCTTCTTTGAATCTATGCATTTGTTAAGGGTTGTGCATCCCTAATGCCCCCTCCATCTCTCCCTCCCTCTCCTAGTGACACCCAGTGTTGCAATTAATTGAGTGTTCTTGATCTCCCATTCCATTTTATTC
This sequence comes from Neogale vison, assembly GCF_020171115.1. NCBI lineage: Eukaryota > Metazoa > Chordata > Mammalia > Carnivora > Mustelidae > Neogale > Neogale vison. The sequence goes on from NC_058099.1 coordinate 82,591,573, forward strand.
AGGCAAGATTGGAAAAAATCAAAAGAGCACATCTAAAGCATTTTCTTCCCTTTTGCTTTTCTATTTGAATCAGGTTGAAATGTGTGGAAAAAAAAAAGCAGCGCTTATTTTTTACGAAGGGGGAGAAATCCAAGTAAAAAGGCTTTTTAAACTAATACATCTGTTAGATGATTTGAATCTCCATTTAATGAAGGGACATCAAAGGCACCTACAGGATCCTATGGTGGGGATTCTTTCAAGGGCTACCTGATCTCGGCTCATGAAACACTGACTCAAAATTAATATATTTTTTTCTTCTTCCTCTTCCCTTTTCTTAACTCCAAAGGCTCTCATTACTGTATTTTGCACTCGAGCTCAAAGGACAGAGGACAGACATTAGCAAACTTGCTTCGCCCAGTTTAAAAGCCGATACAGTAATAAATTGAAGTCTAATAGCTCTGGTCAGGCTGTCTTTCCCCTTCAACCAATTGATTTAAATGGCAGTAATTTGGCCAGCGAGGCTAGTCCTGTTTAAATTAAATCCATTAATATAATAGCAAGAGTCCTGAATGAAATCCATCTGCAGAAAAGGCTCCACTGGTCAGTAGTTTCATAACTGCCAGGGGATGTCCTGAAACACCCACAGTCGTATAAACAGGAATTACAGATTATAGGCAGGACCCGGAAAAGGGAGAGAAGGAGAGAAACAGAGAATGCGGGATAGAAACAAAACAGTGTGAGAACACGCATTCAGTACAAGCGAGAAACCAACCTGAAGTTTTCAAGGAAAATGACCTTGGTTATTAGTAACAGTGAAAGGTTAATTGTATTAATAACAAGAAGCAGTGTTCCTGCAGGCGTGAGGAGGGGGAGGTTTCAGCATCCTTCTTCCCTTCCTCCCTCCCGTCTCACTAGGGAGGCGTTTTTCCTCTTGAACTGTTCTGCCTGGACCTCATGGCCCAAAAGGCCAGAAGTAATTTCTCTGATGCAGCGACCTGGCCCCAAAGGACAAAAATCATTTCTTCTAAGCAGAGAATGTGGTCCTCTCGGCTGAAGATGCACGTGCACGTGTCCCGGGAGGCCGGCTTTTGGGACAGCGTCCCTGCCACGTCCGCCTTTGGTTCTGAGGCAGTTGGCACGAAGGTGGCCACCTGATTTGGGAGTCGGGAATGCTACCGCCACTTCCGCCGCTGGGTCGGAGTCTGTGGTGAAAGCCGAGCACACTGTCTGCCATCTGTTCAAAGGGAAAAGAAGCTTCCCGAACAGACCAGGGAGAGCTTGAACTGGGGAAGTTATGGAGTCATGGAGACTCGGCAGGTGTGTGCATTTGAAGGTGACAGTAAAATAACGCCACACGTGTTCACAGGTGGCCGATGAAAGTTTAATTACTTTATAGGCACACTCAGAAGCCAACACTTCAGGAGCCAGCAGGAGGTGGCACGGGTCTGACAGCAGGACTCGGGCTTGGGGACCTGGAGCTCCAGGTTTAAGTCTGTGTGTGGTTTATCAGCTGGGAGTCATAGGCAAATGTGTCAGTCTCAGTTTGTTTTCTCATTTCAAAAAGTGTGTCTGTGGGGGTACTTGTTCTGTATTCCTTATAGACTGTGGCTGCCATGGAAAAATATTTAGTGACCTATAAAACCTTAAATAGTGGAAGACAGTAGTAGTTGTCACAGCGGCCTTATGAGGTTTATTAACAAGGCGCTCGCCTATGACCATAGTAAATGATAAGGGAACTTGCATAGATTCATGGGATCCTCACTGGTGGCTCACCGTCTTTGGGACGCAGTGGTAAGGGTCTCTCACACACGCGAGCTCGCTCCTCAAGCAGTCATGTGAGGTAAATACTCTTACCCTTCATTTTACAGATGAGGATGCCTTTGTTTGGAGAATTTGGGTCATGGCTCCCGAATCTAATTCTTCTACATTCAATGTTACTGTTCTGTGAGGATATGGGGCGTTCCCATTCATTAGACTTACCACCCTATTTTTTGTTACTCAACTATTTGTGCTTAATTTAGCCCCGTGGATCACAAATCAGAATGCACCTTAAAAATCACAAATATACTTATTTGTCTGTTTGCTTTAAATAATGATATTCAGGGCCCACTCCAGAATTTCTGATTTGAGAGCTGTGTTAGACCCAGGGTGAGAAACACTGGCTTAGCCTATCAAGAAAGGAAGAATCAGAATGAGTATCTCACTGCTCCTTCCAAGCTTTGTATGTTGTTCTGCGTGATTAAAACATACACACATATACACACACTCACACACAAGCACACAGAGTTTACAAACAAGAAAAATCCTACAGACTGCTGTGACTGCTTCCATAACTCAGTCTTTTCAACAGCAAAACAACGGCGTAACCGTAGACCTTCCCTACAAATGCCTTCCTTCCCTTAGGCACTGCTCAGCTACGACAATATTGCTTATCCTCTTAATGTGGATAACATGAGGCTATCCCACAAAGCAGAAAGGTTTAGCCTCTGGGTGACAGACCTTCACAACCACCACACTCAGGTATGTTGTGCAAGTGGTGGTGGGCAGGGCACTCAACAGGTGAGGGGCCAGCAGCAACAGCAGAGGGCACACCGGTCTCCATGTTAAACTGATTTTGAAGGAAATCTTTTCTTTTTTTTTTTGCTTCCTCTTCTTTCGTGGAGTGATAAACACAGCTCTTATGTGTTTATAAGACATTTCCTGGCGTTTTTATGGCAGAATTGATCCTTCTGTGAGAACTATCAGCCAAAGAACACCAGATATCTAAAGGGCTGGGCCCTCAGGTATACAGTACCGAGCATGCAGATTCTAGAATGTAGCCAGAATAGATTGTTTTAATCGCTATTTCACTGGTAATAAAAGAGCAGATAGGTGACTTGCCTCATGTCCTCGAGCTAAACTACATTATGATTGGGGCATGTTCATTCTTTTTTTTTTTTTTTCTTAAGATTTTTTTTATTTATTCATTTGAGAAAGAGAAAGAGAGAGTACAAGCAGGGAGAGGGGCAGAGGGAGAGGGAGAAGCAGACTCTCGGCTGAGCAGGGAGCCCCATGTAGGGCTCCATCCCAGGACCCTGGGATCATGACCTGAGCCGAAGGCAGACGCTTAATAGACCGAGCCACCCAGATGCCCCAAGGGTGCATGTTCATTCTCGAACAAGTAACCGAGTACCTTCTATATCCCAAGCAATATTTCCAGTCCTGGGAAATCTGCTTTCATGGAACTCGGATTTTTGTTGGGGAGAGACAGACAACAAGGCAATAATAAACAAATGCATAAAATGCAAAGGGTGCAAAGTGCTATGAAGAAAATTAGCATGGTCTGGGGACCAGAATGACGACCGATGGCAGGGGAGTCCTTTCAGATGAGGTGGCATTTGAACAGACCTGAATGAAGTGAGGGAGGCAGCTTGGGGAACAGCCTTTTAGGCGAAGGATCAGCAAGTACAAACTCCCAGAGGCATGGCTGTGCTTTTCTGTGTAGGGGGTTCAAATTTAGTTTCTTAATCTAAGGCTTGTATTCTTTAAATTAGTCAGTATAGTCAAATGGGTATCATATATCCTGGCACATAGTGTCTTCTCAGTGTCTCAGTCTGTGTCCATAATCTGGGTATATAAGCCTGTCTTCCAAGGGGACAGACAGGAATGCACACCCTTCTCTCTACCTATGAAGGTTTCCTGGGAGGGAAAAAGCATCCAGGAAAATAACTCACATGGGGGTGCCTGCGTGGCTTAGTGGGTTATGCCTCTGCCTTTGGCTCAGGTCATGATCTCAGAGTCCTGGGATCAAGCCCCACAGCAGGCTCAGTGGAGAGCCTGCTTCTCCCTCTCTCGCTGCCTGCCTCTCTGCCCACTTGTGATTTCTCTCTCTGCATCAAATAAATAAATAAAAATCTTTAAAAAAATAAAATTAAAAAAAAGAAAGAAAATAACTCACATGGAATGGCCATGGATCAGCGGAGGCAAAGAACCATTTTGCTCTTCCCTGCCTCTCTTCTCTGCCTCCAGTTATATGTAGCTCATTATAAAACCAGAAGATTTTGCTTCCTTTTATGAGCTTTTCTCATGGGTGGACTGGTTTGCTATGCAGCCAGTGCGGGGGTTCAAAAGCCACAGAAAGCCTTACTTCACGGCCAAGCCTTGCACACTGCCAACTGGGCTCGGCCATTTGAGGAGTCATGCGAATGCCATCTAAATAGCAGAAATAGAAAGTTTCACAATGCTGCTGGGTCAGTTCCCACTGCCTACAGACTGCCATCTCCATCAAAGAAGCTCCTTGTTTGGGGAACTGCTGCCCTACTCCATTTTTTTTTCACTCCCTGACCGCAACCGCCACTTAAGCTAAAATGCTAGGAAATGCCGACTAGGTGGGATGAGTGTAAGGCAGCAAAGAAGTAGTTGGATTACAGGTCAACTTTCCCTTGCCAACGAGCAGAAATACTGAGACATGCTTTCTTTCAATGTTTGTTGTGCCCTGCCTTGAATATCTAATATTCAGGGTTAGAATCAATATTTGTAAATATTTGCTTGAAAAACCATGCTTACCAATAGATGTGAGTCTCTATATGCCTACCGATAAATGGTAGCTTAAGATTCTTGCTCCATTAACTATTGCATGGGAATTTTGAAATATAACCTACAGGTTTGGCCTTGGAGTACACACGGACACTCTGTCCCTTCACCTAAGTACTTTGCTTGCAGAAGCTGGCAAAATTGTTGGGTACATGATATCCAGTTTTTAAGAACTCATCTGTTGAAATAAATCATCCCCAAAAGATAGACTGTCACTTGTTTCACAGGCTCTTCACTGTTTAAAACTACATCTCCTGCATCACAGCCTTCATGAGAAACTGATCAGGAAGAAATTGATCGGGAAGAGCCTTCCTAGATTTGCAAACCTCTGCCCTAGCATAGTACACTCCCCAACTTCAGCCACCATTTAAGCCTATAGCCCCCGAGGCACTCAGGCTTCCTCTCCTTCTCCTGCAAGTCCTCAAGGTATGTTTGTTATTCCACAACATGTGCAGAGGGCCGGCTTCATCATTTTCCCCAGTTCACAGTACACGCTAATGACCTGTGCACATGGTCTCCTTGTCGCCTGCCTTTCTTCCCCTCCTCTTACCTACAGCCCACACACCCTTTGTCTTCCCTTCCTTGTTAGGCAACCATTCTCATTAGTGTAACACACATCATTTTGCCCGACTGTATTTTTGTAAAAGATGTATTGTTTTCTGCACACAGTTTAATCTATGTAAATAATATCTGGTATATCGCAACCTCTCTCCTTTTCTAACTCAGCACCATGTTTTTTTTAATTAATATTTTAAATAATTATTTGATAACTGCTATTTTTTTTTAGAGCAGTCTCAGGTTACAGAAAAACTGAATGGTAAGGCCAGAGTTCCGTTATACTCCCTCTCCGTCCTTCCTCTACTTGTGCTTACAAGATTCTCCCATTATTAACAACTTATATTAGGGTGGCACATTTTTTATAGCGATAAGCCAATCTTGATACATTATTATTAACTGAAGACCGACGTTTACAGTAGGGTTGGTTCTTGCTATTGTACGTTCTGTTTGTTTGTTTTTTAAAGATTTTATTTATTTATTTGACAGAGATCACAAATAGGCAATAGAGGCAGGCAGAGAGAGAGGGGGAAGCAGGCTCCCTGCTGAGCAAAGAGCTTGATGTGGGGCTCGATCCCAAGACCCTGGGATCCTGACCTGAGCCGAAGGCAGAGGCTTAACCCTCTGAGCCACCCAGGCGCCCCTGTTCTGTGTGTTTTAACAATGTATAATGATATATACCCATCATTATAATATACAGAGTAGTTTCACTGCCCTAAAAATCTGTGCTCTACCTGTCATCCCTCCTTACCCCCTAACCTCTGGCAATCACTGACGTTTTTATTGTCTCCATGGTTTTACCATTTCCAGAATATCGTATACTTGCAATCATACAGTACATGGCCTTTCAAACTGGCTTCTTTCACTCAGTGTATGCATTTCAGTTTCCTCCATGTCTTCATGGCCCAATAGCTCATTTAACACCAAGTAATAGTCCATTGTCTCATACTCCACAGTTCATTTATTCATTCATTCTCCTACTGGAAGACATTGGTTAATTCCGAGTTTTGGCACTGATGAATAAAGCTGCTTTAAACATTCATGTGCAGGCTTTTATGTGGATCTTGTATTTTTTTTTTAATATTTATTTATTTGGCCAAGAGATAGAGAGCACAAGTAGGCAGAGTGGCAGAGAGAGGGAGAGGGAGAAGCAGGCTCTCCACTGAGCAGGGAGCCTGATGTAGGAGTCGATCCCAGGAATCTGGGATCATGACCTGAGCTGAAGGCAGCCGTTTAACTGAGCCACCCAGGTGTCCCGGACTGTATTTTTAAGATCCATCCGTGTTATTATTTGTACAGTCAATGTACAAACAGAAATGTGGTTGTCCCATTCTCCGTAGCCCTCTGTATACTCTGCTGTGCGTCCCACCACATCTCATTTTCCTCTCTTCCAACGATGGGCATCTACAGTGCTTCCAAGTCTCTGTTACCATGACTAAGCTGCCATGATCATTACCATGTCTATGATGGCCCTGTGTAAGAATGTCTTTCTCAGATACATTTGGGAACAGAATGTATACCTGGACATATACAGACTTAATTACACTAGTTGCTCTCCAGAATGGAGGAAAGAGTCCATTTTCCCCCAGCTGGGCCTGAAAATCCCAAGGATCCACGCATCACAAATACTTCACAAATACTTGCCTTGGCCAGCTGAACTCTATTATTTTTGGACCCATCATTGTATTCTGATGGGTGTAAAAAGACATCTCATTCCTCTCTCAATCTGCATTTCTCTGATTACTGGTTTGAGCTCATTGACCTTTGAGCTCCCTCTTCTTGAAAATGCACATTTATGTTCCTTTAAAGTCTATCTTCTCTCTACATAAAATGTCCTTAAGGCTTAGATAAGCCCATGCTCTCTGGCATGTCTCCCTCCCTGGGAGCACAGAGTTGCTTTTCTCCCACCACACACAGTGAATCTTTTCACATCTTTCCAATGCCCAGTTGCTCCACACCAAGAAGTTAAATGCAAAGGGTGCTCTGATATGCCAGACCCAAGTTACTCAAATCCCATTGTGGGAAAAACGCACAGAAAAGGCACACAGAGTTTTGTACATTATAGCATCCATTTTATAGAAAGAAGGTTTTTCATGGTTATAGGAGAATATATGCTGAATTCTCATTAATTAGAAATGACAAGCTCAGCAAGAGTTTCAAAAAGAAACTAATTTGCCAATGGATTATGTATAGGTGCCTTGTTGAATGAAAACTGAAGTCTATTACATTGCACACCATCATGTGTAATATTTATGTCTTGTTCGAGGGTCTTGTTTGCAGAGTAAATACACTTTTAGTTTCACCTAGCTGCTTAGTTATTAATATGGCTGAAGAAATGAAAAAAATTATTGTCAGATTTTTTTTACTGCTCACAATTCTATTAAAAACTAGATTAATTCAGTGAGATCATACATGTCATTTACTGATACTGTCATTTTTGTTCTATGTACTTTTTACTACAAGGATTTTTTTTTCCTGAAAACCTTTTTTTGAAAATGGAAATTCAAGTATTCTCAAACTCAGTGTTTTTCTCCTCATTTCACAGTCAATATCTGCTCATGACTTTTTTTTTTCTCCTTAATGGTTAACTTCTGAGAAGTTTCCGGTATGAACTAATGGAGGGGCGCTCCCCATTTTAAAAGTGAGGGAAGGATTTTGTTTTGTTTTTGTTTTTAGATAGAGACAGTCCCAGGTAATTACTTGGGGGCAGAGATGTGCTCTTTTGGTCTAAAAGACTCTTCTTGTATAAAAGAAATCTTTGAGTTGTTTTTTATAATTCCGGAGAACAAAGGTCTGCTCCGTGTGGTTGGGATGTGTATTTCAATGTCTCCTTTGAGTTTCCTCTTCCTGTTTCTGGTCTGTTCCTGAGGTGCTGTTTATATCCTGCAGAAGTTTGTTTCTTGTCAAAAATTTAAACAAGCTATGGAATTCCCTAGCAGGGAATCCTAAATGCATGTCGAGTAAGTTAATAACTGAATGTGGTAAAGATTTAAGGCTTTATTTCCTTTCCCCAGGAAGATCTGATTTTTAATAGAGGTATCTTGAAAAAATGAAACAAATGAACTTTCAAAGCCATTAACCCTGAAAGAAGGTTCTGGGGTGACAAGAGGTTAATGGGGGATATTTTGAGTAAGGAGAATTAGCCAGACACCATCAAATGACACCTCATAGGCAGGTACCAAAGTTACTCACAGTTCAATTTTATTCCACTTGGAAAAGTCATCAAGACCTCCTGTGTCCGGGCTTGGCCTGAGATGGTTACGTAAATACCCATTTTTTCACAGTTTAATAAGGGAAATGGAAACATTGACATAATATGATACAGTTTGAGAGGTTTTGTTCATAAGAAGTGCACAGTGAAGCCAGAAGTAGGAAATAACTCATCCTGGGAAAATCCCAGAGGCTTTTGAGGAGAAGTGGCCTTTGAATCCTATTCTTCACATCTTAGAGAATGAGGAATTCAGCAAGTGACTAGTTTTGAAGAGGATGGGAGACTAAAATTACCACAGACCACTCTTAATATTATAGATCACCAAGAGAGACAGATGACCTGACAAATCCCCCAACGCCACATGCTTTGAGACATTTGGCTAAAACAGGTCGAGATATGATGGGGGCATACCATTCAACCACACCGACTCCTCTTGTATTTGTGTCACCTTTTCCAAGGGCAGAGTCTTTTCTCTTTTCATTCTTAGGTTGCCTTGGTACATGCTTGTGTTGTGACAATCAAGGTTGATTGTCTTGGATTAGTTATACTGTTGAGTTTAATTTTCCTTTTGAGCTGTTAACCATTCCAAATGTGCTTGAGTCTGTGATTAGTTTTGCTGCGGAGATTTTCTGTTTGGGGACGTGGGTAGCTTTTCAACCTTGCTTTTCTGGCAGGATTATGCAGATTTAATAAGAACTCTGGTTATAGGGAATTTGGGGAAACAAAGAGATGTTAAACCAATATTTTGTTTGTATTTATTACCTCTGAGCACATTCTGAGCAATGAAGGAGGAATGGGTGCTACCCTGAGAGGTCAGAGTTAACAAAGAAACGACCAAACAGGTTTCATTATAAAGCCTGACTTTTCCCCTTATGCCCTCCCACTGGGCTTAATCTTCTCTAAGGAATGGTGGCAGCCAATAGGGAGAGGCCACTCTCTGCCTTCCGTGAGTTATCTGAGATGGCTATACCGTTTCATCACGCTCTTGAATAAATGAACAGTGCCTAAGTACCTGCTACTATTGCCACAGAAGGTGAGAGTTCCGATTCCTGGGCTCTAAGAAAAGGGATTTGGGCTAGGGCACAAGGGCTTTCTGTGTATTTACTGCAAGTAGAGTGATGTGCATCTCTACAGAATCATAAGAAAACATTAAGACTGAAGGGGAGGTATTTAAGCACGGTAGACAGGAAAGTCAGCTTCCAGTCTCGGGTAAATGATGGGCTTTTGAAAGTGAACCTCCCAACACCTCGGCTTTCTCGTCTGTAACGTGCAGTTGCACTCGATGACTTCTCTCAGACCTTTTCCTTTTTGTGAAACCTCACATGACAGTTCGATGTAAACGGTGCTGTGCAATTCGAGTTTTTGAGAATGGCGGTGGAATTCTCATCTGTGACATTATTAACTACCCCACATATCTCCACAGACTTCATTCTTGCTAACAAAAATCTACTGTTTAGTTTTTAAAGAGAGTGGGGATAGCACTGCATCCAGTGTGTCAAGAGAGATTATCACTTTCCCAATATCCTTTGCAGTAGGCTTGGCCACATGACACACTTCTGGATCCTAAAGATGCTAAGATGATGTTTGGTGGGAGTTCTAAGAAGACTTTTGCTTCTCCTGATAAAATTAGATGACCGTTCTCTTTTCTACCTGGAATGAGGGCAGGAACTGTAGTAGCTGTTTAGCTGTTTTGTGACTATGAGGTAAAATCAAGTTGTACTGGACATCTGAGTAGCACATATCTCTAGAATTATTATATGACAAAAGTATATTCCTCCTTACTTGGTTTAAGCCATTATGGGTTTCTTTTCTGTTATTTGCAACACTGTCCCTTCCCTTTGGGCCTTAAAGGCCAATATATGAATCCTAGTGAGGTGAAATTAGCCTCTTCAGGATAGAGATGTTCATTTAAAAGGTGAAATATTCAGATTTTAGTCCTGCTCTATAATCTCTAAAATAGCTGTTCTCTTAAATATGTATGGAAAAGTCAGAATCTTTCAAGGTATCTATGTCATACACCTGTAGATTGTATGGCCAAGAGGACTTAAAGCAGAGGCTGGTATAGGGATGTTGGGGGCAAAATGTGATATAGAAAAGTTAGCTTTATGGAGTTTCACATCTCTCTTTCCTACTGTTATACTTTGGAATTCTGATTTTTCTATAGAAGGACAGTATACTCAATTATAACAAGATGCTAGATAATCAAAAATTATACCCCAGGAGATAGTCCATAGGAGCATATAGATAACAGTGAAATCATAGGCATCTGCATAAGGAGGTCTTTTTTTTTTATGGCTAAGGAAGAGTTTTCTTTAAGCTCTCTTAAAATAATATCCAACAGGTAAAAAAATCTACCATATGAGGACATCCTGGCATCTGCAGTGTAAGTTGATAAAGATATGTTTACAGACTTTATTCTCACTAATAGAGGAAAAATTGAGAATGCAGAATCATAGATTACCCTAAATCATTGATACCTGTTTTCTTTGGATACAGTTAAGAACAAGCATTTTGATATGTACCTACATTTCGTCCATGCATACACATATTCTGTACTCACTTGCCCACAAATCTCTTTTCAGTTTATTTTTATCACAGAGATACTGATGTATGGAAGGGGGCACCAGAGAGGCACAGATAACTACCACTTCACTATAATACAAATTTGCTAGTAAACAGTACATGTCAATGAAGTAAGTATATAAGACTTCACCGACACAGGAGGCTATGGTTCCTAGCCCCTGCTAGTTTGACAGAAAACCACATCCTGGATCTATGGTAGTACAGCATGAGTTAAACACTATACTCCCACTTAGAAGCACAATGTATCTTTGATGGGTACCTCGACTCTCCCACGTGCACAGCCATGCATATGGAAACCCTTGATCTATGGACCATCAATTCTCACTGTGTTTAGAGAGATCCCCAACTGGGATCTCCTGCTGCAGGAAATACCAGATATGATACAGAACACAATACATTTCAATTAAAGCAGAAAGATGTTGCTCCTTCATAAAGTGCAATAAGAAGCTAGAAGATGTGTCTTGAATGTAAAATGTGATGGTGAAAGTCTTGGTAATATTCGACAGCAGTTTTCCAGGTTATACAATAACTCGGTATAGATCACACCACCATCCCCTACTCACCCTCGACATTTTAATCGAAATCTAGGTGAAATCATGTTTAAGCAATTGACTGCTTTGTCAGGACAAAAGAAAGAAGGACTGAGTTAAAGGAGACAGTATGTACAGACTGGGCCAGTTGGAGAGAGAACAGCTCAACTGTTAGGCTTTGGTGATAATCCCAAGCAGAGTGGTGGTTGTTAGGAAAGAATGTTGGGGGTATTTTAAGTACATGACTTCCCTTGATCAACATAGTTCAAAAATAACCTGCAGATTTGAAATCAAGGAGGAGACTCTCCAAGTAGGGAATGGGGATGTAACCCTGGTCCTCCTCTCCTGCCCTTAAGTTGCAACTGTCCCTTTGGGAGTTTTTAAAGCTATCATCAGGATGGCCAGCTACCAGGAGTCTCAGGTTCCCCTTTCAACATTCTTCTTTCAGTCAAACCCAAACTCTTCTCTGGTTTTTCCTCAACATGGTTGGAATTTTCAAGGGAAACTTCACTAAGGGAGACAAAAATAATGATGCAATCAAAGACAAGATCAAAAGAAAACCCCATAAACATAAGAAAAAAAAAAAACCCACCAACTTATGAAGTACAAGTATTATTTTGTCCAAAGAGCTGAAACTACTTTATTGGCTCTGGTTTAATATCTTCTGATTCCTGATCTTCACTGGGTGTATAAATCTTTAAATTATATTGTTGGAATAAATTTTTTTTGGCGGGGGGTGGGGGAAACAGTTTTTTAGACCACTGGCCCCTATTCCATTTGTAAAGGAGGAAAAAAAATTTTTTTTCCTCTACCTGTCTTGGGTTTTCCAACAAAAGCCCTATCAATTAGGTGCAGAAGTCAGATTTACAAAAGAAAAATAAACAGAAGGTTATTAATATGTACATTGTGCAGAGGCACCTGGCACAGTCGGTTAAGCATCTGACTGTTGATTTGAGCTCAGGTCATGATCTCAGGGCTGTGAGATCAAGTTCCACTTCGGCTCCACAATGAATGTGGAGTCGGCTTGAGATTCTCTCTCCCTCTCCCTCTGGCCCTCCCATTCATGCTCTCTCTCTCTCAAATAAATAATCTTTAAAAAAATGTGTACATCATGAATACACATAGGGGCACCCAGTGACGAGAAACCCAAAGTGGTGGTTCAGAATTTGGGCTATATACCATCTTAAGCTAAAGAAAAGAGGGTGCTGGTAGTTTCTGGGCGAGGGGCTAGGTTTAAAAAGATGACCAGGAAAAGTATGGTAAACAAGGATTGTGTAGTAAGAGACTTACATTGGTGCTTTCTCCATTGCTAAGAGTTGTTAAAGTCCTCCTCTTCCTCTTTAAGGGAGAGGAAGACATCTTTACACATGGAAATGTTCTTTATAAATGTAAATTGCTTTTACAAAAGGAAAACTCCTGCTCTGTTATTAGAACTTTTCCTGCACTTGCCATTCCTCAGTGACTTTTAGCTTAAAATAATTCATATGCCAAAGAGACATATTTTGGGGTGACATACTCTGGTCTCCTTCACAATGAAAACCAAACAAGACCTTGTTTCAATGTTTTAGCCCTCTCTGGACATCTTCATTAAACTCCTCGTCATGGCCCTTCCACTGGGAATGGCTGTACTGTCTACTTGGTCACCCTAATGCTGTGATGTCCACTTCATGGGAAATAAATGACAATATTTTGACTGTATCATACACATGTGCTCCTACTGGGTTCTGATCCATGGTCTTGAAACATGTTTCATCCACTAAACTTGGACCACCAAAGAAAAAGTAATTTCAAATTAATTTAGGTATTTCCCTTATATTTCTTAAAAATAGTAAAGGACATTCATAGTTCATAGCATGGCATTTCTACCTTTTTTTTTCTCTTCTAACAACTTACTTCACACCAGCCAGGTGCTTTTGAATAATTTACCTACAAACCCCTTATTAAAAAAGGTCCTGTCTTCCCTACCCCAACTCCCAGAAGAACTTTTCCCTAACTCAAGCCAATGCATTTCTTTTTCTACTCCACTCATTTATTGGATCCTGCTCTCTTCTTTTATCCTACATCACAAAGGCCTGAATTATTACCTGCTGATGCCAGCAATGAAGTAGCAGAAGCTTCTCAACAAGTTAGAGAAGGAGAGGAAGAAACCGAGAAAGTGTAGCTGGGATATTTTTTTAGTGGGCAGAGGAAGGGGCAAGATTGCAAAGTCTTGTGTCAATAATTTTTGTTCTTCTACACTTTGAATAAGGTTGTATGTCACTGTCCTCAGATGGCCACTGTCTTCATTAAATGGTGAACTGGACAGGTCTCCTACTTTACTCAGTCCCTTCCTACTCAATACCCTTGCTTCTACCTCGGTTCTTCATCCAGACCATTGTGTCTGGGTTCATCCTGGATTCTGAGATGACCTACTTTTAATTCTTTGAGTTGCTGGTATAGCAAAGCTGGGGTCCTGATATTTGGAGTCTGATCAGTGAATAATCTCAATTCTTTCAATCGCTTTTTCTCCATTACAAAAGAGAAAAATTCTTGTTGCCCCCAAATTCTGAGATGATCTTTCTCTTCCCCTAGGCATATTTACCAGAGACCTCAGATACGTGGATTTTACTTTAATAGGGCTTTTAAGAAAGAAATATGAAGCTCAGAATAGCAAAGGCACACTTGAAAGAGTTGCAGCGATTGAGAACATAGGATATTGGGAATGTTGGAAGTAAATTCTTTCTTTCTGAAATTTTCAATACACTTTCTGGATCTGCAGTCTCCCATCCCCCCTTGACGAGAAATTCTATGGTTCATAGGAACACACTGGTTTAATAAAATTGGCCTTCTTCCTTCTACTAAAAGTTTACCTGCGAGAGCCCCGAACATAATAAAATCAGATTATGAAGGCAATCATATTTACTTGTAATAAATCAAATCTTGCAGACATCAGTTAAGTCTCCCTACTGCACTGGGACAATATCATGCGTGCATACATCAATACCTGAGGTGTCAGAAATATATTTCATAAGTTCAGAAAAATTGCACATACACTTGCAGCACCATTATGAGCAGTGAATTTGTAATGTGAACATTATGATGTATAAAGTGGCTTTGTTCCTACATTTAATAAGCACCACATGTCAAGCCCACAAACATAATGGAATTTGCTGGTGATTTCTTACCATTAAATGTAGGTTATTGTTTTCAGGGAAAAAAAAAAAAGAACTTTTCCATGCTTTACTAACATTATCCATTTCTAAGCATATGACCTCCTTCAATATAGTAGCAGACTCTTTAAATTAGTAAATAAATAAATAAAACCAGACCCACCACTGTGACATTGAATTACGTTGAACTAAAATAACTGTTGGCCCCAGCCTTTGTCTAGAATTAGCTGCTATGAAAATCTATGCTTTTCCTTTTGAAAAACATCTTTTAAAATTATAGCAGCCCCAAAATGCACTGTCTCCTATAGAAAGGTCCCAGTTCAATACAGCATTTTCAGGATAGATTCACTGAAATTTTATGACTTTTTCCTCCGACCCAATACTTCAAATGGCTAGCTTATTTATAAAGGGTTATAAAATGGAGTTTGAGTTTAAAGAGTTAGTAAATTTTATAGAAGTTATTTCGGAGGGTTGGCATCTGTATTTAAGTATCTTATAATAATTTAGTAGGTTTATAATAAGAATGGGTCCATGCCGCTCTTTTCAGAATCTCTGAGGAAGTGGTGATAAAAATAAGTAAGTGGACTCTCCTTTCTTTCATTTGTTTTCCAAAAAATCTTGTCTCTGCAATCTGTGTCTGTGAGATCTTACTGCATTAGGATATTAGCTTGTGTTCCCTTAGTGGAGGGGGTTACTGTTAGAGAAGTTTGAAAGACTAGACGAGGCAGCAGTAAAATTGATAAACGCATGTGGAACTGATGTTGGGTGCAGGAGACAAGAGGATTTCAGATGCACCTGATGATACTGGAAATGTGGGTTCTACTGGGCAACAGTAACATCCATCAGCCAAGGTCATCGCTTTATACTGTCTCAAGCACTGGCATGTGGAAGGATTTCAGACTCCCTATGAGCTTCTTTTTCATTTTTTTCTACTCTGTTCTACATCTTTCCATCTGTTCTCTCCTTTTCCAGTCCTTTCTTTTCCATTCCTCATCATTTTTTATTAGAGTACATCCTAGATGCCTTGACTGTTTTAAGCATTTGGTAAATGAAATGTTTGATGAAATCTCTACTGTTATGGGTCTTAGAGGATAAGGAGAGAAGACAGAGACAGCACACCAAGGCGTCACTGATAATAGCAGATTCTAACACTTTGGGGGCCCTGACGGGCTCAGTTGGTTAAGCATCCAACTGGTGACGTCAGAGCAAGTCATAATCTCGGGGTTGTGAGATCGAGCCCCATGTGGGACTAGGCACTCAGTGGGGAGTCTGCTTGGGATTCTCTCTCCCTCTCCCTCCTCCTCCTCCCCCCACTTTTGCAAACACACACACACACACACTCTCTCTCAAATACATGAATCAATCTTTTTTTTTTTTTTAAGAGAAGATTCTAGTACATGCTCGCATGAGTGGTTACTGACAACAGTTGTGATTTATGAGAGAAGAGAGAGCACTAAACTGAGTGCAGGGCTTCAGCGGGGATTGTGAAGAGGAGTGGTTTTGTATTTGTGGAGAAGAATACAGACAGGAGAAAGAAAAGGCCTGAGAACATACTTCCCACTTTCTGGGAGGAAGGAAATTCATTACTGTTTAATTTTGCTCTTTAAATTCTGCCTAAAGAAATTTCAAGGACCTCTGTAGAAAAAGTTCACCATGTTTACTTATCACACAGTATTTTCAAATGGAACATTTTCTCCCTTTTGTTGTCTTAGAAATAAGCATTTCCATTTCCAACTGCTCTCAAAGATGCTACTTTAAAAACCACCCACTCTGGGTCTCTGAAATAAGTTGGTATTTAAAGACTCCCATGTCTTATTGTTCATAAGACTTAGGTTGGGCACATACAGTAGAAAAGCAAAGTTCAGTGCTGTGAGGAACTGAAAACACCCATTTTGTTGCTCTCAAAGTTAGGGAAAAAGACAGAAAAGAAGAAAGAGGAGAAGCAGACAGAAGAAAAGGAGGAGGGAGATAAGCCAACAGTGCACTTTAACACTTACTATATGTCCAGCTTTGTGCCAAGTTCCTCACATCTATTTCCTCCTTTCAACCTCACAATGACCCTTTCAGGAAGCTTTTAAGGTCATCTCTATACTTATGGGCCAAGAATACAACAAAGACAGAGAGATTAAGAAATTTTCCCCAAGTTCCACACTGCTAAGGGGCAGGACTGTGTTTGAAATTCGAGTCCACTTGTTCCAAAGCCCGTGTGATTATTCACCACATGCCCCCCTCCCCTGCTAATAAGACTATCAAGAAAGGCAACTGCCTGATATTTTTGTCTGTTTCCAAATTTGCTTGATTCAAATCAAGTAAAGCCCCAAGATCTCCAGGCTTAGACTTGATGGGCTTCAAGTCCTTTCCTTGTAGTTGATGGCACAAAGGCAAATTAAACTGGTGTTCAGTTATCCAGTCAAAACTTTTTGGGTGATTGATATAATTGTATTTGATCCATGGTAAAGATTTAAACATCATTAGCAGGTAAAATGCCTTTCCCATGTCTGAGTTGGGAGGGTGTGGCATATATGCTTGCGAACAATACATTTCCATTATTTTAAGCTTTTAAGCCTACTGGTATATGATGCTTTGTGGAGGCAGCCCTGTGAACTTTAAGCTTCAGTATCAGAAGCAAGGACAACCGTCTTACAAAGATGACTTAATCAGCTTCCCTGATGTACAAGACCTAGTGAGCAACAAAACCCCAGTGGTTCTCCTTCTCTGATGGGGTGCTAACTGCCTTGCAGGAAAGAAATTAGCTTAAAAAAAAGGACCACAAAACTCCAAGCACAGTTGCACAGTAGTTAAATGTAACGTGGAGAGGAATACCATATGATGTTGACAAACAGAATAAATCTGAATCCTAATCAGCAAACAAAACTGATAGCTTATGACAAAAGTTCTTTGTTTCCTCTAACACAGACTGTTTTTTAACTTTTTTAGCTTGTTGATGCCTTTGTTAGTGAAACACATTACTGACCACTGCCTGCATTTTCACTGTTTTTAAAAGCAATGATTTTTATTTTCACCAAGTCACCAAACAAGCCCTGAACATCGGATGCTCTTTCCGTAAAGTTGAATCGAAATTCTGGGATTATGTCCCATGGATTGCTGCATACAACATAATTAGCATTTTTTAATATTGTAACTTTCTTTGGAAAAAAGGTAAAATTGAGTATTTGGCAGTATTTTCATTCAAACCCTACCAGAGTCCTTGTGAGTCAAGAGATAGCACAATTAATTATCACTGCTTTCAGCACAATCTGGGTCCAGCAGCTGGTGAGCAGGAGAGCTAGGAATAGCACTCTGGTGGCCATTCAAATCCCCACAATCATGCATTATTTCCTCATGGAAATAGAAAATTTCCAATTGAAATTGTAGAGTTCCTGGGATTTTTTATTAAAATGACGAAAATCAGATTCCAAATTGTTTTGGATCTCAGCAGAGGAAAACCTGTTTGTTATGAAACTACACAACCTAACAAAAAGGAAACATGTTCAGTTCATTTTCTCCATGAATGGAAGCATTTACATATCTCAAAATTTGCCTTTGAATTATCAACATGATATTTTTATACAGAAAAGTAACATCCTGTAAATTATCATTTACTTTTGTTTAATTTTCTCTTTTGAAGACTTTAATCAGATATTCAGAAAGCAACCTGGGACTCAGCCACTTGAAAGGCATTTTGTAAGTAGGCTTGGCAAAACTAAGATTCAGTAGTCTTCCTTTAAATGATGCTTTTTTGTCTTTAATCAGGTCATCAGTTCAGCTATAAACTCTTAGAAGTATTCCAGCCCATCCCCAAATAGATCTGTGATTTAGTATCTTTTCCAAGGCAGAACATAAGAACAAATCTAATCAGCACAAGTTCACGGTGTCTAATGGTTTTAAGCTCGGTGCTGGTGTTATTCCTTTGCTTGATCCCATATAACTTATTTATATTAGTATGGAGAACTTTGCTATAGAATATTCATCATTTTGTCAAATCCCACTTCCCCTCTTTATCCTGTTCTGCAAGCTGCAACCAATATAATTACCTCGTACATCCATTTCAACACATGACAACTCTCTTGTCCTTAAAGAGGATCCTATGTAAAAGGTGATTTTATAAAAATAGCTTCTACGTTTCAGTTGTCTTTTTAAAATTTTAAGATGGAGGAGGTGGGGAGTAATAGAAGCTATTTCTTCCAGAGATATATTTGTCAGAGTAATAATTAGTTATTGGATTATTTTAACTCTATTATGCAATTTAACTTATTTTCTTGGGTAGTCAAAATAGTGAGCTTAAAGCTGCTGCCGGTGTGTGTGTGTGTGTGTGTGTGTGTGTGTCTTTGTGTGCACGCATGCACGCGTGTGTGTGAGTGTGTGACATAATTATGATTGTTAAGAATAAAATATTTTTAGTTCAGAGAAATCAGTCATTTTTGCAGAGAAAGTAAGTGGGAAATGATCTCGTATCCTTTTGTTGTGTCCTTTTGTTGTGTTGCTCTGTCCACAAAAAGGAGGGACTGTGGATACATCAGTCAGAGAGCTGCTGGGAACAAAATCAGTCCCTTACTTCTAGAGGGAAGAAAGAGAGAGGAGAGGCGGAGAGAATAGGAGAAGAAGCAATCCGAGAAGGATTCATGTACCTATAAACCAACAAGTCCCAAAGAGACAGTGCTTCACTTCTGTAAATCGCCAAGCTATAGTGCTTGCAACCAAGTCATTAGTGATTTTACTCAACAAAGCAACTCAGAGTAGATGGAACAGGCAAAACTGCCAATAGAGCATAAGACAGAATATGACCTACTAGTAAATGAAGGGTTTAAAACCAAAACTAGATGTTGCATACTACTTGAAGAGAGTTAAATCAGGGGTACTGATATTTCTTTTCATTACATCCTGCACTTTTTAAGACTTCTCATACAAAGTAGTAATCAACGTATTTAGTAAAATATATTTACCTTGACAGAAAGGCAAAATGGCCAGGATCACTCGGGTGGGAGAAAACACATTAACTAGCTTTTAGGAAGCCTGCCTCCTGGTTTTAACTCTGCTATCAGATTTTTTTTTTTTTTTTCTTCCGCCTTGGGTCACTACTTAAAAGGCTCTTATTTCTAGACACGTAAAACAGAGAACTGGGTGGGCGGGAGGCACCTTCATGGCTCAGCTGGTTAAACATCTGACTCTTGACTCTCGAGACTCTTAATTCCAGTCAGGGCATGATCTCAGGGTCATGAAATCGAACCCCGAGTCGGGCTCTGTGCTCACTGGGGAGTCTGCTTCAGATTCTCTCTTTCTCTCCCTCTGCCCACCCCTGCCCTCATGCTCTCTCTCTCTCAAAAATACACACACACACATACATACATACATACATACATACATCTTAGAAAAAAAAAAAATAAAGCCAAGAATTTGGGGTAGACCAGTATTTTTCAGACCTGGTTTTCAGCTATGAAACTATCTGTTCGAGCAGAATTCTTACGTGGAAATGCAGGGTGCAAACCTGGAGTGGCTCTGCTTGAAGCTGAGATGAGCATCATATAGCCTTCCATGCTCCCACCGTACCCTGGTGTCAGACAGCCTGGAACAGCCTCCACTAGAACTGCAAGACTGGGAAGTTAACCACCCTCCAGGGGCTGCTTTTGGAATGATCAAACATCACACTTTCATGGAGCCCTTGATGCGCTTTTTTCTCCTGCCAAATCAGTCTGAAATCACTGATTTAAGGTGACCTGATTTGGGGACGTGCCTTATATAATTATCCTGGTTTTCTTCTCCTCTGGTTTCTCACTTCAGTCATATTTTGAATTTCTCTTGTCATTGGCTCTCTCCAATTATTATTAAAACTGTCTCCCATGTCACATTAACACAGCAGCTCTCCTTTGCTAATCTATTTTCTCAGGGAATTCTGTAATTTGGATACAATTCCATAGCTTGGAAGAACTCTTCACCCACCAATTTATGTCAACTTGCCACTATCTGTTAATACCCTAAAATGTTCAGGTTACCCTCCATTCTGAACATATGCTGATGTTTTACAATAACAAATGCTTTATGTATAGCTGTGCTAAAGCTTTGCATATGCAAAAAAATGATTAATGATGAATTCACTTAGTCATAGTGGTCTTACTTTATGTTTTAACTAGAACAACCTATTTGTTTCTCTTGAGGTTGCCATTATTTCATTCATTACCAGTTGGAGAATAAATAGAATTAGAAGAGTATTTTGCAAGTGTATATGAATCACAGATTTATGTGTTCAATTTATTTTTTGAATCAGAGAATACATGAGCATGGTTTTAAATGTCTTGAAGCTTTACAAGGCTCATAACAAAAATTAGCATTTCTAATTCTATTTTTCCCTATTCCTGATTCTTATCTTTGGCAGGTAACCATTAATCCCTTAACATTTCCTTCTAGCATTTGCCACCAGATTTCTAAATTTTTTTTAATTTTTAATTTTGTTTTAGATATTTCCTACCAACCATTGACCAACCCCTCTAAACCCACCACTATTCCTGCCAAACTCCTAATGCAGTTATATAAAAATTTACATTAATCATCAGTCTACGCTTACATTGTTATGGCTCTGTGTTATTTATAGTTGAACTCTATAAACTATGATGGTTCTATCTCTAGGTGCACTTTTTGTTTTTCCTGGAGTTAGTAATTGCCTTGTTCTTTCATTTTTTCTGTCATCTAAGTACTTTTTATTTACAAATTGTTTAGAAATATAATTCTTCACTTAATATATCCCCCAAACATCAGATAATTTGTTAGTTTTATATTTTTCATTCAGAATGTATTTATATATATGCTCTAATTTGATCTTTTTGTTCTCTTTTCCTGGTACACAGGCATAGTTCTAGGATTTTAAGCCACTGGCTTGTGTTTTGGGTTCTCCCTCAGTGTTTTATGTTGTACTTTCTGTTCTCTGAATCAAAAGCTTTCCTCTTTCTTGATTTATTACTTCATTTTGGTGTAGTACATTCTTTAGTGGATTTCTAATAAATGGTACATAGAAACTACATTTCTTAATAATTTGCATATCTGAAAATGTCTTTTCTGTACCCTTACATTTGGCTGATAGTTTGACTCCACACGGACTGTAGGCTGAAAACCATTTTCCCTCAGAATTTCAAAGGCATTTAATCATTGTCTTCCAGCTTTCAATTTTGCTTTTGAGAAATCTAATGTCATATTGATTCCTAATCTTCTGTGACATGTTTTATTTTTCTCCTCTTTGAACATATTTGGTATCGTCTCTTTAGCCATGGTATTCTGAAAATTTACAATAATATACTGAACAAATGGCCACTTTCAATCTGAGAACTTACAGGCTTTGATTTTAGAATTTTTGAGTATTTTTTATTTAATCATTTTTTCCCATCTGCTTTTTTGTTTGTTTTCTCCTTCAGAAAATTCTGTTATTTAGATTTTGAACCTGCTGCACATCCTTTCATTAACTTATATTTTATCTCTCCTCTCTCATCTCTTTTGTTTGTTTGTTTTATTTTGTTTTGCTTTCTGGTTGAAGAAGTAACCCAGAAATCACCTTATCTCCCATAAGTCTTAATGAATTTTTTATTTATCCTATCTATATTTAATTTCAATAGTTCTTTTTTTATTTTCTGAGTGTTCCTTTAAAAAACTAGTATTCTTTTTTTATTACTGTAATAGCTTTTCTTATCTCTCTAAAGATAATAATAATATTTTATAACATAATTTTCTCTTCTACTATTAGTGTCATGAATCCTCAGAGTTCCCATTTAGTCTTTGTTTGTTTTAATCCTGTGTTTCTGATAGAGGCTTTCCTCAAATCTCTGATGATCCTTAACTCTCCCATTTATATTTGAGACACTAAAGGGCTGATTAGAAGCTCTATGTCCGTGATTAGGACTTGTCAGGTGATCCAACAGAAACTATTTGTTTAACTGAAAGATTTCCTACTGTTCTTTCTGTTTCCTCTGAGAAGAATCTGACAATCTTCTGTCTGGGGGTATAAGCTAGGTTGCCAGTATTCTCTGTGCCTGGAGGAGGAAAGGAGCTGGTAATGTCACTGTTCTCTATGTAACATTCACTTAGTCTCCTGTTTTCAGCTGTGTCCAATATCCTGAAATACCCAATCAGTCTTCTTGCTGGGGTGGAGGAGGGACAGATGCTTGGCTGTGTGCAGCTCGGGGAGGGGATTTAGACTGGATTGGCTATATAATTTGCAGGACCCAATTCAAAAAATGAAAATGTTGAGTCACTTATTCAAAAATTATTAAGAATGACAACAGCAGAGGATTAAGCCAAGTGAAAGACTTTTAAGTGTGGGACTATGCAAGTGCACAGGTTGCATGACCATGAAGCCATCCCTGGGTTTAGATGCTTAACTGCTTCTTACATGAATTGCAGAATTTTAAACTGGTTTTTCTATTTATAGCCCCACCTGCACCCCCATTCTTCAGAAGCACCTTGTGCCTCCAACACCTGGGTTCCCCAGGCTTCTGTGGCACAAAAGAGCTTGCTTCTTGGGATTCCTTTCCTCTCCTAAGGCTCCCTCTCCATAGCACTTGATTTTGGTGTTGCTTTGAGCTTGCAAAATTGTGTTGATGTTGTCCTCTCCTCTTACTCTGTTTGTCCTTATAGGTTTATGTCTTGTTTCCACAAATTATTTTCTGTCATTGGAAGTACTCAGTAAATATTACTTGGGGAAAAAGTTGAAATAAGTGCTTGTCTTGTATCTGCCATGTTTAACAGGAAATCTGAATTTTAGTTTTCTATTTCTTAGAAACCATTTCCCCTCTACTCCAATGATTTTTTTTTGGACAGATTTATACTTTCTTACTGTAAGGATCAAAATCTTTATTAGATTAATGAATTACTTTTTAAAATAATTTTAATAGAAAAAGTTAATCTTAGCAAGCAGTAATGAATAAAATAATAAATAGCTTCTCACTTATTTTGTCATTAAGTTGAGTTAGTTTTTAGAATGTATCTTCCATATTAAAGTACCTATATTAACTAATCATTCAACATTTAATGAATATTTACTGAGTGCTTCCTAGGGGTCAGGTACTGCTCTGAATGTTTGATTACATTACACAGCTATAAAATACAACTGTATTTTGTAGTCTTAGAACTGGGGGGGGGTCTTGAAGAAAATCAGTTTCAATTTCCTTATTTTAAATAGGAAGACAACAAAACCCAGAGAGATGACTAGATTATGGACGGCTTTAAGAAGTTGTTAGTTGCCTTGCATCAGTAAATTGATGACACACAGGACTGGTTTCTTAAGTGTTTTGAAAGATAAAGCACAACTTAAAACATTAAAGTATAGATGACATACATCTTATGTGTTATAAATACTTTGGTATGGTGAAGTATATGAAAATGTACAGAGTTCTGTGACATTTTGAATGTTTGAAAAAGCAAATCATTTTAAAAGACTAAAATTGAGGAGCACCTGGGTGGCTCAGTGGGTTAAGCCTCTGCCTTCGGCTCGGGTCATGATCTCAGGGTCCTGGGATCGAGCCCCGCATCAGGCTCTCTGCTCAGCCGGGAGCCTGCTTCCCTCTCTCTCTCTGCCTGCTTTTCTGCCTACTTGTGATCTCTGTCTGTCAAATAAATAAATAAAAATCTTTTTAAAAATTTAAAAGACTAAGATTTAGGAGAAAAATTATAATTTACCCTATACAAGTGAACTAAATAAAAGCTATTCACCAAAAATACAAGAATAGATTAGCCCTAGGGAAGGATGCACCACTGGCAGCATTTCCTAATGTAACTCACTTGGGGCAGCAGCAGTACCCTAAGTGTCGCCTTGGTCAGGAGGTCTGGGCAAGAGTTAAGCAAGAGAAAGCCCAGGAAGGAATGAGAGCCAATTCACTACTAATGAGAGTTAGGGGCTTTCAGAGCAGCAGCACCAGTTTCACAAGATCCTTAGAATTGTGATGACACCCGTGGCTGAGATTCCACTGCAGCACCTTTCAATGAATGGGGTGGCCTTGGGAGGAAACCTGGAAATAAACTTTCGGTTTGATTTTCATCATTGCCTTCTTGCTAATAGATAAAATGGTTCTAAAAGGCAAAAATTAGGAATCGTAGAGTCTCTTGAAAGCAAAAAGCAAGTAACAATTTCCAGGATCATTGGCCATCCTTTTGTACTGGTTGTCCCACTCAACAATGACAATCAAACGGCCAGAATTTATTTACTATCTCTGATGCACCAGGAACTGTATTGGATGCTTTTCCTACCTGTTCTACTTGAATTTTATGGTAACAATGCTGCAGTGTAAGTGTTTCTACATGCAGGAACTAAGGCTCATATAGATTAAAAAAAAACTTGTTCAAAATCAAAGTATAAGCAAGAGTATCAGATTTGGAGCCCACTTTTCTCTTACACCAAAGTCCATATTCCAACCAAACACATAGAGACCAGCTTAAGATACAACCAACTAGGTTATTTTGGTGTGTATTTGGTGTGATTTCTTTTTGTTATGTTAACGACAAATTGAAATACTTAGAAAAGTATGGAAAAGAGTGGGCTGAGGAAATTAATGTTATTAATAAAGGTGGTTATAGAAAACAGAGCTGTATGAAAACTACTCCAAACTCTATGTAAAGCAGAGCCCTCTGATTCCAGCAGCTTCCATCTTACTTCTGACAGCAGATCATCAAATACAATATGATGAAGCCTTAAGGTAAATACAGCATATAATGAGAACCAAATGACAGATCACTCTAATCTTCTGTTAGTTTGTCCTCCCCAAAACTAAATTAAACCAAATTAAAGCATAATTACTAAACAAAACTACTAAATAAACATAAATAAATAAAACATAACTACCAAAACAATGAATATGCACTTTATGACTACTATGTTTATTCAAATGCATGTAAACATTTCAGAAGATTAAAAACATCTTGCTTCTCAGTGGAAACCTCTGACAAGAAAAGCGTGCCCTTCAAACAAGCAGAAATTGTGAAATACATCAAGAAAACTACTAAAATATAAGATGGTTACCGATAGGAAGTAAGGACAAAATTGAGCATGAACTGGTTTTTCTTTCCTTTCTTTTTTCTCTTAATTCTCCCAAAGGATCCTCCCTTATTTTGAAAAAGCTAGAAGTTGTGAGAAACCCCAATCTGTGAGAGCTCTCTGTGTATACATGTATAGTGTATGTCTACATTTCTAATTCAGTGATTTCTTTTTCTTTATTAACAATAAGAAAGGATGACATACAGATTTAGAGCAAAGAAAAAGTACATGGACTACAGATGTGGGGAGAGGAGGAAAGGAAAGAAGGAAAGAACGAAGGAAGGAGAGAAGAAAAGTATTTTGACTCCCTGGCATCAGACAGATACATGCATAACTAAGGCTGTAGCTAAGTGAACTTCAGGAAAGCCAGAGCACTTAGTCCTGCCAGAGGAAAAATACTTGGTGGGCCTTAAGACTAGTTACCCAGCTGCCAGAGTTATTCATTGCTTAAGGTTTGATGAATATGTTCTTTAACTCAGGTAAAGTAGAGTTCAAGCTTTTAAAAAGATGGTTTGTAAAAACTGTCAGAATCTCTGGTAGGCTAAACTTGTTATCTTGCAAGGAGAGTAAAATCTCCAACTCTTTATAATCTTGGCATGATGGCAGAAGATATGAGAGTCCTGGGTCAGAGACAAGGACTTTATTACTCAATGCATAGGAAGCATAGTCTTGCTTGTCTCCCAAATCCCACCAGGGTGACATGAAGGGTTCTGAGTAGACACAACAGAGGAACCCTGAGCTTAGGGGAAACTGAATCCTTTATAATATGCAATGATCTTTGCTCCTGCAAGGGCCATTAAATTTATTATCCAGGGAAGGATGCAAATTGACCCTCTGTTCCAGAATGAGACTCTTTTATCTTTAAGATTTTTCGCTATACAAGCATCCTTAGAAAGATAGTCCAGAACAAAAAGACACGCAGAAACACATGGAAAACTGTCTCCTGATAAATACTCAGGGATGCTATACAAAGTATTATGAGCTTGGATCAGTAACAAATTTCTAAGAAGAGTCCAGATCAGAAATTTGGTAACTTGTCAGCTGGGTCCACTCAAATGTTCCGTCGTGTGTTAGTGATGGACAAGATGATGACTAGAACAGGAAAGACTCCCCGCTGCCCTGCCTCCAGATATCAATCTGCCTCATATGGCTTCATGATTAGTAATCCAGTTAGTAACAGGATTCTTGATTACCAATTAGATCCATTACTTTGTTTGAATTTCATTCTTCAAGGTTGGCTGAAGTCCATTTCCCTCTATTTCAGATATCATGTATACACTGAAGGACTTGACTAGAAGGTCTTGAAGTCCTTTCTGGTTGTGTCCGTGCTGCGCCTATACGTTATATGTATCTGGTGATTATCTGGGGATTACAAAGCCAGATGTCTACAGGAGCAGATGGGCAACTAAATGAAAATGAGCCACATAGGGACCACGGAAGTGTTTCTTGAATTTGGGACCATGGCATTTGGGGTTGGATAATTCTATGTTGCTGGAGGCTATCACAATCATTGCTGGATGTGTGATGGCATCCTTGGCCTCAATGCGTTAGTGTCAACAGCATACCCCATCCTTGGCCATGACTATCAGAAACATCCACAGACATCGCCAGATGCCCCGAGGGTCAAAATCACCCTAGACTGAGAACCACTGGCTACAGATAGGGAGGGAGACAAACCATAAGTGATTCTTAATCTCACGAAACAAACTGTGGGTTGCTGGGGGGAGGGGGGTTGGGAGAAGGGGGGTAGGGTTATGGACATTGGGGAGGGTATGTGCTTTTGGGTAAATTGGAAGGGGAGGTGAACCATGAGAGACTATGGACTCTGAAAAACAATCTGAGGGGTTTGAAGTGGCAGGGGTGTGGGAGGTTGGGGTACCAGGTGGTGGGTATTATGGAGGGCACGGCTTACATGGAGCACTGGGTGTGGTGAAAAAATAATGAATACTGTTTTTCTGAAAATAAATAAATTGGAAAAAAAAAAAAAAAAGAAAACCAAACATCTCAGTGTAAAATGCACAGGCTCCACTCCTCTCCAGTGGATTACTGCAAGGTGGGGATACTGGCCGGCCCAGTTGTGCCAAACCTGAAAATTTTTCAACAGAAGCCAGAATTCTAGATATTTTTAAATCTCAAAGCACTCAGTTTTAAAATACTGGTATATAACCGCCTTTCTCACATTATTTCTAGGGTATGACTATGAGGATGAGACATTTGAGGGTTTGCAGTCACTTGTGAGCTGGACCATCTCCAACTAAGGAACACAAATCTTCTTGGAAGTGTGTGTCTGGGATAGGCCGTTCTCGAGTGTTGGCCAATAGCAAAGAGAGTGATAGAGAGCGCTGGAAGTATGTAAAGCAGTTTGAAATTATGGGGCAAAGAGGTTACCCAGGGAAGGGATGAGGTGAAAAACCTGTTGCTTTCAGACTGAAATGTGTATCCTTCCTGGACTGTCCCTGGTTTCCTTTTACTTATCTTGGCTGATCCAAGGTTACACCTGTATCAAGTTGTTGGAATTTTTACAATGGCCTTGCCGGGGAGCAGCTCTACATGTCCTGGCTCTCCAAGAGAAAATTGGACTCATAGGACGAAGATGCATTATCACTGCTCACCCATCAACCCTATGCATCATTTGCTGGTTTATATCTACCTGAGAGACAAAGTATGCAATCTAACGGAAACAAGAATCTTTATAAAACCTAGCAATTTCAAAGCATTTAATTCATTTGTACTAAGACTTCTGCTCTATTATGCACTAGGAAATAAATGTCTCTAGTCTATTCTGCCAAAATAATATATATATATATATTTATTTTCTTAAAAGATTATTTATTTATTTATTTGTCAGCAAGAGAGATGGAGAAAGCGCATAAGCAGGGGGAGCAGCAGGCAGAGGGAGAAGCAGGCTTCCTGCTCACCAAGGAGCCCGAGGCAGGACTTGATCCCTGGATCCCAGAGCTGAAGGCTGACCCTTAACAGATGGAGCCATCCACGCATCCCTATTTTTTATTTTTTAAAAAAGCCAACTTTAATAATAATACTGCATTTATGGAAAACGGAGCAATATAAAAGCCATTGTTTGGTGCGCATAGCGGAATGTATACACTTGTCAAATCACTAAGTTGTACACCTGAAAGTAATGTAACATTGTGTGTCAACCATACTCAAATGGAAAATAAATGTAAAAGCAATTTTTAAGATGCCAGTTGCTCTCTTTACTTGAAGATCTTGTTCAATGTGTCAGATCTACTAGGAAAATCGTAATTAAGAATTACAGCTTTATTTTCACTATGCATTAATAGTAATTAATTATGCTACATAGTGATGAAGAATAACAACTTTATTTCCATTAAAAGAGAAAGAATTCAGAATGATCAAAGGAAAGGATACCATGTTGCCATCAAAGAACCAGTCAGGGGAAAGCAAATGCTCTGGATTTCAGGCTGACTGAAATCCAACCTCCACCCGTCTTTCCTACCTGTCCTTTCGTTTCCAGAAACCATTTCACTGGCTTGGAATCCCTGAAGTCCAGTTTTGACAAGACTAACTCTCTAAAGCGTGAGAAGACAGTGATAGCAGAGTCTAGCAGTTTAAAAGTTCTGTGCTCGGGAAATATTTCAAAGGGTGTTAGACTGAATAAAGAAGTCTACCGTCTTTCTGATGCCAAAGAATCTAAACTTCACAACACGGTATCTTTGGTTGCCAAGGTGTGTACTTTGTAATTCAGTGACCAAAAATGGTTTCTGCAAGCTTTACTCCCCCCATCCCCCGGTTCTCCCGAGAAACAGAGTTCTGTGAGTAAGTGCAGGATAGAGGAAGCTTCGCTCCGCGTCCCAGGCCAGTTTTTGTGTCACCGAACTCCCTGCTCCATTTTTGGTTGTCCACGTTCACTACTAAATCCGTTCTCAGGAAATGATCTGCTATTAACAATTTTGTGTGTGTGCTGAGTCAACATTTTGATGTACCAAGTAAACCTTATCTCCAGCTACGGAATAAGTGGCTGTTTCTTGTTATAGAAATTGCAAGCAACAGCTCTCAGATGAAGAAAGAACCTGTCATGTAAGAAGTCTTGTCTTTAACCCTCGTACAATGTGTGCATGGCATGGAAAAGTTCTTAATGCTAAAGAAACAATAGTACCTATTATGATTGTGTTTGTGTCAAATTCTTATGTAGCTTGGCACAGCCTAGGAAGCATTCTGGACTTAGCAGTGATATGGTTTAACCTGAAATTTTGGATCTGAATGAAAGGAGGTACAGGCATAAAAGCAAGACACCCTGGAAGGTGTTTAGGCATGTGGCCAATGACTCATGGAAACTTTGAACGCTATTGGCTAGCTACTATGCTCCATTCTGTCCTCTTTCTCACCCTTATCTAAAGTTCTCAAAGACTTCATGGAAAATTTCACCAGTGCTAAAAGTCCTCCCAAAGCTATGTAGGTAAAGGGGGAGGGTGCAAACTCCTGGTTAGATCTGGAGAAACTGGACACATTCTTCTCCCTCAAATGCTGATGTAGACCTGGTCACTGTGGATAGTAGCTGAATCAAAATATTGTCGGGCACTTCAATCTTGAGTATAATGCAATCCAGGTGATGTAATCTTTTATATCACTCTCACTAATGGTTGTGTTGAGCTAGTTCTTCTCGTTCTTGGATAAAAACTCGAGACCATACTCATTTGGTCTGGGGTACCCATCACTTTCTGTCCTACAACACAGTCTCAACTGGGTAATTGTCTTGGTCAGTGGGCTGCTCTAACACAGATACCAGAGACTGAGTGGCTTAAACAACAAACATTTAATTCTCACAGTTCAGAAGCTGAGAATTCCATGATCAAAGTGAGGGCAGATCCAGCGTCTGGAGGTCACTGCAGAGAGGGAGAGGGAGAAAGCTATCTCCTGTCTCTTCTCATAAGGACACTAGTCCCATCATAAAAACTGTACCTAACAACCTAATTACCTCCCAAGGCCCACCTCCAAACACTATCACATAGGGGATTAGGAATTCAACATATGAATTTGGGGAGGACTACAACAGTTCATTCATAGTAGTAATCATAAAGTCCATCTTGATTTAAAGTTAACACTTTTAAACATGATTTGGAATTTAAAATGGTTCTCCCCTCTCCTGCTCCTGTTTCCTGCATACTGGAAGCCTCTTGTCCACAAAGAGCATGGTCAGCTTCTCTCTTTCCAGTGTATCAACTTTTTTCCAAGTTTGGCTCACTGGATGGGAAAAGTTGTTAAGAAGTCAAGAATGTCATGTAATGGGAAATGGTCATTTTAATCCAGGGTTGCTACTTTCTGGGCTCAACAGATATTAATTACAATATGATTTTCTTCAATGGGCAATTTTGTGAGTTCCTCAGAGACGACCCTACTCACTTCCCTCATTGCTGAGGATATCTCATCTGAAATTCACTTGATGAGGACAAATATACCTGTATTCTGGCTTAGATCTTCCTCAGGTGCTAAGAATAGACTGGTCAGTCCAGCACCCTCTGCTGAGATCCAGTGGCCCTTTCAGACAGGCTCTAAGATGCCCCAGTGCCAGCCAGCCCTCTCTCACGCACGGCGCAGATCTGGTACAAAGGGAACCCCCCCCCCCACTTTTTTCCCTGAGAAACTCTAGGATGGCAAGTCCTCCATGGGGCTGAGACCATGGCTAAAATCCCTGCAGTGTCCACGATATGTCATATCTCACCACTTCACCTACTTCCATCCTTCCTCATCCATCAAAGAGACAACTGTTGGGAATTGGGAAGAACAAAAGCTCTCAAATGATTACCATGAACTGCAATTTACATGGTCCCTCTTCTTATGCACTATAAATGGGGGAGTTGGCAGAAACAAGGTAATTGGTCACTTGAGATTTTGTGAGGGTGAACATGACAGATTTCAACGCCTTTGTTTTATAGTCATCTACTCCCCCAAATGAGAAGAGTTGCTGCATGGTTCTTTTATCCAAGCATCAATCTCTGCGAGGAACTCTCCCTAACTCTTTTCTAATAAAAGCACTTTTCAGTGATCTAGTATCAGAATTTTCTCAGTCTAGATCTAGGTTATATTCCAAAGAGGCTATCTGTAAGATTTAAGGCAATTCCTGGTGAGTACAAGGGCAACTTTTTAATGTAACTTAGGGCATTGATAAAATACTTTTCAATCTTCATTTTTCATTGGTTGTTCCCTGAAGAGCGTATCTGTCCCAGAGATCCCTGACATTAAGGCCAGAAGTGGGCTAGAAAGAAGAATCTTCATTTTATGTATAATTTATGGTCACCAAATTGGATAACTCCAAGGCTACAATTCATATCCTGGCCAATGTGCATGGCCTCAGGTAGTGGCCTGTATCTGGCTCTTGTGCTTTTTTTTGAGGGGGGGCAAAATAAATTCTTTTTTTTTTTTTTTTTTAATAATAGTTGCAAAGTACATGGTGTGTGTGTGTGTGTGTGTGTGTATGTGTGTATGTGTTGTATTGATTAGAAATGGGCTTTGAAGAAGCCCAAAAGAAAACATCTCATTGTTCTCTAGAATATAAACTCCATGATGGTAAGAGTGTTTTCTATTCATCGTATTTTGTTTTCACAGATGAATCCTAAGCACTTGGACTAATTCCTGGCACATAATAGATCCTCAAAATATATCTGGTAAATAAACAAATTTATTACATTTCATTCTTCTCCATAATAGAGAAATGAAATGATATTCTCCATTTCCCATGTGAGTTTTGAAAAATATTTAATTTATTTTACCTCAAAAATAAAAGACATTCTAGAAAAATAAATTTAATTTTGATAATTTATGAAGCTTCTAATATGTGCTAGTTACAGTCCTAGATACTGTCACATATATAATTTGATTTTCCCAATGACTGCAAAGAAAGTATGGATAAGCATGTTTTCCCAGGTAAGTAAACAATTTTAAAGAGATTTAGTTACTTGCTAAACAGCAAAATAAAGATCTAAATATTGGTCTTCTGACTTGAAGTCTAGTAGTTTATTCACTCTATTGAAACATGTGTTTTAATTTTTATGTAGGCATTAATTTTATTCTATGATATGCTTCATTGTATTATATATTGCAAATGCAATTCCTGTGTTGTAGTAAGGAAAGCTCTTCAAACCAGAGGAGCGGAGACACTATACCTTCAGCATTGCCCCTAAATTTTTTTTTATCTACTCTTCCACTCGACTGAAATGCATTTTTAGGCTGGACCAGTTCTGGTCTAGATTTGCACTTCCTATGAATATATCAGATATGTGGGTCCTGAGGCTGAGTGATAGAGTGGGATGGGGTTATATGGTATTGATAGGGGCGTTTTTGTTTTGTTTTGTTTTGTTTTAAGTAGGCTCCATGCCCAATATGGGGCTTGAATTCATGACCCTGAGGTCGAGACTGAGCTGAGATCAAGAGTCAGACACTCAACCAACCAAGCCATCCATGCACTGCAACAGAGGCACTGTAATAACTAATAAAGGTGTCCAGTTGACAAAGCATCTCTCAGATCTAAGACTACTTTGAAGCAAACCTGTTTTACTAACAACAAACGGATATTGAAGATCCCCTTACGATCACAAGCTTGAAGCTCAATTTCTACACCAAGACAAATACTTACTTGACTTGGTTTCCAATTGCATTAAAAAAAAAAAAAAAAAAAAAAGGCCAGTTATGGGGAATAGCCCAGTTCTGAGAAGGAAAGTAGAAGGGCAACACTGAATTTTAAATATGACTGTGTGCTTCCAATTTAAGATTTCAAAAATTTTTGAGTCATTTGATGAAGTCCAATGGTTTATTCAAAACACGATTAAATGGGAAGTGCTAGGTTTTATTTCTGATAACCCTATTAGGATAGTTTAAAATAGATAAGGAATAGCCATATATTTTGAATTTCCTAATTCTGGCCAAGTTCCAAAGTAAATCAGAGCACTGAGCTTCAGTGCAAATGTTCCTCCACTGGGAAGGATTTCTTGAAATACAGAGGCAAGCTTAGATGGTTTATCCCCCACACTCATTCTCTATTTCCTTTTTCTCACTCATCTTATCGCCCTGTAATTATTGGTTTATTTCTCTGTCTTCCATAAATAAATGTATATTAAATGAATCAATGAATAACCACAAGGCAATGATGTAGCCAGAATATGTTGCTTTCTTGGAGAACTCCAATTTAATATTTGCTTATGCCATGCTGTATCAAGTGTCTATATTACAAATTACGTCTCGAGGTTTCTCATACTGTTCTCTAGATTTCTTCCCATTTCTAAGTGTTAAAGTGGTGATATTCTTTCACAGACCCAACCAAAGGGTGGCGAATGCATTCTGTAACAGTCACAAAGAATAAGCCACAGCTCTCCCAGACCAGTGGTTCTCAAACTTCAGAGTGTCTCTCCATCACCTGGAGAGATAACAAAGAACACAGGGGAGCCGACTGGTTGAGGAAGGTGGGCTGGTCTGTTCATTTTTTAAAAATTTTATTTATTGATTTGAAATAGAGCGAGAGTGAGGGAGAGAGTGAGCACAAGCAGGGGAAGCAGCAGGCAGAGGGAGAAGCAGGCTCCTCACTGAACAGGGAGCCGGACGTGGGGCTCGATCCCAGAACTCCGGGATTATGACCTGAGCTGTAGGCAGGTGCTTAACCAATTGAGCCACTCAGGAGCCCCTAGTCTGTTCATTTCTGCCAAATTTCCAGGTGATTCTGATAACCAACTGAAGTTTGAGAACAGTATTTCTGGAGGGAAAATGACCGAATTATTACGCAACTCTTCTTCCCATTCCTGATATCCTGAGAAGAGAGGGGCCCACAAAGGAAAAAAAGGCATCCCTTTAAAGGAATAAATAGTGCTAATAAACAGCAGTGTTCCCTAACACCTGTAGCAAGCATTTTCTATACATTCCGGACCATCAATAGCCAATCCAAAGCCTTTTGAGGGGCGCCTGGGTGGCTCAGTGATTTAAGTCTCTGCCTTCAGCTCAGGTCATGATCTCAGGGTCCTGGGATTGATCCCCACATCGAACCCCACATTGGGCTCTCTGCTCAGCAGGGAGCCTGCTTCCCCTTCTCTCTCTCTGCCTATCTCTCTGCCTACTTGTGATCTCTGTCTGTCAAATAAATAAATAAAATCTTT
The DNA here is from genome assembly GCF_020171115.1 of Neogale vison. NCBI lineage: Eukaryota > Metazoa > Chordata > Mammalia > Carnivora > Mustelidae > Neogale > Neogale vison. The sequence continues at coordinate 82,626,279 of NC_058099.1, forward strand.
GGGGAGAAAAAAAGCCTTTTGAGTTGGAAGGGAAATACAAATTGTTTAGAGGGCTTTCATATTAACTTCAGGGTCTGTGTGTGTGTGTGTCTGTGTGTGTGTATGTATGTGTTTCCATAGAATCTTTTTCTCATAGGAAATCTTATGTGGATTCTAAATATGCAAAACCCAATAACAGTAGAGTTTTGTGTGTTTTTTTTTGAAATGCATATGGTGAAGAGTGAAGTGGCACCTGGCCCCTTGCCCCTTTTAATGGTTTTTCAGACTTTCCATGGACTATCTTGAATTGGTAGGGCACGATTTGAAAACCACTGGTATTAAAAAAAAAAAAAAAATTAGAAGAAGAAAACCACCAGTATTGTCTGATACCATTTCCCCCACCGCATCCTCATAGATTCTTTTTGGGGGATGCAGTCAAAGCTGAAATGATAAATCATGAAAATCCAACTTATACCTGGTTCTCACATTTAGGAAGCCACCTACATGCCAGGAAATGCCTGCCAGATCTACTGAAAGAAAAGGCAAGATGAAATTCTTGGCTTGGGTTTGCCCCTGGACAGAAAGAAAAGCGTAAAGAACAACAACACTGAACGTGCCAGGCAGACGAGCTTCCATCCTGCTGTTGCCAGTTTGGCTTCCTACTTCCTTCTTCCCCTTTTAGGAAACATGTGTCTTTTTCAAGGGGAAAGGGATAGGGAAAAAGTTCCTTCTGCTACTTCTTCCACATAGGGTCATTTGCCCCACTGCCCTCAGAAAATGATAGCATGACTTTTCCAAGGCTCAGATTGGCTGATTATTGCCTTGTTTAATGCAATCATGTAGGCCAGAAGTGAATTTTTTAAAGATTTTATTTATTTATTTGGCAGGCAGAGATCACAAGTAGGCAGAGAGGCAGGCAGAGAGAGAGAGGAGGAAGCAGGCTCCCTGCTGAGCAGAGAGCCTGATGTGGGGCTCGATCCCAGGATCCTGGGATCATGACCAGAGCCAAAGGCAGAAGCTTTAATCCACTGAGCCACCCAGGCACCCTAACATATTTTCTTTTAACTTTCAATAGCTTAAATTCCTCAGCAAACTCAAAACCCTTTTAGAGGGGCAAGGGAGTACTGATATTGATTATTACCCGGACCTGATATTATTACCCAGATGGGAAACTTCCTAGAGCCCTATCTACATTATTTCAGATGCAACCTATCTCACAGGAAAACTGGAGAGATGATAACATTTTCTACTCTTAATGTACAAACTAGTATTCTCCCAGACTGCAAAGAAGCCAGGACAAGAAGTGTAAGTCTTAACAAGACGGAATGCTTCTTCAGGAAACCTGCAAGTACTCCTCTGGTATGGACAGGACAATCTCCCTTTTACAATTATCTTATAGGATTAAGCCACTAGAGGATAAGCTCCTTAAATCTACTTTCCAGAAAACAATTGTGAGAAGGTTCTAAAAGCGATCCTTAATTCTTTTTCTAGGGAGGCAGAAAGAAATTTTATTTTTCCCTTTATCAGAAAAAAAAAATCTTAGAATCCCGGGAGCAAGGCATTTGGGGGATGTACAGGGATTTTGACTCTATGCTCTATCCTGCTTGATTGTCAGTCTTCGAGAAAAATTTGCTCAACTGGCGGAATTTAGAGATACTTATGGGAGAAAATTCTCCCTCGCCCCAAGAAGAACAGAGAAAGAGAAAGAAGCAAATTTCTTATTTGTATTAAAATATGCATCTATAGCAGGAGAGTACAATCCAGTATTTGTGTATTTAGGAACTGGTGGGAACGGGCAGCAGGATGTGCGGGTAGCTCTTCCCTGCCTCCTCTATCTTCACTCTCGCACGTGGACCGAAAGCCTGCATGCGTGAGCTCGTTGCAATATGCAGCTTATTGTCCATGTGCAGGCACAGATTTTATGCTAGCAAGTGTATGTATCAGCCAATGTCAAGTTTTCACTTTCAGAGCAGCACCAAAATTTTCGTCTTTAAATTCCTAAGTGTCATATACTTTCCAAAATTTCATCTTCTCTGGTTGCTATACCTAGGCTCACACATTTAAAAGGGGCTTAGCATTGAAATTGATTTTTTCCATCCTGCCACGAGTTTTGCCCCATTTTGATTTCTGCCTTTCAAAAGGCAGGCACACAATCTAAATACAGAAAGCGGTAAGAAGGATATGCAAAATAAATGTAATTCAGTTTGATATTAGACCAAACGGTCTTTTATGTAAAATATATGAAAATAAAAAAATGAACTCAATGAAGTAAAAAAATTTTACTGCCAGCGTTGAGTATATTGATGAGGAAAAATTTAACTTCCAGCATGAAGAAATAGAAAAAGATCAAATGGCCCCTTTCTTTGATACAACTCGGAGTTTTTAATGATCTGGACACACTTCGTGCAAAAGAAATCCTCATGGTTCATTATAAGTTGAATTTTGATCAATCTAGAATGTTAAATATAACTGAGTACCTTGGCAGTGATAAGAAAAGAAGATACCCTGTCTAAAATTCTTGGAATATGGCCTAAAAAAATCGGTTGAGAACAACAAAACCTTATCCACAGTCGTCAGTGCTTACAACCTTCTGACGTGGAAGAAAAGGAAGTTAACTCATATTAGAGACTCAGTGTTTGTACCAATTTCTCTTCAAGGTGAGAATGTTAAACTATTATTTATTGCCCTGCTACAGGATCTTAGGAATCTGAAAATATTTTTACTTCCACTGGAATAAGTTATAGGCTTTTCCTGGATGCCAATTTCTCTGTTTTGAAGCAGCATTAAGAAAGAACACCATGTTCTGATGAAAATCACTGATTCTTAAGGGGAACAGAGAAAGACCTCTTTAGACAGAGCTAACATGAATCTCCTGGGTTGGAACATTAGGTACCTGATCCTGGCTTAGTCCTTCTCGTAGCTGGGTCACTCATGGGGTCGAGGCTCAGTTCCAATCCCAAATGATAATTACACACACAGTCTCTCTCTCTCTCTCTCTCTCTCTCTCTCTCTTTTTCTCTCTCGATCTCCTTCCTTCTAGCAAAGATGAGTTTGGAGTGGGGGAGAGGGAGTGATGGCTAATTCTATGAGTCAACTTGACTAGGCCACAGTGTGCCCAGATATTTAGTCAAACATTTTTCTGCGTGTTTGTGAGGATGTTTTAGGATGAGACTAACATTGAAATTGGTGGATTTCGAGCAGAGCAGATGGGCTTTACTCATCTCCATTGCGTACATGAACCTCATTCAATGAGCTGAAGGCCTGAATAGAACAGAACACACTCTCCCTGCAGCAAGAGAGAATTCTCCTTCCTCAGCCTTCCTCTGCGGCTGGCCATGGCTCTCCTGCGTCTCCAGCCCACCAGCCCACCTTGCTGAGTGTGGCCTTTCCAGTAATTTCTTTGTGGAAAGAGTTTAGTAGCCCTGTGTTTCTGTAAAACTTGGGAGAGGCAGGTGATACTTGAATTTCATTTCTGGGGACTTGGAAACTATTGACTCACAATGGGCAAATCATGGTCACCAAACTCCTTGCTGGTTTGATGACTCCCTGATTGGTCACGTAACAAAAGTGGAGCTGGTGTTTTGTCAGGAGACACTGAAATGCTAGCTAGGAATCCCTTAACATCCCCATTCATTCATTCATTCATTTCACCCTCCCATTCATTCATTCATCAAACAATTAATGAATATTTACTGTGAGCCTCCAAGGTGCCAGACAATGTACTCTGCAATGAACGTTTGAGACTGTAGCAACCAAGAGATGGAAATCACACAGCAGGTTTTATAGGTGGAAGTTCAATATAAGAATTATTAACTGTAATATATAAGGAATATATAAGGAAATATATAAGGAAACGCTATATGGTACCCTAGGGCCCAGGGAGAGCAACCAAAGAAGGACAAACTTAGTGACATCCTTGGAGGAGGTCTGGTTCAGCCACTGAAGAGCAGAGATACTGACACTTTCTCTAGGCAAGAGCTAGTCTGGAGCTACTGAGCTGCTGCAGGCAACTGTCTAGAGTGCAGGTGGGGAGCGCATCTGAACTTGGGCATGGCCATGAAGGCTTCCCTCTGGAGCTGCCTGGGGGACTATGGGGGTCCTTGCAGAGAGGTTATAGCCAGTCCCAGGCTGTAGGGGTGAGGGGTGGTTTGCATTCTGTCTGTCTGCATAACAATGGATGTCCTCATCCCCATCTCTCTCCTTCCATCCCACAATCAGAAATTACAGGAAGCCCCTTCCTCCTGCAGTGTCCTTCCAGCACCTTTCAATAAGAAGGTTTAACATCATGCTGGGTTTAAAGGAGAAATGCTTACAGGAATTCCCTGGTTTATCACAGAGCATATATTGAAGGATGCATTTGGAGCAGAGAGGCAATAAATTGATAATGTCATACATGTGAACAAGTTGCAGTCCCCGACCTCAAGCTACTCCCTGTTTAATATGGGTCAAAGACCACTAAATAGGGAGTTATTCAATAGTATGACAAATGCTATGACAGAGCTAAGTGTGGCATCCTAACTATCCAGTCATGGTGGAGAATGGGAGTCAGAATCAGCCACAAACCCTCCTTTTTACACTACTCCCACTGGTCAGAGACTCATGAGTCTACAGTCTCCATAGAATGTGGCCTTGACTTAGGCAAACAGGGTTAGAATTATCCTCCAACAGCGCTGCCTACAAATTGCTCAGAAATCCCTCCAGACAACTTGGCTTCTATCATCCTTCACTGAACACACTCCACATCTTATAATCACTGAATTATTTTCATCACCTGATCTGAATCAGATTTCTTGCAAGGTCTTTAGATTTCAGATTGTTAGAGTAAAACGAACAAATAAACAAGCAGAACAATACAAAAGCATTTAAAATCACAAGTTGCCTTCAGTAAGAAGAGGGCGGGAAAGCCCACCCCCATCCCTCCCCACCATCACCAGGCACACAAACACAATACAAGAAGAATGGGAATAGTTCCCTGAGTCAATGCCCCACACTAAGCCTACAGCACTCATCGGATGGAAAAGTAATTTCTTCTTTCATCTGTGCAAAAGAGCCAGGTTCCTGCTCAAGCTTCTTCAGCCAGCAAACACTCAGGACCCTCCTAATACAGAGTTTAGACCAAACATTATCATTTCCAATGACATAACATTCTAGAAGTCATAAAGAACCATATAAATGTTGTTGCTGTTATTACATAAGATCGTTGACCTTCGGGTTGGAAGATATTGCTGAAAGGAGTATTTTTCATGTGTTCAAGTATAACAAAAAAGACCAACAGGGACCATAGCCATGTTAAACCTTTTCCTTCAGTGTAGCTGTCCTTCCTCGGACTTGTTGCTAGCTTTTCTCTTTTTACTTCTTGGGGTCTTCAAGCTCGTGCTCTCAGCCAGCCCCAGGAGAGCTGGGGTGTCCAACACAAAGCACTGTGTGGGGAAGCATTTTTCTATTCAGTCACAATGGGCTCGTGGGTTGGATGAATCATTCTTTGCCATTTAAGACTCATGGATGACAGAGAGAAAGCAAGCACAGGAGGAAGCCTGTCCAGAAGAGGAACCCCAAACCATAAGGACAAAATACTCATCATCATCATCATCATAAGGTGAAATTTGGGTTGCTTAGAAATACCTTTTTCATTTTTAAAATAAGCATATTTCTCTGCTCTTCTCTCAGGCAGAAGTGGTGACAAAAAAGACTCCACTTTTCCGAGAGTAACTGTTTTAGCTCAGAAAGAACTGGGGTGGTCCCTGGTTGAGGCGGGATTTAGCAGGTGCTTCTGTAAATGCATCCTTATCGAAGAGTGGAAATGGCCTCCTGCTCCTGCGCTCAGCCTCCTACTGGAGGAGAAGCTGAGGAAGTTCGGAAAGGTATCTGCCCATACTGGAGGGGGAACCTTTTCCAGAAATGAAGGCAGCCCTCTCTCTGAAAGTCCTACGTGCGCCTGCATTTCTAGCAAGGCTGCGAGTGTAGCATGTTTGCTCTTTGTCACCCTCCTCGACCACATTAACTAAGAAAGATTTCATGGTACTATTAAAATTTTTTTAAGGGAAAAGAAAAAACAACCACCGCCACCTGGTTTGTTATTGTCCATATCCCCTGGTAGGATGATGAGCCAGAAAATACGTATAAAACGTTTAACCGTAAAACATCCTTCTCTCCGAAATCTCCTTTAGGAAAAGCTGCATTCGCTGATGCTATAAAAAGCTTTATATCATATTGCCTTGTTTTCTTTCTTTCTTTTTTATTTTTTCCTTTGCAGGGAGAAAAGGCTATTTTCTCCTGAATGGGACAAAGAAGTTTGTCTTGTGTCTCCCGCTTGACGCTTTCCCAGGTTTTAATGAAACCCTCATAAGTGACTGGGCCGTCGACTGATTATTCGAGTCCAGCCCTTACATGAAAATATAGCTAAAATATAAAGTATTAGTTACACAAAAGGGAATTTGTCAGATTTCTTAATAAAAAAGCCCCCGATGTCATAAAAATATCCTTTCCCTAATCAAAATATCACCTGAATGAAGTCATCATGTTTAGCCTGATTGCATTTCCCTCATATATGTGCAGCTGCATTTGCTTCTCCATAAATGTCATTTGATTATGAGAAAATAAACAGGAAGGGACTCAAAGGGAGTGAGTACAGGGCCTGCTTGTTTACCTGCGGCAGCTTTCTTAGCTGCAGAACAAATGTCATGCAAATGGTGCACCAGCAATGAGCTGCCAATCACCCTGGCTTGGCATTCATGATGATTTGCTAAATCATTTAAAGAGACATGCTTTACTAAATGAAAAAATATCAGCAGCAAGGGCTTGTGTTTAAACACGGGGCTGAGTTATTATCCCAGTAGGCCGGAATGAAATGAAGACATCTTCCAATTAAAGCTTGCAGATGAACCCAGACAAACCCCCCTTTTTTCATAAAGACAGGCAGATTATGACGGGGAAAGAACAGGGACAGAGGCTTTCATTACACGCTGATTATGGTGATAAAATTCCCAGCGCTGTGTGTCTGCGGGCCCAACTTCACATTTGAAGGTTTTTAATATAATTTCCTTAGGGTGAAATGCTGAAGATTTATTAAACTTTATGAAGGGCTTACAGATCCAATTTAAGAGGACATATCATAGGGCAAAACTGACAGACGATAAAATACATTCCAACTATAAGAGAAAAAAAAAAATAAAAAGCAAGGAGAAAGTTGAGCCGTGAAACTGTTTTTAAACATTTTTTGTTGTTGTTGGTGTTCAAGTGAAATCAATCATTTCCCCCAGTGTTACAGCCTGGATACTCCAGTGAAGTTTCCTTCATGCTTTTTACAGAAAGTAGATATTCAGGCCACAGAGGGGATGCTCAAAGAGCTTGTCTAATTTTATTAAAAAAAAAAATACAATCAACTAAAATAATTTTGAGGTCATGGATTCATTAAAAACTCTCAACATTTAGAGTTTTCCTTCAATGCAACTTGCACGCCCCTCTTTTTTTCCAGCATACTCCCATTAAGACATTATGCTGGCGGGATTGCACCCCTCTTTCCTCTAACCATTTCATCCTGACTCTTGTCAGAAAGACAGATTTAGCAACTTCTATTGGCTCTTTTTTTTCTCCCTTCCAAAGTTTCAAAACATTTGTGGAGACCACTTCTCTTTAATTAGTATCATGATTTCATGAGCCTGGGCTCATGCAAGAGAGAACGCAGGACTTTGTCAAAATTAAGGTGTAAGTGACATAGGACATTAGTTTCAGGGGTACAACGTAAAGATTCGATATTCGTGTATCATGTGACACGATCACCAAATCCATCTAGCAATCACGGGCAAGATTTCTACATAGGAAAACAGAGTACAGGATCTATCTTCCACTTGCCAGTAAAGAAAGTTGACTCGGTACCTACACAGTTTAGGTAACTCGTAAGCATTATTCATCACGCAAAACAGGCTGTAGGTAGGAAAGCAGCCACAGGAAACTGAGGTCTTCTGTCACCTTTACCTGGGAGGCCAGGTCCTTGAAATTGCCCAAATCGCTCTACAGATAGGACTTGTCTCTCCGGATTTTTCTATGAGTCTCCCTCCCTCCCTCCCTCCTCCCTTCCTTCCTTCCAATAATAGCTTTTAGAGGTATAATTTGCATGGCATCAAATTTATCTGTTTTAATCGTATATAAGTCAGTGATTTTTAGTAAATTAACAGAGGTGCATAGCCCTCATCACTGTCCACTTTTGGAACATTTTTATCACCCCGAAAGATCCCCCATGCCTGTTTAAAAGCAGTATCAAGGGGCTCCTGGGTGGCTCAGTGGGTTGGGCCTCTGCCTTCAGCTCAGGTCATGATCTCAGGGTCCTGGGATCCAGCCCCAAATCGAATTGGGTTCACTGCTCAGCGGGAAGTCTGCTTCCCCCTCTTTCTCTGCCTGCCTCCCTGCCTACTCTTAATCTCTCTGTCAAATAAATAATTAATCTTTAAAACAATAATAAAAAATAAAAGCAGTATCAATTCCCACCCCACAGCCTCAGGCAACTTCTAACCTGCTTTTTGTCCCTATAGATTTGCCATTTCCAGACACTTCATATCAGTGTAATCAGACAACACACAGTTGTGTCCAGATCTTTCAGTCATTTCGGGGCTACGCCCAGATCCCACACTCGTACTTAGTAGGGACTCCATTTATATTCAAATCATGCCAGAAAACAGGTCACGTCCAAGCAGGATCAGCCCTGGGGCTTTTTTCTGGCTTAAAATAACATTCTGTTATGTAGCCTTGATGGAAGTCACTAGAAGGGTGGGAATAAAGCCCCTCAGATTTTATTTTATTTTTGGTAGAATCAAAGAAAATCCATATCATTTATAAAGAATCTATTGTGTTTTCTAAAAGATACCTTGCTTCTTATTAGTAAAAAGTTGTCTTCACTGACTGGTGCATTGCCCTCTTAGACAGCCCCTGGGACTAGGAGCTAAACTCCTCGTAGGAGGTGAAAGGAGAGAGGACAGTAAACATGACACCTGAGCCTAGCCTGAATATTGAATGAGGAAAAATAAATACTATAGTTATATGTTTAGGGATAACTGGTGACATTTTAATACAGTCTGCATATAGGAAATAGTCCTCTATGGATCTTGGATTTGATCATTGTCCTTAGGATGTCTTAGGAGTGTGAGATGTGTGTGTGTGTGTGTGTGTGTGTGTGTGTGTAAGGAGAGTGGGTGGGAAGGGGAAAGAGTGAGAGAGGTGAAATTTGGATGAAGGTAATACTGGAATAGTCTTCATATGATTCCAGCAACTGTTCTGTAAATTTTAAGTTATTTCCAGAAAAAAGGTAAAAATACAGCAATAGTGTACTTGTGGCAATGGTAGTTATAAATCTTTAAAAAAAAAAAAAAGTCAACATATTTCTGTGTCTGTTCTTTACTCAGGCTTGGGCATTTTAGACCACAGGCCATCAAAGGACAGGACGATAACATTTATTGAACACTCATTACATGCCGGGCTTTGCTAAGTGTTTTGATTTTTTTTTTCCCCTTCTAAACAAAAGGTAAGAAAGAGGCCTGATTGCTAAATGCTTTGTATTTAAACATGATGGCAAGAAAAAGGGTGCCCCACAGCTTCTCTTTACAACATCTTGACCACAACCCAAACACACCTATTGATCACGAAACACTGAGGCTAGGTTGTGCTTCAGTTTTCTGGGACAGGCTAGAAGGTGCTGGAGCCCAGTAGTTGATCCAGGCATCTAGAAGGATATACTGGACAGTGTGGTTGCATCACTGAAAAGCCAAGAAAAATTGTTTCATAATAAAAAAAAGTCACCACATTTAGGGATATTTAAACAAAGTATACATGTGTTGTGTGTGTGTGTGTGTGTGTGTGTGCGTGTGCGTGTGTATGTACACATTCTTATTAGTTCCTCACAACAACCTTTTCACACAGATGCTAAGTATCTGCTTCAGTCCAGAATGAAGAAATTTAGACTCGCTCAGTGTCTCGCAGCTAGTCAGTGTGAATGGAAGACTCCAGACCCCGTTGGCGGGCTATCCCAGACCACTCTCCACATCTAATCCACAGTGCCTCCATTAGCCCCTCGGTCCGAGTATGAGAAATAAAAATGTGTCCTCTATTTTCTTTGTCAGGATGGTGAGAAGATTTAAGAAACAAATACATTATGGTATGCTTAACGGAAGCAAGAAAATAAAGTTCCTTTTGCAGAGCATCTGAAACATTGGCACATGACTGTATATCAAAGAAAACCTGGTTTCCAGTCTTCTAGCTGTGTCTCTCTCATGTACACTAATTGCATATCCCACAGATTACTAATGGGACAGAGACACGAAAAGAGAAGATATTGCTTGTTGCCCACATACTGCTAAGAGATTTATTTACCAACGCAACTACCCATGACTCATAGTGGATTCCTGAGAGCAGATTAATCTGACTAATATAATATAAATATGTATTTTATCATATAACATGATATTTATAATTATATGACACATAATAATGATTGATAGCAATGGAGGTATCTTCTGTTATTTCTTCAACTACGTATGTTCATCATTTGGTAAATATTCCATATGTGCATTTTCATTTTTTCTTTTGTTGTTTTTATTTCCTTTTTTTTTTTTTTTTTTAAACACCCAAGTTGCTGCTACATATTTTCTATGGAGGAATATGACTTGAACCTCTGGTTCCCCTCTCATTTCTTTGTTCACTTCTAATTATAGCTGGAAGGTGCTTTGAAAGATCTCCTTGACAATCAGCATTGGGTTTTCTGCCCTCTACACACACCTTCCCCATCATCTTCCAGAACTGAAGGCTAGGGGAAAGTTAAATTTTGTAATACAGAGTTCTTTCAAAATTAAGTTTCATTTAATCATATTCCTGGGACATTACATTGATACACCTTCCTTTAAGGTACATAGGGAACTGGCAATATTGTTGTTGTACAATTTGATAAAAATATGGAACATCCCCCAAAGGCATGCTAGGAACAAGAAGGCAGGGCAGCATGCCTTCTGTTGAGTATCCAGACAATGGGGTTTCCAGTCTGCAGCTTTGCTGTGCAATTAGAAACACATCCCGAACCCCATGCTTGGCTTGGATCCCTTCCCAGGCTGGACGCTACAGTAGCTAGTGAATTCTTGCACTCTCCCTTCCCAGGGTCCCCAAAACCTCTCCATTGCTTTATTATTACAATGGAGCTGAAAATAAGAAAGACTAATGGGAAACACAAGTGTTAAGTCTATAATAGCTTAGATTTCCAGGTTATGTAACTTGTTAAACTACTGGCTAACAGAACTGAAAAGAATCTTTGAGATCATCTGAACTGACGCCCGGCGTTCTAGAGTGAGGCGCTCGTGTGCTCAGAGCTGTGGATAAAACAGAAGGGAAGAGCAGAAGAGAAACGAAAGAAAAATTTAAAATGGCAGAGGAAGGAGGTAAAGACAAGAGAGCAAAGGAACAACAACCAAAAAAATGGAATCAGTTCTTTTCTTTGGGGAATTGTAAAATGATGTTTGAATTCTGAGAGTGAGAAATAAAGTAGAATTAGAAGGTGATACTGAGAATCAGAGAAATGCCAAATAGAGTCGTCTGCCCTTTACGGATAAGTAGCAGTGAAATTTAAGAGACTTAAAGACTTCAAACAAATATTTATTAAACCTTAATATGGGTAAGGCATTCTGCCAGGTGCTGTGGGCTATACCAAGATGAATCCGTGGCAGTCTGGAGGTGTGGCCATTCTAGGTAGACTGAATAGCATGAGCAAAAGCGTATGGGCAGATGGGGCTAGGAATCTTCCAGAACCACTGAAAAGTCCAAATAGGTTAGTGTCTAGGTTTTACGTCAGCTACCACTGGAAATGATGTTGCCATATGTTAGAAGAGTTTGTAATATGGTGGAAATGACGAACAGAGGATATTGACTTTGTATTTGCTCCCTGTTCTTTTAGTTTTATGCAGAACACTGTACAGGAAGAGGAGGTAAAGCAGTGGATAGAAGGACAGGGGTAAAGGGCAGGTGAAGGGTAAAAAAGGGCCCAGAAGCAGAAAGCTATCCCAGGGGAACCAAACTGAGAGGATACATGAGGGCTGTGGCAGGGGAAGGATGACAGATTCAAGAAACATTAGAAAAGAAGACTGGAAATTGTGATCTGATTGGATAAGGGAAGATTAGGAAAAGGTTCAGCTGGCAGATTTCCCTGCAGGGAAACATAGATTGGGGTATCCAGATTTCCTTTGATTTATTCAGCAAACAGATATTCAGCTTCTTCTGTGGACCAGACCCTTTGCTAAGTGGGCTGTGGGTAATACAGAATCGGGAACTTAGAGCCTGTGGTCGAGACAAAACGAGACACGATAAGGCCCTGTACAAAATGGAATGCAGTAGCTTGCATTACAAAGATAAAAAATCAAGTTCCATGGGGTTTTAGGAAGAGAAGGAATCATTTCCTAAGTGACAGGGCAGGACTGAGAAAGAATTTAGGAAGGCAAGGGCCTTTGGGCAGGGCCAGGGAAGAAGAGAACAGTTTCAAAGGACCACAGTACTGGAATAAGAGGTAGGAGGAAGAGGAAGAGATTGAGACTTACTTGGAAAAAGTTCAGGAAGGGTTTAGCCTGGTGGGAAATGTCTTGTCTCCTGTCTCTCTTTCTCTTTCCCTCCCTCCCTTCCCCCTCATCATAATCTTTATCCACATATTTCACACAGATAGTATTAAGATTAGCTAAAATATGTAAAGGCCTTCCCTAAATTCAGAACAAAAGCTCCAGAGAAATATGTATAAAATATAAATATAAATGAATAAGGCTGCTTTTATTATCAGCTTCCTAATACTTTGAATATAGCTACACAGGCGATTGCTCAAGACAGTCCCAATCAGAAGGGAGAGAGTAAGAGATTTTATTCCAGTTTTCTAAAAACAAAACTTCCCTGAGCTCATTGAGCTACAGAGATTGTTTTATTACCTGGGATCTCTAGAAAAGTTGAAAATCTGGTAGGTAAAAGCTGATGCTTAGCCTCTGAAACAAAACAAAACAAAATAAAACCTCATTGTGGGCTTTGGTAAGTAATGTCTGCTCCGGAGGTCATGAATTGAAAAGCCACAATTCTAAGTTCAAATCAGAACCAGCTCAGGTTTAAGGCCATGCCGGTGTTATAATGAATTTGAGTCATCTGGAAAAGTAAATTATCAAGAAGCTACTTTCAGCCCTTGGCAAAGAATTCAGAACTAAATAAAACAGTATCACGTACATCTTATAACAAAGAGTATTATGAGGTTTGTGTGCCGTTTCTGACCTGGTTTCTCAATGAACCAACTCAGAGGGAGGAAGAATCACCACCGAGGAGGAAGGGCTGGAATTAAGCAATGTTACATAGTCCTCTTCAAAGGAGTTTGAATGGCCCTTCGTGAAGCATGTGGAAGCCTCAGAAGAGATTTGGCATTGATGTACCTGCACTGATAACCAAGGTAAAACTCTTGGGGGATGGCCTGCAGAAGGCCAAGGGCCCTGGGTTAAACTGCATTCTCCAGTAGTGATTCTCCAACATTGGGTACGGTTCTCGCTCCGGTTTTCCGATCAGACATGAAAATTCTAGCAACTTATGTCTTCCCCTTTCAAAGACCTGAGTAGCGTCTTCATTTGCAATGTGGGTGAAGAACAGCAATCTTGTTCCTAGCGTAGAGGTTTATTAAGGTCATTATCCATGCGTGCTGGTAACCCACGCCCCTTATCCATGCGTGCTGGTAACCCACGCCCCCTCAGCTGCCCGTGGCTCCCTATGCACCAGGCTAGAGAACTCGGGACCGGGTCTGGGTCCCAGAGTGGTCACCTGAGTTGTGCCATATGATTGAGAGAGGAAAATGTTTTTAGTTATATGCACAGAGGCAAACTGTCAGCAGATGGTATGAACAATGATATCCTTCCTTATTTTTATTCTATTTTAAGTGGTTGGAGAGGTTCCTGATTATGGAATTTAAAAATTTGTGTAGTACTCATTCACAAAAGGAGACAGAAGAAATTGTTTGGATAATCAGGGTAATAAGTCCTTTATGGCATATTGTTCAATGATTGATATGTATGCAATACACAACAGCATCAACAGTAGTATCATTTTTAAAAAATTTTTTTAAAGATTTTATTTATTTATTTGACAGACAGAAATCACAAATAGGCAGGAAGTAGGCAGAGAGAGAGGAGGAAGCAGGTTCCCTGTTGAGCAGAGAGCCCCATGCGGGGCTTGATCCCAGGACCCTGGGATCATGACCTGAGCTGAAGGCAGAGGCTTTAACCCACTGAGCCACCCAGGCGCCCCAAGTAGCATCATTTTTGATCATCACACAGACATAGTTTCTCTATTAGTAAATTCACTAGGCATTCCCTAGTACATAATCCCAATTCCTAGTCCCCATAGCTGCTGTAGGGTGATGCAGGAGAAACCAGATCCAAACAAACCACACAATTATGTTTACACAACATGGTTCAGAATTCTTGGCTATGGCTGGGCCTCCTGATGGACCAAACCTGTTTTACTTAGTTATTGAGTATCATAACTATACTCAGGGCCTAGGGAGCAATATGCCAAGTTCTAGTCAATAGCTAACAGTAACAGATAAACCTGTAAGCATTCCAAACAAGAAAAACTAAGAGTTGGCATGATTTGTAAATTAGCTCTTGCTTCCATGAGCAGCTATTTCAAAAGGGCACCTTATTTTGATACTACCCCCTAGCCCTCCATCTAATTCTTCATTTTTCTTCCAGTCTCTGGCCTTGGCCAAGAAGTCTGCCATGCATTAGCCCTTGATTGACTGCTCTCTGCACTTTCCATCTCCTGTTCTATGCTCGTGCGTATTGATTTTCAGTATTGGATCTCTCCCTCCGTGTCTCATCCCAGGGACTATTAAGTCTGTAATGTATTCTTTCTGCAGTGCAACACTTTCGGTTGCTTGAGTATAAGTAGAAGCCCAGTCACAGAATCTCAGAGCTAAAAGGTACCTTTAGAATTTATGCAGGTCAACGCCATCGCTTTACAAATGATGAATCTGAAGCTTAGTGGGGGTAAACGCTTTGCATGAGCTCAAGATCAACCAGGTACGAAAAGTGAAGGATCAAGGATCCAAACCCATGGGCTCTGTTGGCAAGTCCAGCCCTATACTCTCCTACCTGCTTGGTGCTCATCGCCTGAAACTCTGCGACTTGCTAATGAAGTGAACCCATCAGCCTATGGGCTTAGCCGTAACAAAGGACATACTAGGGAGGGAATCCAGAATAGGGTGTTACATATTAGAGGAAATTCAATTATTTAAGAGTTCTAAATGCCAGCGAAATTATAAAAGATTTAAAATATTATTACTATTACCCAAGAGACTTTCTTGAGGCACCCTGGGAGAAGGGAGAAAATTAAAAAGAGATGCTTCCAACATTTCAAGCAAGTAGGTTTCTATGGCTGGCCAATCATCCTCCTGCACTTGCCTGATGGCTTAGCATATCCAACTGCTTATTAATTTGTGTTCTTACACCAGGGGAGGATAGAAGCAGGAGAGAGCTAGAAATATACGACCGGTGGATATGGGAGGCAGGAAGGACAGGGACAAATGGTTCATACTGTGGCTCACCTGCTGCAGATTTCCCATCAGCCCACCCTCTCCACTCATTCCCCACCTTCTCTGCACTGATATTTGCCTGGGCTGGGGCGACAGGGAAAACCTTTATGATCTCTACCAACTGCGTCTGTCAGATTCCTTTGACCTCTGTATTTTGATGGGAGTCAGTCAGTGGGAAGCCCTGGCAGGAGATCCAGGGGCAGGAGAAGGGAGAAGAAAGCCCACCCCCCCACTTCGCCCCCCGCCACTACTTTCTCCCTGCTTGATGCTGTGGTTCCAACAGTGTTCCTTCTCTCAACTATAGTTCCTGGGAGTTGGCTTTTCTCTAGGCTCCAGCTCTCACTAGAATCCTCTAGGACTATTCCATTGCCTGCCTCTTCAAGTCTTGGGATGGTAACAGCTTTTCTTGTTGCTAGTCTCTGGGTGCCTCAGTGTCCCCCGGAGGTCCCCTCAATGCCACTCTATAAAGACACTTTCACACTCTGTAAATTGTCTCCTCACACTTTCAACTGTGCGGGCTTTGGGCTTTCTTTACGTGCCTGGGCACTGACTGAAACAGTTCATCTGGGGTTAATCATAGTCTGAAGTCACCATTTATCTTCTTTGCTGCAGCAGCAAAGCCATCATCATAAAGGAGAGGATCAATTCTTGTTCATTTTATATCTCATGGATCCACTAATCCATGTGAAATGCAGCTAAACTCAGCAGAGGGCTGCCCCTCACCTCCACCTCCATTTCTGCTTTCCGTGTTTGCTTGATATTAAATGTGAAAGCGATCATTAGCAGACAGCTGGATACAGGAGCAAGGTTTATGTTGATGTAGCCTAACGCTTCCTCCTGAATCATGGAGACCAATATAAGAGCTTTGTTGTTGCTGTTGTTTTAACACAGAATTTGGTAACATTCCGTGGACAAACACATGCCTTTTCTTGTTGGACTACTGCTGGATGAGCACCTATACCTGAAAAAAAATCAACTAAAATACACCAGCTTGATTTAGACAAGGGCATGATTTCTGGGTAGCTTTGAAACTGGCCCCAATTTTCCTTTGTAAAAGAATAATTCTTGGCTTATTTTGATTAAAAAATTATTAAATATTAATTTAAATTTAATTTAAATTTAGAATTATTTGATTAAAAAAATTTCTCTCTTTTCTCAATCATTGTAGAGCTATCCACTGTTGAGTGATGACAATTCATTTACTAATGCTTCCAGACATTGCCAACTTCTCTTTGGACTGTGTGTATCATTCCTGCCACTGGAGGGGAAAAAAAAATTCACCTGTTTGTTGTTGTTGTTGTTTTTCAGGGAAAAAGTGCTGTGTGTTTACTCTTTTCCATTAATCTCTGAGTTCAGGGATCTCTGCAGGAGGACAAAGATGCCGTTTCAATAAATAAGAAATGGGACAAGAAGCAGAAAGTATGGATCTTCGATGTTTTTGTCTTAGATGTTGATTGGGCTTAGGCTGTAAGTCATTCATTATTTTAATCCCCCAACATTTATTAGGCTAATATTTATTTATTCCTATGAAGAGCCAGGAGCTGAGGGCAGAAAGATGACTAGAACATGCGTATGTCACGAAGGCCTCGCAATCAAACATGGAAGGAGGCATCTGGGGAAGTAGCCCCCTTCATTAGGTAGGGAGACGGTGCCTGCTGCTCCCCAAGCCTCACTCATCTATTTAGTTTGGTCTAAGAGGGAGGGGGATTCAGATCCGGACTTCTTGTCATCACCATTTTGCACTCAAGTTCCCGGTTCCACGGTGGGGAGCAGCTTGTGGCAGGAGGGTCTGAAAGAGGGAAATTCAGCTCCCCAGGCAACGTTTGTTAAAGAAAAGCTTCACCTGCTAAAAGAAAGAAGGAAGGAGGGTACAAGTAAGGAAGGAAGTCCACTGGGTTGGGAAACAATTCCTGCAAAGGGCCAGATACTAAATATGTCTGCTTTTGTGGGCTACCTGATCTCAGTCACAACTATTCCCACCTGCTTTGTAGCATGAAAGACAAGAAGTTAACGGATGGGCAGGACTGTGCTCCAATCAAACTTTATTTACGGCACACTGAAATTTGAATTTCATATGGCTCACATGTGTCATGAAATATTACTCTTCTTTCAATTTTTTCCCAAACATATAAAAATTAAAAAAAAGATGTTAAACTCATGGGCCATATGGAAAAAAAAAAAGCAGCAGTCCAGATTTGACCCATGGGTCATAGTTTGCCCATTCCTGGCAAGGAAGCAGGAGGAGTGCTGAATACTACCAGTCTGCTAGAATACCTAATAATTGGATCTCTAAACCCCTTCAGGGCCATTATATCCGCTGATGAGGTTAAGTAGTTAACTAGGTCTAACACATTCTCTGAGACCACAGGTCTGCCTTTGTGAGCCTCTCTTTGATTGATTTATTTATTTATTAATTAGGATTTTTTAAAATTTATTTGACAGAGAGAGAGAGAGAGAGAGTGAAAGTAGGAACACAAGCAGGGGGAGTGGGAGAGGGAAAGCAGGCTTCCTGCCAAGCAAGGAGCCCAATGTGGGGCTCGATCCCAGGACCCTGGGATCATAATCTGAGCCAAAGGCAGACACTTAACGACTGAGCCACCCAGGCACCCCCTGTGAACCTCTCTTTCTTGATGTAAAATAGACAACACTACCTGGCCTTTAAAAACTCTTTACAGGTTCTGAGGAGGATAAATGAAATAAAATCCACAGAAAGTATTTCATGCTCTTAGTAAGAAAAGCATTATATAAACCTGATGTATTATGAAAGAAAAAAAAAAAAAGCAAACCTGTCAGAAGGAACTGAAAAGCCACAAGCATCATGCAACATGACTGAAAAATGATGCCCAAGATGGAGTTCTTCCCACTAAGAGAAATGATGTGGCTTTCCCTCCTTAACATGGTCTTTCTATAGTTCATCATCCGCTAAACGGCATGACCTTACTGTCTATTCTTTTTCTTTTTCTTCTTTTGCCTACCTCATTAATACGTTGAGAGAACCGCAAATAGATTGTTCTGGGGCACTTTACTGGCTCCCACACCTGAAGCAGCTTACAGGGCAGTACTGACCCCACCAAGGCCCACACTTGTCTCTCAGGGGTCATAATTATTAGAGAGATTACCCCTGTGTAGAGCATGGTATCAAAAGCTTTCTTAGAAAGCCCAGGTAAAAACGGCCCATGGTGTTCCTACAGTCAACTCATGTAGACATTTTACATCAGATTGTCTCTTCAAAGGTAGTAAAATGTGATTCTTTTTGTGAATTAGACTTTCCTTATTATTGGTAAGGTGAGGCATTTCTTAGCATTTTATGTACTTTTTTCTTCAGGATGAATTCTTCTTGTATCTTCCTCTATAAAAATAATTCTCGAAGCCTGTGTTAATCTGATTATCCTCATCTTATTTCCCCCTAGTAGAGTGGACCAGTTGTATTAGACTATGTTTTGTCCACCACGGGTTGGTCCACATTTTTGCCTGAAAGTTTTGAGTTTCCTGTGTTTCAATGTTATGACTTCCAGATTTTGCTCTATGGAGTGCAGCTGTAATCTCTAAAAGCAACTAAAACAAGATTCTGTAATATCTTCTTTATGATGAGGGAATTTCTTTTTTCTAATGGAATTTGTCTTGGCCTCCGGTTGTTGATATAATTGTCTCAGAAATTATTTAATTTTCTGTACATCACATCATTTTTTTTTTTAAACCTTGAAAGCTTACTGTTCAGAGTATAATTAGGCAAAGACACATTCAAGTGGAAGACCGTGAAGAGAACTTCACGTAGTAACAGAGAGGCTACCCTTGACCTGCGCGAAGATTAAAATTTAGTCTCTTAGCTTTCAGAGGTGGTATTCTTTTCTTTTAAGATTCTTTTCTTATTTATTTGAGAGAGAAAGAGAAACCAAGTGAGCAGAAAGGGCAGAAGAAGAGGGAGAAGACTCCCACTGAGCTGGGAACCCAATGTGGGGCTCCATCCCAGGCCCCTGGAACCATGACCTAAGCTGACAGCAGACATTTAAGCAACCAAGCGACCCAAACTGCCCCTTAGGGTTGGTATTTTTTCTCTCTCTCTCTCTTTTTTTTTTTTTAGATTTTATTTATTTGACAGAGAGAGACACAGTGAGAGAGGGAACACAAGCAAGGAGAGTGGGAGAGGGAGAAGCAGGCTTCCTGCTGAGCAGGGAGCCTGATGCAGGGCTTGATCCTAGGACCCTGGGATCATGACCTGAGCTGAAGTCAGACGCTTAGAGACTGAGCCACCCAGGTGCCCCTAGGGTCGGTATTCTTAAGCCTTGTCTTTTCTGTAATGTCATTCGTGTAACATACCTTTTCTTCCTAACCTTTAAGCTTCCTTTCCTTGTCATGGATTTATTTATTTGTGTTCTTGTTATTATTATGCCAGCAATATTACCATGTTATATAAGGGACATGAATTAGCCTCATGTTATTCTATACTTCTGCTCTACCATTTACTTCTTCCCAACTTCCCTCTTTGTGCAATGAAAGGCTAATCTTCTGTAACGACGATTCTCCTCCTGGTTGATGCAAACTTGTCATCTCAGTGCAGGCAGACTAAACGATATCTTTCCAGAGCCTTGTTTCATGAAACTCGAACCATAATTTATATCAGATGGAGAAAGATCGCTCCTAGTACAAGGGGTAGAAAAGAAAAGCACTTCTTTCCTTTAAAAGGAATTTTGAGCAGTTTTAATAACACACCATTCTGGGCCATTGCTATTGTGTCTAAGAGGACCAATGTCCCTCACTTCTGCCGTTTGTGCTTAAAACAGTGTCACTTGAATTCAATCAAGTACAGTTCTCTGATTACTTTTATTTCTGGGACAGATTTTCAAGAGCAACTTCTAATTTTAGGTATTGTAGCTGAGATTCTTCCCATTCTCTGTACTCCACTGATGTTCTCTGTGCATTAGCGTCCTTCTAAAGGCGACAATCACAAACACTCCATAGACGAGGCAGAAAGCTTGTATGGAAGGAGGTGAAGGAGGGCAGAGAGGGAGGGAGATACCTCTTTGTGTGTTTGTGTTCTGCATGTTTAATTTCACATGATCATTTCACAAAGAAACTACTTTTCAAAACCTTTTAATTACTATAATCTTAGAGTCTAGAATACAGTGAAGCTGATTCAGATGATCTAGAATAAAGTACAACATCTCTTTTCTTTGGTGAATAAATCAGTCTGCAGTCTTGTATTTATACCTATAACACATACTGCATTCTCCTGGATATTTTATTTATTTATTTATAAAGATTTTATTTATTTGACAGAGAGAGAGACAGTGAGAGAGGGACCACAAGCAGGGGGAGTGGGAGAGGGAGAAGCAGGCTTCCCACTGAGCAGAGAGCCTGATATGGGGCTTGATCCCAGGACCCTGGGATCATGACCTGAGCCGAAGGCAGACGCTTAATGACTAAGCCACCCAGGCACCCCTCTCTGGATATTTCAAATGTGTACCTTTCTGTCGACAATTTTCCTTTCTACTATTAGTGCAAAACCAGAGCAGATGACCTGAAGAGGAACATGAATAGGTGTATCAGTTAGGAAGCGCTGAGGCTGAATTCTGAAGCAGGTGTACCTCCAAGGTTGTGGTGCTCTGCCAGATAAAGACAACTGTCCTGACATGAAGTTCTCTCCAGCCAATTTCCTCATTGTTCTCAATGGACTGGAGCTCGAGATTCTTGACCATCTGAATGCAAAGACCTGGGGTGGGCAGAGATTAGGTTCAAGGCACGAGCCCCAGAGACATTGGTTGGAAAGAGGAAGAGTGTCCTAAGGGCTGAAGAACAATGCCAGTGCAGAAAGATGAAGAAATCCATCATCTTCCTGGTTTAGGAATATGGAGACACCATGTACGTCTGTTCCTTCAGAGCCAGACTGTTCACTAGGTGAACTCAGCACTGTGGTTCCCATTAGGTCCTTAATCAAGCTCCTTGAAGCTGAATGGGGATCTTGCAACTCCCTGTGTGGGTCAGGATGTCAGGCATTTCCCTGAGAATTTAAAGAGTGAGTACTTAGAAGGTGTGAGCACAAGTTGAGGGAAACAAATAAGGGAAGATGACCTACCCCTGGGTTAGCTCCAGGGAGAAGCCACAACGTACCACAGGCCTGGGGGACAGGAGCAGTGGGCGGGTGAGGGTCATGGTGGTCAGCGAGGGTCGAGAAAGTCCTGAGGCCCAGCGGGCAGGGGCTAGGGAAGAAATAAGCCTCTCCCTACACTTGCCTCTGATTTCCTCAAAGTGGCTCCCATCGGATGAAGCCACCCGGCCGCAGAGGGCACAGGAGCCCCTTGGCAGCACGGTCCTCAGGATCCAGCCTCCTGGCCAAGGATGAGGGCAGACGAGCCTGCAGCCGAGCTGGAGGGGCAAATGGAGAATGCCCGCACATTCTCCTCACATAACCCTGCTTCTTCGTTTTCCTGAAGTTCTTGGCTCTCCTTCTCGATTTTCTCCTCCCGTCCTTATGCTCTCAGTTTCCCTGCTTAGCAGTGTTTCCTCACTGTCTGTGCCATCTCATCGCGCGATTGGCACCGAAGGCCTCCTCCATCTGCCTGCTGCGGCGCCTCCCACCCGCTCTGCACAGCTTCACTTCAACATCCAGTGGGCCCGTAGCTCTTCTGTCACGCTGTCGCCCTCACCTGCGGGGGCTCTGCCTGGTGTGTCTCAACTGCCTTCCGGAACTGGAAATCTTTCCGGCACCAATATTTTGAAGTCACGCTTTGAGGTTGCAAATCTGTCACTTATATATCCTTTAACATAGCACCATTTGTATTTTGAGTGTTGCGTAGTAAATCGTAACTGCCACCAACTAAAATAGATATAGGAAATAGGAAGTGTGGGCATTTCTTATAATTTACCATTCACGTTGAATCTTCTACTCAATGTGACTGCAATAACAGCTCTTGCATAAAACACCAAGTAACATGTTGGCCTGAACTGAACAAAACTGCTTATTCTCTCCAAATTGCATTAAGCTTAGAGTTTCAGTCCTAGTGGGTTTCTTTCCACAGGAATTTTGAAGATGCCCGTTGATGATATGTCTCCTGGCAAAGCCCACTTGAGTCACTGAAGTTGTTCGTCATGTGGTCACTGTAAGCGCAGGAATGTAAGCACTGAGGGTTTTCATAGAGCAGTTGCCCCTGTCACGGGAACCCAGGGGTAAAGCTGATCTCAGTATGATGCACCGTGGTGCTGCTTCTGACACAGTTGGTGTATCTGTATCCTCTGGACATTGTAAATCTTGAGTCTGTGAATGGTGCTTCTCTCTTGGCTTCAGTGGTTCAGTATCTCCAGGAAATTTGGGATGCGCCCCTAGCGAGCATTTTGTGAACTACATCAGCATCATCATTTTTATTTTTTCACCTTCATTTCCTTACATTCAATCTATGAAAATGCTGTTGATTCTACTTCCAGTATCTATTTGGATCCATCTAGTCCGCCTCCAACTTTACTCTAAATGTCCGCTGAAATGCCAAGGGAAAGCCGACAGTGTTTCTCTCCCGGACAGCTGCCCTATCCTTCCTCACTCCCCGGTCCCTCCACCCCCCTTCCCTTCTTTAGCAATTCCCACTTGCCCCCTCCACCCCAGTTTCTTCCCCACACAGCACCTTAAGGAACTTCTAAAGAGTGTGAAACTAATTATTTCCCCTAACTTTTTATTTTGGAAAAAAAAAAAAAACTAAAATAAAACTTGCAAGAATAATACAAAGAACATCCATGTCCGACTCACCTAAAGTTATATTTTACTCTGAACCCTCATCATGTATTTCTTCACACAAGTACATCCTGCATAGCCATAATACTGCCATCACACTCGGGAAATTTAATGTCTATACAATACTATTATTTAAAGTACAGTCATAGTCAAACTTCCACAAGAGTCTCAGGATAAGTCTTCAGAGCTACTGTTTTCTGCCAGCACCTGTGTATACGTTTTATCCATGACAGGATCTGGGATCATGCGTTGCATTTAGCTGTCATGTCTTTTTACTCTCATTGTGAAGAGCCTTGGTCCACAGTGCTGTAGAGTATCTCTCGGTTTAGATTTGTCTGATTATTCTCTCCTGATTAGCTTCAAGTTAAAACTTTTAATTTTTATCCTTGCAGGAACACTAGAGTGGGTGGCGTGCCCTTGGTCCACCCTGGGATGGGCAGAGACTGTGAATTTAGTCCATTATTGGAGATGTGAGGTTTGAACATCCGGTCAAGGTATTGCCTGCCAGATTTTTCCATTGTAAATGTTTCCTTTATCAGTGTAGTTTATATATAATATGCAGGGTGATGATTCCAATTATTTTAAAGATACAGATCTAATCTTTAGAAAAGTTATAGAGTTAAAGCCCTCTGAATTCTCTTCTACCCAATGGTCTTTGTATGTGCTGTCCCTGGCTCTGTGCTCATTGCACAGTTAGTTCCTTCTTATGCCTCATGTCTAGAATCAAATGTCTGTCTTCCAAGGAGCTCGCTCTGATTACTTGATCAAAGCAGGCCACTGACCAGTCACCAGTTAATCAGTATCGTAAGACCCTGTTTGCTTTCTTAAGATGTGATTATTTGCCTGGCTATTTATTTATTATTTATAGCTACAACCAGGCTGTGAACTCTTGGGAGGAGAAATACCAGGACTGTCTTTATTAACCAGTGTAATCCTAATGCTAGAATACACGGGGTCATACACATGGTATGAGCAGTCAAATAAATATTCACTGAATGAGAAAATCAATGTACATATGCATAACTGTTATAACTCAGCTGATTTTACACATTCATTTTTTAAAAATAATTTTTGCAGTGAGAAGGCCAAGAAAATGGGGCAGTGATGTGGAGTTCTATCCCCAAATTCGTACTTTCTCTTTCAGAGTGTGGAGTTATCACTGGGAAGCAGCTGTGCGAGCAGGAACTACATTTCCCAGCACCCCTAGGACCCAGGTGGCCATGTGATCAATTCCTACCAATCAATTCCTATGTGTGTCACTCTCTGCCCCTGCATTGAACAAGGTAGTGGGACTTCTCCATGGGCCCTTTCCCCCTGCCAGCTGGAAATTAAAAACTTGAAGCTGTCAGAGCTCAACATAGCCAGAGATAGAAGGATCCTAGATCCTGAGTCATGATAAAGAAGCTACCTCTCAAACTGTGATAAGAATGAGAAAAAAAAATGTAAAGAACCTCTTAGGATGTACATCCATTTAAAGTTTGTGATTTGTTTATAATAGCATCTAGCCTTACTCTGAATTATATAGAAGCGAATACAGAAAATTCAAAGAAGAAAAGTGAAAAGCAAGTTGTGATTACTGAAGACTCACTGCCATGTGACTATTTTTGGCAGTGTTATGCTTTCCAGATTCATCAAGCCATACACAGTATGATTAGGCCTCCATTCAAGGAGATTCTGAAGAGACTTTTATTCTAGAGTAGAAAGAAAGACCACCCTTGTCTTCGGAAGACGGAAAGATGCAGTCACTTAGTTTAGAGATGGCATGATTAAACCTCATCGTTTCTGAGATCCTACACCTGCTGCCAAACTAATCTAGGGGAAATTCCAGTATGATTTAAGAGACAATCCATCAAATCCTTTTCTTGTTGCCTCTGGTGAGTTTTGTTTGCTGTGGGTAGCATTACTAATGGAACAACAATCTATCTAGTAATTATTTATTATCAAAGCAGTAAGTAAAAGGATTCACTGAATTTTAGAGATGAAGGAGATTTTAAGCTTATTTCACAGTGGGCCCAGAACATGTAAGCTCTTGCCTCTGAGACTGTGATACAGAGTTTGCACTGGCCAAGCTACCCTCAAAAACCAGGGCTCCTGACCAAAGTAGTTAGGCACCTACTGGATCCAGGGCTATAAGACACTCAGATCATGGCTCAACAGAAGTGGTATTAGGAGCGCCTGGGTGGCTCAGTTGGTTAAGCTGCTGCCTTTGACTCGGGTCATGATCCCAGAGTCCTGGGATCAAGCCTCATATCAGGCTCCTTCCTCAGCAGGGAGCCTGCTTCTCTCATGCCTTTTATTCCCCCTGCCTGTGCTTGCTCTCTCTCTCTCACTCTTTCTGTGTCAAATAAATAAATAAAATATTAAAAAAAAAAAGAAGTGATTTTAAGGACATCAGTGGATATTGTCCCTGCTTCTGATGTATTTCATTTGTAACAGAAAAAGTAGGCAGTACATTTAGAAATATGTATTAAAAGTGTGTACAATTCTACCTTAAATTAATGTGGCTTTTTCTAAACAAACATAATCCAAACACATTTAAATACTTGTGAATCTTTAAAGGTTATGTATTTATTTTAGTGAAGGTGTCATTATTCATTGCAGTTTTTAAATTTGTATTCAGAAATATCCTTAGGAGCTCAAATTGTTTTTTTTATCCTTGATTACAAAAATAATTGTATATACTCTGGAAATTAGAGAAAGAAGAAGAAAATTAAAACCATCCATAATTTGATCACTCAGAAGTAAACATTCTAAACACTGGAAAGTAATTTCTTTTATATAAATGTGTTTGAGAGTATGTTGTGTGTGTGTGTGTGTGTGCAGCCTATATAATATATACAATATATATACTATATAATACCTACTTTTAGCTATCATATTGAGTTAGACAACATATATAGATTTTTTTTGTTCAGTATGCCAGCTACTGCAAGTTACTGGGTAAAAGTATAAAGGCTGTTGATCTTTAAGAGGGTGCATTCTTTGGACTGTCCTTTATGTTGGTAAACATTCATCTTTGGAGTTGTCATTTGAAAACAAGCAAAAGATATTGGAGCCAAGCCTGGTCAATGAGAGAAATGACTCATCCAAGGAATGCATTTTGAGTGAAATAGAGGGTGGTTAAAATGTAGTGAGACACTGTGAAACATCAGAGATGGTAGGTTTAAAAGGGTTTCAAAATATTTCAAATAATGGAATGGATGTACTCCTAAATAAATACATATGCTAAATAAATACATATGATCCTATGATGGCTACTTAGAAGAAATAGAGTCATCTCAATGTTTAAGGTCTGGCGTGGCTGTCAAAAAACATCAGCCTCATGAGGTCATAGACATTTCTGGACATTTGTGCACACCGTCACATAAAGTCAGGGAACAAGGAATCAGTCTCCATCTCACATGTATGCACAAGAGAAGACTAAATCTCACCCTTTCATATATCCCTATCCTATTATGAGGAAAGAGGGAAAGAAGACAGAGAAAAACAAAAGATAGAAATAAGACAAGAAGAAAGAAAAAGAAATGAAAACAGAAAAGGAAGGAGGGAAAGAAGAAGGAAGAGAGAAAGAAAAGGAAGAAGATGAAGGAAGTAAAGAAAGAAAGAAATGGAAGAAAGGGAGAAAGTTAGGAAGGCTGGCTGCTATCCCAATACTTCTATAAAATAGTTTATCAATAGTAGTTTATCACTACTTAAAGATGACTTTATGAAGCCAGTTTAAACTTAGTGCCAACTGATGGCTTTTGAACGTTTAGGGATAACAGTACTCTTGTGTAACTTTTCCATTCTGTAGGAAATCCAATTATAATAGACCTTGAGAATGAGCAGGGAATGATGGAGATACACACTGTTCGGTGTTAGACACTGCCTTCCCAGTTACACAGGCTGCAGCAAAACCAGTTTTAGGCTGAAGAAGCCCATCAGTGTATTCAGCCTATATACCCAGGGCTGCCAAGGAAGGAAGCTCCCAAGTACCAGAAGTAGGTAGCTGCCCAAAGTTTTCAGAATCTTAAGTACTTAGCCCCGAAGCACCGTGAGCAGAAATGGAATGTTGATGCCTTTATGAACTCATTACCCTGAAGTGTACCAGTGTGCAGAAGGTGCCCATGAAACCCACTGCCTTCGAGGATAAAACACCCTCCAGAATTTTAGCCTATATTTAATTCCACTTTAATACAAAGCTCAAAAGAAAAACTTGACTTTAAATATGCACTTTTTTTCAGATCCAGAAAATCCAGTCACTGCTTTCAATAAAGTTAAATTTACTATCACTCCAGTGAATGAAGTCTTTTTACAAAATTATGCACTCAAATACACACATGGCTCAGAAATAAAAATTGCTTTTCTGTCTCCATATGACTGCTCTACATGTTTCTGGAATTAAGCCCTCGTATGTACCATCCTTACAACAATGATTGGATGGTTACATAATAAACCCTACTCATAAGCAATTAGAATGAGAGATGTTGGAAGGATTGCTCATCTCTTATTCTTCCATTTTATGTTGTGAAATACTCTTCAGTAATATCAAAATAAAGAATGACAGATTAAATATTGAATTTAAAAACTATTTCAAATGTGCTGTTTTCTAAATATGCCCATCAATGAAAATTCAGGGAAAGAAAGTAAATAATATAATTATTAAAGAGAATTTGTTCTGTGAATATTCATGGAGCTGAATGATGCAATAATCAAGGTTTCCGTTCTGGGAGCTCACATTTTGAGAGCAGCTAAGACACAAACAGACGAACACAAAATAAGTCCAGGAGTTAAACATCACCTATAAACAGGAAAGGAAATATGGGTCACAAGAGGGGATTTATGTCAAAAGAGCCATTTTTATTGCATTTTTACCTTAAAAAATCAGAAAGATTATCTACCTTCTCAGATTTCAGTAACTTAAAAAATCCCTAATAAGGTAAGTAAAAGATATGGAAATAGTGAATAAGAAATGGATTTTTCATTCGAAGGAGTGGTGGAGAGTAGACCTTCAAAATAAAACCATTTTGTAAGCTTGTATTAGGCATGGTGGGCACAATAACGGACTCCCAAAGATGTCCACATTCTAATCCCCAAAACCTGTGTACATGTTACTTTACATGGCAAATGGGACTTTGCTGCAATTAAATTTAAGGATTCTGACCTGGGGAAATTATAGTAGGTTATCTGGGTGGGCCCAGTGTAATCAAAAGAGCCCTTTATAAGAAAAGAAGGGAGGCAGAGGAGCCGGAGATGTGACCACTGAAACAGCAGCAGAAATGATGGGGCCATGATGAGAGGAATTTGGGCAGCCTCTAGACACTGGACAAGACAAGGAAACAGACTTGCCCCTAGAGCTTCCAGAAGGAATGCAGCTCTGCCAAACCATTTTGGACTTTTGACCCCCAGACTGTAAGATAATAAATCTGTGTTGTTTTAAGCCTCTATATGTGTGTAAATTTTGTTATAGAAGCAATAGAAAACTAATACATTATGCTTGGGGGGACGGGATCACTTTTTAAAGAAAATTCACAGAATCAGACTCAACTGCACTCCAAACAGGTGATTTCTCATTTCAGAAAGGGTCATGCCAGATGAATCAGTAATTTGATTTTTTTTTTTTTTCTGATTACTTTCTGGTTCAGTACCACCTTCATATTAAGAGAAGAGGAAAATAATGTCCTTTCTCATATCTCTGCTGAGTACCAGTCAGAGTCATGATTTTAAAAAACTTATTATTTCATTTAATCCTTACAACAACTCTAACAGAATTCTATTTACAAATAAAGTGACGGAGTCTCAGAAAATAAACAGCTCAACACATTTCAAGTTGGTGATAAAACTAGAAAAATTGAATAATGGGACAGAGATTAGAGTGTAGGTAATTCATATATTGTTTAGAGAGCAACTATACAAAAGATAGATGGAGGATGGATAGATAGATAGATACATAGAAAGACAGGAAGGCAGACCAGCAGTAAATAAAAGTACTGGATAAATCACATAGAATTTTATAGATAGAATTTAGTGTGGCCAAAAGTTTGCAGAGCAAAGTCTGGCCTAGACAGTTATTAGGGGGAAAAACAACAACAACAACAACAACTTGGGACACTCCACCTAACCTCCTGGTTTCCACCTCTCTAAAGAAAAGTAACAATAGATGCCTCTCCCATAAAGAATCCCAAGGAATAGAACTGAATACTGTGACACTGAAGAGCTCTTTAAATGTTGATTCAACACTCTGTGGTCTGCTTAGGATCCCCAAACCAATTTGTGACTCATTCAACACTAAGAGGTTACCTGTTCTGAAGGAGAAAAAGAGACATTGTAAATCAGGTGGCAATCAGTGATTCCAAAGGGAATTGAACACATTCTTTGTCCAAATGAACAGAAGATGTTGGTATGAGTTGTGGGCTCTTGGTGAGAAGTAGATACAGCTGAAGCTGGTTACCAGAGGGTGAGCACAATGAAGACAATCTTCAAGAACAGCAGCTCCCAAGACATCTTGGGTAAGTGTCTGGAGTTAGGTCATCAAGATGAATGAGGTCACCTAGATTTAGTTTAGAGAACTGCAAAGCAGAACAATATGACCCAAGACTGGCTTAAGACCTCAATGTAACTACAGAGCCAACGGCAGCTGGAAACTCTTAAGGACTAAATGCAAAGGAGAAAGTAATTTTGACATCAAAGGGATCAGTTTGACAAATGAAAATCAAATTGGATGGACTTTAATGCAAACAGCTGGGTGTGATGCAACCAAAAGAGGCAGATTTCCTGTAGTCAGCCAAACAGATTTATTAGAATCCAACGTACCTCCCAAGGAGAATGTAAATATGGAGTTTTTAATTTTCAAGTCTTGCCATTCCAAACAATGGAAGGGAGAGTGTGGTAAGATAAATAATCTGTATAACCACCCTGGGGAGGAGTTGGTGGCTGCGCTTCTCTATCTGCACCAAGGCATTTTTCTCCATTCCATCCACGTTTTCCTCCCTTCCCTTCCCCCATCTTTCCTTCTAGTGTGTAGTCAATTTTATCTTCAGATAATATATCTGAATGTGAAGTAATGGATTCAAAGAGTGAATATTTTCCTGCTAAAGGATTTCTGATATTGGAAGCTCCTTTGAATGAATGGGCCAGAACTCCATGACACCCTGTATGAGTGAGCATGAGAGATAAATTTACTTCCTGACATGTACCAAGTTAGGCCTACCTATGAAACACACCAAACGCAACATCGATATACATCGACTGCTTTGAACCGAACGGTAGGTAGCTCACTTGCTGATGGAGAAATCAAACTCAAGGTGAGTGGAAAGAAGAGCAGAAGTTTATCATCAGACAGCAAGGCACTCTACTGAGGGGCTCCAGGGACATCTGTCTGCTCTTTTGTCATCATGATACACCCTTCTTCTGTCATCAGTAGCAATTCGTTTGAGTCGAAATGCAAATATCCAGTACAAAAGGATTAGAGCTGTTGGAAAGGGCAAGACTATTACAAGTCCTATTTTCCTAATTCCTCAGTTATAATATAACTCTTAAAGACAAACACTTATCCAAGAAGCACAGAAGCTGCTCGATACTGCTTATTACTGTATACCCAGAAGTTCGGCAAACTACAGGACTCCTAGTAGGCACACAATATGTATTTAATATGTTCATGAGTAGCAAGTGCCAGAAATCTGTAAATGGGTCTTGGTGTGAGTAAGTGTAAAGGGAGGGATAAGGTATCTTCTGTTTCAGTTAAGTCATCATTCTCCATACGTTGCAGACCTGCAGAGCAAATTCAAAGGCATAAAATCCAAATTCAGGATTACTTTGGGAATTCAAAGAAGACAAAGCAGAAAAAATATCCTCTAGTTTTTGGTATCATTTCATAGGGATTGTTTGCCTCATTTCAGAACCTATGCAATGATGTCTAAGCAGCATGTAGCAGATTTTTAAGCTAATATACCACTTATCTGCTTTGCTGGTGGATCAGTGAATGATTTCATTGACCTGAAGCTTTGTTCTTGTTCCTGTGCCCTCCTAGATGATGCCATTGATAGGCTGAAGAAAGACTATGTGCAGGTGAGAGCTAATGGACCCAGCAGATATTAAGCCTGTTTTCTTTCTGTTTACTACCTACAAGTCCTGCTGGTTTCAAGTGTTTGGTTTTTTCATTTGAAGGTATGTTCTGTTGACATAATAAGCTATTTAGCACTAGTCCTAAATTGAAGTGAAGGTTTCTCTGCAAACTTCTGCTTGCAAATCAGCAAAACAGAAAATGGAGTAAATGAACAGCTATTTGTGCCCAGAAAATCCTGTGTACAATTAGCTGATGAATCAAATCCTTGGGAACTCAAATGGAGATGCTTTTTACTGACAATATTTGGGGTAACAGCATGTAAGTCTTTCTAGATTTAGTCATCTTTTAAACAGTTCAAGACTTTAAAATGACAGTAAACTGAGGCACTAGGGATCTAACTTTTAAAGGATGATTTTGCAACCTAGATGACATATTTATTTTTTAGAATAGTGCAGAAAAGACAATGTTATTGTTTTATATATGTCTCCACGTGTGTGTATGTACACATTAGTTATAAAGTCTCAACACTCAATTAGGATGGCATTAGCTTACCAAAGCCAACAGGGCTGGTGAAGAAGTTCTAAACTAGAAACAAAAATGTAAAAATATATTTTGGATATCAGATAACTTCAGTGTTAGCAAAGAGAGTGAGATCAACTTTATCTGGCTTAAGCAGCCCTGGACTTTTCAGACACATGGGGTGACTGTTCATAGCAGCAATTGGTTTTAGATTAGCTAGATGAAATTAACATCCTTGCAATAGTAAATGAGCTCACCAGTTATGCTGAGCAAGACTTGGTAGGTCTACATTTAATTTTAAGATAGATAGCTTCCAGAATGCTTAGATCCATTCAGATTATTTTCAGTTCACAAAAGTTGCCTTTTCTTCTATTTTTTTGAAACCTGTTCCTTTTCTGCTCACTTTTTACTGCTGACTAAGAAAACATAAGACAGAAATTCAACAGAATTCACCACTATGAACCCATCACATGGCTAAGATTGATCCCATTTAAGCAGATCGCATGTATTTGAGGTGGACTAATCCTGTCCCATTTTCAGGCCCCATGAATATTTCTACTTTTGTCTCAACCAGGAGGAAATGAGTCTATTCACGACATGATGGGGCTTTTAGGAAACCGGTTCACCACAGACCGAAATAGTTGTGAGCCAAAGTAGTTTTGAGGATAATACTAGACTTCAGACTGTGTGGACCAAAATAATTAATAAATAAATAAATAAATAAATAAAAAGATTGAATTTTTAAAAAAGTGACTTCACAACAGCAGGAAAAAATGTAGAGAGGAGCTCAAAATGAGTGTCAGTCATTTGTGGGTCATTCTGACTTTGAAGAAAGGGTTATCTCAGCAGTTAGGAGTTTTCTATGTAGTTAGCAATGGGAGCCAGAGAGGTTAAAACAGCTCATCACTTTATCAGGATTACTGAGGGTTTGAGGGAGGCCCTAATGGTCTGGCAGTCCTTTTTGTCACAATTTAATGGCATATCGATCTTGCAGAGTGAACAATCATGACCTTCAACTGTTTACAGATGCTTTGGAGGGAAAAGGCTTGAGGAGCTTATTCCAGGGAAGCTGAGAAGGTTCAGCCCTCACTAGCCAAGTTGGGGAAGTCAAACAGCAATCAAAACATCCTGGTTTGGGGCAACTGTCCACTGGGGGTGGCACTTACAACTGGGAAGATCACAAGTGCTTTGAGAAAAGCCAGTGGTGTTACAGGCAATCAATAAATCAACCAGGAGTGTCATTAACAGAGAGAGGAGGGGTGCGTGCATGTGTGTGTGTGTGTGTAAGAGGGGCTCTTGCGTCAAGTTGTGCATTTCTGCTGGGACAAGTTTTCAAGAAAAAGTTTCTCTTAGGTGCCTGCAAGTTTCAGAACCTTTACATCAGCAGGCTAGTAGACTTTGGAAGAAGTAATCACGTTTCACAAGACAAATCTGAGCAAAGAACAGCATGAAACAGTGTTTTTCTCCATAACATAATTAATCAAGGGTCATGGAAGGCACTTTCTGGAATTCACATAAAACTGACTGCTAACATGTGGAGAACTGCTTTTTGAGAGAAGATGAATGCACTGAAATTGAACTCTCAGAAGGAACAGAAGCTGGGATGTTTATCGGCTCAGTCTATTTCAATGAATTCAATCTACAATGGAATCCCAAAGCAAAGGTTTCAGTCTTGGTTTTGTTGAACCTCTACTATGTGATCTGCAAGGTCCTGGTGGCTAGATGAGGCATACAACGTAGTTCTTGCCCTCAAAGAGTTTAAGTACTCTAGCCAGTTATGGATTCATATACGGTTTCTAGCGGTGAGGTTCTAACTCTTCAAACCCTGTAGGGGGTTCGATGGTGCCCCCCTCAAGAGATATGTCCATATCCTACTGTTCAAACCTGTGAGTGTGACCTTATTTGGAAAAAGAGTCTCTGCCTATGTTATGAAGTTAAGAATCTTGAGATGTGATCATCCTGGATTTCAATGGGCCCTAAATCCAATGACAAGTGTCCTTGTAAGAGACCCACAGGAAGTGAAGACAAAGACAGAGATAAGAATCATGCAGCCACAAGTCAAGGGACACCAAACACTGAGGGCAGCCACTAGAAACTGGGAAGGGTGGAAAGGAGCGCCCCCTAGAGCCTTCAGATGGAATGCTAACATGCCAACACCTTTAGTTTTAGACTTGGGCTTCCAGAACTGAAGAATAAATTTCTTTGCCAAACTGATAGTGATTTGTTACAGCCAACCTAGGAAATTAACATTTACTTCTACTTAGGTAACTGACTTTACAGTAATATATAACGAAATCCAAGGAGTATGATATCTACAGTTACTATACTGTAACAACAAAATGCACCTTTATCGTTCACTAGTAATTCATTTGTTTTCCCTCAAATTTGTATAAAAGGACTTAAAAGGACTGCGCAGAGGGAGAGGGAGTTTGCCTTTTATTCTGTTGAACAGTGAGAGGGGAAAAAAGCAAAATGGTAGGTCTTTATAGTATTGACATTAGTGGGTAGAAAGAAGACCTGGTGTAACACTGAGTATCAGTATTGGGATGTCTCAAATTTTAGGAACAGCAGCTCAAGATCACCTTCAGTTATCCTGACTCTGTAGGAAGGACTACAGCAATGGGGAAAGGAATCAAAATTGGTATAGGCCATGAGTTCAACTATGTCTCTTTGATGACACTGTACCAGGCTTCTGCTGGTACTATGGTACTTCTGCTGCAATGGATTCTCTGGGAAATGCCCAGAGGACTGAGACCTCCCCTCCACTCATCCAGCCCTTGTCTTGCAAGAGATAGGGCTGAAGCTGTAAAGCATCTTGTATCGGCCCAGCTTCCCTTCCTCTGACCATTCCTCTGACAAAGACATCTCTCCACCATGCCAATATGACCACAGTTCACTTCTATCTAAAGCCCATCAAAAACAGGAGCCTGGCCTTTTGTAGCCTTCAGGATCTGTCCCCCTCTAACTCTACTTCCTGCCTAGGTTCTCCTCCATGGAGCTGCACTTTCACCATCTAAGTTATTTACATGGTGTCTGCAAAGGTACCATGCTTCTTACATTGTGTTAGTATCTCTTTTAGAATGCTTTCCCCAGTTATCCACCTCGCAACACATTATTCTTCAAATCCAGCTCAATGTAGCCTCCTCTTGTGAAAATCCCCCTAACTACTAAAATAGAGTTAATTATTCTCTTTTCTAGGCTATCACTGGCTTATGCTGTTATAGTCATTATACTGTACTACAATTTGTTCATATAACCATCTCTCAAAATAGACTGTGAAGAGAGAGTGTAAAAACTTTGCCTTCTCTGTGAAGGTAAAAGCGTATTTACTGTGTCATCATATCTCTAGTGCCCGGCGTAGTGCTGGACAAATAATTGGTATTCAATAAATGTTTGATGAATAAATGAAAGAATGACTAGTCCTTTCTGTGATTAGTAAGCTCTTAAAAGCTCTTAAGACATGTACGTTCCCTCACAAGTCATTAATGTACAAGGAGCTTGTCTCTGCACTTCTAAGATCTTTGAGAAAGGAGATTGCTTTTTCTCTTGTTTAAAAATTTAATAAGCTTAATATTTTCTGATAATAAAAGTAATGCAGGTTCCTTATGGAAAATCTGAAAAATAAGAGTACATCTGAAAACAGAATTCCTTTCTAATCCTGTCACCTGTCATCCTGTCAAAGATAAACACAATTGATTTCTATTTGCATATAATTAAAAATACAACCAGAGGGTCATGGGAACAAATAATTGTGACAAAGCATTATACATATGAAAACACAGACAACCACATACTTATTCTTCCCCTACACAAATTATGATGATTGTCTATATTAGCTCAGAAATACAAGCTGCTGTAAAACCCAACCTCAAAAGGTATAATGGCTTAAACACCATAGAAATTTAGGTCTTACTTGCATTATGTCTACAATATGTGTTGTGATTAGTGAGATGATGGACCGAGGCTACTTCCACCTTGTGGCTCTGCAATCTTTATAACAGAGCTCCTAGGGTGTTGATGTTTCTCTAGAAGAACAAAAAATCATAGGTGATTTTACGTGGGTGGGTCTAACAGACAGGTGGGGAGGTGGCATGGTTTACTTCCACTTACATTCCATTGGCTAGAACTTAATCTACATGGCCCTATCCAAGGACAGGGGAGGCTGGGAAATATCATTTATCTGTGCACTCGTGAAAAAAAAAAAAATGAGTATGTTGAACCATTACTCAGTCTCTGCCACACACTGAATATATTCTTTTCTAACTTGATTTTTTTTAGAAGATTTTATTTATTTATTTCACAGGTGGAGATCACAGAGAAGCAGGCAGAGAGAAGGAAGCAGGCTGCCTGCTGAGCAGAGAGCCTGATGCGGGGCTAGATCCTAGAACTCTGGGATCATGACCTGAGCCGAAGGCAGAGGCTTTAACCCACTGAGCCACCTAGGTGCCCCCTAACTTGATATTTTTATTTAAGTAACATTTCACTGGAATGGTGTAATAACATTACCCTAGTAGAATAATTTAGGCAAAGAGTAATCTGTTTGCTTCGCTGAACTGCCAACTTTCAAAAATACTTAAAAGCAACGTTTTCATACATTGTGATCATAGGTAGTGAGCCACATATAAATCCATGACACTTAAATCTTCATGGTGGATTTTACTCTTTATCAGCATAATATGACTATACTCAGCAGTACCTTTTACCTTGGGTTCTATTTTGTTTTAAATAAATGACATCACTCATGCTTCCCATTTGTTTGCAAATGCCCAGCCAACCTCCTAACATTTCTCAATTGCTTTGTTTTACATGTGTCTTTTATGGGCTGTCTATAGTTGGATTTTTGACCAAATCCTAGAATTGTTTCGTCCTTAAATGGAGCCTGTTAACGTTTCTGATATTTATTTGTCAATTAAGCTGTTAGTTATACATCTGTTTTCATGGTTTGGTTTCTGAGAGTCATCACCTTTACAAATAGACTTGGGAACACATTTTATATTAATTTTGTCAATCAACATGCTAGTTTGCACTCCTATTATTATATCTTACAATTTTCTACTTTTCTATGTAATTTTTATGTAGTAACTTGGAAAATCATTCATTTTGTTTTCTATTCTATGACCGGCCATATTTTTTTGAATGATGCTTTCATAGATAGCTATTTTCTGAAGTCCTATTCAAATCAATGAATGAATAAATGAAATAAAGGAGAACATATTATTTCTTTTTAAATATGTGTAGAAAATTTTATGCTTTTGTGTTCTCCTACTCACTCCCACCCACTGTTTAGGGTTTTTTTTTTAAGTACTTTTAAAAATTGAGATATAATTCATTTTCACTCCTTTAACATATGTAATCCAGTGGCTTTTAGTATATTTTAATGCTGTGCTGCAACTCTCCCTCTAATTTCAAGATATTTTCATCACCCTAACAAGAAACACTGTTCCCATTAGCAATCATTTCTCTCTCACCCCTTCCTCTAGCCACTGGCAGCTGCAGACCTAATTTCTATCTCTATGGATTTCTGCATTCAAGACATCTCATATAAATGGAATCACACAATTTGTGCCCATTTGTGTGGCTCCTTTCACTTAACATAATGCTTTCAATGTTCATCCATGTTGTAGCATGTATCAATAAATTGATCCACTTTGAGGCCGAGTAATATTCCACTGTATAGAAATTTTGTTTATTCATGAATCAGTTGATGGGCCTTTACAATGTTTCTACTTCTTGGCTTTTCTAAATAATGTTGCTATCAACATTCATGTACACGTTTTTGTGTAAACATTTCTTTTCAGTTCTCTTGTGTCTATACCTGAGAGTGAATTAGTAGGTCTTAGGGTAACTTCATGTTGAACTATCTGAGGAAGTGCCAGACTCTTCTCCAAAGCAGCTGCACATTGTGCATTATCACCAGAACTATGTGAGGGTTCTACTTCATTCCTATCTTCACCAACACTTATTATTGTTGGTCTTTTTTAATCATAGACTGATAGTGGGTGTCAGGTGGTATCTCCTTGTGGCTTTGATTTGTGTTTCCCAAATATCTCTTGATGCTTGTAATTGCTGAATTATGAGTTCTGTAATATTCTGGATCCTAGATGCTCATCAGATTAAGATTTGCAAATATTTTCTCCCCTTACATAAGTTGTTTTCTTACTTTTCTGATCGTTGCCTTTAGTGAACAAAATTTTTGAATTTTGATGAAGATTAATTTATCTATTATTTTCTTTGGTTGTTTGTGTCATTAGTGTCATATCTCAAAAACTACTGTCTAATCCAAGATCAAAAAGATTTCCCTCTGTGTTTTCTTTCCTTTTTAAAAAAAGTTGAGGTAGAATTGATGTATAGCATTATATTAATTTCAAATATACAATTAAAATAATGTTATTTGTATATACTACACATAAGTCTAGTTATCATTGACCACGATACAACTAACCCTGATCCCCTTTTTCTCTTACCCATCAACACCCTTCCTCTCAGATAACCACCAATCTGTCATCTATATCTGTGAGTTTTGTTTTGTTGTATTTATTTTGTTTGGAATCCACATATAAGTGAAATCATATGGTATCTGTCTTTCTCTGTCTGATTTATTTCACTTAACATAATACATTTAAGGTCCATCAATGTTGTCATAACATGGCAGGATTTCCTTTTCGTATAGCTGAGTAGTAGTCCACTGTGTGTGTGTGTGTGTGTGTGTGTGTGTGTATGGTTGATGACATATCGTTTACCTGTTCATCCATTGATGGACACTTAGGTTGTTTTCATATCTAGTATATAATGTCACAAAAACATAGTGGTGCTGTATCTTTTTGAATTAGTATTTTTGCTCTTTTTGTAAAATACCCACTGAAAACTATAAGATGAAGGAAACCTCAGATGACACAAATGAATGCAAAGATATTCTGTGTTCATGGGTTAGAAGAATTAATATTGTTAAATATCTACACTACCCAAGCAACCTACAGATTCAGTGTGATCCTTATCAAAATTCCAATGGCCCTTTATACAGAACTTGGAAAAATAATTCTAAAATTTGTATGGAACCACAAAAGACCCTGAATAGACAAAACAATCTTGAGAAAGAAAGACAAGGCTAAGGTATCGCGGTACCTGATTTCAAACCATACTACAGAACTATAGGAATCAAAACAGTATGGTATTGGCCCCCCCCCCAAAAAAGACATGTACATCAGTATAACAGGAAAGTAAGCCCAGAATAAATCCACACATATGTGATCAATTAATTTCTGACAAAGGAGCCAAGAATATATAATGGAAAAGGAGAATCTATTCAATAAATGGTACTGCGAAAGCCAGACAGCCCCAAGGGAAAGAATGAAACTAGAATACTATCTTCTACCATAAAAGAAAAAAAAAAAAAAAACACCTCAAAATGGATTTAAGTTTTGAATGTAAGACTTGAAACTGTAAAAACCCTAGAAGAAAATAGAAAATATAGACCTCAAGTTCCGTGACATAAG
The DNA here is from genome assembly GCF_020171115.1 of Neogale vison. Lineage (NCBI taxonomy): Eukaryota > Metazoa > Chordata > Mammalia > Carnivora > Mustelidae > Neogale > Neogale vison. Next base: position 82,665,608 of record NC_058099.1, read on the forward strand.
TCTTAATGTTGAATTTTTGGATCTTACTCCAAAAGCAAAGGAAACAAAAGCAAAGATAAACAAATGGGACTACATCAATTAACTGAAAAACTGCTGTACCAGAAAAGAAACCATCTACAAAATGAAAAGGCTAACTACTGTATGAGAGAAATCATTTCGTATACTCAATAAGGGGTTAATAGTTAACATATGTAAAGAATTCAAAACAACTCAATACCCACAAACGAACAATCCAATTAAAAAATTGGCAGATATTCTAGATAGACATTTTTTCCTAGGAAGACATACAGATGGACAAGAGGCACATGAAAAGATTTTCAACACCAGCTAACTACCAGGGGAATGCAAATCAAAACCACAATGACCCCATTCAATGAAGTATTACCCCGTATCTGTTAGAATGGCGAATATCAAAAAGACAAGAAACAGCAGGTGCTGGAGAGGATGTGAAGAAAAGAGAACCCTCGTGAACTACTGGTGGGAATGTAAACTGGCGAAGCCACTGTGAAAAACTATACAAAGATTTCTTAAAAATTTAAAACAGACCTACCATATGATCCAGCTATTTCGCTTCTGGGTATTTATCTGGAAAAAAAAACAAAAAAACAAAAAAACACTGCTTAGTTTTAATGCAAAAGGACTTTTATAATATGAGCTACTACACCCAATTTAATATTAGTCATATTTTCATTATATGTGTCTTTCCCATATAACAAGCAACTTTCCTAGCTATAGAATTGTTGGCTCTTCTTACCACAACACTTCTGCTTCTGTCATGATCCCATTCATATTTAACTGGAGTCAAAATCCCTTTCGCAAATCCTCAGTATAGCTCCAATTCTGAAGTAAGAGATAATTTATTCTGATAATTTCACAACAGAGATCGTTAGATTACTATGGTAATAAAGCTTGGACAAACATAATCCCCATGAGACTCTATGCCGTCCATCCAATCTTATTTTCATTGTACAAGGTGGAATTCCATTAGAGGGCTATGCCTCTCCCTTGCAGTCTACCCTTTTCTGACTTCCTATAATTTCCATGGCTTATGTTTCATAATTAAGCTATTAATTATAATCCAGTTTCTATTATCTCTCACTGTTGTTTGCTTGCTTGTCTCATCTTACCAACTAAATAGTAATTTCCTTGATGGCAGGGGCCATGTTCTATTTTCTCTGTAGAGCCAGTTATCTAGAATGGCAATGAACGCTGTGGACATTGGCTATGTATTTCTTGCTTGTTCGATCACATTAAAGGTAAATTTTAGTTGTGAGTTTTAAATAGCTTCTTTCATCTAAGTTTGCAAAAGTTAACCTGAGTATAGCAGCCTAGTTCAGATCCATCATCTACTTTTGATCCTTACTCTATGAACAAAATGACCAAAAAAAGAAAAAAAAAAAAAGATGAAATGGTTGGAAGGTAGGCAACTAGCCAAAATAAGGAGGGAAACAATTTCTGTGAGAGACTAGAACATTGACTTCATTTATACTTACAGCAATAAGAAATAACTATGATTCAATTCAATGACTGTCAAAGACATATTAACTACCTGATATAATCCTGACCTTAAACCTATATAGGTAGCTACAGTTATCCCTTTTTGTAAATGTGCGAAATCTGAAGATTGCAGAGAGAGAGGTTTGTTTCTGATTTATTCTCGGAACTATGGTACCACACTCATTGGCAACCCATTGTGAAAATACATGATGACAAATTTTGCTTTTAGATGCAGCATCCTATACTGATTTTACATTAAACAGAAATGGCCTAGAATTTTGATTCTTCTGCTTATTGTCTGTGTGAGCTTTGCTATATTATTTCATATCCTTGTCCCTGATTTCATCATTTATAAAAGAAGAATCATATTTACATTGCAAGGCTATTAGGATAATGAGTGTTAATGTATAGAATGTGTTAGCACATGGTAGCTGTTCAACTGGTAGCTATTATTACTGTTGAAATAATTATCACTCATTATCACTATGCCCTCTCCTTATCTCAGACTATCAAAATCTAATTTTTCTGTTCAAGGTTCATCTTAAATGACATCTCCTTCTTTTCTGATATCCATAATTAGTATGTGACCAAAATCTCTTGCTTTTGAATCCTAGTATCTCTTTGTTTGTGTTACATAGATGTTAGACTTTCTCTTTTCTTATTTCTAAATTTATTTTCCTTCTCTCTCTCTTAGCTTGTTACTTTTTCAGGCTAAAACTGCCTGTTCCTTCCTTCAAACCCTCTTATGTCATATGTGGTGACTCACTCAGAGTAGGTCTCTAACAGTATTTATCAACTTTGATGGCACAATACTGTGCATTGTTAATTGCCACATTTACTGAATGATTTAGAAAGAAATACAACTTCATTCCCTTTTTACCATTGACTTCAACTTCTTGCTAGTTCATTCCATTGCAGCATTGTATCTATAGGTATGCTGTTGAATCAAGTGGGTGAATGGGCAACATGTTTTTAAATGCTTTTATAAGGAAAGGCTGATTTTTCTTTTATTATTCTTATAGTATGATTAGGGTTCTCAGTCTTGGTTGATTGGGTTGACACTTGACGTGGTTTTTAATAATCACCACTGCTTAGAGTGAAAATGAGTTCAAGTGAGCTAAGGAGAACTTTAATGACCTTTATGGTATTATATTAAATAAAATACAGGGAAATTGGCATGGTAAGCCAACACTGAAAGTATTTTATAAGGGGGAAAAAAAGAAGAAAGACTGTGCAGGAATCCCGTAAATAGCCAATAAAAATTCACCTTGTCTGTGTATTGTCCTAGGAGACACAATCTCATTTACATTTATTAGAAGTAATGATGTAGTGTCCTGCAGATAATTAACACAATAAAATGCTGCTAATTTCACAGTGTCATTATAAAATTTGCCAGTTCAAATTAGAAAGTGATTAACCCTCTGAGTGAGGCAATGACATTTCCATTCCTAGTTTGTGAATTAAATTTAAAAGGATGTTTCCCCTAGTTTGAAAGTTCAGCTCTCTCACTATTCTTGTATCTCCTTTTTTCTTTCTTCTTTTCCATGTCTAAGAACGAAACCTCTGGACTGAAGTGAGAGAATTATGATAATTTTGTATCACACAGTGTCCAGGTTCCAGAAAAAAGCATAAATGAGAGAATTATGATAATTTTGTATCGCACAGTGTCCAGGTTCCAGGAATGAAGCCAATTTTATTTATTTAAAGGGGGGGAAGGAAGGAAAGAAGGAAGGAAGGAGAAGGAAGAAGGGAAGGAATTGGTAATCTCAGATGAGTGTAATTTCCTTGAGTAATGAACTTCTTGTTGGTGTGTATAATATGAAAATTCTCCATTAACAAGTTGCCTTCCGAATGTGCCTCATTTCATTTAATGACAGCTACTCTTTAACCTTTGCCTGGACACTGGTTTATTCATTTACTGCATATCTCTCGTCTACAACTGATTTTAATTCATTCCTTAAAAGGAATAAATTCATTAAAGAGAAAAGATTTATGGTGCCTCATTTTAAATACTCAACTGAAATCCTCTTAGAGAATATTTAATGAGGGAATTGGTATTATAAATGAAACCTCGAGTTAATGATAAAATTGTCCAACCTGTTAAGACAACTATTAATTGAATAAATCTAATACATATATTTATAAAGCTGCTAAAAATATGGTGCCATGCTCTCCCCTCTCCTTCATTCTTTTTCTTTCTCTAAGGATTTGGGGCAAAAGAATATACATCTGACATAAAGATACTTCTCTTAAAAAGTAGGGCTTCTTTTCCAAAGTAGTAGAGCTTGCTATGGAAATAAAAACAATGAAAAATGTTCAGAGAACTCTTAAAGATATCATTCTAAAAAAAGTTTATTTCATAATTTCCTCTATATTTCAAGTGCATTTCTTATTGCTGATAGAATTTTCATAAAGTTCTGCAACTTTATTTTTTTTTTAAATTTTATTTATTTATTTGACAGACAGAGATCACAAGTAGGCAGAGAGGTAGGCAGATAGAGAGGGGGAAGCAGGCTCCCCGCCGAGCAGAGAGCCCGATGCGGGGCTTGATCCCAGGACCCTGAGATCATGACCCAAGCTGAAGGCAGAGGCTTAACCCACTGACCCACCCAGGCACCCCAGAGTTCTGCAATTCTAATGCTGAGATGCTCCAAGGACTTGTCTCAAAAGGTTTTAAGGTTTTGAGTGACCAAAATCTAACCCAAAACAGCTTAAGCAGAAAGAGGGACTCTCTTGGCTAATAATATTGGGTCCACAGCCTGAGATGATGACATTAAAGCTCTGTGTCTCCATCTTGCAGATCTACCTTCTTTTATGTGGATTCATTCTCAGGTAGATTTTCATCACAAGACTCTCAGCAGCTATAGGCCTATATCTGCCCAGATAAACCACCCCCACAGAGAGAGGGTAAAACCCCAATCTGGTTTCATTGACTATGTCAAGCAGACTGCTCTGATGATCCACTGCTATACTAACTGGTCAAGCCTGGGACTCATGCCCATCCTCAGCAGATGGGTCACTCCCTCCCATACCAAGTGACTTAGATTGAGGGAGAGAAGGTTCTTGATGGGTTAATGGCCTCTATTACCAAAAACAATTGACATTAGTTAGTTAAAATTCACTGATACCCAGAAAAATAATGAACTGCAAATTCACTTTTTGAGAAGATGGAAATCTAAAGAGCCAACACCCACATGGCCAGGTTGTGCCAGAATTCTAGAATCAAGCTAAGATTCGAGCATTCTTTCTGTCATTCATCTGTGCTTTAGAACACTGATGGGCTAAATGGATGCTAATATCTCTTATCACTCTGACATCCTGTGATTCTGTGACTCTGAAGAGTAGGGGCTGGTAATTCTGAACACCGAGCCAAATACCAGCAGCCTTAGTACCAGATACAATATTTAAAAGCTATGTCACTTTAAGAAATTAACTTCAGCTCCCTGGCCTTTAGTTTCCTTATCCATAAAAAGAAATGATAAGTATTAATCAATAGCTTTTGGAATATTTAGTAGAGAAGCTTTTTTCATAAGCTAAATATTAATAACCCTCAAATAAGCAGTTCATGTATATTTAACTGATGTATGCTTAGATCCTTTTTTGACAAATCCCTGTTCAAAAAACCTTGTTCATCAATGAGGATGAAAGCTACTGTAAGTTGTTCACAACAGTACACAATGGGACTGTGAATAGACCAAGTTGTAGGTAATACGGTGAATGGCCCCACAAGGTACCCATCATCACTTCTGTTGGGGACATGGAGTTCGTACAACTGCTCGGAGAAATTACTTGTGTAAGGATGTCACTTGTGTGTTAGGTCAACAATATGTGATTATCAAAAAAGTGTCAATCAGTGGTTCAGAGGGAAACCCTGGTGGTCGAATTCACAAAAGACCTTTGGGGGGGGTGGTAAGGGGGGGCGGAGAACAAGACCTGGACAGGGACACAGGCGAGAACATGGGGAGCCTGACCTAGGAGTGGGCTGGAGTGAGCGTCAGGAGACAGGCAGCATGTGGATTCCTATTTTTATTGGCTGCAAAGAAGCAGCCCTCATGTGAGTTCTCTGGGCGCTGACTACCTAGACCTGGCACAGTGCACTCTTACCATCACGTTTGCCTGGAAACAAACACTTTTTAAAGTCACAAGCGCATCTTTCTTGTTTGTTAGGGAGTCAGCCCACGACAAAAATCAAATGTGCGTGTGTGTGTGTGTGTGTGTGTATGTGTGTGTGTTGGTCACTTGCTCACTCCCTCTGTGAAACATGTGGGCCCACCAGAACGTGGTTGGAAAACCAGTAAATTAGATAATCCCTCCAGCTCTAAAGTGAGAAGCATAATAAAAAGTCAGCTGTTCTCAAGTTCTTAACATCCACTGGTGGCCAAGCGAAGAATTTTCTTATACCTAAGTTGTTTTTTTTTTAAGCGCAAACACACAGGCACAGAGTCTTCTAATCATAGTCCTTATCTACAAGCTAGAGGCACCATTCTATGTTTGCTATTACTAGTTCCTTTCCTTGTCAACTTTGTAAAAAAAACTACTTTTTTTTTTCTTTTGTTATATCTTCTGCTGAAAGGCAGATTGGGGAAAAGTACATATTTAAATTGGACTAGATCACAGCTCCCAAAAAACCCCACATGGAGCTCCTGTTGGTATGTCCTATTTCAACAGAAGATGGTAAAGCACAGATTTAAAGCTACTCCCTGATTTATGGGAGAGATCTTAAGGGTGGGAGTGCCTTGGAGCAAAGGCTGTAATTGTTGAGTGTGCTGATTGGAAAGATAAGGGAAGATAGAAGACAAACCTCTGGTTACACAATAGTTTTTAGGGCATTTAAACTGAGAATATTTCATCCGCTGTCAAGGAAACAAATTGCTTAACCTTAATCTATGCAATAATTTCTCCCACACATAAATGCCCTTTCGCTATTAAATCAGGTCCCTCCTTTCCTGCAAATTTCAGCCCACAGCCCATTGTGTCTTGTCTAAGAGGTTTTGCCCTGTTTATCTCCCTCCACCTCCAACATGCCTTTTCCCTGATGAACATGTTCTCTGTATTACTGGGAACCCATTTTATGTGACTGTTAATCATATTATTCATAGTATAATTATCACTTAGAATGTGTATATTTTACTAACTAAAAAACCTTAAGATTATCTTTTAAGCTGTGGTTACATGGATGAGTCATCCTGGTTTTTGGCTGATCCTTGGGGTAAGGTGGCCAGCTCCTTAATTTCCATTTTGTACTGGGGAAAATCTAAAGGAAAGGAAGATTAAATGATGTGCTTACATCTTCACTTTTTTGAGTACACCTTACAGCCAAGAGTTGCATGTTTAATTTCTTGCCTCTTAAAGTCAAGACAAAATTGGTGAATCTGTTAATATATCAAATTATTATTTCTTTCTTCCCTTTTTCTGAGTTAAAGAAGCCTATGCTACGCGCAATGTTAACATTTTACATACATACTTTTATTTACCTTCATAACAACTCCACGAGATAGTTAATTTTGTATCTATTTTGCATATGGAAAAATTGAGCTGCGAACTGAACTAACATGACTGAGCTAGAATCAGCCAGCCACCATTTCGACTTTGTTGGTGTGACCCTAAGATCCATGCTTATCCACCGCATCATAGTCCTTTCTGAGCAAACCGATGTTATTTTCAGTATGCCAATCTTACAGGAGTTCAGAAAAGGCATTGATTTAAGTAAGCAGGAGGTCAACGTAAGTATAATTTGTCAATTGACATTGACTCCTCAAGTGACCACAGCCCCACTGTTTTCCCCCCTATAACTTCATTCTTCTCAATGAGTTGAAAGAGGTGATCTGTAAGTGGTAATAGTCTAAGACTGTGTGCCCTTTCACTGAAAATTTCAGTTTAGACTCTTGTGACTATAGAGGGATCAAAATGGCAGGGGAGTGGGGAGCGGGGTGAGTGCATTCCAATCCCCATGAGCTTATAAACCTAATTAACTTTAAGATAATGTAAAGACTCCACTCAGGGAAAGGCGGAAGAAAAGGGTGAGGTGAGGCTCTTGAGTCTGACTCTGCTAGTTTGCTCCAGAATTCCACGCCCTCCTCCCCCAACCCCAGGGGCAAGTTTTGAGAGTGAGGCACAAGGAGATAGTATCACCAGTGTTTGCCTTGACACAAAGAGCCAGAGATTTTTCATTTATTATTTCACCTGGAGATAATGTGGGGCTACCCCTGACTTAACTGTATTTACTTCTGCTTATTGTCTTCCCTCTGGATTGCACTGAAGGCTAGATAGCGTGTGTCTCAAACAAATCAAGAACAAAGGCTCTTTAAGAAATGTCACCATTTGAACAGGAGAACATGGCTGAGTCAGTGCCGCAGGTCTGAGCACTTGGCCTTAAGGGCTGCTCTGGCCAAATCCTCCTACCTTGATGAGCTTGTGGGCATGTGGTTCATATAAAACCAGACAAGCTTTGCCAAGTTGACATGGATCTAGATAAGGTACAGATTTGATAGCTTGCAAGAGAAGAAAACAGTTTAAATATGAGGAGAAGGAGATTTTTCAGGTGGGAGGAGTAGAACAGAATGCCGGGAGTAACAGGTTGAATAGAGAAATGCTAGGAAATTTCCAGGAGACTATGGTAAGAAGTTCTACAGTGAGACAGAAAGGACCAAGCAAGGACAATGACAATGAGAACTGAAAGAAAAATGGGCAGACAAGTTCTTGTTCTTAAACAAAATCTCTAGATAATGGAGGTCAATGTAATGAGAGAGATTGAAGAGGAAAGGCTCAAAGATGTCTCTGACCCTCCTGGCTTGGAACTGGATAGTTGGTGGTACCACTGAGTAAGAGGGGAAGCTGGGGGAGAAACGCACCAAAGGCACACAGTGAGCTCATTTGGGGGATAGACTGAGTTTACAGTAACTGCACGTTATCAAGGCAGGAACAGCACATAGAGAAGTCTGAACCAGGCATATCAGACTTGGTGTGATCAATATATAGCTGGTAGCAGAAGCTACAGATGTGAAAGATATCCTCCAGGAACACTGAATACTGTGAGGAACGAGAAGGGTTCAGGCAAAACTCTGAGGGACCAGCACATCAAGTGTGGGTAGGCAGAGGAAGGGGATCTGCGAGGGTGAACAGGAATACGGAGGAGGCAGGAGGAAGTGTGTAATGGAAGACAAGGGTCACGAGAGCTTCCAGAAGGTGAGGAGTCTAAAGATAAAGAAAAAGAATAGGAAGCCGAGTCAAATAAGGCACAATCTTCACCAGTTTTGCAACTTTGCCTGAGGCCAATGCCTATTTAAATGCATAAAAAGAACATGATATGTGTGTAGTGGAAAGATGAGTAGCTTTCTTCATTTCTGTGGCTTTGGGCTGGTCTCTTTACTACCTGGAGCTCCATATTCCCATCTGTGAAAGAGACCAGTGAACTCTTTTATGTTTTCGTGACTAATATTACAAGCATATGCACCACACATAGGGCATTTTCTTTGTGTAATTAATCTTACATATAGAAGATACGAGTTCTCTGAAAATAGGGATTATATTTTTTGCGTGACATGTATATTGTCCAATAGGCCCTGAGTACTTTTTTTTTTTTTTTTTAAAGATTTTATTTATGGGGCGCCTGGGTGGCTCAGTGGGTTAAAGCCTCTGCCTTCGGCTCAGGTCATGATCTCAGAGTCCTGGGATAGAGCCCCACATTGGGCTTTCTGCACAGCGGGGAGCCTGCTTCCTCCTCTCTCTCTGCCTGCCTCTCTGCCTGCTTGTAATCTCTCTCTGTCAAATAAATGAATAAAATCTTTAAAAAAAATAAAATAAATTAAAAAAATAAATAAAGATTTTATTTATTTATTTCACAGACAGAGATCACAGGTAGGCAGAGAGGCAGGCAGAGAGAGAGGAACGGAAGCAGTCTCCTCCTCGAGCAGAGAGCCCGATGCGGGGCTCAATCCCAGGACCCTGGGATCATGACCTGAGCTGAAGGCAGAGACTTTAACCCACTGAGCCACCCAGGCGCCCCTGGGCCCTGAGTACTTAATAAAACCTTTCCATGGTGATAACCTTTATTACAATGAAAAACCCAAACTCTCCTCTGAAGCAAGAGCATAATTGCCAGGCTGTATGAAAGAAAAGTTAAATTTGGCTTTTCACCTCCTAAGCAGGTATTTGGCAGCAAACATCTCCATTCAAAAAAAGAATAACGTACACTGTGAAGACTTCCGGAAAAGGAGCGCTCTTCCATTCAAAAAGTGTAAAAATTTTTTGCGGCTGTTTTTAGATTCTAGTCCAATTAAAGCTCTGCACATTTAAATTGTTCTCTTCTAATCCTGCATTGGTATGGAATGCAATGAAGCCTGGCAACTGTCCATAGTAGGCATTACAGGTAATGAATTTCTTAGACTCCTATTTCTTACCTATAATGAAAATATCACCCACCTATCTCATAGAAGCAAGATGCTAAATTAGCCACGAATATCTTGGCAGCATTTGCTGAAGTGGGTGAAACCTATGTTGGAAGCTGTAGCTTGCTAATTACTTGGCATTCTTTGTTATAGGTGAGCATTGAATACACACATATTCCATAAATACCATTCTTGTACCTAAAAATGGTATAGCATCTTTCTTAGATTCCATGTCTTTACTAACAAAGTCATTACGTCTAAACTCGGAAAAGGTTAGGCTTTTATTTTCCTACCATCACTGGAGTTTTTTTTCTATTCAAACTACCTGGTAAACATTAATAACTCTGCACCACTGTTCATGTGAAAAGCTGACAAGTACCTTAAGTGTCCATAGTATCAGAGCATGATGTGTGATTTGGGGTCTTCATTCTGGTCTCTTGTTATAATGACCCTTCCTCGTTGAGTTGAGTAATAATGGAGACGATCCCCAAAGGTAGTAATAGCTCACAAGAAAGAAAAAGGCTGAAATACGGAGCAACTAGGACTCTGTATCCACAGTGCTCCTCATTTAGAGAATTAGAGGGAGAGCAAGAGAGAGAGAGGAAAGGAGGAATAAAGCAGGGATGGGAGGAACGGAGAAAGGCAGGGAGGGAGGGAGAACTCAATTTGCAAATATAGAAAAATCTATATATAACACCAATACACAGAGACAACTAAAAGCCAGTGTTGTGAATTCTGGAGCACAATGAACATTCATTGTGAGACTTTTTAATATGCTGGAAATTAGTCCACATCCTATAATTATTTCCTAAGGAAATGACAACTGTTGTGTCTCATCTTTATAAGAGTTACTGAGAAATCTGTCATGTGCTGTGGATACAGAAATCAACTAGGCATTTGCTCTGGTCTCTCCCCACTTAAATAAACCTAGGATATGAAGAAAGAGGGAAAGGTACATTAGGCACATCAAAGTCCCTGTGTTGGGTAACCTATAGCGTTCTAGACAGATGGGTGTAGGTCACGCTAGGGAACCAACCACTGTAAAGGAAAGAATTCACTGAAGTTTACATGACTCATACTTTTCAAGGTAATAAAATAAGTTTTAAGTACAGAAAGGCAGATAGTTTACATACGTCATTTTATCCTCTGAGAATTCCTAAAAGTACATGTCTGCTTTCCCATATGCAAATGAGCATACTGATACAGGGATTTAAAATAACCTGTTAAAGTTCCCACAGTTGTAATGGCTATATCAATTATGACTCTTTTGAGTGAGTGATCAAAACTTGGCTTGAAATATATTAGGTAGGAAAAAGATTTGTTTCATTGAACCAAACCAAAGGAAAGAGGAACTACAGCTGGTCCTCAAGGATGACTGGAGTCAAGTTCAAAATGCTGCCAGAGTCACACTCCTACACCCATTTCCATTATCTCTGGCTTCATTCTTTCATACAGCTCCCTCCTTGAAATTAAGTACATGGCTATTTAATGACCACGAGTTTGCAACTCCAAGAAACTCTTGGGTTTTAAATTAAACATCTTTTGAAGAAATGCAGTGATTGATTCCACCTGGATTTAGTGCCTTGTTTTGGGCCTTGTTTTGAATGATCCCACACATGTTGAGTTATAATAAGTGCACCACTGGGGGCAGAAACCTGGGTAATGGTGGCCATGAATCTTTAGGAAAGTAGAAGCTTCTTTCCAAACAAGTGTTCAGGGCTGATAAAGACCAGATGCCAATTATAACCTTTTTATTACCTATAACTGCTTTCAACAAAAAAGACCACATCTGTGTCAATTAAGAGATTTAAAATTTCGCTGGAATGATAAGAAATTCAAATTCAAGTTCAAATTAAGAAGTTCAAATTCTGGCTCATTTCACATAATGGCGGTGGGACCCAGGACAAATGACTTACTGCCTCCTGTCTAAACGCTTCATCTGTAAAACTGTACTAATAATGTTATTTACATCATACAAAATTTGAAATTCAGTAGCTCCAGAATTAAATTTGCATTTCTTTCCTCCAAACTGACATTTGCTCACAGCCTCCCATTGTCAGTTAATGGCATCTTCGATGACTCAAGTTTCCAGGTCCAAAATCTTAGAGTTATCACTGAGACTTCTGTTTCTTCCACGCCCTATTTTCAAATGGTCTCCCAAACTTGTTATTTCTGCTTTCACGATGTCTTTGACAGCAATTGCCATTTCTACCTTCCAACTGCCATGTCACAAGAGGCCCAAACAGCTCTCACTGATCTGGATTACAGTTATAACCTCTTCACTGGTCTCCTTCCTTAGAAAGTTTAACTTTTCAATCCATTTTTTGACAGCACTTCCAAGTGAGTCTTCTAGTCTCTTTGAAATAGTCTCCAACTCAATAGTCTGAATAAGAAAAAGTCAAAATTATGTTTCTGCTATCCTAAACTATTTGATTTTTGGTTTCTTGAAATTCTTAACTCTAGAAAAAGTGAATGTTGGATTAACGAGAAAAAGTACAAAAAGAGGCATAAATAGTCTTTACTTAATGAACAAATTTCTTTTTATAAATAATGCATGTACCATATTAAGACATTATTTTATAAATACATAAAAATACAACTGTTTAATATATATAATTAACAGATTATATGAAGAGCATTATTTAATATTATAATTTTTCATGTATGTATTAATATAAATGCATATGGTATTAACATAGTTAATTATAACATATATTTAAAGGCCACATGGTAAATTGTTTGCCTTTTATTTAGTTGCAAATAATTATATATCAGTTAAATTTTGTTTTGTTCTGTTTAAGTGGGACTTGAAATATTAGATTTGGGGAAAGGAATTACGGAATTCTAAAGCAGAGCAGTTGTATCAAATTGTGAACTGCTCGTTAAGAGGCTGATTCTATTGTATTGGTACATTGGGTAGAATGGAGGATTTGGATGAAGACAGCAGGTCACGTGAATCACAAAATGGAAAAAGATCACACTAATTTTAGCTTTGTTTTATTTTACTTTTTAGTGTCAGATTTTTAAAAACACATTTAAGTTATCTCCATGCCCGACATGGGGCTTGAACTCATGACTCTGAAATCAAGAGTTGCATGCTCTTCTGGCTGAGCTGGGCCGGTGCTCCTATTGTCAGATTTTTAAAACAAAGACATATGCTAAAACTCTAGTTCTTCCCTTAATTGCTGGAAAATTAATACAGACATTAATAAGAAAAAAGAATACAAAGAACTCTGAGTTTTGAATTTTGAAGGGGGTAGCAAAGGTAATTCTACCTGAGTAGAATATTTGAATGGTAAGAATTGTCATTCTTGAGTAATTAAAAAGGAAGGAAGAAAATTATATGTTGAGGCTGTGCGATTTCAAAATGTGGTTAGAAATAGACTGCACGCATATTCAAAAATCCCTAGCACCAATCTAGAAAATATAGCATAAGTGCTTGTTTATTCTCAAAAGTAGTTAAAACGGGGGTGCCTGGGTAGCTCAGTGTGTTAAGCCTCTGCCTTCGGCTTAGGTCATGATCTCAGGGTCCTAGGATCGAGCCCCGCATCGGGCTCTCTGCTCAGCAGGGAGCCTGCTTCCCCCTCTCTCTCTGCCTGCCTCTCTGCCTACTTGTGATCTCTCTCTGTCAAATAAACAAATAAAATCTCTTTAAAAAAGGTAGTTAAAACAACTTTAGTGTGGGTTTGCAGGTTATAAACACAAGTCCTTCATACCACTTGGAAGTTACAAAAAAACTTACTTATTGCTCCAAAATGTTCTATAACTTTTGCTGTAAGTTGCAAAACATCCTCTTAAATATATTAAGTGTCCAATAAATATTTATGTTTTCTTGTGCTTTTTAAGATTTCTCCTTTTATAGCAAATAGGTAACTGAATTTAAGCCTTGTTAATATTAAACAATGCAGAGTAAATAACATGAAGTAAATAAAAGGAAGTGCCAAGAAAGGTGCCGTGTTCTCTCCGGTGGAGGGTACGTAGCAAGCTGAATGCCTTGTATTTGTGTACAAGTAATTAGCTTTGTGAGTAGCATTCAAACCTGCACGTTAGGAAGTGATGGCACATGACGGAGCTGCTTTTAATGCAAGAACCATCTTGTCAACGTTACTTCTTAGGAACCAGGTAATGAAAGCCAGACCAGCCTAGTCTGTATCCTGAAGATACACATACATGTACACCTCACTCAAACACACATCATCACACATCAGTCCTGTAAATAAGAGATGAGCTGAAGTAGAGTGTTGGTGATTTCTGATGATTTTCATGGCCACTTTCCCTGATCCTCATTTTTTAAATAGATTTACATAGTATCATGTTCCTTTCCAGTACGAAGTCAGTGTTTAATGGTTTCCCATCACAATATATGAGTATCTTTGGATTCTGAAGGGTATTATTTTATGAAAACATGGTTGATACATGGAAAAACTTCATGCTGAACATGCGTTCCTTTTTACATGGTTATTTTATCCATTGTATGGTGTTATGTAAATGAGCTGAATTAAGAATTAGAAAATGAATGGGTATAGCATATTTGTGTGCTTTGTACCTTCTATTAATATTAACCTATAAAATATTACTATGTTTTTCTTTGGAGGCAATGGGATTTTAGATGAAGGAAGGGTACACAGTGAGCTTTAACTATATTTATAGTACTTTATTTCTCTTAAAAACTTCTATAGAAAATATTAAGATTGGCAATTGGTGTTGGGCACTGAGCATTGTTATTACACCCTACACTTATTATTATTCTTTCATAGTTGCCTAAAATATTTTATTCTAAGAAACTAGTAGAATTTCAACCTCAGAAAGTGGCTTCTACATACCCAAAATGTAGATTCTGAGTTTCTTAGCATGGTAAACAGGGTTGCCATGAGCTACTTCCTACCCAACACTCTACCCTCATTGCCCTTCCCAATATTTCTAAATTATTCACAGTTCCTGAAAAACAAATCTGTCCCTCTGTATGCTCCAACAGTGACATAACCTCTGCGTGAAGCCTCCACCCCAGCCTCACTCTGTTTGTTAAAGTTCTATGGCCACTTTAGAACCCTGCTCAACCCTCCAATAGGAAGGTCTGCCTATATGACTTTTCCAGACATAATTAAGCACACCTCTTCTCTAACATTATCTCTGCACTTTCAGTAAACATATTATTACATTTGTTTGTGTATTTTTTATCTACTTTAGCTAATGAATACCTTTTTTAAAGTTAGCGTTATAATATCCAAGCCTCGCACTGTCTGGCACAAGGTAGAATTTTAAAATTTTTCATTAGTTTTCACTCTCAACTTTTTAAGTGAACAATTCCCATTTAAAAAATGCAATTTCAAAATTTTAAAAATGCAATTCCATTTAAAAAATACAATTTTATACAATTGTAAAATACAATTTTATGTAATTAAGAATTGCATAAGGTAAAAATATGTCTCCTGTTCCTCTTTCCCAACTCCCTGCTCCCATGCCCATGGCCAACAGTATTTTATTTACATTTCTATATAACATAAAGAAATATTCTTTGCATATACAAAGATATATAAACTAACATGAATACATAAAGGCTCAAAATCACTTTGAAATACAAATGGGACAGTATTATACACAACATTCTGCATCTTGATTTTTTTTAATACAGCAACTTACCTTGCATTCTATTCCCATTTGTATATACAGATTCATATTCTTTTTACAACCTGCATCGTATCCCATATTATAAATACAATATAGGGTGACCTGAGAAATAAGTAATGTACAAACTGGCTGAACAGTAAAGTGTCTGTAGAGGTTCATTAGTTAGGAAAAACATAGGTGGGACAACCTCACGGTTGGTCTGAATTAAAAGGATTGATAATGTCATCAAAGCCTCAGTGTCTTTCCATTGGTCTGCTTGGTATTTCCTTATTGGTTTCATCCCTGAAGAGATTCCCTAGTGGTGGGACAAATTGATACAGCAGATCTACTGTTCACATCTAAAATCACACTGTGAAGAACAATAAAGTATGTGACTGGAGGCTTCTCTCCATCCTCACCAATGCCAAGTTGTAACACTGAATCACAAAGTATACTGTTCTTGCATATTATTGATCAGAACTCTTGCACGGTTTAGTAGCTTACAGTCCAAGTCAGAGACTGGTGTGAAAGAGATGAAGTTAATGTGTGGCTGGATCATAGTTTTGATCATGGAGATAAGGAAATCAGACAAAGGAGATGTTCTGTCAATGTAACTTGAAAGTATCAGGAAAGTAGCAGGAAGATTGTATTTATGTGAATATGGGCTGGTAGCCTAAACAGGAGAGACAAGAAGTCTCAGATGAAAAAAAAAAATTCTCCTTTCTCTGCTGGCTGATGCTTGAAGCATGACCATAAGAGATTTGGCCTTTCATCATATGAGTGATTTTTGTTACAATGTTGATGTATTTCAGAAAAGCAGCATGTTGTATCATTGTGAGTCAAATATGGTCTGTGATACAGGACAACCGTGCAATGGGAATGGGTAGGGAATGTGGGGGGTGAGAAGTGGACCACGAGGGAAGGAGAGGTTTTTTTACTCAACTACCTTTTTCATAGTTTTGCCTAAAGCTAGAGCTCGGACATCTAGTCTATGAAGTCTTTAGGAGAGAGCTGAAGTAGAGTGTTGGTGATTTCTGTTCAGTTCTATCCGAAGAGAGAAAGTGTCATTCAAGATGGTGACTGAGAGAGGGTGACATGGGCTATGTGCTGGAGAGATTGAGAGGCTGGAACTCAGCACTCTATAACTGAACTCAGAAATTTAAAAAAATAAAAAAAATTCCCCATCAAGGAAAACCCCACATTAGTTACACACAGATGCATACACAGATTAGGCCATTATATTCAGATCAGTTACACAGACACCAACACACACACACACACACACACACACACACACGCAAATTTAGGACCCTAAATCATTATACCTGGATAATAATGTTAGTAATAATAAACAGACTTAAACTGTAGCTAAGGGACTCCACTCAAGAGAGGATAAAAGGCACTAGGGCCCA
This sequence comes from Neogale vison, assembly GCF_020171115.1. Lineage (NCBI taxonomy): Eukaryota > Metazoa > Chordata > Mammalia > Carnivora > Mustelidae > Neogale > Neogale vison. The sequence continues at coordinate 82,682,511 of NC_058099.1, forward strand.
CAATTAAACCAGATAGATCTCACTTTCCTAGTATGCAGTGGGTGTGGTCCTGCCCCCAGGCAATGAAACAGACTCAAGTACCCACCTGCGAGCATAAATTCAATGCTTTCTTCTATGATGCAGGCATGCTTGGAGAATTAATAAGATGGTATCTGTGAGAAATTTGAACTGTTAAGAGAGGCCAAAAACAACCTCTGTACTCTGTTATTATCACTCGGCGAACCACTCAATAGAATTATAACCAATCCCGCTCTGGTGAGATTCCGGAACCTCAACTACAACAGGAATCGAAACTCTGGACCTGAATTTGGTTGACTGAAGTCAACCTTTCATTATAGCTCTTGACCATCTTCCAGAGATCCTGTCAAAGGAGATTGTTAAGGCAAACCTTCACAATCTTTGCTCACCACTTTCCACAACTGGCCCCCCAAAGCAGAAAAGGCTTGGCGCAGACAGAGAAAACCCTTCATCTCTGCGGAAGAGGGAACCTTCTGAATGTAACTAATCACAATACAGCAGCCAAGTGGCTGGAAGCACGAAAAAAATTACAGATAAGCACAGAGGACACAGGAAGACACAGTTTCGCAATCAGCTAAAAAAAAAAAAAAAAAAAGCGCAGCTCTCCATTTCAACTAAGAATTTCCGAGACTCCCACTTCTGTTCCTCAGCAATGAGAGAGGGAGGTAGATAGCTCCACACTTCTTAAGACTTTGACTCTCCATTCCCCTTTAAAAAAGGAAGGTCTGACAAGAATGAAATACATTAAACTGATTATATGTTATATATGGTCAAAATATGAGAATTCAACATTTGTTCATTCGGGTACACATTTTTCTTCATTTAATCCCACATTGTTTTGTACCTGTTTTATGCCAGACTGTGAATTAGATGTTAGGAATGCAGAAAATGTGTAAAATCCCACCCTCATGATGTTCATGGTCAAGTAGGAGAAAGGCTTAAGTAAACAGATAAATATAATGCGGAACGGTCATGGCAATGATACTGTATGCCAAGATGTTCCTGGAAGACAAAAGAAGGGCATTCAGGTCACCCTGTGTCTGTGTGGCACATGCGCACGCGTTTACGTGTGTGCACGCACGCGCTTTCCACGGGGATGGCAGCACGGAGAGCAGCAATCCTAGATCTGATTCTTTCATTGCCATAGGGAAAATAAGTAAGAGTTAGCCACTTAGTGGGGGCCTGACAAACATACAAGGCTTAAGAGTTACAGCAGTGTAAGAAAGTAGCTTCAGGACCCTACAAGTGGTTCCAGAAGACTAGAACATTCGTGCATATGGAGCCGATTGGGAGATGACAGCAAAGAAGAAAGTAAAGAATGTAAAGTTTCTCGCACATGATGCTAGTAGCTTGGATTTTTATCATGACCGCGACAAAGAGCCAGGGAAGGGCTTTTCAATCATTTAGATCCTTCTGATGACCCTAAGACAAATTGGAAGTACGGCCACTGCCAGTTACTGCCACTGGAGGCAGTAAGCAGTAAGGAGACCACAGTGTTATTTTAGATTGAGAAAGATAACCCAATTTGGAGTCACTGTAGGGGGATTGAAAGGGAGAAGGAAGATTTGAGAAATACACAGAAAATGGAAATGAGGAGTTCGTGGATGTATGGGATACACGGGAGCTGGAGAGATTTCGGTACCAGAGTTGCCTCCCTGGAGATCATCAATATCGAGGGTATGGGTATGGATATCGGTAAGGCTGCCAAAGGAAAATAAATGGAATGAACAGAGAAAAGGACTAAGAAGGAAACCATAGAGGATGTTAAAATCAGTGAGTAAACACAGACAGAAAAGCATATGATCAACATTAAGAGGCCAAGTCAGCGAGGTAGAGTGAAAACCAGAATAGAAAATTACTCTCCAAAGTCAAGAGAGTTGTTTCATGAAGGGAATGGTTCACAATGCTCATGTTGCCAAAGGGTCAAATAAGATCGTGAATGCATAAGTTGAGATGCCATCTTGAGTTCCTACTAGATATTGGTGGAGGGATAAAGGGAGTAAATTGTAGATTCTCACAAGAAGTTCCTTAATCTTGTCTCCACATACTTGTCATACATACATACTTTACTGTCCACAAACTGTTTAGTGATAATGCTAAAGAGAACTATAGAAACTACAAAATAACTCTTTTTAACAAGTATTTCAATATTGCTCTATTGACACATAAATATTTGCTAGGATGTAGGAGATCACCTCTTACATTGTCCTCCATAATCCCCACCTTCTCATCTTCATGCTCTTGTATAATCCTGTCTCCTTCAGTGACTAAAGTAGGTGATTTGCTTCTAGATAACAGAATGCAACAAGCATGAGGGGATGCTTCTGAGATTTGGTACCGAAAAGACTGTGGCTCTCATCTGGGGGCTCTCCCTTCTCTTGGTCTCCCTCCCCATTCCCTGCCCCCATTTTTCTTGGACCTCTTGCATTCTGGAGGGCAAGCCTTCATGTCATGAAGAGCCCCATGGACAAGCCTGCATGGCAAGGAACTGATATATCTAGGCGACCAGCCATGGAGGACTTGAGGCCTCTAACAGCCACATGACTGAACTCAGGAATGCATCTGATGGCTGTCAACGGTCATGTGAATGAATGTGGTAGTGGATCCTTCCCAATTTGAGCCTCGAGAGGACCGCAGTCTCAACCAACACCTTCCCTGGAGCTTTGTGAGAAACCCTGAACCATAGACATGGAGCTAAACTACATTCAGATTCCTGATGTGCACAAACTGTGCCATTAAGAAAAATGTGTGTTGTTTTAAGGCACTAAGCTTTGGTGTGATTTGTTACCCAGCAGTAAGTAACTAGTACATGGGATAACATCAGGACTCATGGACATCAAAATTAATTTCTCTATCTTAAAATATGCTTTATCTTTCTGTCTTAAAATAAGCTTTAATCTCAACCAGGAGTGACAATACTGTAACGCCAGGATTATTAAAGAAAAAGAGTATGCCTCATAATTTTTAAATTATACAAAGTAGCCACTCTTCTACAAAAATCAACAACAATTACAGCGTTGTCAGAATTTCTTAACATTGTAGTCACGCATCCACTCAAACTCACAACGGAAGATGAAAGAGCTGAGAGAGGTCATCTTAGTGCATTCACTCCCTGCCAGCCAGGAACAGAACTGGGCCATTATCTCCCTGCTCTCCTAGTGATTAATTCATCACATCTGTCTTTCCTATCCTATACCTTCCTCAGCTGGCATCTCGTGCTTTCTGTTTACTAGACTCAGAAATGCCATGTCTCCTAATCCTCCAATCCTCGTGTATAATCCTGTGCTCAACTCAAATGTTTCTTGATTGTATTGGATGTTATCACATCCTATTGACTGCCTGGAGTTCGCTCTTATCTCCAGAGGGTGTTCATCCTTTTGTAATTAACAGCTTATTTGATTCAATGGTAACCGAGGTCGGCTGTGTGTATTTTACCATTCAGAGTTTGCAGGGGTATTTGCCCTCCCCTTTGATATCTTTATTTTAATTACTTCTGAGATTTGCGTCTGTATCAGTAGGATGTGGAGTGTGAGTTATTTTAAATATTCCTCTTCTTTTTAATATAGTTTGTGAATACTTCATTCACTTCTCAAAGACTCTGTGCCAGATTTGTCAAGCATTCGGTTCCTTCACTTTTATTTATTTATTTACTTATTTTGGCTCGGCTCCCTTTTCCGTCAACCTTAAAACCAATTTTCAGTTTGCATCTTTTTGATGCAGACATCACAAAGGGCTAGCTGAATCTCTCCCAGGTGGAAGTTAAAATAAATATCTGGAGATAAAAAACAAACAAAATTTTATGTGCAGTATATGTCTTCTTCCTACATCCTGAAACAAAATGGAAGATGAATAAATTTGATTGGTTTTCATAATGTTTACCAAAACTTTCTGCAATTACCGCAAGACTCTTATAGGCCAGTGAACACGAAAGGCTTCCTTTTAGATACAAATGATGAATCTTGTTTGAAATAAAAAGATAGAGAGAGAGAGAAAGTAGTTCCATGTCACCTGCTGTTAGTATCAGTCATTTGGTTTAAGAAAATATCCCTTATTAGATAGATGCTTGCAATAAAGACTTGATACAAAATCTGTAACATGGGAGTATTTGCAGCATCCAAAGCATAAAACAAAGATCTTTGTTTTTTTCCTGAGGTTAGCAAGATTAAATAGGCTTCCAGTTATTGCAATAAGTAGAACAATATTTTGTCTGCAATTAATTTGACTTTTGCATTTGTTTAGAGCTAACCTGGTTATTCAAAGCTCAGTACACAGATTTGAAAATGGACATATTTAATTCTGTAATCAATTCATGTGATCAGTAATCAATTCCTAGATCATTAAGCAGGACTTATAAATTGGCTGGGCACAGGTATTTAAAAATGGTGATGGGGAAAACCAAGCAGATAGTGTGAAAGAAAAAACCATGACTAAATTTCAAAAGCCAGAGAAGACCATACACAGGATTCTAGGTAATCAGGCAAGTAATGAAATGTTGGCTACATAGCCCAGAGGGCTGATGAAGATACAGACTGCTGACTTAGTTTCCCCAGTGCAACTGAGATGAGGACAGTGCAATGAAATGTGCATTGATTTATTTATGTTTAGCCACTTTCTGGGCAGCTGTGACATTCCACAGAGGGCCACCCAACTGATCCATCCTGGGACATCAACTAGAAAATAGCAGACACATCTTTAATGGTCAAACTATGCCATAAGTAAGAGAAGTGAACTATAGCTCCTATTCCCAGTAGTTACTTGGATGTTGGTAACATTTTAAAGTAGCCAAATTATATGCAAAACCAATTAAAATGTCTCAATAATTAGTGTGGTATTGCAGCATCAAAAAAAATGGAACAAACTACAAAGTTCAGAAATGGGCCAAAGTTTATAAGGGAAAATAGTACAGGGGCGCATGGGTGGTATAGCCAGTTTGGTGCCCGACTCTCAGTTTCGGCTCAGGTTGTGATCTCGGAGTTGTGAGATGGAGCTCCACGTCAGGCTCCACACTCTGCACGGAGTCTGCTTCAGATTCTTTCTCTCCCTTTGCCTCTCCCACTCATGCTCCCTCTCTCTCTCTCAAATTAATAATAAATCTTAAAAAAAAAAAAGGAATTTAATATGTGATAAAGGAAACATGTCAAATCAAGGAAGAGATGAAATACTTATAAAAATGATTTTGGAAAAGTTAGGTAGAATGATAAGTCTCTCTAGAATATTTTCAGATGTCATAGTAAATGGGGAAAATCTCCTATCCACCTTCAAAGGACTTGAAATTTCAGAGGCTTTAAAAGAAAAATCCTTGAAAACAACTAGCTCAAGACTTTCCTTTATAGACAAGAAAACAGAGATAAAGTGGCTTGCCCAAGGGAATGGAGTGGCACTGACTGATCTAGAATCTAGCTCTAGATTCTTGTTGCTGGTTGAGTGGATTCTAAAGCCTGGTGGGCTTTCCTTGTACCACTCAAGTTTAAAAACCAGCATATAGGGACGCCTGGGTGGCGCAGTTGGTTGGACGACTGCCTCCGGCTCAGGGCGTGATCCTGGAGTCCCGGGATCGAGTCCCACATCAGGCTCCCAGCTCCATGGGGAGTCTGCTTCGCTCTCTGACCTTCTCCTCGCTCATTCTCTCTCTCACTGTCTCTCTCAAATAAATAAAATAAAATAAAATAAAATCTTTAAAAACCAGCATATATATAGCAGGAACTTCAAGGCCCTCTGATTAAAGCTACCAAAAAAAAAAAAAAGAAGCAAAGAGAAAAATCTCCAGATTAGCATTTCCCAAAAAGGGTTCCTTGAAGTATAGACTGGCAAGACACTTGACTAAAACAAAACAAAAACCAAGGAAACAAAACAAGACTTTCATAGGCAAATAAGGTTTGGGTAAATGCTACATCCCCTTCTTAAAGGGTCAGCCCATATCAAAACTTTCCAAAGTCCTGCAATAATGAAGCCTGTTTAACTTTATTTAATGCAGTATCCCCAAAGAATCCACGTTCCATATAACATCTGTTAACACTCCAGAGCAGAACACTTCAAGAAACTGCTCTAGAATCAGGCGACTGGAAAGTCATTGCCCAGAGCAAACAAAGGAAGAAAGTAGGGGATTAAGATCCTGTTCTTCTTGCCTCAAATCCTTGGGTAAGTGTTTCAGTTCTCCAGTTTACTTTGTAGTTCCAAACCTGTAATTAGGTAGGTTCCCATGCCTCTGCTAGCAGCAGGTGGTTGAGTCACTGCTGTCTGCCACCTGCAGCCCGGGACCTGCCGAGCTTCTGAACTGGGTCTGCAAACAACCGGGAGTGTGTCCGCAACCGCAGTCCTCCAGATAGGGGATGTGGAGTTAGTCACGTTGACACTGATCTCACTGAGTCATAGATTACTACACTCCCTTGCTATGTTGCTTAAGGTCGCTAGAGGCTTTTTACCTCCATTTGGTGTCTGGTATGAATTTCATGCAGACTTCTAGATCACATGTTAAGTACCTCTTTTTCTAGGGCTGTACTCTCACACTCGTCCTCTTTTCACATTCCTGAATTCCTTGCCAAGCGTCGACTAAGGTCTGAACACGAAATAACAATTTCGATCATCACCTCTACCTAGCTCTAGACATTCTCCTCACCCCTAAAGGATACTCCATGCCCATGAAGAAGTGGCTCCCCATTCTCCCACGATTCTAGCCCCTGGCAACCACCAATCTGCCTTCTATTTCTATGGATTTGTCTATTTTGGACATTTTCTACAAATGGAACTACATAACATATGTCCTTTTGTGTCTGGCTTCTTTTATTTAACAGCACAATGTTTTAAGGTTCGTCCGTGTTATAGAATATGCCATTTTTATGGCTGAATCATATTGCATCATATGGCTATACCACATTTGTGTAACCACTCACTAATTTGGGTTACTTCCTCATTTTGTCTATTGCAAATAGTGTGATTCTAGGAACATGTGTGTATAAGGTTTTGTTTGAATACCTGTTTTCAGTTCTTTTGGGTATACAGCTAGGAGTGAATTGCTGGGTCATACAATAACCCCATTTAACTTCTTGAGGAACTGCCATGCCATTTTCTACATAAGCTGCACCATTTTACATTCCCACCAGCAACATGAGGGTTCCAATTTCTCCACACCCTCACCAGCACGTTATTTTCTGCTTCTCTTTTAAAAAATTTATTATTATGGCTATCCTAGTGGGTAAGTGGTATGTGACTGTGGTCGTAATTTGCATTTCCCTAATAATTAATGAGATTGAGCATCTTTTCATGGGAATATATAACTTTTTTGGAGAAATATTTATTCAAGGTCTTTACTCATTTTTTAAATGGGTTGTTTGTCTTTTTGTTGTGGAGATTTAAGTGTTTTTATATAATCTGGATGCTGCATCCTTATCAAATATATGATTTGCAAGTATTTTACCCAATTATATAATTTTATCTTTCTACATTCTTGATAGTATCCTTTGATGCATAGAAGTTTTTAATTTGATGAGGTTCAAGTTATCGATTTTTGTTGTTGTTGTTGCTTCCACTTTTGTGGAATCCATTGCCAGATGGGTTGTGAGCATTTTTTTTTTTTTAAGATTTTATTTTATTTATTTGAGAGAGAGAGACAGTGAGAGAGAGCATGAGCGAGGAGAAGGTCAGAGGGAGAAGCAGACTCCCCATGGAGCTGGGAGCCCGATGTGGGACTCGATCCCAGGACTCCAGGATCACGCCCTGAGCCGGAGGCAGTCGTTTAACCAACTGCGCCACCCAGGCGTCCCGGGTTGTGAGCATTTACTCCCATGCTTCATTCTAAGAGGTGTATACTTTTAGCTCTTCCATTTAGCTAAGTCTTTGATCCATTTTGTGTTCATTTTTTTAGATCGTGTGAGGTAGAAGACCAGGTTTTTGTTTTTCCCCCCCGCATGGGGATATCCAGTTGTTCCGAAGTCCTTTGTTGAAGAGAAAATTCTTTCCCCACTGAATAGTCCTGGCACTATTACAGAAAATTAATTTTTGGATTCAAGTTTGTGTTTGTACTTTCCATTTTATTACAATGATTTATATGTCGATTCTTATGCCCCTACAACTTTTTTTTTTTTTAAGATCTATCCATTCATTCCAGAGAGAGTGTGTGTGTGCAAGTGGGAAGAGGGGCAGAGGAAGAGGGAGAGGGAAAATCCCAAGCAAACTCCCTACTGAGCACATAGCTAGACACAGGGCTTGATCCCATGACCCTGAGATCACAACCCAAGCTGAAATCAAGAGTCAGAGACTTAACCAACTAACTAAGCTACCCATGCACCCCTTACAACTTTGTTTTGATTACTGTAGCTTTGTAAGTTTTCAAATTGGGAAGTGTGAGTCCTCCAGCATTCTTTCTCTATTTTTAAGATTGTTTCAGATATTTGCAATCCTCTGCAATTCCACAGGAATTTTAGGGTAGACATTTCTGCTTCTGCATAACATTTGATAGGGATTGCACTGACTCCGTAGATTGCTGTGAGTAACAGTGAGTAACAGTACTGAAAACAGTAAAGTTTTTCAATCCATGAACATGGGATGACTTTTCATTTATTTGTATTTTCTTTCATTTCTTCCACCAATATTTTAATGGTTTCAGTGTATAAGTCTTATACCTCCTTTGTTAAATTTATTCTTAACGATTTTATTCTTTTTTATATTATTTTACCTGAAATTGTTTTAATTTAATTGTTTATTGCTTGTGTGTAGAAATATCACTGATTGTTGCTTTTAATCTTATATTCTACAACTTTGCTGATTCATTTTTTATATCAAATAGCTTTTTGTGAATGCTTAAGGATAGATATATTATCTGTAAATAGAAATATTTATTTCCAATTTGGATGGCTTATATATTATATATTGGATGCCAGTACAATATTAACTGGAAATAGAAAAAACAGTCCTTCTTGTCTTCTTTCTCATCTTCAGGGGAAGCCTAGGTCCTTCACTATTGAGTGTAATGTTAGCTGGAGGTTTTTCCCAACTACTCTTTGTCATGCTGAGGAAGCTCCTTTCTACTTACAATTTGTTTATTTTTTAAATCGTGAAATGGTGTTCACTTTTGTCAGATGTTTTTTATGCATCAATTGATGTATCAGGGTTTTGCCGTCATGATACAATAAGAAAGTGTTCCCTTCTCTTCCATTTTTTGGAAGAGTTTTAAAAGGATAATTCTTAATTATTCTTTAAATGTTTGATAGAATTCAGCAGTGATACCATCTGGTCCTGGACTTTTCTTTGCTGGCAGATTTTTGATTACTGAGTTATTGGTCTCCTTACTGGTTATTGGTCTTCTTAGATTTTTCTATTTCTTCATGACTTAATCTTGGTAGGTTGTGTGTTTCCAGGAATTTATCCACTTCTTCTTGGTTACCCATCTCACCAAAGAAGATACACATATGGCAAACATGGAGGAAACTTAAATGCATATTACTAAGTGAGAGTAGCCAATCTGAAAAGGCTACATACTGCATGATTCCAACACATGATTTTCTGGAAAAGGCAAAACTATGGAAACTCTAAAAAGAAAATTGATCACATGGGGTTATAGCAAAGGGAAGGATGAGTAGGCAGAGCACAGAGGATTTCAGAGCAAGGAAACTATTCTGTTTTTTACTATAATGGTGGATATTTGTCAAAACTCATAAGAATATACAACTACAAGAGCGAACCCCAACATAAATAGTAGATCTTGGGTGATAATAATATGTCAATGTAAGTCCATTGATTTTTAAAAATGTACCATTCCAGGGCAGAATATTTATAGTGGAGAAGGCTATGTTTATGTGGACTCAGAGGGTTTATGGAAACTTTCAAACTTTCTACCTAATTTTGCTAAAAATCTAAAATTTCTCCCCAAAATAAAGTCTACTTTCAAAACACACTTGCTCTCTCCTACTATATTACAGCAGCTTCTTTCTCCTTCATTTCCCTTGGTTGTTGTGCCTATGACTGGATTTCAGAGTTCTGCAAAAGTTAAGTCTGACACTTCTTGTAGGCTTTCATGGAGAACTCCATGGAGACCTGGAGTTCTGCACTTCTTCACCACTCTTGGCGAACTATAATGGCCTTTTAAGTTTGAGTGAAGTTGGGAGCCACTGATAGCTTTGATTAGAGGGATGATTTGATATGACATTTAAAAAGATCCATTCAAGCTTCTACATCAAGGCTAGACAATATGAAGACATGGCTAGACATAGGAAGACCAGTTAGGAGAAGAGTGCATAATCCAGGAAAGAGATGCTGATGCAGGAGACTAAACCCTCTTTATAAATGTGTAGATATAGCCTAAAGTTTTGAATGTGGGGTATGAAAGAAAGGGAAACATCAAGGAGGACTCCTAGTCTATTTGTCTTTTTCATGTGTTAGAATTTTTTTTTTTTAAGTAGAATATGGTACATTGAAAAGTGTACAGATTTTGGAATCTGGGACCCCTGAATCCATTCTTGTTATATCACTCACACAGATATTGTCCAAGTTCCAGTGACCTCATCTAACATGTTATAAGAACACCAAGCTATCAAACATGTATTAAACAAGGTAATAATGTAATGGCATCTAACTTTGTGACAACTGAATAAGAGTTAAATTCCTTTTACTTCTCATCCTTTTCTAAACCTGTTAATGGTGGGCCTATCTTAGAGATTCTTTGTTATTTAATCAAACATCTATCCAGTGTTGGGACTTCTAATTCCAAAAGCCTTCTTAGTTGAAATTTTCAGTTTGCTCTCTTCACAAGAATATATGTAGAGAGAGACCAAGAATCTACTTTCCCTAGAATGTGAAGTGGACATAGGGTCTATCTCCTAGAATTACACCCTAGTATGAATTTGAATGATCTCATTTCATTCTAACAAAAAGCCCTGTAGGGGATAAGGGATTACATTGTGGATACCTCCCTCCTTCCCTCACATTCTTTCTTTTTTTCTTTTTTTAAGATATTATTTACTTATTTGAGAGAGAGAAAGCAATCAGCTGGAGAAAGGGGCAGAGGGAGACTCCTGAAGCAGACTCCCTGCTGAGTGCAGAGCCCACCATAGAGCTAGATCCCAGTATGCTGAGATCATGACCTGAGCCCAAACCAAAAGTTAGCTGCCTAGCCGACTGAGGCACCCAGGTGGCCCCTCTCTTACTTTCTAATCAAAGAGACCTTAGGAAAACTTTCATGTTTTCCTAGATCTTTTTTAATCATTAATGTGAAAAGGACAATTTTATAAACTGAAGTTCTTGGGCATTGTCACAATGATTACAAAGCTCTGATTGATGGGAAGACACAAAAAGAGAAAGAAACACATTTGTTCCATGAACGTAAGTCGAAGACGTGAGGACATACATAAATAAATACATTACACTGATCAGGAACACAACAGCACTCTCAATGAAAGGAGATGCCGTCAAGATCCCAAAGAGAAGCCCAGCTACTCTTTGTTTTTTTTTTTTTTTTTTAAAGATTTTATTTATTTGTTTGACATAGAGAGAGAGATCACAAGTAGGCAGAGAAAGAGGGGGAAGCAGGCTCCCCGCTGAGGAGAGAGCCTGATTCGGGGCTTGATCCCAGGACCCTGAGATCATGACCTGACCCAAAGGTAGAGGCTTTAACCCACTGAGCCACCCAGGCACCCCCAGCTACTTTTGACTGACAGAAAGATTCACACTTGTTCTTCAAGGAGCTCCTGTTTACCATTCACTGGGGTGGTCTTAATCTCTTCTACACTTTCCCAGTTGTTTTGGATACTTCAGGCATGTGTCTTTCTACTAACCTGGTGTAAGTAACAGGTAAGACCACAGGAAATTCCTAAGTGTTTCCTGGGGGACTGACTGGATCAAGGCTCAGTTTTCCAAGCATTCCAACACTCTGGCCAGCTTCAGGCCTAACCTAACCTAAGCTCTATGCAATAATCATCCTGGGAGACGTTTCCTTGGTACAACAGATAGAAAGTTCACAGCGCTTTCTTGCTTAATTTTTCTCAGTGCTTTCCCATGACCTGTCTTCTACCCACCTGTACAGATAAGGATAAGAAATGCAGCCACGGGGCCATGCCTGAGGTTTGATTTGTTTTACAGGACTTCTCTCTGCAGCTGTCACAGTTTGGGATTATCTCTGGTGTGTGTAGGAGATGCACTTTCTGGGTGGGGAGGTCACCTGCTCTGTAAGTGGAAGACAGATGGCCCAGAAACTAGAAAGGCCTGCAAGAATTTTGCCCACAACTGGAGCACAGAGCTACTTGGAAACTGATGGGATTAAAGGAAGACCTGAAAAGGCAAAGCGAGGAACATTTTCTGGCCCCCAGGGAGAATAAGAACTGTTTAACATGTGTGGTAGCATCCCTGGAATGGATTTTTAATCAACAACAGTTCTCCTTTAGTTCAAGCCTGAGCCAGTGAATACACTGATACTACTGACTGACATTATGGCCCATTCGTCTGTTTAAGTTGTTTGAAATTTTCAGCTGCCAGCAAAGGATTAATATTGATTTTCATGCTGTCTTCGTTAAATACCTGCTATAGAGTACCACTCTCTTATTCTCCTTGCCAACTCTTCCCCCAGTTGTCACTAGCATTAAAATGAAACCTGCCTATTATTAAATCAATCATGCCTGGCAAAACTTTTCAAAAAGCAGGGAACATCCATCATCCTTGCCATCAACATGAAGCCTGTTTTTTTTTTTTTTTTTCTCTTTTTGTTGGTCAACCTGGAATTGCTGGAACAATTAATTAAAATTTCCTTACAGAACTAATGGAAGAAGTTGAAAGTGAAAAATGTCTGCGTTAGGATAGTGAAGGCAAGGGGAGGCAGATGCTAACATTCTGCTGGATGCACGAGTATGTCTTTACCTTGAGCTGCCATCAACTTTTACCATAAGGCTAGGCTAACAGGTTTGACCTTAGGAGACCCAGTTTTTAAAATCTGGGCTCCACAAACAGCATGTGTGAGTTTGAACGTAATGCCTTTGGTCAATGTCTGATCCCTTTCTGCCCATATTCTGTGTTTTTGCTGTTCTACTTCCAATTTGCCCAAACACATCAGCCTGGACATCTCTCATCTTTGCATCTTTCCACAGGCTGTTCTGCCTAGCATACTCCTGGTCCCGCACCCCTGGTAAACTCCTGCTCATTCTCTAAGATAATCCCTCAATTCCTCCACAACACAATCTCAAAAAAACCCTGGGTCAACTGAGGACCCGTTGAAGGTGGCCTCGCTGTCCCATGTTCAACCTACAGTGTAGTTAGTCACCATGTTGTATCACTTCCTGAAAGGCTATGAACACACTGAAGGCAGAAGTGGTGCCTCTTTTCAGCTTTGAAACTCCAGCAAGAATTTGTTGAAAAACTGGACAGAGTATGAATGAGTGGGCTTTGAAGTGTATGATTCCCATCTGCTTTTCTTGTATAAAATGTGCATTCTCTGAGTCTATTTAAAAGGTAGTAGAGCAAAATGACTACTAAGGCTTCAGGCTGCAAAGTCAGACTTCCCTATTTTGAAATTAAGATTATTTATTAGCTGTGATTTTGGATAAATACCAAACAACAGCTATAGTGTTCTTCAACTGTACCTCAACTTCCTCATTCATAAACAGAAGTTAATAATAGTCCTCAGTAGGGTAGATGTTTGGAGTCAACAACACAATCCAAGTAGAGCCTTTAGTGTAGTGTCTGATGCATTAGTGAACGCCCAGCAGCTATACCCACTGGGAAGCTTTGCAGTAACTTTGCTGCATGTGTTTGGAAAGGCATTCTTCACATGGCCATAGAGCTTACAGGCTCGCCCACCCAATATCCTAATGAGATCGTGCACTACTAGCACACATTAATTCCTTAAGGCAAGAAAATGGATTCATTAAGGAAGTTCCTTTTGAGAAGTATTTGTTGACTACTTATTTCATACCTACCACACATAGCTCTATGTATTCAGAGGTGAAAGATACATGGCCCCAGCCCTAAGGGAACACACAGTTTCTAAAGCAACTGTTATACCCCTACACTGGGTGGTTTAAAACCTTAGGAGTTTGGGATATAGGTCACCTGATATCTCCTCTCTCACTCTCTCTCTCTTTTTTAAATTAAAAAAAAATTTAAATCCAATTAGGCAATACATAGTACATCGTTAGTTTCATATGTAGTTCAACAATTCATCGGTTGCATATAACACCCAATGCTCATCACATCACATGCCCTCCTTAATGCCTGTCATCCAGGTATCCCATCTCCCCAACCACCTCCCCTCTGGCAACCCTCAGCTTCTTTCCCATAAGTAAGAGTCTCTCATGGTTTGTTTCCCTCTCTGATTTCTCCCCATTCAGTTTTCCCTCCCTTCCCTTATGGTCTTCTGCACTGTTTCTTATATTCCACACAGGAATGAAACCATATGATAATTATCTTTCTCCAGCTGACTTATCTCACTTAGAATAATACCCTACAGTTCCTTCCACATCCATATAAATGGTAAGAATTCAACCTTTCTGACAGTTAATATTCCACTGTGTATGTGTGTGTGTACGTACACACACACACACACACTCTCTCTCTCTCTCTCTCCACATCTTCTTGGTCCATTCATCTGTCTAAGAACATCATGGCTCCTTCCACAGTCTGGTTATTGTGGACACTGCTGCTATGAACACCGGGGTGCAGGTTTCACTACATCTGTATCTTTGGGATAAATACCCAGTAGTGTAATTGCTGGGTTGTAGGGTAGCTCTATTTTTAACTTCTTGAGGAACCTCCATACTGTTCTCCAGAGTGGCTGCACCAGCTTGCATTCCCACCAACAGTGTAAGAGGGTTCCCTTTCTCTGCATCATTGCCAACATTCTTCTCTCTTTTATATGTGAGCACAGGCAATGTTTATAATAAGGATTTACATCTTGTGAGCTTTATACTGCAGTACCACTAAATAAATATAGGAGCACTAATTTAAGTCATTCTAAGGCGCATGGAAATGATCCATAACAAGTAAAACAGACTCCCTAGTAGTTTAGCCATCACAATCTGTACATCATAAGAATGCTTATAAAAAATGGTATGAAGGGGTGCCTGGGGGACTCAGTCAGTTAAGCATCTGATTCTTGATTTCTGCTCAGGTGGTGATCTCAGGGTCATGAGATCGAGCCCCACATCAGGCTCAGGCTGAGGGTGGAGCCTACTTAGGATTCACTGTCTCCCCCTTACTTTCTGCCCTTCCCCCTGCTCGCACACATGTGCTCTCTCTTAATAATAAATAAATAAACAAACAAAAAAACAAGAATGGCATGAAAACAAATATTCCCTGTTATTACCCCAGTAGCAAACACATGGCGTATTTTCCTTAGAATATAGATTTAGATAATCCAAGGATGTTCTAAGGAGGCTTTACTACATATGATAAATTAATGATTTAACTCAATATGAATGGGGTTTAATCTGTATTTTTTAAATAGTCAATATTTAAAATAAGAACTAAAATATAACATGTTTTTCCTCTCACTTTCCCTACCTTGAACTCCATTCCTGTTGGTGATCTAATAATTGCTTGAGGGCGTATGGGGGTTCTAAGGCTGGCCTGTTTACCCCTTCCTCTGCTGAGAGCAAAGAGGGTAGAGAGAAAACAGACCTTCAGAATACAGTGGTAGCTTCCTACTCTATTAAAGATGCGTTCTTCTGGGATGAAATCAGGTGTACATGTTAAAAACAATCACAAGTTTGGAAACGTTTAATTCCCAAACATAATAAAGATAATTTTTATGTTCACATAGGATTCATTTTTAACACCTTTTAGCCTACAGTGAGGACATTTAATATTGGTTTCCAACTGTAAGTTGGAAATAGCAAGGCCAATTTTTAGTCTAATGCAAAAGAACTGAAATCTGAAAGGAGACCAGCCTTACTAGTTGAACTAGACTTGACCTCTGTGGGAAGGCAGCATCTGAGTTTCATATACCCCCTTCATATACCTTCTCCACTCCAGTACTTCCTGGAAGCTGTTGGCCTTTGATCTACCTAAAAAATTGGTTAAAAAAAAAAAAAAAAAAGGTTAGGAAGTAGCTACCTAGGAATAGGAATAATGAAAGCTATCCCAAAAGTTATCTCCAATAGGTCTAACCAGGTATATATCCTCCCTGATGCCCCTAAAGGTAAATTTCTCATTTGTCCTTATAGTGACGGTTCTTATGCCTATTACTTTTATCCCCAAACAGAATTTATTATTGTGAGAACAGATATAGAAGTCATAACGAATTCACTCTATGTTTCATACATTAAAAAAAAAAAAGTCATTGAACATTTGCTGTTCATATGTAACTATGGTGGCTATACAGACAAAGCAACAGATCCTTACCTGCAAGGAGCTTACACACTAAGTTTTATTAACAATCACACTGTAAGGCTATGTGAGATAAAATGATACCAAAGTCATAAGCATAATAATAACTCATTTAATTTCTAAACAAACCTGTGTTGAAACTATTATTTTCCCCATTTAGCAGACAAGGACATCGAGGCTCAGAAAGGTTAGATGATTTGCTTAAATGACCCAGCAGTACAGCTTGGATTTCTATCCAGAGTTCAGCTTGTGAGCTATCCTGTATTGTGTTTGTGTTAGAGATATAAGGGTCACTTCCTGCTTAGGTAGCCAAGGGGATCATCACATAAAGGTGAGGTACAAATCGGTCCTTAAGAGATGGGCTACGTTTGTTTTGTTTGTTTGTTTTTTTTTAAATTTCCTTTTTAAATATGAGAACAGGGGCACCTGGGTGGCTCAGTGGGTTAAAGCCTCTGTCCTCGGCTCAGGTCATGATCCCAGGGTCCTGGGATGGAGCCCCGCATCGGGCTCTCTGCTCAGCAGGGAGCCTGCTTCCTCCTCTCTCTCTCTCTGCCTGCCTCTCTGCCTACTTGTAATCTCTGTCAAATAAAATAAATAAAATCTTTAAATAAATAAATAAATATGAGAACATTTAAAATCTACTCTGTTAGCAATTTTCAAATATACAATATTATTAACTATAGTCATCATTATGCTAAGTGAAATAAATCAGTCAGAGAAAGACAAGTACTGCGTGATCTCACTTCCATATGAAACCTACAAAAGTTGAACTCATAAAAACAGAGTAGACTGGTGGTTCCCAGAGAATGGGGGCCTAGAAATAATTAAGATTTCTAGGAAGATGGGATAGTATGAGCAAAGGCTCAGAGACCAGTACACCCACCTCGTGCTCTAAGAAAAGGGAGTTTTCCTATTTGACTGGTATATAAGGTACGTGCGGAAGATAGCAGAAATATATTATCAGAAAGGTAGCTTGGATTCTGATATAATAGGATTTGAAAAACTAACAAGCCAGATTTTCTTTAACAGTGAGACACTATTACATTTATTTTCTTCTTCACTGCTGTCCCAAAGGCGTTCTTTCTGATTTAAGAATTCATGTGTGAAGAAGAGGATAAAATGGGTGAGTAAAACACTGTAGGAAAGAGTGTGTAATCCCACTAGTGATAAAGCCCACCACTAGCTCCAATAATTGATTTGCAACTCTAGTTCTTAAAATGACTTCCTTAGCAGATACAGCCACTTTCGTATTTACTTTTTATTTGCCTTCCAATTGCTATAGTTACCAATCATCCAAAGGAAGTGATGAAGTTTCATTCCAAATTTAGCAAGTAAAAGAATAAGTAAACAAATTAACTGAGGATAAATAAAGAGGCAATTATAAAGAATGTTAGGCCTAATTTGAAATATCTACATATCAGTTTTTAAATATCCATTCAATATTCATTTAAATATTAATTCTTCCTGAAACATTTTGAGTACTCTGATAAAAATTGGAAAGTATTAAAAAGTTTTGTCTGTCCAAGATATTAAGGATTACAGGACTCAACATTCAGGATCTTTTGCAATGATTACCAGCTTAGGGTTTAGCTTATGTTGCATATTAGCTGAGATATAACAAGTCTAATTGCATAGTCACTACAGTATGCATGGTGGGCAATGACTTTACAGAGATGGAATTCTTCCCTACCTCTCCATTTTTCTTACCTTGTCATGTTGAGTATAACTATTTACATTAAACAACATCACTGAGTAGACCCCAATTTCTCCCACATCATAGTTCCAACAGAGGTTAAATAGTCACTACCCTTAAAGTTGCTGGTTTTTTGTTGTTGTTGTTGTTGGTTTTTTTTTTTTTTTTTTTTTTTTTTTTAATGGCAGGAAGAGGCATTATCGAGGTAATCTGGAGAGGAAGGAAAACCTTCCATGCTTTCATGGTTGCTTTGGAGACATGAGTGGAAAGAGAAAGAAGAGATGAGTGATTATTCTACCATTACACAGAAATAAATGCAGTAAACATTTACTGTTTACTGTTTACTGTGTTGGCTGTGGGGTTCTGACCCCCAAATATCTCCCTGACCAGGTACTGTAATTCCCATGTTAGAAGTTCTCCTTGGGGGTCGTTAGGAATCCTTTGAAGTCTTTACTGAAGAATTTTATTAACAGAAAGCTACAATGAATAATAAAATGCCAAAAAAAGATATTTTGTCTATTTTTTTAAAAGATTATATTTGTTTTTATATAGAGAGAGTGAGCACAAGTAGGCAGAGCAGCAGGCAGAGGGAGAGGGAGAAGCAGGCTCCCTGTTGGGCAAAGAACCCAATGTGGGGCTTGATCCCAGGACCCTGGTATCATGACTTGAGCTGAAGGCAGACACCTAACCAACTGAGCCACCCAGGCATTCCAAGCACATTTTATCTAAAACAAACAACAACAACAACAACAAACAAATAAAAAACAACTACCATTTTATGTTATTCACCAGAGAGCAAGAAATCCTAAGAATGACACTGAGCATAGATTCATTCTGATGGCCAGGAAGAAGATAGTTTGAGGAAAGCATGAGTAATCTACGTGTGTGTGTGTTGGGACTGAACAGAACACAAAATGAGTAGTACTTTCAATGAAGCATAGTGTACTAGTTCTGGTTTGCCAAGAAGCCCATGTCAGGAAGAGATGAGATGAGTAAGAGATTTAATAAGAAAGAGAATAAGGGAAGATGGGAAGGGGAACAAGAGGAAGCACAGAGAGCCTTCAGTCAGACCATGATGTAGGTCTGACACCTGCAGAAGAAGAGACAGAAGGAAGGAAGACTGTATATGAAGAATTATGGACTCCTCTGCTGCTCTAAGAAAGACTTGGCCAGGTCAGTGGGAAGCCCTCAAACCAAAGTCACTATATCAGGAGTTCAGCATGTCACTGGAATGGGTCCACCTTATTATCCACTCTGTGATCAGGCACTGGCTGGGAGAAGCCTGTGAGAAGTATGGTTTTGGTGCATGGTTGATCCAGGGGGTAGCAGATAGGGCCATTAGTCAATCACATTCTCTGATCTGAGTGGTACATTTTCATTGTCTCTGAAAGTAACAATTTAAAAAATCAGCATTTTACATGCTTATTTGACCCTCAAAATTATTATGTTGAATATAACCAGAAAAAAAGCTTATGATGTCTATTAATTTCTATTATATAAGAAATGTATTTAGCTCCTATATTATACACAATTGTATCTTTATAATATAAAAATAAGTGCGTAATGCCATTTTTAAATTTTAACTGCTTGTTTTCAGGAGCATCATAAAAAGGGGTAACAACTGTTCTCAACATATTCATATTTCAGCACATTCCTGGGAAAGGAAATCCCTCATCACTAACAGTGACATCCAGGGCAGTGATTCTCTGTCCTTGGGGGCAGACAGACTCCTTGGGTGTTATGTTATTTCCAAACTGGATGTGGCAGGATACTTTGAACTCAACTCTCCATCACCATCACCACCATATCTAATGTATAAGTCACCAGTTCTACAGTGGCTGCACCTGAATTTTTAAGAAACTTCCCAGGTTTGTGCATATCTCTACTGAGGATCACTTCTCTAGGGAAGGGGTTCTCAAATTTGTATATGCGTAAAAATGGAAGCGTGGGAGGCTTGTTAAAAACAGATCTGTTTCAGTAGTTCTGGGGTATGGTGTATTAATGATCATTTTTAGTGAGCATCCTAGGCGATTCTATGTATTCATGTGGGCCACAGGAACATATTTCCAGAAACATTAAATCAGGGCCGTAACTGGCTATCCCCAATTTATAATGAGCCAAAGTCATCTTGACCCAATGGAGCCATGTGGCAGAATGCGGGTGGGGTGTGTAGGCAGGGTACAGAGTGAGGGCACCATTAGATGGAGAAGTAGCAAGATGGTAAGACAGAAGGAATGAGGAAAACCAAGCCGTGAAGAAATATGTATGACCTACAGATCTATATCCATCAATCTATTTATATATCCTATCATCAACTTCATTAGGAAAACCTATTTCAGTTTAGAGAACTGAAATGCTACATACATACATAGTTTTTCTTGCTTTATAGCTTAGTGTTCTACTTCCCTCTGGACTATAATCATGAAATATATACATATATATCATTTCGTATATAATTTGTGTGTGTATACTCACAGTTTTCTTAGGTCAGCTTAGCTTTACTTTTGATACAAAGGAATGGTACTTATCTTGCACATATATCACAGATTATAATACAATGTATTATACATCCGCTCATTTGTACTCTTACAAAGTAGAAGGCAAGAGTCATGATTATGGTGCAGTTATCTGCACAAAATTACGATACTGGGGTGCCTGGGTAGCTCAGTGGGTTAGGCCTCTGCCTTCAGCTCAGGTCATGATCCCAGGGTCCTGGGATGGAGCCCCACATCGGGCTCTCTGCTCAGCGGGGAGCCTGCTTCCCCCTCTCTCTCGACCTGCCTCTCTG
Organism: Neogale vison; assembly: GCF_020171115.1. Classification (NCBI taxonomy): domain Eukaryota; kingdom Metazoa; phylum Chordata; class Mammalia; order Carnivora; family Mustelidae; genus Neogale; species Neogale vison. The sequence goes on from NC_058099.1 coordinate 82,703,312, forward strand.
CCTTCTTGTGAACTCTCTGTCTTTCACTCTGTTAAATAAATAAATAAAATCTTTTAAAAAAATTACGATATTAACATAAATGTGGCCTTTCCTTATTTTACAGTTTTCAATCTGTAAATCAAGTATGAATGCCTGGTGAAAAGCTGAGGTCAGCAGGTAGATGATGATTCACCATTTTACTGGGGGCACAAACACATATTTTTTATTTTTTAGCATCTATGTTATTCCTAAACACCTTTTTGAATATTGGTACAGAAAAGAATGCCATATTCATGCTGCATGGCAAAGTGCTATGTTTCTGTAGCCCTTGGCTTGCATTCCTGTTGTCATCATCCAGCTGATATTATTGTGACATTTTGACACTGCATTGTGACACGGTGACCTGGTGCCTCCAGCATCCTAGAAGGACAAGTTGACGAAGGCACATGGTGCATTAGGAAGCAGTGAAGCAGTTCATTACTGCTACAGAGAGAAAGTCTGCTCTGGAGACAAGAATTCTTATCTAAGGCACAAGACACTCTCGATTCTGTTTCCTGCTCTGCACCTGATTTACTATGAGATCTGTGACAAACAATTTTAATTCATTGGTGACTCAGTTGTTCTGTCTGTATAATGACAATGACCAAAATTTATTATTATTATTTTTTAATCCTAAGAGAGTGATTACATTTGCAGCCCATCCTTGATAAATAGACGTTTTAGAAAGGCATATTTTGAGAGGCTAAATTAAGTGATGACAGGTGATTGACTTCAGGATGGTCATGGGTTGAGAAGAACTATTTACTGCCCTGTCTTGCTGGCATCTGGGCCTCATCCTACATAAAGGTCTCCCATGATAGTCTAGCCATGAAATCCCTCTTTGGTCTTTGCTAACATTAAACTTCGCACCTTACATCTTAACAGTAGCAAGTTGTACCTCCCTCTACATGGTATTATACATCCCACTCTACTCAAAATTCCATCCAACCATCATTCTCTGGTAATATGCAGCCTCTTTAATTGTCCCCAATTATCAGTTGGTGCCAACAAGCAGGGCTTATCTTGGAGATCACGTCACAAACACAAATGGAACAGTTGCCCTCCCAAGTCATGGCTTTTCTCAAGTGCCTGTAGGTCCAGCTCATGACCTAGTTTGCAGACTTGCTTCTGGGCTTCAAGTGCAGGCCTTTTCAGGTCATCTGTAAGCAGGAGCACTTTGGAGCCCACAGTTCCTTAAGAAGCAAATGCTCTCATTAAGATAAAGCCTGGTCGCTAATAAAATGTCTACCTATTCTGCAGCAAGTGGCAGAGCTGAATCTTAGACCTATCGTTCACCAGAATTTCAGAGACAGGGTAATGAGCCATGGGGGTAACCACAGCAGGAATTCTGTAATCAAGCCACAAGGGGGCAGGGAAACATGCTCACTTGCCACCTCAACCGGGGGAACTTTGGTGTAAGCTGTATTTTCATAGCCTTGTTTGTTTTCTTAGCTATCCTAAGAGCATACTAATAAGTGTAGTCACAGAAGAAAGGAAAGATGGGATTAAACACCAGGGAAAGTCATTAAAGTTAAAGAATGGGATAAGCTTTGCAACTATTTCCAAAGCTTAGCTATTTCCTGTCCAAAGCCAAGTTCCCTTTATTTTGTAAAATATGAGTAAAATAAAGGCAAAAGCATGCTTATTCCCTTGGAGCCCTGTATTAGCCAAGTCCTACAGCAAAGTTTTAATGAAATGAATTGCTAGATGCTTCATAACCCTTTTCTCTTTAACATACAAACAACATCTAGTTATTTTAAAGGGGCTCTGGTACATGTTTCTTAGCATTCAAAACTCACAACTTCCAACCACAACAGTGAAAACAAGAAGAGCCGGGAAAACAAAAACAAAAACAAAAACACAACTGGATTCCTACAGGAAAATATTGCAGTGTCCGCTTGTCATTGATGAAGGAGGACACTTACCAGGGGGAAAACCTCACTCTAGATTTTTTATATCCAAGATAACCAGGATATGTTACAAGTATCTTTCATGGGTCATGAAAAAAAGTTCATTATTTATGAAAGATTCAAGAGGACAAATTCAGCATCTCTGGTGACAATTTATACACTGCAGGATAAAGCTGCATTCATTGATTTTTTTAATGTATTTATTTTTTTACATTTTTCTTTTTAATTATAAAATAATTTAAGATTTGGACAATATCAAATATAATAAACACTCATTAATTCATTACTCAGAATAGACAGATACTAACAATTTGCTAGCTCTCTGGCTCCAGTGTGCTCTTTCTTTTCTTTTTTTTCTCTTTTTCTTAAGAAACAATATATTATAGCTACAGCTAAAACCCCTAACCTGCCTCCTTCCCTCCATTCTCTTCCCTCGCAAGGGAAATCACTCCCCAGCTTGGTGAATATCATTCCTATTCAAGGAAACGCTTGTACCTTCACAAAGCAAAAGCACTGGAAATACCCTACCTGTTCCTGGACACCAGAATGGATAAATAGACTAATTTGTTTATGAAATATAATTTAGTAGTTACACAATGGATAAATCTTAAATAAATAAATAAATAACTACTAAATAGGGAAAAACAAGTTGCAAAAAAATACCGAAAGTATACTGTTCATGTAAATTTTAAAAGCATATAATCAATAACTAAATCATTTATGAATACCTATAGATGCAGCAATAATACAACAAATACGAATGTGTTTATTTTTCCATGCAGTGTGTAATATTCTTTTATTCAATGTGTCTGCTTCACAAAGATGTTATGTACTATATAGGGGCCAAAGGCAGGCTGCCCCGGGCCACTTTGGCGTGAATATTAGTTTGGGTTAAAAGCAATCAAACCCCAGCAGATTCAGGAAAAGTTCTTTAAGTTCCCCTCAACTGCCTGCCTATACCAGGGGGAGAGCTATTAACAGATATTCTGCTTTATCTAAAAAAAACTTATCTGCATAATAGGGCAACCTTTGTTTTCCAAACCTCTCTCACCTTCCTGCTAATGGTCTTCTCCTTTTTGTATCCTCAGAGACTTATCCCTCTCCTTAGCTCATATAATCATCATGTTGCCTCACTGTCTTTGTAATTTCCATGTCTGTGTGGATTCCCCATAAGCAGGCTTTTAAATTTGATTTTCTCTTGTTAATCTGTCTCATGTCATTTTGATTCCTAGCCCAGCTAGAAGGACCTTGAAGGGCAGAGGAAATTCTTCCTCCCCAGCAACTGCTATAGACTGAATGTTTGTGTCTTCCGCAAATTCTTTTTTTTTTTTTAAACAATTTTATTTATTTATTTGACACAGAGAGATCACAAGTGGGCAGAGAGGCAGGCAGAGAGAGACGGAGAAGCAGGCTCCCAGCAGAGCAGAGAGCCCGATGCGGGACTCGATCCCAGGACCCTGGGATCATGACCTGAGCCGAAGGCAGAGCCACCCAGGCGCCCCATCTTCCACAAATTCTTAAGTTGAAGCCTTACTCCCCAATGTGATGAAACTTGGAGGCGGAGCATCTGAGAGGTGATTATTCAGAGTCTTCACGAATAGTACTGAGTTTCCTTACAAAAGAGGCTCCAGAGAAATCCCTCCTCACCCCTTCTGAGGATACAGCAAGATGACAGTCTATGACCCCGGAAATGGGCCCTCACCACACCGAGAAGGTAACATTAGGAGTAACGAAAATGTTCTTTATCTTGACTGTGGTTTCATTTGTCAAAACTCATAGAATTGTACACTAAAACGGATGGATTTTACTCAATCACACTGGAATAAAGCTGATATAAAAAAGAGATAAGAAAAAGAAGTCTCTAACAAACAAATTTCCAACGGCTCACGGATACACACCTGTTCTAGGTGCAGAGGCACTTTTATCTTTATCATTTGGCAATTTATTTCCGCTAAAATGTTTGGGGAGAATTTCAGTGAAGGGTGGTAGGTCGGTGCACACAAAGTCAAGACCAGACTTTCCACTGCAGCTTCTGTTTGAAAAAACAGAAGACCTGGACCTGCTTAAGTAAGACCTTTCCTTTTGTTGAGGGTGGGAAAGAGAAGTCACAGAGAAGCTCTGCTGTGTTTTCCAGGGGGCCCGTCCTGGTCCTGTCCCAGCGGGACTCGGGTGTTGAGGTTCGTGCTGCAGAAGAGGGAGGCTCCCGCGTCCCCAAGAGCCAAGGCACACCTGAGCTGCCCTCTCTCAGGTTCACCCCTCAGATGGTCCCTGCCAATGGAACACCGGAAAGCATAGGCGTCTTGTGGGAGGAGGGAAGGAAGCCTCTCTAATCTGCAGCCTGAGTATGTCCCGGTAGAGCCCTTGTCTCCTGGCACTTTACATCCTCCGATGATTGCTGGGACAGAGACAGAAAGACAATGCGGGGAGCAGTTTAATCAAGGCAGTTGGAACTACTGCCACAGAATAAAACCAGCCACCATGCAGCCAGGGACTTTGGCTTTTCCTCCCTGAAAGCTGCACTTTGTAAGGCAGGTTGAGGAGCCGCTGCTATTCTTTGAGTCAGTTGTAGAATCCAGCAGGAGAAGATATTAACAAGCTTAAAAGGTATTACCTGCCTCGCCATACCAGGAGGCTTGCTCCACTGTCGACTGTCTGTCGGGGCTTCACGTATGTCTTGTACTTTCCTGAGGGAATTAGTTAAAATTACCAAGGTGGAAACTATTTGATTTAGATTAATCTCACTTTGCCAAGCAGGAGAGCCTCATTACTCTGATTGGCTGACCTAGCCCTGCCACCCTCCTTGCCTGAGGAAGGGGGAAGAAGCTTCTGGTTCGTAGCTCTCCGTGGATAAGTGAAACAGATTATTATCACCCTTTCAGGATACCCATAAAAAGCACAGAACGAACTGGAGAGCCACGTCAATGGAAGGGGTGGTGCACTTAACGTTTCACCGTCTTTGGCAGGACCATAAGGGCTAAAATGAAATGTGCGGTGGCCATAGCCTCCTCGTGCATATTCAGTCCCTCAGGGCCCCCAGTCGTGACCGGGGGACGTGATAGGTCCATTTACAATCAGTTGGGAAGAAGCATCCATTAGATATTTCAAAAGGCTCTATTTGTCGCAAAGAGGGAAACAACTAGAAGCACGAAAACGCCTCTTAACTGATTCTAAGTGAGAGTCTGCTGTTTCTAGGCTTTATGAACTGTCCCTCTCCTAAAGCAGGGGGGACGCCCTTTTCCGAGAAAGCGAATTACTGGAGATAACACCTTCAACTGTGGTTCTCAAACTTGAGCGTGCAATCCCATCTTCTGCACACTTGTTAAAATGAAGGTTTGGAATTAGCAGGTGGAGAGTCTGCATTTCTAACAAGTCCCCAGGTGATGCTGCGGGCCTAAGGAACACACCGTAAGAACCTCAGGGAGATGGAAATGAGAACCTATTCTCAAACTGAAGGGCCTGGGCCATGCAAATTATTAAAGTTATTCACTGTAACACAGACATTCACTGTCGGTTCATATTCATATTTTTGGCAAAACCTGGTATTAAATGTCTTTCCCTTCCACTGACCTGATCATCTACCCAGAGCTACTAGACTTCACGGCACAGTGTGAAAAACACAAAGTAATTTTGGCCAGGTATAGACTCCTCACTTACTTTGAGCTCTCTGCCTTTTATTTCCTTGTGAGGGTAAATTCACAGTGACATCATCTTTTTCAATGCACACGCACATGCAGGCAATCATTTCTCCCTTTCCCTCCCAGATTGGAAAAATCTTTTCTCCAAAACTAAATCTTTGAACTTTCTCCCTCCACGGAAAGCTATTTTTAAGAAGGTGCTGTAAAAATAATGTAGTCATCTTGTCTCAGTCCGCTAGGACTCAGCTCTACATGGCTCAAACTGGGGTGACTCAGATTTTATAAAGACGGTGATGTGGATGATTTGGAAACAAAACAAAACAAAAAAAAAATCCCCAAATCCAAAAAACTAAATGGACACCACCAATCTTTTATTTATTTACTTAGAAGGGGCCAGGGATCGCCAAACAGATAACTCCAAAAGATTTTTTAATTCTATAAAATCACTAATAAGTACTATTACCAGGCAGAATTACTTATTTTAAAACCAAAAAGAGGTGGGTGTTTCTAAAATCTTGAGCAACAAATGGTCCCATTTTTAGTGGTTTATACACACATAATTAGCAGTTTAATTTCCTCTGTGGCTGAGTTAGCCTTAAGATTTCATTTAATAACAAGCACAATTTTATAGCCAGAAGCAAGCTTCCAGCATCAGTTTCAGCTCAGCACTGCCCTCTGCCGTTCTCCATGCAGTTCAAGCCCTCCTGCTCCGTGGAAAAGCAACAGAAATCATAAATTGTAACTGGGCTGCCCAAAAATTAATTGTGAGAAAAATGGAGAAATAAAACTCATTTAAAACTCTCTTTAATGAGACTTTTATTTTTAGATGAACAACAAAAAAAGCATGGAAAATTATATTCCTGCCTTCCCCCTAGTTTCCCAGGTAATATTCAATATTAGCCTCGAAGTAGGTTTTACGTTTCACACTACTTAGCACAATTATGTTGAATACCTCCATGCAAAGGCTGGCCAAAAATAACTGTTGCTCCAGATGGCACTTTTTACCCTTCGAGTAGCCAAACAAAGCAGGGTCCATTTTATGGCTGGCAAGCCCAGCTTTGGCTTATAACCCAATCTCTGCATTACTTTTCAACGGGACAGTAAAGTTTCTACGCCCACAGAGCCAGTTACTGCATGTTAACACTGAGTGTGCCCGAGCACCAAGAGCTGGAGATGTGTCTTGAAGATTCCTGCGGACGAGGTGATAAATGCCCAAGGTGCTCGGTTGAGAGTCTCTTCTTTCAGCCTTTGCTTATCTTCAGAATGGGGAGATTTGACAACGATGCCGGCCTTTCCATTCAGAATTCAAAAGGGCTACGTGCCATGCGCAGAAATGCTACCGCTGTGCTAAGTATCCCTGTTCTGTCTGAAATGGGAATCTGAAGAGTTCACTAGGATCTGGAGAAAACAAATGACTATTCCTACTGGTAAGGCAGGTAGACTGGACGTCCAAGGAGCATCAGTGCCCTGGACAAAGCTACATGAGGCTGTATCCTCACATGGACCCTGCCAGCCACCCCCAAGGGGATTGGCTGGGCTGAGATGTTATGGGTAAAGAATCCTGTCACCGAAGACTGTTATTTAACAGAATTTATCAAATCTGGACTCAGGTTAAGACTGGCATTCACACATCAACTCTGAAGCTTTATTAGTGGCATAGTTCGGTATCAAGTGTATGACTCTCATTCCATAAGTCTCAGTTTGCTTATCTGCATAATTGAGATGATACTATGACTCACGTGACACAGTTGTTATGGGGTTTAAGGTGGATACCTCGTGAAAATACACAGAGTTGGGCATCTTCAGTATGCCTGGATTCCAAAGTGAAGTTACAAGAATGTTGATAGAGGACAGTTCAAACAGAGGTGCAAAGAGAAGAGACTGGTATCTAGGACACAGGCTGAGAGCCTGGGCTTTCCACATCAGAGGGTGGATTTAAATCCTAGCCCCACCACTTGTATTAGCTTTACCTTGGGGAAATTACCTGAACTTCTGAAAACCACTGTGCCCTCAGCTATAAAAGATGGGTAATGGGAATTCCAACTCCTAGAGTCACTGTGAATGATACAAGAAGAGTCACCACCATAGGGCCTCATTCACAGTGTTTCCGCAGGTAGTAGGTGTGAGTATGGCACTAGGCTCCTTTGGGGGACTTCCCTCCAAATTCCAGATTCAACAATTTGGTTGGTTTTCCGTCCTCACCTATCTCCTATCTAAACCCTGTGATCACGATTGTTCTCTTTTAGTTCATAAAACAGCTAGCCATTTTTGGTCCAACAAGTTAACAGTGGCCAAGAGGAAAGAGTTGCTTAGGGGAAAAGTTTAATCTGAAGATCTAGAAAGTCGGCCAGTGTCTGTCTACGGAGCTGCGTTAGGCTCTATGCCGGTTTGCTAAAGAAGAATCTTCACAGCTGGCTTACAGATTTCACTGGATGCACAACAATGACCTTGACTATGATCATTTCATACTTTCCTCTTCTTTTAAAGGGCAACGACCCAACTAATTTATAACTCTGATTCTAGGACAACCGAGGAGGAAGTACATGGCTGCGGCTTCTGTCTGGCATCTGGTACCAATGTTACTAAGAACAATTAAGAAACCCCCTGGGTGGAGATGGGGCTGCCTGATTTCCTGCCCTGTCTACTTTACATTAGTATATTCCCCAAAGAACAATAAAAGGAAAAGATAGGCGTACAGACTGGTGATGTTTTAGAAGGCCAACAAATGCTGCTTTTCTTCCCTGCCCGAGTTTGGAACCAATTAAGAAACAGATATGAGGCAGACAGTTGGAGATCAAAATACTAGCGTTGTGCGTGGTAGAAGCCGGCTCGGAGTGTGGCACATTGGCTCTGTGGCGATGTGGGCCTTGCGGTATTTTAGCTCTGAGTGGGACAGACGTCTTCACCAGCCAGAGGCAGACCGGGGCCTCTGTCAGGCCCTGACTGCATGGTGGGGAGTGCGTGAGTTCTCCACCCAGGCAGACACAGAGAGAGGAAAGGGAAAGGGGTAGAGAGTTAGGCTTTTTTCTGTGGCTTCTGCATCTCACACCACCCGAATCCTAAGGGGTGATGGTGCTGTTAGCCAGAAACCGCATGCTGAGAACATGGCTCTAGATAAAGGCCTCCATGCAGAAACATTTAGAATGGAGAGTATGCTCCCCGCTGTTTGAACCTGTTAAACGCAAGCATCTCAGAGGTTCCCACCTGGTTTTCTGAAATAGTAGATAGAATCCAGATGGATACTGATCGGCACTATAGTACCAAATAGTTTCTATTTTGAAGAGCTGGCTCAAATCTCACTTTCCCCCCCAATATTTCCTAATAACCCCATATCAGAGGGACCTTCCCTACCTCTCAACTCCCCCAAACTGTAGCTTTTGTTCTGTACCACATCCTCGAGAATATGGTGCATCACCTGGCCTATCTTCCTTTAGTTTATTCTAGTGGTTTATTCCCCTTCCCTCTAACTAGGTTTTGCGTTTTATGGAGAATTAGTCCCTGTCCTGACACTAACGCTCTCCACTTTGCTCCGTGCACGGATGTCTCTGAGATGTACTTACCGATTATGCGATCTCGTGAACCTGCGGTTAGGTTTGACCAGTCAACCACACTGAGGGGTCATTTTTGCCGATGCGACAACAAAAAGTACAGCTAGCTCTTGTTGAGGGGTTTATGTTGCAAGTGACACAAAACTTAATCCAAACTGACTTAAATGTATAATGGGATTTAATGGCTAAGCACAAATATGGCTTCTGGTATAATCCCATGCCAAGATCCCCGCCGCCATGAGGCCTCTTTTTCCCTGTGCTTCATTTTTATCTATTTGGCTATTTTGCCCTTCTTTGTGCATTTAGTCTGTCCTTGGGCTGTAAATCCATTATGGTAAGGGAAATGACCATGAGAGTTCGAGAATTCACACACCAGCCTGAGGAAGAATGGCAGCCCCCGCTTGTAGTTTTGTCTAACGCATATGGAAACTTCTCTCCCTGAGACCCCTGGTGAACGCCTCTTCAGATCTCATTTGTGTAAATTGGGTCACATCCTCACAAGTAAAAATATCAGCTAGGATCAAGGGAATCTTTCTGTAACCAAACTTGTCTATCCTTCTACGAAAGGGGAGGGGGCAATGCCCAAGTGAAGTCAAAGTCAGCCTGCTGTTACCAGTGAAAAGGGGAGAGTGAACAGATTTGGAAAACCAAAAATAGCAAATGTCCTCTACAACAGGTTTCCAGTTCCTAGTTCAAGCTTCTATCTTAAGCTAGCAAACAACACATGGACTAAAAGAGCTAAAAGGTCCCCAATGGAAAGTACTTTACCAAACCCATGGTTTCACACAGGTACGAACCTAAACTATAAAAATGTCGAGTCCCGAGGAGTGAAGACTTGCTCACTGCAGTCAGAAGCCCCAGGACTGAGTGTACGGTTAGCCCCAAGCAGCTGAGGGACTCTGCGTATAGAAAATTCGTCACTCCAGACCAGTGAGTGAACCAGTGAGTGAACATGGGGGATGCACAAGGTTAGCTGCGTGAAGGCTGTTATTAACCGAATCTATTCTAAGTCTGTGCGTCTGCGTGTGAAGTCTGGGGTGTTGTGTGTATGAGTATATGTGTTCGTGTGTATGTTGGGTAGGGGGCTCTTGAGTTTTCCCAGTTACTGGAATTTGCACCCGTTTCTATTATTCTCTCTTCTTGGAGGAGCCACAGGTGCTCAGCCAAAGCACAGCTTTAAGGACTTTGTCTTTGCGGCTGTCAGTTTCCTGAACTGCGTCCTATCCCACATTTGGAGATGATACTCTCGCACTCTTCCCAGTTGTCTGCCTCTCACCCTCTTTACAACGGCCCTTTCCCCATCGAGATACTGAGATGATTCTGAAAACTATTCACAAGAAAGTGAATCCGCCACAATTAGAAATGTCAGTTTTCTCAAGGGTATGAGAAAACAATAATCCCAAAGACTGGACGTTTAATGTGGTATAACAGAAACAACACAGATTCTGAAGCTGACGGCCCGACCTCTAAGTACTGGCCCTACTACTGATGAACTGTGAGACTTGGAGTAAGTGACTTGGCCTCTCTGAGCCCCAGAGTTCCAGGGCTGCATGATAAAGATGATAGTGCCTCCATGCAGGGTGGTTTAAAGAAGTTACACATGACAGGCCATGTGGAGTGCTTGGTTGACTGAAGTAGTTAAATTCATTTTAGTTCCCTTTTGTAATGGTGAAATTTAGGTATCATTCAGCAATTAGGGCTGGTGCTTTTTAGGATCACCCTCTCAGTGAGCCCCTTTAGAGTTATTCCAAGCAGGTTACTTAACATATGTACACACTAAGCGAATCCTACATCCAATAGTCAACTCCTATTCTGTGTCTAGAATCCTACCATTCTTCCCCTTATATATATGAAGAAGAAGGAAAATTTGTTTCTTAAACAACTAATTTTCCCCCATATGCAAGTAACTCAAATGGGGTTGTCTCAAATATTTTAAGCCTATTTTAAACTTTGATATGAAGTCTTATGAAGGTGGTGGAAGAAGATTTTGAAGAATCAGAAGATTCTGATTTTAGCATGGAAATTCAGCTAACTTCCACATGTATGTTAGTGATAACCTTTGCTGTTTACTTACTCGCATGGCCTCATCTGCTTCTCTCTATTTTGTATCTTTCTCCCACATTGAGGTCCCCACCCTTTACCATTTCCAACATGTTTAAGGAGAAAGAACATTTCCCTCACTCATCATCATCAATCTGAAATTATATTAGCAGCTCCTTCCAAACAAAGAAGCAAAGGTTGGCATTCTCCTCCATGGCTCCTAGCAAAGATCTTAACCAGATTGACCACAGTGGAGTTCCTCTGATTTTTGTTGTTGTTGTTGTACCTTTCACATTGGCGCCTTGTAATCCTCTTTTGAGTACAACCTTGGAGCTGGTCTATATCTCTTTGACTTGTTAATAAGAATGTCATATAAGATGAAATCGGAATCTGAACTCTAGCTGAAATCCAGGGAGATCACAACCATTGCTTTCTCCTTATCACTCTGGGGTGTCCCTGCAGCATGGAAGGAAATGAGGTTGGTCTGGACAATCTGATCTTCCCTGAGTTGCTGTGATGGCAACTCAGGATCTTTATTTTCTCAGAGAAGGCTGCAAATTGATAGTTTGATTATTTCTTCAAGTACCTTTCCAGGTCTGGAAGCAAGATGCAGAGCTTAGAGTCTCCAAGAATAATTCTTTTTTTCTTCATTAAATTTTGGCAACTCATTTGCATTTGCCAGCCTTCAGAGTTTTTTCTCTGTACTTTGCAACTTTTTTTTTTTTTGTAACAAGGTGGGAAACTCAGATATCCTGAGCTACTCCCTGTTGTGAATGCACAAATACCAAGGTGTTGCAAGTTATGCCAGTTGTACCTTTCAAGTATCTTTCAAAATGTTCTCCACCTTGTCTTCCTAATTTGTATGCCTTAGCTTAGCCCTTTGCCACCACTTACCATTATGTTTTATTGCTGATAATCGATCTACCTCCTATAAAATTTCTCTCAATTTAGTCCATCCTGCACACTTTGGACACAAACCAAAAAGAAACAAATAATAATATCTCCAAGCCAAAAAACCAAAAATTAAAATCTAAGAACAAGAAGCCAACAAACCTAGTCATATCATGACCATGTTGAAAGTTTTCCATCGACTCCTCAGTAAATGTAGAATAAGGTACAAATTTCCTGGCACAACAGATATTATCCCTCAATGTCTATTTCTGTGACTTCATCTTCTACCATGTCTCCTGGCACCATACACTGGAGACAGGCCATTTTTCTTCCTATTCACAAAGATGGAATAATACCACAAATGTTTTTTCAAGTTTCTTAAAAAAAAAAAAAAAAGCTGGGGTCTATTCGGTTTACCCATTCCCCCATAACTTCTCCAATACTTGGGGAGTAAAAGACATCATGATAAGAGATTTTTAACTCAAGCTAGATAAGTTCTGTTATCAAGTCCATTACAACAAATATATTGATTCAGTTCTTTAAGGCATACTCAAGTAGCGTGGGTTTTGGTTGAAGATCGACTATCTCCTATAACTGTGTGATTATTTGATTCACTTTGACTTGGCAGGACTGGGAGCCGGTGGAGAAGAAGGAAGAAGATGGTTGCCAGGGATAAGTGGGAGCGTATAAAATAAACTTCACTGGCTTCACAATTGGCCTTCACATCTGAGGACTTGGGAGTCACCATTTTGATTTATAGACAGTGATATTTAATGAGGAAATATCTAGGTAAGTGAGAATCTGGTTGAAGGTGATTTCTTTCTGTCCACCACCTTAGGAAAAGGTCAGATTGAGCTCTACTGTAGCTGCAAAGGCCTGTCTCATGTTACCACCACCTAGAGAAACTCACTCTTGCTACATATAGACTGCGATTGCCATGGTCAGCTCAGGATAGAGAGATCATGCCATGAGATGACTCTCAGAACAACTCTGGCTTCTACAAACACAGATAGAAATTAGTAAGGCAGGTGCATGTCAAAGTTGGTATTAAAGCAGCTTAGACCCATTATCTAATGCTTGTGTGGCCTCATTTTATATCACTTCATTAATCCTTGCAGACTTAAACATGGGTCTACTTTGGGTGAGATAAAGGCAAAAGTTGTTGTGAAGGTGATAAAAATGGAATCCCTTTTAGGGCTGGAAGAAGAGAGTTTTGGAGATTTTCATGGGCCAGCTCTTCACTGACGCTCATTGTCTACCATTTCTCAGAGGCTAAGTGGGGAGAAACCCTTTGCTTTGTTCCCCACTTTTGTGTAAAAAGACAGCTTAGCAGCAAGCATGTTGGGAAGGGAATGCACAGTAGGCTGTGAACCCAAAAGGATGGCTTAGGGCTTCTTTGCCTGGAGTTTAGTCCCTCTCACTCTGTTCTCCTTAGAGACAGCACATAACTGCTTTTTATTCTCTGTGGGATCCCACTGGGTGTACTTGAAGACCTTTGTTCAAATACCCTCAGCTTTCCCTGACTGCCTAATTAACCCTCTCTTGAGTCCTTTCTCCTAGGTTCTAACCCAACACTTTAGTCACTGTGGTTCGCATTTTCCTGGATCCTATCCAAATAGCTAAGGCACAAGATGGCTCACAAAACATGGGCTTTCCCCAAGGGGCACAGGCAGCCTGACATCTCAGTGAGAAATAAAGAAAAAAAAAAAAAGAAAAAAGAAAAAAAAAAAAAAAACAAGAAAAAGCAAACAAAGGCACACAGGCTGCCATTCAGGGCAACAGCTTCCTGGTGAGGACCCGATCCCTCGTGACACTCCCTTGGCATGGCTTTGCTATTAGGCCGACTGGGATTTTGTCCAAAGCTCTCTCCAGGTGAAAAAGCAAGCCCTGCTTCAGGCTGAGGAGGTACCATTAAATCATTTTCTTATTGCCTTTCAGACCAGCTTTGAACTATAAATAAACCAAGTGCCTAGGAGCAGCCACAATGCTTGCTGTAAGGTTATTTGCATCCCCATCTCTATCTGAATTCCTCTTATGCCAACTCTTCCTTTTAGAAACCCCACAAGGTTGGCAGGTCCACCACTCCTGCTGCCAATGCCAGTGCATTAGCACTTAGCCTAAGTGAACACACATGCCAGGCGGGCTCCCGGCTTCTCCCCCTGCCCACCCCTTTCCTAATGGAAACTCTTCAGATAATGAATGACACCACTAATATATTGCATATATTTATTGTATTGATCCTACTTTAGACTACCAGCCCTTTAAAAAACACTGACTGGATTAGCTAAGATGCTGTGGAGTGACCAGCCCGGACCTACAATGATGATGATGAGAACAAGGACGATGATGACGGAATGATAATAGCAAGAGCGCTGGTGACAGTGGCCATGGTAGCAATAACAACTTAGTGTTTACTGTTTACTACTGTTGTGCCTCTGCATTATATGCTCTATGTGTTGTTTCTCTCTTCACCGTAATCCCGAGAGCATTTTCCCGTCCTCAGATGGAGAAAGGGAGGCCTGGGGCAGTGAAATGACTCATCCAAAGGCCCATGGTGGGCAAGGAGGACAGTCTGTGTGACACTAATGTCAAGTGGCCTTTTAGTTTTGCCAAAGTGACCTCTACGTTTTAACTGCATGTGACAAGGCAACCCGAAGGAGTTTAATTTTTAAATTCATTCAAAAAATGTTGAGGCAGTCTTAAATTTTGCTGGAAAGCCATGGAGACAATACATTTCAAAACCTAAGATAGGATACTGGATGAAAGGGCCACCTTTCAGGAGATTAAGGTGGGTTTTTCACATAACAGGCTACAAATAGAACATTTAATGTTCTCTCAGCTCCATTGTCAAAGGTATTTACTTTCCACTCATCTCTTTTCTTGTAAGCTCTAGAGGTGTCACTGGTAATATAAAGAAGGCAATGTTCCAAAGGCTTACATGAGTTTAAAACTCCACTTCCTTCTTCATAGTTCTTTTTTTCTCCCTACTGTGGAAAAAAACTGAGTTAGTTTCTTACTTTGTTTCTGTGACTTCATGGAACTAGAGAATCTGGGTTTTTAATTTCAATATTTATCTATTTATTTTTTATTTATTGTTAAGACCAAAAGGGAAGAGCTGGTAAACATTTAGATAACCTGTGTCAACTTAAAAGATATCATGGTCTACATCCTGACTATAGGTGGAATGAACTTGAGTATGACAGGAGCACACTATTACCTCAGTTACCTATCCAAGGTTTTCTAGTAAATATACTGTCCATTGGACCATTTTGCATTTTGTCACCTTGGCTCAGCAGTAAAACGTTAGATCTGTTAATCTCCAAGTTTTGATAAGATGCCCAGCTTCTAGAAAGATCAGGGAACCTAAACAATATAATATCTAAAGAGGAAGTATTGGCAGAGAAAAGCGATTCTTTAAATGTTGTCTTGTAAAAGTAAGACTGTTGACCATGAGACCACTCATCTGATTTTGTGACTGGAAATACCAATGTTTAATATTCAACACTATTGGTCTGCTAAGGGAATATCGAAGATTTATTAAACGTTCTTATTAATTGTTTGGTATGTGCCAGGCATTCTTCTGAATACTGAACACATACATATTTGCTTCTATTGAATCCTGACACTAACCACTGAATAGGTATATATCATCATCCCAATGAAACTGAGTCACAGAAGAGTTACTTAAATCACGCATCCAAAGTTATACTAGTTGAGCAAATGTCAAGCTGAGATGTGAACACAGGTAATCAGAGTGTGAGTTTAGGTTATCAGAGAGGTCTCAGGTCTAGTGAAATGCAGGCACTGAATGAGCTCCATCTTCCTCCTTGTGTGACAGGAGGATGTGTGGTCTTGGAACACCCAGAACCCATAGCGCTAGGCCCTCTCCTCCATGAAATTTCATCAGCATCTTCCCAGGGGATCATGTGCGTGGCCTATTGGGCAGAGCCATTCTGACCCAACTAGGAACCTGGGATGATGGGACATCTCAGAGGTCCATAGTTTTCTTCAATCTCCTTTCAATAGGTTTTAATGGGATTAAAGATCACTGACTGACTTAAGCCTGACTGAGAGGAGACTGAATCCTGAGCTGATATTTGCTGGCTTGCAACGGACTGTCAGGGAGCACAGGGTAGTGCTAACCAGAACTGGTTATCCTTAAAGCACTCTTCCTTTAAATAATCACACTAGTGACAATCCTTGTGGCAAGTATTACCCTTTAAGTCTGAGGCGACAAAATCCTAACACATTAGCTTCCTTCCCCTAAGTCATTTGCTCTTTGCTTCAAGTCACCAGCAACAACCATTTTAGAAGGCACTCCTTTCCCCCACTCACCAAAAGAAACCTTCTGATGGTTTCTGCGTATTTTAGCCTTTGCCAATTTTCTCAACATCCTTTTTAAAGCTATTGTCCACTATTTCCCTTAAACAGCTATCTACCAGGGATGGACCCCTGTCATTATTGAATAAGGAAGGCTTAACCATGACCCACTCACGTCAAAGCGTGTTGCAACAAGAACCTGCCAAGAAAAGGCAAGATGGCTTAACCAAGTCCATGGTGCCTTGATAGCAATGGATGAAAAGGGCCTGGGAAGCACAGACTATCATTTATAATTTAGCAGCATTATTTTATTATGATCACCTCTGCTCTTCTAGATTTGTCTCACATCCTCCTTGGCATTTTAAACAAAAAGACGCTTCAGTCCAATTCTCCCCCTGTTTTCACCAGGTCATGTTATGTCTTGTCATATCAAGTCATGTTTGATGTGACATGACATGGGGTGCTGTGGAACTCAACACAATCAATAGAGGAATCAAGGACAGTCCTGGTGGACCTTTGATGCAAAGCTGGGGTTCGGGGCCACTGACTGCTTTTTGAACAGCCACAGTTCTTTTGGTAACCAGCATGGACTGAGGCAGGACTATCCTCACCAAACAGGACAATGTTGTCTTTGTTGTTTGCATTTTCTCATCGACTGATTACCCAGTTGATGGAAGTGGCAGATGATATATTTCTTTAACTGGACTTTCTTTGACCAGATAGCTATATACTGGCTAGACAACACATCTGGAACTGGCTACATAATTCCTGGTGCCCAGGGGGCCCAGGGTAAAATAAAAATGTGCAGCCCCTTGTTAAAAATTAAGACTTTCCATCTCAAGATGGTGACATCAGAGCATTTAATCGAGTGTGGGGCCCTTCTGAGCACCGGACCCTGGGTGACTTGGGGTCCATGCCTCACACACATAGGACATTCTTGGTCTTAGGATCATATGCCGGGGTCTTCCTCTCTTTAAAAAGTGTACCTTGCATGATGGTGCACATTTCTGATGATGGCCTATCGTGCCAGACACAAGAGGGAGAAGAGGAATGTCATTATAACTGCATTCAGAGATATTTCAATCGGTGCTGATTGCTACTTCTCCTTAAAGCACGGCAATTTGCTGCGCGGATTCTCTGTAGTGGTGGGAATGGCGCCCACTGCTATTTCCTATCTCCGCCTCCCTCCCTCTCCTCCTTGCAAGACTTCCTTTATTCCTTTTTTTTTTTTTTCTGTTTTGGTTTGGTTCATAATACTTTGGGCAAAGCTTACTTCCTTTACATTTTTACATTGAGGCTTTTCTTCTAAATGAAATCTGCCCCGCTTCATTTTGTTTCAACGCTCCTTTGCAAAATGGCAGCAGCGTATTGTACGATTAATTGGTGCAATTTATGGACTCAAAGAACTGACCCCTTTCCTTTGAGCTTTAAGGGGTGTGTGTGTTGTGTGTGTGTGTGTTTGCATTTACACCTACAATCCAAACACATTTTGCAAACTGCAAATTAACTAGTATAAATTTACTTGGTATGTAAACACATGGTTTTTAAGTTTGTTAAAATCTCTAAGACTGCAGTGTGTGCATGAATCAGGAGGAGAAAAGAGAGAGAGAGAGAGAGAATGGGAATAAAAGAGACCTTTGGAACCAAATATTTTCCTCTTCAAACAGGCTGACATGACAGACCCACATCTCTGTTTTAAAACAAGCAGAACTGTTTTAAGATCCTAAAAGATTTCAGTCCATGAACGAGGTCCCGGGTCCTCTTGGAATTGCCAACGTTTTAACACCAGCTGGCACTAGAGACCCTGCCTTTGGAAATCTGAAAAAGAAATTACCCAATTAAGATGTAATGGCCCTCCCAGTCTTCCCAGGCATATAGAAAGGAAAGAAAGGAGGCATATTTACAATAAGAGTGCACTATAAAATTTTATCCAGTTGTATCAAATTGACAGGGCTAAATGGGCCAGCACCGTCCCCATGTGGGGTACTGCATGTGCAGGTATAGACGAGGATGGCAGGGCAGATGACCAGAGAGGGACCCTGTCAGGAGAACTGAGGAGGATGTTTTCTAGACATGGCGTTGGGGGAGGAGGCATTGGGTTGTAATGGTGGCATAGCACCCACCCAATATGCCTATTATCTGTCCCCAAACAGACTCAACTCATGGAAAACTAGATTTTTTTTAAACACCATGTGGGAGGCATAGGTATTTTTATTTTTACACATTTTCTGGTAAAATTAACACATACTAATTTTTAAGACTCATAACATTTTGAGTGTCTCTTGGTGACTTGGTTTAAATTACCTCTTAATTTTACCAGGATTCCCTAGAAAACTTCATGTTTTCAAACCACGAACATTATTTATATTTAGGAAGGCTGAAGGAGGTTTGTCTCTGTAAGCAGTCTTTCAGGTCTACCAAGGTCAACACTGATGTGGGGAGATGATCTAATTATTTTTGGGTCTCTTTTTCACCTTCTTTCTCTTTCCCTTCCTCTTTTGCCTTAACAAGATCAGGAAAAGGGCAAATAAATACAATGGTGGGCCTGTGAAAAAGCGACGGTATTCGGTCTTTTGCTTCTGAAGAGGACAGGAGAACAACTCCGTGTGAGTACAGTACATTCAATAATCCTCAGCTGCATTATCGCTTCTGGGGCCAGGGCAGAAGGACAGGGGAATCTCCCGCGTCTCAGACGGGCAAAGAAATGCACTGGGAGCAGGAGGGAGAAGAGAAATTCAGCCCAATGGTTGTGCCCCATAAGGGCACAGTGAGTGAGTACGTGTGTCTGTCTGTGTGGGAGAGTGTGGTGCACGTGTGAGAGTGTGTGTGAGTGTGTATGCATGTGAGTACGAGTGTGTGTGTGTGTGAGCACGCACACGCATGCATATTGGGGCAGGAGAAGAGGGGGAAAGGAACAAAGTGGGAGAGAAAGAAGGGCGCCCAAGCAGCAGGAGTGCCTGCTCAAACACACCCTGAAGGGGGTTCAACTTTTCCATTAAGACTGTTGATGTTTTACTAATCTGCATTTTAAAACTAAGATTCCCTAACGCTCCGTTGTCCAATACAGTAGCCACACTCCATGTGGCTACTGAGCACTTGAAATGCGGCTAGTCTAAATGGAGAGGTGCTCTTCCATTCCAAATGCCCACCTACACACCAGATCTCAGAATTTAGTAAGACAGAGAGAATCTAAGCAATTTCATTAATGTTTACACTGATCGATGTGAAAATAATATTTTGGATATATTGGGTTAAGTGAAAATATGTTCTTAAAATTAATTTCGCTTAGAGTTTAATACTTTTCAATGTGGCTACGAGGGAAATTTACATCACATATGTGGCTTACATTATTTGCTACTGGATACTGCTTCTCCAAATCTTTCAGTCCCTGATGTGTGTATGTTGCGGGGCAGGGGAGAGTTCTGGAGGGAAGGCTTGTGAGTTCCGTCCGCACATGTATAATTCTTGGATCTCAGTGTCCTAATCACCCCAAAACTTCTCACTCGATTACCCCAGCCCAGGAAGATATGACACTTTTCAAAAAGGACTATCTACGGTTGTCAGTTTTTCCATGTCCTGTAATCCTGCAAAGGAAATATATTTACAAGGCACTTATGCCTGGCAGCTCTCTTATCTTTCTTAAAATATGGGTGAGGGACGGGTTCTGTGATTGAGCACAAAATGAGAGCTGCTCTTTCATGCCATCTTCCAAGCAGGTGGTATTATGTACCACGCTATTTATACGGTGAGTCTGGGAGCCCAAACAGAGGAAGAAAAAAAGAGAGAGAATGAGAGGAAAAAACTCTTAACCAAAAAGTTCCCGATTTCTCCAGCAATTCTCCAGGAGCAAACAGAGCAGAAACAGACATTTGGGGTCAGCAGTAGTTCATTATCTAAATCCTCCATAATTACTCTAAAGCTATCGTTAAAGATAAAAAGTGATTATATTATTAATAGTATCATCTTGTATTTGTGTAGCTCTTTATAATTTAAAAAGCATACCCTCAGCTATCATCCGATCTCTCATGATGACTCCATGCCTTACACAGTTTTATTCCCATTTGCAAATGAGGAGACAGGCTGCTTGAGCCACAGAAAGAGTCAGCAGCAAGCCACGAGTAGAACTCCAGTCTCGAAGCTGATTCTAATAGTATTTTCCCATCAGTTCCTCCTACATGAAAGGCATGGTTGGTCTTGCGTAAAGATGCTTTGAAATGTTCTTCCCTCTAAACTCTGTACAGACTCCTGAGATAAGAACAAATAAACCCCGGGGCGGGGGGTGTGGGAGTGAGGCAAACAGGTCACCAAAGCCACCTGTCATAGCGTTATCACTTGAAATTAGTTGGTTTCACCCGTGACTGCGGATGTGATACAGATCTGATCTCCAGAATGGGCTAACTGTGAACAAACTGAGGCTCAGAACAGTTGTCCCCAGAGAATGAGCATCAGAGTCCCCTGGAGGACCTTTTAAAAACACAAAAGGCGAGACTCCTCCAGAATTTTTGGTTCCATAGCTCTGGGGTGGGTCTGCTCATTTGCATTTCTAATTCCCAAGTGATGCTGATGTTGCTGGCCCGGAGATCGCACTTAGAGAACCAAGGCTGTTAGTTAGGGTGTTAACTCCACGGCAGAAATTCACAGTGAAAGAGAACATGCAGTTGTGGTGACAGGAAGATGTCATTGCAAATGAAGGTTTACAAGCTGGGCTGGGTTTCCTTTGAGGAACTTTTGGGACCAGAGCACCTCACATTTGTCAATTTCTGGAATGTAAGCACTTTAAGAAATTGGGTCAAGAGGCTGTAGAAGAGAGAGAGAGAGAGAGAGAGAGAGAGAGAGAGAAACAGAGAAACAGACTGATTTAAAACAAAGAACCCTTGATAGCCAATATACCAGAGAGCAAATCAATACCAGAGTTTCCTGTTGTACACATATTAAGAATAATTAAACAATAAAAAGGTCATTAGTTAGCTATTTAAATGTTTGCAATGTTTCCCGTATAAAGGGAAATGATCATTCATCACCATGGCTGAAGTCACTTGAAAAGCCTAAATACACAGTTATCCAAATTGGCAGTGCAGGCAGAATCCCTTGCCTCTCCAAATTGTGGTCAAGCAGCTGGACTTCAAAAACAGTCTTTTTAATAAAATTCTGAAAGGGTGTTATCGTTCAAAAAACGCGGTTAACTAGGGATCATTTTCCTATGATGTGTTCAGTAAATAAGACAGAAAATCCGACACCCCTCCTTGGCCCCCAGAGCAGGATAGGGGGGATTTCCCATTCTTTCCAAATGTTCTCTCCTCTCTTCATTTTCCCCCCTTAACGCTCTCTCATTTCATTTGTCTTGCGTATACAATTCTAAGAAAAACAAAAGAAAACAAAACCACGTAGCAGAATGACAAGTATTATATAGCAGTGGCCAAAAAATTAAATTACCGAAGGACATTAATGAAAACCCTTGCTTCAAGAAAATCACTCCCTTATTTTAAATCTGGAACAAAAGAAATTTTCAGCCAAATGGATTTTAGGCATTAAGTTGTTCGTAGTGACAGACTGAAACAGTTGGGTAATTATAAAGAAGGGTGTCGCTTCGGAGAGTAATTTTCCAGTTAAGAGAGAGCAAGGAGCCGGTTTCACAGGAAGTACTCTCCGATTCGGTGTTTGGGGGGCAAGGAAGTAAAGCGGTATCTGGCTCCTGGTTGTCATGAATTCCTACCTACATACACATTACCCACACTTGCACGGTCTCAGCACAATTTGGGAACGGGCCTCTTTTTGCCCTGCTCAGTAAAAAGCTGGAAGGAGGTGCAGCCGTAGAAAGCTATGGCTAGCACATTTTTTTTTATGGGTAAAATTTATAGAGTAATGTATCTACTTTTAGCATGACTATTGTTAAACCTGGAGATCAAGCAAAGTGACACTGAGTATATTGCTTTATCAATTGGATTCGTTCGAGTGAAAAATGCTGATCAGGCCATGTCTATCCCTTGGGTGCAGAAACCCTACTTCAACTCTTGAATGGTCGATACATAAAAGTCAAATTCATTATAATTTGTAGCTTTTTTTTTTTTTTTCTTGAAGAAGCATACAGTTCTCAGTACATCAATATCAACTCTTAAATCCACATCGGATGGAGAGGGTACAGCACAGTAATTCAATCTCTTTACACTTAATATGGTCAGGAAGGGAGAATGAAAACAGCCTCTTGTAAAATGATGGAAAAAACAGGATGCAATCACTCTGATGGAGCAGTGCAAAGGAGTCATTTTACACCATCTGTTACCAGGGCAACAAAATACAGTGAGCCCTATACATCTAACAGGTGACATTTTAGCTAAGAAATTGCTTCTTTGGTATTTTTTCTGTCTATGAAAAACAATGTTACCAGCGTTTTCACTTGTCATGTACTATAGGGCAACATATTCCTGCTGACAGACCCATAATGGAAAAATGGAGCGGTTAAATAGTATTACAGTCTAACTTTTTGGATACATGTTAATATGCTCTTTAAAGAGATTTCAGACATTTTCCAACACCCTGGAGATTCAAGGGACTGTAAATCTATGCATACGTCTATGCGTTCAACTTGGTTTTTAGAGAAGGAAAAAATACTTAACTGTGTTTCTAGAATATGGCATGAAGTCCTAGATATACTTTCAAGACAAGTAATTAAGATAATTGCCTCATGTCATGAGGCCCACAACCTTGGCAAACCGAACATCATGTTATGTCCACAGCCGTTAAGGAAAAAGAAAAGTAAGAAGGTGGTATTTTCGCAACTGAATAGTCTTTTCGGTTTATCCCTAAGGGAACGGGATACTGAAAAAGTAGGAATTGGGGAAATTTGAATTTCTTCAAGTCAGACCATGATCATTTCTATCAGATGTGATGTAACTGTTTTCTTACCTACTTAGAGGAGACGATCACCTCCCTCTGCCCAGATTAATGCAATGTGATCATTAGAAAATGTGTATTAGTCTTCTCTTGGATTTTGTCTTAATGACCCTCCAAGGGTTTTGTTACTATACCAAAGTTATTCTACTTCTTCTGGGCCTAGATTCCAAAGGGAACTATTCAAATTTGGGTCATTATTTGCCTTCTTACGATGTCTTTTCAAAACCACTGATGTACAAAAATAAAAATGGAGAGCTAGAATAGAGCTTAGAGAACACCTAGTCCAAACTTTACTCTTTATGCACCAAGAGACCAATGACTGAAGAGGACAGAGTGGTAGCAATGGGACTAGACCCCAGACCCCTAGTGTTGGGGCCAGTTTCAACTGTGGTGTCAGTGTCTTCAGTGCTGACCACGGCCCTGACACACAGGCCGCGTGAGAACCAGCCATCTGGCCGCGAATTTCCAGTTACTCTGAAGTTTCATTATGTATCTGACATTCTCTGTGTGTGTTGTAGAAAATTTTAATAAACACTTTTGCTTAAAAAAAAATGGGACCATAATTGACAAAATACAGATCATTTTATTTATCTCAAATTTAGATAATTTTATTTATCTCTAATTCAGAATTATTTTCTGAAGGCAACTGGTTGGCCATTTTATGTCACTTACCCACCTACCCCCTTACACACACACACACACACACACACACATTTAACCCTTCTTTTCCTCTTTTTTTTTTTTTTTTCTTTTCTGAGTTTCTTCTTGCTGTGCCTGGCCTTTCTCCTTGTTCAGATATTTCTAAACCCTTTACACACATATGAGCATATCACATCTATCTGCAGTAGTCAGGAGGTGGAAGGAATCCAAATATCCACTGGCAGAATGCATAAACAAAATATGACATACACATAATAGGATATTATTCAGTATTAAAAAGGAAGAAAATCCTGTCACATGCTACAACATGGATGAATCTTAAGAACACTGCACTGAGTGAAATAAGCCAATCACAAAAGACAAATAATGTATGATTCCACTCATAGGTGGTATCTAGGGTAGTCAAATTCATAGAAACAGAAAGCAAGAGGGTGGTTACTGGGGGCTCAGATAATGGAAAAAGGGGAGTAGTTTGACGGAGATACAGTCTGAGATGCGCAAAATAAAAAAGGTCTGGAGATCTGCTTCACAACAATGTGAATGCACTTCACCATACTGAAATCTACACTTTAAAATGGTGAAGATGGGGACGCCTGGGTGGCTCAGTCGGTTAAGCATCTGCCTTCGCCTCCGGTCATAATCCCAGGGTCCTGGGACCAAGTCCCACATCGGGCTCCCTGCTCTTCAGGGAACCTGCTTCTCCCTCTCCCTCTACTGCTCCCCTGCTTGTGCGCTCGCTCGCTCTCTCTCTCTCTCTCTCTGACAAATAAATAAATAAAATCTTGAAAAGAAAGGTTAAGATGATGCTCTAGACTTAATACGTCCTTTCAAAAGTCATGTTAAAATACTACCCCCACAATGTGATAGCATTAGGAGCTGGGACATTAGGTAGTCTGGTTATGAGGTTGGAGCCCCCACAAGCAGGATTAATACCCTTATAAGAGAGATTCTAGAGAGCACCCTCACTCCTTCTACCATGAAAGGACAGAGCGAGAAGCTGGGGGTCGGCAAACCCTTATATTTACAAGCCACACATTCTACGGTGATTTTGTTATAGTAGCCTGTCTGGACTAAGACAGATGGTCAATATTATGTTATGCGTGGTTTTTTTTTTTTTTTTAATCACAATGGAAAAAGAAAAAAGATATTTGATTCCTTGACACAAATATGCTGGCTTATATGTCACTTGCCGTTTGAACCCTATAACTGGGCAGTGTTGTTATGATGGCTGCCAAACTGCCACATATTTATCATAAAGACTTTGCTTTAAACAGGAGCTTTCTTGCCTCTGTCCCCCAGCAGTGCGTTGGTTATACCGTCATTTGAGCATTTAGTCTGCTGTATTTATAACTACCTGTCACCCCTCCTACCCCATGGTTGCAAACTCCTGGCAGGAAGGAACTGTGCTGGATTCAATTCTGTATTCCAGAAGGCCTGGCATGTAGCAGGTGCTCAATAAATATTTGAGCAAGATGGTGCAGTCATTGTAACAATTAGGAATAAAATACAAAGGTAAGAAGGAATATGTAATTTTTTAAAAGTTTTTTTGTTTGTTTGTTTTTTGTTTTTTTCTTTTTTGACAGACAGAGATCACAAGCAGGCAGAGAGGCAGGCAGACAGAAAGGAGGAAGCAGGCTCCCTGCTGAGCAGAGAGCCCGATGCGGGACTCGATCCCAGGACCCTGAGACCATGACCTGAGCTGAAGGCAGAAGCTTAACCCACTGAGCCACCCAGGTGCCCCAGGAATATGTAATATTCTTATGATTTTTCCACGCTGTTTCTATCATTGTCTGCCATATCCTTTTCTGTTTCGTGTGCTTTTGAAGTGGCTGACCTAATATGGAAATCCAAGTCTTCCCTGGGCCCTGTAAATCCCCATGCTATAGGACTAAAGAGGTTTTCAGTGTTGATGGCACCCACAGGGTTAATGATTTCTGCTCCCGGGTTCTAAGATCTCCCTGGAGGTGTTGGCTCCTGGGTCAGTATCGGTTCTGTTTGGAATCACACATTATTACAGGAGACCGAATTGACAAGCTCCAGAACAATATGCTGAGTTAAAAGAAAGACATAATAAGGTATGGCAAATAAATGCCAAGTGATCTTCCCCCAGGAATATAACCAAGAATCCAGGAGACAAGAATTTGTGTCCCCTGAATTTTAAACCATGGCATCCATTTAATCTTCTGCTTTTAATACCTGATTGGGAAGGTTTATGTAGTTTCAAATTTGACTTAAAAAATGAGTTCACTAAAAAAAACAAAAATAGGAGAAGTAATTTAAAACATCAACAAAAAGATTTTGGGGTGAGATTTTCCCTAAAAGCAACTCGAGAAAGAAAAATGAAAAAAGTGGAAAGTGATTACTATCATGTAATATATATATTAACATATATATGTTAACTTTAAAAATATCAGAAGTAATTTTACACATTTATATCCATTTGGTATATATAGCTTTTAAAAATCCATTATTTTTCATGTTAAAACATATGGCCTTCACGTATCATTATAAATTCTTTATAAACATCATTTGTATCTATAATATTCCATTAACTGGGTGGATTATAATTTCTTCGATCTACCCTCTATTATTAATTTCAGGTTTATTTCTATATTTCTCCTATTAAAAATAATCTTGTGGGTAGGTATGAGGTTTACTGTCTCATTCTGATTTTCTGATAGCAAAGAGAAGCTGTCAATTGCACAGAGTTCAATCTATTAACACTTTCCTCTGGGACGACTTTCATAAATTCTCAACTTTGAAAGTTTTCCACCTTTCCAGAACTATAAGAATTCACTGCCTTTTCATTACAGTTTCTTTTTCATAGTTTGAGGTTTTTTTTTTTTTTCTTTTACTCCCTAAACCATCTGTAACTTTTTTACACATCCTGTGAGGTATGTGTTTAGATAACCTTTTTTTCCCCTAAATACATAACAAAATTTTCAGTAATTCCTTATTGAGTCATCATTTTCCTCCAGTGATTTGTGATCCCCTAGGTCTGGTTCTGAGCAACACCTGCACTTTGGATAGCCTCAATTTGTACATGCTAGTGATAAACAGTACCTTGTAGCATCAGGTCTGTATTTATTTATTTCTATTTTTTTTTGAGGTCTAATTCACTCACAATCCCTTCAGGGTTCTTGTGAGCAATTAGAGATAAAATCTTCATGGCAGAGTCTGAATGTAGAATGTGCTACATGAAAATGTGATGTACAAAATAGCAACAGTAAAATCTGTGATGACTGTAGGTAAATACGACCTTGGTTAACGTGGACACAAGATTGCCAATACCATGGGGATGGGTGTGTGTGTGTGTGTGTGTGTGTGTGTGATTTAATCTTATTATTTTTTCAAAGTTTTGTAGGTTTCTTGAATGAGAGGCTTGAGCGAGGCAAAAAGTCCTGTGGTCAGAAAGGGAAATAATACAAAAAGAAGAGAGTAACTCATAGAACACAAATCAATTCCTATAAAAGTTTGGTAAGTAATTTCCTGACTTTTCCATGTGAGGGGAGGGAAAGGTAACATTATTAATGGAGAAAAAAAATGAGAGCAAAAGGTAGGTTACAATCTTTACATTGTATATTGGTAAAGATACTGTATTTTTGTCAGTAAGTCAATAAAAATATTTTTTCATGTTGAGTTTTTAAATGATTATTATTTTCTTTCTTAAAGTAATCTCTATACCCAACATGGGGCTCAAACTCATGACCCTGAGATTAAGAGTCACACGCTCTAACAACAGAGAGCCAGGCACCCCTTCATGTCAACATTTTAATTCTAGTAAAGTGGATGAAGGATGAAACCTTTACTTTTAACTTTCATAAAAATACACAACTTCAGTTAGTCCTGGCAACGATCATAAAGAACAAATGATGATTATTTAAAATTAGACTAACATTTCTCTCCTTTCCTTGCCTGTCCAATTTCAACTATTAAAAAAAAAATCCCTACCGCATTAGAATACAACTATAGACGGATTACTATCTAGTGACTTCTTTAATAACCTTAAAACCAGTGCCTCTAACACTATATTGCCATTTGCCTCCTTCTAATCCATCCCCTATTCTGCTAACAGAGTAATTTCACAATTTGCAGATCAGTCACTATTGCATTTACTCAATGGAATAAAGTCCAAACACCTTGTCTTCATGTATAGCCTGACCATTGGCTTCTTGTCCATCTTTTTATTTAAAATTTTTTGAAATTTTTAAGATATCTTTCATGTATTTATGTGGCAGACAGAGAAATCACAAGTAGGCAGAAGTAGGCAGAGAGAGAGGGGGAAGCAGGCTCCCTGCCTAGCAGAGAGCCCAATGCAGGGCTCGATCCCAGGACTCTGAGATCATGACCTGAGCCGAAGGCAGAGGCTTAACCTACTGAGCCACGCAGGCAGCCAGGCTTCTTTTCCATTTTGATCTCCATTCCTAACAGGCTTCTCCTCCACCTACTCTGAAAACCTCAAGTTCTGTCGATGGGTCTTTTCCAACCCTGTGCCTTTGCTTACCTTTCTACCTGGACTGCTCTTCTGCAAATCTATGCTCCTGGAGAACTGCTGATAGGATATAATTTTTTTTAAAAGTCCTCCAATAGTACATTAGAAATAGACATAAGTAAAGAAAAATCAGCCTTGCCAAATAAGCTGAACCCAAAGTACAAGGACAGTGGAAAAAAAAAAAAAAAGTCAAGTCAGCTTAACCCCAACTGGCATTTACAAGATTAACAATATGGTTTGCAGTGCACTTGGAAGGAAACCAACCAGCTTTAAAATAATTAAGTGCTGCCATCAAAGAAGGACTATGCAGGTGCCAAATAAGGTTGTCTGGGACACCAAATCCCTCCCTCTCTTACAAAGCCGTAAAAATAGAAAGAACTTGAAGAAGTGGAGCCTAACAGTGTTTGTGATACTCTAATGCTGACTCAAGGAAAACAGAAATCTAGATGGAAAAAAGAGAGTGAACAAAGTAGGGAATGTAGGTAATTTTTTTAAATGTTCATACTTAAATTCAAGAATTTCCTCAGTACTGAAGACCATTTTATTTTCCCTTAGACTCTGATCGAGTTCGTACGGTACAAGAAATGGCAGTGGAGTGTTGGCTTGCCCTTACCAGCACCCAGAAGGGTTGGGTCCACCCAGCAGCATAAGGATAACAGAGTCAACTGCCGCTACCTCACTCTTTATGGCCACCTTGAGAGTCATTTGCTCTCTGAAATTTTTAGATTTTTCTCTGACTCTTACAGACAGGCTTAACTGCTTCTTACATTTGTCTACAGCACTTTATATAAACTCACAATGTAATATTTTGTATTATATATTAAAAAAACTATTTGAATTCCTAAGGGGGTGTCTGAAGCCTCGTCGAATTCCTTGAATATAGTCTGTATTAGAAAAGCGTGTTTTTTTAATTGAATCATCAAATTA
The DNA here is from genome assembly GCF_020171115.1 of Neogale vison. Taxonomy (NCBI): domain Eukaryota; kingdom Metazoa; phylum Chordata; class Mammalia; order Carnivora; family Mustelidae; genus Neogale; species Neogale vison. Next base: position 82,732,644 of record NC_058099.1, read on the forward strand.
AGCTATGAATCCTTAAGTCGCTAAGTCATGCTCAATCCTCTTTATTCTTCAAATTTATTTCAATGGTTTCATGAAGCTCTTCTTTGCCTACGGCCTGTGACCAATGACCTTCTTTCTCTGAATTCCCATTGAATTTATTCTTAGTATCTTAGAGTTTAGAGCTTAATTATTTCTCACATAGTTATTCTCACTTTCTTGGTAGATAATTGGATTCTTGAAGGCAGTAATCACATTTTATCCTAAGAAATGTCTAGCACAATACTGACATCTGAGCGGTAGTCAGTAAATATTTGTTGATTGGTGTACTCAGGTCAATATCCTAGTTTTCACCCAATATGTTAATATCTGATAATATGAACTTTAATAGTAATGGTAACACCAAAGCCTATCAAAGTTGGATATTATGGAATTCTGAATTGCTTCCTCTCCTGTATCATGGTTAAGAGCAATAATCTGAAATCAGAATGACATTGATATGAATCATAGCTCTGTCCCTTGCTACTTATATGAACTTGAACTTAATCTCTTTAAATACTAGTTTTCTCAGGTATAAAATAAGGATAATAAAAGTAACTACAGCATTAGAATTGCTGCATGGATAAATAAAGATAATGCATATAAAGCATATAGGTAATGCCTAGTACATAATAATTTCTTCAGGATAGATATTATTATTATTATTATTATTTTAAGAAAAATAATTCATCTATCCAGGGAACTTTGAGCAGACCTTTAGATTGCTTACAATGTTTTTCATTTAAAATCTTTCCCCCCCTACAAAAACACATGTGAACAAATAATGTAAGGAAACTATAAATAGGGGGATGCTTTTATTTCTAAAAAATACACAATACAAAATAAAACTACAAAATTTAATGGCTTTTATATACACCACTTAAAAATACAATGAGACAAACTACCCTATCATATTAGCAGTGATAACAAAGTAGAAGTTATATCAACAAGAGTTATGTGACATAACTCTGCTATATAAGAAGTAAGGAAGTGATTAACAAGGCTAGGATCCTCAAGAGAAATAGTACTGTCACTAAATATGTTCAAATTAACTTATTAATGCCAATTCCAATTAAAATCCTAAAAAATTTTATAGAAAAGATCCTGAGGCACATTAGGAAAAACAAACAGATAAGAGTGGGAAAAAAATTTTCAGGAATAAAAAGGGAAAGAAAAGGAATATATCCTACAAGTAATGAAACTTAGAAGTACAATGATCAGAACAGTATGTTAGCTATTTAGGAATCCAAAGAGAGATCAGTTAATCCGAATAAAAAGTCCAGAAGTCAAATATTTTTCAATGTAAAGATTAAATATATGACAGAAGTGGTATCATAATTAGTGGAAAAATCCATTTTCTTTGCCCCCTTCTTTGTTTCAGGCAAAATTCATCAGAATTAGAAAAAAAAATGAAATCAAAGACAGTTTCGAGCTCACAATATACACTAAATAAATTCCTTGTGACTTGAGTCAAGAAGAAAAATGAAAACAAAGAAAGTAGAATTTACAGATGAATCCTGAGCAGTTCTTGCAAGGAAAAAATAATAAAGCAATGGAAGAAAGTACACATTTAGAAAGCTAATATATTATACCTATAAATAAAGTTTAAACTGAATGCAAAATTAAGATCATAAAGAAACTTAAAGGAAATTTACAACATGTAGTAAAATACATGCCACAAATTTGAAAATTAATTTAGTTCAAGATTCCTGTGAGATATATGTAAGAGCTCTTAAAACTGGGAAGCAAAGAATGTAAGATGGAATAAAAATCGGTCAAAGTATGAAAAAGAAATACAAGTTAAAATGATGGAAGAAGATATGAAATTATTTAATGTTTAATCCTGTTCTAGAAAATGTATAAAAAATTATAATGGTTTCTGCCAGAAGGTACCACCGAAAAGAACAAGGATTATGGGAAACAAATAGATGTTTCACCCTGTATAGCATCAAGCAGTGATAACATAAAGGGAATTGCTGACTTTCAGCATGGTTTTGCTCTCAGAGGACATCATACAGTCTAGAAGACATTAACAAGCAAGAGAATCATCACACAGTGAACTTCAGAGGCACCAAAGCAAGGGCTCGGTCACTGAAAAACACACCCCATATTATAGTGCTAGCCATTTTAAGGAACCCACACTGGGGAACTCATATAGACTCATGATGTAATGTCTCCCAAGAAGGGACTAGGTGGAAACATGGAGAGATAAAGGAATGTAAACAGAAGTAGAGGACTTCGGGTGTGTAGAGATATGGAAATCCAAATACACATATTGGGAAGTTCTTGATTTCCCATACTTATTGCCCCTCTTGCAGACACTGAGCAGTGTATGATCACAAAATTGCAAAGCCAATTCTCTCTAGTGAGAAATGGCAGGCAGAAAAACTATGAATGCAACCTCTCCCCGTGCTCTGCAACTAAAGACCATAGTCTTCAATTTCTCGTACCTACCATTGCCCAAGTGTGGAATGAACTCCAAAAAGACGGGACTACTGGGCTGAGTTTCCACGTTTCTGAAGCAATCTTACTTTTATAATTTGTATTTTTTCCATTCCTAAACTTCAGGTCTAGGGATGGGAAAATATAAAATAAGAATTAAATAATAAAGTCAATCATGTGTCACCTTTCCCTATAAAACTGGAAAAAAAACTTTAAAAAATAGATTTGACAGACTTGCCAAGCTTACCTAGAACCTGGTAATCTTACTATATTGCTTGTTAAATTTATGTAAGCTTTCTGTTGGATAAAATACATCAAGAACCACAAAGACAAACCCGTAATACTTCTAGTAAGAGAAATTTATTCTAAGACAGTAACGACATCTGCAATAAATGTTAAAGCATTTGTTTTTAGTAACAATGAAAACTACTAAAAAAAACTGAAATACAATGGAATATATTTAAATAAGTCCTCCAGAAAAGAGAAAAGGCTTGCTATTCTTTTCATTTTCTTATGTACCTAAAATATTTTAAATTTGAAATCTTGCAGTCAGATTGTTTTTCTTTCTCCCTCTCCAGTGGCAATTATTATAATGATAAATTTTCAAATACATATGTAATTCCTAATAAATAACTCATAAATAATATATGTAATTTTAATTATTTTTACTAAATGACATGTAAAAAGCTAATTTGCTTTTTTATTTAGTACTATATTTTTAAGAACTAACTCTATTAACACACATGGACCTAACTTATTTACTTTTCACTACAGTATTCCACTGTGTAAATACACTACATTTTCTACCCATTCTCTTACTATGAGCCATTTTAACTGTTCCCAAACTTTCACTGAAATAATATCATAATATTATAATAAAAGATGTCTTCCGCTCTGTGTATTTTTTTTAACACAACAGTTCACAAAATCTTTGGTCCAGGACCCCTCTAAATTCTCAAACATTATCGAGAATGCCAAAGAAGGTTTTTTATGTGGATTGTATTTATCAATATTTATGATATTAGAATTTAAACAGAAAATTCAAAAAATTCTTATGAATATATTTAAAATAATAAATCCATTATACCTTAAGTAGCATATTTTATAAAAATAACTATATTCCCCCCACCCCCCAAATAGAAGAGTATAATGTTTCACATTTTTGAGAACTCTTTAATAGCTAGGTCATAATATCTGCTTCTGCGTTCACCCTATAGTGATAGGTAGTTTTGGTTAAAAGAAACCTTATACCACACACATGTGTTGTTAGAAAGGGAACTATATTTCAGTGTACTTAAAAAGTTATTCTAGATATTCTTTCTTAATATTATACCAGATGGGTGCCTGGGTGGTTCAGCTCATTGAGCACCTGCCTTTCGCTTGGGTCATGATCCCAGGACCCTGGGATGGAGCCCCAGATTGGGCTCCCTGCTAGGCAAGAGTCTGCTTTTCCTTCTTCCCCTTCCCCTTCCCCTGGCTTGTGCTCTGTCTGTCTGTCTCTCTCTCTCAAATAAATAAAATCTTAAAAAAAAAATTATACTAAACATCAACAAGTGGCAGTTTCTAAAAGGTTCACTGCAATATGGAATGTGAAACCAAGCACTGAATTTTTCATACTCTGTTTTATTAAAATCTGTTGGTTTCTCCTGCACGTTGAATTGATCTTTAACCGTGGCACAATTTCATAACATCATGCACTGATCATTTGGAAAACACTGGTTCACTGAGTCTACGGATCTTCCAAATGAGAACACATCTCATTAACCAACATTTTAAAATCCCATTTGTTAATATCTCATCAAAAAAAAAGATTTAAATATTAGGAAGCTGTTAAGCTCATAGAAGCTAATACAAGTTTTCAAAAATTCTAATTTTTCCCATAGAAACTTGCATTTTATCATTGGTACAAATATTATCAATTGTTTTCCTTGAAAGGACCAACTCACTTTGTTCTTTTTCATGAAAGCGTCTGCCATAACCTTGGGAATAATTGTAGTTTGTCTGTCAGTCATTCTTTCAAATAAAAATGGTGTTCCATAAATAAAAATAGCGATTTCAGCTAGTAAGTCAATCACGTATGTGTTGTTCTTCACTCTGCAGCACGCAGCAGAAATACTTCATGTTTAATTGCAATTTTATCACACAGAATATTAAAGAGAGGTGCACTCAAGAGTCAAGATTTAAGAGATTTCGTACTTTTTGCTGATTTACCAAGGACATTCTTCGGTAAAACTAGCCCTTTATTGTTTAACTGCGAAGGCCTGGTGGTGAAGACTACGTAGTCAACTGATACGTTTTGATGTTCTGCCTTGATATGGGTGAGGGTATCAACAGTTTTCTCTTTCTTTGCTTTTACACCTCCAGTGCAAAAGTCAACACAGACAAAGTGACAAATAAAGTCGTCTTATGGTCATAAAGGTGGTTTCAAGTTTACTTGAAAGGGGCTGCCAGGGGCCTATGGACCGCACTCAGAAAACTGCTGCTCTAAGGGGCATAACCTAGAAAAGGAATTACTGAGAGAGACTGAGGACTTGGTCAGCTTTATTAGACCTGCTGAACTGATATCGATGTTTCTAGCAGGCACACTTGACATTCCCTTTTTCTGTCCATCCTTGATAATAACCGGTATTATCATATTAATAAAAATTTGCCAAGCCAATGGGGCTATACTTGTGATGTGTTGCTTTAATATCACTTCTAAAGTTGCTAGCTTTTGATAATTTTTATATACCTATTGTCCGACTGGGTGTCTTCTCATTTTTGTATATGTGAACTCTATTCATTTTCCTTTCCTGTTATCGATTTCTTAGTTATCCTTGGTGTTCTGTATATACTTTTGTTATTTCTGGTCCTTGCATGTTTTATATTTTGCAAATATACTTTTCCAATATTTTTCAGCTTTTACACTTTTGTTATACTATGGTTTCCTTTATTTTCTAAAAGTTTTAAATTTTGATTTGGTTAAAGTATCAATTTTTCCTCATATAATTTCTACCTTTTTTGGAACATTTAAAAAAATCCTTTGTGAAACAGAGTCATAAACACAATTAGAGTTTTTTAATAGTTCCAAAGTTTTTAAACCAAAGCTTATTTTTTTTTTAAAGAGTGATTTATCTGAGAGAGAGACAGACAGACAGACAGAACCATCATACAGGGGAAGAGGCAGAGGGAGAGGGCAGGAAAGAAACCTCGAGCTGGCTCCTGGCTAAGTGCAAAGCCCCACATGGGGCTGGATCCCAGGACCTTGCAACCTTGACCTGAACTGAAATCAAGAGTTTGACACTTAACTGACTGAGCCACCCAGGTGCCCCAAGCCAACTTTAATTAAAAACAAAACAAAACAAAACCAAAAAAACCACTTCTTTAAACCAACTAAATATAGCCAATTGGCCTGTTAATGCTATCCAGGCTGTCTACATAATGGTTTTTTTGTTTGTTTGTTTGGTTGGTTTGGTTTGGTCTGTTCCCTCTATTGGCTAGTTTTTGTAACAGGAATGTTAAGATCCTCCATTATTATTGGGAATTTGTTTCTTTAATTTAGTCAGCTATTCCTTTATACAGTTCAAAGTCTTGTTAAGTCCACATAAGTTAATGATGCTTGTGTTTTCTTAGAGAAGTGCTTCTTTTTAACATTATGTGATGCTCCTCTTTATCCCTAATAATACTTTTATAAAGTATTATTGTTCCACCCACCTTCTTTTAGTAAATATTTGCCATATCTCTTACCCTAATAATATTCTATTTCTTACACTGTTTGATGATAATTTACCTTTACCAGGCTTTATCTTTTATTAATTATTTGCATGAAATATATTCTTTTTTCTTTACTTTCACTTTTTCTGTGTTCTTGCGCTTTATGTGTTCATGTCATATATAGCATACAGCAAAATTTTATATACATACATGTACATATGTACACACTTGTCCACTTTGAGAATATTAACACTTCAGTGAGTTAAAAGACACTATGAAAAGGATATTTTTAGATTTATTTCTGTCATTTTTATTTGATGCTTCCTGTATAACCATGATTTTTTAGTTCTTTTCCTTATTTACAACCTGCTTTACAGTATTTTTTTAATTATCTGTATTTTGCTTTCTTTTTGTTCTAATGTGAACTGCGGTTTAGAAATTATACCAGATACATCTGTTGCCTTAAAAGTAACCTTAGACATTTTAACATGCACATTTAACTTAATGTACACATAGGGAAGTTAGTAAATAGACTTAAATTCTAAACAGTATCAGAATCTGAAGGTTTTCAACCTCAGCCACTGTGGTCTTATATGGCAAGTTCTCCATACCATAAAGTTCCATCTTGATCAATAACCTTGAAGTTATTTACTATCATTATTTTATGCAAAGTTTGTTAGATTCACTAATGTTTAACAGTTTCTTAAATAACCATCTTTTCTTGAAATTCAATTCTTCTTCCTGGCTATCATCAGTTTCTCCCTGAAATACATATTTTTGTAACTCCTTCTTTGAGTCTATTGTTAGTAACCTCCCTGTGTGTGTGTCTGAAAGTGATTTTACTTGGCCTTGTTCTTCCTTTACAGTTTAGCTGGGTATAGAATTTGGATCATAGTTTATTTTCCCTCACTACCTTTTGGCATAATGATATTATCTTCTGACTTCTAATTTAGGTAAATTAAGATGTCCTTTTTTTTTTTTTTAACTAATTGTTCTTTGAAGGAGCACTCCTTTTTTTGGGTATTACCATTAAGATATTTGTCTATATGACAAAGTAGAGTGAGTCTAAGAGCACCTTTCATTTTACTGCACTAAGAAATAAGTGTGTTATATTTATAATATGCTTATTCATGACTTTTCCCAATTCTGGAAAATAATCACTTTACTACTTCTTACCCATTATCTCTGTTTTGTTCTCTAAGAAATTTTATTAACATATAGTGGATTTTCTATATACATCTTTCATATATGTTAATCTCTTTTTAAAAAATCTTTTCTTTTTTCTCTGCTTTGCCTTCAGGTAATTTCCCAAGATCTACATGTCCCTTTCTTCCTTCCTCCCATCCTTCCTTTCTCTTCCCTTCCATCCCCCTCTCTCTCCCTTCCTTCTCTCCTTCCCTCCCTCCCTCTCTCCCTTCTTTCCTTCCTTAAGAAAGGCAGACTGCCACATGCAGTACCTTATTTGGATGTATCTGGAGTCTTGAAAGCTTGACTACTCTACGTTCTCCTACTAATGGACCTTGAAAGCTTGTTTGGGAGGCTCAGCTACTGGTATACCCTCGACCAAAAAATCCACCTCTATTGGGAAAGGTTGTCTCTTCAACCCAGAACTCAGCTTTGGGAGGGATATAACTAGAGTGGTGAGGGAGGACAGGAGTCCCTGCCCAGCCAAGCCAGATCAGTCAAATGAACCCTGGCAATTGATGGGGTGACAGATGTTGCAGCCAAATGTCCCTCACATCCCTAAAATCTGTATTTCTTTCTTTTTTTTTCCCCAATATTTTATTTATTTATTTGACATAGAGACAAGCAGGGAGAGGGGGAGAGGGAGAAGCAGGCTCTCCACTGAAGATCTGTATTTCTTTCTTTCTTTTTTTTCAGTATTTTACTTATTTCTTTGACACAGAGACAAGCACGGGGAGAGAGAGAGGGAGAAACAGGCTCTCCACTGAGCAGGGACCCTCCCATATGGGGCTCTATCCCAGGACCCTAGGATCATAACCTCAGCCAAAGGCAGACACTTAACTGACCACCCAGGTACCCCAAGAGCTGTATTTCTGTTCACAAGTTCTCTGTTCAGTTTTGCTTAACCTGGACAAAGTTCAAAGTTTAAACTGTTCACTGAAATTTTATTTCATCAATTGTTTTTCATTTCTAAAACATCTGCGTTTTGTCATTAGAGTCATGTTCTTCTATGCTCTTATCTTCTTTTCATAACACTAATCTTTTTTTACATATATTTATTTCACAGGCCCTATTATCTGACATTTTCAGTCTAATCCTACAGTTATGATTACTTCCTTTTGCTTAAGGTGAATTGTTTTTGTTTATGTTTTATAATAATAGTGAGTTCATCTTTAGCAGGGTTTCATCTAATAAGGTCTTGTGAGATGTATTAGGGTGTAGCTCTCCAGAGCACTTTTATCTTTATTTTTCCAAATGGCTCAGGTATATGACAAGCCTGTGACCCTTCTATTGAGTTAATTTCTTAGATTGTAGATTCCACATCAAGATTTTAATTTAACCAGTATAACATCGTCATAGGCTCTTGGTTATAAAAGTCTTAGTTTTTTTGTTTGTTTTTTTGTTTTGCCCCTACTTAGATGCCTAGCATGAGTGTGACAAACATACTCCATGTCTTTCTGAGCCAGCTGTGGGAAGAATTAATTAGGCTTTCTTTTCTTTCTTACCTTTTTTTTTTAAACTAAAAGTACATTCCCTAGATTTATGTGAGCTGTCTATTTAAATTCTCCATCTTTTCTGATCAAATCTTCATCTCCTTTCCCTCTTCGTATATAATTAAGTCTTCAAAAACCACACCACGCTTCTCTTTGTGCTGCTAACCCCTTGTCCTTATACTCAGGCTTTTATTTCAATTTTGGTTTTGGCCCCTGAAAATACTCATAAATAGAACTTATGAGTTCTATTACATATTTACGAAGATGTTTGCTACATTAATCTGCAATACACAACCGTTTTATAGTTCGGGTTTTTTTTTTTTTTTTTCATGTTATCTAGTAGTACCTTTTAAATATGTAAAATTTTCATCACTTTTAGTCAACAATTACTTAGATTTACAGACATTTCCCAAATGTCTACACTTACCATTTCTTTACACATTTCAGTTCTTCTCCCTATTAATCTTTTTGCAAAGTATATTCGGTATTGTAGGATCTTTTTAGGGTTTTTAGGAAATCTTACTCTTTTAGATATAAAAAAGGTCATTATCTTGCCTTCACTCTTGAATGACAGTTTAGCTGCATATTTAATTCTAACTTGACAGTTTATTTTTCCTTATACTTTGAAGATACTACTTCATTGTTTTCTAGCATCTATTACTGCTAATAAAAATCTGCTGTCACTATAATTGTCATTTTACTATATAATTGTGAAAGAAGAATCAAGATATAAAACTGCATTCATCATGTAATTCTAAGTTTCTGAAAATACATGTGCAAAAATGATTCACTATCTAATTCCTAAATTTTCATTGTGATAGTTCAAATAGCAAAGATAACTATTATCTGAATTCATTCTATATCCAAGTTTCACATTGTAAGTAGTGGATATTTATGTAACTTTCTGGAAGCCAATTTAACAATATGCCAAAGGCCTTTGAAAAATATAAACCAGTAATTTCACTTTTACAAGACAGAGATAGACATTAATTTGCAAAGCTGCTGATTACTAGATTCCATATAAAAAAAAATGGAAGCATTATAAAGACCCAAAATATTTTAATAGAATATCATTGTAATCTTTAAAATGATTTTTTTGAAAAATTAATTGCATATGAAATCACATTATTTTATCAAGTCACAGTTAAAATTTTACTAGAAGTGTCAAACAATAAAAAAGTATCAAACAATATATTATGATCACATAGATTGAAGGTATAAGTACATGTATATTTCTCTGTATGCATCTCTGTAACTTGTTAAGAAGGCCTTTTTCTGAATGCTGGGGTTGCATGGAGTACTCTGTTTATTAATTTTTTTAAAAAAATTTCTAAGTTCTATATAGTGAAGAGGTATCACTTTTAGAATTAAAAATGTGGTCATTAACATACATTCACAAAATAACCCTTGGTACTAAATAGCTCAGAATATAATATTGTTTATCATATCATTAAATTATGACAATGGAAATACAGCTCTCTACAAATACTCTTTTTCTCATTCTCACAAATGAATGCAGGCTAGCAACAGTGCCTCAATGGTGATTCCACCAGTGCTAGGGGTACACGGTCCATTGAATGTCTTGGGCACACACACATAGGACCCTGAATCCCTGTCTCTTACTTATTCAACACTTTCTTGCTTGAAGTGTTCTCTGCTTCCCCAGTTACTTAACTGGTAGGGTACCTTCTACCTTTAATTCCTGACTGTTTCCATTATGTCCACATTCCTATCTTTCTCAGCTAAGGCTGCCCTTCTTTCCTTGGCTTTACTTTTCTCTTCATCCCCCACAGATTACTTAAATCAATACCCATCTTGGATAACCAGACTGTCTAGACCATCCTTTTCATTTCTACTCCTTTTTTCCCACCCACCTGCCTTTTCAGCTGAAAAGGTATAGAATGGTATTATACATGAAACCAAGTTATCAACCAAAGGTCTTTTTAATCAAATGCTTTTAACAATTTACCAAAAGGGAAAAGTACTTCATTGATGTTTCTATATTTTTAAAAAATTTGCAACATCTTAAATTCTGAAATGCTCTTTCTTTAGTGAAATTCATAAATGGAGTGAAAGATTTCATTTCTGTTAACATTATGAAACTTCTCATTTTTCTTTTTGCCAAGGTGAACTGATGTAATCCAGGATTTTGTTCTTTTCAAGAGAAGATGAGCAACTTTATAGGAAACCTTAAGGGAGAAGGGAAAAAAGTGTCTTGTATAACAAGTACAGCTTGGGTAACTGATATTTTTACATGAGGATTTTTGGCTCAATACAAGGAAGAGGATTTTATAGCCCCAAATAGCAATCTAAAATCCTTCAAACTCATATAGACAAGTTTGAATATTAGGGATTCTGTATGGTTTCTTTTCAGACCCAGACAAAATTGAATTTCAATATCTCATTAAAAAATTAATCTATCTTGAAAGAATACTAAATGATTATACCCAAACTGTATATAAATCTGAGTGTTTCTATGTTTTCTACCTAAAAACTACATATTGTTTTGATCTTAATGATAAGACTCGAGATGCACAATCTGCATTCCAATTTTGGTTTTGGAACCTAGTTGTAATATGTCCATAATCTTTCAAGGTGTTCCTTTAAAAGGGGTATTAGTATCTATTTTGGCTTTTTCACAGCATTACTGCAATGGGGAACATCAGATAATGCATATAAAAAATATACAGTTAAGCTTTCAAGAACTCTATTGATCCCTGTTTGACATCCAAATAGGACACCCTTGCTTATGAAATTTCACATAATAAATATATACCTCCTCCACGTCCAACCTACTTTCCTTGGCCAATAAAGTTTTCATGCATCTGGCTTAAAACACTGATCTTTTTACAAGAAATAGTCTACTACATTCTATGGGTCAAGAGGATTCTCTTTTAGCTGTCACTTTCCTGCTTCCCAGGTACTAAGATAACTGGTGATAGCAATGCCCCAAGACACCAAGATCACTTTATAATTTGCCTAGTGATGATATTAATAGTCAGGACCATAGCGTTTAACCTTTGCTGTGTGCTGACTGTGCCTCAGGCACTGTCCTAAGCACTTTTACAGGTATTATTCTATGTAATACTCAAACTCGACCTATGAGGTTGGTATTATAATTACCTACTTTCAACAAAGTGAAAACTAAAAATCTGGCAGTTTCATTCATTTGATTATTTAAAAAGAAAATGTGTTAAGTGCCAAGTATATACCACACACTGAGCTAGATGGGGGAGAAATTGCAGTAGTAAGGTTAAAAAGGTCTTTATACTCACAGAATTTGTATTATGGTAGACAGAAAGACAAGATAAACAGGAAAATATGTACATCTCAGAAAGTAATAAGTATTCAGTGAAACTCTGAAATGAATGGCTGCTTTAGAAAGTGGTTACTGAAGACCTTTCTGAGGAAGTGTCTGGGAAGATAAAGCCTGAATAACAAGAAAGGGCCAGTCCTATGAAGGTCAGCAGTCTATGGGCTGAGAGAGCAATAAGCAGAAAAGCCCCAAGAGGGGAACAGGCTGGGGGAATGATAACGATGGAGAGACGTGGACACTTGATTACACTGGTAACACAACATTTCCATCTTAACCACTGTTAGTTCAGAGGCACTACGTATACTCACATCATTGTGCCAACATCACCATCATTCATCTCCAGAACTTTTCCATCTTCCCAAACTGAAACTCCATACTCATGAAACACTAACTCTCCCAACTACCCTCTCCCTTTAGCCCCTGGAGCCCACCATCTACCTTGTCTCTGTGAATCTGACTAGTCGATGCACCTCATATAAGTGAAATCATACACTTGTCTTTTTGTGACCTGCCGAATGTCCCCAAGGTTCATCCATGCACCAGAACTACTACCACTGCCACTCCTCCTCCTCCTCCTCCCCCTCCTCTACCTCCTCTTCCTCCTGTAGACTTATTTCTTAGCATTCTTGTAGATTCATAGCAAAGCTGAGCAGAAAGTACACAGTTCCCATCTACTCTCTGGTTCCCCAACACACACAGCCTCCCCCTATAATCAACATCTCCCACCAGAGTGGTACATTTGCTGCAGATAATAAATCTACATTCTATATGGGAACAATTGTATAAGTTAAAAATCGCTTGGTCCCAAATGGAGTGTAGGAAAAAGATAGAAAACTAATTAGTAACATTGTTAAAAGATTTATTTATTTACTTTATATATATATAGGGAGAGCTCATGAGTGGGAGTAAGAGGGAGGGGGACAAGCAGACTCATCACTAAGCGGGGAATCGGATGTGAAGTTTGATCCCAGAACCCTGAGATTATGAGCCAGAACTAAGAGTCAGACGCTTAACCCATTGGGCCACCTATGTGCCCTTAATTAGCAACTCTAAATGAGCTCTGTCCAATAGAATGGCCACTAGCCACTTGCAGCCACTAAGTATATGAACATGGCTGGTCTGAGATGTTGTAACTGTAAAAAAGCTGTAAAATAAGCACCAGATTTTGAAGATGTAAGAAGAAAAAGTAAGAACATAAATGTCACATTATTTTGTGTCGGGTAATTGTTGAAATGATCATTTATTTTCATTTTTTTAAAAGATTTTATTTATTTATTTGACAGAGATCACAAGTAGGCAGAGAGGCAGGCAGAGAGAGAGGGGGAAGCAGGCTCCCTGCTGAGCAGAGAGCCCGATGCGGGGCTCGATCCCAGGACCCTGGGATCATGACCTGAACCAAAGGCTGAGGCTTAACCCACTGAGCCACCCAGGCGCCCCTATTTTCATTTTTTAATTTTAAAAAATTGAGGTAAAGCATACATATAATAAAAAATACCATTTTATCCATTTTTAAGTGTATATACCTTTAGTAGAATTCAGTATGTTCACACTATTGTGCAACCATAACTATCATTTATCCACAGAACTTTTCTCATCCTGCAAAACTGAACCTTCCCCATTAAACAACAATTTTCTACTTTCTGATTACAAGCCCCTGGCAAACACCACTGCACTTCTTATCTCTATGAATTTGACTGCTGTAGGTTACAATGACACTTGTTTGGGTTTATTGGGCCAAATACAGTAGATCATCAATTTTGATTTTTTGGTTTTGGGTTTTTTTTTTTTGGAAGAGAGAGCCTGTTTTTGGTAGGGGGGATGGCCGGAGGGAGAGGGAGAGAGAAAATCTTAAGCAGGCTCCATGCCCAGCGTGGAGCCTGATGCAGGTCTCAATCTCAGGACCCTGAGATCCTGACCTGAGCTGATCAAGAGTCAGATGTTCTAGCGACTGAGCCACCCAGGTACTCCTTAAATAAAATAGATCTTTAAAATTTATTTCTCCTTTTCCTTTTTAAAAATGTGGCTATTTTAAAATTGTACACATGTAGCTTACAATATATTTCTGCTGGACAGCATTACTTGCTTCATATGGCTATTTAAATTTAATTTCACATTAACTAAAACTAAATTTTCAAACCCTCATTTGCAGCAGTCAAATTTCATGCATTCACTAGCTACATGTGGCTAGTGGTTACCAATCTCAACAATGCAGATATCAAACATTTTTATTATTACAGTAAGTTCTGTTGGACAATATTACTGTAGAAAACCCAACTACATAAACAAAGAAAAATAAGGAAATCCAAAACAAGGTCAGGGTGGTAGTGCAGAGAGTTCCTACAGCCAACAAGGGAAAAATGACAATGAACTTATTAACGCAAAGATTAAAAAGTATTGCAAAATTTGCAAGTTGCGTTATTTGTTTTAAAACACTTGGGCAACAACAGACAGCTTCAGATGTTTTTCCCATAAAATCTCAGATGTTGCCACCAAATGTACAACACACTACTGTGTACTGTCATAAGTCAGCTAAAACATGTGTAAACATATGTCATGTCAGTCATTAAGAAGAAAGGTATAATTATACTTTTAAATGTGGCAAAGCATTTTGAAAGTGGTGTATAATTTTCTAGAACAGGAACCTTTGTGAACATATCTTTCCCTGAGTGTTTATACAGCCTGACATCTTCAGGTTTGTTCAAATCAAGAGCCCCACTGTGAACAAGCCAGCTGCAGACAAAAGAAGCAATTTATTCTTTAGGTGCCATTTCATTGAGAGAACCAGAAAGAAGGAGCAAGGTAGGCAGAGGCACGGACAGAAAATCAAGATAGGGGAGGCTACTAGCAGATCAGAGCAAGCAGCTGAGAACTTTTAAGGTCTGCTGATATTAAAGGAACGAGTTTTTACTAATTATGAACAAGAGGCTAGCGTAACAAATATGTAGTTTATCCTATAAAAGTTGTTGTTTTTGCATTTTTTACAGCTCTATTAAGGTATCACTGATATATGGAAAATAAAAATAAAAAATAAATAGCTGTTCATATTTAAAGTTACCATTTTTTGAGTCTGGATGTATGCCTTTATTACCATACGGTAGTGGATATCCTCACTACTGTATGGTAATAAACATACCCAGCACTTTGAGTTCTCTTGTATTCCTTAGCCCTGTGTGTGTGTGTGTGTGTGTGTGTGTGTATGCTAAGAACAGGTAGCATGAGACATGGCCTCTTAAAACATTTTTCAGTGTACACCCACCCCCTTGTTAACTAGATGCACTATAGTGTACAGCAGATTCCAGAATTTATTCATCTTATATACCTGTCACTTCATACCCATTGAATAAAAACTCCCAATTTCTCTGCCAGCCCCTGGCAACCACATCTTATTTTCTGCTTCTATAAGTGTGACTATTTTCAGATACCTCATATAAGTGGAATCATGCAGTATTTGTCCTTTGGCGACTGACATTTCACTTACCATAACGTCTTCCAGATCAATCCATGTTGTTGCAAATGGTAGGATTTCCTCCTTTTTTAAGGCTGATTTTTATATGTGTGTGTGTGTGTTAATATTGTATATATTTATCTATGTGTGTATATGTTACATATTTACATATGTGTATATTAATATATGTTCATTTACATATGTGTATATACGCATACACACATCTATAATTTAACAATGTGGAATCATAATTTAATGCCTTAATAATTTTAATATTCATTATTATTTTAAGCTAATATTTAATATTATTAAACTCAATAATTTAATACTTTCTAAAAAATTTTTATTATTTTTTTGACAGAGAGAGAGAGAACTCACAAGTAGGAGGAGAGAGAGGAAGGGAAAAAGGCTCCCCAGTGAGCAGAGAGCCCAACACGGGGCTCAATCCCAGGACCCTGAGACCACGACCCAAGCTGAAGGCAGAGGCTTTAACCCACTGAGCCAACCAGCTGTCCCAATAATTTAATACTTTTACATATTTTTATATATATTCTTTATCTCAGATTCCTCTGTGGATACTTCCTGTAGTTCTTCTAAACTCTCCCTTGGATTAGATTATGAATTCTGTTTTCCTAAAGTTTTAGCCCTTCTGCTTATGTCTCCCATTCAGTCTACTGTTCTGAAAATGCTGTGATTCTTGATCAATGCTCACCTTTTCATCTGATATTCTTGGTTTGTGTATATTATTAAGGATAAGGGAGCACCTATCTGGCTCAGTACAGTATGTGACTCGTGATCTCA
The DNA here is from genome assembly GCF_020171115.1 of Neogale vison. NCBI lineage: Eukaryota > Metazoa > Chordata > Mammalia > Carnivora > Mustelidae > Neogale > Neogale vison. Next base: position 82,749,034 of record NC_058099.1, read on the forward strand.
TGCTAGGTGTAGAGATTACTTAAAAATAAAATCTTTAAAGAAAAAGAGAAAAAGGATGGCCTATGGTACTTCTTATTTCTTTTACCATTAGGGCATGGTCATCGAATCATATAGTTTTAGGTTTGAACCACAACTCTGTTAATTTAAAAAAAGAGTTATTTATATATATAAATATATATGTATTTATATATGGTACTTTTGTCAAGTGGAGTTAACGTTATAGTAAAGGTTACATGCATATAAAACCACTTATTACCCCTGGCTCACAAGGCTATCACTACCTGCTACTAGTACATGAATGAGAAAGACAGACATGTAAATTAAATAAACTAATTAGTGGGGTATTTTAGGGTGAAAGATCTGGGCAGGGATTTTGGAGGGGCTTATGTCACATAGGAAAGGTCATGAGGGAAAGAAGTTAAGTCATGTTTATAAGGGTTCATCCAAGACTACAGAACTGTCAAGTGTTGGATCTGGCATCTATCTGTTCTTTGAACCAGGTGGTTGGATTTCACCATGGTATTATCTGTTCTGTATTATCTGTTACAGGAGATAATACGTAAAGTCTACACTGGCACAACTGGCTGGAGGAAATCATGTCTTGACAAATGGGAACACTCACTCTATTAGTTGCCTGTGTAAATGTCTTGAGTTAGGGCCTCTTGTGGTCACTCGTGACATCTTCCTCTCCATTTCCCGGACACACATCAGGGAGAACACCCCTGCCTGGGGTAATGGAAGAAGAGGGCATAGGATAAAGAGAAAAAGCCCATTGTAGAACCCAGAAGCTGCATAAAACTCTCTTCAACTTATAGATCAGAACTTAGAAATACCCTCTCTTCCACAAGCAATACCCACCCAGCCTTATCTACTAGACATTAAGATTTTACCAAGGTATGCAGTCACACCCAATAATCTCAAAAATACTATTTCAATGTTATGAATCCTATTTCTCTTCTAGAACGAATGGTTCTTCCCAACTTGGAGAATGTTATCTGCAAGCATTCAGATCAGAAACCCGTGGATTTTCTAAGTAATTTCACAGCTTAGATCAGTTTACCCTTAGAGAGGCTATTTTATAAAAGACCTCTAGAAGCACATTTTATTATCTGATCTGTCCAAAGTGCTTCCCCAGTTATGCTTAGAGAATCTCCATCGATATGTCAGTTATTACAACAGACTGCACGATAATGGGACCTTTTGCAGAGAAAAGTCAGTGCATTAGCTAAGACTTAAAAGCCTGTCTTCTGGAACCCTTTCCTCATTTCCCTTTCCATTGTCCTCGTTCTGTATTATTTTTTTGGGGGGGGGGGATGCTCCCAAAGAGAGCTATGCCTGCTTTGTTTACATCATAGAAATATAGGGGAAACAAACAAATCAGTACACGAGATAATACGTAAACTCTAAATTCGAAGTTTTACAGAACTAGGATTTTACTTTAAAAATTATGCTAGGGGCGCCTGGGTGGCTCAGTGGGTTAAGCCTCTGCCTTTATCTCAGGTCATGATCTCAGGGTCCTGGGATCAAGCCCCGCATCGGGCTCTCTGCACAGCAGGGAGCCTGCTTCACCCTCTCTCTCTGCCTGCCTCTCTGCCCACTTGTGATTTATCTCTCTCTCTGTCAAATAAAAAAAAAAATTAAAAAAAAATTATGCTGTTAAACCTATTCCTTGATAACATAGCTTCTTCATTACCTAACAAGGCAGATTGTCTTTTTTTTTTTTAAGGTTTATTTATTTTTTATTTTATTTTTTCAGTGTTCCAAGATTCATTGTTTATGCACCACACCCAGGGCTCCATGCAATTTGTGCCCTCCTTACTACCCACAACACAACAACATTTAAAAAGCAACGCAGTTTTTATCTTGTGATGAAATTCTCTGTTTATTCTCTGTTTAGCTTTGTCTCCCCTTTAATGCTAGAGCTAGACTTCGAAATAGACATTAGTCAAGGCCATAATGACAATTATAGAAACTGAACAAAAAAAAAAAAAAAAGAGTTCTTTTCCCTGCTAGATTAATGGGGAAAGCTTAAACCTCTGACAGCAAGATTTTAAAAGTGAACATGAAAATCCCTCTTACTAGGTCACTGTTACTCCAAGAAGGGCCTGCTGAAAATAAGAAATTCACAGCTATCCTGCTGACATAGAGAGAAAGAAAACTTCAAAGTAAACCTTGAAGAAATGATGTTTAAAGCAGTGGTGTTGAGGCTTGACCCAGTAATAGATTTTGAAAGGGTGTTTGGTATCTCCGCGGTAAGTCAGGGTGTCCAACAGACAACGCTCCAGACCAGAATACAACCAGGCTGAGGCACCTTAATAGTGATATTGATTGACTATAAACAAAGACAGACAAAAGTAACCAGGGTAGCAGAGAAAAATGTATTTTGGGGAAAAGGTTATTATCCTCCTTTGGGATGACTAATACCACCGCTATAGAAATTCATTTTACAACAAATGTTTTTTGTGATCCTACATTGTGCCAGGCTCTGGTGAAAAGATACATTTCTAACCCTCAAGGCATTTTCAGGCTAGTTTATGTGTTTTAGGGAGGTCGGTGGATGGAAGGAAGAATCCATGGCCTATACACAAAAAAATCCAACCTGCTACTTTAGCATTATCAGTAACCCACACTCTGTTGAATTGCTCTGGAAAAAGAACTATACCACACAGAATGACTCCCATTTTGTTTCTGTCACAAAATAGCTGGGTAACGTAAGAGTAATCACTTCACCTTTCTGGATCTTAATTTCCTCCTGGCCAAATACGGGGCAATGGTGGGGGAGGAGGAAGACAGTAAACAAAAGTTATATCTAAATTTCTTTTTATTCTAGGGCGCCTGGGTGGTTCAGTTGGTTAAGTGTCTGACTCTTGGTTTTGGCTCAGGTTGTGATCTCAGGGTCCTGGGGTCGAGCCCCACACTGAGCCCTGTGTTGGGTTCTGCACTTAAAGGGGGAGTTGGCTTGTCTCTCTCTCTTTCTCTCGCTCTCTGCCTCTTCCCTCACTCAAACACACACACTCTCTCTAAAATAAATGGGGAAATCTTTAAAAAAAAATCTCTTTTAATTCTATAATTTAAATGTGGTCAGGAACAGATACACAACACAATAGTGGGATGTGGTCTGTGACCATTTCTATGAACAGAATACAAATTCACTCTTTGCAAGAATCAATTTGTACAGAACTCGTTGGTGGGGCTAATTAGGGCCAATGTCCCTTTCCTCATCATCAGCACACTTGTTCTTGGTTTCAGGGTTCCTGTCTCAGAGATGGACAGAAGTAGCCCACCCAGCATCAGTCAGGGGGAAAACATGAAGCTGAGTGAAGCCCCTTTTCCTTTTGGGATGGATATTTTCCGAAGACTGGGATTTCATTGGCTATTTGGGAGTTATCCAATCTGGAATAACTCTAAGAATAGACTACCTACTGGGGGCTGCGATTTCTTGTGACCTGTATATAGTTAGTTGCCTTCCAACCCTTGCTCCTGTCCAATCTGCAATAGCCGGAGTATCTCCCAAGCAGCACACTGGGTGAATTGTAGCTAAAAAAGTAGAGAAGAACCCCCCAAAACTTAATCGGGACCCTAGTCTCAAGGAGGTGACCCTGTATCTCGCAGACACTTAGAGGACTTAAGAGTCATCAATTTAAATGTGCTTAAACCAGAAGTCTTCTAGGGCTTAAGTGATAGGCAATAAAAAAAAGGTAATTTCATTTTGCAATAGGAATGGTGAAAAAGGCAGCCCACATGTGTCATATCCAACCAAGAAGTGTCTTCAGACAGCAAGCCAGGGCTATTGCAAATCGTAACTCCACACCTGGCTATGGCTATGACAATGACCGCTCGGCCAGCTCCAGCATGCTTCACATAAGCAAAGCTTCCTGGTGCCTTCCTGTAGGCCCGCTGCCTGCCCTAAAACTTTTGGGCTTGGATGCCCAGAATAGCCTCCTAGGCCCTCATTTAGGTAGTCACCACCCTGAGCAATGGGCGGTGGAAGATAAATGTGCTTCCTAGTTCATCTCCTTAGAGGATAGTTTTGAGATGCATTTCATTAGGCATCCAGAAGGTTCCACCAAACTGAAGAGACATTCTTGCATTTGCTTTCCTCATCTACTCCACTCTCCTGCCCCTCACTCCCACTTCTTAAGATCATTCCCAAGCCACCTGCCTTCATGTAAGCTTCTGTCTCCTGCTCTGCTTTATGGGAATCCTTGGGCTATCCATGCACAATACTTGTGCTTCTACAGGTTTACCAATGTCCTTTTAACAGAGCAGAATATACTTGGGGTGGAGTAGGGGTGAAGAAGGGAGAGGGGAGGTCTGACAAGGAGGCTGGAGGAAGAGACTTAAGGATTGTGCTGCAAATGTGAAATTTCCTTGAAGTTGGGTGGCATTAAAAATGTATGTAAATTTTGCATTCTTTACAACATTTCCACATATGTTTTAATATTAAAATATTAACTCTAATATCTCTATAATAACTAAAGTCCTACATTAGCCTATTGGCTGGCCTCTACACTCCCAGTACTGACATATCCAAAGTATGCTTCATAACATCCTACAATGCAAATCTGATCAAGTCATCCCTTTGCTTACACCTGCTAAAGGGGTAGGCCATTTGATGAAGTTGCGATGAAGTTCAAACTCCCTACCGTGATTTATTAGGTCTTGCATAATTTGGCCCAGGCTGGTCTCCCCAGTCATTTGCTATCTTCTCCCTGACATTTATCATCCAGCCATAATGAATTTCTTTTAATCCCGGAAGGGCTCCATGTTCTCTTGCCTCCAAGCATTTGTTCCTTTTATTGAATCAGTCTGAAGTCCTTACCCCACTGCTCCCGGAGAGCAGTTTTTCATTCCTCAGCTTCTCCCTTGAAAAGTGAATCCCCATCTTTATCTGAGTTAGATGTTCACTCATGGGTTCCTGTTACATCCTAATCTCTTCCATCATCATACATTTAATCCTTTTGTTCTTGCCTATTAGCCTGGATCTCCTGTGAACGAAGCAGAGGGCAACAGGCCACCCCATGGGTCCCTGCTGCTGAGTGCCTTACTCAGTACTGGGAACCAAGCTAATGACGGCTAGTTAGGGTCTTTGGAATCACTGAGTTCAAATACTGTTTTTCACACCTGCTGGCCATGTGACTTTGGGCAACCCTTGTCAGCTCTTTTAGTCTTTGTTTCTTTATCTGTAAATTGTGGAAAATAATAATACCTGATTACAGGACAATTAAGAATAAATGAGATAATTCACGCAATTTAGTACAATGACTGGCCCACAGAAAGCACTTAATAAGTGACAGCTACTATTATTCTAATCATACTAATTATAATTATTAGATATTCAATATATAAGGATGAATGACCAAAAGAACAGAAAATAAAATACTTCATACTTTTGTTAATGAACAGCTTAGGTTTTTACCATCTTATCAATTTCTTGGAAAAGAGAGCTGAACTGAAGAAGCCAGCAAACCACATGCAATTCAGGATGCAGGACATTTTTTATTACTGCTCCACTGTCACAAATGCACATGCCTATGTGAACTTAATTAGCATCTATTTCTCCAGCCTTTTTTTTTTTTTTTGAAACTAGGTAACCAGAATAACAAAGGAGAATGTAGCAGGCTGAATAATGCTTCCCCCCAAAGATGTCCATGTCCTAATCCATGGAATCTGTGAATATATTATCTTACACGGTAAAAGGGACTTTAATAGATGTGATTAAATTGGGAGCTTGGAAGGGGGAGATTATCCTGTATTATCTAGGTGTCCAATATAATCACAAGGGTCCTTAGAAGAGGCAGGCAAGAGAGTCAGAATCACAGAGAGAGGCTAATGTGATGATAGAACCAGTGTAAAAAAGGACTATACGTTGTGAAGCCAAGAGTGAAAGACTGAGGATAGCTTCTAGAAGTTGGGAGGGACAAGGAACAGACTCTCCCTTGGAGTCTCCAGAAGGAATCACCTCTGCTGATACCTTGAGATTTTAGCTCCATGCAGACTCAGAATGTGGCCTCCAGAACGCTAAGAAAATTAATTTGTATTGTTTCAAGCTACTAACTTTGTGGCAATTTGTTACAGTGGCAACTAGAAGCAAATGCAACTTTGAGATACACAGAATATTCACGACAAAGTGATTTAGCACCGTATCTTTGAATTTCTGTGAATAGAGGCATTGACGGGCATGAACTTAAACCGAAGGGATCATCTCTTGCAAAGAGATATAAAGAGGACCAAAAACATTCTGGAGATATAATTCCATCTTGGGCTGGCTATTGAAATCAGAGGGAAGTGCTAACCTCTTTTTACTCTAAACTTAAGTATACACTTATATATATATATATACTTGGATCCACGATCATGCTGTGTATGTGGCTCTATATTTTAATATATGGTAAAACTAGCCTTAGCTCATTACTTTTCCCTTCAAAGAGTTTTTATTTCTCATTTATGCTTCCAGGTTAATTTGAAAATTCTGTCATCTTACCACAATATTACAAGTCTTTTCCGGTTGTAGTTGATGTTAGAGGAAATTTACAAAGTATAAGGATCTTCATTTTATTGAGTCTTCTTATTCATGGACAATATATATTTACACATTTATCCAATTCTTCCTCCATGTGCCTCAATAAAATGTTAGCTTTTCTTCAAGATATGTCTCCATATTTAGCATTTGGTTTATTTTTAGGTATTTTTCTTGTTCTTATGAATGGGAGATCTTCCATTATCACAGCTATGGACTGAATGTTTGGGTCCTCCTAAAGTTCACACGTTGAGGTCCTACCCCACAAAGTGATGATGTTGGGAGGTGGGAGTCTCTGGTAGATGATTGTATCTTGAGGGTGGAGACTTCATGAATGAATTTAGTGCCCTTATAACAAAGGCCCCAGAAAGCCCTCTCATCTCTTCCACCATGTGAAGACACAATGAGAAGATAGCCATCTTTCTACGACCCAGGAAGCAGGATCTCACCAGACACCAAATCTGGTGCTTTGATCTTGAACTTCCCAAACAAGGATTCGGAGATATGTGAGAAATAAATTTCTGTAGTTTAAAGGCCACCTTGTGTATGGTATTCTGTTATAGCAACCCAAATGGACTAAGATATTCACGTGGTCTTTTTCTTTGCTCTGCCAGCTTTCTTTTGTTGTCAGACAAGCTCACTCTTGATCTCTTCCTTTTCTACATTTGTCCCCTTGCAGAGTCTATGTTCTCTCTGATTTCCATGAGAAATGCATTTGTTGTTCACAATCTTTTTTTTTTTCCCTTGGGTTAAATATTTTGCTAGAGTAGAATATCTTTCTCTTGTGTGCTACATTCCTTTCTTCTTTGCTTTCCAGTTTTAAAAAAATTTTGTCTTCAATGCTACCTTCCATTTTTGTTTAATAAGTTTATTTCTGATGGGTGCAATTCTTTTTTTAATTTTCTTTTTTTAGAGAGAGAGAGCCTGCGAGAGCTGGGTAGGGGGTGGTGGAAGGCAAGGGGACAGAGGGAGAGGGAGAGAATCTCAAATAGGCTCCAGACCCAGAACGGAGCCCCACACAGGGCTTGATCTCACAACCCTGAGATTACGACCCGAGACTAAATCAAGAGTCAGACACTTAACTGACTGAACCACCTAGACGCCCCTCTGATGGGTGCCATTCCGAGCATTCTATTTACTCTCTGATCCTGTATAGTTTTCCCTCCCCCCTTCGATTTCTTACTCCATTGCTATCCTTATTTTAGAAAAAATCTTATTAGAGGTCTGACTACAACCCCATCCCCCATCCCAGATCTCCAGCAGCTTGGAAAGGGCAAGGTGGGGTACTATAGCTATCCTGGAAGTTGTAACTGATAAAACAGATTGTTCCCCAGAAGAGTAACTTAGTATTAAAGTTCCTGTTTTGTGATATCAGATTTTGGAAAGCAGATGGAGGTCTGTTCCCATAATTCCATCTACTGAGGATATCAATATGCACACACCATTAATGGGATCATGTTACCAACATAACCAATTACAGAAGACCCTTGGCTCCTGGCTTTTACCATATATCCTTACATGACAATGTAAGAGTATTTTCAACTTTTATTGAAGATTTATTTTTTTCAGCTGACTTGCATTTTTTCTCCAATAATACATTTGTGTTAGCACATATATGAGACTGAGTGACGAACATAAAGTCATGTTGAGATGCAGATGCTGTGCGATAGTTAGCTAGTAATTTTCACTAGTAAAGTGACTTTCATACAAACTAGCATCTCAGTCTATGCCAATTTAATTTCTTGTCACAGCGAAATTATCAGTCACTCTATATCACGGACCTTGAGTATTCTGTAAGGATAATCAAAATTGTGAATGCTCATCTTGAATGCTGAAGGTCTCCTATATTCACTGTAGCTTCCCAGACTTTGAAATTGCATAAGTAGGTAAGATGTTTCATGATAAGCCTTGTAATGATGCCAGTTCACCGTTTTTGCAGATAGAAAGGAGTTTGGAAAGTTAGTTTTATCATTTAAGGTAAAAATCATTATGTATGCAGAGATAGCTATCATATAAATAGAACTTAACCCTTCTGAGAAGCTCCTATTCATAAAATAGACCCTTTTCCCCATATAGCTATAAGGAAAATATCTGAAATGTGATTTAAGAGTCCAAAGATTAAATAGAAATGCAGAAAGACAAGATGGGGAAAGTTAGAAAAGATTTAGTCTATACAACTTTTTATGTTGGTTACTCAAGTTTTCCTACTCACAGGCCCAGAGCAGCCACTCCTTCCTGATGATCCTTCATGCACTGAGATTTGCACATAGAGCTGAAATGAGCCTGGCACAGAGTGTAAAGGTCACTAAGGAGGAAGCCTCCAGAACGCAGCTCCCTGCACAGGACTCATGCCTCACTGGTGTCGCGTCACTGCACACAAAGTTTAAAATCTCACATCTAAATGCGGGGAGAAAAAGGATTTCTGGAAGAAGTCTTCCTTTGTTCCCCTTGAAAAATATCATCCCTAATTCAAGAATCCAGTGCAACTGGTATTTAAGCAAAGTTCCTACAAAGAAATAGTGAACAGATAGAACAGGCAGACGGTAATGTCCTCTGAGACATTCAATAAGAAAGCAAATGTAAAGATGACTTTTTTCCTTCAGAGAGGCCACCAAGCAGTTTTCCAGTGCCAGGAAATACAGAGCAATGTGCCCTGAATTTGGTTCCATCTTGCGCCGTGTCTTACACTTACTGCGACCTCTCTCACTCCTCTGCACGGTCTCATTCTCTGCTGTGTACAACAGAGACAAATGACCTCTCACAACACAAATAAAGAAATTCCCTACAAATTTAAGAAAGACTGTTATAAGCTCTTGGACATCGATCCCAAGCATCCCATTAGACTGCAGAAAACCTTGCTGGAGGAGAAATTACTAGACATCAGCAGGCGCAATTTTATTCGGGCACTAATATCCTTGACTAAGTACATGGCTGCGGTATTCTGACGGATGAACCTGACCGCTGCTTCGATGACCTTTACTTATCTCAGTGAAGTCAACAGTGATGCTATTTCTTTGACTCCCAGTGTATCCCGTGGTTGTGCTCGTCACTGACAGATCTGTACAGATATATGTCTTACTTCACATCAGAATGAAAAGATGAATCTTGAAGGAAAACACTCTTGAGTTGACATTTAAACAAGTAATTTGATTTGGGGAAGAGGAATAATTTTAATTTATTGTCATTTTGAATCTCTATCATCCTACTGAAACCGAGAGCAAGGCAAAATAAAGCCTTTCAAAAATACCTGTGTCAACACAGAGGTTGTGTATGAGAAATGTCCTTGCTTTCAAGGATGGGGTGTACTAAATTAACATGGTTTCATACTGGAAACACTTGTGTATGGGTTTGTATGTGTATATTTGCACAGGTATGCATTTATATACCTAGAGAACCCATATGTATGAAGAACAAAATAGGAAACAGAAACAATTGATCAGCCTTGGTTTAGAAATGGAGTTACTTATGCATAGATTTCAACTTTTGAATGCTTAACTTTTATAATGAAAAAATTTAAATACTGATATTTATATTGAAATTCTAAGGCACAAACGATTCGCACGAAGAGACCCCCACCCCTACATTTCCCTGCCCTTATATAAGGCCCTGGACCACGGAATGAAAGAGAAATAGTAAAAATCAGGAAAGCAACCACCGAAACCAGTTTGAAGTATACATCCTTCCTTTCTTGCCTCCACGCTTCCTGATTCCGTCTGCTGCCTGCTTCTCTGCAGTCCTGGCCAATAACATGCTTGGGATAGAATCGGAACTCTTTTCAACTGGAGTCTCCCATATGTTCATTATAGAAAATGTGTTTGCATTTTCACTGCAACACAGCGCATATACTGACGCTGCCTGACTGTGAATTCATAGCTGGGAGAGAAGAGGGACTGGCAGATGAAGTGAAAGAAAGTTGGTGAGAAGTAGAATTCCAGCCCAAGAGAGTTTCAGAGTTTCACAGGACTTTGAGGCTCCTGTGCTTGGCACAACTCTCATTATAGAATGCCCGGATTGTCGTTTTTCCCCTGCTGTGGCCCCTTTCCACTCAGACGATAATTTCAGCACTTAGGGCAACATGAACTTTCTCCGCATGGGACCCTACACGAGACTAATTTATGTTTGGCTGAAAGCTGTCTTTAAAGTCATTTTCTTTTTTTCCTAGCCACTGACAGTATTGATTCTTAGTCCATGGATGCCTACAGATTCAGTGTCACTGACCTATTCCACTTCCCCTCCATGTTATGTAGATGGATGGACCGACGGACGGTTGCATGGATGAACGGGGGAGGGGGAGGGAGGGAGATAGAGAGCAAGGTGACCGCATTTTTGTCCAGCCTTGGGATGATCTTAGAACCAGCTATTAGAGAACACATGGGAAAGGTCTCACAGACAAAGAAATGAGAAAACTATTTACTGAATCCAAATTTCCATGCTGCTGCCCATAGGCAGCTGTGTGGGGCTTTGCAGCACCTGTCTTCATGAAGTCCGTGACTCTCCTACAGTTTCTAACTCCTCTGAATCTCAGCTAACATTGTCCTATTTATGACCAAATTGATTTTGTTACGGATTACTCCAGATTTTTGGTAGCCCACTATATTGGCTTGCTAGGGCTCCCATAATAAAATATCACAAACTGGGTGGCTTAAAATAACAAAAAATGTATTCTCTCGTGCTTCTGGAGATGAGGAATCTAATATTGAAGTTCCAAAAGGGTCATATTGTCTCTGAAGATTCTAAGGAAGAATCTTCCCTCGCTTCTTCTTAGCTTTTGGCAATTGCCAGAAATCCATGGTTTTTCCTGGCTTGTAGATGCAGCATTCCAATTTCTGCCTCCGTCTTTACACGGCCATCTTCCCTCTGCTGGTAATTCTGTTCTCCACATGACCTTCTTCTGAGGACACCATTCACTAGATTTAGGACCCACCCTAATTCACCATGACTTCTTTTCAACCATTACAGCTGCAATGACCCTATTTCCCAATAAGGTCACATTCTGAGGTTCCCGGTAGGCATGAATTTGGGGGAGACACTATTCAACCCCCCACAACCACCAAGAAACAAACAAATCTTTCTAACATATGGGTATCTGTTTTAAAGAGTTCAGAGTAAATGCCCTTGTACAAGATTTTTTTTACATACATGCTTTTCCTTTTTTCCCAGCTATGAAAATATTTCCTTGATTGTTTAATGTACCCTTCCACAGATTAAATTTCTAAATTTTATTTTAGTTGTGAAAGAAAGATTTAGAATGTTTCCAAGAGTGATCCCATTAATCTTGATTATTTCTTCAGAAATAAAACGTGTGAACCGATGGGACTCGAGTTTAAGAATTTATGGGGCCAGTTTCACCCCTTGACCCTCTTCCGTGAAGCTGGAAATCAAGCTATGCCACGTTCTGGCTATTACTATTAGCTGCACTCCATATCCTCATGCCTTTCTGGCCCTCCTCATGCTGTTCCTTTCCCAAGCCACGTACTTCCCCCATCATTATTATCAAAACACTCCCCATTCTTCAAAAACTCAACTGAAGGGCTTTTCACTCCTCAGTTCTCTCTTTCTTACTCAACCTCTCCAAAGTCTGAATTAATTATTTTGTCTTCTGTCTCCTCCTATGAGAGGCCAGTCTATGTATGACCTCAGTTTCTTTGGGTCCCTCTCCCTGCACCATGTCATGGTACCAATAGCAGTTCAGAGAATTTATCTTGCTTTTTTCAGGCCTAGGTAAACTGAGGATAATAGCATCTCCTTCTATGTAAATTGTTTTAACTAATGCTTGACATCAAGTAAGAAGTCAGTGAACATGAGTGCTCCTCGGTAATCATTTTCTTCGTTGTCCTGTGGTTATTTGTGAACAAATGTGCATGTTCCACTAGACAGGGAACTCTTGGAAGCCAGGGGCTGTGCCTCATCTAGCTTAGCGTACCATATGCCACCAAGTACATGCTTGTTGTGTAGCTGTGCTCAGTACATTTTTGCAGATTTGATAGAGAAAGGAACGCGTTTCAGATTCTTCTGAATTCTTAACTAAGAATGACAATTCTTAACTAATGACAATCTTCCCCTTGTTTCCGGATGGAGTTCTAGTAGAAATTTTTTCTGTCTGCAACACATCACACATGAGCTGCATGCATCAAACATCTTATTTTCTTTTTTGATGCGTTCACGGGAGAAAGCTTTTAAAATAATTGCCAATAAGTTTGTGTTTATTAGGCACTTAATGTGTACTAGACACAGACGATACGTTATCTCAATTTCTCATCCTCACAAGAACTATGCTTTTGCTATTATTCCCAGTTTACAGAAGTTAGAATGAAGCTCAGAGAAGCTAAACCAGTTCCAATGCAGAAAGCCACATTTATAACAAGGCTGAGCTGGGAACCTAGTTAAGCTGGCTCTAATGTCCTTAATCCACTGCCCCCCCCATTGTGTTACCTTCTTTCTTTCTTATTGTAACACTACAAAATAGTTCAGAATCAGGAGAAATTTCTACTATAATTCCAATACTTCATCACAATTGCTATATACATTTTGCATATTATTTCCTTGTCTCCTTCATTAGCTTATTTTCTAGAATTGATATCATAGTGCCCACACGAATCTCCAACTCGCTTTCTTCACTATCTCAAATGCTTTTTCACAATGCATTTATCATAGACCATGCACCCACTGTCACCATTTTCCTTTCTCTTTGAGTGACAAAACATGTGGTCAAATAAAAATCTTGGTGTGTTGTTCATACTGTATCTTGACTTAATTTGGAATTTTTTTTTTTTTTTGCTTTCAGGGAAGAAGGAGAACTCAGATGGAAATACAGGGAAATCACAAATGAGAGCACAGTCACTGCCTGAGACAAGATGTTCTGTTATTCTGACTGAGAAGGGATAGTTTCCTGCCCTCTTCTGAATCATATTTTCACCTCTTAGACACCCTTAGGTTTCACTCTCAGCAGAAAAGGGAAATAAAACAAACAAAAAAAGCTATCACACAGTGCATGCACGCATACGCATACACACACACACACACACACATACACACACACACAATATACACTGAGAGAGAGAAAGAGAGAAAGAGGATAAAGATCCCAATTAAACTTAAAAGAAAAGAGTGGAAATTATTGAGTTTACTGGGTTAGATCTATTTTAAAATTAAAGAAGACTAGAAATTATTAGATTCCCAAAAGGAAGAGAAAATCTTAGTCTGTGTGGCAGGTAAATTCCTGAATAATTATTTAATGACTTACATTCACTGTTGTGGGGGAAAAAAAATCAGGAAGGCTGAATATTCTTTGTATTTTTCCCTTTTTTGTGCCAAGAGCTTGGTTAGGCTTTTGGTTTGGGGACAGTTGGAAAATCAGATGTTTGAGGACAAATGCATTTCCAGGCTTCGTAAAGCTCATATTCATGGAAGACATTGTGCCAGGAGATTCGGGGAGAGAGCAGAGCTCCTCTGGGGTGAGTGAAAGGGAGAAGAGACTGATGGGAGCCAGAGGATGAAGAGATAATAAGAGAGAAGGGAAGAAAGGGGACTATTAGGAACAGGAATGGGATGGGAGAAGAAAGAAAGGAGAAGGTGCTACCTTTGTGGTTCTCTACTTTCTTTTGAGTGGTGAGGGCAACAGGTGACATTAATTTTAATAATGCATTTTAGTTCATCTAACATATTAGAGGTAGTATCATTTCAACATGTGATCAATATAAAAATTATTAATCAGGTTTTTTTACTTTCATCATACCAAGTCTTCAGTATCAGTATCAAGTGTGTATATAATAACATCTCAGTTCAGACTAGTCACTTACTAAGAGCGTTGTGTGGTTGGTTACTGGTTATTTTATTGGACCGCACAGATCTTTGTAACAGATATCTGAATTTCTAACTCTTGAAGTTACCCTAAAGATTATTCTTAACCTTGTGTTATCACATTTTATTTTTTTTTAATTATTTATTTGGCAGAGAGAGAGAGAGAGAGCCAGATCACAACAGGGGGAGCAGCAGAGGGAGAGGGAAAAACAGGCTCCCTGCTGAGTAAGGACACCCCCTTCCCCAACTCCTGGCATGGGGCTAGATCCCAGGACCCTGGGATTATGACCTGAGCCAAAGGCAGACACTTAACCAACTGAGCCACCCAGGTGTCCCAAAATTATCACACTTTAAAAGTGAAATGAAAAAAATATTTAAAGAGGTCAGCAACTAATCCAAGGACATGAAGCAAAATAACTCAAATCTGAGAGTCTGGAGCCATTATTACGCAAGTGTCTTCAATCCTGGAGGAGTGACAGATTTGCTTCTCCTTCATAGGGGATGCTACCAAATATCCATCCTCCTCTTCTTTTTAATAACTCGACTATAATATTGGTGTGGAGGGAAGAGGCAGTAATATGCTTAGCCATTAACCTACAATTCTCAATTTCCCCTGTCTAGGATTGTTCTTGAGATGAAATTCTGGACAATGGGTTCAAAGCCAAAATGTGAAGGCAATTTCAGGGTAAATTTCCTTGTGAAATGATGTCTCATCTCCTGTTCTTTATTGTTTTCTTTTTCTACATGCCTATAATGCAGACTAGAGGTGAGACTGCCGTTGCATGATGCTGGGGTGACCATGGGAATGAAACCCATGTTCTACGGATGGTGGATAAGACAAACGGAAGGGGAGGGTCAATGACATGGAGCTGGTGTGTCAGCCAGGGGCTATGATCAATATTTTATTATGCGACTATAAGCCCTTGTATGGTACAATGTAATTCTTGAGTGATATTTTCATTTCAAACATCATTAAATTATTGCAAGATCAAAGACTTTTAAAGTAAAACTTCCAATGAAATACTGACAATTCTCAGTAGGGTAGTATTTATTAGTAAATATGCCAAATATAGGAACAAAAGAAAGAACAAAAAGAGAAAGATGTATTATTTTCCCTTTGTAATATATAGTCATGAAAAGATTTTTTTTTAACCGCCTCCCCTGCCGTCTAGTTTACTGGAACAAAATATGTTTATATCACACAGCAGGACTAGAGCACTATGTTCGTGGACGTCAATACCTATTAAATGGGGAAACGCTGTGCTGTCTTCCAGGTTAGTAATATACTAAGAATTATGAGATCTTGGTTCTTTTCCTGGTTCTCTTACAAACATGTTGTCTTTGGGCAATTCAAGTAGCTTCTCTGTAACTCAGGTTCTTATCTATTAAGCAAATAATTAAGGTAGTGGAATCCTGAATTCCTTTGTAGCTTTAGCATTCTTCAAATCTACAGAAGCACTCCTTCCAGGAGACAGGATTCACAGCCTGATTTCATTCCATGTTTGGCCTTTGGGGCTGTGCTAGTTTAAATTGTTAGATTAAATTTTTGGCAGTGATAACTCTTAAACATCCACCATTTGCAACTCTGACAGTGTTCCTTCTGCTACGGAACCTACCCTTTTAGAAAACTCAACTTATTCAGCATTGCATAAAGCACCTTCATAAAATTTCAAGTGAAAAGGATTTCGAGGAAGTCAGATTTAGTACCTATTTTTTTCTTTCAGAGGTTCTGCGAAATTATTTTTAGTGAGCTAAGAAAACAGGGACTATTGATACAATTTAGCATACTCTGTGTGTGTGTGTGTGTTTTACAGTATTAGTCTCATTTCTTCAGTTCTTTTTACTATTAGGCATTATTGAAAATTCTACCTCTTTTCATTTGCTCTTAAAAAAAAAAAAAAAAACCCAAAGAGTCTTTTTCCAATTCTGAAAACTCTTGGCTAAATACTGGTGCTATTTTCAACTTATAGTAACTGGCAACCTCACATTTTGTAAAGTTCAAGAAGAGCAGAAACTCATATTGTGAATATGCTGCTCTAGCAACTGGTTAGAATGAACAGGAAGCAGACAATGGAAGGCAAATTTCTGGAAGTCAACCCCTCCTTGCCTGTAAAGAATAGACATAAATGAAGACTCTTTTGTGCAACTCATCTTTTAGATGGTCCTGTTGAAAGAGGGATGGGACCCACCTCCACTCATTCTTCTTGCATCCAGATTACCTATTGGAGGTCCTCCTGAACCTTCTATTATACTCCATATCATTTTAGGTATTATTTAACACCACTGCAGCAAAAAGCATGCACCTTACAAGATGCCTTTAAACCATGGTTCCAAGGGAGACAGTACTGACTAATGGTTGTAAGTGTGGGAATAGTAGAAAAACTTACACTGAAAAACTCATTCACTCTTTATTAAGTCTTAATTTTCTAGTTTCCATTGAGTCTCTACCTCATACTGGATGATTGTGATCACTACATAAGACACTGCATATAAAATGTTCAGTCACTCTTCGTATGGTCAGTATTCAATAACCGATAACTGTATGTTAGTATTCTTCTTCTTCTTATTATTATTTTTACATTGTTGTTTGAAGTAGCAATAATATTAATAGCACTAATATTTCTCAAAACAGTCTTCCTTAGTAAAACTGTCACTATTTGCTGTCTTAAATACAGAGAATCCCAAAGAGTCAATCAAAAAATTGTTAGAATTAATGAATGATTACAGTGGAGTGGCAGGTTACAATAATCAACTCTTGGAAAGCAGTGGAATTCCTTTACACTAACAACGAAGCATCAGAAAAAGAAATAAAGAAAATCATCCAAATTATGATAGCATCAAAGACACTAAAATACTTAGTACTAAATTTAATTAAGGAAATTAAAGATCTGTATGATGAAAACTATAAGACTTTTCAGAAAGAAACTGAAGATACAAACAAATGAAAAGATAGCCTGTGTTCATGGATCAGCAGAATAAATATTGTGAAAAAGGCTATACTACCACAAAGTCATCTACAGATTCAAGGCAATCTCCATCAAAATGTCAAAGACTGTCTTCACAGACGAAGAAACAATCATAAAATCTGTGTGGAACCACAAAAGACTTCAAATAGCCAAAGCATTCCAAGAAAAAAGAATGAATTCAGAGTTATCACACTGGTTTTAAACTAATACTCAGCAAAGGAGCCAAGAATACCCAATGGGAAAAAATAGTCTCTTCAACAAATGGTGTGGGGAAAATGGAGAAACACATGCAGAACCTCACAATGAAACTGAACCTCTGTCTCACCTCACTTACAAGAATTAAACGTGAAATGGATCGAAGTCTTAAACATAAGACCTGATATCAAAAACTGCATAAAAAACAGGGAAGAAGCTCATTGATACTGATTCTGGCAGTGATTCTTTGGACATGAGGTCAAAGGCACAAACAACAAAAGTAAAAATCAACAAATAGGAATATGTTCAACTCAAAACCTCCTTTCCACACAGCAGAAGAAACAACTAACAAAATGAAACAGCCTACAGAATAGGAGAAAATTTTTGCAACTATATCATATTAGATAAGGTGTTAATATTAGATAAGGGGTTAATACCCAAAATATGTAAAGAACTAACACAACTTAATAATAAAAAAACAAATAATCCAATTTAAAAATGTGCAGAAGAACTAAACAGACATTTTTTCAAAGAGGACATCAAAATGTCCTACCATGAAAAGATGCTCAACATCACAAGTCATCAGGAATATGAAAATAAAAACCAGTTACCCCTGTAAGAATGAGTATAGTCAAGAAGACAGGAAACAAGTGCTGGCAAGGATGTGGTAAAAAGGGAACACTTATATAGTGTTGGTAACAATGTAAACTAATCCATCCATTATGGAAAACAATATGGAGGTGCCTCAAAAATTAAAAACAGATCTGCAATTCTACTTCTTTGCATATACCCAAAGGAATTAAAACCAGGATTTTAAAGAGATATATGCACACCCATGTTTATTGTGGCATTATTCACAATAGCCAAGATATGGAAACAACCAAAAGGCCAATTAACAGATGAATGGATAAAAAGATATGATATATATACATGATGAAATATTATTCAGCCATAAAAAAGGAGGCTATTCTGCTCTTTGTGACAACATGGATGGACCTTGAGCACATTATGCTAAGTGAGGTAAGTCATGATATTATTTACATGTGGAATCTTAAAAAATCAAACTTCTGAAAAAACAGAATACAGTGGTAATCAGGAGATGATGAGTCAGGGTGGGGGGGGTAAGACTGATAGTGTTTAAGGGTATGAACTTGTAATGAGTGGAAAATAAGCCACAGAGGTCTAATGCACAGTTTAATGAATATTGTAAAATAATACTGTACTATAATGATATAGTGGGAAAATATTGCTTCACTGGCAATATTATTACAATATACAAATGTATCAAAGTACCACACTGAACACTTCAAATTTATAAAAGGTAACTTCAAATTTATGAAATAAAATAGTTTTCCTTGACAATATCATTAAATAGTCCCTCTCTGCTATTACCTAAACTAAGTAGGTTTCTAGACTCATACCAATAAAGTTAATTTTAACGTGCTTATTGGATTCTTGAAATAGCCCATGCAGGATCCTTGAGAATAAGGATATGGCTTACTTATTATTGTATGTTCAGTGTTTTATGTGGTATTTAATGCATAAATGTTCACTGAACAAATCACTTTTGGAAGACAAGCAACAGGAGTGCTTTCTGGTAGCAACCACTGGCATTTTTACCTTAGTTCATGAGAAGAACTATCTGCTGATCCTAATGTAACGAAATGTTACATAGAACTCTTACATTGTCTTATAACTTAAAGCAAAATCTCTGGATAGCAAGAGAGAGAGAAAAAAGTAGAGACTAGAAGACAGACTTCAGGGTGATGAGAGAGAAAGTGTAAGTAAGGAGTAGATTCTATTTTTGTTTCCGACAAGTCGAGACATGGGATTTTCCCATGAGCCAATGGGGCCCCTAGAAAGTGGACCATTTGGAGCCATCTTGCTGATGCCCCACTCAGGAGGGCCCCAGCAGTAAAAACTGAGTTGTGGGGGGTTTCTTGGTGACCTAGAACCGAAGAGAGTAACTGAGGAGGTCAGTTGGAGAGCATATTCATAACAAGGACCTGTGAAAGGAGCATTTGTCTTAAAGAACCTATACAGCTGCCCCAGGAAAGCAGCATTGGGATGTTGCCCTCCCAATGGCGGGTAAGATGGCGGAAGACTCTCTGCTTAAATTCTCTTATCTAATGCCTAATTCAGAGGGATGGGAAGAGAGGGAGGAAGGGAAGAAGGGGGAGGGGAGTAAAGGAAGGATGAAAGGAAGAAAAGGGGAGAAGGAAGGAAGGAAGGAAGAATGGAAGAGGTAGAACATCCAAAGGGCATGGAAGAGAAAAGCTTTACACTGGATGTAAGATGGACATTTAAAGACTGGGCTGGATGTTCTTCATATTTCAATATTAATAATATCAAGATAAGACTGTTCTAATACCAAGGGTAGCTTATGGCACAGGCTCCAGATATAATCAAGCCATATAAAGAGAAAGTTCAAAAGAGCAAGCATGAAAGCAACGATGGAAAGAAACCCAACTCTTTCCCGGGTACCCCTATGCAGCCAAGGCTGTGCATTGCATCAATTACACTCACAACCTGTGAAGGAAGGAAGGAGAGGAGGAGGTGTGAAGTAAGTAGGTAAGTAGGCGGGTCCCTCATGCTTAGCTGCTAAGTGCACCCCCTGATGTTACAAAGTGAGTTAGCAAAAGTGAGGATCCTGAAGAGCTTCTGACTGTGCCAAGTTCTCTTTCCACTGCTCTGCCCTACCTCCTACCTCCTGTAATAAGGGCTTCTGCCTCTACTGCACTTTCAAATTAACAAAGCACTTGGATGAACCACTGCCTAGCCAAGACTGTTTAGTCAGAACAAAATTCTGTTTAACAAGGTGTCAAAACAACCATTAAAGATGTTTCTAAGAGCATTATCTTAGCACGGCAGGGAGTCTGCAAGACATAGAGAAAATGCAGGCTTGGCATTCGGAGGGAGGTTTGCATTCTGGTCATAGCTCAATGAGGAGCCTTGCAAAAGTCAGACTGAGATCCCAACTCTGCATTTGGAGTCAGACTGAGATCCCAACTCTGGCTCTGCTATTTAGCAGCTGTGTGACCTAAGGCACAATTCTTAACCTCTTTAATCCTCAGTTTCTTCATGCATAAAATGGGAAACCGGCACCTACTTTATAGGATTGCTGAGAGAAATAATGAGATCATATAAAGGCCTAGGAAAGTGACTGTAACCGAACCCAATAAACATCCAATAAGGCGTGAGTTTTATCAAATCTTCATCAGTACATTTTCTGCTCTGCTGAGCCAAGAGAACCCACGTGACGATGAAGTACAACAATATATGTGAGAAAACTTTTTAAAGCACAAGTTGTTTAAAAATATTTATTTTTCTTCCTCAGAGAGCGCTTTTTCTGAGCTGGAGGTATCTCTGAACAGAAGCACAGGGTAAAGGTAAGATGGGGAAATTCCTTTTCCTTAGAAAACAAAGTCTAATCTCTAAGAACCAATTTGTTCTATATTTCTTAGGTGACAGTTATTTTTATTTGTATATATATAATTTCCTTTCAGTTACAGAGACATAGATTCATTGTAGAGAAGCGGTAAATATTATAAAGTATTTTGGTGTTTTTTTAGAGAAGAATATTTTTAAGAATTAGGCTTTTATGTACATATCGTTTTGCATTTTGCTTTTTAAAGTCAACACTATGTAACAGGATATTTGACTTAGGATCATTTGAAACTTAGTTGAAATATCTGAATCACTAAATAATAAAAAGAGAAACTGTAATTCATCAGCAAGCAATAGAGAATGCAAAGTTAGTTCCTTAAAGATGTTAATTACTGTGAATTACATATACTGAAAGCAGAAAATGCAAAACACAGGTGTATAATGCATAGAAATATAAGAAATGCAACACCAGTGCAATGATCCTTGGAATAAAAGATCTCTAGCTCTACAGAAACATGAGTGGGCATTTTCTCCACACTGCATCCTTTCTCCTTACATCCCCCCAGAAGAAACCTATATCCTCAAGAGTGAGACTCAGAATGGTTAACAACTCTTGAGACCCATCATTTATCACTGCCAAGGAGAGTCCTACCTTACTCAAGGTCCTACAGGCCAAGGACACCAACATGTAAAAGCCATCTACCTGCCACTTGTCCTGTATTTTGATTTTGCTTATACTATTCTTTGCATGTCAATTAAACCTTACATTTAATTTAACTTAATTTAATTTTTTCTCTTACTGCCTCTGGTTTTTTTTTTTGTTGTTGTTTTGTTTTTTTTTTAGGGATAGCTAGACATGGTTTCTCTACAACTAGGTTATATGGGAGTTCACTGATGTTTTCTTGTAGTACTCACATGATTTCATTCCATACATTTAGCTCTCTGATGATTAGCAGTGCATTTTGGTAAACATTTCTGAGGTTCGAGTCTATTTTTCTCTTTCTTAGTAATTTCAGATGCTGTTTTCATTATGAATTAAATAGATTGGGCCCATTTCTAGATCTTTGTTTATGTTCATTATTGTGTTTGTCTATTTGTGAGCCAATCCCATACTGTTACAGGAACTTTATACTACATTGCAATATCTGGTAAACCTCATTTCTCATTGTTGTTCTTTCTGAGGGCTTTTTCAAGTGATTTTTCAAAATTTCCTTTCCATGTGAACTTCATGACCAGGTTGTCTAAGTCTAACATCAAACCAAACCAAACCAAGCAATACTTTTGTTTTACTGAGACTATATTAAATTTATGTATCAACTTGAGGAGAAATACCATTTTTAATGGTGAGATGCTCACCAAGAACAAGATATGCCTTTCTATTTATTCAAGGCCAGTTTTGTGTCTTTCCAGAATATTTTGAAGTTTACACCTTATAGATTTTGCCTATTTCATGCTAACCTCATTCCTAAGAATTTTGTCACTATTATGCAATAGGGGTTTTCTTCTCTTATATCTTCCAAATGATTATAGTTTATACAGAGCAATGGTACTTTCTGTTAATTTTATGGTATACTACCTAATGACTTGATGATTGTGTTAATTTCGTCATTAATTCTCATGAATTCTCCAGGTCAACTGTCATCTCATGTGCAAAGAGAGATAACGTTCCTTCTTTTCCAATTCTCACACCTCTAATTCTTTTTTTACACAGTAGTAAAGATAGTATCATTGCCTTTTTCTTGACTGGAGGAAAATATTTTTAGTGTTTCCCCATTAAATTAGATGCTGGGTTTAGAACTGATAAAGTTAGCTCACACACACAAGCACACACAAATCTGTAGATGAATATATAGCCAAATATGTATACAAAACCTTTTAAATAAAATATTAAATAAAAACAAACAACACATTAAATATATGTATTCTTCTAGAAATTCAGGGATGGTTCAAATACTGAAAATCCTGTGATATATTTACCATATTTAGAGCTCAAAGGAAAAAAAACTCACATGATTAGCTCTCTAGATGCTGATAAACAGGTGAACAAAATTCAACCATAATTCCTATTTAAAAACTCAATAAAAATAGAAATTTATGAATGCTATCATAACATGATTATCTATAAAGTATATCCATACAGAGATAGAGAGGGAAATGAAGAAATATACTTCAGTTCTAAATGGAGAAATACAGTTCTCAATGAGGAAATATCATGGACATTTCCTTGAACTCAAGAATTATTGTTTAACATTATTAGAAGTATAGCCAATGCAATCAGATGAGAGTTATGATGCTATTTAAGCCCAAACAACTTGAATTTATAGAAATATGCACAATTGTCAATGTTTCACCTGCAAGTTAGTTACAGGCTAGATGGTACACATGTTGAATCCTAGTAGAAAGGGGATGGATTTACTGTGAAGTAAAGGGATGTTTCTACCATCCACAGATTTGAGGAATGATTCATCCTAGAATCTGAATCACTCAGGCAGCCTATACAAGCTGGCTACAGAGTGAATGTTTGCATCCTCCAGAATTCACATGTCAAAACCTAACTTCTAACGTAATGGTGTTAGAAGGTGCAGCCTTTGGAAAGTGATTAGGTCATAAGGACAGAGCCTTGTGAAGGGGACTAGTGTCCTTATAAAAGGAATCCTAGAGAACTCCTTTACCATTTCTGCCATGTGAGGACACAGAGAGAAGATAGCTATGAACCAGGGCCCTCACCAGACACCAAATCTCTCAGCACTTTGATCTTGAACTGTCAGTCTCTACAACTGTGAGAAATACATTTCTGTTCTTGTAAGCCACCCAGTCTATGGTGTTTTGTTGTAGCAACCTGAATGGATTAAGAAATTGGTACCAACAAGTGGGGTGTTGCTATAACAAATACCTAAAAATATATGGAAGTGGTTCTGGAACTGGGTAATGGGTGGAGACTGGAAGAGTTCTGAGGTGAATGCTAGAAAATCCCACATTGTTATGAACAGATTTTTGAAGGTAACAAGCTTCAGAGAAAGCTTTAAATGTCTTATAGAAAAGTCATCCTGGAAAGAATATCAGTAGAAATATAAATGGTAAGGTTATTTTGATGAGGCTTGAGATGGAAATGAGGAACACATTAATAGAAAATGAGGTGATCCTGGTTATAAATTGGTAAACAATTTGGCTGAATTGTGCTCATATTCTTGCATTTTACCAAAGGTAGAATTTGTGCATAATGAAATTGGATATTTAGCTGAAGCTATTTCTTCACAAAAGGTTGAAGGTATGGCTTGGCTTCTCCTGACTATTTACTATAAAAATACAAGAGAGAAATGGTGAAAAACAGAATCAGACCTATAAATACAGAGAACAAATTGATGGTGGCCAGAAAGGAAAGGGGTAAGGAAGGTGGGCAAAATGGGTGAACAGGAGTGGGAGATAATAGGCTTCCGGTGATGGAATGAGTAAGTTATGGAAATAAAAGTTACAGCAAAGTGAATATGGTCATTGGTATTGTAACACGGTTGCGTGTTTAAAGATGGTAGCTATACATGTGGTGAGCATATGACTGTACAGAGTTAATGAATCATTACTTAGTGTACTTGAAACTAACACTGTGTGTCATTTGTACCTGAATTTAAAAAAAAAAAATGGAAGAGAGAAATGACTTAAGGATGGAATTATGGAATTGTTAGGCAAAAAGGAAGCAGAACTTAAAGATCTGGGAAGTTCTCAGCCTATCCATACTGCAAGAAAAATGAAAAAGCATAGTGGGATGAAAACACTAAGGGTGTGGCCGAATGATCATCTATCTGATAAAGAGAGGAGTATGAATCAGCCATTTCAATGCAAGCCAAGAGCTCTTCTCCTACATAATGGAAGAAAGACTCCAAGGCAAATCAGGAATCATCAGGGCTGTCTCCTTGGTTTCAAAGTGGGGAACCATGGTCATTTTTTTTAAGAGACTAGATGCCCCCATCCAAAGGTGTTGGGGCATGGCCATGTGGAGCCTTGGGGCCCAACCCCTGCCCAGAAAATCTGTGGAGGCAGATCTATTACCCCAGTGGGTCCAAAAGGTAGGACCTTTACTCTAAGACCTGTAGGATAGACCACTGAAACAAAGAGAATTATTCTTGAGCTTTAAGATCTCATAGAGTTTGCTTTACAAGTGTGGGCTTACTGGGGATCAATTATTCCTTATTTCCTATTTCTCCCTTTTGAAATGAAACATCTATCCTATGCCTGTCCCACCACTGCATTTTGGAAGTGCGTGACTTATATGGTTTCATAGGTTCACAGCTGGATAACAATTTGCCTCAGGATGAATCATACCTTGAATCCCATCCATATCTGATTTAGATGATATTTAGACGAGACTATAGATTTTAAACTTTAGAGTTCATACTGGAATAAGTTAAGACTTTGGTGCTGTTAGGATGTACTGGATATATTTTGCATGTGAGAAACACAGGAATTTGAAGGACAAGAGGTAGAATGCTACATACCCAAAGTTTGTGTTTCCCTAAAATTCCTAATTGAATTTTGGAAACTAACCCTTGAAATTGAAATTGAATTTGAAATTGAAAACTAATCCTTAATGTGTTGGTATGAGAAGGGGGAGCCTTGTAAAATGAGTAGTTCATGAGTGCAGAGCCCTCATGAATGGGATTAGTATCCTTATAAAAGAGATTTTAGAGAGCTCCTTCATTCCCTCTACTATGTGAGGACACCGAGAGAAGACAGCTATGAACCAGGAAGTGGACCCTCACCAGACACCAAACCTGCCAGATTTTCAAGATCAGGAGGCAGGATGCGAAAGTCTGACCTTGAAACTTTCAGCCTCCAGAACTGTGAGAAATAAATTTCTGTTTTTACAAGCCACCCAGTCTATGTTATTGTTATAGCAGCCCAGACAAAGATAAAGTCTATATATCAGATAGCTCTCAAACCTGGAAATACAGGTTTTCAGAACTGATCACTGAATAAGTAGGTCTAGGATGCTATCTTGGAAGCTCTATTCTTACTTTGTATTTCAAAGGGCAGACATGGTTTCAGATACCATTATTTTACAAGGCTTTATTATTTGATTGGTTGTTTATTTTCCACCTTGTTTCAGAAAGGATTTAAGGCACCTTACCGGAACACATAAAACACAGCTAGACCAATTTAGAGTAAATTTAAAAAAAGAGAAAATTAAAACTGAGAATGTGAAATATTGGCACAGGGGAAACTAATACAAAAAAGCCCATACCTGTAGACGAGAAGTACTGAGGCTCTTTGCAGAGGCTGGGACACAAAGCCAATCCTGGGATACTGTGTGGAATAAATTACTTTACCCTTTCCCTCTCTCTCCAACTTGCACTATTTGCATGTGCACAAAGTGGTTTAAAATAAACAAGCAGAGGGGGGCACCTGGG
Source organism: Neogale vison (assembly GCF_020171115.1). NCBI lineage: Eukaryota > Metazoa > Chordata > Mammalia > Carnivora > Mustelidae > Neogale > Neogale vison. The sequence goes on from NC_058099.1 coordinate 82,775,304, forward strand.
TAGCTCAGTGGGTTAAAGCCTCTGCCTTCGGCTCAGGTCATGATCCCGGGGTCCTGGGATTGAGCCCCACGTTGGGCTCTCTGCTCAGTGGGGAGCCTGCTTCCCCCCCCCACCCCCTCTCTGCCTGCCTCTCTGCCTACTTGTGATCTCTGTCTGTCAAATAAATAAATTTTAAAAATAAATAAATAAATAAATAAACAACAAGGGGGACGCCTGGGTGGTTCAGTGGATTAAGCCTCTGCCTTCAGCTCAGGTCATGATCTCAGGGTCCTGGGATCGAGTCCCGTATCAGGCTCTCTGCTTGGCAGGGAGCCTACTTCTTTCTCTCTGTCTTTCTGCCTGTCTCTCTGTCTGCTTGTGATCTCTGTCAAATAAATAGATAAAATCTTAAAAAACAACAACAGGAGCTACTATAGGAAAAGAGGTGACATAAAGGTTTATCATAGCCTAAAAATGTATGTGCAAATAATTGGAGTAAATCCCCGAACTTTGATTGTGACACAAAGGTCTGGAGCCTAGATATGGGCATAGCACCTTAGATTTTCATGGGTTTAATATTTTAGCATGGGCCAGCAGGATCAAACATTTCATCTCCAGCATCTGTATTGACAAAGCTTTATTATCTACGCCCTGTGGCTACCACAGAGAATTTACAAACTATTAAATGGCAGCAAATGCAAAAACGTGTGTGTGTGTATGTGTGTGTGTACTTACAACAATTAACATGCAGATAGGAAAAGCAATTCAAAAATCATATAAAGTAGGGTATCTGAAACCAGGTCTACTGGATACTCATTATACAGTTCTGACTGCAATTGATTATTACACTTAGATTTTAATTGATTAGTCACTAAAGCAAAGAGGGAAACATGCCAGAGATTGTTCTCTGATTTAAAAAAAAAAATCTCGACTCTCTTTAGGAAAGAGAATTTTTCCCTGCTATTAAATTCTAAGAGGAATTTACCAAATGGAGCTATCCAGGAACAGCACTGAGTCATAATTCTACAGCCTTTACCACCCTCCAACATATCAGGAGATTGGCTTTTATCTCCCTGGTTTATAGTTAGGTCTTTAGTTAGCTCCTTACACGTGTTTTTCCTTATTTAGATTATGAGCTCTGTGAGAATTAGATTATGTCTGTTCAGCTTCCTAGTGTTGCACTTTCCTTGATATAGTAGGCACTAATAAATGTTTATCAAATGAGTGATGAATAATGAATGAACAAATGAACAAACAATACTTCCAGTGTCTAAACAATTATATCTCTCAGCTGTTACCCAAAGAACTGGGCTGGGGGTAGCTATTTAACAGTCCATTTATTTAACAAGTACTTAGTGAGCACCTACTATATGCCAGCCAGTGTTTTTAATCCTGGGATATGGACAGGAAAGAAAATCCCCTCATTTATAGTGCTTATAGTCCAAGGCGGGTTGGAGAATAAATAAATGGCTAACATATAAAATATGTTAGATGACAAGAAATGCTTTGGGGGAAAAGAACCGACAGTGCAGAAATGAGAAATAGGTTCTGTGCTCTGTAAGGGTGTGTGCGTGTGCGCGTGTGTGTGTGTGTGCATGCGTGTTTCAGAGAGAGAGAAAAACAGAGATGGAAAAGAATATAGAATAATCCAGGAGAAAAGACAGGACTTTTGCTTCCTGCCTCCTTATGGAGACTGATCTAAATAAGAACAAAAAACATACTGAGCTATCTTTAATGGTTGTAAGGCAGGTAATAGTGTTGACGGAAAGAGGATTAACTTATACCCAGAAACACACAAAATCATAGGTAATTGCCCCACTTTGCTGCACAGATTGATTTCCGGGTACATCCAAATCATACCACGCTGGCTAGGTGCACACATGGTGGGGAGTGGGGCTGGGGAAGGTAGTAGAGGACAGAGCTGGAGGACGGGGAAATTCTTGAGCACGCTGGGACTCCTTGCAGAGCTGCAACAGTAATGTTTTTGAGAAAAGAACTTGAGAATTAATTTCCAACTGAAAGTCTAAATGTAATTTAGGTAGGCAAAAAGTAATTTCCTGGGTTGGATTTGGGCCAGGGCATTGGAATTAACACCTCATTTCTTCAAAAAATTGCCAGGGGATCGCTAATAATCACAAGCAAGGTGGCCTCAGATTTACAGCCCGGGTGGAGGCTGGTATCTTCAGAGGGCAGCTCTGATCAGCACTCTGAACAAATTCCAGGTGACGGATGACAACTAAAAGCCACTTACTGATTTACAAGCACTTCGAGCTTCCAACAGCCCCTGTGCACTTCCTAGAGAGCTCCCATGCAGAGGGACCTCCAAGACTTTTCTCTCTCAGCTACCAAAGGACCTCTACAGTCGAGAAAACTAAAAATGAAAATAAATAAATAAATAAATGTATGTTACATCGGTCAAGAGATTCTTGTTATGGTGATTGTTATTTTCAAGCAGGTAAATACATCGAGATCAGTATTTCAGCTATAATACAGGTGGCAAACACTGAATTAAGAATCCCAGGCCAAGTTTTCATCTCTCTGACTATGAAACCATGTCAAATCCAGTTAAGTCACTTCATGTCTTGGAGTCTCAGCTTCCCTGTCCCTATGCACCTACAACACAATCCAGACAACTTACCTGTCCTAAAAATCACCACCTGATTTATCACCTGATGGTCCCTCCAACTTTAACAGCTATTCCTATGCCTCTCTACCTGTGATTCCAGCCATGCTGGCCTTCCTGTCCTGCGAATCTGCTGCCCTTGTCTGGATTCAGGGACTTTGAACTTGCTTTTCTTGCCATGTGGCACTGTTCTGCCCTAGAGCTTTGCATGGCTGTTTCTTCCTGTCATTCAAACATGATCTTCTCAGAGGCTCTACCTTATCACACAATCCAGTGTTGCTCCTTGCTCCATTAATTTTGTTTCTCATGGCAACCCATTTTTATTAACTGCACTTCCCAAAATGATCTTTTTAGGGTGCCTGGGCAGCTCAGTTGGTTAGGCGACTGCCCTCGGCTCAGGTCATAACCCTGGAGTCCTGGGATCGAGTCCCACATCAGGCTCCTTGCTCAGAGGGGAGCCTGCTTCTCCCTCTGACCACCCACCGCTCATGCGCTCTTTCTCTTTCTCTTTCTCTTTCTCAAATAAATAAATAAAATCTTTTTTTAAAAAAGATCTTTTTAATTCAATGGTGTACTTGTTCAATGTCCTCTTCCCCCACAGAATCAGTTCCCATAAGGAAAACAGTCTGTATGCCTTTCTCACCAGTTTATTCCCAACATTTAGGAGAGCAACTAGTAGAGAGCATCCTTAACAAATATGGATGAATAATGGATACTGGGCTCAAGGATGGTTTTGGGCCATCCCAGTCCCAGCAGCAGTCTGGGAGCCCATGCCTCCCTAACTAGGATGTTTCTCTGCTCCATGCAATGCCATGAGCTAGACAAGTTGTTTGTAGTGTCTTTCTCTATCTGCCCTACCCCCTGCCTATTCTAGATATAACCTCATGCTCCCAGAGGCACTGTTCTCAGTTACAATCACACAGAGAGGAAGATTTGGGGGTAAGGGTAACATGAGATGGAATGAATTAAGATATGTAAAACTGTGCCTAGCTCCTAGTAATTTACTCTATGTTTTCCCCATTTCTCCCTACCTGAACATGGTGACATTTGATATACTTATTATATACAACGGGGAATAGTCAAGTGTGTTTTTTTTTTAAAAGATTTTATTTATTTATTTGAGAGAGAGAGACAGTGAGAGAGAGCATGAGCGAGGAGAAGGTCAGAGAGCGAAGCAGACTCCCCATGGAGCTGGGAGCCTGATGTGGGACTCGATCCCGGGACTCCAGGATCACGCCCTGAGCCGAAGGCAGTCGTCCAACCAACTGAGCCACCCAGGCGTCCCTCAAGTGTGTTTTAATAAAAGAAGGGTGACATTTTTAACTATGATAAACTTTCAAAATAATTTCTATGAGGGGACTTTCAAGGGCCACCTGTATCTCATGACAGGTTGGGAAGGTGAAGGATTGAGGAAAAAGGAGCACAGTTGAGACTGAGCACAGGTATGAGGGCAATAGGGTATTAACTGGCCGGGGGATGAGGCAGGACCCATGAATCTGTGAAATCCAAGCAATACTGTGTTGTGGGTGGCAGAGAGAGAATGGGAGTAGGCAAGTAAGGCAGGGGAGTGCTTCTTGCCAAATGAAACAGCCAACTTAAGTCTCAAACTGTAGGTTGGAGGGCCAAACCTAGCAAAATTTGTTTTTTGTGGCTCACATGGAGTCATTAGTTTAGAAACAGAAACTCAGTGCCTCTAATCAAGGCACATCACCTTATCAAGATCCCTTCTTTTTCACTGACTCCATTATATACCCATATGGGTACCCTTATGTGCCCATAGGTCATTTCAGATTGCAACTACATGGCTTGAGAGTGGTAATACTGCCAAAAAGCTGGAAGCCAAAGTCTTACAGTCAGGAACCTCTAACAGCCAGGGATGTTAAAGGAATAAGGCAAGACCAAAACTGGCCAAATGCAATAGCTACCATTCTCACTGATGATATTTCTACAGCAATGCTGTCTTAAGTGGCTGGGTCTGAATATTTAGACTTAACCTCTTCTCTGTCCAATGTAGCATCTAAATCTGTCTCCTTCCTCTTAAAAAGGCCCCAGTATCAGATGGGCTCTACAAGATTTAATGGGAAGTTCCAAAAGACATCTTGCCTGGAATAGGAAAGGGGGCAAATATTTCTTTGACTGCTTCAAAGCAACTTCCTCAGAGATGAAAGCTTCCATATGCTAGTTTTATAGGAGACCATCCAAGTAAATAAAGCTCATCATACCAGGTAAATCCAACAGGGATCACTTAATCTAGGTAACAGGTTGCTAAAGGTAAGAAGAATTGGAAGACTAACCAAGAGAAGGTGAGGTAACACAGAGATCACCAACTATAGGAAGCTGCTACCAACATGAAGCCTGGAGAGGGGAGGCACTAGAACTGGAGTCCAGAAGTCTGGGCCACATATGGACATGGAACCACGGTAGACCTATGGGGGCACAGGTGGGAAAGAGGTATGTGGTACCACAGCCATTGTGATATACACCTGAAGAAGAAAGAAGAGGGAAGAAATCTTTGATTCATATCTTCTTCCAGCCTCTAGCCAGCCCTCCCCACTGCCCCAGAGGAGTTAGAAATTAGTTGGTAGCAGAGACTGGAAATCAGTTTTCAGGGGGTCGATCCCTCCAATGCAACATAACAACAGAAGATGAATCTGAGAACTACCAGGTCCCACAACCACACAGGCCGAGGACTGACACATTCACTCCAGTTCACCGAAGCATGGTCTGCCCACCGCGCACTGCTCCACCACCCCTCGGGGGCTCTCATTTTTGTTTACTTGTTTTCATTTATAAGATCCTCTTTATGGGTTTGCTGTCAGCGTGATATTGCCATCTTACTTTAAAAGTTTCCTTCTCACACAAGTGAAACCATTCAAGGCCATTCTATCTAGATGGGTGGTTTCTTTCAGTGCCAATTTGAAATTATTTTCATAAATATATATGTGTTTGAAACCAGCAAAGAAAAGAAAAGGAACAAATCTGAGAAGAGAGTGGAGTGCTAACACAAACCAGAAATCCATTACAGCGTGCTTCACAAATACCGTAGGTAATTAAAGACTTTTAAGGGCAACTACAGTATTATTTACTTGACAGTGGAACTCTTACAGGCTATTATGTAAATACACATTGAGCACTTTTTAAAAGTGCATGCTATTTACTATTCATAAGTGTTGTTAATATGTATTTCATTTAACCCTAAGGAGCCATTTCAGTCTCCTGTGTGAATTTACACTTATGAATGTTTTTATAAAATGCATATTATTTACCCAATAGGCAGCTCTGCCATAGGAAATGCTAGAGCTGATTGCCAATTTAACTTCACATGAGTTTCCACGCAATTGTTCCGTAGGCCTGCCCGCATGATTGGGCATCCCTAAATAGCCCTTCTTTTCAGACTGCTGCAAGTTGAGACCCATGAGTTGTTCAGATGAAGGAATTTTCCAGTCTGTCTTGGTGGTTCTGGGGATTTTAGTATCACATAAAAAAGGGCCAAGATATGTCTCATCTTAGGAAACAAAATAAAGATTTCAGCACTGAAGATGGAAGTCTATAAAGTATATGTGTGTGATCACTTTTTTTGCTCTGTGTACTGAAGTCAATATCCACCATAAAGACGAGCAGGCTCTAGGATGAGATTCTGAAAAAGTGAACTCCCTCCCTTCAACCATCCCTCTGGGCCTCCCCTCCTTCCTTCCTTCCATCTTTCTTTCCTTCCTTCCTGTCAGGATGGAATCCTTCCTGCCTCAGTCATTTTCACTAAGACACCAATATGATCCCCTTCCCCCTCTGCACACACACCATATGCAGAATTCACAAAAGGAATGAAGATTCCCTGCCAATAAACACACCATATGCAGAATTTACAAATGGAATCTGTTCCATGACTCCTGTACCCCTCAGGCAGATCAAAGACATAACAGGGATCAGGAAAAAAAAAAATTAAAGAGAACAGACTGGTGAAAAGATGTCTTCAGAGAGTCTCTAAGCTGAAAGTCCTGTTCCTTCTTTTGGAAAAGGAGAGTGCCACTTTCTAACCCAAAGCCTGAAGGGACACACTGAAAGCTCTGAATTTGTTCCCATGGGAGAAACAAAGACTTGGTGCTATTCTCATGATCAACAAAGCTAACAGAGACTGAGAACTGAGGTCTGATGCCTACCCATGAAATCTAGAGAGCAAAAGAAAGGCTGCTGAACTACTTCGATGGCAGATCTGGGGAGACTGTTGCTGTGTTGAGGTTGTCCTGCATTTCTGGAATGCGTCAGAACAGAGATGTGCTAGTGTATTCTAGCGAATGGGCATGTGCCATGGTGCAGAGAGCAAGTAGGCCTCAAGTTGTCCTGATTCCTAGTCGAGAGGCTGAGGTATGGAACTGGATTGCCTGGGGCCAAGGGAGAAATCAGAAGTAACTACCAAGATGACAAGTTCATCTGTCCAAAGTCAAGAATAAGAAAGAGATCTCTAGTAAAGAGATTCACTGAGGAAAGTATGACTGTGCCCCACACAAGAGTCAATTTTAACCACGTGCCAGATCCAGGGACTCAGAAGCCACCTAGCTGAGTACAATCCCATCTCCTTTTTCACCGTGGCTGAGAGTGACTAGTAGCCAGAGAAAAGGACAGTACCTGACTGGCACAAATGTTGAACAGAAGCTCAAATTCTTTGTTGTAGATTGTAAAACAGGCCACATAACCTCCCTCCTGAAATGTGGTATTACACATTCTCTCATCCAAAGGTGGAATCTCTGTCTCCACACCTTGAGTCAGGGTTGACTGATTGACTTGATTGACCCAAGTCTGGAAGATGGTTAAAGCATCTGTACATGGGGGACTTGCTCTCCCTTCTTGGTCTTGGAAATCCTGTGACCACCACCCTGTGAATGACCCAGCCGGCTGGAGGATAAGAAATATGGATCACAGGGCCCCAGCCAATAGCCAGCCGAAAACCAGATATCTAAGTGAGGTTGCTGACTCCCAGCTGACTGCTGAACCATGAACAAGTGCAATGGAGAACCGTGAAAAGCCAGGTCTCTGAACCTCACCCAAGCCACTGATCCATAGACTATAGACAAATAATGATGATTGTTGGAAGTCACTAGGTTCTGGGTCAATTTATTACACAGCAGGAAGTAAGTGATAGAGCCTTTCTCCCTCAGGAAGATTTTCAGTCTGAAGCAAGCCTGAACAAGGGAAGAGGAGAAGTTCACAATCTTTGCAGGTTTAAACATCTGAATTTCTGAATCGAGACTGTGTTTTTGACCTAACATGACTATAGGAGCTTCCAACACCTAACAATCACTGGTCTGCATGAATTTCCATCTATCAACGGGGAAATCACTCCCAGGGACTAAAGTCTGAAGTCTGAAGAGATGGTAAGGCTTAAACTAAAAATTGCATTTTGATCAAAATCTATCTGTTGTTTAGCATTTTACTCAGACTTTAATAAACATGCATTATATGCCTTATATAATGGGCCTGGCGTGACCTCACAACAAAATGCATGGCATGTTTGAACTTTATTAAATTAATTTACTCCAGGGTGCCTGGGTGGGTCAGTCAGTTAAGCGTCTGCCTTCAGCTCGGTCATGGTCTCAGAGACCAGAGATAGAGTCCCTCATCAGGATCCTTGCTCTGGGGGGAGTGTGCTTCTCTCTCTGCCCTTCCCGCCTACTCCTGATCTATCTCTCTAATAAAAAAAAAAAATCTTTAAAAAACTCTTCTATTCTTTATCAAATATACTCAAATATGAACTTTTTCAAAGCTATTAGATAATTAAAGTGGACTGCATAGCATTTGATATTAAGGTTTTATAGTTTATTTTCTGGGAACTTGACAAACAGAGAGGTGCCTCAATCAACAACTTTTAATGTAAGTGTTAGATTAAAATGTATAAAAGTGTTATTTTTACAAAGAAACAATGCAGCGATATTAGGAATTTTATATGGTCCAGTCTATGGCTAGTCCAGGTTAGCCAACATGAGAAAGAATAGAAAAGAAAAATTAGTGAACTTTGAAAAATGATGTTGATTGTTGATTAGCATTCCAACACTTCCCCAATATTTCTCCAGCTCTGCTCCCTCAGACTTCCTCCAGAGTTTGGAAAAGAAAATTTACTTTTCTAGTCCTATGGCATTTTTCTGACATATACAACCTAAGCTGGGGCTTCTGGAAAGACATTTGTTCTCTTAATAAAAGGGGTGGATGAAGCTGGTACCATACTATGTTTTCTCTCTTCTTCCTGTCCTGGGTTTGATGCTATAGCTGTCAGCTGGCTAAAAGGTTAAAAATGCCGATCAGAAGGATAAAAAGAAGTTGGGTCCGTGATCACATCACAATGCTGTCACACCCACCCTGGGCTTTCTACCTCCAGATTATTGCTATGTGAGAAAAACCAGCCCATATTTACTTAAGCCATGCGTTCCTGGGTTTTCTGAAACATACAGCTTAAAAAAATTTTTTTGATGTGGTAGTAAACATGAATGTGTAAGCAGACACATGGGAAATTATCAGGATTTCCTGTTTAAAAAATCCTACTAGTAAAGTTAGGGAAAGTGCTTTTTGTAGCAAATTTTATTAGAATTTGTGTTAAATATGTCACATTTCTCTGCTTCAGTGACTACAGAAATCACAGGTCTGACTTTTTTTTTAATACTTCAACCATAATTTAGTGCCATGGGCTTGTCTTTCTGAACACCAAAGATGTGGGTTAAAACTCATGAATTGGCTACTGGATTCCTGTTCTTCAGCAACATAGGTGACAACTCCACAAGGTTCAACATAGTATACAGCCCTGTTGCTATAGGTGTTTAGAAGTTTATAAGATTTGTCAGCTGCTGTGTGGATCCCAGGACATACTCTAGAGGTAACAATTACATTTTTTATTTACCTAGCAGATCTGTTTATTTAATAAAATTTTGAAATTTACTTGTTTACCTGAAATTTTCCTCTGACACACGAAAGGAAAGTTTAACAAAACTTCAAATTGTTTATGGTTTGAGATGTCATAGCACCCGACACGGTGCGCACACACACACACACACACACACACCCTGAATCCTCAATATATTACTGATTAAAATCTGGTCACTGGAAATGGCTTGGTGTATCGAGACATATCAGTCATACATACATGTATATCATTATATTTTCTAAAGATTCTCCTTAGAACAAATTATTTTAACTTCCAGGCTACACTAGAAATCCCTCAAAATAAGAATTTAAAAAACCAAATCTCCTAGGTTTATTACATGCTAGTAATAGTGACACAATCACTGAAAAGAGATTTAGTAGTGTTTTATTGGTTATTTATTAATTTGCCTTAAAAGATAATAAATATTATTAAAGTTTTTTTATGTAATACATTCACTTTTGAAAGCTGTCTGGAATGTCAAACATAATGCATTTTGCATTAGTTCTATATAAATTTTCATTGAATTCAAACTTTTAAATAAATCTTCCAATATCTAATGCATCATATTATCAAAGCACAAAAAACCATTATATGATTATAAGAAGAACCTCAGAACTCACTGTCTTCAAATTTAATGGACTCCCAATGCTTTTTTTCCCCCTGCAAAGACTGTTTTTAAGACATTTCACGGTATTTTATACATTATAAATGGATTCCATTCTTGGCTTAGTAATTCACCTAATGGACAATGGATACAAAAAAGCTGTAACTCCAGGGACATTAAATTGGTTCTAAACTCTGAAAATTACAGCTTTTACAAAAAGAAGAAAATACTAAAAACATGTCTAATGCAACACTGCATCTAATTTTCCACTACCTCCAGATTGTGTCTAAAAGCTCCTAAACTTCTTAATGACACAATATGTTAAAATTGTGTTCCTGTATATTTAGATCTCAGAAAGATCTTACCCATTTTATAACCCTGAGGAGGGCTTACCAGAAAGAAGGGCATGCATATGGGTTTGGGGGGCAGAGAGAGGAACAAGTGTGAGGCGCTTCATCTATTCCAGATACTGTGAATTCATACCGGGGCAGGAAAGTAGCACCTTCTATGGCAGCCTCTCTCTCACCAAGACAATTTCAGATCCAAATTCCCATTTTAAGCGCTGATCAGTGGGAATTCAGGAAAGGAACAGAAGAGGAAAGAAGAAAGTGTTTTCTAGACATACCTGATGATCATCTCTAAGCCTCAAGACCAGCCTCTAGTTTGTAATACCATCATTTAGGTCTTCCTCCACTCAGAGAACACATATGCAATGTTCTCTGAAGCTAAATATTACATTTAGCAATGGGGGGGAGGGAGGTTATTCCATTCAAAAACAAAACAAAACAAAAACAAAAGGCGCCATATTTTGTGACTATAAAAATCTGACTAGCATCTGAAGGCAAAGGGTCTGTGAACCGTCACAGATCTGCCTCAGTATGTTACGAGCTCAGTTCTTCTATGAGATACTCTAATTTTAAAGAGGGTACTTCCCCACTCTCCTTACCTTTCCTTTCTAAAAAAACAAGTGATCCAAAATATTATTACTATAATGTAATTCGCCCCATTTAATCTGTTTATATTCCCCTCTACCTTATTCTGAGGTTGGGAAGTAATTAGTTTTGTGTGGATTTCCCCCACACCTTCATACACAGTTAACCTAAGCATGGTATGGAGAGACGCCTATGTTACGAGTTCCTGAGCTATCTCAGGCATTTTACGTCATTGATTATTTATGCTGGAGAAACAGCAGTTCTGTTCTACCTTTCACTCACTTTTTTTTCACTTCTTATTGAACTATGATAGAGTTTGCACATCATTTAGAGAATCTGTTTCTTCTTTTTAAGATTTATTTATATATTTGAGAGAGAGAGAGAGCTCAAGTGAGTGGCAGGGTGGCAGGGAAGAGGGAGAGAAAAACTCAAGCAGATACCCCTCCGCGTGGGGCTTGATCTCAGGACCCTGAGATCTTGATCTGAGCCAAAACCAAGAGTCCAGCTCCCTCCAGACGCCCCGAGAGAATCTCTGTTTGTTTTAAATTAGCATCTTTTGGCCATCCAGGCAAATAAAAACTTTCTCTTGCCCAATACCCCTTTTTACTCCAGATCTGACCCTATTATAACAGAAATTTACCTAATCTGAGTCTTTTTGGCTGCCTTGATTTCAGTACTTCATCATCCTTGTAATATGTTGATAATCTTTCTTTTTCATGCTAAGGAAAGGACTCTTATCCAGCTTTAATTCCAAGCTTTTCTCCTCCTGTGTACCTATTCTCTTTCTTAAAGGCTGTGCCTCACGCTGCAGTTCTCTTGAGGAGAGCGCCTGACTCTTACGAGAAACTCCTTATTTTTGTTAGAGGCCTAGTTAACTCAGTTTTTCCCTTGAATTGGTCTGAATGCTTGGCCACAACTGAATCCTTCTGTCGTGCCCCTTAGAGCTTGCTGGCTATCACATACCACACCTTCATATTATGTGAGGTAACTGTGGTAAGCATTTCCCACCATTTTTGTAAAAGATATTTGTGTGAAAACGGGCCTTGGTTTCTCTGCATTCTCCCTGCGCCCTCTGTCCTGGGCCTTCGCCATTATCACCTAACGCTCCCTAGAGTCTGTTGAATTTAAACATTTGAATCAATTTCACTCTCTCTCTCCACTGTACAGCAATGTCACAGAAATCCCGTGAATCTGAACTCCAAAGTATCTTCAGAATGTGTTCCCTTTGCCTTCTTCCCTCTTATTTTATGTACCTCTAATGATTATTAATATTGCAAATATTGCTAATAATATTAATAATATTACTAATGTTACTGGAGCATCTGGGTGGCTCAGTGGGTTAAAGCCTCTGCCTTCGGCTCAGATCATGATTTCAGGGTCCTGGGATTGAGCCCCGTATCAGGCTTTCTGCTCAAGCAAGGAGCCTGCTTCCTCCTCTCTCTCTCTGCCTGCCTTTCTGCCTACTTGTGATCTCTGTCTGTCAAATAAATAAATAAAAATCTTTAAAGAAATATGACTAATATTGCAAAGTGAAATGTATTCATGCTGCTTTGGTTTATTCCATGTTATTCTATGTAGTTGCATGAAACCATTCCATCATTACAAGTCGGTAAGGTAGACCATTATCCTTTACTCTATAGATGAAGAAATTAAGGCACATGTAAATTAGGTAATTTTTGAGGTCCCCAAACCAAGGGAGACATCAGTGTTTGAAGCAGAGAATATATACAAGCTTTCTTCCACGTAGATTACTGCAAGACACTCCGAAGGGCATTTCCATCCTGTAGTTTCACCCTGATGGCCAAGGCAATAAAGCTGGAACTCTGAAATAGAATTCTGAACAAGCTATCCTTCTGCTTAAAAAACTTGAGCAGCTTCCCATTACCTAGAGGGCAATGCTCAATTTTTCCAGTGAGCGTATAAGGCCCTCTGCAGTCCAGCCTAACCTCTCATATCAAAGTTCCTGCGAGCACAGAAGCCATGACCTTCCATGTCTTTTTACCCCAAGTTCCGCCTCTGCTAAAAGTGTGAGCTAACTGTGCACTCCTTGTGTGTACCTGGTCACAACTGTCCCTTCTTCTGTGGTTCTTCTAAGTGGATCTTCTATGGAAACTTACTGAAATGGCTTATTGGGAATCATTTTTCCCTCTACTGAGATGTCTGAGAATCTTCTTAACTCTACTGGAGCATTTATCTGTGATCGCTCTCTCTTGATTATATAACATGTCAAGAGACAGGACCACATCTTTAAGATCTTTTTCATCTCTCCAATGCCTGTTATATATAAATATTCGTCAGATAACGCCTGGATCCTTCTCCCCTATCCCTTGCCTTTTAATATCAGTATTTTATTCCCTAAATAAAAAGCATATGCTTAAAGATATTATCCAGGGATCTTTCATAGAAACACTGAGTTTCAGTCAGTCAGAATTTACACCCTGAAAGATGCTATTTGATCATTTTTTTCCTCTTGGGTCACTTAGAGTTCCTGTTACCAAATCCTGATAATCCTCCAGCCAGTAATACTGCAGCAAGGCAGTTCTCAAAGTGTGTTCCAGGGACCACAAGGGGTCCCTGAGAGCCAGAGATCTGTGAGGTCAAAACTATTTTCATAGTAATACTAGGAACTTATTTGTCTTGTCACTCTATATCCTCCTGAGTGCCCAGTGCAGTTTTCTAGAAAGCTACCTGGCATGATGATATAATCAATTCATGGCTATTGGAATGTGTGTGTGCTGTGTTTTAAGAATTCCCGTTTATATTACTAATTCAGTGACTATTGATAAATACTCAGCAAATATTGATAAATATTTCACATAAAGAAAATCTCATTGGGCTTTACAATAATTTTTAAGATGTAAAAGGGCCCTAAGACCGAAAAGTTTGAGAACCACTGCTCTAGCAATATGTGGGCCTACAGTGAATTGTAGCATGCTGATTAAGAACAGCATATGGAAGTGAATCAAAATTCTGAAAACTACACTTGCAACTTTATTGTAGATTTTTAGTTCTGTAGTGTATTCCAAAATACATTTATGTCATACTGGAATAATGTTGGCAAAAGTCTACTTTCTGGAAAGCGATGTTGATTGTGACCCAGAAGGTTGTGCTTTGATAGGGGATTACAAACTATCTGATGATTATTAGTTCCAAGATCTGCCCATGTATCAAGGTTAAATTGACTTCTCTATAAATATAAGACTTGTCCTTTGTAAAAAAATAAAAATGTGTACACATTTTCTTTATTCAGGTTCTTAGAGAATTCAGTTATAGTGGAGAGAAGTTCTTTCTTCTTTTATTATACTGATTTATGAACTGGTCTCTGAAATATATATTATGCCTATTTCTTCACTCAACAGAGAAAACTTAACAATTCCTGAAGTTTTCTTTCATTTAGAAACGTAAAACCCCTTTTCGAGGTCAGACCCACCTTCACCACCTCACATTCTCAATGATGCACATTTTCAAGAAAATCATCTGCTCTTTTGTTCTGATGTTTTCTTACATGGAGTAATGAGAAAGAATATGTGAAAAAAGTCTCTTCTAGGATGAACCTCTATGCTACCTAATAACGCAGACTTTAAATTTATAGTTTTTCTTATGTAATTTCTTCTCTCACTAAGGCATACACAAAAAGAAGTGCTAAGAAAAATTTCTACTTATTTCTACTTTCTAAAAATACCATGCATACATTCATCTTGGCTAATCTTTCTGTATGTGGTTTCAAACAGATTACTTTATAACATTTTGACTGGAATAAAAATCCTTCACGAATTTTCACTGATATAAAACTCATATGAGACATAAAATGCTTATAAAGGAGTGTCTGTTTCTTTTCAATGTGATGCATTACCAAAATCAACCAGCATAAAAGATGATATGATGTGATTTGACAAAAATAACAAATAATTAGAAAACTTAAATGTTGATACCGTCCAGGATTTGGGGAAGCCATCAAAAAACTGTGTATTGATTCTAACACAAAAGTTAAAAAAAAATTACTTTCCTCCATTACTATCGTTATCATGGAAATACAGAACTTTTGAAGGTGCAGCTAGATAAGGTAAAAAAAAATTTTTTTTTTTAAATCTGATCACAAAATCACATTGAGCTAAGTTGTCTTGTGGAGTGTGAACCTTCCAGAACTACACCTAATTCTCAAGCTCATTGCCGTGATACTCTCTTTCACGTACAGCTGCCCTTTCGGGCTCTATCCAACCCCATATAGACACCCTGTTGTTTCTCACATTTTCTTATAATTTGAAGAGATAAATGGTGCCAGCTGTCTCCTGTTTAACTCAAGGCACGATGATATTCAGCTCTTCAGGAAGTTGGTACACACCTCAGAAAACTTGCCAGGAGAGATGAGGAGTGATGGGTGTGTGTGCATTTAATCGGGGAGGAAGTGCAGAGGAAGAAACACCTGAATCGAGTTGCTGCAGTAACATTCTTCGGGGTTTTAATAGCCAGATTAGCAATAATTCTTTTAAGTTGTGAGTGAAGACTATGGAGACAGATGAGAGTTCAATACACAAATGTGGGAAAAACAAACAAACAAACAAAAAAAAAAAACCCCACAAGTATCTGGCGTTATTTAGGAAATTTTTTACATAAATGTACTGCATTAAGTCACTCATTTTCTCAGCTGGACAGACCAACTGGGGAACAAAGGGGAGAGGCAGAGTGCTATCATTATAGTAAATCTATAAAATGTTCTTCTTATAAGAAAATCTATGTTGAAATAAATAAGGATATGCACAGCTGAATATCAACAGATAATAGCTGACACTTCTTGGGGGCTTAATACGTGCCAAGCACTCCTCTGAGGAGTTCGTGGGAGGTTACTGATTCAAATCTCACAAACCCCAATGCCAAGAGTAACTATCAATCTCTCCATTTCACAAATGCAATGAAGACACTGAGGCAGATAAGGTCTGCAGAGAGCACAGATAGCAAATGGGATTTGAACCCAGAAAGTCTTATTCCTAAGAGTCCGCCCTTAGACACTTCCTACTCAAGACCAGGTATAATACCAAGATAAAATTTCTTTTGCAACTCTCTCATGGTATGTTTAATAGCCTATAATTCCATATGCTTGAATGTTCATTACTTTTAAGTATTTTTCGTTGTTTACATTTTCTCCTACCTTCCTACAGGGAATAAATCAAGAGAACAAACTCTGTAACAAATTCCCAAGAAAACTGAGAGGAATTTGTACATAATTAGAGTCAAGAATACACCTTTGTAGTGATTAGGTCACAGCTTAGCAATCGACACATAAAACAAGGGTTCCACAGTGTCCTCCTTCACAAGTGTTTTTAAAATTAACATTTAAAAAGTTAAGTTGAGGGATGTCTGGGTGGCTCAGTTGGTTAAGCAGCTGCCTTGGGCTCAGGTCACGACTCCACACACGGATCGAGCACCACATCAGGCTCCCCACTCAGTGGGGAGTCCTGTTTCTCCTCCCTCTGTCCTTCTTCGCACTTGTGTACTCTCTCTCTCCCAAATAAGTAAATAAAATCTTTAAAAATCTTTCAAAAGGTAAAGTTGACACTGTAATTATAAAAATAGTGCCTATTTGTTGGAAAACTCATAAGAAATTACTGAAATGGGAGAGTGAGATCATTCCTAAAAATCAGCCTCTATACCCTTGATCTGTCTCTACAAAGAAATGTTTAAGGATCAGAACTGGTCAAGAGTAGAATGAGGAATGAGCTTGATATTATCGAAGGAAAGCCTGAGAAGGCAGGGAGACCACTTAGCCCATTTCACAGGTTAGGTAGAGTCTGTAAGGTATCGGTAAACTGAATCTCAGGGTCAGAAGTTTGGGGAAGTCTCACAGTGTCTGCTATTTTCCATGAGGTAAATACTCTCACCTTGACTTGATTCCAGGCCATTACCATACCACTGAATGTGGAGTTTGACCAGAGGCAACTATCAGCTCTTTTTTTTTTTTTTTAAAGATTTTATTTATTTATTTGACAGACAGAGATCACAAGTAGGCAGAGAAGCAGGCAGAGAGAGAGGAGAAGCAGGCTCTGCTGAGCAGACAGCCTGACGCAGGGCTCGATCCCAGGACTCCGGGATCATGACCCAAACTGAAGGCAGAGGCTTTAACTCACTGAGCCACCCAGGCGCCCCCTATCAGCTCTTGAAAGCCAGTACAAGCCAGTCCCAGTAGACCCTAACAGTACTCTAAGATTCTTACTAATGCTACCAGTCTAGGACTCCTTTAGCCAAGACGTTAGAGCTCATATTTCCTCGGTGAAATTATTTTCCTTCTCTTCTTCCCAGAATGACTGTTTTTGTCTCCCAACTGGTTCACGGATAGGAACATGGTCTTCTTCCTACTTGTCCTTCACAAGGCACCTAGGGTAATCTTTTAAAGATACAATTTGGAACAGGCCTTTTGTTTTTTTCCCTGCTTAAACAAATGCAAAGGCTTCTGTGGTAGGCTGAGTAAAAGCCCTCAGTGATTGTCTCTGTTCTATTCTCAGACTTCGGGAATATTGTTTTATATGGTGAAAGGACTTTGAAAATGTTATTAATTAAGAATGTTGAGATGAGTAGATTATGTTATCTAGTCGGGCCTGATATAATCATCATGGTTCATAGAAGAAAGATGCAGATAGTTCAGGGTCAGAGCAGAAGCAGAGACTGGAATAACGTACTTTGAAGGTGGAGAAAGGGCCACAAGCCAAGGAATGTAGGTGGCCCAAACATGCAAATGCAAGGAAACAGAATCCTGCAGGGAGAACCAGACATGATGACACCTTGACTTTAACCCAGTGAGACAGACTTTGGACTTCAGAGCTCCGGAACTGTAAGAGAATAAATTTGTGTTGTCTTAAACCACTGTCTGTGGTAATTTTTTTATAGCAGCACTGGAAAGCTAATACAGTGTTCTTCCCTATGAGGTAAAGACAGAATCCCTTTACATGGCCCCTTGTATGGTCCTGCTTCTTCCTATGCTCCCATGTCAACTCATATCACATGATCCTTTTCCTTTCTGCCCTGGTCCCACTGTATTTCCTTCAGTCCACTCTATTTTCCAAGCCTTGGAGGTCACAGGGCCTTTCCATATGCTGTTACTTCCTCCTTGAAAGCTCTTTCATTTAACATTTTTCTAGATAATCCCTAATCTACATCAATTCAAGCATCACTTCCTCAGAAAGACTTTTTCTCAACCAAGTGGATCAAATCTCCATATATATGTATATAGCTAGCTAGCTGGATGATAGACACTCATGAGTATCTCTAACCTTCACTGTATTTATAGCAATTGAAATTTTACATGTGTTTGTATGATTTCTTTTTAATTGCCTTCTCCTTCACTGGGTAGGGTTCATGTTAGTTCTTACTTACTTTCATAACCTAGGGGCCTGACAGTTAATAAATATGACTGAATATACCCAGTTCATTTTTCTCTAACAGTTGTGATCAACATACTCTGTTTCATTGTGCATCCAGTCAAAATTTACCAAGGGCCAACTGTACATAAACCCTGATCTCACACGTAATCTTCTTGCAATGTCTTCAACTATAATAACAATAGAGAAACGGTAGCTAATCTTTACTGAGAATTTACTGTGTGTAAAGCACCATAAAAAATGCTTTAAGCATACAAGGTCTTCTTACAAGATAAGCATATTATAATTGCTATTTTCAGATCATGAAAAAAATGGCCTTAGGGCATTTATGTAACTTTCAGTAGACCATTTGGCTAGAACTAGAGTATGTTCATGTGACTCACTAAACTTTTATTTCTTAGCACAGTATTATTGTTTGTCCTTTCAAAGACCTTTAATTTTTTAAGAATTATTTGTATATTGATGCATATTTATTAAAATATTCTCTTATAGCCCATCCTCATTCTTTCTTTTTTTCCTCACTCAGCATTCTGTTTTTAAGATTAATAATTCTATCAATCTTGTTAGAACACAGAGCTCATTGATTCTAAATACTATTGCACTTTATTAAAAAATACATATTTATTATAATCATACAATACCAAAGGGGGCTAATTCTCCTCCAATATTCATTCCTCCTTCCTTTACTAATAGTGGACAGCTGAGAACCTGGCTGTCCAGTAGAAACCACATTTCTCAGAGTACCCTGAAGCTACATGTGGCCATGTGACTTATGTTCTGAATAATGACATATGAATATTTGTAATATGTCAGACTTCTAGACTGAGCTTCTAAAGAGAGGTGGTAGACCCTCCACTTTTCTTTTCTTGTGTTTCCACTGGCTAGAGCCAGAGCAATCATTTTATACCATAAGGCGGAAGTACGTATTGGGATGGCAGAGAATCAAAATAGAAAGAATATTTGCCAGAGACACCATGGACTTGTCATATTAGCTCTGGACCACTGAAATTCAGAGATCTACTATATACAGATACACCCATTCTATCTTGTTTAAGCCATAATTATTTTGGCATTTCTTAGAGCAATTGTATTGGTATTCAAACCAATACAGTATCCATTTCTCTGGTGAGAAACACTGAATTTGCTCTAAGTCCCCACCACTGGACTAATAATGCTGTATGTGTCTTCACACATTCCCCTTACAAATCTATCTGAGACTTTATCTAAGCCGGGAACCCTAGAGTAGAGTTATGGTTACGGTTTATAAGAATACTTAATTTGACTACAAATTGTCAGATTGCTTTGCAGAATGACATTTTGTTCTCAATTATTACCCCATGCTATCTCCCTCTGGAACACTCCCTCAACTCTTTTCTCTCAGTGTGCAACTTTAGTAATCTCAGCTCCTCCTTGGTTTAAAGAAAAGTTATAATGAAAGAATATATAATATGAATATACAATTTATATATCAGAACATATTCATTCCATAATCCTTTATAGTTTTATAACTCATCTTGTTCTCATAAACCAGTATCTCTTTGATTGTCTTGGCTTGTTAGAAACTATGCCCAGTCACCGCCAAGAAGATTTTAGCATGATGAAGATTTATGGCCTGGGGTCAGATTAAAGAGTTGCCCCTGCCTTTGCTGCTAAGTGGATAGAGGAACTTAGACAAGTCCCTTCTCATTATTAGCCATTATTTATCTCCCTTATTCATAAGAGAGGCAGACCCAAATATCTCTAAGCACATTAGCATGCATGCTTCGTGTTACCAAATGAAATGACTTAAGTGCTCACTAAATCCCAAACACTCTGCTAGGTGTGCCGGCTACACCAAGATGAATGTGACATAGCCTCCCTGCTAAATGGCCTCACCATCGAGGGATGGATATAGTAAAATAAATAGGTGATTTAACACAGCACTATGTCAGATGTCTCTTGTACCCCCCTCACATTCCTTTCAGTCTCGCGTCTGATTTCAGCCATAGTACGGCAGACAGTTCTGTGTGGACCTACTGGTGAAGCCACACAATCTGTGGGTTATTGTGTTTCAGGGTAATGCTCACCACAAATCACACACTGCAGAGGAGCCACTAAACAATCAGGTGGACAGGATGACTTGCTCTCTGGAGTCATCACACGCAATACTGTCTTAAAGAAAGGGGCCTATTTTATGGCAAGGAAGGTGAGCTATTGGGCATATGATCACAGGAGCCACTAGTCCTGCTGTATATTACATGATCAGAAGGAGCTAACCTATAAGACAAGGATAATGAAGGTTCCAGCTTGAGGGATATAGTCTGCAGCGTTGGGTTCTATCCTCCTGATACAGCAGAGCACAAGGCCGATAACCAATATCTAGCACTCTGGCCCCAAGGTCTAGACTACATGAATCCAGGAATCAAAGGGTAGAGGTTGCTTATCTGAATAGTTCTTTGACCCACTGAGAAATTACCACTTCCTGTCCCCAAATCTTAAGATCTTCTCAATTAGTCACCATAGTTTCCAGGGAAGGCGTGTTTCCATCAAAAAACATAGCAACAATCCCATTGAACCTGGTCACATCAAGGAACTTATGTTGGTAGGTCAGCCACCAAAACTAAAATAATAACAACAAAAGAAGTTAATCTTGACACAGAATGACAGGAGGGAGGGGTGCTGCTATAAAACAGGGGCTGAGTGGGGTGCCTGGGTGGCTCAGTGGGTTGAGCCGCTGCCTTCGGCTCAGGTCATGATCTCAGGGTCCTGGGATCGAGTCCTGCATCAGGCTCTCTGCTCAGCAGGGAGCCTGCTTCCCTATCTCTCTCTCTCTCTGGCTGCCTCTCTGTCTGCTTGTGATTTCTCTCTGTCAAATTAATAAATAAAATCTTAAAAAAAAAAAAAAAACAGAGGCTGAGAGAGGCATGTCTGGTAACCTTCACTGGGCTGTTTTTGTTTCCATTCCTGGTCGTAGTAATGAGCTAACAAACATCTCCAGACAATGGAAGGGAAACTAAAGCCTCAAACCCTTCAGGAATGAAGATCTGGCTCACCCTACCAGGCAACTCAGACCAGCTGAAGTGAATCTAAAATGGAGAGTTGAGGAGAGAGATAGCTGAGTATCACTGACCGCCCTTGGACCATTTACACTTACAAAAACTGAAACTTACTCCACCAATCTTTGTGTTAAGAATCTGGAGTGACTGGAAGAGGCTACCACCTTGAATCCTTGATTTAAGGTAAGCATGTATGGGTATGGGCAGTATAAACTGAACTGTATCAAACACATGTTTATCTGTCTCCTCCCTTTGGCCTTACCTCTTCTTCTAGCCATGGCTCTATGGAACAGTTCCATGTGAATCTCAACACACAATGCAGTGACAGCATCTAGCTATTACTTGGTAAGCTGGCATGGACAGCCTGGAATGGGAAAGAGCTACCTCAAATAATTGGGGCTGTATCTCAAAGAATGGGGAGCAGGAACTGGTATATACCTACTTTTCCCTTTCAAAGCTTAAGTGGACAACTTGAAAGACATTCTATAACCTTCTCAGAAAACATAGGCAAAATCAAGTCCTTGGTGTCCACTGTGGTCATCAACTTGGTTGTGTATGCTTATATTGACTTTTCCTCCTCTGTTACACTCTCTTGATCCCCTGACTCTTAAGTTCCCAGGATCATCTCCAGCATACGAGTTGTTGGTTCAGCCTGTGCTTTTGTAGAGAACCCAAGCTAAGGGATAAAAGTAGATCTAGTGAAGGACCCCAACTCCTTATCACTATCTTGATAATTGCTTATTACCTCTATGCTCCATTAGAACGGAAATTTCCTGCCTAAATTTAATGACTGTTTTCCAGTGCCTAAAAGAGTGTCTGTATAAACAAAGTGCCTAAAACATATTTGCTGTATGAATTCTCACTGTGGAGATATCACTTTAGGATGCCTAGGTGGCATCCTAACCTAGGTGGTTAAGCATTCAACTCTTCAGTTTAGCTCAGGTCATGATCTCAGGGTCGTGAGATCAAGCCCCACGTCAGACTCCGCGCTGGGTATGCTTAAGATTCTCTCTGTCCCCTCCCCCTCTCTAAAATAATGGTGGTAATAATAATAATAATAATAATGGAAAATAAATACCTCAATAGTTCATTGAGTAGATGAAGCCTTAGATAGCCTGGCATGACAAAAAGTACCATGAGTCTTGATCTTTCTAGAAGTAGTCAAGGAAGTAGCCAGAGCCAGATCAAGGCCTAGATGCATAAGGTCAAGGCATTGCTCAGACATAAATTGTACGGAAACACTGAAGATTAGAGTAACTCTTTAAAAGGCCTGTAGAACATGAGAAGTGATATATAAGGGTTTGTTAAGTAGAATAAAACATATCTCATATATGTAAACTGTGAACTGATATTTGACCCATTTGGTGAACAATACGATTATTTTAAAAAGGCAATCTAAATTTTATTAGGCGCTGCAATGAAAGGACCATTTTAATTAACTCTTACTTTGCCTCATTCTACTGAGGCAAATAATTATTACCGTCTGCAAGTGTGCAAATAGTCAAAAGTGAGCTATTAATCTAATTACTTGATTCAGCCCTACTAGCATTTAAGAAACCAAGTGGTATTTCTGTTAAATTTGCACTGGGAAGCTAATTGGTTTACACTTAATCTCCTCAGGGGATGTTTCCTCCCCTTTAGGGGCTCAGCATCTCCAAGTTATCATCAGAGATGCTAATGCCGGAGGCCAGAGAGAAGAGGATAAACTCCTCGTTAATCTCGTCACGAGGCAGGGCTCTATACCTTGTCTGTGCAGAGTTGCACAAACAGACTCGAGCTGCAAATGGGTTCTGATCATGGGGCAGTGGCTGCCTGCATCTAACTGAGCCCTGCTGGAAGGAGAAAGTCATGCTGGGAGAGAGTTTTCATGTTATTAGTGGCCTGGGTTATGCCTCAGATGGAGGTGATCAAATAGATCTTTTTAGACTGTGTAATAGCCTCCAACATCTTGGCCTCATGCCTAAAGACTTTTTTTTTTTTTTTAAACAATAAATAGGGTTTAACTCAACCATAAAGCTTCACACTAGTACTTCCCCAAGGCCATTCAGTGGTTATAAAAAGCTTCTGTAGGAAACCTCTGCTAATAAAAGTTGTGGAAAGTTCTGATTTTACAAATGAAAAGAGACAATTCCTGTCTCTCCGCATATGGAAGGCTTATCATCTCTGAGCTCCACTTCAAGGCTCTGCCATTATGCTCTGTATCGAGTTAAATTTCTTCCTGTTCACTCCAAATCTTTTCATCACTGTTGTCTTGCAATGAATGAACATTTTTTTCTCCTTATGACTTTTTTTTTTATACCCAGCTCCTGTACGCCTTTCCAGCCTTGCATCTCACCCACCCTGCTTGAGATCATTCCTTACTCCATCCCTCCAGCAACTCGGACCTACCGGTAGGTTGTCTAAACTTGACGTGGCACAATCCTTCTCCCTTCTGTGCCTCTGCACGTAATGCTCACTCTTCCTGAAGCATTCTTCCTTCTACTCCCTTGTCCCCTGTGCTGAGCTCATTCCTATTTATCACTTGGGGTCAAGAACATGGGTCGGTTAGCAAAAGCTTCCCAACTGCTACCTGAGTTCTAAAAAGTGAGTCTGGGTGTTCAGGTTTCTCACCTGCCAAGGTACTAACGCACTCCCAGGACAACAAGGTGAATTCTGCTCCAGGCAGAACATGTCCTCTTTTTAACTGTTTAATGACAAATATAATTGTGCAAATCAAAAAGTTTAGAAATAAATGAGCATCAGCTCTTCCAACACATATTCTAAGCATGTGAACAACTATTTTCTTTTCTGTTGGCTCCTAGACAGACACATCACCAAGGCTGATATTCAGCAGGCACACACTGATATTGCACTACTCCATACCAGTCGGTAAAAGCAGCTAATCTCATCCTGACTGGCATCCACCACTCATTCCCTTGGCTGCATTGGCATCTCACCTTGGATACTCACAAGAACTCTCTTACAGCTAAAGGGGTAAAGCCTGGCCCAGCACGGGGCCTCCAGAACCCAAACTGCCCCTGCAGGGGTCCAGTCTAACTGGTTGATGCCATGCTCCCTGTTGATATATTTCAAGTATCACTCCTGCAGATCACCAAATTGGCCCAGGTTCAAAAGAGGCAACTGCAGGTATACTCTGTTGACAGGTATAATAACAATGCACAATGAGATAAGCCTGAATGTGGATAAAAATCAAGTTTGCAAATAAGAAAATATTCAATATGGCTTTCTGTTATGAATCAAAGGGATCAAAGAGTCATATTCCTG
This sequence comes from Neogale vison, assembly GCF_020171115.1. NCBI lineage: Eukaryota > Metazoa > Chordata > Mammalia > Carnivora > Mustelidae > Neogale > Neogale vison. The sequence goes on from NC_058099.1 coordinate 82,800,018, forward strand.
CTACCAAGGAAAGACAGCTAGGATTGGAAAAAGGAGTATTTCAGATTCCACATCTAATATGATTTCATTGAAATTATCAAAGAGGATAAATAACTTTATTCATAAGAAACTTATTTACAGCAGCAGTTCATGTGTGTAGGTGTTAAAGCACATTTTGATTTCATATTTAACAACTTGTCAAATGTATATCGGGCTTTTGCGAATTTACATACTTCTGGCATATTCAGGAACTAATAATTACTGAGAATTTACAATTGGAGCAGAACATCGTGGGTCTTATTTGCATAATTTAAGGATAGTGATGAAAAAAGAAGGGGTGGAGGCAAGATGAGATACACAAAGATTGTAAAAACGACGTCAAACCATCCAATAATGCTTCCAACTGTTGGAGAAGTTTAATAGATACCGTTGCTTCCATTGTTGTATTTGTGAGAAATAAAAAGAAAGTAGTAACAAAAGTACCAGAAATGAATAAAATAAAACTGAAACATATACACAGAGATAAATACGTCAATAAACAAATGTTCTAGGGCCCGTATTTATTTATTTATGAAGTTTTTGTTTTAATTCCAGTTAGTTAACATAGTGTTATATTAGTTTCAGGTGTACAGTATTTAACACTTCCATACATCACTTGGTGCTCATCACAAGTACATTTCTTTTCTTTCTTTCTTTTTTTTTTTAAGATTTATTTATTTATTTGACAGACAGAGATCACAAGTAGGCAGAGAGGCAGACGGAGAGAGAGGAGGAAGCAGGCTCCCTGCTGAGCAGAGAGCCAGATGCGGGGCTCGATCCTAGGACCTTGGGATCATGACCTGAGCTGAAGGCAGAGGCTTTAACCCACTGAGCTACCCAGGTACCCCCACAAGTACATTTCTTAATCCTCATCACTTATTTAACCCCCACACCCTCCTACCGAAACTTGTCTCTGGTAACCATCAGTTTGTTCTCTACAGGTAAGAGTCTGTTTCTGGGTTTGCCCTTCAATCTCTCTCTCTCTCTCTCTTTCTCTCTCTCTCACTCTTTTTCCCTTTGTTCATTTGTTTTGTTTCTTAAATTCCACATATAAGGGACATCATGGTATTTGTCTTTCTCTGACTTACTGCACTTAGCATTATACTCTTTAGCCCCATCCATGTTGTTGTAAATGGCAAGATTTCATTATTTTCATGGCTGAGTAATATTCCATTGTTCACTTGTTCTTTATCAATTCAGCAGTAATGGACACTTGGGCTCCTTCCATAGTTTGTCTATTATAGAATGCTAGTATAAACATTGGGGTGCATGCATCTCTCTGAATTAACATTTTTTTTATACTTTGGGTAAATGCCCAGTAATGCAGTTGCCGGATTATTGGGTAGCTCTATTTTTAACTTTTTGAGGAACTTCCATACTATTTTCCAGAGTATCTGTACCAGTTTGCCTTCCCACTGACAGTGCAAGAGAGTGCCCCTTTCTCCATATCCTCCCCAATGCCTCTTGTTTCTTGTGTTGTTGCTTTTAGCCATTCTGACAGGTGTAGGATGACATCTCACTGTAGTTTTGATTTGTATTTCCCTGATGACCAGTGATGTTGATTTTCATGTATCTGTTGGCCATCTGTATGTCTTTCCTCTGGAGAAATGTCTATTCATGTCTTCTGCCCATTTTTAATTGGATTATTCATAGTTAGGATGTTGAATTTTATAAGTTCTTTACAGATTTTGGATATGAACTCTTTAACAGATATATCCAATATCTTCTCCCATTCTGTAGGTTTCCTTTTAGTTTTTGTTGACCGTTTCCTTCACTGTGCAGGACTTTTTATTTCCATGAAGTCCCAATAGTTTAGTTTTGCTTTTGTTTCCCTTGCCTCAGGAGACATATTTGCTATGGCCAATGTCAAAGAAGTTACTGACATGAAACCATAAAAATCCTAGGGGATCCACGTGTATTTAAATGGAATCTACCCTGGCACCAGTGGGAGAACAATTCAGGTAATATGTGAAAAGAATTCTTATATCAGAATACCATTTTTTAGAGTGGAACCTCAGGAAAAGGATGTAGATGGACCAGTGAAGAGAAGGTGTGACTTTCAGAGCCCAAGTGGATATATGGACTCTATGAAGACTTACTGAGGTCCTACTTCATGTCAAGCATTCTCTCTTACAGTGATGGATACAAAGAGGCATACAGCATCATCCTGTCCTGTCCGTAAAGAGTCCACAATTCAGTAAAGCAAAGATACACAAATCCTTATCATCTGGTTCAGGCTGTAATGAGTGAGGCAACAGAGAGCTACGAAGACACACAAAAGTGGGTCATTAATTCAGGAAAAGAAACACTAGGTAAAGGGGCTTTTCTGAGTTCAGATAGAGACAGATGAGAAGGCTCCCTGCTAAGCAGAATAGTCAACATGTGATTCAGAGATGTAAAATCATTTATTTGAAGTGATGGTGAACTAACCAGTCATGTATAGTATCTACATAAACCAGGGAAGGCTTTTTTTTTAGATTTTATTTATTTATTTGACAGAAAGAGATCACAAGTAGGCAGAGAGGCAGGCAGAGAGAGGAGGAAGCAGGCTCCCTGCTGAGCAGAGAGCCCGATGTGGGGCTCGATCCCAGGACCCTGAGATCATGACCTGAGCCAAAGGCAGAAGCCTTAACCCACTGAGCCACCTAGGTGCCCCTCTTTTTTTTTTTTTTTCATACCATGAGAAACAAATAAAAATGAATTTCATAGTATTTCTACAATATTTGAGAGTAAAAGTGCTACTCAGAGATGAAGTAGCCTCAACAGCAGCAGCACAAGCCTGGTATCCACATTCAGAGCAACCCCATTTGTTCCTCCCAGTGAGAACTGGTGCCCAAGGCAGTGTTGGCTAGACAGGCAAAGAGCAGGATAAGAAAAGAAAGGGTGGAATTGAAGCCTCTTCATATGGGAAATCAGGATGGGAGAAGGAAACTGAAGGATTTGAGAAGCAGCGGGGCTCTGGCACCAGAGAGTGTAGACTATATACTAACTATCTAACACAGGAGCCACTAACCGCATGTGGCTACTTAGATGTAAATGTAAATCAATTAAAGTGGAATGAAATTACAGAGTCCACTAACCACATTCTAAGTACTTGATAGTCCCAGCAACAAGTGCCTACCATACTGATGGGTGAAGATACAGAACACTGTCATGGTCACAAAAGGCTCTATGGAACAATACTGCCTTAATGTGAGTAAAGGAGAAGAGGGTGTTGATGAAGAGATAAGCAATGGTACAAATGAACACAAAACAAAACCTAGACAGACATCTTGAAAAAAAGGACCAAGATCGTTAGATCTTGAGGAGGGCCAGGACACTGACTCAGGACTTTTTCTCTTCTCATATAATATATTGTCAAAGGAGAGATGAGACAAAGGCTAATTGGAGAATCAGTAGCACACGCCATTCCCAGCCACACGGATCCAGTGCCCTAACAGAGAATGGACAAATGACACAAGCAGGCTGGAATGCAGCTCTTCTCATTCTCTCCCTGCTCCACACATGCTCTGCTCTATTTCCTAGCTGTGTGGTCTCAGATTACTTAAACTCTCAGGGTTCACATTGTCACTCATAATCTTGTGCTAATAACCACACTCCAAGCAATGGTTTAACAACCAAATGAGAGAACACCAGTGCAAGTTCATTAGAACCTGCATAGTTCTTTGTAAAAGTTATTAAAACTACGCACTCTGACATACCTCAGTCATCCTTTGGCATCTTTATTACCTTTAGTCTGTCTTGTAAATTACAAAGGAATTTGAAGGCTCTAAAATACATTAAAAGTGACACAGCCCTATGCAAGATTATGATTTTTACTTTTTGGACATCTTAATTTTTTTTAACATCTTTTAAGCATTTCTCTCTCAATAGATTGTAAAACATTTGAGTGCAGAAACTCTAAGACAGCACCTCATTTCTGATAAAGCCAGGTCACCAATTTGCAGATTATTCATTAAAATTATTTAGTGATCCACTAAGTCAAACATTTCTGCCCTGAGATAGGGATGAGCGTGCAGGATATTTATTAGAAAGTTCTTGTGGGATGTGCACCTGTAGAAGGAAGTATGATTCAACAAAGGATAAAGGTGAGGAACATACAGTTGTAGGTGACTTATCAGCAAACTCAAGAGAGCTGGAATAATTCTTCAGATTTGGGGTTAGGGAGAATTTATGCCCCTGTGTTGATCAGTGCTTGGCTGTAGGCTCTCCCTTGATGAGGTGTGACCTCAGGTGAAGCAGGACTTTGCAATTAAGAGAGTGCCCGGAGAGGGCTGTCAGCTGATGGCCAACTTCTGGCAGCGCTTCCAACGAATGGGCGGAATAGTCCTTCATTCCTGAGGGGGATGTGGGTGGTCTATAGTGGCATTCTCTCCATGGGGACAGCAGAATGTGGGAAATATATAAAGAAGAAAGAGAAATTGAATTCAAAGACTTCGGAAGAAAATCAGAAGGAATTTGGGGATGCCCAGGAAGGTGAAGGTATTAAGAGTGAGTGGCCAAAGGCATGAAATCAAACAGAGGTAATAAGGCAAAGACTGGAAAGTGCCAATTAGATGTGACATTATTTGTGGACTTTAGCAAAAGTAGATAGAATAGAAAGGAGAGAAGTGAAACTAAATGGTATCAGAGAGAGGAGGAGATGCAAGACGCCTAATTTGGTTGGGACTGGGGCAGAGGGAGAGGGAGAGAGAGAATCCTAAACTAGCTCTACGCTTAGCACAAAGCCCAACACATGGCTTCATCTTGTGACCCCAAGATCATGACCTGAGCTGAAATCAAGAGTCAGATGCTCAACTGACTGAGCCACCCACCCAGGCACCCCTAGATGCCTAATTTTTCAAAGAGATGAACTGTGAGGGAGAGCAATGGGATGACAATTAGAGGCACACATACATTTAAAGGAAGTTTCACTTTATTGTTGTGTAGGAAAGCATCTTTCTTTGGCTACAGGAAAGAGCCATTCACAAGAGAATAGTTGAACCTTATGTATGGAAGCTGGGGGTGGGGTGGGGGGAGAGAGCAAAATTGATGAACAAGGGGCACACCCTAGGAAGACATAGAATTCAAATCAAAGATCAGCCTCATGTTCTGACATAGGATCCAAGAAGTAAGTGCAGATAGAGAGTAATCTGCAGGAGCTATGGCAGGGGAGGAAACTGGGGGTGGTCCCCTCCTGATTTCTGCATTCTCTGAGAATAAACACATGGGATAATCGACTCCAGGAGACTATGAAGTGGTGGAGTTGATGGATTAATTGGTTGAACATAAGAAGGATACAATTTTTTTTTTTTTGAAACAAAGCTTCATTCAACCAACCTCATTTTTAGATTCTTACTATGGTTTACTCTGGAAGGTCAACTATTCATCAAGAAAAATAATGTAGCTCAGAGTCTGAGAAAAGAGGACAGCAGGCCAAATGGGTTTCTCTAGGACGGCAAACAGAAAACTGCCTCTGAATTTCTTTTTGCCTGAGGACTGCCATCACTTGTCAAAATGGGGGAAATGCATGGGCCAACAGTGCTCAAGTTCATTATTTTGTCCATATAAATATAACCAACAACTTATGTGCATAGGGTCTCCCAATGTGATAAACGATGATAAACGATGCCTTTCCAGAAAAGGACTAAAAGCAGACTCTAGATGCATTTCAGGAATCTCCTAAATCCTGTATGTGCCTGTAGTTTATCAGGTCTTTCCAATTCCCCACTGACTCACATCTAACCCATTCTCAAAATTGTAAGAAATTGTTTCGTTCTCCACTTAAAGAGGGAAGAAAAGGGAGGAGGGAAGAAAGGAAAGAAGACAAGGCATAGACAAGATAACAGAAAACTGGAGATTAGCATTAACACGTCCCTCCCTCCTGTCCATTTCTGTACACCCCCCCCATCGCCGCCCCTCATCTCCCCACACCTGCCCCTGCAGCCACCAATACCACAGTCTTAACATCATACCTTTAAGGAGATGTATTTTTACAACTCCTGGCAACAGATCATTTATACGCCTTCCCTTTTCAGTCATTTAAAATCCTTAGATTTTCCCCCATTTTTCTGAAGGTATTAAAGTAATAGATTGAACAGTAAAATGAATAAAGATGTCAAAACATTTTTTAAAGTTAAAATTTCAGACCTTTCCATATTGTATTAATAGATGACTTGAAGTATCACTTTGAAATCTCCCAGAATTTTAAATAACAATGGTTCTTTTCAAAAAAATGTGACAAATGGAAAAGATAAAATAATTCTTAATTGTTATTCACAATTACTCTTTCTTTCTCCCACCCAAAGATAAGCTACTTAAAATATAACTGCAGACTTTAAAACACTGTTATTTAATTCAGAAATTTACCTAATCTATATAATGTTGCATACTTTATTTCAAGAAATCAATGTTGGTTACTTTATTTTTAACCAAGAGCATATACTTCAGATTTCCTTTTGACAGACATTTGTTCCCACATAGATAAATCTGCCTGTTCTCTTATCTGCTCATACTGTCACTGACAGCAGAAAACAGGCAAGGAAATACGAAAACCACTCTTGAGGGATTCTGTTGCTTTTCGACTTGGAAGGTAGTATTGGTCTTTTTAGTGTAAGCCTAATGCCTGGTATTTTCAGACTCAAGCAATCTCTTGGGAGGAACTTTCTTCTGGCTGAAAACAAAAATGAAATTTGCTCTTGCTACTTAACCCTATTATTTACTGTATAGCTCAAAACCATGCATCGCTATGAATCATTTTAATTTTTAACTTCTATAGTAATTCATGTTATGAATGCTTTGGTACAGGTTTGAAAAGTTTGATGGTGATTCTACAGAACCACTACATGCCAGGTACATTAACTGGAGCAGCATGGACATAGAGGGAGAATGAGCAGGGACAGTTTCCAAAATCAGGGGAAGCCAATTAAATGAGCATAATGACCATCTGCATTTTTGAATCCTTAGATGAGGAGAAACATCTTAAGAGCTATAGTTTTGAGGCACCTGGGGGCTCAGTCAGTTAAATGTCTGCCTTCGGTTCAGGTCACGATACCAGGATCCTGGGATTGAGCCCTGCAGTGGGCTCTCTGTTCTCCTGCTCCCTCTTTCTACCACTTTGCCTACCTTGCGCTCTCTCTATGTCAAATAAATACATAAAATATTTTTTAAAAATTTTAATAAAAGAACTATAGTCTCACTCTTCATGAATTTGAAGTGGTTTTGTTTTGGTTTTTGTTTTTTTGGCAGAAATTCTGAACAAGGCCATGTTATGGACTGAATGTTAGTGTCCCCCAGAAATTCATATGATGAAGTCTTAACCCTAAGAAGAGGGTTCCTGGGAGGTAAGTAGGTCTACTTCCAGAATTGTGAGAAATAAATGTCTGTTATTTTAAACCACCCAGTCTATGGTATTTTGTTACAGCAGCTTAGGCCAGGCCATCACTCACCAAAACCAAAATCTCATTATGTTAATATATAATAAAAGTCTTAATGCTGTATATATAGTGACACCTTTAATAATATCAGATCTCATATTTTTCCTGTCTCTGATTTTCTTTCTGCCAGGTTGTCCCTGGGGATATTTCTTTACCTATAAACATGTTTCATTCACTTCCACATTACCTAATCCTACTCGCCATTGAAGGCCAACTAAAGAGTTTTCTCCCACAAAGAATCTTTCCTTCTCCAAGTTTGTCTAGTCCCTTATCTGTGCCTCTCACATTATATTCATCCATAATGCATTTCTTAAGTGGCAAGAGAATGTGGTAGGTAGTCTCTAAGATGGCTCCCATGATCCCTACTTCCTAGAACTCATGATTGAGGGCTGTACATTGTGGCTTGCTTCCAACAAATAAAATAAGGCAAAAGTGAGGGTGTCACTTCTGAGACTAGATTTAAAAAAGAATCTGGCTTTCATCTTGCTCACTTCCCTTGGCTTTGGCTTCTGAGGGGAGCCAGCTGCCATGTTGTGAGCTGCTCATGGAGACACCCACGAGCCAAGGAACTCAGCCCAATAACCTGTGAGGAACTGAATCCTGCCAATAAAAATGTAAGCTGCATTAGATCCCTGACTCACAAAAATTGTGAGATAATAAATATTTGTCCTTTCAAGCTATTAGATTTTGGAATAATTTGTTATGCAGCAATAGGGAAGTAAAGCATAGAGCTAAGCACACTAATATGAAGTTATCACATCTTTTTTAATATTGTCATTTTTTATGCACGTGTCTTTTGCTTGCTACTGGATTATTACATCTGGAAAACAGGATTCTTTTTTGATGGAATAAAAAGGAAATGCATGAGAGTTCACAAAGCTCACAAAATGCTTTCCTTCACCCAGACCAACAAAATAAACTTTGACGTTGCCAGCACAATTTTCTCCTTTCTCATTTCCTCCTCCAACCACCATTTTTCCACCTTCACCACTCTACCAGCAATAGTCCAAGATTTTGTAATGCTACACCAAGGGAGGACCCAGAGGGAGAGACCTGTGAGGCTGGAGAAGGAAGGGAAAGACTTAGAAAATGTTACAGGATTGGAAGGAAGAGGAGCAATATGAGAATGTAAGCCCATGAGCTGGGAACAGAAAGGGACAGCTTTAGTGGTAATTGGCAAGGAAATCATGTTTAAAAAGAACAAAGAGAATATAATAAAACAGCAACAATAATGACAATGGCCTATTTAGACTGTCATCCTACAACTCAACAATGGACCTTGTTCAACAGCTTTTCTCAGTCATTCATCCAATCCACAGATATTTATTCAATGTACTCTGCCTTCATGGAGGTGACATTCTGGTGGAGGAGACTGAGACAAATCAATGAAGTATTAATGATACAGTCATACAGCCACATCTAATTAATTCTTTTTTATCCTTTGCTGCAACCAACACACTGCTTTTATAATAAAAGATAATGTTCATTGAATAAATAAATGAGTACCTACATTTTCTATATTTGTTTTAATAGTACCCTTTATTTATTGTTATATAAGGAGTCTCATGATCTATCTATTAGCTTACTAAAGTTGCCATAATAAAGTACCACAAACTGGGTAACTTATAGTTCTGGAGGCTTGAAGTCTGAGATCAAGGTGTTGGAAGAATTTTTTTTCCTGGCTTATAGATGGCCATCTTCATCTTGTATCTTCTTATGGCCTTCCTTCTGTATGCATCTAACTTCCTCTTGTTACAAGGGTATCAGGTATATTCAATTAGGCCCTAATGATCTGATTTTAAATTAATTATCTTTTAAAAAATTCTAGTATAGTTGATATATAGTGCTATACTAGTGTCAGATGTATAATAGTGATTCAACACTTCCACATATCCCCCAGAGCTCATCACGACAAGTGCCATCACTGATACCACCCATCCTCCCACCCACCTCTCCTCTGGTAACCATCAGTTTGTTCTCTGTAGTTGACAGTCTGTTTCTTGGTTCGTAAATTAATTGTCTCTTTAAAGATCCTCTCTTCAATACTCTCAGCTTCTGAGATAATAATTCATCAGTTAGGAGTTCAATACATTAATTTGTGGGGGACACAACTCTTCCCATAAGACTATATAAAATGCAGTCATATACCTCTAACTCAGAGAGTAATGGTTCAACTTAGACTCTGGGGTCAGATAGCCCATTTCAGGACCAACTACACTAATTCTTGACTGTTTAATCCTAGGCAGGACAGTTAAGCTCTTTGTGCCTCAATTTCCTCATCTGTAAATTGGATAACAAGAAGGTTTTATGAAAAGTAAATGAAATTAGTCACTAAAAGTTGTCAGAAAAGTCATTGACACAGAAGAATCCAATACAAGTTAACTTTTCATTATTTTATTTTACCAATGGAAAATTGAGAAATCAAAAGTAAAATGATCTGCCCAGACATAAAAGCAATTAGCAAAACAAAAAAGAAAATTCGGGTGTCCTAACCTTAAGGGAACTACTCTTTCTCTTCACCATAGCACATTAGTAATAGTGTTCTGCCAAGAAACACAGATTTACTTCTGCACACCTCCTAATGAGAGGCTGATTTATAATGACTTTGAGGGTTACATTTTGTTTTTCATCTGATCGAAATCAGCTTAAGGGATATGACTGTTAGTCTTTACTCCCTCAAGTAAACTACAGAATCTATCAGAATCTACTCCGCCTTCTTTTCGTCCTTCTTTTGTACATTTATCAAGTACTAGATGTGTGACATGACACAGGCTTGGTGCTATAGATCGAGGTAAGACACTCTCTTTGCCTTTCAGGGGCTTAGAGGAGAACAAGGAAGTTGGCATGTGGGTACATAATCATAGTACTGGGTGATGAGAATGGGCAGCAAGCCACAAGGAGGAAGAGATGATGCTGAGTCAGACTTGGGGGCAAAGATGCTACCAACAGGGCCATATTATGATTTCCGTGTGTCCTAGGCACTTTTGCATTCACTGGTCCCTTCCTCCATGTATATACAAAATGATAATGTATGACTGTATGTGTATAAATGAGAGTATATTAAGACATTTTCTTTGACCTAGAAGTTCACAGTTTTCTTATGATTTTAAAAGAAATTAAAATAATTTCATGAGTCGCTAAAAGTATTGTGGGTCCTATAATACTGTGTCTACTGCTGATAAGTTGGTCCTGACTACCTAAAGGAATGACTCTGGACCTGAATTTTGAAGGACAAAATTATTTGGAGTGGTGCTTCTCAAGCTTTACAGAACATGAACACCATCTAGAGTCTTGTTAAATGTCAAATTCAGATTCAGTTTATCTAGGGTGGAGTCCAAGATTCTGAATACCTTGAAGTTCCCAGGTGATTCTACTGCTATAGGGATCAAGCTTTCAATAGTAAGAATCTAGAGCTCTGTTGTCCAATATACTAGCCACTAGCTACATGGGGCTATTTACATTTTAGTTTCAATTAGCTAAAATAAAGTTGAAAATTCAATTCTTCAGTTGCACTAACCATATTTCAAGTGTCCAATAGGCATGTGTGGCTACTGGCTTCCTTATCATACAGTGCATATATAGTACATTTCTGTAATTACAGCAAGTGGTACTAGACAAAACTGATCTGGAGGAAAAAGGTGAAAAGAAAATAGAATTTTGGTACAGACATGGACATAGAGGCCACGTAGGATGAGCCACATGATTGAAGGTTATCAAGTCAGGTATAGGTATGTGTTTTCTTGAAGTAAAGCAACATCACAGGCTTAAACAGAACAGCATTATCTCAGTTCAATCTATTTCTCTACTTCTGTCTGAAATAGTCCTTTCTCATTTCCTCCTCCAACCACCATACACTGTTGTGTTTGTAGTTACTGCTAATAAACACTGAATCTTAGAATTAGGTTGCCCATACATGTACTCTCAGATGCCTTCCAGATGGAGGTTTAATCAAACTAAACCACTAGATGGCCAACTTCTGTTCAAGGTAACATGGATTCAGAGCAGAGACAGGTAAAACCAACAGTGACCTGTGTGTGTATGTGCATGCACGTCTGTGTGTTTTTAAAGAATGATGGTTTCCTCTTCTGAACTCAGTTTTAGGAAAACTAAATGTCCTTTCTGAGGGAAGTAAAATGAATGGTTCCTGTCATCAATCCTTGTGACTTTTCTTACTTGCTTCCCACATTTGTCCCACAGATGTGCTGTGCTGATGAAGGATTTTTCACTTGGTGACTCATTAATTACAACTCCCATTCTTTTTCAAGCTTATAAAGGGAATTGGAACCTAAGAGGTAAGTGCCTTTGAGGTAGTCAACATGACAGAACATATCCAAAGCATTTATCCCTCTAATTGTTCATGCTCTAACCTAACCATGCAGAAATTTCAGTCCACAACTCCTGGGAAGCACATTGAACAAAAAAACTAACCCTTAAGGGTTGCGAGGACCTCAGATTAGGTTGGACATCTCCCTGTGCTGCTAATTGTCTTTGGGTTAAACATCCCACAATGATGAGGTGTTAATTTTCTTTTTCTCATATGGCTCATTAAATTCAGTACAAATAATGAAACCCAAAGGCTTTGTGTGTTTTACACAGTGTCAAGTGAATCTGATCACTTTACAGTCCACCAACTTTAAATATTTCTAGTCGGGGCTGGTCCTGCTGGGGGGAAAAATTAAAAACTCTAAAGGAATATGATAGCACACTTTGGCTGCAGGACACGTGTGAACACAAAGAACACACTCTTTTCTTCCAGCTTAAAGTGCATCTGGCTGGGAACTTCTGCTGCAGCCTTTCCAATTTATCACTAAAATACCTATGAAGTAACAGAACAAGATGAAAATTCACACCTTCCAAAAATAAAGACTGATAGAAAACCTATTACTTAAGTCTAGAATTTCCAATTGCTACTCAGCACTGGATGCTGGATTAAGAAAAATACACTTGTAGCTTTGCGTGCAGTGTTTTATGAAACAGAAATAAATAGGGTAGGAAATTATTTCACCTCTCCTCAATGTCTGCTTGATGCCAAAAAAACAAAACCAGGTAGATATTCCTTTACTTTTAGAAGCAGAGAGAGGATCTTGCTTCCCCCCCCCCAGTTAATCTTTCAACATCCATTCCTGGACTGAAATTATACAAAATAATACAGAGTATGAGTGAATGTTTGGAGGAATACTGTGAGCTAAGAAATTACATTAGCAGCTATTTTGTCTTCAAGTGTTGGGTATTGCAAATGCAGGAATATGTACAATTCTTTGAATTTTACCAGTTTGGAGGTTTACAGAGCCAGATACAGGGAGAAGAGAAAAATCTTCCCTCATCCCGGTGGTACTGAACAAGGTGAATATCTACCAGACACTGACAACTGGGATGCAAGTTCTACATAGATACCATTGTTTAAGACAATACTAAAAAGAATATGTGCCCCAAACAAAACTGGAAACTATGCCCCATACATAGGAACAACAGTAATTAACAGAAACTGTGTCTGAGAAAGCAGAGGCACTGGCTATTAGAAAAATATTGTAGAGCTACTGTAACAAGTATGATGAAGAGAACAAAAGAAAAACCAAGAAAATATGTCTTGCCAAGTAGAGAATATCAATAAAAAGAATAGAAATTTAAAAAGAAGCCAAAGAGAAATATTGTAGTTGATATCTAAAATAACTGAAGTAGAAAATTCACTAAAGCTGCTCAGTGATAGATCTGAGAAGACAGAAGAAAGAATCAGAAAACTTGAACATAAATCTACTAAGACTATCTAGTCAGAGGAAAAAAGAGACGAAAAATGAAGAAAAATGGAGAGAGAGGAATGGAGGGAGAGTGGGAGGAAGGTGGGAAAAGGAAAAGAAAGAATCTACTTGAAGTCATAATGGCCAAAGCCTTTCAAATTTGATGAAAAACTCTAATATACACATCCAAGAAGCTCTACAGACCCCAAGTAGGATAAACTTAATGAGATTCACACCAAGACACATCATTATTAAGCTGTCAAAAATTAAACATAAAGAGAGAAGCTGAAAGCAGCAAGAGCAAAGCACCTTGTTATACACAAGCAATCATCAATTAGACAGACAGCTGATTTTTCATCAAAAACCATTAAGGACAAAAGCCAGTTGGATGGCATGTTCAAAGTGTTAAAAGAAAAAAAAAACTGTCAACTAAAAATTTTATATCCAGTGAAAGTGTCTTTAAAATTAAAAAGAAATTAATACATTTTCATATAAGCAAAAATTGAGAATTTGTTACTAGTAGACATTCCTGACAAGAAACACTAAAGGAAATCCTTCAGGCCAAAATAAAAGGACAACAGACATTAATCAAATCTTCAAAAAGAAATAAAGAATACCAGTAAAGGTAACTACAGAGGTAATTATAAAAGTCAATATGTATTTTCCTTTGTAACTGTTTTTAAGTGTGATTTTTTAAAAAGCAATAGCATAGAATAATATTAAATCTTTATTAATGAGTACATTAATGTAATTTGTGACAATAACAACATAAGAGGAGGCAAGGACTAAACTGGAGCAAAGTTTATGTATAATATTATAATAAAATTGTTATTAAGCTGAATTAGATAGTTATAAATTAACATGTTAATTGTAATCCCCAGGGCAACCCCAAAAATAACTTAAAAATGTATAATAAAATAAACTAAAGTGAATTAAAATGATACCTAAGACAATAACTAACTAAAAAAGAAAGAATTAATGGAAGTACTGAGAAACAAAAAAGCTATATAATACAGAGAAAACAAATAATAAAATGGTAGAAGTTCTTCCTTATCAGTAATCACATTAAAAATAAAGGAATTAAGATCTCCAATTAATAGGTAGAGTGCCAAAATGAACGTAATAAAGCACATGATCAAATAACCTGTCCTTAAGAGACTCTTCTTTAACCCAAAGAGACAAATGACTTGAAAGAAAAAGGATTAAAAAGGATACCCCATACAAATAGTAACAAAAAGACAGTTGATATGGCTATACTAATACCAGAAATAATAAAATTTAACACAAACATTTACCTGAAAGACAACAAATACTATTACATAAAAGGGGCAATCCACCAAGAAGATATAAAGCCTGAAAACACAAATGAAAATGACAACGGGGTCACAATATAACTGAAGCAAAACTGACAGAACTGAAGGGAGATATAGCCAGATCATTGATTACAGAGATGTCAGTAACCCACTTTCAAGAATGAACAGAACAGCTAGTTGAAGATCAGCAAAGAAATACAAAACGTGTACAACACTATGTCACCTAGACCTAACAGACCTAAAATTCTTATTTCAGCAATGGCAAAATAGAAATTCTTCTCAAGGGTACAAGGAACATTCTCCAGAAAAGGCCATGTGTTGGGCCACAAACTAACCTCATAAATTTAAAAATACTAGAATCAGGGGGTGCCTGGCTGGCTCAGCTGGTAGAGCCTGCAACTCTTGATCTCAAGATTGTGAGTTCAAACTACACACTGGAAGTGGAGAAAACTTTAAAAATTAAAAAAAAAAATAATTAAAAATGAAAAAAAAGTTAGAATTATATAGAGTATGTTTTCCAACCATAATGGAATGAAGTTAGGAATCAATAACAAAAGGGAATTTGGGAAAAGCACAAATACATGTATATTAAATGACACTCTTAAATATTCAATAGTACAAAAAATAAATCACAAGGACACTTAGAAGATATTTTGAGAGGAATGAAAGGATAACAAAATATATCAAAATTTAGGTATATAGCTAAACCAGTGCTCAGAGGAAAATTATAACTTTAAGTATCTACATCAAAAAAGGAGAAAAGAAATCTCATCATTAACCTAAACTTCCATCTTAAAAAAACAAGAAAAAAGATAAATTTAAGCCAAAGCAAGAAGGAAGAAAATAGTAAAGAGTAGAGAAGAGATAAGTAAGGGTCAACAAAACCAAGAGTTGGTTCCTTGATAAAAATCAACAAAATTGACAAATTTTTCACTACACTGACCAACAAAAATGAGCGACTAAACTCGCTAATATCAGGAATTAAGGTGGGGACAATATTATTACCTTTACAGAAATTGGAAGATTGTAAGGGAATAAAAAGAATGATTATATGACCAAAACTGTGGTAACCTAAATGAAATGAACAAATATTTCAAAACTCACAAACCAAAAAAAACTGATTAAGAAACAGAAAATCCAAATAGATCTGCAAGTAAAAAACTGAATCAGTGATCAAAACTCCTCTAACAAAGAAAAGCTCAGAACCAAATGTCTTCACTAATTAATTCTACCAAACGTTTAGCTAATTCTTCCCAAACTTTTCCAAACACACGCAAACACAAACACGGAAGGAACACTTTCTAACTCATTCTATGACACTATTATTACCGAAACAAAGATAACAAAAGCAAAGTACAGATCACTATTTCTCATGAATACACACACAAAAATCATTAGCAAAACATTAGTGAAACAAAGACCTCAATATATTAAAAGGATTAAACACATGACCAAGTGAGATTTATCCCAGAAATGCAAGGGTAGTTCAATATGCAAAAATCACTCAATATAATATACCATATTAATAGAATAAAAGAGGGGGAACCCCACATGATAATCTAACAGACACAGGAAAATTATTTGACAAAATACAATGCTCTTTCATGATAAAAACAATCAATATACTGGGAGTAAAAGGAACTTTCTCAATTTGATAAAGAGTATATGAATAACTCACAGCTAATATCACATTAGAAAGACTGAAAGCTTTCCCTTTAAAATCAGGACCAAGAAAAGAATTTCCTCTCTTACTTCTATTCAACTTTGTATTGGAAGTTCAAACCAGGGCAATTAAACAAGAAAAAAAATACATAAGAAGACATCTAAATTGGGCAGCAAGAAGTAAAAGCAAGAAGTAAAACTATATATATATATAGTAATATATATATATATATAACAAATAGATGATTATAATGATTTACTGAGAATCATGCAGATGGCATAATCTATGTATATAGAAAAGCTGAAAGAATCCACTTAAAATCTATAGGATATACAAATTCAGCACAGTTGCAAAATATAAGATAAATATACAAAATAATTATATTTCTATATACATGCAATAATCTGTGAATGAAATTAAGAAAATTCCCTTACAGTAACATCAAAAATGTTAAAATATCTAGGAATAAATTTAGTCAAGGACATGTAAGATATGTAGAAAACTACAAAACATTGTTAAGAGAAACTGAAGACCCAAATATGGAAAGATATATAGGTTCACTGACCAGAAGACTTGATTTTGTTGACATAGCAATACTCTTTAAGTTTAGTTACAGATTCAATGTAATCTCTCTCAAAATTTTCACTTTTCTTTTTTCCAAAAAAAAAAAAATAAGTTGATCATAAAACGCATATAGTATAGCAAGGGACGCTGAATAGATAAGCAAATCTTGAAAAAGAAATACGAAGTTGCAGAATTCACATATTCCTTTTTTGAAACATAATTCAAGGCTATAGTAATCTAAAGTGTAAGTATAAACATAATACTCAGTGAAAGACAATCAAGAATCCAGAAATAAAACCATTCATCTATAACCAACTGATTTTCAACAAGATTGTCAAGATCATTCACTAAGCAGAGTAGTCTTTTTAACAAGTGGTAATGGAATAATAGAGTATCCATATGCAAAAGAATAAACTTTGATCCTAGCCTCCCACCCTACAGAAAAATTAACTCAAAATACATCAAAGAACTAAATGTAAGGGCTAAAACTGTAATTTCTAAAAGGGAACATAGATGCAAGTCTTTGTGACTTTAGATTAGCTCTTTCTTAAATACGATACCAAAAGTACAGGAAACAAAAGTTAGATATATTGAACTTTGTCAAAATTAAAAACATTGTGCTTCAAGAAACATTATCAAGAACACAAAAAACATAAGGACATTGGGGAGGGTATGTGCTATGGTAAGTGCTGTGAAGTATGTAAGCCTGATGATTCACAGACCTGTATCCCTGGGGCAAGTAATAATTATATGTTAATAAAAACTTTTTTTAAAGCCTTAAAAGAAAGAAAGAAAGAAAGAAAGAAAGCAAAAAACAAACAACAACAAAAACACAGAATGGGAGGAAACATTTGCAAATCATAAATCTGATAAGGCTCTAGTATCCAGAATACATAAAGAACACTTAAAATTCAATGACAGAAAGAAAATAAATGAACAAAGATAGATATTTTGAATAGATATTTAATCAAAGAAGATATACAAAAGGCCACTGGGTACATGAAAAGATGCTGAACACCATTAGTCATTAGGAAATGCAAATTAATACCACAAAGAGATATTACTTTACACCCACAACTATGGCTATATTTTAAACAAACAAACAAAACCCCAGAAAACTGCAAGTATTGATAAGAATGTGGAAAAATTACATTGTGGGTGAGAATGTAAAGTAGTAGGTCCATTGGAAAACATTTTGGCCTTTCCACATAAAGTCAAATATGGAGTTATCATGTGACCCAGAAATTCCAGTAACCCAAATAAACAGAGACAGAAAATAGATTAGTGATTGCCAGCAGCTAGGGTGAAGGGCAATAGAGAGTGACTGCACAATGGGTTTGGGGTTTCTTTTCAAGGTGATGAATATGATCTGGAAGTAGACAGTAGTCATGGTTGTACCACATCATGAATACAATAAAAACTACTGCAATGTATGTTATAAAATAGTTAAGATGGTGGGGCGCCTGGGTGGCTCAGTGGGTTGAGCCGCTGCCTTCAGCTCGGGTCATGATCTCAGGGTCCTGGGATCGAGTCCCGCATTGGGTTCTCTGCTCAGCAGGGAGCCTGCTTCCTCCTCTCTCTCTGCCTGCCTCTCTGCCTACTTGTGACCTCTCTCTGTCAAATAAATAAAATCTTAAAAAAAAAAATAGTTAAGATGGTAACTTTTGTGTTATGTAAAATTTACCTCAATAAAATGAGTAAAAAAGAAAACTCGAGGATAAACTTAAAAAAGTGTTTCCATTTAAAAATGAATAGGAAGGGGCACCTGGGTGGCTCAGGGGGTTAAGCCTCTGCCTTCGGCTCAGGTCATGATCTCAGGGTCCTGGGATCGAGCCCTGCATAGGGCTCTCTGCTCAGCGGGGAGCCTGCTTCCTCCCCTCTCTCTCTGCCTGCCTCTCTGCCTACTTGTGATCTCTGTCTGTCAAATAAATAAATAAAATCTTTAAAAAAAATAAAAAAGAAAAAAATAAATAAAAATGAATAGGAAAAATACATTTCACTCAAAACAGTAGCCAAAAAAAAAATCACAGAAGCACCCCCACCCAAAAATGAGCATGTATTCAGGCCTGTTATCTTTTAAGGTGCAGAGAAGTAGAACCACTGTCAATTCTTCCTTAGTAACCACCCAGATGACGAGTCCGCCTCTTCCTACCATCACAGAAATAAAATTTGGAATTTATAAGGAATTTCCTGGGGTTTCTCCAATACAGAAGCAAATACTGCTCAACACAGAAGGAACTAAAAATTCCCAGAATATTAGTATTCTAAAGATCCCTTCCTCTCAGAATGGATGACATTTCAGATGTTCTGAGAAATCGGGAATATAACTCAAGAAGATAAATTAGGGGATATTCCTGAGTGGCTAAACACACTGGCGGGAAATAGTGGCTCTGACCAGACATACCCTCGGTGGGGCAGAAAGACTGCTGTTTACCCAGCTGTGCTCTCAACTTAGTCCTTGACCCCAGCTGTTCTCTTTCAATCATAACAAATTAATAGTCTTTAGGGGCAAGTTTAAACATGCCACCTACAAACTGTCTCTGAATATATCAGGTAGAATACAGTCTTTAGGTCTACTGAAATCTCGCTAAATGTTGTATTTTTCCATCACATAATTGTATACTTTTATTGACAGAAAAGATGTTGGATTAGGAAAAACCTGCTGTTTTATTGATTTCCAACAGCATTTCTTCATAACTAAAGCCACAGGGTGGTCTGCTTTCATGCAAAAAATAAAAATAAAAATAAAAATAAGGCTTTGGAAATATACTTGTTTGGTGGAACCAGATGCAATCCACTAGGAAGGATCCCTATCCTAGAATTAGTAGAATTCAGACATATTTGTTTATTTGTCTGGTGAAACATACATAATAAAACTTTCTCTCCCAAGATACCAGACAAAAAGTGGGACTTATATTAAGACAGAGGAAGACTTTTTGTGTATGTTAAAAGCAACAACAACAAAAAATTGTGAAGCAATATGAAATGTCAAATCAGATGAGGTTAAGTATTTTTCCTCTGGAGATGATTTTTAATTTCCATATCTCAAGTGTAAATTGTATAACGATTTCTAAAGTATGGTATAACTACAATTTATTTTCAAATATAGTATCTCATTTAATCATAATTCTTTTAAAATGAAAAAATAAACCTTAGGAAATTTATGTAATTTGCCCAAATTCACATAGCTAGTAAGGGACAGAAGTAGAACGCAAATCTGGTCTTTTGAAGCAAGCCCAGAATTTTTTTTTTTTTAAAGATTTTATTTATTTATTTGACAGAGAGAGAGAGGTCACAAGGAGACAGAGAGACAGGCAGAGAGAGAGGGGAAAGCAGGCTCCCTGGTGAGCAGAGGGCCCGATGTGGGGCTTGATCCCGGAACCCTGAGATCATGACCTGAGCTAAAGGCAGAGGCTTAACTCACTGAACCACCCAGGTGCCCCGAGCCCAGAATTCTTTAGAAAATGGTTTGTTTTATAATAAAATTGTCATTTCATAGACTTAAATGACTCAAATCTGAGTGTTCTCTGCTGAGACACTGATAGACCAATACTATGTGCTATCTCATTTTTTTCATTCTCTGGACATGGTAATACATACAATAAGCATATAAAACTTTGCACAGAGTATCATGGCAGAGATAAAGAGTTGCTTTAATAGTTGATTTTACCCTCTTACTGGGCCATAATGTAACCCACATCCTTTTTGAAGATTAAAGATGATGACATCCATACATTTAGGAAAAAATATTACAAACAACATTTTTGGAGTTTTAACTCAAAAGGAAAATAAAATGAGTGTATATTAACTTTTCCCATACAATGACTAATTAATTCATCCCAAACTAATAGCTATTCTTTTTATATGTTATATGTATATATGTATATAATATACTATATTATAATTATAATTCATAAGAAACATAAATTTGTTCCTTCAAATCAGCAAAATGTATTTCTCATATATATTTGGTCTTTGTCCACAATTCCTGGCTCACAGCTTCCAGAACCCTTGGAACTTCCTGAGTAATAAGAGCAAAAGGAGCATCTTTTGTTATAATACTTGGTCTCTTGTCCTCACTTCCTGAAATTATAAAATTATGGCTTCAGAGCCATAAAGGTGAAATGGTCGTCTTGTTATTAATAATTGGGTTTATGTTAATGAGATGACTTTTGGAAAGTACCTCAGGAGGGAGACTGGTTGCCAGGGGAAACAGTCTTGAATAGAGAATCAGAACCTTCAGTCCCATCACCTGATTTCCAGGTTGGGGAGAGGGGCTGAAGATTGAACCAATCACCAATGTCCAATGATTAAAACATTTATGTCTCCAAAAAAAAAAAAAAGAAAGAAAGAAAGAAAAAGGGGGTTGAAAGGGCTTCTGGATTGGGGACCACATGGAGATGCTATAGTCACACATCTGGAAAGGGCATGGAAGCTCTGTGCCTGTTCCCCATACCGTGCACTGTACATCTTTTCAATTTGGCCATTCTTGCCTTATAGCCTTTTATAATAAACTGATAATT
Organism: Neogale vison; assembly: GCF_020171115.1. Taxonomy (NCBI): domain Eukaryota; kingdom Metazoa; phylum Chordata; class Mammalia; order Carnivora; family Mustelidae; genus Neogale; species Neogale vison. The sequence continues at coordinate 82,821,249 of NC_058099.1, forward strand.
TAGTAGGTAAAACACTGCTTTGAATTCTATGAGCCACTCTAGCAAATAAGTTGAGCCCAAAAATGGAGTTGTTGGAACCCCCAACCTATAGCCAGTTGGTCGGAAGCACAGATGACAACCTGGGCTCATGACTGGCATCTGAAGTCAGGGCAGGAGGGCCGGCTTATAGGACTGAGCCCTTAACCTGTGTGATCTGATGCTTTCTCCAGGCAGACAGTATCAGAATGGAATTAACTCCCTGGTGGTGCGGGAAACCTCCCCATCCCCCAAAAACACCCACATCAGATTTGGTAATCAGAATAGCTCTGTAGTTGTAAAGTCAATTTAGCAAAATATTTGCACACGATGACAGTACTATTCATCTATGAAATCACAGAATAACTATCTGTTATACATAGATCCATCCACATTCACTCACAAATTATCATCTAAAAATGCTGGACAAGTAAAGGCAAGACAAGACACAGACAACTGGAATGATTTCTAACCCACAGACCATGGTTTTGCAAAATCCTACATTAAAATGTTTATCTTTCAAATAGAGCTAGAGAGAAATTCTTAACCACTGAGTGAAAGCCAACCAATAAACTCCTATAATTTTACCTTCTTTTTTTTTTTTCAGTTTCTTTATCCTTCAATCTAAATGTGCCTGGCTATCAATATCTTTAAAAGTATCTATTTTAAAATATTATTTTAAATAATTTTAATAAATTAAATTGATGCAGATGGTACTTTAAATTTGAAATAAGGCCATAAACAAGAAAGAGCCCGGGGCAATGGTGCACGAAGGGAAATTGAAAATAACAGACATCAGACACATTCACTAAGGCATACAGAGCAGGAGAAAGAGATCATTTGCTGTTAGTAAAAAAGAGATACCTTCAGAATGACAAAGATGAAGAGATATCATCTGGTATGAGAATAATGAAAGATTCAACTGTGGTGATTTCAGTCCTATGGGATTTAAAATACTTTTGTAAATAATACTAAAAATGTATTTAACAAGTGGGACTTTAAGGGCTTAAAACTAGATAACAAAAGGCTGAGAGAAAGAGCTGAAGAAAAGTTATCACAATCAGGTTGAAAAGAAATTTTATCAAATCACTTTGTGCTTTGAATTTTTCTTTGGAAATCCTTGCTTCATTTGGTACTAAGAGATGTATTTTTAATAGTAAATGTACTTATCTACATTTTGCTAGATCATACTAAAATACCGGTGTTTTCCTTCCCTCCGATATTTGGTTCTCAGGACACATTCCATTCCATAAATTCACTCAAGAAAGTTTTTACAACATGAACTGTGTGCAAGACACTCTACTAGACCCTGAAAGAGATATAAATTTACAAGGTCCCTGGGTTTTTTTTTTTATAAATCACTCCTTTTAACCCACTGAGCCACCCAGGTGCCCCTTAAAATCACTCTTTTTAATAGTGAAAACGAGGCATGTACCCAAATATTCTCAGTTCAAAATAATACAAGAACCATTATAGGTGTAATGGAGAATAATAAAGAAAGGACACACCTTATTTGACAGTCAGAGATGATATCAAAGAAATGATATTTGGGATAACTGGAGAAGAAACAGAGTAAGTAGAAGGTAGAAGGACACCAGGAACAAAGATCTAGGGAAAAGAATAAGCAAGGCCAGGAACAATAGACTCATCTCAATTCATATCCCCAGGGTATCCAACTTCAGTGGCCAACTTCCAACCACCAGTGTCTTTACCCATTTGCCTGAATGCTTTCTCTGGAATGGTAGAATGCCTTTTCCATAGATAGGACCAGCCAAAGAGCTGAGGAATTAATACTCCCACAGTTGCTGTTGCCTCTCAGAGTTTTCCCAATGGAGTTAAGTTCTAATTGCCTACAATCGGAGAGACCCTGTAACCCTTTCTTCATAATCCTTTACTCCTTGCTTTCTTGTCTCTGTCTCACTTTTGTATTTTTCTACTGATATTTCCTGCACCTCCCAAACAGATGTGAATCCTTCCACCAGGGCTGTTTAGGGAGAACCTAAGTAAGAAAATACGAATGTTTAGGAATGAGGAAACATTCAGAAAGTTGGGGGAGCATGGTCCATATTGGGATATCACAGAAGATAGGACTAGAAAGATAGGTTGTAGCCATAGGATCCACGTTTCAAGCATTGTCTCTACTATATCACTAGACTAAAACATCATATATTAACTAACAGCAGAGCAAAGTCAGAAAGAAAATACTTCTTTCTCTTCAAATCATACGAATAGAAACAGCATCCTTTTCTCAATGCATCAATCAATATTTTCCCATTGATGCACTGGAAAAGGTTGAATGGTAGAAGGTGGAACAAGTGTGGGAGTGGAAATGGGCTTGGCATGAAGTAGATGGTGTTCTCTTTGGTTTAAGTTGGATGGTTGGTACCTGTTTTCTAAAGAGAATATATGAAAATTTCTTTCATTATTTAATAAAGATCTATTTTAACATAGTGATTTGAATAGAGCAGATCCTCAAATATATTCTTAACTCATCTTCTAAAAAATAGTAAATCTTTCTTTCTAAGGCCTATCACAATGTGTTTTTATTTCCTAAGACCATCTTTTAAGCATCATGGTATCTCCCTACTAAGTAAAGCATAAGCAGATAGATGTACCATTTCCTGTTCTGATCACTGTCCTTAAACATACATATCTTCTTTCTTTCCTTTTTTAAAAGATTTTATTTATTTATTTGACAGAGCGAGAGGTCACAAGTAGGCAGAGAAAGAGGGGGAAGCAGGCTCCCTGCTGAGCAAAGAGCCTGATGCAGGGCTCGATCCCAGGACCCTGAGACCATGACCTGAGCCAAAGGCAGAGGCTTAACCCACTGAGCCATCCAGGCACTCCTATCTTTCTTCTTTGTTAGACTTACATGTAATTGAATCTTTTCCCAAAAAGGTATCTTAGTGTGTGATAAATACTAAATTAATACCTATTAGCTCCTTCATATATATGTATCAAAACATACTATCCAATAATCTAGACTTTTTACAAAATGATTGAGGAGCCCAAAGATGATACCTTAGCCCTCAGTGGAGAATGGTTTCCTCATAAGTCACTTTTCTTATCAATTTTAAATGGTTCAAAAATTTTTATCTCAGAAGTTTCAACTTTCTAGAGAAAAAAAATGGCAACAGTGAAAAGTCTAATCTGGGTTAATTTTAAATTCTTACAAAATGAAAGCTTCCTTACGATAGCAGCTGAAGCTGCAGGGGATGGGCAGCTTAAGGAATATCTTGGAATGGTGAACTTTGAACTCTTCCAGAAATGCTCATACTTGGGGGGGGGTATGAAAAGTTCTGATTTACAGTAATGACATCTCCAAAAGAAAGGCAGGGTCCTTCGGAGGAAATTAACCCAGGGACCTGCTTCTTTCTATTTTAGAAGTCCTCACCTTTCTCTCCCTCCATCAGGACTGCTCTTAAAGTCTGTTGAGGGGGCACCTGGGTGGCTCAGTGGGTTAAACCTCTGCCTTCGGCTCAGGTCATGATCCCAGGGTCCTAGGATTGTGCCCTGTGGGCTCTCTGCTCAGCAGAGAGCCTGCTTCCCCCTCTCTCTGGGTCTACCTCTCTGCCTGCTTGTGATCTCTGTCTGTCAAATAAATAAATACAAATCTTAAAGTCTGTTGAGGCCTGTTTTGTATGTTTTTGAGGCTCTTTCTCTCTCTAGAGATGAAGGAGATAAAAGAGGCTATAGTTAATGGTGGTTCTAAGTAGTGACTCTGCACCTCAGTGCTACAAAAGGAACTGAATTACGCTTACTCTATAAATTTAATTGTTTTAAAGATTATTTATTTGACACACAGAGAGACAGCACAAGGAGGGGGAGCAACAGGCAGAGGGAGAGGGAGAAGCAGTCTCCCCACTGAGCAGAGAGCCCCTGATATGGGGCCAAATCCCAGGACCCTGGGATTATGACCTGAGCCAAAGGCGGACACTTAACCAACTAAGACACCCAGGTGCCCCAACTCTATAGAATTTATAAAGGAAAATCTTTTTTTGGCTTTTCCTTCTAAAATTTTATTTTATATTAACGTGCTTCAGAATCACCTACAGAAGTAACAGAGGCAATAATGTAGCATGTTTCCTTCCATCTTTATTGAGAACATCATCAAAACCACACAAGAAAACCAAACCACCCCACTTTCTCCCTGTTCATCAATTTGAAAATGAATTCCACGACCAAATCCACAGTTGCTGACACCAAACAGATGTGTTCTTTCGGAGCCTGACTCCGGCGCTGCAAGTTCAACTTAACCTGAGTTTATTCTCAGGGCATAATAGAAATAAATTGCTACAGTTATGATAATATCTATCCAGAAGGGAAATGATTTTGAATGGAATTGAGTGGAAAATTCACCTTCGGGGACTGACAGGATAGTGACAGCTTTAGACATCAAAGTCAACCCCTATATGAGGGAAGGCAGTTCTTGAACTTGAAAATGGAAGATAATGTGCCTGGGTTCAGTAAACATCCATTCCAACCTCTTTTCTAATGCAGAGGAAGCTAAAAGTTACATTTCCCCCTGTTGAGTCAATGTTAAAATTTGTGGATATGTTAATGGTATTGTGGTTATGTAGGAAAATGTCCTTGTTCTTAGAATATTTGTGTTGAATTATTTAGGGGTGAAGCGTCATGATGTATGCACCTTACTTTCAAATGGTTCTGCAAAAAAGTCACTCATGTGTGGAGAGATATAGAGAGTAAAGCATGTATTTATGAGGGAAAGCGGGAATGCAAATATGGCAATAGCTGATAAAACAAGTAAATGATAATAAGGTATACACATACTATTCTTTCAACTTCCCTGTAGCTTAAGTGCTAATTTTTTTTTTTAAAAAGTGACTAGGTAAACAAAAGTATGTTTAATTTCATCAATTTCTGTCAAATGTTAATCAGCATGTTCTCTCTTGAAATGAAGAGTTGATTAAATGTAAATCATTGCTAATTTTGTTTTTTCTCAGCAGCCTTAGAAAAGAATGTCTTCAATTCTTAGGACTCTGAAATTTTTTACCTGAAATATCACACTTCTGAAAAAAGACAATATAAACCAAGTGTGATGTTTATCCAATTTCTAATTAAGTTTTATTTCTCTTTATTTGTGTGATTAGCGTCTAAGTCAAAAGAACACTGTAACAAAATAGCATAATTATTATAAAGATTAAATAAAGCCTTTCTATTACAAAAAAAGAACACCTTCCCAGATTCCCTCATAGCTAAGTTTCTTAGTGTGATTCATGTTCCACCAATTTATGCCCTGGGTAAACTTTGATCCCTAGGAAAGTTATGTGAGATAGACAGGGAATACATTTATTTTGCTGGCACAGAATACAGCAGATATGATAGTGGCTCTGGAAGTTCTATTAGCAACTTCTCAATCTGCAGCTTATTTTTCTGGCATTTCCATGGGAGAGCTAGTATGTTTTGCAAACAGCAGTGGTGACAGCATCTTCCGGGATTGTCAGCTTTCTGTGAAGGCAGAAGTAAATTTAACAACTGCAGTAGATCAGTTCTGAGTCAAGAAATCGTTCCTTAATCTTAGCCTAGAACCGATTCTTGGCCTTTTCGATAATTTTGTGAGTTTCTATTTGTTGGAAAAAAACTGTTCTTCTGATCAATTAGATTATATTCTGTTATCTGCAACTTAAACTTTTTCAATATATCAGTCTTCCTCTTTAGCCATAGATGATCCATATATTTTTTTTAAGATTTTATTTATTTATTTGACAGAGAGAGAGATCATAAGTAGGCAGAGAGGCAGGCAGAGAGAGAGGAGAAAGGAGGCTCCCTGCTGAACAGAGAGCCCGATGCGGGGCTCGATCCCAGGACTCTGAGATCATGACCTGAGCCGAAGGCAGAGGCTCTAACCCACTGAGCCACCCAGGTGCCTCTAGATGATCCATATTAATTAGAATTTCTAAAACACTGCTGAATTTATTTTCAATGTATGGTCTCCCCCCTCCACCCTGCCAAGGTTTCTACTCTGTCTTTCCAAAGAACCACTTACATCTTATTTAAATAAATATCAATTTATTATTCTCAAGTATTTTCTCTCCTTCACTTTTAAGAGACATTATCTCCCCTCACACATTGACATTAGCTTGGCCATCTGATCTGCGATGGTCAATGGAATGTGAGTAGAACACAAGCCATGTGTGAGTAGATGCTTTACAGGCCATTGGCTTGTTCAATATTGCTATTTCCTCTCTCCCACAGAACGATTTGCCTTGGGTAAAGGATGCTCCCTCCACTCAGAATCCAGAATGGTGAAGGGACAGTGAGATAGAACCACAGATGACCTACAGGTGAAGGTGGTGTGGGCAAGTATAAATACTTGTTTCTAAAAACCATTTTGGGGTTTTAGGGAAGGTTGTGTTACCATAAGTACACTCTTAGGATTTATTCCTGAGTAGTTTCTGCCCTGTCTCTCTAAAGTTCCTCTAAGTATATTTTAATTAAATAATTCAACTTGAAATTTACTATCAATCCTCTTCTTCACAGATGTGTTTTGAAGGGGTCCACTAGAGACATAATTAGTGTCTTTTGTTTGAACAAATAATATGTAGACAGAAAATAAACTATCCATTTCTTTACAAATTATTCTAATAAACATATTTGGTAATTATTTTTAATCTGCTTTTGCTCATCTTTGAATCCCCAGCTTCTCTCTCAGTGCTTGACAGAAAATAGATGCTTAATAAATATGTTCAGTGCAACTGTAAATGAATAAATTAGTTTTCCCCAAGATGTGTGACAATTAGTAGAAATGGCAGGATTTTTCCACCTGTTTCTTCTACCTTGATCCTCTTATAAAAGTTCTTATGCTGTATTCAATCCCAAATGATGAAAGAAAACAAGAGTTATGGGTAAAATGGGATTTTAAATGCAGGATACTCAGGCTGCTCTTTCAGTTGCTTTATACCCTTCATTATGGCCAAATGCAACATGACATTAAAGATCTTATTGTGGGTGACATTAGGGCTTCTTTTGTTTTTTGTTTTGTTTTGTTTTACAAAACATCTTTTCGAGGAAGACGATATGCCATTAAAAATAGCAAGCTGACACTCCAGATGTCAAATCGCTCATTTATTTTAGTTCTAGAACTATCAAAGGGAGGTGTAGAATGGTGAAAATCAATGAGCTGTAGAAGCAAGTAGGATTTAAAATATGTTGCATTCAGGGCATGAGCGGAGGGAATGGGATAAAAAGAGAGTAGACTGTGGTTGGAAAGTGGGATGTTTAGGAATTGAGATTCCGGAAGTGCGATGGAAGGCATTCCTGTTGCATTGTAAGTAACAAGGCTACGCGCCTTCGCCTTCAACTCTTTGCTTGTAAGTCTCCACAGCTAAATATCCAAGTTCATCATTGACAAGCTTTGCTTTTCACATAGCCTCTGGCCAAAATTCAGCTAAGTTTCTGCCACCAAAAGAATCTACTTCCCTCCTGTTTCCAATAACATGCTCCTCATTTCATTTCCATCTGTATCCTACTGGTGGAGGTGTCAATGTCCTAGTTCTCCTAATAGTCTGTTCATACTGATTCAAGTGTTTGCTAAAATAATGCATGTTTTCTCTACTATTTTCTTCAATTCCTTCTGAGCCCGCAGAGGCAGAGTTGTTAACATCTACATTTCCATTAACAGTCTCTTGAAGGCAATCCAGGCTCTTTCTGTCTTCCAAATTCTTCCAGCCTCTGCTCATTGCCCAATTCCAAAGCCACTTTCACATTTTTTGGCCACAGCAGCCCCATCCCAGATATCAAAAAGCGAATTCCTATTGGTGCTACAAGAAATTATCACAAAGTCAGTAACATAAAAAAAATCCAAATTTATTGTCTTACTGCTCTGAAGGTCAGACATCTGAAATGTAATGAGCTAAAATCAGGGCGTCAGGAAGGTTTCTTACAGAGGTTCTAGGGGCAAGTCCATTTCCTTGCCATCTCCACTCTCTGTAGGCTTCCACATTCCCTGACTTGTCGCCTCCTTTTGTCTTCAAAGCCAACAATGGCCAGTCAAGTTCTCAAATTGCTTCAGGACATTTAAGGACCCTTGGGTTATACTGGGTCCGGGAGATAATCCAAGAGAACAGCTTTATTTTAAGGCCAGATGATTAGAAAGCTTAATTTCATCTATAACCTTAATAGCCCTGTCACATAACAATATGTTCACAAATTCTAGAGATTAGGGCATGGGCATCTTAAGGGGGACCAATATTCTGCCTGTCACAAACATGATGTAAAGATCTAAGAAATTTAAGGCAGCTTTTTTGAAAAGACAAGTCAAATGAAGATACACACACAGCACAGCATCAAAAATGAAGAATGGACAAATCTCTAGACGTGGTGCATGACTTTCATACCTGCATCTCCTGTCCTCACCTCACTATGAATGATCTCGAGCACCTGCCTTCATATACTATGAGTGTTCTGTTGGAAACGCAGATTATCCAAATTCATAATCTTATACTTAAGATATACTTCTCCACATCATTTTTGTCTGAATAAGTTATCTTAAGTTTTTCTTTTGCGTGAGTTATCATTACTAATAATACCATGATTTTTGCAGCTATGCAGGCTCAAATCTTAGCTTTGTCCCTGATCTTCTCTTCACTACATGCCAATCTGATCACTAAATGAGCCAAAAAAAAAAAAAAAAAAAGCTTTAAGAAGACAAAAATGGGGTTTCCCTATTTAAATTTTTGTTGACGTTACATATTTAAACCTTCACCATTGCTTCCAGGGAGAGCTAGTTTCCAAATATGATCTCCAATGAACCCCTTTTTTGATATTCACATGCCTTCCACTGGACTCCCTGCCACATACTAACCAATAGAACATGGCAGAGGTGTCAATTATAAAACTAGTATTTAAAACAATGGGCAGATTTTAATTCCTTTCTCTTGGAATGCTCACTTTTGGGAACCCTGAATCACCACATAAGAAGTCCTACTTTCTTGATAGACAGTCTAAATGGAGAAACCATATGGAGAGGAAGAGAACTCCAGCTTATGGTAGCATCTTTGTCAAGACTATAGATGAATTCAGCCCAGTTACTGTCTGATTGTTTTCACAGGAGGGGAATCATATAAGATCAATGGAAAATCTCATCCAGTCAACCCAGAGAATCATGAGAAGGAAACAAGTGGAAGGAGAAAGGCTCTCTGAAACCATTAGGAGTAGTTTATTTCAGAGTAATAAATAGATAATAAAAACACTAATTTAAATCTGCACAAAAATGGTAACATTTATATGCCTCACTGGAGTAAGCAGCTGAGGCTGAGTAGATCAAGGTGAGGCTCAGTTTACCTGTAACTCATTTACAGTATTTATTGTCTAAATATAATAAATATGAACAGTATGTTTATACCCACACTCCCCTGTCCTTAAGTTTATGATCATGTGAGCATCTGACAGTGAGGTCCCTTTGGCTCCAAGCATGGCCAGCCTCCTATGCCTGTCAAAAAACCACTAATCCTGGAAGGCCAGGTTCTCTGATTCTCCTTTGCCAGGAACCTCTTCCAAAACCTTCAGAAGAATGTGGTTCTGTCCATCTTCTTTGAGCCACTAAATCATTTACCTCTCATTTATGTGGTTGATTTAATATTCTTTTAATCATCATTTTAATTTATTTAAGAACCAGGCTCTTTTTTAAAAAAATCTTTATTATGTTCATGGGAGAACAAGATTTTCTTTCCTACTGGATCAAAATGTAGTTTTTCATATGTGCCTTTCAACAATGTCTTTAGAAACAGCTAAATATTTGTTGAATGAAGAGTATAGATCCTCGGTGAGCATCTAACCTTTCAGAGTAAAACACCGCACTTGTGGGACTAAAGACAATGCTTGAGTTTTGTTTGGACAATGTTAATTAGGATTAGTTTTCAGGGGTCAGATAAATTTTCAAGATTATATTTTAAAGATTAGCCAACCATAGATATCGGATTCCTCTTCAAGTATTTTTCTGATATTATTTCTCATCGCCCTATTAAGCTATCTAAATACACTACTTTCTAATAGTCTTAACACTTCGGTGTCCTCGCTTTCTAAACTGCCCTTCCTACCCAGAAGAAGCCTGGCAATTATTTGTCCTATGCATCTCACTTTGCCTTTCAGAGAATATGGTGGCAAAGCAGAGAATGAACTATTGAATTCTCCCTATGTGTTTTATGATCCCAAGTGTGAAACACTAGAGTAAATTAAACTATAATATAAAACCCATGCATAATTGCAAATAGAAATAGATGTTTCTTCCTTAATACATGGGAGGAAAAAAACCCCAGAGATGTAAAGTAATGTGAACCACCGGAAGAATACCCAGGTAAAATAATCTCCAACTTAAAATAGTAGTTTTAAAATAATTATTAGCGAGGAAAATTGCATCAGCATCAATAACACAGCTGTTGATACCTCATAGCACATGACAAGCAGTGGTGCTGCACAGCAGCCAGAATGAGTGGGAACTTGATAAGTGCTATCCCTGATAATACATTAACAACATATTTTGAATATGCACAAAAAATTGACCAACTCAAGCAAAAATGTTTCCACTTTCCCCCATGGAATTTTTCCTGGCAGTAAAATAAATGAAATCATCATTTCACTCTCCTCACCTGGCATCAGGGTCAGCTCTAGGTAAAATGCTGCTACAGGAAAGCTTCTGGTTTGTTGCTCCTTAGAGCAGTAGAATCTGGACCATGCTGGAACTTGTTAGAAGTGCAGAATCTCAGGCCCACCCAGAACTCCTGAGTGTGAATCTGCATTTGAACAAGGCACACCAGAAAATTGGCTTGCACGCTAAAGTTGGAGAAGCCCTGTGCTAGTTCATCTCACTTGCTGGTTTTCTCTTTTGATCCACTTCCCTACAGGGTGTTCTTGCCTGGATAAATCATTCTTTGTGTAGGGCAAGTAGGCAAGTGGCTATTTCACAGGCAGAACAATGTGTTCATAACCTGCCCTTGCTGTTACTTTCTTCTTCTAACATGGTACCCATCAATGCCTTCCCTGAGTCATCAAACATGCTGGCCTGATTCACAGCAAACCAAAAGATTTTCATCTCTCTGTGATGTTTCATCCTCTTTTCACTAGAGCACAGAGAAAAGAGAAAGCAATGTTGGCTGCTCTTACTCTTCCTTGCCAACTTCCCTCTCCCCTGCTGTCTTCAGAAATAGGGGCAATTAACACCCAGGGTGAGTTCAAGAAAGTCCACTAGTATTTTCATCCATTTGCAAAATTATCAGAGAACCTTCCCGTTCTTAGCAGAGTCATAGTTGTAGCTTTTACAAGCACACTGCTATCCAGAGTTCTGAACTAATGTGTGTGTGTGTGTGTGTGTGTGTGTATACATATAAATTGTTGCATTTACAGGACAATTGTCAGTCTAACACCATTGGTTGTTTATATGTAAGAAGAAGATATATCATGACTTGTGCATGAGAACTTCAAGTTCATGTAAAATAATATAAAGCTTAACTAGTTATGATTTATTTTTATATCTTTGTAAAATTTTTTTTCTGAAAATGAAATTAATATGCTATTGATACAGAAGAGTAAGCTTTAAGAAACCAATCCTCCCACAGAGAATAGTCATCAACCCTGGCCAAAAAGGAAGAAAAAAAAAAAAAAAAAGGAAGGATCTGAAGAGATCTGAAGACTAATAAGTTGACATATTTTGGGGGAAAGTTGAAACTCCTTGTTTTGTTGCAGTTTTACCCTGAGGTCAGCCATAGTTGAAGTGATGGTTAAAACTATGATTAAAAAAAAGAAGAAGAAGGAAAAGCACCAAAAACTAATCATCTTTTTGCCCAGAGAAAGGAGCCGTAGGGTAAGCATAACCACAAGAGTGAAAAAGGAATTCAAGAATGGAGTGAGGCAGAGAAGAAAATCACCAGATAACTCTTGAATCAGGCTTGCATAGGGATGACCAAAAGCTTCAAAGACCTGAGGTTTATACAACTGAACTCCATACCAAGCCATTGTCTACCACTGGTGGGACAGCAATTTTCGTCTACCAGAGTTAATAACCTCGAAAAATAAAAATATCAATGTTTTGATGATATTAACAATCAATATATTGTTGCAATATAACAATATATACATTCCAGACAATCTATAACACAACATTTATAATACCCAGTTTATAATCCAAAATCACTTGACACACCAAAAGCCAGGAAAACATAACCCATTCTCAAAGAAAAAGATAACTGATACAAGCTAATAACCCTGAGATGACCCAGGTGCTAGAATAATTAGACAAGGACTATAATGCCATTATTTTAACTATCATCAATGAGGTAAAAGAAAATACACCTGTGTTGAATTAAAGACCGAAAGAGCACATGAGCAGGAAATAGAGGAAAAAAAAAAAAGAAAAAACAAATGGAAAGTTTAGAAGTGAAAATAGAAGATCTCAAATTAAAAATTCACTGGATTAGTATCAAAAGAGCATAGAAATGATAAAGAAATGTTGATGATCTTGAAGACAGATGAAAAAGAACCATAATAGTTGAAGAAGAGAGAGAAAAAGACCGGTAAAACAAAAAGATCAGGGACCTATGGGACAAGTTTCAGAAGATATTATATACAAGTATTTACCCCAGAAGAAGAGGAGAGAGACGATGAGACAGAACAAGATTATTTGGACACATAATAGCAGCAAGCTTCCCAATTTGGTGAAAGATAAAAATTTATAGATTCAAAAACTTAGCAAACTTCAAATTGGATTAATTCCAAGGACCCATGACCAAACAAGTCACCTCAAAGGAAAGCGAAGGCAATTCGTCATGACAAGGCAATGGGGCAAGAAATAATAAAGGAAGACCTTTAGGCTGGAGAGAAATCATGCCAGAGGGAAATTCAGATCTTTAGGAATGAATGAAAAGTATCCAAATGGCAATAAATGATTTCATGAATTATTAGAAAAGCATGAGTAATTATAAAAAAAAACCTATATTATGTCAATTTATTTAAAATACATCTGACTTTAAGGAAAAAATTGAGAAGTTTGTAATGTATTCAAAGATTTAGAGCGACACAGTCAATAAACATTAAAGCTGATTCTATAAAATATTAAATTCTATAAAATATTCTATAAAATATTCAGAAGAGGGTAAGAAAAGGAAAAAAAAAACTAAAAATAACATGATGGTATACCTAAATCCAAACATAAAAATAATTTCATTAAATGTCTATGGAATAAATTTTCCAATTACAAGGAAGAGATTATCAGAATGAATACAAAGGCAAGATCCAATTGTATACACAGAAAATGTGTAAGCAAACATGTAGAAAAATATATGATGCAAGCAGGTAGTATAAGAAAGCTGGCTTGTATAGATAAGTATTATATAAAATAGACTTCAAGACAGAGTATTTATTATTGGGGTAAAGAGTACATATAACAATAAAAAGGTCAGTAAAGCAGGAAGATATACAATCATAAATGTATAAATGTCTAAAATGCTTCAAAATATATGAAGCAATTGACAAAAAAATTAACAGCTGCAGAATCACAATAGGAAATTTTAACTTTTAACATATCTTGGCAAATACAGAAAAACTTAAAATGATAGAGGATAAAGAGAAGAAGGAGATTTGATTAACTGAATGAATAAACACTAGGTAAGTGATATCCATACAATGATGTATTACTTGACCATGAAAAATGTAGTAAGTGCTGATACAAACTGTACCAAGGATGAATCTTGAAAACAATGAAGGCAGCCACCCACAAAAGACAATATTACAGGATCCCATTTATATGAAATACCCGGATTAGCAAATCTAGAAACATAAAGTACATCAGTAATTGTTTAGGGTTGAGGGAAACCCAGAGATATGCAATCAATGGCTAGACAATACTGAATCTCTTTTTGAGGTGATAAAAGAGGTTCTAAGACTGATGATAATAATGATGGTTTCACATCTCTATGAATAGACTAAAGCCAATGAATTGTACACTTTGGGTCAATTTTATGGTATAAATCATATGTCCAAACAAAACAAAACAAAAATGATATAGAGGATTTGAATGTTATCCATCACCTTGACCATATTAATAATAATTAAAAAAACCACTGTACAATATTTACACAACCTTTTCTTCACACTACATGCAGGTGCTTAACATCTGTTATGTGTTAGAAGCCAATACAGATTTGGAGATTATCTCGATGACTAAGACACACTCACTGGTTACATAGAGCTGTGAATACATAGCAGTGGTTCTCAGAGAAAGATTCTGGATGTTTGTGGGGACATTCCTGGTTGCTATTAACGATTACAAGATGCTTTCAGCATTTGGTAGGCAGAAGCTCAAGATGTTGGGCATTCTACAGGTCAAAGAATACTTCACTCATGAAGAAATGCCCCATCTCCCACATGATTTCCCAATCCCTTACCAGACATTCATGTGGTGAAAACATCCATGACATTATATAATGTCTATTAACCAAAACACACACAAAAAATTATAGTTTTAAATTATAGTGAATTCTCCAAAAAGGCGATCATTATGAAGGTTTAGGAATAACTATATGTACTTAGTTTTGTTTTGTTTTTGGAAGTTGCCAAGAGCTCTACATGATTTTATAAATAATAAAAATAATAATAAGTAGGAAAAATTAAAGAAATCAGTAATTATTCTTTCAGGATTTGAGTCACCAACAAAACACACCTGCATTAGTTTGCATATGAAGCTGTCACTTTCACAATTATCCTATATATTTGAGCCAGTGTCTGACTATCTTAGTTGTCCTGACATTTAATCATGCTTACTATTTACACCCAGAAACAGATACCATTTTATGATAAATTATAATTGTCCTTTCATTTCTCCATATATTACAGGTAAGGCATTGTATTGATTTTTCAAATTAGGAGTGCAGGTGAATTTCACTTCAGGACAGCACAAGCGGCGTAATAACCTAAGTTTTTGGATCTGGTTAGAGTAGAAAAGACAAGTACACAAATGACTACAAAAGCATGAAACACTTGCTAAAGTGGAGGAATGTACAAGCAAGAGAAGGCATATTAGTTTCCTATAGTAACTGTAACAAGTTATCACAAATTCAGTGGCTTAAAACATCAGAAATGCATTCTCTTGTACTTCCAGAGCCCAGAAGTCCAAAATGGGTTTTACCAGGTTGACACCAAAATGTTGGCAAGGGCACACTTCCTCTATACACTCTAGGGGAGAATTAATTTCTTTGCTTTTTCCAGCTTCTAGTGGCTATGTCTATTCCTTGGCTTGTGACCCCTTCCTCCAACTTTAAAGCACAGGACCCCAATCTCTACTTCTGCCACTAATGTCATCTAAAGTCTAATTTCATATTGCCTGCATTTTACAAGGACAGGTATGATTACACTGGAAGGTCACCTGGATAATCTAGAATAATCTCTTTTTATGATTCTGAACTTAGTCATACTGGCCGAGTCATACCTGTCATATAAAGTAAAATTCAGAGGTCCTAAGGATCAGGACCCATACATCCTTGGGAGGCATTATCCAGCCACCCACAGAGGGATATATAAGAAGATCTATCCAAGTCAGGGTGGGTAGTTAAGAAAAGCCTCACACATTTTTAGTATAAGGCCTAGTAGGCATCTGGCTGGTTAAAAGTTAACAACAAAAAAGTAAGGGAGGGAGCAGACAAGAATTTGGAATAGAAGGGTTTTTCCAAAGTGAAGAAAGTTAAGGGAAAAGAGAAAAGAACGTCAGGTTTGAGGGGGAGGGCAGGGAGCTCATTACTGCAACTTAGACAAAATGGATGGGGGAATGGATCACATAGAACTCTAGGAGATATGTGACAAAATTTAGGAGATTTTTTTTTTCCCTCTAGACAATGGTGAATTACTGAGGAATTCTAAGCAAGGCAGTAATATAATCATATCAGAAGGAGCACTCGGATGGAGGTCACTTAGGCAGGGGACCCATAAGCAAACTGGACAGTACTACAGGCTAGAGATAATGAGGACTCAAATAATAAATTCTAAGATCATCTTTTTTTTTCCTATTTCTATTTGCAAATAACCATCTTATTTACAGCCCCATGTCTTTTAATGACAGCCCATAAACTGTGGAGTTTTCTTTTTTAAACTCATTATCTCAGAATTTTAATACGCTGAGGGTCACACACCAGGTCACACAATCTCTGAAGACAGTCAAAGAGCAGTAACAGGCAATTCTCAGAAACCTCTGGGAAAGTAAAAATAAATCTCTGTCTCAGAAAGATCCACACTGCTGAACCTTTGCCCTACTTGGTCGGAAATCACCTCTGAGAAGCCTTAATTTCAGTCCTCAAAGCCCAATGAGGGGGGCACTTTTTATATCACTGTATTTTTAAATGTTGCACTATTTTGCCATTCAGAAAATAAGAAAATCAATATTCTACATTCCCATTAATAGGATCCAAGAATTAAAATATATCTGCATTTGGAAAAAAATTCAGAGGCTTCTTTTCCTATTCCTTCTGTGAGAAAATTAAGGTTAGAAGTCAGAAAACTTGGTCCTGGCACACAAATTTTTCATTCACTCTACATGATATTAAAAAGCACACTTCTGAGTCTAAACTACAATTAAGTTTCAATTAATTAACCCTTTCTTCATCTGTGAAGTTAGAAGAGTAGAACTGTTTTATATTCCCTTCAACTGATTTAAAATTTTACCATGGGAGAATAATAGATCATAATCTATATGTAATTTAGATGTAATTTAAATGTAATTTAAATGTAATCTAAATGTAATTAAATATAAACAAACAATATAGCCTCCTCACCAAACTTCTTCCTTCCTTGTCTTCTTCTTTTTCTTCCTTTCCTTTCTTCACTTTATCTTCTTTCCCTCTGATTCTTTTTTAATCTAATAAAATTAAATGTCAGGCTTAAACTTCAATGACTCTACCAAAAAAAAAAAGGGGGGGGGGTGTGCTTAAAACGTTCAGCTGCCTTAAAAGTTTCCAGATTCCATTAGGCCTGTGAGAGTAGATCATAGAGCTAAAATGAGAATAGACTCCAGAGGGATTTCCCTGCTGCCCAGTCAAGTCCCTTGTGGGACAATCCAAGAAAATGTTGCAGGGAGCGACTATATTACTGAATGCAGAAAGAAAGTATCCATTTGTGATGTGTACTCATATCGTCCTTTACCTTCCTGGAGATTCTGATTACCAAGCTGTCCCTTGATCTTTTTCAGAACAAGGGAACTGAGTTAGATCATAGAGGTATATCAAAAGAACAAGCAAGCGAGAGATGAATAAAAGAGGACTTAGTATTCTGTATCCTCCTCTTTAATTGCAAATAGACAGCCTCTTACTGGAAAGAGTAAGAAATTTTTGTATAAGTTGCTTGTGATAACAACTGAAGTCTTTAGTTTGAACCTGTTTTCCTAGAGAAGGGAAAATGCAGGTCAGGAGATTCTTAAGCCCCATGTAAGGGATTTTCTTGAGGGTATACCTTAATAGGAATTTTACTTCAAAGGAGACTGTTTCAGGTAAGGTAATATTCAGAAGCTACTTTTCACCAGTTGGTTCCGTGTAAAATGCAAAGATGCAAAAATGTTTCTAAGATTTAAGTTCCAGATGCCTTAATTTTCATTACTAAAAATACAGACAATTAGATGTTTATAAAATCTACTCAGTTCACTACAATTAAAAATTTTAGATTAAAAAAACATTCATTCAGTTCGGTTCATGGATGGGAGGATAAGAAAGTATGATAATTCTTTAAAAGCCAAAAATGATAAGGTATCATGAATTTAGAGGTGAGACAAATATAGAGCCAGTGTTTGGTCTAAGGGATGTGTCCAGACCTGAACTTCGGTGTTAATATGCCATCCATTATACTGTTTATCTAGAAATAAAACCTGGGATGTACTAGGGTGTAAGATTAGTTCTAAGATCCCAAATAAATCTAGGCCTTATCAAGTGAGACAACTTTAAAAGGCAAAATAAGGGGGTTAGGTATAGGGGAAACCCACACAGGGAGATAGTGAAGATACAAACTATTTAATAAAAGATTAATCTTGTCCCAAGAGAGATATTTCCCTTGTCTTTTGTTCCTAGGAAATAACCTCTAGGCTGTTGGAATGCCGTGCCTGATAAAAATATCTTTGTTTATCTGATGGTCTTGGACCATACCAGATAATCCATGTTAACAGTACGATTTATGGTGATAGCCTTGGCCCATGCAGAATCAATTTGACTCTCAGCTAGAGACTAAGGTCAAATATAAAAATGGTCAGTCATGTCCACATGACTGACCCTTAATAAAAACTCTGGACCTCAAGGCTCCGGTGTGTTTCTCTAGTTGGCAATACATTCACCGTGGCTGGAAGTTAAGTGTTGTCTGCATGACCCCACCAGGAGAACACAACTGGAAGCTCATATTTGAGCTTCCTACTAAATTGCTAAAACTGAACGTGATGTAATGGAATTCCCAAGTTTCACATGTCTACGTTTGTCCTTGCCCTGGTAGGACCAAGAAAAATAAATTCATGTTCTGAGAACTAAGTAATACCTAATATGCTAACCAATATCTACATCAATTTGGATTTGAGGCCAGAATTTGTAGTAACTACTAGTCTGAAAAATCCATAAACCTTAAATTTAGTTTAAATCTGACATTTAGGGGCGCCTGGGTGTTAAAGCCTCTGCTTTCGGCTCAGGTCATGATCTCAAGTCCTGGGATCGAGCCCCACATCGGGCTCTCTGCTCAGCAGGGAGCCTGCTTCCTCCTCTCTCTCTCTGCCTACCTCTCTGCCTACTTGTGATCTCTGTCTGTCAAATAAATAAACAAAATCTTAAAAAAAAATTAAATCTGACCTTTATTTTTTTAAAAAGATTTTATTTATTTATTTCAGACAGAGAGAGATTGAGATCACAAGCAGGCAGAAAGGCAGGCAGAGAGAAGGGGAAGCAGGCTCCCAGCTGAGCAGAGAGCCTGATGCAGGGCTTGATCCCAGGACCCTGAGATCACGATCTGAGCCTAAGGCAGAGGCTTAACCCACTGAGCCACCCAGGCGCCCCTAAATCTGACCTTTAAATTATTGCCCTGAGATGCCTAGCATACACCAAATAAAAAACCTTTTCGGAAGAACACACCAAAGACCTGGTCTCAAAGACTTTCCAAAGGTAAGGGTAAAAGGTATCCAAATTCACAATAAAATGAAGCTCTAAAATTAACTGGAAACAAGCTAGCATGAGTTAATGCAGAAAATATAACCATTATGGATTCAGATTCTAAAAGACTGTAGATATTAAAAAGCCAAATGTCTAATAAAAAAACAAGTACATTTATTAAGCCAAAGACATCTTCATTTTAACCCTGAGGGACTCTGAGAAGATGACCTAGCTAATCTATTCCCAGACACCCAACCCACAGAAATTGAGAGATAATAAATGTGTGGTTTTAAGTGACTCAATCTGTGTTCATATTGTTAACTAAGCAATAGATATATATAAATTAACTCTGGAATTTATTGTTGAAATGGGTATGCAGATTTTCTACATTAGTCATTAAAATAATTTTTACAAAATATGTAACTTTCAAACTATTAGAAGGGAAATAAGGAAATTGAAGGGAAAAAGCCCAGTTGACCCAAAAGAATATGCATATTAAAATATATGTAATAATTAGACTCTAAATAAAATAGGAAAATAAAACCAAATATATCAGTAATCAGAATAGTAAGTACTGCAAGCATTCTAGTTAAAAGATAAAAATTAAAAAAAGCAAAATTCAAGTTTCCTTGTTTACATAGTCACATTTAGACATAAAAACCTAGAGGGGCACCTTGGTGGCTCAGTCTGTTAAGCAACCAACTCTTTATTTCAGCTCAGGTCATGATCTCAGGGTCATGATATCAAGTCCCACATCAGTCTCTGCACTGGGCATGGAACCAGTTTAAGATTCTATCTTTTAATCCACCCACTCCCTTTACCCCTCCCATGGGCACATACACACACTCTCTAAAATACACACACACACACACACACACACACACACACACGAGAACGCACACACAAAAAAACCATAAAGACCGAGAAAACTAAAATATTAAAGTGTATTCTCATAAAAACTAATCAAAAAAAGCTTCTATAAATATATTAATATTAAAAAATTCATTAAGTTGAAATTATTTTTTTTTTACTTGTTCTTTCTTGTGTTTTTAATTTTAGCCATTTTGATAGGTGTGAGGTGATATATCATTGTGCTTTTGATTTGCATTTCCCTGATGATTAGTGACATTGAGCATCTTTTCATGTGTCCGTTGGCCATCTGTAAGTCTTCTTTGGAAAAAATGTCTATTTTTGTACTCTTTCCATTTTAAAAATTTTATTATTTGCTTTTTTGGTGCTGAATTGTCTAAGTTCTTTATATATTAAGATTATAAGAAAATATAAAAATATTATAACATATTGATAAAAGTTTAATTTACAGGGAAGATATTAAAAATCTAACCTTGTGTACCTAATAACATAGCTTCAAAATATATAGGGCAAACTTGCAAAATCACAAGAAAAAAAATGACAAAAATACTGTTATAAACTTATTGTTGTGTCCTCCTCAAAATCTATACATTGAAACATAATACCCAGTGTGATGGTATTTGGAAGTGGGGCCTTTGGGAAGTGATCAGATTATGAGGACAGAGCCTTCCTGAATGGGACTAATGCTCTTATAAAAAGGTCATCAGGGAGTTCCCACTCTCCCTCTTTACCATGTTGACACAGCAAGAAGACTACTGTTGATGAACTAGGAAGTGGGTTCTCACCAGATACAGAATCAGTCACTGAATCTTGATCTTGGATTTCCCAACCTCCAAAACTGTGGGACATAAATTTCTGTTTTTTATAAACAACTCTGTCTACTGTAATTTGTTATAGCAGCCTGAAGGGACTTGGACAAATATTATCATAGTTGAAAATTTTAAGGTACTTCTCTGCAATTGATATACTAAACAAACACACAAAAATCAGTATAGATAAGGAAATTTGAACAGCTTGATTAAGTTGTTACAGACAGATTCCCTGGCTTTTGTAAGTGGGAAATATAAATACATTCATTTCAAACACAAAATTCACTTTTGCAGTAACTGATTTTCTCTAAGGTAAGTTTCAACAAATTTCAAATAAACTAATATCATAAAGTCTATATTTTCTGGTCCTAATAGTATTAAGTTGTAAACTAATGACAGAATGATAACTTTAAAATGGAATATGACAGTAACTGCTATGTCATTCATCCATTTTTTGGTCATGTAGCAGATGCTTTTTGATAGCTAAACTTTCATCTTGATTGTCCTTTTTTTTTTTTTTTAAGATTTTCTTTGTCAGAGAGAGAGAATGAACACAAGCAGGAGGAGTGGCAGGCAGAGGGCAAAGCAGACTCCCTGCTGAGCAGGGAGTCCTAGGACTCAGAGCTCAATACCAGAACCATGGGATCCTGACCTGAGCTGATGGCAGATGCTTAACTGACTGAGACAGCCACCCAGGCACCCCGGTTTGTCCTTCTGAATTAGAGTGAAAACTTTATGTAACTTGTCTTAAATTTTAAAAATGCATCATTTAGAAACTGATTCTGCCTATATTCTTTTTGTGTAAGATATCAGACAGAAAAAAGAATGTATATAATTTATATATAATAATTGTGAAAAATTATAAAATGTTCATATACTCTCCATCAAGCTGAAGAGATATATTAAAAATATATTTTATAGCCTTTATGTACTCCTCTCCTACTCATCCAAGGAGCCATATGTTATACTTTATGGATACACCACATATATACGCAGCCCACATTAACCACACATATATCATCCCTGTATGTAGTTCTGTTTCCTCTAGAACTTTTTATAAATAAAATCATTTTGTAATTTTTAAAAAGATTTTATTTATTTATTTGACAGAGAAAGAGATCACAAGTAGGCAGAGAGGCAGACAGAGAGAAAGAGTGAGAGGAAAGTAGGCTCCCTGCTGAGCAAAGAGCCAGAAGCGGGGCTCAATTCCAGGATGCCGGGATCATGACCTGAGCTGAAGACAGAGGCTTGACCCACTGAGCTACTCAGGCAGCCCCCATTTTGTAATTTTTTCCATGATTTACTCTTTGCTCAACATTTTGTTTATATAGTTCCTCTGTGTCGATGTACATCTCCTTCATTTTTCTTAATATTTCTTTGAATGACTGTGACAAAAATATTGATCTATTTTACTGTGATAGTAAATTGGGATGTTTCCAATATTCTAATTATTTTAAACAATGCATCAATCTATGTAGTAGAGTATTATAATGAACCCTATGTTGTCATTGTCTATATTAAAAAACTGTCATTTCTTAGCCAATAGTCTACTGGATTATTTTGAAACAAAAGATGAATTTACTGTTGTCATATTGAATGTTTTAAATCTGTAATATTACCTTTGGGGGGGAGTAATTGCATAAGAACTAAAATCTCGAGAAATATTTGGCTCTTTTGGTTTAGTTTATGCATAAAAGTTAAAATCCTAAGAAATTTTTACTATTTTATTATTTTTATATTATTACTGTTGTACACACTTAGGTATTATTTGAACAGAATAGTATAATGAGCTAAATAAAGAAAAAAGAAAGATAACAGGAGGGAGAGATAGAGGAAAGAAAATTAGGAGAAAGAAATGTTTTGTGCAGAGGTGTTAAATTGTTTTACAGGTAAAGAATTTGAAGTCCTAAAGGGCTACCTGAATGGAGATATTTAGTGCACATGAAAAAATTCAGGTCTAGAGTTTGGAAGAAAATTGTAGCTAAAAATACAGAGGTATGCATTATTCATGAAATGGTGCAAATGTAAGAAACTGCCAGAGAGAGGGTGCAAAGGGGCAAGATTATTGTCTACGGAGGGGCTGTAAGGACACACTTTTATAGGGTAGAAGAGGAGAACATAAGGAGACTGCAGAGACAACCCACAGATATATACATGCATCATGGAAATCAATTTAGGAAATAATGTTGGTAAAGGTATGATTGGTACATTTGGTAACTGAGCAGATTAACTATGTGATTGTTGAAGTTTACGATGTTTTCTTTGCATTTTTGTAAACTTGGCCAAAGTGGCTTTCTGCAAAGGGAATCTTACTTCCTTATGGTGTAATGAATTTCAAACAGCTCTATAAAAATATACCAACTGTAGTCAGGTTCTGCTTTGTGACTGGAATGCAGTTACCCCCACTAGATAGCATTCCACAATTAGATACAGTGTTTCCCAAAGTTACACCTCCCAGACCCAGCTGTGGTTTGGGAAGATTCCAACAATAAAACTTGACACTGACTCCATAAAGGGCAAGTGTTGTCAAACTGGGATACTTTGCTATTGTGATTAGGTTTATTGTCATTATGTTTTTGATGTGAGGATGATATCACAAGTTATTCTGGAGAAAGTCGGCACAGAAAACTTATTGAGCTTAAATATTAGAGTAAACTCTTCTGAGTGTTCCATCCTTGGATAGATACAGGGTGGGATAAAAGGCAGGGCAATCTCGAAGCCTTGAAAGTGAGCAGCAAAGTGGCAAATGGATTTAATAAGATCTTAGTGCAAGGCAAATATTCAAGAAAAATAAAAATTGAGCTCTCTTCAGAGAATGCTGGGCTCAAAGCATCAATTATGATTCAGGAATGGAGCAAAGAGTTATAAATACTTGCTCAAAACAAAGCTTTCGTGGAAAAAAGACAAGAAGAAAACCCATAAATCTTCCAGTGTTTTGTACTAATGTTTAAAAGCAAAACAGAATAATACTGTCTTCTCCAGTCTGATGGCAGTTCTAACACTGTCTACTTTACGGCATTCTGATTGCTTTAAGTTCAAGGAAGACATGGGGCAGGTGTGGAGACAAGCAAAAGATATTTATGGTGGGCCAAAATATTTTTTGTTTGTTTGCTTTGTTTGCTTGGTATCTCTTTTGGGAAATCATCTCTTTTACATTCTTAAAACATCTAGTTCTGGTACAGCAAGCCAAAATTAATCCCATATCATCCCTAGCATGAGGATCTGTTTATGACCTAGTTCTATCCAATTAGTGTCCAGTGCGACAGTGACTGGTCCAAAGAAGGCCATGGGACACAATTCGAGCCAATGAGCCATCTGCATGACTTGTGCTTATGCCACAGGGAGAGAAACACGGTCTTTCACTGGGATCACTTAGTGGAAACTCTAGGGGAGTCTAAAGCTGCCAGTGGTTATCTTTGCCATCATATGGATATTGCTTAAAGGAATGAAAACAACACAGAGATAAGTAGGGCTAAGAAAAATAGGAAACATGTGAGATTTCTTTTTTTTTTTTTTTTTTAAGGAGAGTGAGAGCATGGGAGGGGAGGCAGGGGCAGAGGGAGAGGAAAAGAGAGAATCTCAAGCAGGCTTCAAGCCCGGCACAGGGCTCGATCCCATGACCCTGAGATCAGGACCTGAGCTGAAATCAAGAGTCGGACCCTTAACCAACTGAGCCTCCCAGGGGGCCTGAAAAAGTGGGAGATTTCTATAGATATCTTTTGATCTCCTGAACACAGCTCTGGCCAGGATTCTGAATTATATGTGTCAGTCAGTTACCAGTATGCTGACAAATACATCATTTAAAAGTAAAAACTTTGCAGTTTTCCAAAGGAATAAAGTGTAGCCAGAAAATCACGGGGGAGCAAAATAGTAAAAAATTGGATTGGACTTATTCAGCATAATTTAGAAACTGGTGTTATCCACTGAAGGCCCCCCCAACCCCAACAAAAAACTGAAGATGAACTAAACATTTACAAAGTGCGAAATAAACTTTACCGAAAGAGGCTAAAAATATCTGTATCACAAAAACATTAGTTATATTTATGGAGGCCATGCTTATAATGCCCTAACAAGGAAAATGACTTATCTGGGTCTTTTTATTAAACATCAATTGTCAGAGGCAGAGTTTTGCAACCGTTGTCATACATTAATTCATTTATTCAGTAAATAGTTATTATGTGCAACCATTATTATTGTGCCAGGAAATGTGTTTAGCTCAGGAGATAAGTAATGACAGATATATTTACTGCTTTCAAGGGGCTCTCTCTCTGGGAGAGAAGACAGACATATTTGCAATAAACATTACTGAGTGGAAGATTATCGAGGAAATAAAAGAAATGGCAGTGGCGGAACAAAGGAAAAAAGAGAGAATTGTCCTGGGAGAAGGGAAGCCAGAAAAGACTTCCTAGAAGAAATAACAACGGCCTAAGGTCTTGAGAAATGGCAAAGTTGGGGAAGCAGGTGAACTATAAGGAGGGAAGGAGCAATGTCAAATGCTCTATGCCCAGAGAGGAGCACTAGGGGTGCTGGAGGCAAGGGAAGTGGAGTGGGCTGGCAGCAGAAGGTTGGAGAAATGGCCAAAAGGTCAGGTCATGGAAGTCGGGACACGCCTGGCCAAGAATGTACACCTGATCCTACAGAGCCGAAAGCTGTTAAGAATTTTAATCAGTGGGGAACTCTGAATCATGAGCCTGACATAACGTGACAGTTCTATTCTCCACTTTTTTGGATTCTTACTGCTTCACCCTCTTCCCAGGAGGTAGGGGTCTTGAGAGCATGTTTTGAGGACAGGAGATAATATTTCGAAGTGCAGTGAAGAGTTTCACCCTTACGGAGATTATGGGAAGACTAGAACATGCTCATATTTACTAATCTAAATTATTTCTGCCCTTAACCTAGAACAGGAATTTTCTTTTTCATCCTCCCACCTCTTATTATATACCTATTAGTCAGGTCATTTAGATGGAATGTAGAAAATCAGTAATTGCACTAGAGAGGATCAAGGGATTTTCATTCTTACCCCACCACACTCTCTGTGACATGTGACCATGGGCAAGTCACAGCTCTTGTCTGAATATGAGTTTTATCTTCTATCTCAGTGGTCTCTTATGATTTCCTAAAATGCACTACCTACTTAGAGAATGACTATGTAGGCAGACAGTGGTCAGACTATGTAAAAATGGAATTCTGATCCAAAACCTACAGCAATTAGCCCAGGAAGGCAACCTACTACCTACTGTAATGACTCCAAAGTCTAACTAATATTTCTATCAAGCGTAACCCTTGGTCTAAAATGCCAGGACTTGACTAAAAACTGACAGCTTCTCTCATCTGTCCCCCACTTCTAACTTAAGACCAACCAGAGGAAGCCATTTGTGTACCCCTCACCAATCACACATTACGGTCTGTCTGCTGCTTCTTCTTTTTTTTTTTTTTTAAGATTTTATTTATTTATTTGACAGAGAGAGATCACAGTAGATCATAGTAGATGGAGAGGCAGGCAGAGAGAGAGAGGAGGAAGCAGGCTCCCTGCTGAGCAGAGAGCCCGATGCGGGACTCAATCCCGAGACCCTGAGATCATGACCTGAGCCGAAGGCAGCGGCTCAACCCACTGAGCCACCCAGGCGCCCCGGTCTGTCTGCTTCTTGTTAGCTGCCTACCTCCAGCTTTCACATGTCAACACCTTCATTCAGAGTGCACTGGAAGCTTTCCCCTTCTTTCCACTGTAAGCTTTCCCACTGCTACGCCTGCCTTTGAGTCTCTGCCAAATGCAAGAGACGGTGGCTAACTCCCTTGCCCTAGCAAGTTCTGATAAATAGCTTCTATTCATTCTCATTTGGGTGAATCTTCATTTATTGCCACGCCACTAGTTGGTTCCTAACCTCTTCACAATGAACCAGTATCATGACCTTGTAAACTGTCTTCTTTTCTCAGTATTGCTCCTCCAAATGGTCTTCTGCATCAGTGACCAAGTGAGTGTCATAAGTGCAAGTTGAATTATATCAATCCCTATTTTAACCTTTTTCTCTGGTTTTCTCCCTTGACCTCCGAATAAAGTTTAAAATATTCAGCCAGACTGACTTGGCTTCCTCTGACATGTCCTGCTCCTTCTTTTGACACTGAACCAAAGGTTGCAGGATATCAAAATTCTCACTCAAAATGTGTCATATTCTCTTTATGTTATAGCTTTCATACAAATCTCTCTTCTTAAAATATGATTCTTGATATTGTTCATGTAGTAAATTCTTACACCTCCTTAATGTTTAGCATAGCCTCATAGTTAACATAGCCTCTGCCTCTTTCGTGACGTCTTCTCTAATCACAACCACAACCAGTCTGTGTTGCCTTGAACCAAACATGTATTTTCATTTTATGTGATTTGCTTAGATAGCTCCTTATTCCATTCAATGTTAGTTTTTGTACTGTTAGCACCTGCTTAGTATCTGACATAGTCTAAATATCGGTAAATATTGAATTATGAATGAATAAATGAATGACTGAAAGACTGACTACATAAATGAGCTTCTGCATGTGCCTATGTCAAACTCACAGGACCTCATTATCTTTCTTTGGTAACCATTGGAGTAGGCATTAGAGAAGGTAATCATCAATGCCCATAATGGGCCAGGTAGGGTGGTGGTGGTTTTATTATCATCATCTCCCTACTTCTCACAACAATTGTGTAGGGTTAGGTGTTATTTCCTTTCCATTTATAGATAACAAACTTAAAGTTCTAAGAGTTTAAACAACTTATCCAAGGACACACTGGTAATAAGTGGTAGAAATATTATTTGAAAGCAAATCAATCTAAGAGTCAACACAGAGATCATAGAGGAAAAAGAAATTTAGCTTCTCATATTAAAATTATAGAAATGATAGATATAATCTACTGTAAACCAAATACCTGTTACTAATTAAGAATTGTGGTGAGACTAACTCAGAATCAGGCTGGATATACAGTAGATTCTTGTTATTCATGAATCCAGTATTTGTAAATTTGCCTACTTCCTAAAATTCATTTGTAAACCCCAAATCAAATGGTACTTCCATGGTCTTTGTGGATATGTGCAGAGTGGCAAAAAATTTAAGTTGCCTGACACACATATTCTCAGCTGAGTCTGAATAAGGCCATGCTCCACCGTCTTGCCTAAGCTCTCAAACTGTAAGCATGTGCCTTCTCTTTTTAATAACAGGATTTATTTTTTAGCATACGTTCAGGTTCACAGCAAATCTGAGGGAAGGCACAGAGACTTCCCACATACTCCCTGCCTTTTCTGATGCGGACGTTCCCTATTACCAGCCTCTCCCACTAGAGTGATACAGTTTTTACAACTGACAAACCTATGATGACCCATCATTATCACTGAGGGTCCATGATTTACTTTAGGGAACATTCTTGGTATTGTATATTCTATGGGCTTGGACCGAATGAGAATGGCCCATAGCCATTGTGAGGTTGTCACAGAGTAGTTTCACTGCCCTAAAATTCTCTGCATTCTTTCATTGGAAGGCAAAGACATTTTTAACACACTTGCATGATTTCTGCCATCCAGTGCTGGTAGTGTCTGCTATTAATATGTGGCTCTTAGATGGCTTCAGTCATAACAGAAGATGCAGCAAACATAGTAACAGTCCTACAACCACTTAACAGATTGCTAAAGGAGAGGTAAAGAAGAACCCCTTAACCAACTGAAGTGACAGCAGGGTGAGCTTCAGATATTCATGGTGTAACTGTGTAAATGGGAACTGAGCCAGCAAGGCCAACACCAGAGCAGAGGAAGGGTTTGCATGAAATAAAGAACTGATTCTTTTTGCATTTTCCCTAAAAATGCATCTGCAGAATGGATGGTCTATATTCACTAGAGGGATTTAATCTAGTGCCAGAAATCCCTTAAAACAGAAAACTGTATTTATGGAGCCACACATTCTCTTTTATCTACACAAGGCAGAACCCCTTCCTCTTACTTCAGAAGAAAGGTGTTTTAGACAATATTTTCTAATTTTTTTCTTGTTATTTTTTTAAAAAATTTTGGCTTAGCTTGTACTGTATCTGAACACCCTAATTCCTCAGAACTACTTTAGAGAAAATAATGACACCACATCCATTCCTTAATGTCCGTTGTGCAAATGTGCTCCATGTGAAAGGTGTGTGAGACATGCCTTTTCCCTTCTTTATTCAAGTTTCTGTTTGACCTAGAGGTGGTAATGACAACTGCTTATCTCCTTTCTTTGGGTCTAAGAGCAGTCCAATAAGACACCCCAGAATCTGGAATCTGGAAAGAATAGGGATAGAATTAAGACCAAAAACTTTATACCTGAAACTTAGTCTTATAATTAGAGTGAACAAAATTTCTCCCGATGGTACAACAATCTAAACAAATTCTGCAACTCTTAAAATATTCTCCTGCTCCCTGCAGACTAGGCAAAAGTGTCCCTCCAGTGTGCTCCCATTATTTTGGTACTTTAAGTGAAGCATTTTTGCACTACACAGTCATTGCTGCTTTATTTCTGCATCTCCACTGCTAGACATGAGCTCACGGAAGGAGAAGGTTCATGCTCACTGCTGTGCTCTATTCTAATTAAGATTATTTTGATTGTGGGGGTACCTGGGTGGCTCAGTTGATTGAGCATCCAACTCTTGGTTTCAGCTCAGGTTATGATCTCAGGGTCATGAGACTGAGCTCTGCATTGGGCTCTGCAGTAAGCAGGGAGTCTGCTTGAGATTCTCTCCCTCTCCCGTTGCCCCTTCCCTGCTTGAGTGAACTCTCTAAATAAATGAACAAATAAATAAACAAAATCTTTTTTAAAAAAGACTGTTTTGATTACAATGAATGGGAACCCATTTGAGATAATAAAAATAATTGTTAAAAAAAATTCCCATGGGGGTGCCTGAGTGGCTCAGTGGGTTAAGCCTCTGCCTTTGGTTCAGGTCATGATCTCAGGGTCTGCATTGGGCTCTCTGCTCAGCAGGGAGCTGCTTCCCCCCTACTCTCTCTGCCTACTTGTGATCTCTCTCTGTCAAATGAATAAATAAAATCTTTTAAAAAAAATCCCTATAATTGATGGAGGAAATTAAATGGTGGGCCACAAGGATATATTTTAAGGTTTCACAGAAAGGGAGGAAGGTACCACTTGCTGAGCCTCAGGTAGATTAGAACCAAAAGTCAGGAATTGGGATCATTCTTTTCATACATTTCTAACCCCATCACATCTCTTATTTTTCTATTCTCTGATGACCAGCTCCATTTTCCCTTTTTTGATCACAGTGTACTGATTATTCATATTGCATAAATCAGCTTGCCTTAATTCAACCAAGCCTATTAGGTCCAACATTAAATACGATAAATTACTTCAAATGTCTGATTTGTCCACGTCTTCCCTGTGCAGAGCCCTATTACCAGGTTGAACGTATTTCCCAATCAGGTCAATTATAATTGGGAGGGGAAATGGGGAGCAGTCACATGGTAAAATGCTCAGAGCTCCATCAGTAAGAATGGTGGGCATGAGAAGATTCTCTGTTTAACGTAGTTCCCTCAAAGATGTCTAGTACTTATCCTTAATATCTGACACCAAAAGGGCATCAAAATCATGTGTTAAATGAATGAACACAAAGATTTGGCAGACATTGCAGGTAACATGTCAGTTTCCCCTTATTTCTGTCTAAAATCCCCCCACTTTAGATGGGTGGTGGGTGACAACAGGCCAGGGAACATGGACCCAGCCTGGTGATGTGCTGGAGAAATTTCACACTGGTTTGTGGGAGCCAGTTATGCATATCTATTCCCAGCTCTTCCATGGTGAAGTCAGGTCGGTAGCCTAAAACAGCCATGATAAGAATACTTGTACCATGGAAATCAGCCAGTGCTATAATCAGTCCTTGTTATTTTTTTTTTCCTCCCCAGAGAACAGATTATTAAACATTTACCAACATTCTACTAGCCCAGCCAAAATCATGGTTGGTCTAAGCTAATAATGGAAATCCTAAGACTTATTTCCAGGATTACTTAAGGGGATGGCCTGTGACCCAGTTTTATCAATAGGATCTGGGCTTTCTTGGATTTTCTGCCAAATAAAAATGAAGATGCTCAAATTTCCTGCCTTTGGATATTGTCTCTTAAGAATGGGACACCTCTGACTAATCTGCAATAAAGAGAGGGAATGGCTCAGTCAGCATCTAGGTGGCTCAGTCGGCATCTGCCTTTGGCTCATCTGGGTCCTGGGATTGAGCCCAATAATGGGCTCCTAGCGCACAGGGAGTCTGCTTTACCCCTCCCTTTCCCTCTGCCCCTCCCACTGCTTGCCCTCCCTCTCTCTCTCTCAAATGAATAAATAAAATCTTTGAAAAGAGAGAGGGAAGCACAGACATGAAAAGCAACAGTCTTAAATGAATGAAAAGAAATACGAAGACAATCTAGTTCTTTGGTGACTGTTAAGTAACAGCATCAAACAGGGAACTGCTCTGCCTCAGGACATTTTGTTATGAGTTAGCAAATGACCTTTATTTCTTAGGGCAATTTTAGTTGAATGTTTCACAACTTGTAACCCAAAGATTCTAATACAGTGAAGGGATAGGTAGATGAATGAATGAATGAATGAATGAACCAACCAATGAATAATGAATGAATGAATAGATTATCTGTACAGATGTGTAATGGACAAAAAAAATACCAGGGATAATTACATGTATGCTCAGGTATGGAACACATGTCCTGCAAGATTTCTATTTTAACCTTTAGCATTATAATATATTATAAACCTTTCACATTTTTTTTTTTTTTTAAATCACGGATGAACAGAGAACTCACTGAAGAAAATGTATGCACATTAATGCTCTTTTACATGACTATCTACACTTAGGGACCTTCTTAATGAAGGACAAATTGTTCTCTGCCACTCCATGCTCTCTGGAAAATATTCTAAATTTAAATAAAAATATGTGAAATGTATGAGATCTTTAATTCTGTATCCTAGCAGTTAAAACTCTAAGGGGTAATTTGTGTGGGTGCCTGTATGTGCATATATGTTCTCTGGGAATGATGGTGTTTTCAATTTGTTTTGTATTCATTAAACAAGAATCTACTCTTCTTATAATGAACAAGATTTAACTACAGTAAAACTTAAAGCCATTACATGCACTGAGAATGATTCATGGCATCATTTTTACTTCGACTGTTTTCTTTCTCAATTTTGAGTCTAGGAGATGGGCTCTGGCAAACACAAGTCTTTGCCAGCTGGTTAGAAAGCCCCTTTTCCACCTGGTCAGCTGCAATGAATCACTGTTTTCATCCCATACTCTTATCCATAAATCCAAGTTCTCTCCAGAAACGAATAAATTGTGATTCTAGAGAAGAGGAAAGGTAGTCCAATGCATACTTGATGACAGATGCTACCTCAAGAGTACCTAATAAAAGAAAAATGCCAAAGCCAGGCCACTTCATTCTTCTAGGAAAGAAAGGTAGCTAAGGTGAAAGACTCTTAAACAACAACCATTTTTTTCAGTCCCCAATTACCCTTCTCGGGACTAGCTATATGCATAACAATAGCAAAAATGTTGTCCTGGATGTTACTTCTTTCAGTTTCTATTAAAACTGTAATAGCGCCTGCTTCCGTTATACATTTCCCTGTATATTCCAATCAAAATGTCACTTAGCCACTGTTACTAGAGTGCACTTAATATTTTCATTAAATCCAATAAAACCAAGAAATGACAAGGGTGCAGGTGGGTGCAGGCAATTAAACTCCTCTTGTACGTATCGTTAAATAGCAGTGGAGGAAAGAAAGAAGCCCCATTGAACACCTGTCCCTTCTCCTTTGAATGGCAGCTAACAGAAATCCACTTAGCTAGCTATTGTCTGCTTATTTTCCTGACAGATAATGTGAAGAACAGGCAGTTATGGGGCCACTAATTCAGAATTAATTTTTTCTTCACAAGAGTGCTGAGGACTTGAGCGTAGTAATGGTGCCTGACCAAGATTCGGGGGGGTAAACAAGACATTCCGAGATGATGGGCAGAAGATAAAAGCCCTTTACAGGTCTGCTCCACTTGCCAGCCAGACCTGTGGTTTTTGCTGGCACCTTGTGTTATTATTTTTTTTTTCAATCTGTCTCAAACCAAAGTCTAAAGAGTTAACCATTAAAGCATTTGCCTGGTGTGCATGTGTGTGTGCACGTGCGTGTGTGTATGTTAAAAAAAAAGACAAAAGAAGATTCTAGAATGTTGCTCTCCATCTTTTCCTGCCATATTAAAAATGTTAGTGGCTGCAAAAGACAGCTGTTAAAGTCCCACATTGAAATTGTTTATGGAACTGCCTCCTGTGAGCTTCTACTTCAGTTGAGAAAATTTTACCGCATTTCCTTTAGTAAGTCCGGACCTTCTGCTAATCCACCAATTATCGCTTGTTTCATTCTGGTAGGAAACACCCAACCCTACATGCACACCAAAAACTGGTTTCTACCAGATAAAATTAAAATGCTCTCTTGCTCTTTTGATTTCTGACTCTCTCTCTCTCTCCTTCACCTTCTCTTCCATTCCCCCCACCCTTCTCTCTCTCCTTCTTCCTTCTAAGTCCCTGTTCCTACATGTAGTCACCCAAGTCATTCCAATAGCCAGCTGAATGGAGAATCTCAGGGGATGAGTTACTGAGGAGGATTAGATACAACTTCTCCAGCCAGCCTTTCAGACCCCTCTGGCTGACAAACGGCAGGGATATCTTGTGAATCATCTCCTAGTCGCTGACACAAACCACTCAGAATAAATCAGGGCTGGAGATTGATTTCCACAAAATTGCTTTATTACTCAGGTAAAATTTATTGACCTGTTATATAAAGGAAAAAAATAATAAACGAAAGAGGATAGGCCATGCTAAAATAGCAAACATAAAACCTCCCATAAATCTTCTCATTTCAAATACTTGATAATTTAGTGTAGAATGTGTTTTCAGAGAAGTTCTTCTTTGTTTCGTTTATGTTGTCTGGGAGAAACATCCAGAGCCCAGCCACCTTCAAGACTATCAGTTACATGCTGATTATGTCTGGTGACCAGTTTCTAAGCCCCAAATCAGGAAACATATTCTTTTTTTTTTATGATTTTTTATAGATTATTTATTTGATAGAGAGAGATCACAAGTAGGCAGAGAGGCAGGCAGAGAGAGAGAAGGGGGAAGCAGGCTCCCTGCTGAGCAGAGAGCCGAACGTGGGGCTCGATCCCAGGACCCTGAGATCATGACCTGAGCCAAAGGCAGAGGCTTAAACCACTGAGCCACCCAGGCGCCCCAGGAAACATACTCTTATAAAATTTTTTTTTCTCCTTATAAATTAATCTGGTAATATTTTTGCTCATACAAACATTAAATCCAGTAAGACTGCAAAGTTCTATCTACCCCAAATATATAAATTATAGACTTTCTATCCATAGGGGCCACCTCCACTCAACTCATGAAGTTGCATGGAGGGTCAGTTTTCATGGGCAAAATGAAATCTTGAAATCTTTTCAGTTTTTCTGAACAAATCAAATGTAGTATCTATGGATACCCAACTTTATGTACATCATACAAAATAACTCCTTGCAATCCAGAGGCCATATATCTGTTTTAAGAGAGATCTCTCAAAACAAAATCTTGTGTGATGATTCTATCTGATGAAGACCGGCAACATAGAAAGAGAAGAGCAAAATCTTGACCAAAGCTTATTACTCTAAGAGCAGTTATATAAAAGACATAAGTTTACTTTCTACATATCTGTGTGTGTTTGAGTGTGTGTATGTGTGAGTGTGTGTGTGTTGACTTTATCTGAGGGTGCTCAATACTCTGAGACAATGAGTACCAGACAGGGAGAGCAGTCCACTGCTATACACTTTCAAGCAATCCACTCTTAATTCATAGAAACCTCCAGGAGAATGGTCTCCATAATTTCTCACGTCCATGTTTCCTTCAAAGAGTTAGCTAGTTATACAAGCAAATCAAAGTTGATCCCAAAACACTTGGTTTATCTATGCTGTTCAAAAACCTGTCAGTGGGAGAAAGACAGAAAACATGCCAAAACATGCTTGAGACCTTGCAGCCTCACTGTTTCCTCTTTGACCCCTGGTGTGAAATCACAATTTTCACAGCCTTTTGATGACTAAAATACTGGGAACCACCTTCCCACTCCCCTTTCTCAGGGCCCCAAGAACTGCCTCTTCCCCTTTATCATTTCTAGATCAAGTATCTTTCTGGACAAAAATTTTTCTTCTTCTTGACCAGGGCATGATTGCCTGTATCTACTGATTTAACAAGGTCAACTTCTACCAACGAGATGTAATACACAAAATATTTCCACATTAATCATCAAATAGAGAAGCTTTCCTGTGTCTGCCTAAGCTAATAATTTTTCCACATTGTAACGCAATAAGTTGGCTCTAGCTCTATGGCAAGTCCTCTCACGTAAAGTTGTTATCTTCCCATTTACCCTAAGGTGAAGCCTCCCATCCAGAAGCCCTACCCATATATGAAAGCTTGCTGTCAAACTTCCCAGTGTGTCAGTCACATATGGGTATTCAACCAAGTATATCATTTAGGATTACAGAGGCATTTGAACGAAAAACAAAACTTAATAATACATAATATCTAATAAACATTTTATGTTTAACATATATTATCTTTAACACATTATCAAATTATAATTAAATTAATGTACAATTACTATAAAATACATATGCATTATTATTTTAAAAACACAAAGGATTGGAGGGCATGGGAGAGGTAGTAAATGTGGGTATAATTACTCATCTTCTTAAATACGATTTAAAGAAACGCTATACATGGATAGGTCAAAGAGCAGAGTTAAATGTGAGCCTACTATTTACAAGTCTGGTGATAAGCACCAGATTCACTAAAATGAGACAGAGTTAAGATGTTCGCAGTTTAAGAACAGGAGTGGGCATGAGAGTGAAAAATTGGGATGGGGAGATCATTGAGTTTACATTTTATACCTTCTGAACTATTTGGATTCTGTTAAAAAAAAAAGAAAAAAATATATATATGACCTTAATTTTATGACTTCCAGAAAATTTAAAGTGGTTGCACTAAGCTTTACAATTACTTGTCAAGTCTCCTGCTGAATCACTGCTGACTTGAAATCTAACAATGGATTTGGCTTCATCCTCATCTGTTAAAAGGTCGTCAACTCTGTGATATCCACCACAGATGGGAGATGAACCTCTGCACCATCTGGCCTCAAATGTACTTCCCTACCTGGCTTTCTGTGGAGAACACTCCAGACCACTTCAACAGCTGTGGGATTAGCGGGAAAAGCACAGATCATGGAATCTGAAGTTTTGCATTCAAATTCTGCCTTCACTGTGTACCAGCCAATTTGTCATTTAAAGTCTTGTAGCTTCAGTTTCCTTTGTGTAAAGCAGGTAGAATACCCGAGTTTTGGAGGAGATCAACGGAGGTAACAAATAGAAATGTATTTGTTTATTGTAAGTAATGAAACAAGGTTTAGTATAATAGCTCAAAGGGCATTTGTTTTCCAGGCGATCTGCTTCTTGGCAAGCACTGCAGCGATTCGGTGCTGCTCTGACCTCTTCTATTTCCAACACCGGCCATTACAATGAGCAGCGTTCAGCTCAACCACAGCATTGTTCATTCTTTCCATTTCCAGCATCAGGGAAATGACTGCTTTGCTTTTCTTAGACAGCCCACTTCACCCATGTGCAGAGAAAAAGAATCTGTTCTTTATCTTGTTATGTTTTCAATCTAAATGATTTACATTACCTAGATGCAACATTGCTAGGAGGGCACAAAAGGTTAATTCCTTCCCCCTTATACAGAGAGTTGGACACTGGTTTGAATTATTGACCAGGGATGGCTTTTAAGGGTCATCGAAACAGTAAGTTGTGAATTGTAGCCTCCTTGTCTGAGCCCAAAGGCTGACTGTCTTCTTAAAAGTGGTTAAGTGGAAGTTATTGATGAGACCTCGAGTGAGATGTGACATCAGGCTTTAATTATGCTTTGAGAGGCAAGGAAATGGAAAACGAAGGCTAATTCAATTGAACAGTTGATCACTAAGCAATAATCACAACACAAAAAAATGTATTTCTGTTTCACTCAAGTGCTGCCCACGTGGAAGGCTGGTATCAGTAATTTGACTTGTGTTATTCTTCTTAAGATATTTTATGTGGCTCAAGAGAGGGATGTTTTATTTAACCTCTTTGAAAATGTGTTTGCTTGGACATACAGGCCTGGAGCTTCCTTAAAATGTAAACGACTGGCACCAAAGAAACTGCCAAGTTATTTCAACCCTCCTGAGGATATTAATCTACATTTCCTGGTCAGCACAGTCTGCATTAGAAATAGAATACGGCACAGAGAAGTATCACCAAAGACTCAGAGTTAGAAATATAGCACCCAAATCCTCGTTACCAAACACATTAGAGGCGTATTAAAATATGCTTTGCACATCAACATTTGTTAAACCTTCTTAGTCTTTGCATTTTACTCATGGAAAAACATAGGTGTGGACAGCTTGTTTGTTTCCAGTCTCTGTCACTCTCCTGCCAAGTGGAGCTACTTACATCAAAAGTAGAAAAATTATCTTCATAGTCACAGAATTTAAGAAGTTCTTTGCAAGGCTGCCACAAATTGACTACATTGAACCATCTCATAGATTCCTAATATTCAACTACTTTTTACCTACAAATATGTAGTGCCATATGGTTCTAATAGATACAGACTAATTTGGATCAGATTTCTCTAATTCTTGTATAATAAATTATGAGTCATGTCCTCCATGAGCATTGTTCAGGAAAGCACTTCCTGGTTCAAGAAACTCATTGGAATTTACCTTTGGCTAATAAAGATTAGTATCAGAAAGCTGTGTTCATTCAGGTGACTGTTCCCTTCTGCAAAAGCAATTTCAAACAAAAAAGCATTGTGCTAAAAAAAAGTTAACTAAAGTATGGATATATATTATTTTTTTCTTCTTTATACTTTGCCATTTTTTCTAAATTTCTACAATGAACACATATTTTAAAAATCAGAAACATGCTGTTTTTAAAAATTAAAAAGGGGTGAATTTTAAATATCACTTTAAAACTGAAGAGAGCAAGTCATGTAATAAATAGGCTTATTCCTTCAGACAAAATACCTATGAATAATTCTGAAAAATGACTTGTTTATTACCACTACCACCCCAATTTCTCCTCCTGTTGACAAGTAGTCAAGGTAGTTGACACTTCCAGTTTCACTTGAGCTGATTTGTGACACTTATTAGTCAACCAATTTAGGAGCACAACGTGCTTTGGTGGTCTAATGCCACCTCTGGTCACATATTAACCTCATTTTGGCTTAAATGCTCCATTAAAATGGGAAACCCTATCCAGCTGGCAGGGGAATAGCACTTGCTTTAAATTGGATATTATTCTGAATTACAGTCAACTCTGTAATTCAGTGTGATGTGGCTGCTAAAAAGCCAAGGATCTTAGACTGCATTAATAAAAGTGTAATTTCTGGTTTATGGGAAGTAATCGTCTTTCTATATTCTGATCAAGCCACATCTGGAGTATTATGTTCAATTACAGGTCAACATTTTAAGGACCATGGCAAATTAGAATATGACCAAAGAGGAAGTCAGGACGGGGAAAAGTCTGAAAGCCACTGTCATTTTGAGGAGGAGGCAGCGGAAAGCAGGCTAGGCGATAGAGATGACATAATAGCAGTCTACAGATATCTGAACTGGTTGGATGTAAGTAAAAGCACCGAAACGCTGGGAATATTGGCTTTTTTTTTTTTTTTAATGAATGTGAGAAGATATTAAAATGGAGCTTCTTAAAAATCTCCTTCTTGACTGAGAACACAAAAGGCTACAATGAAACATAAGTGACAGCCATTTACACAGCCCAAAGTGAGGTGCTTGACCACCTGAACTTGACTTGCAAAGGAGGTGGCCCCAACAGTTTGATGAGGGTAACACTACTCCGGAGAAATAAAGGGGTTAATGTTGTAGGAGTTGAGAGTGGCTTTTTCTTTCTTTCTTTCTTTTTTTTTTTTTGAGAGAGAGAGAGAAAGAAATAGTTGTTGGAGGGCAGTGGTCTTTGCTCTCCCTGCAGGGAGAAGGGGTGTCGGCCTTTCCGAGGCAGTGGGGTGTGACAGGTGGAAGCACGTAGAGAATATGATTTGTGTCTCTGGGGTACAAGGAGCACGGAGACTGGAGCTGGATCCAGTAAAAGCCCGAGGGCAGATGGCTGTGGCTAGTTAGCCGCTCTGAGCCAGACCAGAGAACCAGGCAAGACATGCACAGGCCTATGCCTGCCTTGCACATAAAAGGTTGCACCATGTGTGTGCTGCATAAACGTGCTCAACAGAGCAGTCAAGTGGAGGCTGAAATATACCCTCTCTCTGGTCCACAAGGGTAAGGCCTCATCTGCTCCCTACAAGGGGTGCACTTTTCTTTGCACAAAGGAGTCACTGACTAGGAATATGTGCTCTACAAGGATATAAGGATGCACCTTTCCCAAGGGGTCACCTTTTTCTTATTCTCAGAATGTAACCATAGAAGCTAGGACAACCCTTGTGATGAGTTTTTTGCATGGACCAAATGTGGACCTTGTAGAAGACAAAGTCAGCTTGAAATCATCTTAAAGGAATTTGTCCAAGAGAGCCATCTAGTGAGGAAGTAGGACTCCAAGAGAGTTGGTTGAATGATCAAATACCTGGAGAGTTGTGAAGGGCCAATGAGAAAAAATATCTTCCCTTCTCTGCAGGCTGTCAGAGCCTGGGACAGGAAAGAAGTGGGGGACTCAGCACTAATTTCAGAATTTTGACTATTGCTTAAGAATAGACATTTAAACTTGAAATGAGATTTCCAGTGACTAATAATAACCAGAGAATGTTTTCATTTCAAGTCAACAACAACCACCAAAAAAACAAAAAGCAAAAAACCAACAATAAAAACTACCGGAGGCACCTGAATGTCATCCAAGCAGTGAGAGAACTGGATCCAAAGTATAGGTTGAAAGACCAGAGGCAGAAGGGGAGAATAAAACGGTGTCACTCATATCTGTGAAATTGCACATAGCAGGTTCTCTCTCTCTCTCTCTCTCACACCATGTAAAGGCATAAGGGCATAAATTTCATCATTAGACTATTTATCAATAAAATGGGATAATGTACTGAGAGCCCATGCTAAAGAAAGGAGACAGGAAAGAGAAAAAACTAGAAAAACTATGAATCCCTACAATGACCCTAGTGCCCTTGATTTCTGAAAGCAGGGACATTCTCCAGGTGCTGGAGTGTTCAGCTCTCTCTGCCTGCCCTGGGTACCCTAAAAGCACAGATCTACTCTCTCTTCATCATGGTGTGACGGTCATTCAGTACAAAGAATCGGACTCCATTTCACAATGCATAATCAAACTTGTGGATAATGGAGAGGTGACAATTTAATGAACTCAATTACATGCATGTTTTAAAATAATTAATCTTACTAAATGCCATGCTGGACAAAATAATTTCAGATTTTGAATGAATCCACAGGGCATAAGTTCCTAAGGAGGTACACGAAGACAGAGCCATGCAGATACTAGATCCATTTACTGCTAACCTCTTCGTTCAGCCTTTAGATATGCTCGATCAGATTCATCTTCTAGGACTGAACTAAGGTAGACAGTAGTCATCTAACTTGGAGTCCCTAAACTGGAGGGAAGGGGAAAAGGATATTAAATACTTTTTATGTGGGTTGAATTAGGGGTAAAAAAAAAAAAGGCTGAGAAATACAGACATGGATGATTAGATTCTGTTTAAATATTCCTCCTGCCTTAAATGGAGTGCGTGCATCCAAACATCTTTATTTCTGATCTCCTGTAATCTTGCTAGGAGATACAGCGCTGTCAGTTTAATTGAGATGTGAAGGATTTTGGCCTAATCCCCAAAAGATATTATGACATGATGAAACAGGAATTCATTTATTCAATTGCATTCCTTCAAAAAATAATCATTGAGCACTTATTTTTTGCCAAGTATGCCAAGTACTGTGGTAGTTACTGGGGATAAATTCTTGAGCTAAACAGATATAAACCTTGTACAGTACAACTGGGAAAACAGCAAACAAGGAATTACAAATGTGATAAGGAATTTTAATAAAATTAGACATCATGGAAAAATTGATATGTTTCAAACCTATAACAATATCAGATGCAGATATGATAGGCAGAGAAAGAGATATACTAATGAGCTATTCTATGTCATAGCCTGTTTGGACCTGTTTGGTGAGCCTATGAAGAAGTAATAGAAGTTTACAAAGTGAGGTTCACTCCTTTATCACACATCTGTATTTATTTTACCAAGGCAAGTTAAGGGAAACATTACAACTTGTGATAAGGTACCTGAGAGGCATACTATCCTTCCCCCAGAAACCTTTACTATTGCTAATGGCTGTCCATTCCCATAAGGCAGTGCATGAGGACAGAGGACAAGGACATCTGCCTTCCCCATATAGCTCGGGCAACCTGCACAAAATAACACAGGCCAGGGGACTGTAATGGACATTTCTATTCTCACAGTTCCAGAGACTGCAAGTCTGGGATCAAGGTGCCAGTGCCATCAGATCCTAGAGGACCTCTTCCTACTCTGCAGATAGCTTCCTCACATGACAGAATTATGGGGGCTCTTTCCCTAATCCTGTCAGGCTAGTGCCCCACCCTTATGACCTCCTTTGGCCTTTATCACCTCATCCCAAGACCTGTCTCCAAATATGGTCCCATTAGGGGTTAGGACTTAACAAAGGAACTTTGGGGAAGAAGAGACAATTCACAAGTTAAAAGAACAAAAGCACTGAGCTTAGAATTTTATGCAAATGAACCCAAGTAAACAAACACCAATCAAAACCCAAAGAACAAAGGATCTTTGCCTTGCTCTTGGATACTGGGATACTGGGTGGAGCTGAGGAGCTGCTCTTGTAATCCATTTGAGGCAACAAGACCTGAAGCCTTGGAGACCAAATCCAAAGTTTGTTCAAATGGTCCAGCTATTATGCATTATGATGTCTCTTTGATAGGAGCATGAGGTGGAGGGAGAAGGTGGTCATAGCAGGTCTGCGGGAACTCTTCTCACGCTCTATCCATGAGGGAACCTACCAGACCTCATTGCAAAGACCTGGTATGCACCATCCACTCCACCTCCAGCATTATTACTAATAAACTGTGAATGCCAATGTCTGATACTAAAAGAAAAGGATGAAGAGATCTTCTTGTAAGCATGATCAGTGCATGACAGAGCACTTCATTTCCCAGGAGGCTAGACTCATTACGACAGTAACGAACTGGGCAGCTGGCACAATTTAGAAGAAGATGGCCGTCCATCTCTCCGCAGTGCTATAAAGCCACTCTGACTATTGTTCTAACTGGCTGAGACTGTTATGCACTAGATCAACAATTTGCAAAGCAATGGGAAGACTAAGAAATGTTTCGGGAGTATGATATTGATTAATCTGCATGGAGACAATGAAGGATTCCGTGACTAAATCAAGGATTTGTCAAGCATGCTTTTTAAAAGATTTCCCTTAAAAAGTGAATGGCAGAAATACTACTACTATAACAATCAAAAGCAAAAAATAAATGAATTACTTTTAATCTCACAAGTGCAAGAAATCATGTCAATATCTTGTTCTCTGGTCCATCTGAACAAGAAAATGTCATATGGGCTGGAGCAGGACTGGAATAGGTTTTGGAATTGCTGAAGGACTTCTGTGCACTGGGAAATGATGTCATGAAGAGCTGTGACCCTGGATGTGCACAGCTAAAGGGACAGTGGAGCGATACTGCAGCTCTGTGGAACCCCGTGGAAGACTGACTTCAACTTCCAAGTCTTGAGAAATCACTGTCAGGCAAGTAATTCTGACCTCAGTTAACTACTGTGTTTGTGACAGTTTATAAGTACCTACTGGAGAGCCAGCTGTTTAGCCATATGTGTCTGGGTCACCATCATGCTTCCGCAATTCTAAAGGACTTCACCATGCTTCAGTGAATCCATGTTCCACAGCGACACCAAATGGTGAAAGGAGAAACAACAGCAGCATAAAATGGGATCCTCTTTGGATTATTAGATTTATTCATTTGATTTTGTAGGGTTTTGGGGTTTTTTTCCCCCCTCCAGCTTCATTAAGATATAAGTGACAGACCACACTGTGTAAGTGTGAATTATACAAGTTGATGATTTGATACACTTATATATTGCAAAATGAAAACCACAGTCGGGTTAGTTAACACCTCTGTCACCTCATATAATTTTTTTTTTTTTTTTTTTTGGAGTGGGAACATTTAAGATTTACTTTCTTAGCAACTCTCAAGTATACAATACAGTATTGTTACATGTTGTACACTAAATCCCCAGAACTTACTTTTCTTACAATAACATTTGAACAAAATCTGCCCATTTCCCCTAACTCACCCTGTAAACACCATCTACTCTCTGTTCCTGAGTTTGGCCATTTTTTTTTTTTTTTTAGATTACATGTATCAACAGACATACAATATTTGTCTTTCTCTATTTACTTAACATAATGTCCCCAAACCCATCTATGTTGTTACACATGATGGCAGGGTTTTATTCTTTCCCCTGGCTAAATAGTGTGTGTGTGGGTGTGTGCCTGTGCACGCACACGCGTGTATATAGACATACACAACCACGTCTTCTTTATCCATTCATCCATTGATATTCTTAAGTTGTCTCCATATTGTGGCTTCTCTGAATAAAGAAGCAATGAACATGAGAGTACAGATATCTCTTCAAGTTCCTGGCTTCATTCCCTTTGAATAAATACCTACAAATGGGATTGCTGGTAGTCCTATTTTTAATTTTCTGCGGAACCTCCATAATTTTTTCCATAGTGACTATACCACTTTACATCCCTATCAACAGTGCACAAGGGTTCCCTTCCCTCCATATCCTCACCAACACTTGTTACCTCTTGTCTTTTTGATAATAGCCATTCTAACAGGTGTGATGTGATACTGCAGTTTTGATTTGCATTTCTGTGATTATTAGTGATATCGAGCATATGTTCATGTACCTCTTGGCCATCTGTATGTCTTCTTTGGAAAAATGTCCACTCAGGTCCTCTGCTCATTTTTTATTGGGACAGTTTGTTTTTTTGCTATTGAGTGGCAGGAGTTCCTTATATATTTTAGACATTAACCTTTTATCAGATATGGTTTGCAAGTATTTTTTTTTC
Organism: Neogale vison; assembly: GCF_020171115.1. Classification (NCBI taxonomy): domain Eukaryota; kingdom Metazoa; phylum Chordata; class Mammalia; order Carnivora; family Mustelidae; genus Neogale; species Neogale vison. The sequence continues at coordinate 82,865,257 of NC_058099.1, forward strand.
CAGTTAGGTTGCTTTTTCATTTTGTTGATTATTTATTTCCCTGTACAGAAGCTTTTTAGTTGGAGGTAGTATCGTGTATTTATTTTTGCTTTTATTGCTTGTGCTTTTGGTGTCATATTTATAAAAATAACTATCACCAAGATCAATGTCAAGAATCTTTCTCCCTACGTTTCCTTCTAGTTTTATAGTTTTAGGTCTTCTGTTTAAGTCTTTAATCCACTTTGAGTTAAATTTTTGAGTGATATAAGATAGGGGTTCAGTTTAATTCTTCCGCATGTGATTATCCAGTTTTTCAAGCACCATTTATTGAAGAGTTGATTACCCTTTCCCACTATTTTTGGCTCCCTTGTCAAATATTAGTTGCCTGTATATGTCAGACTTTCTTTCTGGGCTTTCAGTTGTGCTCCAGTGATCTATGTGTCTGTTTCCAAGCAGAACCATACTGGATTAATAAATGATTAATACAGCTCTGTAATATCATTTGAAATTGGGAAGTGTTGTTCTTTTTCAAGATTGCTTTGGTTATTCAGGGTCTTATCTAGATCCATACAAATGTTCAGTTTTTTTTCTATTTCTGTGAAAAATGCCGTTGGAATTTTATTTTTTTTTAAAGATTTTATTTATTTATTTGACAGAAATCACAAGTAGATGGAGAGGCAGGCAGAGAGAGAGAGAGAGAAGCAGGCTCCCTGCTGAGCAGAGAGCCCGATGCGGGACTCGATCCCAGGACCCTGAGATCATGACCCCAGCCGAAGGCAGCGGCTTTACCCACTGAGCCACCCAGGCGCCCCCTGTTGGAATTTTGATAGGCATTTCACTGAATCTAAAAATGGCTTTGGCTTTTAATCGACATCTTAACAATAGTAATTTTTCCAATCCATGTATATGGGATGTCTTTCCTGACTGGTCTCCCAGGTTTTTTGCTTGCCTATCATCTACTTTCAGTAGTGTGCTGGTAAATGTTTAATAGAGGGAGAAAACCTTGACTTGTAGCATTTGCCAATTTCCATGGTAAAAATACTTCTGCCCTGGTCAATTTCAAGAATGACTGTGTTAAACAAAATTTCTTGCAAAATTTCTGTAAATTCAGCAACAGATTCTTAGAGCCATAAGATCTGCTCTAGCACACCACTGTTCATTTTCATAGAGCACCCAGAGAGATCTTTGCAAAATGTAAACCAGATCACATCATTCTCTCTCCCTAACCTTACCTTGTCTTTCTATCATTCAAGATAAACTAAGTCTATATCTCTACCTTACAGAGGTCTCTGGGTTTTTTGCCTTTCCCACTATCTCCCACTATGTTCCAGCCTATTACCTCCTTTATTCATGGTGCTGAAGCCCACCCTAGCCTTTCTCTTTCTGGCTTGCACCTAACTCATGTCCATATTATGTCTTTTCATAGGTGTCTTCTCTGCTTGTGATGCATTTTTCCCATAACTTGCATGCTGGATTCCTGTTGTCTTTCTGACCTCAGCTTAAATAGCTCTTCAGAGGAGCCACTACTGACCACCCCATCCTCAGTATTCCCCTAATACATTCTGCATCACATCATTCCAATTTTATTCTAATACATGAAATTCATGTTGATATTTTCATTGATTATTTATCTACTATCTAAGTGTCTTATCACAAATAATTGCCATGAGTGTTCTGCTCATGTCTGTAACCAAGTACCTTGTACATGATAGATTTTTAGTGAACATTAACAAAATCTTTTTTTAATGAGTTGGATTTGATAACATGAAAGTCAAAACCAACTATATTATTTCTTTGTCTTATTACTTATTTTTTGAGGTATAAATGGCATTATAACATTATACTAGTTTTAAGAGTACAATATAATGATTCTGTTTTTATATATATTGCAAAATGCTCACCATAATAAGTCTAGCTGACATTCATCACCATACATAGTTACAAATACTTTTTCTTATTATGAGGACTTTTAAGTCTCTAGCAACTTTCAAATATGCATTACAGTATTAAAAACTATATTCCCCATGTTGTACATTACATACACATCACTTATTTTATAAACGGAAGTTTGCACCTATTGTTTCTTTTTTTTTTGCCCCTTCAATCCTATTGTATGAGTTAATGCTTTGCCATCTCTTGCATAAATCTCAGGCCAGAAGCAACTTCTTGTAAGTCTTTTTAGTCATAAGATTTGTCTTGTTTCAATAATTAACAAATTGCATCCATATAATGTCAGAACTCTGGACTCTTATCCCACACAAAGCTTCTTCCTTTTTCTAGGTCCTAACTGCCATAAACTGAAACCCAAGGAAAAAGTAGGTATGGTCAACTTTCTTCCTCTTCCTCTCTCTACCTCCTCTTCCACTCCCCAGCTTCTGCCCTGGCTCCTTTAAGGCTGGAGAGGAAAAAGGAGAGAAAAGAGCAGACAAGATATACTTGATCAAAGCAATGATGATCTGGAATTAGTGTTGAGGCTATCTGTTGGGGCACCATGTGTTGGAAGGTTTAGAAAAGGAACTCCTTCTCTCCTAGGGCACCATAAGTAGGTTCCTTAAGGATACTTTGCTGGGATTTTGGCTGCAGCTATTGAGCAAGGACAAGACTTCTTATCCAGCTGCCACTTGGGACCTCCAACAGCCCTTAGTTTTCCAACTAGCCTCCTACATTGGGGTTTTATCTCCACCTCAAGGAGCCCTTCTTGAGTGGAGTTCCTTTTACCAGGAGCCCAGGTATGCTTGCTTCTCAGCACCCATATTTGGACCTTGGAAAGTATGCAAATCTGCCTTCCGTTTAGTCAACAAAGTTTAGTGGAAGGGGAACTTGTCCCTACACATTCCTCTTTCCATCCTTATTATTGTTGCAACTTCCAATAGATTCTCCATTTTAGATTTCTCCTTAGTATACGATTTCTCCTGTACCTTGTGATCTAGGCCCTGAGCTCATTTACAGAAGACTGCTTGAGAAAGTCCCCCATAACCGTGCAGGCTGATACTCCAAGATGCCTTTGTGTTAACTAAATTGGAAACCAAGAACTATATGAAAAATGTTCTGTGCAAGCTCATAGAACATTGAGTATAAGGATCAAGCACACCTAAATCTGAATCCTGTCTCTACTATTCCCTAACTGGCATCTAGAAGACAGAAGACTATGCTTGTTTCCTACAGAAACTGGTTTGAAATCTTGAAATAATTTAATTACATGTTTTCTTTCCTTTTTTTGAGATCAGGCAACAATATTTAAGACTGTGTCTCTGACAGTTTATTTGTCAGCTGAATTACTAACCAGATGTGTTTTAGGGATGTGAATGATAAAAAGACTGTATTATTAGATTTTTTTCATTTTCTCTTTATGTGTCATATCCACTTAATCAGATTTTCAAGGAGCTTTTCATTTTAACATTTTCTCAACAAAATATGGATGTGTCAAATCAACTCTGTATTCTAATTCAATGATTTCTAGTTTTATCAGATTCTCTTTTCTTTAAAGATAAGATTACTACGCTTTTTAAATAACTTCTTAAACTGTTTTAATCACTTCTATCATGTTTATTTTTAAATAGCATAAACACTTATAAATTATGCATTGCTCTCTCTTTACCATTTTGGTCATATCTCATAATTTTTGATGTGTAGAATATAAATTTGAATTTTTTTTTAATCTGTATTGGAAAATTTTATTTCTTTTAGTCTAATAGTTATTTAACATTATGCTTGTTTTACCTTAAAAGATTCATTTTGGTGTTTTATTATTTTAAAAGTATTTTTATTGCTAATTTAAAAATTTTTAAAGATCTGTACATGTCTTGGGGGCCCAGTATATAATTACTTCTGAATATTTATAGAATCTTGAAAAGAATATGTAATCTTGCTAGGGGTGTAGGGGTGTGTGTGTGTGTGTGTATGTGTAGTAGTGTGTAGATATAAAAACATTCTATTTTTTAATTCCAATAAAATCTCCTACACTATTATGTTAGAATTAATTACTTTTTGTATTTTTATTTTTGCTTTTGAATTACTGAGGCGATATTCATGATAACAGTATCCATATCCATTGTGAAGTATTATCTTTTATTGTGAAAATTCACTCCTTAATGCACTACAGCCAGGTTAATTATGTTTTCCATTAAAAATATGTCAATTTAACATCAGAAAAATTTGCTGTTAGCCATGTCTGGATTGTTGTCTTTCATAAAGATAATTTAAACTATTTATAATTATTTTTTACAATATTTTAAAAAACTTTTCTTTAAAATGTTTTCACTTTTTTAATTATTTAAGTAAACTCTACACCCAGCATGGGTCTTGAACTCATGATCCCAAGATCAAGAGCCACATGCTCTACTGACTGAGCCAGCCAGGCACTCCTCTCCTCTCTTTTACTACTATATTCCTGCTTCCATTTGTCTTTAGTGATTTCAAATCTACAAATCCTTATTATTTTGTGGTTACTTTTAAGTAATACAATCTTATCCCATATGAAACTAATGAGCAAAATAAAAAATGATTGTTCCTTATATAAAATGAAGGATGTACCAATTTTTACTTCTGTCTCTAAACCTTTCCATTTCATGATCTGTATGAAAATAAAACCTGGAGTTGAGTTAGAATCAAACTGTAGTTTCAAATTATTTTTCCATACATTATGTATATTCTTCAGACAAATTTTGAAATTGAAACCATATTTACAATGTGTATTTTTTTTTATGTTTAGTTTTAATTTTACCTCAACTGGTTTTATTCATTACCAAATTTTTATGGCAATATCTTTGTCTTCCTAAATTCTTAATGTTGACTTTTCTCTTAGTCAATTGTCTTTCATCTATCTATTATTATTTCACAAACAGAAGTGGGTGGAATATAACATGCCCACCTCCCTCTGTCCCCACCCACTTCTAGGAATCTTTCTTTCCCCTTTCCACACGAACTACTTGGTTTGCTACAAAATACTGGGGTTGGTACAAACACTAGAGAAAAGAGTGCATTCTGGTAGCCCTGTAGAAAGTATTTTCTTTGCATTAGAAAGATACCCACCCGTATTTCTAGGTAGCATGAATGACAGATGTTGCCTATTCAATTCCAGGAATATGTAGTACATAACTGAAAGAGCTCCTTGTTCTCTTTCAAGATAGCAACTGTGCAACAGGAGCCACCAATGCATTGTCAGTTCCATTCCACAGACTTAATTATAAGAAGGGCATCCCTACTACAGTAGGCTGACTGTTATTTTTGGTTGAAATAGTGTTGCAAATTTCCTCCACATTTCTGTTTTTAAAGGTGTTTCATTTAGAATTTTATGGAGACCTAGAACCAATGACTGTTAACCTAGTGTTATTTTTCAAGACGCAGTTTCAGCCACTTTGAATCTGTTCTAGCAGAGTACCCCAAGCTTCACTTCCCCTGCCCTCATTCCAAGCTTGCACAGGATAGGAAAACATGTAGAGGCCTAGGCCTGAATTAACTGGAAAATGTGTCCATCTACTAGATGAAGACTGAAGTTAGGAATATTTACTTATCAATCCAAACCAGCATCAGTGATTTGGAGTCAAAGTTCAGAGCTTGAGAGAAAAGGAAGTTCAAGATCATGGGGGTTGTTATATGTTCACAGAAAACTGGAATGAAAACTGGGTAGGAAGTTGGATTTAATTAAGAGCAGGTTAGAAACAAACAAGTTCTGAATAGTGCAGAATTATTACCACAAAAGTAATTGGAGGACCCTCATCTTAATTTCATTAGAAAATGGATATCTGGTGAGGAATATTTTTAGGTAGAATTACAGAGAAACGCATGGTCTGTGGTAGTGTTTCAGTATCTTCACTCAAGATTTTAAAAAGCAGACGCTGAGATGAGGGTACCTGTGTAAGTGATTTATTAAGAAAATGGTTCCAAGAGATATTAGTGAGGAAGTGGTACAGTAGGATAAGGAGAAAAACCAAGAAATGATACAATTTCAGGTAATCTCCAGACCCAGTCCCATTCCACAGGACGATATGAACGTAAGTCATATCACTGAGTTGTCAAGCCACTAGAGTAGATCAACTTTCAAACCCACCATCAGTCAGTCCTTGTTTACAGGCTGCCTGTGAAATATTGTAGACTCCCAGATACTTCCGGCTATGTCTGGAGGAAGCTGCTCCAGTAACCCAAGGATACCTTTGGAAGAAGTTTACAGGAATAAGTAGCTGAAAGTCAAGCAGGCAGAAGTCAGGGGACAGGTGCAGGGAATAAGTAAAAGGAATCTATGGGTATCTGGATAGTGCATCACCAGTGTCCAACTATGGTTCGGAAATGTTGGTAATTGCTGAATGAAGGACCATTTGAAAAAAAAAAAAAAAAAAAAAAAGCTTCAGGACACCAGGAAGATATAGTGTGGGTAAAAGTGAGCAGTCAGGGTTTGGGAAGATTGAAACAAACAAACAAACAAACAAACAAACAAAACAGAAAAGTGGAAAGAAACAAAAAAGGATACGAATAAAGAGAGATTATCTTCCCCCAAATTTGACAGATAATAAATTGACTTAGGCCTTCAATAGAAAACACCCAATCTGCTGGTTTATGCCCTAACTCAAAAACCTGTCCTTGAGTCCTAGAATTTACTTAAAATGATATAATACCCTCATAAGGGGTTTTCTCAAACCAAATCCCAATCCATTTGCTCTGAATTTTTCTCTTCCTTTTTGATGTCTTTTCTTGCAGGTTACACAAGGTATATCCTAGTTTGCATGAGTGATAGATTTTCTCTCTACTTGGGACCTTGCATCATAAAATCCTTGTAGGTTGGAACAGATCACTATTTTTGTTCACTCATTTATTCACTCAGTGACAAATATTTGTTGAGTCTCTACTGTGAGACAGGAACTAGGAATACAGCAGCGAATGAGGCCTGCTCCTTCTCTCAAAATGCTTTTTTGTTATAACACCCATCGTGACGGGAAATTTCACAACCTCTTCAATAAGTTTATTTCATGAATTTATTCAAAAAAGATCACTGAGTATGTACTAGGTCAAGAGTGTGATAAGTGCCACGGGAAATACAAAATCAATTCATCATGGACATGGCTCTTTAGGTAGTTATAGCTTATTTTGAAATAAGATATGGTAGCTAAGACGCATTCGATAACCTCAGCTCTATCTCTAATTAGAGAAGTTGATAATTAAAAAGACCACGATGGGGGCACCTGGGTGGCTCAGTCGGTTAAGTGTCTGCTTTTGGCCCAGATCATGATGCTGGGGTCCTGAGCCTGAGCCTTGCAACGGACTCCCGATTCAGTGGGGAGTCTGCTTCTCCCTCTTCCTCTGCTGTTCTGCTTGCTTGTGCTGGCTCACTCTCTCTCTTTCTCTCTCAAATAAATAAATAAATAGACCAGGAGGGTGGACTTGTTTTTTTTCTTTTTCCTTTTTTTTTTTTAGCATTTACTATATGCCAGTCTATGTTTAAAAAAAGAAAGAAACCTCTTTGGGTTTCATATTTAATATTAATATCCTATGCATTAGATTACATTTATTCCTATTCAGTAAATAAGGGAACAAAAGCTAAAAAGCTAAGTCAGGTGTTCCACTTCATACTATAAGTGGCCAAACTTGTCTTCGAATTGGGGTATTGGCCACAAGACCATGTCCTTTCTAGTATACCCTGCTGTACAAAGACTACTTGAACTAGTATATTTTTGCATCCTCCCATGGTAAGAAAAAATTAATCTTTCTGTTTAAGAGGTCTCTAGAATTAACTGGACTGAAACTTAACAATGGAACCAAAAACAACAGAAATGGAATTTATACAGTGCAAAAATAAGAAAGAGAACTTTAGGGTTTTCTCTAATGCATGTACACTCTGAGAAGCATCCAGACTTGAGTACCTGAAACTCAACGAAAGCCCTGAACTCTCTGAAGTTCAACAACTACTAATGATTAGTCGGGCTAATAAATATAAGGTCTGGGCTATCATACCCTCACTATGTGTGAAAGAAAAAATCAATAATATCAGCTTCATATTAAATGAAAGCCCTCTGCCTCTCAAACAGCCTCAGGGCGAATGGGTTTATGAACTGGAAGTGTGATGAACTCAGTGGTGGTCAAGGGGTCATCAGACTCCAGATATTCCAGAAGCACCACATTGTTTATCACTACCTACTAAATACATTCTAACATATCTGCAACAACCCAGCAACGCTTCTTGAAGGAATAGGTCAGAATTTATTCTGACACCGGGTAGACTGCTCAGTTGCTGAATCTGACACAAGCACATTGAGCTCCTCAAACAACAGTATTGAGCACCTAATATATACGCAACTCTGTCCTAGGTGCATCATAATATACCCTTTAGGGGCTTATAATACAACTGGGAAAATCAGTGTAAATATCAAAATCCTAGATTTTTCCAAGACAGGTGTAACTCCAAGTGTTGCGTCCCACTGGTGACCAGTGGGTCATCATTTTGGTTCAGAATATATAAGCAGATTAGAAATTAATAAATCATATATTTAATAATATATATAATAAATCATATATTTAATAATAATTTATTATATATGTAAATATATATGAAACAAATACTTGAAACAAACTATTCAAGCTGCATAATACATGATAAATCACAAATGACTCTAGCTCTTAAATACCTTTTGAATCTATCCATTTCCTACATCTCCAATCCAATTCTGATTACCAGAATTTACCCCCGATCATTGTCATCTGTCTTAACTGGATTACAGTGATAGGCATCTTCTTTTGTTTTGTTTGGCTAAGATTTTATTTACTTGAGATAGAGAGAAGGTGAGAGAGAGAGCACAAGTGGGGGTGGGGGGAGGCGCAGAGCCGGAGGCAGAAGCAGGCTCTCCACTGAGCAGGGAGCCTGACACAGGTTTGGATCCCAGGACCCTGGGATCATGACCTAGGCTGACGGCAGGCACTTAACCAAATGAACCACCCAGGCTTTCTTATCTCCTCACTCTTTAAAACACCTCAAAACATTGTCTTTTCACCCTACAGAAAGATTTTTCCTCCCCTTCCTTCCCCTAGCCCCCCTTCTCGCCCTCAGCCCCAACATACATATTTTAGATGACACAAACATTTTCTAGGTAACTTCTCCTCCTCCTTCAGATCTCATTATGAATGTCACTTACTCAAGGATTCAAGGATGGCTTCTGTGTTTTCTGCGTTCCTTAAACCACCTGCAGTGTGCTTCCGTAATAATATAATACCCTTCCCCCTACCAAAGCAGCCATTATCCTTTTTTTTTTTCTTTTTTTTAGGTAGGCCCCATACACAATGTGAGGCCTCAACTCAACCACCCCAGGTTCAACAGTCATATGCTCTACTGACAGAACCAGTCAGGCACCCCAACCATCATATTTTATTTTCATTATTTGCTAATACCGCTTTCTCTCTATGGGGGTAAGAGTCTCATATTACACTATTACACCAGCACACTGGCTGGCACAGTTTAGGAACTAATTAATTAAATGTGTTGGCAAGGGAGGGGACATTTAAAATACCAAATGACTGGTATGGTAGAGGTACCACATCCTTTTTTTTTTTTCCTTTGAGAGAGTGAATGGGGGGAGAAAGAGAATCCTAAGCAGGCTCCATCCCAGCACAGAGGCCGATATGGGACTCAATCTCATGACCCTGAGATCATGACCTGAACTGAAATCAAGAGCTGGACATTCAACCAGTGACTGAGCTACGCCGGTGCCCCTGGGCACCTAATCCCTGATGCATCGCATGGCTGCGAACACCAGCCCTGAACACAGAGCCATGAAAGTTCTTCTTTTCTTTTTTTTTTTTTTTAAGATTTATTTATTTATTTGACAGACAAATCACAAGGAGGCAGAGAGGGAGACAGAGAGAGAGGAGGAAGCAGGTTCCCCGCTGAGTAGAGAGCCCAATAAGGGGCTTGATCCCAGGACCCTGGGATCATGACCCGAGCCAAAGGCAGAGGCTTTAACCCACTGAGCCACCCAGGCACCCCAAGAGCCATGAAGGTTCTGACTATAGCACCGCAGTTTTGGGTGGTCAGGCAAAATCTTACAAAATCTAATGAAGTATCTAAGGAAGACTGTTTCTGTTATGAGAACTGCATATGAACATGAAGAGCTTGAACCCTTCTTTCCAGGTCATTAGCAAGAAGGTGTGCAGCCAGGAGCCAGCAGGGAAGTGTCTGAATGAGGAAGTGATGAAATGCATGATGCCGGATTACCAAAGTATAACCCAGAAAATGGCAGAGAGTCCATGGTCATGGTGAAATATTCTGAAGAGTATCGGCCCAAGTACCTTTCCCTCTGCCCTCTTTGTCAGCACCTCACCACCTGGAATGTGCCTAGATCCCTCACCCAGTCATCTCCTCAATGCTCATCAACACACACAGAAAATCTAGCCAAACCCTTGACTGTTCACCTGAAGAGACTGATAACATGGTTTGTACCTAATTTGTCCCGGGATTGCAGCAGCTGGCACACTCTGCTGAAGTCTCATGGAAATGTGTTTGGCTCTGGGAGTTTCACTGACTGAACCGGCTGAGACATCACCATTGCTCCAAGTGGCAATGAAATGGAATGACTCTTCAGGGAACTGAGAATGGGTAGACACCAAAAGGAAGTGTCCTTTTAAATACTGAGTTATGTCTTAAAGGAGTGGTTCATGGGTGAATTAATTTTTTTTTTAATGATAAAGACAGAATTTGACCAAAGACATTAAGTATTTAAGGGTTAAATAAAGGACTTGTTATTGAAGTAAGCCTTCTTGATCATGAAAATCTATGTAGCTTTAGGCCTTTAAGTGCAAACAGAGAAAACAGTGCTTCTACAGTATTCATACAGTACGTCTGCAGATGCTGAAGTGAATCTGACATAATGGGAAGTAGATCAAACAATCTATATTGCTGGGGCTCTTTCTCACAGGAGATTGATTTTCCAGCACCATCAGCAACAAGCCCAGAAACACCTTTCCCTTTTGTTTATCATCCTGTAGGCCTGGGGTGTATGTCACACAGCCTGATGACATTAAGCAAACTTTTAGACATTCAACTGGCAAAGTTTATGAATTATTTTGCTCTTCATTATAAACATAAGTGTCATCTTGCTAAATAGCTAGTCACCAAGGGAAGTTTGGTTTGGACAACCAGGAGAAGGAGAATAATGAAGACTATCACATCAATGAAAGTCCACTCAGGGTAAGAGCATCTCCCAGCAAGCATCTGAGTAGAAGGACTGTAGTACTGGGGACCCATTCCCGAAAAGCTGAAGGCCTAGAAAGCCTTATAGTAAGCAAGGGACAGAGGCGCAACAGCAGCAATCCCTCACCACCTCCTAGGGCTGGAGGGACAAAAGGAAATGTGGTGACCTGAGCTGATGAATTGAGACCACCTGGGGGGAGGGGTTGCAGAACCATAACAAGAGCTCCCCAAGGAGAGCTCTGATCACAGACGGGGTGACAGCCACCTTGAGCAGAGTGAGAGGGGCATAATACCCTAGCTCCTCCTATCCTGTCCTCTAACAACCCAACTCTGTCTCACGTTAGCTGATCTCAGATGAAAGTCAGTGGACCACAGAGCCTGGAAAATCTAGTTAGAATGGGCCAGCCCATGTAATACAGAACAGAGTGGAGAAATGGTGAGAAATGGATCTGAGAGCATATAAGCAGAGCTGTACACCATAAGGAAGGTGACATGAGAATAGAGCACCATGCTGGGAATTCAAAGGCAGGCCCCAAATAGACTGGGGGGGGGGGTGCTGGCCATAAGCCCAGATGTATGCTTTAAGTCAGGCCACTGAGAACACTCATTTTCAGTGGTTCACAGAGACTGCAGCAGGATCTTGGCAAACGGCTGAGGATAAAGCCCTTAATGAGAAAGAGAGAGAAAGACAAGCTGGGGTTAGGAGGACAGTCCCCTACAAATGGGCCATCAGCTCTGAAAGTAATTGAGGATAATCAGAAAACCAGGTATACTAAGAGGAAGAACCTTATCCATTAAGGTCTTACAAGTAGAGAGGGACATGAACAGACATGTATTTTGAAAGGATCAGTCCAATGGGACTCTATCTCCAGGAATGGAAGGGCCAAGAATTGTTCCAGTGATGACTGCTCCAGCATGTGTTTGGTTTGGTTTGGTTTGGTTTTAAGATTTTATTTGAAAGAGAAGGACAGAGTGAGAGAGAGCATGGAGAGACAGAAGTAATCTCCCTATTCAGGATTCTGGGGCTGAATCCTAGGACCCTGAGATGGTGACCTGAGCTGAAGGCAGACACTTAACCTTAAGATTAAGCTGCCCAGTCGCCCCTCCAGCCCGTGTTCTTTTAAGGGCATATCCCACTTCAGCAATTCAAAGAAGAAACTCAGATCTTTTAGCAATGGTGGTGGGAAGTCTCAGCTTTGGTGTAATTCTTCTTTCCAGATTCCTGGCCCCAATTTAAGTCAATTCTAAAACTATCAGACTGAATCTGATGGGTTCTTTTCAGTCAATCCCAGAGTGATCATACATTCTGAGGGTCATTCCCTACATGCCAGTCTCTGTTCTCTCTTTCCCATTAGAGCGCGTATAGACTTAGGGTTTACTCTCCATGATGTCTTAGCAAAAGTACAGGGGAAAAGCACCACAAGCTTCCACTATCAGGCATTGGAATGTAACTCCGACTTATATTGGAGGTCATGCTTTCTCAGAGTTCAGGCCCAACTGTGATCCTGGAACTGGAAGAAATTTACCTTAATTATATTAGCATGAATTTAAGAAAAAGATATTTTTCCCTTAAGATGTTTTATATAATAAACTTTTTATCCCATTATGGCATGATGATTTTTATTTTTTAAGATTTTATTTATATATTTGACAGAGAGAGATCACAAGTAGGCAGAGAGGCAGACAGAGAGAGAGGGGGAAGCAGGCTCCTTGATGAGCAGAGAGCCGGATATGGGACAGGATCCCAGGACCCTGAGATCATGACCTGAGCCGAAGGCAGAGGCTTAACCCACTGAGCCACCCAGGCGCCCGGCATGATGATTTTTATCCTCTGAGGAATTTTAGGGAAAGAAAGGAGAGATATTTCCAGGAGCAAGCGCCTTTAAAAAAAAAGAAGAAGAAGAAGAAGAAGAAGAAGAAGAAGAAGAAGAAGAAGAAGAAGAAGAAAGAAAGAGAAAAAGAAAGAGAGCAAGCAGAGGAAAGTGGCAGCAGGAGAGGAAAAAAGAGTATCTTAAACAGGCTCCAACTCAGCACAGAGCCTGACCTCAAAGCTCGATCCCACAACCGTGAGATCATTACCGGAGCTGAAATCAAGTCAGATGCCCTGAAGGCAAGGGTTTTCAACGTATTAGACTACTCCTTCCCCAATTCCTGGGATAAAATTGCAGACTACTTACCAACTTCAATTTTGTATTCTCAATTCACGTTATGACAATAGCATGTGCATCCCCTACATTTTCATTCTCCACTTTAAATGTACAATATAAAGAAAAATGCAAAAGAATATTCCAAAGAAAACATTTTTTTCCTTGAAGATCAACTTTTTTATAACCTTGAAGACTTCAAACAATTTGCTGTCAGGGTGTGAAGAACTTTGATGGAAGCGAGCAATTTGCTGAAAGCTGCTACAGGCTTTTCTAACGAGCTCTGAACTCATTTCAAATAAAATAAAAGGAAGGGGAAACCAAAAAGGAGGAGGAATTTAAATAATAAATTCAACAATCTTGCATGGTGTCCCCATGTTTTGGGCACCCATACTATAAGTCAGAAGAGATTTTGCTTTTTAATGAACACCGTCCTGTGCGAAGAATAGCACCCATCACATAGTTTTATTTTCATGATAAAAATGTTATTCTGAGTTACTGGCATCTATACAGCTTTGGGATTCTCAACATGTTTCATATATACATCTTATCACCCAAGTGAATGACTCCTTGTGATAATACAGAATTTTCCGCAAACATTTCTGAAAGTGAAAATTGGGTGAAGGAGTTCACACATGTGCAGATATAGGTATTAGTCATTGTTAATAGTGTCCTACTCTACAAGGGACATAATGTATATGCTTTGCCATATAAGAGACATAAGTATGATACCATATAAGAAATCTCACCATATGGTACTCTACATTTGGAGTAACTTAGAGGAGCTGCAAAATTTCCCTTTTCTGTATTTCTTTCTTCCTTCCTTCCTCTCTTTCTCTCTCTCTCTTTTTCTTTCTTTTTTTTTCTTTTTCTCTTTCTTCCACTTTCCTTCCTCCATCTTTTTCATTTATTCCTGTCCTTATTCTAAAACAAATAAAGGTGGATTCATAAAAACAAAGTATCATGTTCAATAATATATATTTTCTATACTAATATATTGAAATAGGTAGACAAGGCATTAAAAGGGAAACTGAAAGTGAGAGAGAAGTAATAAATATGCAAACTACACATTGCAAAATGACATTTGTTTGCTGGAGGATGATCGTGAATTTGACTCTGGATTTTTTAGGTAACTATACAAAGAAGGAATCAAAACCAGTTCTGAACAAACAAGAAAGCACAAAAAGAAATTTCTCTCATGGATTCTTATAAGAAAGATCTTGAGTTGTGTCATGAACAAATCACTCCTACAACAAACAGAGTGACAAGTCTCACTGAATTGTTTGTGATGACAGCCCTCAGTCTAAAGCAGTGGCGTAATACCAAAAACTTAGTCTGAAAAGAGCAGTTCTATGGGGTTTTTTAAATAGATTGGGTATCAGCTTTAACTTAAGTAGAATAAATTCTTTCCCAGAACTAGATCAGTACCTGGTACTAGAAGTTGTTCTGTAAATGGATATTCAGTGGTTACAAAGAAAAGCATAAATGGCTGGAGACAAGGCCAGCTCTTTCTTTTCTTATGAAATATATTCAAGTAAGTCCTCAAAATCTGATTATCTCATAATGCACACCAAGAATTTCAAAGCTTTTGTAGACTGTTTATTTTCAAAGAGGCATAACCCAACAATTTGCAACTCAAATCCAGATCCTTTCACTGGTTTTAAATGGTTTTATATGGGTCTCCCCATTCATTCTTAAATTCTGAAGATAAATTATATGTATTCTACTAGGAACTATCAAGTATACTCTGGACATATCACTGAGTCTCATCTAAAAAATGAATACCATCAACACAAACAAGGATCAAAATAATTAAGATAAATATCAACATCTAAGGTAAGATCCACTATTTTAACTCTGTTGCAATAAAATTGTGCCAGATATCAATGACTTATTGAAGCTATGCTGAGCTTCCACAAAGAACCTGACATCTCAGTTAGGAAAGCAAATAATGTTAGTAATATAAAAGTAAAACTTGCAAACTATAATGTACCACTACTATATGCTAGGCATTATCCTAGAAGACTTACATGCATTAACTGTTTTAATTGTCACCACAGCCTATGAAGCAGGTATTATTATAATGTCCATTTTACAAATGAGGAAACTGAATCACACAGTGGTTAAATGAACTGCCCAAGCTCACATAGCTGGTAAGGGTAAAACTGGTATCCACTGAAGATTACGTGATTCTACGGTATGTTTGTGACCATTTTTGTTATTTACTTATCAAGCAAAATTTCTCAAAATATTTCTACCCAGCAGCAATACTAATATTTAGCTATGACTAAAATCTCACAAGATAATAATAAAAATCATTTTGTAGGTATTTAAAAAGCAACTAAATTGGCATTATCCTTATTCCAATAATGTTATTATATTTGAGAGATCTTTTAGAAATAATTAATCCACATCTACTTTATTCTACAAAACATACTTTTAGTCATGTTATGATTTGTTTTACCAAAAGTCATTTGACACAATTATGACCATTGTCATTTATTAACTTTCTCTTCGAGTAACTTGTGACTATTTACAAAACTATAATTTATTACAAAAAAAGTAAAGGTCAGTAAATACGAAGAACACCCAAAATAATAGTGCCATGTTTCACGCATCATGTATTTCACACGGCACCTGGGATGCGAAGAGCACCATGTGTTGGGGATTCTGAAATGAACAATGAATAATGACCTCCTACAGTCATGATGTATGGCCACCTTCTTTAATCCAAAGAAGTCATGTTTTACTGCTCTTAGCAGGCCTGGATGATTACTATATATGATGTTAGTGATATAAAAGTGATAACAGCATGGAAATATCATGTGTCTGCTGGCAGCAAGTAGTCATTTATGGGGAAGAACAGAACAAGATATTGCCAGAGCTCCATTTTGAATGATGCACTGGACTTGCCCAAGCCAAGGCAAGGTGGTCAGCTTGCACACTGGGATACCATGTGTATAAAAGGCAGGTAGGTAAAAGATGGCCTGATGATTTTAGGGAACCCTAAAGAATTAGGGCACAGGACAGAGCACAGAGATAATGACAGAGAAGCAGAAGCTGGCCAGTTCCCAGAGGGCCTCATGTGAGAAGTTTCAGCTTCTGAACGCTGACAGGAATGAGATGCTACCCTAAAGCTGCAGGTAGAGGAATGCCATAAAGTGGCTTTCATTCTAGAGAAAGAATTCTGTTAGTAGGATGAAAAAAGGTAAAAAATGATGGGGGCAGAAACAAGACTGGAAAATAGCAGGGCGGTGTCAAGGGGTGGGGGCCGTGCTCGGGAGGTTATGGAGGCAATCCAGGCAAAAATGAGGAGGGCGATTCTGAAAGTGTTCAAAGGCGCTACCAAGAATATGTTGAGAAGCAGCAGTCCTATTGACGAATGTGGAGAGCTTCCCTGGAGAGTACTTTCAAGAATCTAGAACTCAGTTAGAAGCATGTGTGGCAAAGGGTGGTTTTCCGAACAACGGTCCTTAAATAGAAAATTTACTCCTTGGAATGCATATGATATTATCATAGAGACCACTTTCTCTCTAAACCCTTCAAGAAAGAAGCTACTTCATCCTGAAAATCCCTTTATAAGCTCTTCTGTTTCTTAAGAAGATACATAGAGCCAGAGGGGTTGGCAGAGCGGGATGGATGTTCTCTGCTCTCCATCCAGAATTCTGTTGAATGGCGCCTGAGATGTAGCCTAGAGTGACGGTAAGAATCGAATAAACTGCCTCCTGCCCCACCCCACAGCCCCATTCTCCGGAATGGGAGCGCAAACCTACTCTCCGGATTCGCTCAGTACAGAGACGCCAGGCTTCCTGGAGCCTGTGTTCCTCCCGCAGCTTGGGAGACTGATTAACATTCATGTCTTTCGCAGCCTCATTATCTCTCCCAGATGTTTCGTGACTGCCCCTTTAAAGCATCTCTGTCTATATTTTATTTACATTTGTTCGGCAATATTGATGCTTAATGAATAAACGCACTAAACTGTCAGTACTGGAGACTAATTAAATCTATGTATGAGCCTGAGAAGCTGATTGAAAAATTTGCAGTAACTAAACTGGGTTTAAATAAACACTTTAGTGTAGTGCTTTAATTACACTTTAGTTTGTAATGTAATTTTTGGCTGTTTAAACTATGATTTAGGCTGAGCTAATTACAAATGATTTTCTACTCTGTAATTAATAATAACAAAATTGTAATTAGACAGCTGCTCTGGATCAGGGCGACAGTTTGTGTGTGCTGGCTCACGATGTTCGGTCTGGCAGAGGCACAAGGAGAGCACTTGGGGATTGAGGAAGCCTGCACCTTTCCAAGGTTCATTGTTAAAGACCAAGGCCAGAGTATCTTGGTGAGTTTCGTAATCCCAGCTGATGCTAGGGAAAGGGGTCTCTAATTTGTTGTAGACTAAGTGTCCACATATGTTCTCGGTCCTGAGACATTGCCTTTGAAAAAAGCACGGATACCAAATCTGTTACTTCCTTACTGTAGCCTCCAACTCATTCACCTTTGTTTTTTTTTAAACCAAACGATACTAATATGTTTTCCTAAGCCACTCGGTCATGATGAGAATGACGGTCTTATCTTAGATTTTGTTCTGGTCCTACTTGCTGCATAACAAACCATCCCAAACTTGAGATCATAAACAAGCATTTCATCCTGGTTAAAGATTTCATGGGTCAAGAATTCATACAGGGTATAGTGAATATGGCTTGCCTCTGGGCTTCATGGTATCTGTGGCCTCAGCTAAGAAGACATTCTAGAATGGCCGAAGCAGGGTAAGGGCTGTAGTCATTTGGAGGCATCTTCACTCAGACCCTACACCTGGCCTCTTGATGAGATCAGTGCATCATGAAAACCTAATAGCTTCGGGGTAGCTGCACTTCCTACATAGTAGCACAAGGCTCTCATGTGTGTCTTCCAGAAAACAAAGCAAAGAGAATGGCCTAGCCGTGGAAGTCTCCTAGCATCATATTCGCCATACAGAAGTGGTTGAAGTAGTCACAAGCTTATCCAGATTCATGGACAAGGGGAGAGGAGATGCTACACAGACATCTTTAGAAAACGTAATCTGCCACAGATTTGCAGAGCATAGTTTTTGTAGTACCTTTGTTATATAATCGGAGACTAAAGCTACACCGATATAGTGAAGATAGTAAATATGACCTCTGACTTTATAAACGGAGGCCTATGAAAGATAGATAAAGAATTAGTATGTGGCCTTCTAGTATGTGGCCTAGGTGGGGCCAGAACCAAACTCCAGACCACTCTATACCTCCAACTGCTAACCAGAGTCATGTATAAAGAAAGATCTGGTTTTTAGGCCCTAAATGCAGACTTAATCCTGAGTAACTTCACTCCACCCCCTTTGTCTCTTCTGCTGCATTTCTAGGTCCAGGCCCCCAGTTCCTTTCCTCGCTGCTCCTGCTGCTCCTGGCTCCATTTTTGTCCTCCTCTTGCCCTGCTCACCTGTGGCACCCCATGACTCCGTCAGAGCCACACACAGGATGCTCTTGTTCAAATGTCAACTGAGCTGACGAAAGTAATCTGACAAGGGATCCTGGGCACATGTACTCTGGGGACTGGGCACAGTGATAGGCTTAAACAGAAAATAAAGTACAACAAATCTTCTAACCTTTCTACCTAGCCCCTTCCCCTCCCACCTCCTATTTCTCTCTCTCTAACACACACACACACACACACACACACACACACACCACTTACAAGTGAGACACGAAGTTTTCAAACAGAAAAGGCAGCTTTTCAGGAAGTAATGATGCTGAGTCAATCAGAGGTTAGAGAAGCCTACCCCTTGCCTAACAAATCTCACTATTAACGTGCATATAATCATGATTAATTGGAGACCGTATATAATTAAGTATCAAAATGCATGGGGAAATGGCTACATAAATTGTGATAGACAGATACCAATGAGGAGAGGAAAATGAGCAGGTCTGATAGAGAAGTGAAATCAGATTTGCATCTTATTCTGCTTAAACTGAATACGGAAGACTGCAGAGGAAAATACTTTTCATGGGTTAGAAACCAACATCAATGAGAATAAAAAAGTGAAAGCAAGCATGGCACATAGAGATAAATATTTTAACTGTGTTTATAATGGGAAAAACTGAAAGCAGTTCAAATGTTCAACCGTAAGGGTACAGATGTTTAAAGGACTAATTATAAAAATAAATTATGCTTATCTATTTAATACAATATTCTCCAGGTGTTAACACGATCCATTTGTTGGTGAGGAAAGGTGTCCAAACTCTACTTTTTATCTAAAAAGTAGAACACAAGGTGCCTAGGTGACTGAGTTGGTTGGGCATCCAACTCTTGGTTTTGGCTCAGGTCATGATCTCAGGGTCCTGGGATCGAGCCCTGAGTTGGGCTCTACACTCAGCAAAGAGTCTGCTTCCCTTCTCTCTCTGTCCTTCCCTCTGCTGATCACTCTCCCTCTCTCTGAAATAAATCTTTAAAAAATTAAAGAAAAATAAATAAATATATATATAGGCAGAATACAACAATCATATGTAACATGATTATGTAAAATATAAAGATGTAATTACAAATACTAGTATGCACACCCAACATTATTTTTAATACGTAATATTAATATTAATATTAATATTAATAACTTTGTATTATAAATAACATTTGGCATACACCTTAATATTTAGAATACTTACATCAAATATCATATATAGTCCAATATAGAATATATACCAAATATTGTAAATATAAGAATATGTAGCAAATATCATATAACTAACATAAATAATATTTGGCAAATATCCTAATAACTATAATAAAATAAATATTCTATAATATTTATTATATGTTCACATATCCTAGATAGTAGATTAGTGATTACGTCTCTCTTTTTAAATTAGAATTTATTACTTTAATAATCAAGGGTAAAAAAACAATGGATGACCTTTTAAAAAGGCGGTTTAAAGAACCATAGTTACAATGGGAGAGTTTTTGTATGTCACTATTTGAAGACTGTGTACATGGCCCTATCATTTAAGTCGTCTGACATAAAAGGAAATGAAGATATGGAACCACAACATACTCAACTGAGTATTTCATTTCCTGTTTTAAGGAGAGCTATACATCTTTGGAAAAAAGAAACTAGTTGAAAGCAGGAATGAAAGGCACTGTACAACAAGGAGATAATGGCCAGGTAACGCCATTTAATGAACCAAGAATTAAGAAAGGACCAAGTTGAGGGTATTTGTGGAAGACTGGGCTTTGGGGAGAAAGCCATATTCAGTTTTCCAGAACTGAGAGGGATGGATGAAAAGGTGCAGAAAGGTTAGGGACACAGGTCAAGGGGGAAGAATACTCTAATACTTGACACCCCAGTACTTGACACCCCAGTGACACATGAGAGGGCCCCTGCTTAGCAAGGAGAGTCTGGAGGTACACTAGCTTTTGACCTTCCTCAAAGTTCCTTGTACTCATTAGAATGCAGGTTTGGTTGTCGCTGTCACAAAGCCCCAAATACACAAGAGCGCAATGTATTTCTTTCTTAAAAGAGTCTGAGTGTGTCGGTGATTGACAACTCATGAATATAGGAAACCAGGCTCACATCATCTCATCCTCTGCCTTCCCACTGCATCAAGTTCATGGGCTTCATAGTCCAAGCTGCTTTTCCACCATGTCTGTGTTTCAGTAAGCAGATACAGAGGGAAACTGCAGGAAGAGGGCAAACCTTATTCCTCTTTAAAAATGTTTCATAAATCACTTCTACTCACATCATGTTGGCCAAAATGACTGTACCTAGCCATGAGAGAAGGTGGGGAAATTAGTCTGTAACTGACATTTACGTAAATAAAAGTGCAAGGCCATGGAAAAAAGAAAGCGATAGATGTTGGTAGACAAGAAGTTCCCGCCACAGCAGGATTCGATACAAGGAACAAAAGCATATTCTAAGAGCTCAAGCCTTTGTCTAGCATCATAACACTCCTTAAAGCCACTTCATAATCAAAAATCTTCTTAGAATTAAATGTGGGTAAGGCATCTTTAATTTAAAAATAATAACACACACACACACACACACACAATATTAATGAATGGCACCTAAAGTGCCAGTCCTAGGTTGCAGTAATAAACTGAGACAGATAAACAGCAAAGGCAGCAGAAGTGTTGGACTGTAATTATGTAAGTAGCTTGAATGACACATTCTAGCTGATGTTTTATGAATAAGACCTCAAATTGAAGCTTGTTTGCTCTCTACGCTGCAATGTTTATATGTTGCTCTAGAACTTTCATATCTATTTCTGAATATACCTTCTCATTTCTATTCATTTCCTTTATTCCTTCACTCTGCAGCTCATAATAATACCCTTTCAAAAATTTAACATTTAATTTTTTCTCCCAAACTTTTCACCTGCTTTTGATATGCACATATTTATTAGCTCCCAGCTAACGGCTGGATTCTCCTTTATTTTCTGCCAATATTATTAATGATATTAGCATATCTCTAGGTATAATGGGGCAGTGTTCATTTTTCACCATCCACCAACATTCTTCTCTTAACAATTTTTGTAACGCAAGTACTTTTCTCTTCATCTTGTCTCACAATTTGGGGATTTTTACTATCTTCTTTGCTTCAAACATATTTTAATATCTCCAAGTCCCATCAAATCTTTTCAACTTCTCAGGAATCTGTCCTATCTTGCTGGATCTCTTTGCTGTGTATTTTAGGATTAGTCCTAAGATGATGATTTATGTCATGGCAGTTCATCTAAATCATCAGTGGGTTCTCCACCACCTACATTTAAAAATCCAGCTCCTCAGTCTGATCTTCAAGACCCTCCACAATTTGTCCTACACCTGTCTTTCCTATCTTACTCTAATTCCCCATGATAATTACTGAGCTTCTCACTCCTCAAAGTCCGTACTCTGACCAGCAGCACCCACCTCCTCTTGGAGACTTAACGGAATCAGAATTTGCATTTGAACAAGAAACCCTCTACCCAGATGACTGGTGTTTATTGGTTTTGGCGCATAAATTCTGATGTGATGAGCACTGGGTGTTATACACAACTCATGAATCACTGAACGCTACATCAAAAACAAATTGTATTCTATGTTGGCTAACTGAATTTAAATAAAAAATTAAAATAAAAAAAGAAAGAAAAATAAATAAATTCTTGACACAAAATAAGACCCAGCAGATGGTCAACCTCCTGTCTAATGCCCAAACTAGTTTTTTCCTAAGTTTTACCTCTAAGAATGATTCTTGCCCAGTCTAATATAAGAAAAAGCAGCAAGCCTGGAACTCTGGGTTCTTACGACCTGACATTCCTCACTGCATGCTGGCACTGAGGCCATGGAAACTGGGCTTGCTTCTGTGAAGAACAAGAAAGAACAAGGAACGCATTCCGGAAGAGCATCCGTCCTCTTAGCACCTTGCCCTCTTGTCTGTCCTTTGCTTTGCTTATTTGCAGATTCAGTTGAAATCTAAAGCAAAATTTAACCTTGGCCAATTTGTTATTCTAGCCTATGTCTGAACCTGAATCAGTCTATGTCAAAGCCAGTTCAGGATTGACCTTAATTTTTTTTTCTTTTAATTCTTTTTTTCTATTAACACCTACCCCTCAGCACTAGGAGCTGTGCATCTTCAGTACTTCACACTGCAACTGTTCACACTGAAATCCAGTGCTGACAAAGAAAGAAAAAAAGGCGTCCTCATTTGTGATCTTGTATTAAGCAACTTCAGTACAGTAAAATGTTACGTACTCACATAACTATCATTACTGTTACTGCTATTATATTATGACTATAATCTAAGACCAAGATGTCATCATCTTTTTAAAAAAGGGGTGAAAGCTGGTTTTCCATTCCATATTGATATGTGGGGCCAAGACTAATGATCTGTTAACAGTAATGATCTGGATCTCATAGTGTATAAGCTTTTTATGAAAAGCCTATGATTTATTTTACCTGGATTATCTTGGCAAGAGTTATGGGTGTGTCATCTCATTACAGCTGTATAATGGTAGCCACAGACTGCTTGTAAGGGCAATATAGCCACAAAACAGATGCCTACCTTTTTAGAAAAAGCGCCAATTAGAAGTAGGCATGATTTTATGAAGAATGCATCAAAACTCACAAGTACACAAAATACTTAAGGATAGCCCAGCTGTTAAAAATATTAAATGCTACCACATTCAATGCAATTTATGTGGTGGTAACTCCAGTCATCAGATCACACTGTGTAGGTCCATTTATTCTCCAACATTCTACCCACTCAGACCCGCTCCAGTCATGCATTTATCCCCAAGACTACAGGGAAATCACTCTCATAAGAGTCTACATATTACCAAATCCAATTAAAATCATTAATCCTCATCTTACTTGAAATTTTAACAGCATTTGACATCTGTAATTGCTCCTTCCTTCTTGAGACCCTTTCTTCCTTTGATGTCATGACATTGAATTACCCTGGTTTCCTTCTGCCTCACTGGCTTCTCCTTTTCAGACTCCTGTGTCAACTCTTCCTCCCTTTTCTAAGCTTTTAATGTTCCTTGGATTTAGTCCTTAACTTTTTCATCCATTCTTCAGATGAACCCAGCCAGTCCCATGATCCTAAATACCATCAGTACAAACATCAATAACATTTGATTTACATCTCTAAATTCTTGCCAAGTATTCTCCCTAAACTCTAGACTTTTTGGCCAATAGCCTACCCAATCTTTATCTGAATGTCTAATAAACATATCAAACTTTCATCCAAAACAAACTTCTGATTTTTCCCTCCATATCAGTTCTTCTCTTAGCATTTACTATCTAAGTAAAAGGCAATACAATTAGTCAATTGTTCAGGGCAAACAATTCTTGTTTGTTTCTTTTTCTCATAGCCTGCATTATATCCATGCATATATCCTATTGGTTCTATATTCAAAATATGTTACAATCCAACTCCTTTCTACTAAATCCACTACTACCACCCTATAATGACCCCTGAACTTCTACAAAGACCCTCAAATGGTAATACTGTTTCAACTTTTGCCTTATTACAATTTGCCCTGCACCTGCGACCAGAGGGATCCTATTAAATCACAAGTCAAATCATGCCACACACAACTGATTACTTTCCAATTGCTTCCCTTCACAGTTACAGTACAATCTAACCTCCTTTCCTTACTTCTCTGGTGCTTTTTCTATGGTAGAACGGCCCAGTGTTGTCCCTGGTTGGAATTCAGGATAGGGGTGCTCTTTCCAGCATAGCCATCAGAAGTCATGTGTAATCCTGGGGTGGTCCTGGTTTTAGCATAAAAGCCTTGTGTTCCTGGAAAATTCCTCAGTCCTTGACAAACTGGGACAGTTGACCATCCTACAAAAGGTTTACAAGCTGTAACTAAGCCCCCTTTCTCACAGTGGTTCCCCTGAG
Organism: Neogale vison; assembly: GCF_020171115.1. NCBI lineage: Eukaryota > Metazoa > Chordata > Mammalia > Carnivora > Mustelidae > Neogale > Neogale vison. The sequence goes on from NC_058099.1 coordinate 82,889,945, forward strand.
TCACTATCTCACTTAAATCATGAATTTAAATAGGTTTTGTGAGTGTTGTTATAGATTGCAAAAAATCCACTATAGATTGCAAACAACCAATTTTCAAACTATATGGAAGACCACAATTATATTGCCTGAATATGAATGCACAAAATCTAGAGGTATATTCTCACCATATACTTAGGAGTAACACCCACAAGGATTCATGAATAAGGTATGCTTTACAAGCATACCTTTGAATACTGAACGAGAAAATGCTGTTCACATTTTACACAATTGTCTCCGAGTGAGCAGTGTTATATTTAATATAGGTTTGTTAACAGAAAGCTAGATACATACTATGTATGACAACATACTTTTAATAAAACTCTAAATAAAAAAAATGAAAACATGTAAGTACAGTTATTATTTTGTTTTCTATTCATAAGAAGTACTTTTTCTGTTCAAGAAAACCAAGAAAGAAAGCAACTAATTCTTTAGAGGGTTGCAATTAAAGATGAAGTTTTATTATTTTATTTTTGGCAGCTTAACAACTGAACTGCAAAACACACTGATCCCCTATTTTCAGATTTATAATAAAAAAATAAAAACAATGCAAGTGAGATCATAGATATTTGTTTCTGGGCAATGAAAATATTTCTGTATCATTTATACAGAATGCCTATTTACAAAGCATTTACTTTACTGCAGTGACATGTATAAAAATCACTGCTCATAATAATGTCTTATATGTTAAATTGAATTATTAATTTTAAAAATAGGAAACACTTTTAAAAAATTTATTGAAAGTAGCCCAATTCCTTCATAGCCAAGTTTAGATAGTATTTGCATCAACAATATCATTTTCTCTCTAAATATACATAATATTTTCTCCTCAACTGTTGGGTGGGTTACAATAATTGAAATTTTCTTATTTTCTGTCTTTTTGGGGGATGGGTAGCAATAACCAACTTTGGTTAGAACTGCCACCTTAAAATAGTTATTAAACAAGCATTATATGGTCAATTCCTCCTTCCACGTAAATAAGCAAGAGAAAGGCCTAATTCAGATGACATAATCTGTGGTCTTTGCTGATCTTGCCTTAGTGGCTTATCATCTTTAGCCAGTGAATAATTCTTTCATTTTGAGCTCATCTTGTCCCTGATGGCCCAATTATTGCTTCTGGGTAATGACCCAGTCAGATCTTATTTAGAAAGAAACGTACTCCTAAACAGCACACAGTGATGCCTTTTTGACCTCAGAGAAGCCACAAAGGACAGCTGCATTATCATACAGAGTAAAATGGCTCCAGTAAAATTAGGTTCCAGCTGAGAAGAAAGCTTCCTGAAGGCATTTGGTGCCTCAGAATCATTGACTAGATCAAATGTTCCATTAGAAATTGTAATTGGTTTCATTCTTCATTCTCCCAGATGTCATTCATAAAAAATTATTAGGTGGTAATGACTGACCACAAGGTAGACCCTTTTATGCAACCTCAAATCGGCCCTGTTACTTAGCTAAACAATCCAGTTTTTTAAATAGTCCCCTTTAGATCAGTTTTTACCCCTTACTCACTACTGCGTTTGTTTTTGTTTTTATTTTCTTAAATTCAGTTCTGTTTTTCAAATTTGCAAAAGCAAAGACCAACACTGGCTATCATAAAAACTGTTTTCTCAGTGCACTGGCAATAAATGCTCTCTAGTGTCGAATGCACAAAGAAGGAAGTGCTTGACGGTTCTTTTTACTGTGGGGGAAATCTTAACTGAGAAAGGCAGATTACACAGGAACCTGTCCAATTTATGCTGAGATTTATCATGGTTATTTTTTAAATTCACACAACCCAAGCAAGAATGCAAAATAAAGTTGAAAACAAAGAGCGTCGTCTGGTTATTGGGACTGCTGATGTATTTAACAGGCTGTGGGGATCAAAACCAAGGAGGAAAACCAATGCTGGTAGGAAAGAATGGGGAATACTGGTAAAGTTGGGGGGGCAGGGGTGACAGTCACAGGCCAGCCAAGATCTGTATGCATCAATAAGACCATGGGCTTCCAAAATGGGACTCATTTGCCAATCCCTCAATTCTTAATGTCACCTTGTGTTGTTTTGTGTCTTCCTTGCTGCCCTCGCAGGAACTGCATCTGTAACCTTTTCCCAATCTCGGCTTTCTGCGTCACCATTTCCACTCAAATGACAGTGGAATCTACTAAGGGAGTCATCAATTAATGGCCAGATACCACTGCTAACCTATTAATCTTTCTGTGGTAAAGAGCATTCATAACCTCAATAATTTTCTTTTCACCTTTTTTTATTTGGTAACAGCTTGTCTTTTCATCCCTACATCATGAATGAGTAAGTACCAAGACTCCTAGCTCTCATTGCTGAAGTATGGCTAATTACCCTGGAAGGGCAAAACAAATTATAATTATGGACAAGGCGAAGACACTTCCCTCCAACTCTGATCAAATTCATTTCTCTCCCTCTTATAACCTCGTAACTCCAAGTCAAGGTGTATGTTTCCAAAGAAGGTCATGCTTTAAAATATGACTTTGGGCCCATAGATTTTACACAATTGTCTCAGAGTGAGCAAGAACACCACATAAATTCAGGTATTATTGCTGTTACTAAATCATATTGGCAGTTTAAGGCAACATTTCTCAAAATTGTTGTCAGCTGACCAGCAACATTAGCATCATCTGAAAACTAGAGGGCACATCCTTGGCCCTACCCAAGACCTACTGAATTAGAAACTCCAGGGGTAAGGCCCAGACATCTGTGGCTTAACAACCCTTCCAGGTGATTCTGACATACACTAACATTTTGATAATCACTGTCTTAAGTAACACTTAAAATATATGATTCAGTTAACAGAGATAATAGCTAAGAGCTATAACAGCAACAAAAACCATCTAAAGAACAAACAGATGACATTTATTCAGCTATTCAGCTCTTTCTATGCAAGGGAGTCAACTACTATGAACTGCATTTCACAGAATCAAGGAAGGCAGGGGAATGGGAAAGCTTGATAGTTTAACAAATGTGTGAGGGGAGGCTTTAGATATATTCTGATTGCAAGTTGTTGGCATAGGGGAAGCTGGAGGGCTTGCTAGAAATGGGACGTCTTATGTGACTGGTTTCTGGAATGTTTTTTGTTTTTTTTTTTTTAAAGATTTTATTTATTTATTTGAGAGAGAGAGTGTGAGAGAGAGCATGAGCGAGGAGAAGGTCAGAGAGCGAAGCAGACTCCCCATGGAGCTGGGAGCCTGATGTGGGACTCGATCCCGGGACTCCAGGATCACGCCCTGAGCCGAAGGCAGTCGTCCAACCAACTGCGCCACCCAGGCGTCCCTGGTTTCTGGAATGTTATCTGGCTTTTTCTGCTGGTTCTGAGCTGAAAGCAGGGTATAAAAAGAGGGAAGCTGGCAATCATTGACCATTCTAGGCTGGGTGTGGTTTGGCTTACTGGAATAGATGCCACCATGGTTGGTGGGTCAGAGTTCTATTATCATATTTGGTCTGGCCACTGTCTGTTGCTATACTCAGCCTCACAGCCCATCCCCCACCTCCATCCTCACTTCTTTGGTCATTTTCACACTTGGGAGAGACTGCACAATTCATGGAAGGGGAAAGATCCAGGTCTTCACCGCTCAGGCACTGTACAGTCTTTTCCACAGTCCATTGCAACATGAGATCTTCTTGACTTTTTTTGTTGTTATATCATCATGACAAACATCTGACAAGAAACTGACTCCACAGGATCACTTAAGACTCCAGAAACTGCAATGAACCAGCATCATGAACACTCTGACTAAAACAAGAACAATTTATACTTTTTATTAAGTCTCTGGAACCCGAACTGCTCAACTCGAGCCAAGAGAACTAAACCATAGGCCATAAGAATTAACCTGAGAGCCAAGTAGCTTTATCCTAAAGTTGATACATGCAACCTGTTCTATCTCGTCTGTGTTACTGATCCAACTGGAGGGAGAGATATTGCCAATGGCCAAGACACCAAAATGATTAGCCAACAACAAACCTTGAGCAAGACAATTGTCCATTTCAACTCATGCCCATGAGTTAAGATTGATCTGTATTCCATGTAGGGCATTGACCATATCATTAATAACTTCTGTCAATTAGTGATAACTTCTTTTACTGCCTTTTCTGTTTGTATGACTGCCACCATTGGAAACACCGCTCTGGTAGCTTATATAAATAATGAGTGAGTAATCCTCTCAAGGGATGTGTACCAGTAATCAAATGTGATCTACCTTTGGAGCTCATACATGAATTAGACTTTAGAGAACTAGACACACTTTGTATGCTTCCAAAAGTGCATGAAGGTATTAATATGAGGCAGTGAGGACCAGGTATCTCCAACCAACAAAGGGGAGATCCAGGATAAAAAAGATGAATTGCATATGACAAAAGGTCAGGGCTAAAGCTTCACATTAACTGGATTACATATTTGGATCTCTATTATTTCTTTTCATTTGGTAAGTAGTTAGCTTACTGCCTTGCAAAGATTGTTGAATTAAATTTAGATTTACCTGGATTCTGATCAATAGATGGTAATTCTCTGTTCTTTTTCTGAGAGAAAGGAATACTAACAAAGGTACGGAATGAGTTGCTGAGAGCCAATTCCACTTGGATTCAAGTGGAAATGCCATCACCTATAATTCCCTATGATCTCATATGAGGAGACGAAAATTGCCAAAAGGTTTTAATCATCAGATGCAGTGACAGGTGGCATATGCAACACGGTAAGGTCAATGGCAGTGGCTACTATTTGGTTTATCTAATAATTAGTAGGGCACCAGAATATTCATATATTCTCACTTAAAAATTATAACAAAAAGGAAGGAAAAAGGCTATTACTCTAGAATCAAGGAAAATAAAAAAGAGATGATTATAAGCAAACAGAACAACAAGACAGACATTACACAGGGGTCTCAGTCTGATATCTTGAGCAGAAGCTATCTACATTCCAAGGTCATCAGCTTATTTCAAAGGTTTTGAGTGAGTTGTCTATTTCATAAGATAAGCAGCTATGATTTCTGAGAATCCTCAGTTTGAGTTCCCCTTTTGGTAGCTCTCTAATTGCATGAATTCCCAATGGCTTCTTTAGTTGTGAAACATGAACCCAAGGATTGACCTTCTGGAGTTTCACTGCTGCATTTGTTATTAACAGTTACCTAGTAAGATTACTTCCTAGGAGTTTCAAGAAGTTTTTCTCTGATGTCTTTTCCAATAGACAAATCTCCTGATTGAAGGTTAAGAAGAGAACTAAAAATCATATTGATGTTGTAGAAAGGCAGCCTTAATCTGTTAATAATAAGATTGAGTATATTGTCCCATTAAATATCTTGCCACATCAATGCCTGTGCAGCATAGTCTACTATCAGAAATGAAATCTGTAAATGCATGGGCCTTCCTGTTCTCACTTCATAGAAGGATAACAGATATGTCCCCAAGGGAGTGAACCATAGATCATAACAAGTAGTGGGAATAACTTTGCCCCAGGGAATGCAAGGGTTTCTGAAAATTTTCCTAGGTATACCCATAGATGTCATTGGTTCTTTCAACCTTTCCAGAAGGTTGTGGGTAATAAAGGCAGTATAGTTTTTGAATACGAGTTAACACCTTACCAAGTTTTCTTATGTTTCCCATAAATTTGTGCCACAGTCACCTGATACAAAAGTTGGGTAGAAATCTGGGTAGAAAACATAAAATCAAAAAGCATTTTAGAGACTATATCTTTTGAACAAATAAAACGTTTAACCCATTCTGAAAGTAGATATGTAATAAGGGAAACACATGCAGATCCCATGGAGAATGGGAGCTAAATAAAATTCATCTGAGGTAGTCAAATGGTTCTTACAGCTTTTTCATGCTTATGCCATATCTTTAAAGTTTTTCAAATATTATATTGTTCATATATGGCACATGACCTGAATATAAGCTTTCTTGGTTATTTTTAGTTTCTCAGCCAATGCTGAATTAAGATAATAAGGATTCTGTCTATAACATGATGCGTGAGTTCATGGAGAAATTTAGTTAATATCTCTGGAATCATTTGTTGCCACCAACCAGCCATCTTGTGATCACAGACACCACCTGAGTGAGGGGTACAACCAGATTTTTTCCATTCTTCCTTTCCAAAAGCAGGAGCTATACATTAATATTGCCTAATAGCCTCTTTCAACCCCTCCAGAGCATATCCTTTAAGGGGTTAAATGGGATCTTATCTTTAGTTAACGCTGCTTGTTTTGCAAAATCATTTGATAGAGATTTTCCTTCAGTTTCCATATTTTCCCCTTTTACATGGATCTCAAACTTCATAACAGCCAGCTCTTTAGAAAGTAACAGTGCATTTAAAAGTTTCTCAGCTTTTGGTGAGCAGAAGTAAGAAGACTCTTTTCTTCTTAAAGCATACCAAAGTCACGTACTACTCCAAAACATAATGTCTATATACATGGTTACTCTGTTTTTTGGCTAGCTTACAGGTTCTAGTAAATGTCAAAAGTTATTCCTTCTTAGTTAATTTTTATCTCAGATAGAGAAATAAATTCTAAAGGAAAGCTTAACTTAGTGAAAACATGTCCTGCTTTCATAGCCTCCAGTTCCACCCTTGAGGTATGATCCATTAAGAAATAATAATCAGAACACTGAAAAGAAATAAAATAACATAAAACAAAAAAATTTTAAAGATGAATAAATTTTAAAAAAGAAAGAAAGAATAAAAAGTCACAGTTCTCAATGAATGTCTCCATAAATCTGAGTAAGATCTAGAAAGTACCCTATCTGAAGTAAGACAACTGTGAGGTTTCCTTTTTCTGGTAGGGGAAGAGAGTGGAGAGTAGTAGGTTTCAGGATGATGCAACAGGGAACATTATCTGAGAAGCAGAGAATAAGAGCATCATAAGAGGTTAATTGGATTGCAGGAAAACATTGTATGTTCTCAGTCAATAGAGAGGCTATATGGTGTGAGGAACAATAAAGCCAAATGGGTTGTTTAGAACTAGTTCCACAAAAGCATTAAGTTTTGAACTGGCGACAACTGCTCTACAAGGAAGAGAAGTCTTGCATTCAAGTCAAGGTTGAAGTTACTGTATGCATTTTTTTGTTAAGATTTTATCTATTGGAAAGACAGAGTGAGTTAAGTGAGGGCAACAGGGGAGAGAGGAGGCAGAGAAACTCAAGCAGACTCCATGCTGAGCAAAGAGCCTGACAAGGGGCCCAATCCATGACCCCAAAATCACAACCCGAGCTTAAACCAAGAGTCAGATACCCAACTGACTGAGCCACCCATGATGCTGAGTTAAAATCCTGAGGATGTGCCCAAATTGCAAATGCATAAGTAGATAAAACGGTCTTCCATAGGGAGGAAGATCTATTCATGCTTGGCTCCCTGAAGAGAGGATCTCTTACTGATCAGTTGGTCAGTTCATAGAGTTTTGCAGGCTCAGAAAAACCTGACACCCATTTATTTTAATATCCAGATGAACTTAGAAATTCTCTAAGTTAGCATTTGATGAGGGGTCCACACTATGTTTTGATAATTTTTAGTCTATTTGGAGAGTGTTTTTCCCCTTGGAGAGGTCATACTTTAAATAATAGACTGTACCTTGGCAAATTTGTAATTTATCTTTTGAAACTTTATGTCCCTTTTTTGCTAAGGCTGAGAGCAAACAAATGGAATCTTTTTACAGACTTCCTTGTTCTCTGAACAAAGTATTTGTTCTTTAAGCAAGTCACCCACTTACTGTATCAAAACTGAGTCACACAGGAAATTTAGATCTAATTTTTGAATGAAGATCTGGGAAAAACAGGAGGTGGGTTCAGTGAACCCCTGAAGCATACCTTTCCACATGTATCCACAGGTATTAACTGTCCTGGACTAGGGGCACAGTGAAAAGAGCAGAAAAAAATGTCCACTATATTGAAACAGGTGGCAGATTTGATGCCAAGATGGTATTTGAACTAAGTACTATTAGGGAGAGAGACAAAATTTTTTTTTAAATTATTCTAAGATCTTGAACAAATCTGTATCTTCAGCCATTTAGTATATTTACTGGCAATATAGAAGTGTTACAAGCCCAGGGGTGCCTGGGTGGCTCAGTGGGTTAAAACCTCTGCCTTCGGCTCGGGTCATGATCCCAGGGTTCTGGGATCGAGCCCCGCATCAGGCTCTCTGCTCGGCGGGGAGCCTGCTTCCTCCTCTCTCTCTCTCTGCCTGCCTACTTGTGATTTCTGTCTGTCAAATAAATAAGTAAAATCTTTTAAAAAAAAAAAAAAAAGGAGTGTTAACAAGGCCTAACACAGAGTATGAGAAAGCCCTTGGACATAAGATATTCAACTATGGGTCTGATTCCTTCCTTTGCCTCTGGCTCCAAGAGCTATTGGGGCAGTTTATGTAATAGGTTGGCAGGATCTATCTAAACTTTAATAGGCTCTGCTCCAACTGTTTTTCCTAAGTCGGTAAAATTTTTAGTTCATAAAGTGTCTGGTATGGTGTTAAGATCTTCAACAGGGGTATGCATCAGATAGAATAGAGAACACAGAGCTATGTCCGGCGAGACACAACTTTATCTGAATATGGAGTCCTCTGAAACCTCAAGCAATAGTCTCTCTCATGTGCATTTAATGTTACAACTCCATTTTCTATCTTTTTTTAAAAGATTTATTTACCTGAGAGAGAGAGAGGGAGAGAGAGCATGAGTGGGAGGGACAGAGACAGGGAGAAAGAATATCAACACACTCCATGTGAGCTCGATCTCAGGACACAGAGATCATGACCTGAGCCAGAACTGAGAGGCGTTTAACTGACTGCACCACCCACATGCCCCTACAATTCCATTTTCAGAGTAAATCTCTCCCTATAAAATTCTCAAGGGCGGTATCAAAGAGCAGAAACCAATGTTGTTTAGTCAAAGATCTAAGGATTACATCTAAGGGTTAAAAGACAGGAAACCCCTCTGGGCTATTATAAATACCTAACACCTGTGTGCTATATTTATGCCAAGGAAGAACTTGAGCAAAAGTCACAAGATTTAATGTAGGAAGTAGTGCCCATATGTGTCAGAAACTGATGAGGTTGACCATATATATTTATAGTTAGTTCACCTTAAGCGTTTAAGGGTAAAGCAGGATAATGGGTGTTTTTTCTCCCCTTGGTGGAAAGGAATTAGACTTGCAGTTGAATATCTTAGGTCCAAGGGCTTTCTCTTAGTGTGTCTTCTTTGATCTGAGTTTTTTTGTATTGTTTTGTTTTTTGTTTTTGTCCTGCATTATCTTTTGTTCAAACTATTCCTTCTGTTTAAAATACCTACAAGTGTCCTTGTCAATAAGTGGTCTGTTGAGAAATGCCACCCCCCCCCCGCCCCTGGCTAATTGGCAGGGCCATAGTTTGAATGTTGTCTTGTTATTCTTCAAAAACAATCTCAAAATGTTCTGCCAGGTGTTACAACACCTTCACTTCAGGGAAAAGTATATTTCCCACTCTAATATAATTTTTCCTCTATTTGAATTATTGAATTATGGCCAACTGATTTTTATTGGAAATATTTCAATATGACTTTTAGGATATGTTTTTCTATCTTGGGGGTCTCTTTCAACCCTTGGTTTATTCTAGAAAGAAGAATCTTTACTTTGCAGAAAGGAAGTCCCTTTCTGGGTCAGTTCCATCATCTTTTGCCATTCAAAATTTAGCATCTCAGGTTCTGACCCATATGTATGCAAGGTGACACAGGCCAAACAGCTCTGCGTCATATGCATCCTAAAGAATTCTGGTGCTCCTATAAACACATTTTCTGTGTTTAGGAAAGCCCCAAATTACAGCCTTCAATTTAACATGAATTTAAGGTTTGAAATCTACAGTAGACTGTAGACTCAGCTCATGGGATGGATGTATCTTTAGAGGCAAAAGATATTCTGGGGTCTTAGACAGTCACTGGGAAAAAGGTAAAAGGTTTGGACAAGAAGAAGAGAAGGAGTCTAGATGGGTTAAGCGTCTGAGTCTTGGTATTGGCTCAGGTCATGATCTCACTGTCATGATCTCAGGGCCCTGAGATCAAGCTCTGAATGGAGCCCCTTGCTCAGGGTGGAGTCTGATTGTCTCTCTTCCTCCCCCTCTGCTGTTCCCCTCACTCTCTAATAAATAAATCTTATTTTTAAAACTTGCTTTTAAGGTAAAGAAAAAAAAGGAGAGAAGGAAGTAGTCAATGGGAGATATGGAAGAAGAGCAAACACAGTAGCAAAGAGGAAGAAGGGAACCAGATATTAGGGAATCAAATGGAGATGAAGGAGAGTGAAGATGTATGAGGGTGATGAGCCCAGTTTCTCATTGCATAAGTTTATCAAATTACTCATTAGATTTGGCAAAGAACCTTTTAGTGAAGCAATTTCTGAATGAGAATGTTGATTCTTGTCCTCTACATACCAATAAAAAATGCTGCCCACATTCTCTTTCACTTTTTTTCCCCTGATTCTCCAATGACTATTTCTTAGGGTGGACACTGAAGGTCCAAAGCATCCTTGGTGACATTATATTATTTAAAGAGATAGACACAAGAATTAAAATTATAATGAAAATATATGTAAGAAGCAGAAGGTTTTCCTGCATTAGGAGAGGATTTAGACTTCGATGATCCCATGAGAGCTAGCAACATCTGGTCATAAGTAATGCTTGCACACTTCATGCTAGATGCAGAAGCTGTAGGTAAGCTAAGGGGATATAAGACGTCTTATATGACTACTTTCAGAGGCTTTTCTATCTCTGATTGGTTCTGATTTGGAAGGGAGGACAAAAAAATATAGTCACTGATCATGTCCTTACCATTCTGGGCTGACTACCATAGTGGTGTGGCTTGGGCTCTTGGGCAGGTTTCCACCAAGGTTTGTGGATCAGAATTCTATTGTCATAAATGATCTGGCTATAATCTAACTGTATCTTTGTTTTACATATCTTTTCTTGAGGATAATGGGAAATGAGAGCAGAAAATTAAAGTGCTTATTTAAAGTACTTTATTAGTGCAAAAAACAATTTTTCTAAGACTTTATTTATTAGAGAGAGAGAATGAGAAGGGGGAGTGGCAGAGGGAGAGGCAGAAGGACAAGCTGACTCCTCACTGAGTGGGGAGCCTAAAGATAGGCAAAATCTCAGGACCCTTAGATCATGACCTGAGCTGAAGTCAGACATTTAACTGACTGAGCCACCCACGTGCCCCAAAGAAGGTACTAAATAGATCTTCCAATGATATGCCTTTTCCCCACTGGAAAGTGAAACAAAAAAAATGATGATTGATAATTCTAAAGTTAAGTTCTAAGAATTCCAGATTAAAAATTATTTTAACTTTTACTCTGTGCTATGGACCCTCATTCTGTCATGCACAAGAGAATTCTTAGAACATATACATAGTACAGAATTAAGAATATATAGCAAAGAGCTCTACTCTCTCCTCTTTGCCCTCTCTCCTTGTTCAGGGGACTTTACAACTCCTACATTCCACCCAAGTCTGTATACCATATTGTGCTTGAGGATTTGAGTCCAGTCACATTCTGAACTCAGTTCCATGTATGTAGACCCCATTTTATCTGGATCTATTATCTCAGGACCCCACCCACTAGAGTCAATTTATATTCTGAACCATCTAGAATTCATTTCCTAAACAGCTTCTTAGGATGTCACTAGGGCCTAGGGGGACATTGCTGCCAGACTAATGCTCTCAAGGGTGGGCAGGGCTCTAACATGTGAAGAATGACCAAAGAACCATTTGCCTAGGATAGTAAATAGGGCTTGGAGGTGCAGGTTAGGATATCCTCACAAGGGCACACATGGCTCTTCAGCATTTTAGTGTAAATGTGTCTTTGACCCTTGCATACACCTGAATCACTGAGAATTTCGGAAAACCAAAGATCTCCCCCCACTTTTTTTTCAATATTTTTCTCATTACTTATGGTCCAAAGGTCAGAAACATCACCTGGGAGCTTGTTTAGGAATACAGAAGCTGAGTTCCCACCATAGACCTATTTAACCAATAACCATTTTAATAAGACTCCACCTAGGTGATTCATAGGCTTATTAAAATTAATTTCACCTTATTCTTCTTTCTTCACTTAGGTTTGCTGGTCCATTGTATGCTCAGGAGGGCAGGTTCTATGACCGCTTATTCACTTATCTTCAATGCTTAGGACTGTCTTACAGAATGCATTCTACTATGTTAAGTGAATTACTTATCAAATTAATGAAGGAGCTAGACATTAAGTGAATTTCAGGTTTATATAATGTCAATGCACTTACACTGACCCTCAACATTGGTCTGTTTGGGAATTTAAAAATCAGCCATCTGAATGCCACAATGCCAACCCCAGCTTCATAAATAGACCAAAAAGCTGACCTTGACTATGCCAAAACCCTCTGAATAGTTTTCTGCATGGGATTTGTTAAGAAGAGGCACTCTTTAGTTTTTCCCCCATACTACTCATCGTAAAATATGCCTACGAACACCTGCCAGTAATCATAACTGCTTTCTACACTAAGAACTTCAGTAGGATACTAATATATGAAAGCAAAATTCATCTGGAAATGGAAATTGTGTCTAAGCATTTTTCCCTGTAATGCTGCCAGTTTTATGTAGTTCTCTTGTACTAAATGGGCAATGTAACTTCTTTTTTTTAATATAATAGTGTTTCTCTTCCTGAGTTTCAAATAGTACTCTAGATGATAAGATGATTTGTTGCTCCATACTGGTGATACTCTATAATCAACTTATTACAAAGCTAATTATATGTTCCTTAACTCTCTAAGTTAGAATCTAGGAGGAGATGCTTAAGTCTTTAAAGTTCCTTTAAAAATCAGGCATACTCAGTCACACATATTGGAAAATAAAGTAACAAACGTAAAGTATACCTCAGTTTGAGCATATATCATTAATTCACCAATTAATATTCAAATTCATTCAATGAGTATTAACCAAAATGATTTTATTTATAAAACACTGCACTAGTTAATGTGGAAGATACAAGATAAAATAAAATGAACCCTTCCCTCAGGGAGTCCCCAGTGTGTTTATCTATACAATTGTTCTAGAACAATTATAATTTCATTCATATAGCTAAATGATTAGCTATATGACATGGGCTACCATTTCAGTTTCCTTACTTCACCCTTTCCTGATCATTCATGCATTCATTCATTCAACAAATAATAATTCCCGGAGACACAAGGAATACAAAGATGCTGGGTGCACAGTGGCAAAAGAGACCAGCAGTATCGCTAACCTCATGGAACTTACAGTTTAGTGGAAAGAGACAGAAATGAAACCAAGGGTGCCTGGGTGGCTCAGTGGGCTAAGCCTCTGCCATCAGCTCAGGTCATGATCTCAGGGTCCAGGGATCGAGCCCCACATCGGGCTCTCTGCTCAGCAGGGAGCCTGCTGCCCCCTCTCTCTCTCTGACTACCTATGATATTTCTCTCTCTGTCAAATAAATACATTTTTAAAAATTAAAAAAAAAGAAATGAAACTAATAAGACTGTCAATAAGATAACTGAAGGGAGTGGTAAATTCTATCAAAATAATATCAAGACAATAGAAATGAAAATGATTGAAAGATACAGGTTCTTTTGGGCAGGGCAACCAAACTTTATCAGATGAAGTGAAATTTAAGCAGAGGTATAAATAATAATAGGAAGCCAGCCATATATAAATCCAGAAGAAAGATGAGCCATGCAGAGGAAGCAGCAAGTATAAATACATTAAAGTGAAAACAAGCTTGGTACAAAAATGTTCAAAACCGCACACCCAGGTAAACCAGTTTCACAGTGAAACATCCTATGGTGTTTAAATAAGAAACTGTTAAAATTTTATTTTAAAAATGTGAAAACATAAAAAGTCCCCCATTTATGTTACAAAGCTCTTACAATTTTTATTGCCAAACCTGATAAATGGAATATTAAAAAGACAAAATTATAATTGAAAGGAGATGAAGAAAATTCCTACATGGTCTAATTATCACCTACTTGAATTACCAACCTACTTGAATCTGTATATATAAACATCACATCACTTTCTCTACTGTTGTCATAAACGGATTGTCTCTGCTTCCAGTGCCACCTGTTCTGCTTGTGTCAATCAGATCTATAATCTCTTACCTATTCACGGATTTAGTTTTATAAACTCTGCCTTCTCTCATACAACATCAATTTTACACTGTCTCCTGGATTATGCCCACCTGGGAATAAAAGTGCTGTTATATCTTCTATCTTTCAAAAATGTAAAAAACAAAAACCTCTTGACTGTAGTCTTCTTTAGCTAACACTCTAACATTTTTGTTTCCATTTATGCAAAAATTCCTTAAGAGATTTTGCTGTTGTTCTTACATGTCAAATTCCTCTCCAATTCTTTCCTGGACTCACATTAATCAAGCTTTACATCCCTACTACTTCACCAAAAGGCCTCTTGTCAAGATTATGAATCATCCCCACACTGCCAAATCCAATGGCCAATTCTCTGTCCTCATCCTACTTGACTAGCAGGTAGAGTCTGACAAAGAAGATATAGAACACAAATTTAACTGGCCTTCAGAATAGCACTAACTCCTGGATCACTTCTAAATTTATCAGTCTCTCAGCCTCCTTTGCTGGCTCATATATACAGTTTTACAAACCTCTAAATTTTGAAGCATCCCAAGGCTCAATCCTTGCATCAGTTTCTTCCTCACTACACTCACTCTGAAGTGAATTCATCAAGTCTTACCACTTTAGATATTGTACCCATCCCAACAACTCCCAACCTGTACGTCCGGGCCACTAAACTCTATATTGATAGATTAAATTCAACTGCATTTCAATCTCACAAGGGTCCCTAACTTGACATATTCAAATCAACGTCTTGCTTCTCCCCAGTTCAGTTCCCCTGAAGTCCATCTCACCTCAATATAAAGGGGACCTTCATCCTCGTAACTGAAAATGGGACTCTCAAATGATGTTTACTAACTGATTGGTGATAATACATAGGTGGAAAATGCCATGGAGTTTTATATTTATTTTGTTTGATTTTTATAACTTATTGAATTATACTATTTTTACAACTTTTCTTTTGGCTTTCTTGAGCTTGATAATCATGGTCTTCATACACATGCTAATTTTTACTTCCTCCTTTCCACTATCAGTACTCACTTATTCTGCCTTCCAAGTTATTACAATAAAACTTCCGGAATAAAACTTCCAAAACTTCTAAAATAACTTCCTTGCCAACTTTCTCACTTTAAAGGGAATACCTTTAATTTAACATAACATCTGCTATTAAATATAATGTTGACTGTTAATTTAAGATAAACAATTTTTAGAATATTGAGGAACAATATAATTAATATGATATTCTTAGTTTTCAAAGAATTTTATTAGGAACAGATGTTGAATTTTATTCAAGGGCATTGTTTTGATAAAGATCATATGGTCTTTTTATTTTGTATTAATGGTTAAAATTTTAATAATTGGTCTAACTTATTCTTGGTCATTGTATATTTTCCTTATTTTAAAGACCTAAATAGAATCACTTGGGAGTTTTTCACGCACATGATTCGATTGGTCTATGGGCCTTCTGTTCTCTTCATAGAAGCTTTATAGATTGAATACAGGATCATGCCATTTTCTACAAAGAGAAATAAAGCCTTTTTAGAATGTGTGTTGGGGGGTATGGGAATCTAATCCGTAAAATCACTTGGTCTAAGGTGATTTAGACCAGGGGGAGTAATTACTGGTAACTTTTCCAAACACTTTCATGGTTATTAGTCTGTTCCTCTTATTTACTTCTTGTTGAGACAGTTTGGTTCACCTTGTATTTTCCTTAAAATTCTCCATTTTATCAAGACTTACTAATAACATTCACAAATCAATCAATGTGATACAACAAATTAATATGAGAAGAGAGAAGAACCACATGGTCCTCTCAATTGATGCAGAAAAAGCATTTGACAAAATCCAGCATCCGTTCCTGATTAAAACGCTTCAAAGTATAGGGATAGAGGGAACATTCCTGAACCTCATCAAATCTATCTATGAAAGACCCACAGCAAATATCATCCTCAATGGGAAAAAGCTTGCAGCCTTCCCATTGAGATCAGGAACAAGACAAGGATGCCCACTTTCACCACTCTTGTTCAACATAGTATTAGAAGTCCTAGCAACAGCAATCAGACAACAGAGAGAAATAAAAGGTATCCAAATTGGTAATGAAGAAGTCAAACTCTCTCTCTTCGCAGATGACATGATTCTTTATATGGAAAACCCAAAGGACTCTACCCCCAAACTACCAGAACTCATACAGCAATTCAGCAACGTGGCAGGATACAAAGTCAATGTGCAGAAATCAGTGGCTTTCTTATACACTAACAATGAAAATACAGAAAGGGAAATTAGAGAATCGATTTCATTTACTATAGCACCAAGAACCATAAGATACCTGGGAATAAACCTAACCAAAGAGGTAAAGGATCTGTACTTGAGGAACTACAGAACACTCATGAAAGAAATTGAAGAAGAGGGGCGCCTGGGTGGCTCAGTGGGTTAAGCCGCTGCCTTCGGCTCAGGTCATGATCTCAGGGTCCTGGGATCGAGTCCCGCATCGGGCTCTCTGCTCAGCAGGGAGCCTGCTTCCTCCTCTCTCTCTCTGCCTGCTTCTCTGCCTACTTGTGATCTCTCTCTGTCAAATAAATAAATAAAATCTTTAAAAAAAAAAAAAGAAATTGAAGAAGACAGAAATAGATGGAAGACCATTCCATGCTCTTGGATCGGTAGAATAAACATTGTTAAAATGTCTATACTGCCTAGAGCAATCTATACTTTTAATGCCATTCCGATCAAAATTCCACCGGCATTCTTCAAAGAGCTGGAGCAAATAATCCTAAAATTTGTATGGAATCAGAAGAGACCCCGAATCGCTAAGGAAATGTTGAAAAACAAAAATAAAGCTGGCGACATCACGTTACCTGATTTCAAGCTTTATTACAAAGCTGTGATCACCAAGACAGCATGGTACTGGCATAAAAACAGACACATAGGGATGCCTGGGCGGCTCAGTTGGTTAAGCAGCTGCCTTCGGCTCGGGTCATGATTCCAGCGTCCTGGGATCGAGTCCCACATTGGGCTCCTTGCTCAGCAGGGAGCCTGCTTCTGCCTCTGCCTGCCATTCTGTCTGCCTGTGCTCGCTCTTTCTCCCTCTCTCTCTCTCTGATAAATAAATAAAATCTTTAAAAAAAAAAACAAAAAACAACAACAAAAAACAGACACATAGACCAGTGGAACAGAGTAGAGAGCCCAGATATGGACCCTCAGCTCTATGGTAAAATAATCTTCGAAAAAACAGGAAAAAAGATACAGTGGAAAAAAGACAGTCTCTTCAATAAATGGAGCTGGGAAAACTGGACAGCTATATGTAGAAGAATGAAACTCGACCATTCTCTTACACCGAACACAAAGAGAAACTCAAAATGGATAAAAGACCTCAATGTGAGACAGGAATCCATCAGAATCCTAGAGGAGAACATAGGCAGTAATCTCTTTGATATCAGCCACAGGAACTTCTTTCAAGATACGTCTCCAGAGGCAAAGGAAACAAAAGTGAAAATAAACTTTTGGGACTTCATCAAAATCAAAAGCTTCTGCACAGCAAAGGAAACAGTCAAAAAAACAAAGAGGCAACCCATGGAATGGGAGAAGATATTTGCAAATGACAGTACAGACAAAAGGTTGATATCCAGGATCTATAATGAACTCCTCAAACTCAACACACACGAAACAGGCAAACACATCAAAAAATGGGCAGAAGATATGAACAGACACTTCTCCAATCAAGACATACAAATGGCTATCAGACACATGAAAAAATGTTCATCATCGTTAGCCCTCAGGGAGATTCAAATTAAAACCACATTGAGATATCACCTAACACCAGTTAGAATGGCCAAAATTAACAAAACAGGAAACAACATGTGTTGGAGAGGATGTGGAGAAAGGGGAACCCTCTTACGCTGTTGGTGGGAATGCAAGTTGGTGCAGCCTCTTTGGAGAACAGTGTGGAGATTCCTCAAGAAATTAAAAATAGAGCTTCCCTATGACCCTGCAATTGCACTCCTGGGTATTTACCCCAAAGACACAGATGTCGTGAAAAGAAGGGCCATCTGTACCCCAATGTTTATAGCAGCAATGGCCACAGTCGCCAAACTATGGAAAGAACCAAGATGCCCTTCAACGGATGAATGAATAAGGAAGATGTGGTCCATATACACTATGGAGTATTATGCCTCCATCAGAAAGGATGAATACCCAACTTTTGTAGCAACATGGATGGGACTGGAAGAGATTATATTGAGTGAAATAAGTCAAGCAGAGAGAGTCAATTATCATATGGTTTCACTTATTTGTGGAGCATAACAAATAGCATGGAGGACAAGGGGCCTTAGAGAGGAGAAGGGAATTTGGGTAAATTGGAAGGGGAGGTGAACCATGAGAGACTATGGACTCTGAAAAACAATTTGAGGGGTTTGAAGTGGCGGGGGGGTGGGAGGTTGGGGGTACCAGGTGGTGGGTATTATAGAGGGCACGGCTTGCATGGAGCACTGGGTGTGGTGAAAAAATAATGAATACTGTTTTTCTGAAAATAAATAAATTGAAAAAAAAAAGACTTACTAATACAAGCTTTAAGAGAGCTTTAAGAGATATCTTCTCACAAACATTTCAATATCTTTCCTACATCTGGCTCTATCCTCTGTCCACTTCATTATAGTTTTGTTTCCTTTTTCCCTTCAGTAAACCCTTCATGAAATTGACTATTTTATTAACATTTCAATTATTTATCAATCTCTTGTTCTTTTGGTCCTAAATCATTAACTTCTACTTTGAGTTTTATTAATTCATTCCTTATGCTTTTCAGGGTTTTAATTTTTTTGCAGCTTCTTGCATCTGTATGTTTTATTTTCTCTTGTTTTATAATAAAAGGATTCCAGACTATGGATTTCCCTCTGAGTACAGCTTAGGTTGAAGCGTGGTTATTATTTTTTTATTGTATGCAATTATAGTTTTTTTTCCAATTTATTTATAGTTTTGATGTCATTTTGTTATAAGAATTATTCTGGAGAGTAATTTTTTTTTATTTCTAAATGACTGATTTTTGTTGTTGTGTTTGTTCTTTTCATTTGTGATTTTCCAGAGTAGATCAAACAATTACATGCCATTATAGTTATGAATCCATATAAATAGGCTTTATTTTCACCTGGGAGTAATTGAGAAAACCACTGAAGGGTTTCAACTTTGGACAGAACCAATCACATTTTACTATAGATAAATCTTTCTCATTCCCATGTGAAGAAGGCAGTACAGAAGAGCAGGATTAGCTACAAAAAGATTTGTTAAGGATATATGGGGTAATCCAGGCAAGACATGATGGAAGCCTGAAATAAAGGACAGTGGATATGGAGAAACATGGATGCAGTTATGAAATACTTTAGATGCAGGTTCAGCCAACTGGTGGTTGACTGAATGTGGTTATGAAGGAAAGGGGACCATAAGAGATGGCACTGGAGATTCTGGTTTGAGCAAGAAGGTGACTGTTGTCATTCATGGAGATCAAGGGGAAAAGTGGAGGACTAGAGGTGAAAGAAAGTAGTAGTTTGTACATGTAGAGTGTCTAGTTCCTATAAATTTCTAAGTTTACATAATGAGTAGGCAGTAGAAAATACAAGTTTGAATGAAGAGAAAGAGGAAAGATCTGGAGATTAGGGGGTCTTCATTATATACCTGATATTAGAAGTCAATGAAGAGTGAGATTAGAATAGCCTGTAAAAGAATACTGATTTCTGGGAAAGTATCTTTCTTCTTTCCTTAAAAGAAAATAATCATTTAAAAACAGAAATATAGGGATAGGGAGGGAGACAAACCATAAGTGATTCTTAATCTCACGAAACAAACTGTGGGTTGCTGGGGGGAGGGGGGTTGGGAGAAGGGGGTAGGGTTATGGACATTGGGGAGGGTATGTGCTTTTGGGTAAATTGGAAGGGGTGGTGAACCATGAGAGACTATGGACTCTGAAAAACAATCTGAGGGGTTTGAAGTGGCGGGGGGGTGGGAGGTTGGGGTACCAGGTGGTGGGTATTATAGAGGGCACGGCTTGCATGGAGCACTGGGTGTGGTGAAAAAATAATGAATACTGTTTTTCTGAAAATAAATAAATTGGAAAAAAAATTAAAAAAAATAAAAACAGAAATATATTTAGTATAATTTGCAATTCTGTTCACTATATTTTCAAATGGGGTCATTTTGTACTTATCTCTTTTCATCTTGTGTTGTTTTCCTAATAAATTCTGGTAAAAATATTGATCCTTCAAAATCAACTGGCTCTAGTTCATTCTTTTTAATTCCTGCATGATATTCCATAGGGCTAAGAATAATAATGTATGGAACCATGCTTTTTAGTTGAGCATTTCCTTTGTATTCCATTTCATACCACAACTAATGATACTACAATAAACATTTTTGAAAATAAGTCCTTATATATTAACCATTGAGTGTGGTATACTAGCAATATGACATAGTGGAAATATAATTCTAGCCTCTTTCTGTCAGCTTTACATTATGCTTAAGCAAGCACCAACACCTTCCCTGGTGTGAGCCCAGTACTATGAGTCAGGCTTTGTAACTGTGCCTCTAGGAAGTGAATGACATGACATTTCATTCCTCACTCACAGTGGGAGAGAGGGCAATGGATTAGCCCAACCTCTGGCTTGACTGAGAGGCAGCTCCAGCTGCCATAATAAAATACTATAACCTGTGTGGTGTAAACAACAGAAATTTATTTTCTCGCAGTTGTGGAAGATGGAATTTCCAAGATCAAGGGTTCAGTTTCTGGTGAGAGGTCCCTCTTCCTGGTCTGCAGATGGTTACCTTCTTGCTGTGTGCTCACAGAACCTTTTCTCAGTGTGTGTGCATATGAAGAGAAAGAGAAACTCTTAATACCGTTATGACTTCACCTAACTCTAACTACCTCCCAAAGGTCCCCAAATACCATCACATTGGAGGTTAGGACTTCAACATAAGAATCTGGGGGAAACACAAACATTTAGTCCCTAACAAAGGCTGAGTGCAAACCTTCGGTTTCAGCAGGATTGACTGCCTTATGGACATGGCTATGGATAATTACTATAGAGCTTTTCAGGAAACCATCTCTTTTTCTGAGAGGCCAGGCCATAAAGGAGCAGAATAATCCTTAAACTTTAATGTCTTCTGATAGTTTTCTTATAATTTCTTCTTTCCTCCTTCTCCTCCCCCTCTCTTTTTCCCACCCTCTCCCCCCTCCTCCCTCTCCTGTGCCCCCTCTTCTCTCTTCCCATCCATCCCTCTTCTCTCCTTCTCTCACTTTGAAAACTCATATTGTTGGTAGTTAAAACATTACAACTGCTTTGGGAAAAGCTTTAGCAGCTTCTTAAAAAGGTAAACATGGACCACACAAGCTGGTATCTGCATATGACAAGTGAACACACACATTCACAAAACATGTTTACATGGATGTTTAGAGCAGCATTATTCATGGTAGAGCAAAACTGGAAACAATCCAGATGACCGCCCAAAAGAGAATGGATAATTAAAATGTGGTATATGCATATGATAAAAAACTATGTAGCAATAAAAAAATGAACTACTGATACACACAACACAGATAAGCCTCAAAAACATTATACGGCCATAAAAACATAAAGTGCCACATACTTATGATTTCATCATGTGAAATTATAAAAAATGCAAATTCATAAAGACTCAAAGCAGATCAGTGGTTGTCTGACACCCAGAGTATCACTCAGTCACCCAGCGGCTGACAGCAAAGGGCACAAAAGCACCCATCATTTCTTGGCAACAGCATTAGTTTCCCATGGCTGCTATGTAACAAATAACCACAAATTTAGAGTTTTGTTTTGTTTTGTTTTTTAAAGGTGAAGGGAGCAGAAATGTATTCTCTTAGAGTTCTAAGGGGCCACAGTCTAAAATGTGACTTACAGGGCTAACACCAAGCAGGGCCCCCTCCCTCTGAGGCTGTAGGGAAAATCCGTTTTCTTATCTTTTATAGGGTGTAAAGCATTCCTGGGGCTCGTGGCCCTTCTTGGATTTTCAAAGCCTGTGGTATAAAATTCCTCTACCTCTGCTTTTCTCTGTTTCTGTCACATGATTCTGCCTATTGAATCTATGCCTTCCTCTTTAAAGATATATGTGATTGCATTTAGGGCCCATGCTGAAAATCTGAATCTCCCCACTTCAAAATCCTTAATTCAATCACATCTGTAAAGGCTTCATTGTTTTAATTTACCACATAAGGTAATATTCAAGGTTCCAAGGATTAGAACACAGAGATTTTTTTTTTGTGGTTGGGGGAGTGGGAGGGGTCTCTCTCTCTCTTTCTCTCTCTCTTTTTTTTTTTTTTGCCTACCATAGGAGTGATGAAAATTTCCATGTCTCAATTACAGGATAATACCAAAAATACATAATTATTTAACTGGTACATTTAAAATGAATACATTTTAAAAAGCTGCAGAAAGGAAAAAAAAAAAAGGAAAGAGGGAGGGAGGAAGGAAGGTAATATCTTAAAAATGGCAAAGGCACGAGGAAATTGTAAAATGGAATGGCTGGAAACCACAAAGCTAGTGAGCAAATTAAAACAAAAGACACATTTGGAATTTTTTACATGTATCATTTTTATACAAAAGATGCATATGGAAACAAGCTCTGTCATAGATGGAAGAATAATTTAGTACATTATCTTTGGAAGACATTTGGTCAGAATATAAAAAAGAAATAAAATCAGCATCATTTTAAAGCACTAAGACACTTTAAGGAATTTGTTTTAAAAAAGAAATCTGTGGGGTGCCTGGGTGGCTCAGCCAGTTAAGCATCACACTTGTGATTTTGGCTCAGGTCACGATCTCAAGTATAGTGGGACTGAGCCCTGACTTGGGCGCCGCGCTCAGCGTGCAGTCTGCTGGAGATTCTCTCCCTCTGCCCCTCCCCCCACTCATATTCTTGCTCTCAAATAAATAAATAAATAAATCTTTTTACAAAGATATCTGTATATCTAGGAAGCTTTAGTAATGAGCAGGTTCATAATAGAAGTTTTATATTGAGAAATTCAAATCAACCTAATTGCTGAACACAACTAGAACCATAGAATGTTCAAAAACAAGTAAAACTGTGTAATGTGCATTTGAGAGAAATTTATAACCATGTATCTACAGCAGAATCTTATTTTCTCAAAAGAAAACGATACTTGTACGTGGAAAAATATTACTCATATGTTATTTCCTCTCTTGCTTATCGTCACTTCCCAAATTTTCACCGTGAAATGTACCTATTTTTATAGCAAGAATAGGGCACTTAAAACGCTTTCTCCTTCCCAAATAAATACTGCTTTAATTTTTCCACCACTTTGCCTTTCTAGTGAAAAAATAATGGTCAGACAGTTCAGTCTAAAACTTATTAGATTCACTTTTAGAAATCCAAAATCAGGGAGACCCTTGGGAGGAATATAATTTTTGCAACAACAGGTCAACCCACTATTTCTTTAGTCCTTGTTCAGAAAAGACCGAGCACTTGAACCAGACTAAAGCCTTCCAAAGAAAGTTGTTTTCTTTAGAGACCAGACACACGTTACAATTATCACTGTTGATTTGTTGTCACTTTGTAGCTATTTTCTCTCTCGGAGCGGGGGTGGGGGGGTGAGGGTGGGGGGGGTAAGTGGGGGGGATGGAAATCTTTCCATTTCTTTTGCCCCAGCAACTGCTATAGACCTTTCATCAATACATTTAAGTTTGGTGGTAGGGAAAAAAGTGCATTTAAATGAAGCTTTAAAAACAGATGTTGTGATACTTAAAACTGTCAGAAAGTGCCTTTTCTAAAGACCAGTGTAAATAAGTATTTTCTTCCAAGGGGAATTGGTTTTAAGACTAGGAATAAAGACTAGGATAAAAATTTAAATCATTACTGTAGAGGCTGCTTTTAGGCAACAGGCTTAAGACATGTAGACTTGAGCAAAAGGGCCCAGGGTCACTACCGAGCTGGACACAGACTCCTAAGTGACCCACTGGGAAATAGCCACAGGCCCTAACTGACCAATGGGCTACTTACAACCAGGCAAAGACACCAAAAAAGGGAAAATTTCATACTTTTCTGCACTTGGCTCACTCTGCTCTATAACTATAGCCCTTCACCACCACCTCGTGGCAGACCGTCTCTCCTTTGCTGTCCTGCCTGCTGCTCCCTTGCAGTGCATTTACTAAACTTCTATCTCTTTGTTCTGCCTTGGATGAATTCTTTTACTAACCCACACTGCCAGCCCCTATCCAATCAGAACGTGACACAATTGTACTGTTTGTCTAAATTCAGACCAGGACACTTTTCTACTATAATATAATGTAGATTCATGTCTGCATCTGATTTCCAAACAAATCAGACAACAGATGTGTAAATCAAAATCAACTGAGAGATTTTCACTAAAGTAAAGAGCAACACTATGAAGGAACTTGTTTTCAAATTTTACTGAGAGTGGGGCACCAGGCTGGCTCAGTGGAAGAAGCGAGAGACTCTTGATCTCAGGGTCATGAGTTCAAGTCCTGTGTTGGGTGTAGAGATTACTTAAAATAAAATTAAAGAAAAAGAAATCATTGAGAGACACTGGATTCTTGGGTCAATTCTGTACATATCTCTAGCCATTCATGATCCCAACTCTTTCCCTATTTTCGTTGCTAAACGTTTCCAGACTTAGTGCTCTCATGCTCTCTACTCTGACTCACTGTACCATGGTATTATAGCTCCTAATTCCACCACTCAGAATATTAACTCAAAAATGTCTTCCATATGTTGTTACGGTAACACCAGCTGCAGTAACAAAGCCACAAATTGTAGGTAAAACAATAAAAGTTTTGAGGTTTTTCCCCCACCTCTAGCAGAATACTTGTTTCTACTTGATGGTTCTCAGTCTAACTCAGGATTGTAGTTTCCTTCTATCTAGGAAAAAAGAAGAAAAAAAGAAAAATCCTTCATGATTTTCAGCATCTAGTACTAAGCAGAAAAGGAACAAAGAAATATAGTGATGATACACTTGGGCCAAAAGTAATAGAACCCACTTCTATTCTCACGCCATTGATAAGAACTGCTCAGATATCCATACATCAGGGCAAGGGGTATTGGGAATTTTGACCCTTGCATAGAAAGCTGTTCCCTAAGAAATCCCTACATTATGGGGTAGAATAGTGCCAGAGCTAAATCTGAAACAAATGAAAACCAATAAGGAAGAAGCCTAAGCCAGGGAGACCCTTAAGAGGAAGTACATAATATCTGCAACAACACATCAGTTCGTCCATTAAAGCTCTCATATCTATAGTCACATTCCACATGACCCCTGCCTGGCATTCACTCTCCATTGCACTCTATAAATATATGGGCTTAAGACAGACACAGAAGGATTTTACAAAGAAAGACCTGACATTCTAACATCTTATCTTAATTTCCTCCAGTTCTCACTCCTCAATTCATGATGGCCCACAGTCCATTAGCAAGAGATCAGTTTTTTCCAGTCTATGATAAGTGGGAAATACACTCCCAGTCTACCCTTTTTTCTTTCTTTCTACCCTTTTTAAATTTCTTCTTCGAATTCTAAGATTATTTGTACCATTCATGATATCCTGATGCCAAATTAGCCATGAAGCCGTAACAGCACCTTGGTTATCTAAATTTTACTATCAGAAGTCTGATGTCCCCATTCTAGAGAAACATATAAGTTTAGCCATCTGCGCTACAGAGACAAACCAAGATTTCTAACCTTCCATGAAAGGGAAGCCAGATTGAAAGCCTTTGCTCATCTGACTTTATTCTAACTCTGCCGGAGGAACATCAGCCTTCTATAAACTGAACCTGTTAGTACAAAGAACAGCAGCTGAACAAAAATTAAAGCATTCTATAATTATTGTTCCACATCTAACTGCAAGTTACAGAAAAAGGGATCTCAAAAAAAATCAATGCATATAATTACTTTGGCTTAGATGTATAGTAGATTCTGCCCAATTTGGGAACACAGCTTTAGCCTCCAATATGCTTGTACTTTTTCAAGAATGCAGCCATCACATATAAAATATCAGGGCATAAACTGAATTGAACACATCTGTAAGACCACACAAATTTTATTAATCTGAGAGGAAGTCAGATTTCCAGAAAACATACCCAAAGGATAAATCATCTTTCACCTTCATTCTGGGTACCACATGCAGCCTCAGAATTTATACAAAAATGTAGTAGGGAAGTTTTGACTAAATATATTGTCATATAAAATGAGTTAAATATACTCTTTGCCTTTGAATACATAGCACAGTTTTAAGAGGCAGAGCCTCCAAATACACATATATATGTGTACATACACACACAAACTATAAATGCACACATACCCATTCATAACACATCTTTATGAATAATGTAGATGAGTATTTTAAATATTTATGATTTGAAAGTTACCAAAAGACATCTTAATTCATATCAACATATTCTGTAGAGTTAAAATATATACCAAAACCAATCTAGAGCTTATTAGGTCACACTCCACTGCTTCCTTGATTCTTGATTCCAAGATTCTTCCTTGATCTGACCTTGATTCAAGGTCAGGGTGTACCTTGGCACAAGGACTATCATCTTTTGTGTTCCATGCCCCCTCCCGAATTGTGTCACACATCAAAGGTGGGCACAGGGGCAGAACTGAGCACAGAACAAGGAAGGAAAACTTGCAACCCTTGATGCTCTCATGATAATTTATTCATGTGGCACCTGTGATGTGGCCACTGGACATTTAGTCAAGAAGAGAGTGTTCAAAACATGGCTTGGTCATATGTAGTTATTACAAAATTCATTTAAACCTTCTGATCTATCTACCTTTTTTTTTTAAGATTTATCTGTTTATTGGAGAGTGAGAGAGAAAGCATGAGTGGGAGGGGAAGAGAGAGAGAACCTCAAGCAGACTCTGTGCTGAGCGTGGAGCCTGATGCAGGGCTCCAACTCACAACCATGAGATCATGAACTCAGCTGAAACCAAGAGTCAGATGCTTCACTGACCGTGCCACCCAACCACCCCTCTTTTTACCCAGTTTTTAACCAAGAATAATAATGCCTTCCATATACACAGCTGTGAGACATGGACTGAATTAAATAACCAAATTCAAATGTTCCACACCAATAAAATCGACTATAGGGCTGAGGGCATATACCCATTAGAAGGAAAGGAACACAGGTCAAGCAAAAAGGGATGCATAAGGGTCATTTTCTTTTATACGCTTGCCTGGGGGAATAAAATCTCTCATGAGTATATGAAGTACACAAATAGGTAAGCGAAATGGAAACTATCACTTCTGATTAACATCGCTACCTCGCACCTGGAGATTTAGAATGCATCAAATGTCAGTATGCCAGAACTGAACTAGCTGCTTGCAACCTTTTGCATTCTATCCATGTCACTATCACAGCATATTATAAAAATCAGTCTCATGCAAGACACACATATGCCCTTTGCTGTCTCAGACTGAAAGAGGCTTTGAATCCTGGATCACAACTTTCTCAACTTCGCATGCTCTAATACCCGACACACATCCCTAGTGTACAGTAAGTGCTCAATAAATGTTGGTTGAATTGAGGAGTGACTGAAAAGCAAAGTAAATTAAATACTGGAAATGAAATATATATGTATGAGGTATTCTACCT
Organism: Neogale vison; assembly: GCF_020171115.1. Taxonomy (NCBI): domain Eukaryota; kingdom Metazoa; phylum Chordata; class Mammalia; order Carnivora; family Mustelidae; genus Neogale; species Neogale vison. The sequence continues at coordinate 82,917,688 of NC_058099.1, forward strand.
TTGAAACTTGGAAGTAAAACAAAGAATCTAGAACTTTTTGTAATACAATTGGAGCAGTAGCTAGGAGAGGGCTGTACACACAGAATCAAATCACATGGGCAAGTGGCAGCAGCAGCCTAGCGGGAAAGAGCAGTCCATGCTCTCCAGATACAGAACAAATAAGTTTGGTGAAATATGGTAATTGTTAATAACATGAAATTGACAAGAGAATGGGGAACCACCCTAACATTTGATTACTACTTAGTCAATATTCAGGCTCATAAGAAAGAGAGCAGATGTTAGCCAAAGCAGATGTGAAAGTACATATAATAGAATAAGGACTAAAGGGACTTGGCTGGTTGCTTGCAATGTATATTTGTTGGAGGAAAAAAAAAACAACCCTTCAAACACAATCCAACAAAAACGAGGCCCATTTCGTTCATTTCCTTCAGTTTTCCTTTATTTCCCTCCAACAGAATTTATCAAAAGTTTGAGGTAAGGCAGTTTGACAAAACCTTTTGCCATTTGTGCAGTTCAGCTGTCCAAATTCACCTCTCTTTTCTCTATGTCAGGGCCCAAGAACAGACCCAAGTGGAAGCTTCTCAATTGCAAGGAGGAACATCAAAACAAGGAGAATCAGAGAGTTAAAATATTGAGAACTTCAAGTCCAGAAGCCAAAAGGCCACATAAACATATGAGCTTAAACTTTACCATTTTTTTTTTTTTAGGACTCCAGGTAACTCTAACGTACGGCTGATTTTTGAGAAATACTGGGTTAGAGACAAAACGTATCTTCCCATAAACTGACAATAGCCACGTGAGACCTAAATTCTCAACCCATTCCCTGGGACCTACCTTGAGGAAGGGAAGAGGCAGCAAAATGTCGAGACATCAGCTACACTCAAAGCACATCTGATTCCACAACAAGTTTCTGGTCCTGTGGAGGCCAAAAAAAAAAAAAAAAGAAAAAGGAAAAAAAGAAAAAAAGGAGGAGGAGGAGGAGAAGAAGAAGAAAAGGAGGAAGAATGAAAGAAAGAAGAAGAGGAAGAAGAAGGGAAGAAATGTATCAACAATAGCAACAAACAATTACGTCCCACTTACTCCATACCAGGCACTGCTCTAAGTGCTCTGAACTGAGTCATGGCTCCACTCTGTGGCAGGAGCTGTATTTTGAGGTTTCCTACTTGACCATATATGCAGTAGACCCTGGTATCCCTGGGAACAAAGTAGGTTTTATACTTACATTTCATAGTTCCTATTTGTAGGATGTTGGGGGCTCATGGGTCATGGTCTCCAACAGTGAGAGACAGGATAGCCTAGCTCTTGGTTTGTCTTACAGTACAACAGTCTGAAAAGTCCCCTTAGCAGACTTCTTACCCATTGGAATGGTGGGTAGTCAGCTCATGAACCAAAAGCCACACACACACAGCTGTGTTTTGTTCTGTTTTCCTAAAAGACTTCTTAATTTGCTGCATTTCTTTATTTTTCCAACCCCTTACTTCCACACTGAGTGGTGAACACCTTGGATTTGTTCACTTCTGTGAGACAGCTGCAATTTCAGTCTTGTTTTGTTGTCTAAATAATCATTTTATAGTCATCACTTAATCCACAGAGATATTTTAACAGTGAGTGTGGCAGCTAAACTCTCGATTTGATCATTTCTGTAAGTTTCCATTTTAATTGCATTTTATCCCTCAAAGCATTTCTCACCTTTATCTTTTACTATTTGGTGTTGAGTGTGAGGGCCTTACAACCTTATGTACTGCCAAATTTGTGAAGACTCTCTAATCCCTTTCATTCACGCTTGAAAATTGGGATATTCTTTTCTAAGTTCATCTCTGTGTATGATAGTTTATGAAATGTAGCCAACATCAGTCAACATACACTATTAATATTTAATTTTCCAAAGTCCTTCCCTAGGGCTACTTGATCTGCCTTCCATATTTTCAAAGATCTTACCAAATAACTTGCCATTGCAAAACATGAAATACCATTCTTCTAGATTCTGATAATAATCTTGCTGTCTATATCTACTCCCTAAGACAATGCACATATTTTATGGGTTTATTATTATGGCAGATCCACTATAAATTACCAAATTAACTACCTTAAATGCTCAATGGCTGAAAACAGTAAGATTTATTTCTCACTCACATCATATGTCTATTGTAGGCCAGAAGGGGGTTCTACTCCATGTAGTCTTTACTTTTTTTTTTTCTTTTAATTTGAGAGAGAGAGAGAGCACAAGTGGGGTAGAGACAAGAGGGCGATAGAGAAACCTCAAGCATACCTCCCACTAAGCACAGGGCCCCACAGAAAGCTAATCCCAGACCCTAAGATCATGACCTGAACCAAAATCAAGAGTGAGATGCTCCACCAATTGAGCCACCCAGGCATCCCTGGTCTTCACTCTCAATGATAAAGAAGTTACTATCTAAATTCCCAAGTTGCTGTGGTGAAGTAAAATTACAGAGTTTTACACAACAGAAATCAGATTCTCCAACCTGAAAGTGAATTATGGTCCCATTATTCACAATTCATTGACCAATGACAGATACATAGCCCCCATAAAACAGGGCCAGGAAGTATAATCCTACCATTAGAACAGCACTACTGAAACCACACTCCCTACAATCTAATCTCCACACTACAGCCAAGTGAGATATTTAATATATTAGATAGGTCACTGCTCTACTCAAAATCTTACAATGGTTTCTCACCTCAATCCACAAAAGAACATTTCAGACAATGGTGTCTCAGACCCTCCATCATTTGGCCACCTTCTACCTCTTCACCTCGTCTTCTACTATTTCCCCTTCTCTTACTCTGCTTCCAGACACACCAGACCATTTGTTAGTTCTTGCACATGTCAAGCTTCCAACAGTGTTAGCCTCTACACTTGCTATTCCCTTTGCCTGGCATATTCTTTCCACAGACATCTTCATGTCTCACCCCTTCACTTTTTCACATGTCCACTCTACCATGATCTTATCAGAGAAGTCCTTCCTAAGAACCTTATATAAGATGACACCCACTCCACTGATGCTCTTTTCTAACCTCCTTGCTCTGCTTCATTTTTCCTTAGGTCTGAGTACTGCCTAACATAATATATGTTTGTATTTAGTGTGTGAATTCAGCCAGAAAATATTAGGTTCTTGAAAGAAAGACTTGTATCTCTTTTATTCACTATCAGATCTTAGGAGCCTAATGTAAACCTGGCACCTAGCAATTGCTCAATAAATGCTTCATGAATGGGTAAATGAATGGACCAATGAAAACACTGAGGGCAGTCTGAGGGCAGGAAACCACTAAGACACAATATACCAGAAGGTGTATCAGATTTTTGGAGGAAAAAGAAAAAGATGAAAAGAAAGTAGGCAAAGATAACTTTTTCTTCTTGCTAATCTCTCCTGAAACTTGTACGGGTTAGTAAGAGGACTGGTATTTAAAATGATACAATATACCAAGAAGTACAGAGGCCTAAATTTTTCCATTTTTCTCATTTTCTTGCTGTGACTCTGTAACTTCCACTGATTTTAAAGGGCCCTCCTTTCTTCTCCGCCCCGTTTCAGGTCTCTTCTGATTTGGTTACCATATATTTTTCTGGGTTCTTTGCCACCCTTTTAGTATTTTACTCTCTCATGCATATATTCTTATCTGGATAAAATGACAAGGCAAAAAAAAAAAAAACTTACCACAAAAAAAAAAAGAACAAGAGGTAGTATCAATGGCTAGGGACCTAATCAATATGGACACTTGTAATGTGTCAGAGCTAGAGTTCAGAATGATGATTCCCAAGGTGCTAGCTGGGCTCGAAAAAGGCATAGAACATATCAGAGAATCCCTTTCTGGAGAAATAAAAGAACTAAAATCTAGCCAAATTAAAATTTAAAAAGCTATTAATGAGATGCAATCAAACAAGGAGGCTCTTACTGCTAAGATAAATGAGGCAGAAGAGAGAATTGATGATATAGAAGACCAAATGATGGAGAATAAAGAAGCCAAGCAAAAGAGAAACAAACAACTACTGGACCATGAAGGGGAGAATTTGAGAGATAAAAGAAACAGTATTAGAATAAGTGGGATCCCAGAAGAAGAAAAAGAAAGAGAAAGGGGGCAGAAGGTATACTGGAGCAAATTATAAAAGAGAATTTCCCTAATATAACAAAAGGAACAAGCATCAAAATCCAGGAGGTACAGAGAACCACACTCAAAATCAATAAAAACAGGTCCACACCCTATCATCTAATAGTAAAATCTACAAGTCATAGTGACAAAGAGAAAATCCTGAAAGCAGATCAGGACATGAAGTCTGTAACATACAATCGTAGAAATATAGATTGACAGTGGACTTATCTACAGAGACCTGGCAGGCCAGAAAGGACTGGCTTCATATATTCAGAGTACTAAATGAGAAAAATACGCAACTAAGAATACTATATCCAGCTAGACTGTCACTGAAAATAGAAGGAAAAATCAAAAGTTTCCAGGACAAATAAAAAGTTAAAAGAATTTGCAAACACCAAACCAGCCCTACAGGAAATATTGGAAGGGGCCCTCTAAGCAAAAAGAGAGCCTAAAAGTAACATAGACCAGAAAGGAACAGAGACAATATACAGTAACAGTCACCTTACAGACAATACAATGGCACTAAATTCATGTCTTTCAATAGTTACCCTGAATTTAAATGGGTTAAATGCCCTCCAATCAAAAGACAGAGTGTATCAGAATGGATAAAAAACCAAGACCCACCAATATGCTGTCTCCAAGAAACACATTTTAGCCCCAAAGACACCTCCAGATTTAAAGTGAGTGGGTGGAAAACAATACCATGCTAATGGACATCAAAAGAAAGCTGGGGTGGCCATCCTTGTATCAGATAAATTAGATTTTAAGCCAAAGACTATAATAAGAAATAAGGAAGGACACTATATAATACTATATAAAGGGTCTCTGTCGCCAAACTGTGGAAAGAACCAAGATGCCCTTCAATGGACGAATGGATAAGGAAAATGTGGTCCATATACGGAGTATTATGCCTCCATCAGAAAGGATGAATACCCAACTTTTGTAGCAACGTGGATGGGACTGGAAGAGATTATGCTAAGTGAAATAAGTCAAGCAGAGAGAGTCAATTATCATATGGTTTCACTTATTTGTGGAGCATAACAAATAGCATGGAGGACATGGGGAGTTAGAGAAGAGAAGGGAGTTGGGGGAACTGGAAGGGGAGGTGAACCATGAGAGACTATGGACTCTGAAAAGCAATCTCAGGGGTTTGAAGTGGTGAAGGGAGGGATGGGAGGTTGGGGTACCAGGTGGTGGGTATTATAGAGGGCACGGATTGCATGGAGCACTCGATGTGGTGCAAAAATAATGAATACTGTTATGCTGAAAATAAATAAAAAATAAATTTAAAAAAAAGTCTCTCCAACAAGATCTAACAATTTTAAATATCTATACCCCTAAATGGGAGCAGCCAATTATATAAACCAAGTAATAACAAAATCAAAGGAACACATTGATAATAATACAATTATAGTCAGGGACTTTAACACCCCCCTCACTGAAATGGACAGATCATCTAAGCAAAAGATTAACAAGGGAATAAAAGCTTTAAATGACACACTGAATCAGATGGACATCACAGATATATTCAGAACATTCCATCCCAAAGCAACAGAATACATACTCTCCTCTAGTGCACATGGAACATTCTCCAGAATAGATCACATCCTGGTTCACAAATCAGGTCTCAACCAGTACCAAAAGATTGGGATCATTCCCTACATATTTTCAGACCACAATGCTCTGAAGCTAGAACTCAATCACAAGAGGAAAGTTGGAAAGAACTCAAATACATGGAGGCTAAAGATCATCCTACTAAAGAATGAATGGGTCAACCAGGGAATTAAAGAAGAATTGAAAATATTCAAGGAAACAAATGAAAATGAAAACACAACTGTTCAAAATCCTTAGGACACAGCAAAGGCAGTCCTGAGCAGAAAGTATATAGTGATACAAGCCTTTCACAAGAAACAAGAAAGGTCTGAAGTACACAACCTAGCCATAAACGTAAAGGAGCTGGAGAAAGAACAGCAAATAAAGCCTACACCCAACAGGAGAAAAGAAATCATAAAGATCAGAGCAGAAATCAATGAAACAGAAGCCAAAAGAACAGTAGAACAAATCAATGAAACTAGGAGCTGGATCTTTGAAAGAATTAGTAAGATTGATAAACCCCTGGCCAGACTTATCAAAAAGAAAAGAGAAAGGACCCAAATTAATAAAATCATGAATGAAAGAAGAGAGATCACAACCAACACTAAAAAAAAAATAGAATTATAAAAACATATTATGAACAACTATACGCCAGCAAATTGGACAATCTGGAAGAAATGGATGCATTCCTAGAGACATATAAACTACCAAAACTGAATGACAAAGAAACAGAACCTGAACAAACCCATAACCAGTAAGAATATTGAAGCAGTCATCAAAAATCTCCCAACAAACAAGACCCCAGGGCCAGATGGCTTCCCAGGGGAATTCTACCAAACATTTAAAGAAGAATTAACACCTATTCTCCTGAAACTGTTCCAAAAAATAGAAATGGAAGGAAAACTTCCAAACTCATTTTATGAGGCCAGCATTACCTTGATCCCAAAACCAGATAAAGACCCCATCAAAAAAGGAGAATTACAGAGCAATATCTTTGATGAATATGGATGCAAAAATTTTCACCAAAATACTAGCCAGTAGGCTCAAACAGTACATTAAAAGAATTAGTCACCACAACCAAGTGGGATTTATTCCTGGGCTGGAAGGATGGTTCAGCACTCCCAAATCAATCAATGCAATATAATACATTAATAAAAGAAAGAACAAGAACCATATGATACTCTCAATAGATTCTGAAAAAGCATTTGACAAAGTACAGCATCCTTTCTTGATCAAAACTCTTCAAAGTGTAGGGATCGAGGGTACATACCTCAATATTATCAAAGCCATCTAAGAAAAACCCAGAGCAAATATCATTCTCAACGGGGAAAAACAGAGCTTTTCCGCTAAGGAACACGGAAGGGATGTCCACTATCACCACTGCTATTCAACATAGTACTGAAAGTCCTAGCTTCAGCAATCAGACAGCAAAAAGAAATTAAAGGCATCCAAATTGGCAAGGAAGAAGTCAAACTCTCCCTCTTTGTAGATGATATGATACTTTATGTGGAAAACCCAAAAGACTCCACTCCAAAACTGCTAGAACTCATACAGAAATTCAGTAAAGTGTCAGGATATAAAATCAATGCACAAAAATAAGTTGTATTTCTATACACAAACACCAAGACAGAAGAAAGAGAAATTAAGGAGTTGGTCCCATTTACCACTGCACCCAAAACCAAAAGATACCTAGGAATAAACCTAACCCAAGAGGCAAAGAATCTGTACTCCAAAAACTATACAGTACTCATGAAAGAAATTGAGGAAGACACAAAGAAATGGAAAAATGTTCCATGCCCATGGATTGAAAGAACAAATATTGTGAAAATGTCTATGCTACCTAATGAAATCTATACATTTAATGCAATCCCTATCAAAATACCATCATTTTTTTTCAAAGAAATGGAATAAGTAATCCTAAAATTTCCATGGAACCAGGAAAAAAACCAAATAGCCAGAGGAATGTTGAAAAAGAAAGCCAAAGTTGGTGGCATCACAATTCCAGACTTCAAGCTCTATTACAAAGCTGACATCATCAAGACAGTATGGTACTGGCACAAAAACAGACACATAGCTCAATGGAACAGAATAGAGCTCAGAAATATACCCTCAACTCCATGGTCAGCTAATCTTCGACAAAGCAGATAAGAATGTCCAGTAGAAAAAAAGACAGTCTCTTCAACAAATAATGTTGGGAAAATTGGACCGCCATATGCAGAAGAATGAAACTGGACCATTTCCTTACACCACACGCAAATATAGACTCAAAATGGATGAAAGACCTCAATGTGAGACAGGAATCCATCAAAATCCTTGAGGAGGGACGCCTGGGTGGCTCAGTTGGTTAAGCAGATGCCTTCAGCTCAGGTCATGATCCCAGCATCCTGGGATCGAGTCCCACATCAGGCTCCTTGCTCAGCAGGGAGCCTGCTTCTCCCTCTGCCTCTGCCTGCCATTCTGTCTGCCTGTGTTCGCTCGCTCTCCCTCTCTCGCTCTCTCTGATAAATAAATAAAATCTTAAAAAAAAAAAAAATCCTTGAGGAGAACCTCTTTAACCTCAGCTGCAGGAACATCTTCCTAGAAACATCTCCAAAAGCAAGGGAAGCAAGGGCAAAAACGAACTATTGGGACTTCATCAAGATCAAAAGCTTTTTTACAACAAAGGAACTAGTCAACAAAACCAAAAGACAACTGACAGAATGGGAGAAGATATTCGCAAATGACATATCAGATAAAGGGCTAGTATCCAAAATCTACAAAGAACTTATCAAACTCAAAACACAAAGAACAAATAATCCAATCAAACAATGGGCAGAAGACATGAACAGACATTTCTGCGAAGAAGATATCTAGATGGCCAACAGACACATGAAAAATTGTTCCACATCACTCAGCACCAGGGAAATACAAATCAAAACCACAATGAGAAACCACCTCACACCGGTCAGAATGGCTAAAATTAACAAGTCAAGATGGAGCAGAGATGTGAGTTGGGGAGAACTGGAGGGGGAGACAGACCATGAGATACTGTGGACTCTTGAGAAACAAACTGAGGATTTTGGAGGGGAGGGTGCTGGGGGATTGGGTGAGCCTGGTGGTGGGTATTATGGAGACACGTATTACACAGAACACTGGTTTGGTGCATAAACAATGAATGCTGGAACACTGAAATGAAATAAAATAAAATGGAAAAAAAAAAAAAGAACAGTAATAGTGCCCTTATTGAGCACCTGAAATTAAATCTAGTAACTGTGAACTTAATACAGGGCATGAAGAGTGTTGGAAAGATCAAGGATCAAAAATTCACAGGCATTGTAGCATCTTTTGTATCTGCTCCCAAAGCAGAATCTCAAAAATTTCTTTTTTTTTTCCAATTTATTTATTTTCAGAAAAACAGTATTCATTATTTTTTCACCACACCCAGTGCTCCATGCAAGCCGTGCCCTCTATAATACCCACCACCTGGTACCCCAACCTCCCACCCCCCCGCCACTTCTTTTTTTAAAATAAAGCATCATTGGCAACAAAAATTCATTAATTAGCTAATTAATTAATTAACAAGTCAGGAAATGACAGATGTTGGCGAGCATGTAAAGAAAGGGGAACCCTCCTACACTGTTGGTGGGAATGCAAGCTGGTGAAGCCACTCTGGAAAATAGTATGAAGTTTCCTCAAAAAGTTGAAAATAGAGCTACCCTATAAACCAGCAATCACACTATAGGGTATTTACCCTAAAGATACAAATGTAGTGATCCAAAGGGGCACATGTACCTGAATGTTTATAGCAGCAATGTCTACAATAGCCAAACTATGGAAAGAACCTAGATGTCCATCAACACATGAGTGGATAAAGAAGAGGTGGTATATATATACAATGGAATACTATGCAGCCATCAAAAGAAGTGGAATCTTGCCATTTGCAGTGACATAGATGGAACTAGAGGGTATTATTCTGAGCAAAATATATCAATCAGAGAAAGACAATTATTATATGATCTCTCTGATATGAGGAATTTGAGAGTCAGGGCAGGGGGGTTGTGGGGAGTAGGGAAGGGAAAAATGAAACAAGATGGGATCGGGAGGGAGACAAACCACAAGAGACTCTTAATCTCACAAAACAAAGTGAGGGCTGCTGGGGGTGGAGCAGTAGGGATAGGATAGTTGGGTTATGGACATTGGGGAAGGTATGTGCTATGGTGAGTGCTGTGAAATGTGTAAGCCTGATGATTCATAGACCTGTACCTCTGTGGTAAATAATATATTCTATGTTAATAAAAATAATTTTAAAAAATGAATGTAATCCATTATATCAACAGACTAAAAAGGAAAAATCATATATCACATCAATAGATGCAGAAAAATATCTGACAAATATAATACCCATTCACAATAAGATCTCAGTAAATTAGGAAAAGTGAGGAAATTTTACAACTTAATTAGAATATCTACAAAAAACTTGTTCACATGTAACATGATCATCAGCATGGAAAATCTGAAAGAATCTACAAGAACAACAACAAAAACGGTGAGAACTAAAAAGCAACCAATTAAGGTTGTAAGACACATGCTTATTTTACAAAAGTCAATTGTTTTCCTATATACAGCAATAAACAAGTAGAACTTGAAATTAAAAACACAACACTGTTTACACTATCACAGAAAAAGGGAAACATTGAGGTATAAATCTAACAAAATATGTAAATGATCTAAATGAGGACAACTACAAAACTCAATGAGTGAAATCAAAGAACTAAGTAAATAGGCATATATTCCATGTTCATTATTAGATGACTCAATATAATCAAGTTGTCAGTTCTTCCCGATTTGATCTATATACTCAAAATCACAGTCAAAATCACAGAAAGTTATATTGAGGATATAAAAAACTAATTATAAAGTTTACATGGAGACCATAAGGCCCAGAACAGTTAATACAACATTGAAGAAGAAGAACAAAGTTGGAAGACTGATGCCAACCAACTTCAAGATTTCATATAAAGTTATAGTAACTTCACCTATAAGTATAGGTGAAGACAGGATAGTATTGGCAACAAAACAGTCAAATAGATCAGTGGAACAGAACAGAGAGCCCAGAAATAGACCCCTCTTAAATATACTCAACTGATCTTTGACAAAAGACTGATGACAAAAAAACTGATCTCTGACAAAAGACATAAGGCAATACAATGGAGCAAAGCAAAGTCAGTCTCCAACAAATGTTGCTGTAACAACTGGATATCCACCTGCTAAAAAAAAAAAAAAAAAAGAATCTAGACAAAGACCTTATACCCTTCACAAAAATTAACACAAAACAAATCAGAGACCTAAATATAAAAGACAAAATGATAAAACTCTTAAATGATTACATAGGAGGTAAGCTAAAAGGTATGGTGATGCCTTCTAAGACCAAAGGCATGACCCACAGAAGAAATAATTGAGAAAATGGACTTCAATAAAGTATCTGTTCCATGAAAGACATATCAAGAAAACGAAAAGATAGCTACAAACTGGTAAAAATATTTGCAAGAGACACTTCTCATAAAGATTTTTATCCAAAATATACAAATAACTCTTAAATCTCAACAGTAAGAAAAGAACCCACTTTAAATATGGGCAGAAGAGGGGTCCCTGGGTGGCTCAGTTGTTAAATGTCTGCCTTCAGCTCAGGTCATGATCCTCAGATCAAGCCCTGCATCGGGCTCCCTGCTTGGTGGAAAGCCTGCTTCTCCCTCTCCCACTTCCCCTGCTTGTGTTCCCACTCTCATTCTGTCACTCTCTGTCAAATAAATAAACAAAATCTTTTTTAAAAATGTGCTGAGGCAGCAAAGGAAACAGTCAACAAAACAAAGAGGCAACCTACGGAATGGGAGAAGATATTTGCAAATGACAGTGCAGAGAAAAGGTTGATATCCAGGATCTATAAAGAACTTCTCAAACTCAACACACACAAAACAGACAATCATATAAAAAAAATGGGCAGAAGATATGAACAGACACTTCTCCAATGAAGACATACAAATGGCTATCAGACACATGAAAAAATGTTCATCATCACTAGCCATCAGGGAGATTCAAATTAAAACCACATTGAGATACCACCTTACACCAGTTAGAATGGCCAAAATTAGCAAGACAGGAAACAACATGTGTTGGAGGGGACGTGGAGAAAGAGGAACCCTCTTACACTGTTGGTGGGAATGCAAGTTGGCCCAGCCACTTTGGAAAACAGTATGGAGATTCCTCAAGAAGTTAAAAATAGAGCTTCCCTATGACCCTGCAATCGCACTACTGGGTATTTACCCCCAAAGATACAGATGTAGTGAAAAGAAGGGTCATCTGTACCCCAATGTTTATAGCAGCAATGGCTACGGTCGCCAAACTGTGGAAAGAACCAAGATGCCCTTCAATGGACGAATGGATAAGGAAGATGTGGTCCATATACACTATGGAGTATTATGCCTCCATCAGAAAGGATGAATACCCAACTTTTGTAGCAACATGGACGGGACTGGAAGAGATTATGCTGAGTGAAATAAGTCAAGCAGAGAGAGTCAATTATCATATGGTTTCACTTATTTGTGGAGCATAACAAATAGCATGGAGGACATGGGGAGTTAGAGAAGAGAAGGGAGTTGGGGGAACTGGAAGGGGAGGTGAACCATGAGAGACTATAGAGTCTGAACAAAATCTGAGGGTTTTGAAAGGGCGGGGGGTGGGGGGTTGGGGGAACCAGGTGGTGGGTATTAGAGAGGGCACGGATTGCATGGAGCACTGGGTGTGGTGCAAAAAACAATGAATACAGTTACGCTGAAAAGAAATAAAAAATTTTTTAAAAAATGTGCAGAGGACCTTACCAGACACCTCACCAAATAAGATACACAGATGGCAAGAGTGTAGGAAAAGATGCTCCACATCATAGGTCAACAGGCAATTGCAATTTAAAACAATGACATACTACTGTGTACCTATTAGAATGGCCAAAATCCAGAACAATGACACCAAATGCTAGCAAGGGTATGAACCAACAGCAATCTTTACATATTGCTAATGGAAACGCAAAATGGTAGAGCCACTCTGGAAGAGAGTTTCGTAGCTTCTTACAAACTAAAAATGCTCTTACCATCAAGAACATTCCTTGGCATTTACCCAAAGGATCTGAAAACTCATGTCCACACCAAAAAATTTCACACAGAAGTTTATAGCAGCTTTATTCATAATTGCTCAAACTTGGAAGCAACCAAGTTATCCTTCAGTAGGTGAATGACTAAATGAGCAGTTATTATATTCCATCCTGACAATGGAATATTATTCAGCACTAAAAAGAAATGAGCTATTAAGCCATGAAAAGACATGAAAGAAACTTAAATGCATACGAGTAAGTGAAAGAAGCCAATCCAAAAAGGCTACATACTATATTATTCTAACCATATACTATTCTGAAAAATGCAAAATTATGGAAGGAGTAAAAAGATCAGTGGCTGCTCAGTATGCGAGCAGGAGTACATATGCAGAGTACAGAGAATTTTTAAGGCAGTGAAAGTCCTCAGTAGGATACCATAATGATGGATATATGTCATTATACATTGTTCCAACCCCACAGATGTCCACCAAGACTGAATCCTAAAATAAACTATGAACTTCAAGTGATTATGATGTGTCACATAGCACATCCCTGGTTAAAAAAATAAATGCCATTCTGCTAAGTGATGTGGATAAGGGGGACAGTTATGCACATATAGGTGCAAGGGTAAATGGGAAATCTCTGTACCTATGTCTTTGTAAACCTCAAACTGCTCTAAACAATTAATGTCTTTTCAGAAAGAAAGAAATTCTTTCAAAAATTTTAATGTGTAGATTAGTAAAAATTTTATTAATAATATATTCTTCAATAATATGAATAACAGGTAATAGAGGTGCCACAACAGCAGGATATACATTCTTCTCAAGTGCACATAGAGCATTTTCAAAGATTGGCCATATGTTAGGTTGTAAGACAAGCTTTAATATATGTAAAAGAATCAAAATTATACAAAGTATGACCACAATGAAATCAAATAGGAAATCAACAACAGGAGCGCCTGGGTGACTCAGTGGGTTAAGCCTCTGCCTTCGGCTCAGGTCATGGTCTCAGGGTGCTGCGATCAAGCCTCACATCAGGCTCTCTGCTCAGCAGGGAGCCTGCTTCCTTCTCTCTCTCTGCCTGCCTCTCTGTCTACTTGTGATCTCTCTCTCTGTCAAATAAATAAATAAAATCTTAATTAAAAAAAGAAATCAACAACAGAAGGATTTCAGCAATTCATAGATATGTGGAAATTAAACAGCGTATACCAAACTAACCAAGAGGTCAAGAAGAAATTATAAGGAAAATTAGAAAATACTCTGAGATGAAAGAAAATGAAGGCATGATATATGAAAACTTAAGGGATGTAGATAAAGCAGTAATCAGAAGTTTATATGGGTAATGAACATAGGCTTTGCGGTAATGATGAGCTAACTAATGAGAATATCTCATTGCAACTAACTGTTCCCTAAACATGGGCAGTCTCCAGCTGCCCTATTTAAAGGAGCCTACCAACTGTGTTTTTGCACACTGTTGATCTAGACCAACCAAAATATATTGCAAATAAAGAATGTGAGGGATAGAGAGAATGACGTCCACTGTCACACTGATGAGTAATGATAGAGCCAGTGTACAAAGTCAGGATCTGGGTGTGTTTTACCTCAAACCACACTCAAACCAGTGACATTTCACACATACACTGCAGCCAACTCATGAATTTGATGGTTTGTTAATAAAATATGATTGCATTTATGAAATATGCTTATTTCCACATCATGCTCCTAGAAAAACAAGACTAGGAAGGAACCCAAATTAAATAGAAATAATGTTCAACTAAGGTTAATAAATCAGTAAGTTTTCTTGATTTCAGAAACTGTGTCCCATCAGGTCAGTCCCTCGGGGTGGATACTTGCTAAATTCATGACTGTATGCAGAGGTACAGATACAATGTGTCCTGAAATTTCTGTAACTGCTATTCTGTGAAGTTATCTCTAGAACTGATCATGCAGTATCACGCCTGCATAGGGATTACAGGATAAAAATATGTGTCTCCTTTTATTAGTAACCAGGACAATTGTATTTTGAGCAGTCACAGAGAATATAATCTTAAAATCCATCTAGCTCCTTGCTCTCTTTTATAGAGTACAGACTTTCGTCATCCTCTTCTTCAAGGAAGGCTCAAAGAACTTGTAATAAGTTTAGATCCTATTCAAATCAAGAAAATGTTATTTTGTCCCACACTGAGAGGAAAGAGAGTAGACTAAAACTTGGTGAATAGTGGTCTCAGTCCTTCTAGAACAAGCCACCAGGAGGTTCCTAGTACAGCTTTCTGCACAAAAGTCATGGATACCTTCTCTCTAGGATATTTAAAGTTCAGAAAAGTATTGATAACAGCCTCTTCCCATGAAAGACCAACAGCTGCAAAAGTTTCCCTCCCACAGCAAACAACTACAGAACTGAACAAAATACAATGCACTACGTTACTCTTTTCAGACACTGGACACAGGCAGCTTGGAATGATGATTCCTGAGAAAAGAAGACAAATAAGGGGAGCCCAAAGACTGCATCACTCCACTGCCTGGAGAATGTTCTTGGCTATAGCACAAAGAGGAGCAACCCAAAGGAGCACAGTGGTCTCAGTGAGTTGAGGAAACACAAATGGCTAGAATCTGTGATGCACTAACTGGGAAAGGAGAAAACTGTACAGAAAGAGACCCAGCTCCCCTTGAAGATGCAGCTAAACTACTGATCTGTGAATGAGGGAGAGAAAACTGCCTGATGCCAGAGTTAAGAACAATGGGAAAGCAGTAGGTAGGATAATTTCTGGACTTCATATGGAGCTCTAGGAATAGTGAACTTTTGAACTTTCTGGAGTTGAAAGACTTTGTGAAACTTGGAAGTATTGATAGAATCCTTAGAAGAGGGGCACCTGGGTGGTTCAGTGGGTAAAGTGTCTGCCTTCAGCTCAGGTCTCGATCTCAGGGTCCTGGGATGGAACAGCATGTTGGTTCCCTGCTCAGTGGGGAGTCTGCTTCTCCCTCTCCCTGTGCAGCATCCCTGCTCATGTACTCTCTCTCTCTCTCGAATAAATAAAATCTAAAGAAAGGGAAAAAAAAAAAAAAAAGAACTTTCAGAAGAGTATCACCTTAGTAATGGGGATGAAAGTCCTAGGTTAAAGATCATTTAGGGAATATCATAACAAAGCTTAAAAATAATTTTCAAAAAGATCTAATGGGTTCAAATTAATTTTGCTTTGTACTATAATAAAATCCAACAGTCTTTGAAGGAATACAACAAAATCCAGCAAACAATGATATAAAATTCGCAATACACAAAAATCAACCGTTTTTCTCCCAGTAGCAACAAATAACAGGAAATTGAAATTGATAGACACTTCCATAACATCAAAACTTAAAATGTTTTTGGATCCAGCTAGAAAAATACATACAGGATCTATCCACTAAACACTACAAAAAATTACTGAAAGAAATTAAAGAAAATTAAATGGAGAGCTATATATGCTCCTGAATCAGAAGTCTTAATATTTTTTTTAATATTTTATTTATTTGACAGAGAGAGAGAGATCACAAGTAGGCAGAGAAGCAGGCAGAGAGAGGGGGGAAGCAGGCTCTCTGCTGAGCAGGGAGCCCGATGTGGGGCTCGATCTCAGGACCCTGAGATCATGACCTGAGCCGGAGGCAGAGGCTTTAACCCACTGAGCCACCCAGGCGCCCCCAGAAGTCTTAATATTGTCCAAATGTTAGTTCTTTCCAGATTTTGACACAGAGTCAGGGCAATTCCAAACAAAGTCTTGACTGGTCTTGCTGTCGAAATTGGCATTGCGATTCTAAAATTTAGATAGAAATGCAAAGAATGTAGAAAAACCAATAATTTTTAAATGAAGAATTAAACTGGAGCACTTTCACATTCTGATTTTAAGACAATACAAAAGCATAGTAGTCAAGAGAGTGTGGTTTTAGAACAAAGAAAACATTAATACATAGCAATGGAACAAAAGAGTGTCCAGAAATAGATCCAACATATATAGTCAATTACTACTCAACAAAAAAATGCCGAAGTAATCCAATAATGAAAGGACACATTTCCCAATAAATGATGCTGGAACAATTAGTCACCCATGTGAAAACAAAGACACATATCTTACACAGCATACAAATATAACTTAAAATGCATCACACACCTAAATATAAAAGCCAAAATTACAAAATCTTTAGAAGATAGGCAAAAATCTTTGAAGATTTGGATAACACAACAATTTCTCAGATATCATATAAAAAGCACAAACCATGAAAAAATTGATAAACTGGCCTTCATCAAATTTTCATCAAAAATAACTTTATTTTCTTTGAATGATTCAGATAGGAAACAAAAGTCAACTACCGACTGGGAGTTAGTATTTACAAAATATATATACTACAAAAGGACTTGTATCCTGAATGCATAATTTTAAAAACCTCAAAATTGATACTAAGACAAGCTATATAATTTTTTTTAAAGCAGGGAAAAAAATAAGAATTTTAAAAAAGCAGAGGTTTAAACTTACTTCATCAAGGAAGATCCATACACATATGTAAAAAGTTGTGAAAGTTCTTTCATCACTAGGTAAATGAAAATTAAAACCACCATAAGGTAATACTATACAACTACACTAAAATCACCATAGCAAGCTATAACTACTAGGACAGCTAAACTTTTAAAGACTGACATTACTACAAAGTGCTTGTGAAAATGTACAACTGGAAATCTCGTGCGTGGCTGGTAAGAACTGAACACGATGCACCCATTATAAAAATCAGTTTGAAAATGTAATAAAGTTAATACACTATCATGTGAGGTGCATTTGTGTCCTAATTGAGGGCAGGGCTCTGTCCCCTTGTTCTCCTTATAAGAGGGCCCCAAGACACAAAAATACACACAGGTTAGTGGGAAGGTAGCAGAGTATTTAGGTTTGAGACAGTCTTGATCTGTATGTTAACTGTTTAGAGGAATTGCTGGTAAATCTAGCACATAGGACCTAGGGTCCAAAGCGAATTGTAGCCATCTTGCTTGGGATAAAAAGCTTTCTGTCCTATGAGTCAGTGAACTCAGGGGCAAGCTCCTCCTCCTGAGAAGAGGAACAGCTCTTTCTAACATGCAACCTAATGTGAGCTCTCAGAGCCACTATAATCTTGTATGTTGAAACATGAGGCCTTTTAAGCCCTCCGTGGTGGTACCTCTTACCCTCATGCTAGGTTCTGAAAAAAGTGAGAAGACAAACCATTAAGGCTAATGGAAGGTGCAACTATGGCTCTCATCTCTGCTAACAGGGTTAGGAAGGTACAGCTTAGGATGATGCCGAATAAGTTTCCAAATATTGAACTTCAGAATTAAATAGACTCTCTTGGCAGCAATTTTGGATCTAGGGAGACCATCTGTGAAAGAAGATAGGAAGGATTTATGACTCCTATGACCAGAAAGGATCACGAGAGAAAAAAAAGGGAAACTGCACCAAGCATGTTTGGCTCTTTATCCCCACTTTTGCCAGCTGGGAAATCATTATACCTCCTCTAGGGCAGAGTAAATAAACGGTAGAGGAAAGGCAAGAGTGTTAACACAGAATGAGCTCACTTCCCATGGAAGGCAGCATCAAGAATGAAAAACAAGAATCCCATACCAATGGGATGCCTGGGTGGCTCGGCTGGTTAACCATTTGCCTTCAGCTCAGGTCATGATCCCAGGGTCCTCGAACTGAGCCCCACACCCTGCTCCCTGCTCAGTGGGGAACCCGTTTCTCCCTCTGCCTGCTGCCATCCTGCCTGTGCTCTCTCTCCCTCTCTCTCTGACAAATAAATAAAACCTTTAAAAAAAAAAGAATCACATACCAAGAGAATGCACCTCAGTGTTAATCTTTACTAAATTATCCTACACCCCAGAAGCTCATTTGCTAGACCAATTTCATACACATAAATCATATATTATATGATTGAAATGTGTATGAAATAATATATGACTTATCTTTATTAATTATATTAATATTGATCCATTGGAATATCATTATATTAGAATATAATTATATCAATTATTATTAATTATATTAACATATTGATAAATTTCCTATGTATAAATCATATCTGTTTAATGTTTACATGAGCCAGCTTTGTGTTTTGCACAGTTAATACATTTCTTAATAAGTAGTTCACTCAGACCATGGCACATCTACATGCATACTCTGTTCATCCTTCCACAAGAAGTCCTACTCAGGAATTTGTGGCTTCAAGGATAGCATCTTGGCTCCTGACCACCATGATCTTGGTGTCTGAGTCCACCTCCTTTTAAAGACCTGATCGAAAAAGGAAGTAGTTACACTGTGTTGTCCTCTGGGTGCCAGAAGAAGGATATTGGTTCGGAGGTTATAGGGCTAGAGCTCAAGCGATTAAGAAATGTCTAGATAATGCTATTATCTTTGTCCCAGGTAAAGGAGGGGAACTGCCATATAGCAAGGATGTGCACTTTTTAAAGACATATATTTAAAGATATATAATGTACAGGCATTTAGAAACAGGTGACTCACATGTGAGTTAGCAATTATAATGCCAGATTTTTCAACCCACAGTTCTTTCAGAACTACCGTTCCTCTAAAATTAATACTCTCAAATCTGTTCTCTCTGTTCTAACTTCAACTCCTGTTCCCTCATCACTTGGGAATTGTCTCTCAGAATACCTACAAGCTTTTAGGTGCTTCCCCAGGATGTCAGATCATATGTCTCATTTTCCTGAAACAGAAAGAGTTCTTACCCACATCCCTATTCCTTGGAGAGCAGTAAAACAGCTCTACAACTCCTTTTAAAAATGACACTTGCATTATAGTTTTGGTGTTTTCCTGAAGCAGTTAGCAAAATTACAACTCTGAATTGGTAATAGAAAAATATTTTTTTAAATTAAACATTCAGGATTAGAAGAGGCTGTCATCTGTATTTCTAGTGTGTGGGTGATCAGAGGGGACAGGTTTTCTGTTCATATAGCTTTTTTCCAATTATGAGTTATTTGGGGAGCTATATAAAGATGGTGCACCAAGAATCACAGGGGAGGAAAATCAACATACTAACATCTCCCAATGAGTAAGACTGTTGGGACTAGGGCACCTGGATGGCTCTGTCAGTTAAGCATCTGCCTTCAGCTTAGGTCATGATCTCAGGGTCCTGGGATCAAGTTCCATGGCGGGCTCCCTGCCTAGTGGGGAGCCTGCTTCTCCCTCTCCCTCTGCCTGCTGCTCCCCTTGCCTATGCTCTTTCTTTCTCTCTCTGTCAAATAAATAAATAAAATCTTTAAAAAAGTACTGTTCAAACTTACAAATTTATCAATTAAAAAAATTATCTCTCAATATAAAAACTTCAGTGCTGTTGAGAAAGCCACATCATGTTCAGCAATTTCCAAATTGGGTACAGCTTAATTTGCATAGAGTCATAGACTACTAAGGATAGAAGATTTGGGGACCATTCCATCCACCCTGTCTCAAGACCATCCTGGCAGGTGCTGAGCAATAGAGAGGTAACAGTCCACCACCCCCAATCCATGGCTTTAGAAAAGGCATAGAGAAAGTATAATCCTACTTTTATTTAATCCCTTCTATTATTAACTGTCCAAATTGCATCTTCTGAAACAAAAAGTAACTTTTAAAATTTAAATTCAATTAGCCAACACATAGTACATCTTTAGTTTCAGATGTCGTGTTCAACAACCCATCAGTTGCAAATAATCCCCATGCTCATCACATCACGTGCCCTCCTTAGTGCCCATCACCCAATTACTCCCTCCACCCCCCTACCCACCTCCAGCAACCCTCAGTTTGTTTGCTATAGTTAAGAGTCTCTCATGGTTTTTCTCCCTTTCTGATGATTTTCCTTTCAGTTTTCCCTCCCTTACCCTGTGTTGTTTCTTATATTCCACATATGAATGAAATCACAGGGTAATTGTCTTTCTCTGATTGGTTTATTTGGCTTAGCATAATACCCTTCAATTCCACCTGTGTTGATGTAAATAACAAGTATTCATCCTTTCTGCTGGCTGAGTAACATTCCACTATGTGTGTGTATGCATGTATACACACACACCCCATGTCTTCTTTATCCATTCATCTGTCAATGGACATCTGGGCTCTTCCCATAGTTTGGCTATTGGGGACATTTCTGCCATAAACATTGGGGTGCAGGTCCCCCTTCAGATCACTACATTTGTATCTTCAGGGTAAATATCTAGTAGTGCAATTGCTGGGTCATAAGGTAGCTCTAATTTTAACTTCTTGAGGAACTTCCACACTAGTTTCCAGAGTGGCTGCACCAGCTTGCATTCCCACCAACAGTGTAAGAGGGTTCCCCTTTCTCTGCATCCTCACCAATATTTGTTGTTTCCTGTCTTGTTAATTTTTAGCCACTGAGATACCACCTCACACCAGTCAGAACAGCCAAAATCAACTCTTTGGTAACATAATTGGCGTCCTGTCTTTGCCTACCAAATACTCGGTTTCCTTAAATGTTTCGGAGACTCAAATGGTAGAGACATCATCAGCCTGATTGCTTTTAAAAATCAATAAATGTCTTCACTTTTTATAATTTTCTTGGAAAAATTTTGTTTCCAAAAATTTACTTTTCCCAAAATCACTCCCCAGTATCTCATCACTTTATTTCTTCAAGGCTCCAGGGTTTGAGAAGTAGACATCTGTTTTTCTGGCATTCCTTGCAACCTTTTCCCTTCATCTGGGGAATAACCATCCCAATTTTTCTGATTTTCCCCTAGGGATTCAAAACTACCACACTATAACTTAGTACCATTCAGATTTTATATATAGAGATATGTTTCTCTCTATATATACAGAAGATATTTTATATACTATATGTAGGTATCCCTTTATATATCTATACACATATAAATAGATATCCTTTATATATAGATAGACAGAACTTTTGACTTCTGACATACAGAACTACATTTATCTTACTTCTTCATTTGGTTTGAATTTGTCTGCCCTATTTTATTTCATATTTTCCTCCCTTGAAGTCATCCTTTTTATATGCTAGTGTTTTGGATCCACCTCCTACAAATTTTATTTATTATGTATATGTATTATGTATGCACATGTTTTATTTATTTGCATAAACACCAATGAACTATACAGTCATTCAGTTTATTGTTAATATTTTGATTTCTTCACATTAATATATGTAGAAGTAGTTTATCTGGGGGGAAATCCTGTGTAGTGGGCCCTCGTAAGACTATTTTATACTCCATTTGTTTTTCTGTTTGTTTATTTCTAGTTCCTTTTCATCTCTTTGCTACTCCAAATATCATTAACATTCTCAAACGTGTTACTTTGTGTACCTGGGCAACACATTTCCAAGTACACACACGACTGTGACATACTAGGCTTTCCGATATGCACACATTCAAATTCGCCTGCCAGATTCTTCTTCAAATCCTTCTTCCACAGAGGTTCATGAAGCTTCCCATTCTCTACATCCTCCCTTGCCCTTGGTTTAGATCACCGAGCTGCCCTTTATTCCTCGTTGGTCACAGACATCTTAGGCAGTGAGCTCATTCTCATAATTTGAGTTTTGTTTTCTAATTTATTGGTCATGGCCATGATTAGACTTCGTGTTGACTCACAAAGCAACTTTCCCACACCAATCTCAGCCCGTGACTGACAGCCTGCATTATTCCTTATTTAATTCCATTCAAAATATATCACTCTCTTTTCAAGGAAGAGAGGAACGACTGTATCAATGTCGCAATTACCTGGGACAGCATTTCCTAAAAACCTATGAAAAAGGATATTCATACTTCTCAAACTCTTGCTAACGACATTTTTCTTCAAATGATCTTTTATGATTTATCATTCTTTTTATTGAATGATCTCCTCACACCTCATTTCCCTCGTTGTACATAATGCTACTTGACCATGTGTAACATAAATTCCCCTAGCAAAGGAAAAACAAAAACAGCAGGAAGAATTAATTTCATTTTCCTGGCAATCGCTTTGCCACATCTTACGCAGCAGACGTGTGTAAGACTGCCAATATCCCCAGCTGTCTGGGAGTCTGGGGCATGTTCCCCTTTTATCTCAGGAGTGAAACAAAGGAAATAGTCCATCTCGTTAACACTCATTCAGATCCCTCTCTGGATGTGATGAGCTTCCTGCAACCACTACGTAAAGTGTCCGTTGAAACCAGCCCTGTCATGGAGACTTTTACAAAATATGAACAGTGCTAAAGACCTTAAAGTGAATCGATTTCCACTGAAAGTGTTTTAACCTCCTTTTAGGTCAAGAAATAGCAATTTTCCGAGCTTCACTGTAACCTGAGAATTAATCCTAAGAGGCAGGTGTGCACTGCATACCTCATTTGTTCCATGAAATTCACTGAAAATGCCTTTGTATGTGACTGTCCTTGTCACCCCTTTCCCTCCTTCAGGCTGAGGTGTGGTTCTTGGGCAACAGAGTAATAACTCTCTTGAGGGTAGTCTTTCAAATACAGATTGTTAATCTGTTCCTTTCTTTAAAAACAAAGTTAGGGTAGAGTCCAGGGCAACACAACATGTGAGTCTGTTTTAAATTTATTAAGATGGAATGGGCAGCTGGGTAGATTGTACAGATGAGCTAACGGAGGCTCTGAGAGGTTTAAGCCTTTGGCAAAGACACAGCTGGGGTTACAATGGTGCTAGACCTGGGCCCGTGGAAAAGAAGAAAGAGACACAAAACCATGATGGGCAACAGTGGTTACTTCCAAACCACCTGTGTTCTGTAGGAAGGACATCCCCAAGTCAGGGACTCCCTCGTATGGGGCAAGATGATGATGAGAATTACTGCCACTAACAATACTTGAGTGCTTGTTACATGCCAGACAGTATTACTGGTCCAGACACTCTATTAGTTTATTTAATCCTTCCAACAAACCCTGTATATTAATAATAATATATCCATTTTAGTAACAAAGAAACTCTGAGAAATTAGGTAATCCAGGATCCCAAAGTAGTGGGGCTCAGGTAAGCACCAGTCCCTGTGGTTTAAACCACACTCTCTTGTCTCCAGAACCTAAAAAATACCACTTATAAATCCCTCTAAATATTTCCTTGGAGCAAGAGGTGAGTGTCCAAATACCAGCAGTATGAATCATTACTCCTTACAAGGTAGCCTCCTGGAAATCTCCCTCTTTTATTCAGAATCAACAGTCTTCCTAGGTTTACAGCCACTGAGGACACATGGTTCAGCTTTCCTTTCTTTGCCGGTGCTGAAAATGGAAAAGCACCCCAAATTTTTCTCTAATTTCATTTCTCACCAAATAATTATATACATCCATTCCAGAATCTACAGGGTTCACGCTATAGAACGGTATCTTGGCTTTTCTCTATACTGTGCTCCGAAATACTCCTACTCAAAAGCCTGTCTTTCTAGCACTGACACCAGGAAAGAATGTGAATCAGTCCCTGCAATGAGGTGTTAGACATAGAAAATCAGTCCCTTGACCAGCTCCCCCCACCCCAGATTCTCAGATGACTTTGGTTCTCTCCAGCAGAGGATGTCATTTTTTTTTTCTTCTGAATGTGATACATTTACTGACCACTAATATAATTCTTAGTTTCTGGGTAAAGGGAGACTTTATGCTGACATACTGGCTAGGAGAAGAATAGGAACAATTATTTATTTAGAAAGATGACTCAAACCCTCACTCATGTTTTCATTTATTTTTTTTTCCACTTCCCTACCCAAAGTTCTGAAATGATGTCCTAAGAAGGCTATCAGGGCAAACAGACACAAGTTATCTCTGCTCTCTGCTGTCAGTGATATCTTTCTTCTTTCATGTACTCACTGAAGAATAACCCACCCCTGGTCCATAGGAAGGAATTCGGCAGAATGAGGAATATGTGTTGCACCTGGGAAAATGGAATGCAAAAAGCAATGAACTCAGGACAATGAGATGCTTATTCTCCAAAGCAACAGGAGAGGAAAGCATTCCAAGCTCAAATAAATAATGACTATTTTAATAAAGTAGGTGACAGTAGTGTATTACAATTTTTAAATAACAAAGGACACAGCCCTGTAAGACCCAGAAGCATGGCTCACTCTACCATGACACAAGATACTGAGAGTCTCTGGAAAGATGTTTCCATCACATGTGTAAATCTAGCCCTAATGCAACTTCTAAGCACTTAAAGTGAATAATAGGTACTATAGAGGCCAAATTTGGATAAAGCCAGGAACTGACACAAAGACATATGCTTGGTGATGGCATTATTTGATGGAACGCAGCTCATTCCTCCTGTGTTTGTGAAGGAAAACAACACCGTGCCCTAAGGTTGTAGGCTTAGATTCCAGAACGTCTCAGATCAAATCTCAGTCCTACCTTTCACTAGTTGTCTGATGTTAGGAAAGTTGTTTAGAAATATTGTTCCTCACTGTCTTAATGGAAAAAGGTATGATGATAACAGTAAGCTGTAACAAGGCTCCTATGAAGACTAAAGCTCACAGAAGGGCTAGGAATTATTAAATGAACATGTAACATATGATAGCAATTCCAGACTGTAAAATCGAGGACTGGTTATTTATAGAGGAATTTCTAAAATTGTATGGACTATTTTTGTATAAGGACAACAGGGTAAATATAGATCACAAACAGATTGTTTCTACTTTAAAAGCTAACTGTGAAAACCGTGACCCAAACAAAACCTCATTAGCAGCAACTACAAAGACAGGCACACTCATTTCATAAATGTTAAGAAATATATACCAGATTCTAGAATATCAGGGCATGTCTCCTGTCTAACACCAAAAAGCTATTCTGGCAGAAAAGAAAAAAAAAAAAATATATGACGCTCAAAGTCTCACTGATACACCCAAATTGGGTGAAAAGTGAATGTATTGATACGTGGGTCTTTTTTATCACCTAACTCTGGAGCTGGTGTAATGATTTGCCGGGGGAAAACACACACACACACAAATGGAAGAATTGAACAAGAGGACTTTGCTGTTGAGAATGAAAACTCTAGGTCATCTCACAAAATCAGGGTAAGGATCTTAAGTGTAACATTCCCCCTCTACGTGGCAATAGACCCTTGACCAGATATTGTAAAACCCAGAATAGAAATCTCAGCAAAATTTCAGAAGAGAAAGCAGAGCCCAGATATTCCAACAGTCTTTATTCCCCTGGGATGAGTTCTTCTACTATGCCACAAATAAAGCAACTAGTTACTTCCTTTTAGGAACTATGGAATGATCATCCTCTTAAACAGTCTTTATAACTACATCTAATTTCTACTTTGTCATACCTAATATATTTAATTAAAAACAATATTTTTTTGTTGTGGATATATTTCCCCAGCAAAGGCAGATGAATGGCACTGCAGAGGCCATCATAGTCAAGATCGCCCTTATGATATTTTAGGTGGAGAGCCTCCAGAGAAAAGAAAGGTAGGAAAGTTGTCTTCACTCGAATCCAGCTGGGCTGGTTTTTTCTTTTCTTTACTTTTTTATTTTGCTAACACAATTGCTCCAGATGGTGTGGGCTTTCGTTTTAGCTGCTGTACCCAGTGACGGTTCCAAAGTCAGGGAATAGGGAGGAGTTCGCATCAGTACTTCCCAATTTTGCACCCTTGTAACATCGAGGTAGAGAAGAAAAGTGCGAGATCAATGAGAGACTGTGTGTAAGGTCAAAGTACTTGAGGAAGATGGGAGGTCAAAACATCAAGGATGAAGTACTTGGAGGAGTCAAGTGCAGCACGAGGCTGTGCCCCAGGAGGGAAGTGGGGGCATACTACTGAGCCTGGAATTCTGCTCCTGCCAGCCATGCACCTCCCACTTCATACGCCCAATTCCAAGTTTATAAGAAGCTCCAGGGAGTCTTGCTGTTCACAGAGGGCTGGAGGCAAGCATGGGCCAGAAGTTTCATTGTGGGAGTTATTTTAGGTCACAGGCTACAATGATTTAGCAAGGAGTTCAGAAGATATCCTGACAAGTCCAATCTGTTTCTTCATCAACTTTGATATTGGCTGTGTCCCTCAGGCACTAAAGGAAGCAGACTTTGTTCTCTGCCAGCACTTGCTTTGCCGAAAGCCAAGAGAGGAGATGAAAGTCAGACTCAGCAGAAACCGTGAGTTGAAGCAACGTCTGAGCTTTCGATCATTCTCACCCTGACTTCTAGCACCCAGCCTGTTTCTCCAGGCCCCCTGCCACACCTTTCTTCCTCGGGGCAACTTACCATGAGCAGTGGGGAGGCGGACTTCCCATTCTGCCCTGAGAGGAAGATTTTGCTGATTGAAGCTCATTTCCTTCTGCTCTTCAGAAAAGCCTGCAACTCATCTCCTTGCCATTCCCGGGGCAGACAACCCTACAAAGCCTCCAGGTCTCCACCTGCTGACCACAGATGCGCCAAGAACCAACTCAGTTCAGGCATCTTCTGCACCATGGATGCAGGCAGCCATGTGGTCAGCTTTTGGTTCCATCCACTTCTTAGGTGTGAAACTTTCTGCCAGTTACTCAGTCTTTCTGAGCCCACTGTAAGGCATGGACCCACAGGGTCACCTCGTAACGTTGCTCTGAGAATTAAATACGAGCATGTGTGTGTGCTGCCTAAATGCTTGCTTCGTCTTGATGTGTGGCCCTCTTCAATTATTCCTATCAACCGTTGTTAAAGGTGAAACCTGCAGGTCAGGAAGGATTTTAGTTCTTTACATTATTTAAAGAGGTCAGTTTTTTTACATTAGCCAAGGCGAGAGTATGTTCCTTTTTATTAGTATTATCGTCATTATTAAAATAGCATTAAGAACTACCATTTAATAAATGCTTTCACTATTACACTTGGTCTTTTCAACTTATCTATTGAAATTATCCCCAAACCTAGCAGCTTAACCCAGCACCTAATTTCACAGACGTTATGAATGTGTGGATACGGAAGTTGAACAGGGCTCAGCAGGGCAATTCTCCTGCTCCGTGTGGCATCAACTGAGGTCACTTGGGGTGGCACCAGGGTAATCTGGAGAATCCACGATGGCTTCATTCACACATCTGGTATGTCAGGAGGGCTGAAAGAATGAGCTCTGCTGGGATAGTTGATTGAAACACCGACAGATGGCCTCTCCAGCTTGGTAGTTCCAGCACAGGCTTCATAAACGGCAGCTCAGGGCTCCCCGCAAGCCAGGAGGTAGAAGCTGCCAGTCCTCGAAGGCCTGTGCCCAGAAATTGGCAGACAGTCACTTCTACCATATTTTATCAGTCAAAGCAGTCACCGAGCCTACTTAGATTCAAGGGGAGGGGACAGAGACTTCATCTCTCGATGGGAGGAGTGTTCAAGAATTTGTTGTCCTCTTTAATCAACTGGTAGGTGGCATTATTAATTATTATCATGATTATTTTGCAAATACAGCCCAAGTTCCACAGCAGCTGATTGACTTGCCCAAGACCACACAACTAAGGTGAAAGAATGTATCGGGATGTCCAGCCCTCGTGCCTACTCTCAAGTCTTAACCAAGCATTTGCTTGCTCTCCGTCATACTCCCTCTTACACACACACACACACACACACACACACTCCAGCAGAGCTGGAAATGAATGCTCATTCAAGCAGTTCTGTTACCTTCACGGAGGAGCGCTGTGGGAATTGTAATGGCAATCAGTTTCCCCGTTGCAATTGAAAAGTTGGTTAATGTATTGGCACTAATACAGCACCTCTTCCCATCACAGCAGAATTGGCTGTTACTGTTATAGTTGGATTATGGCCACTTCTCCCTCCTTTGCAAAATTTAAGTCTGTGATGTTCTCGTCAAGGGAAATGATGATGGAGTTACAGCAGGCCCGTGATTAAATTTGCTCGGCAACAATCCGTAAATAACCTACACATTCCATTTGCCGGCTTTGATTTGGTCCCTCACTTGTACAAAGGGCTGACTTCCAGGTATCGCAATGGAAAATGAGCTGGAGTGTGGGCAGGGAGCCACAGTGGCAAGGGGAGGAGAGGGAAAGTCTATGTGGGAGCCAAACTGGTCTGGAAACTTCAATGCAAAGTGATAGGCAGACAGACATCTTAAGAAACCTCAAGAAAAAATGTGAAGCAGTCGGCCTCTCTCTTGCCCTTTTCAACTGTCCCCTGCAAATCTCTTCCCTCCTCTCCCCATGTTCTGCCTGTGGCAGGTGGGCTCACTTCAATTCTGCTGGAGTCTGACTGTGGAATGGTGCTCTCCCTCACTGCAGCTGATTTCGGTGGAGGGAAGAAAGGAGGAAGATGCCATTTTTTGTGGATAGTAAGACTCCATTACTGTATGACAAGGAGCCTCCTCAACTTTGGTTCTCTCCCTGTACAGAGGCCCCAAACTCTGTTCAAACTTCTATAAAGAACATACATTGTGCTCTTGCTCTAAATGCTACCAAAT
Source organism: Neogale vison (assembly GCF_020171115.1). Classification (NCBI taxonomy): domain Eukaryota; kingdom Metazoa; phylum Chordata; class Mammalia; order Carnivora; family Mustelidae; genus Neogale; species Neogale vison. The sequence continues at coordinate 82,946,858 of NC_058099.1, forward strand.
GGGTACTGAAGATGAGACAGAGGGGGAGAGAACAAAAAAGCTAGACTAGAAAAAGCAGTGTAGGCTCTCCAAAACTCATTGACAGGGAAGGTCTCCCAGGCAGCACAGGTCCAATTCTTCCTGTAAAATATCCATGGAAAAAGAAACAAGGACTTCATGAAATCCATCCATGCACAATCTTAAATTATTTTGGTCTTTTTTTCTTTTTTAAGATTTTTTATTTATATATTTGACAGACAGAGATCACAGGTAGGCAGAGAGGCAGGCAGAGAAGGAGAGGGAGAAGCAGGCTCCCCACTGAGCAGAGAGCCTGATGCAGGCTCGATCCCAGGATGGTAGGATCAGGGCCTGAGCTGAAGGCAGAGGCTTTAACCCACTGAGCCACCCAGGTGTCCCAAATTATTTTGGTCTTTTTAAACTTGTTGTCCTTTTCTGGCCCTCTGCCATTTCAAGGCAAGTAAATCGAGAGGAGCATGCTTCCTTTTTTACAAATACCTCTACTGAGATGTACTTCTGATGTCCCACACCATAAAATTCACCTGTTCAAGTACACAGTTTAACAATCTTTAATAAACGCACATATTTGTGTAACCATCTAATTTTAGAACAATGCTTTCACCCCAGAAAGGGCCCTTGTGTCTACATGCAGTCACTCCCCATTCACACCTCTGCCTTCAGGCAGTAACTGATGTACTTTTTTTGTCTCTCTGTATTTGGGTTTTCTGGATATTTCCTATAAATGATGTCATACAACATGTGACATCTTGCATCAGGCTTCTCTCACTTAGCCATGTTTCAGGTACAATGCTGCAGCATGTATTAGTATTTTATTCTTTTTATTGCCCACAGTATTCCATTGTGTGGACAGATCACATTTTGTTTATCCATTCACCAGCCAATGGACATCTGGGCTGTTTCCACTTTTGAGCTCGCCTGAACAATGCTTCTATGAACGTTCATCAGCAAGTGTTGGTGCAGACAGGAGTTTTTATTTCTCTTGAGCAGATACCCAGGAGCAGAACTGCTGGGTGGTATAAAATATCTCTGTTTAACATTTTTAAAAACTTCCACACTGTTTTCCAAAATGGTTGTACCATTTTACATTCCTAACAGCAATAGATGAGGTTTCAAGTTTCTCTGCCTCTCCACCAACAACTATTATCGCCTGACTTTTCTACTGTGGCCACTTTTTTAATACAGGAAGTGGTATCTCATTGAGCCATGAGGATTGTTAAGATTTTCAAGGAAATATTTTTAATAATACCATCATAAATGAAGATGGAAGATTTTCACATTTCAGTGAAAAAAAATCTGTCTCCAGACTGCCTTATTTGTTGGCGTAGAATTGCCCATAATGTTCCCTTTTAACTGTTTTTATTTCTTCGGTGTTGGTTGTGATCGCTCTTCTTTCATTCATGATTTTATTTATTTGGGTCTTTTTCCTCTTCTTTTTTGATAAGTCTGGCTAGGGGTTTATCAATCTTATTAATTATTTCTTTGAAAGAACCAGAGCCTAGTTTCATTTATCTGTCCTACTTTTTTTTTTTCTTTTAACTTCTATATCACTGATTTCTGCTCTGATCTTTATTATTTCTCTTCTTTAGGCTTTATTTGTTATTCTCTTTCCAGCTCCTTTAGGTGTATTTGATATATTTGCTATTTATTTGCTTTTTTCAACGCCTTTAGGTGTAAGCTTAGGCTGTGTATTTGAAACTTTTCTTGTTTCTCGAGAAGGGCCTGTATTGCTATATACCTCCCTCTTAGGACCGCTTTTGCTGCATCCCGAAGGTTCTGATGGGGTAAGTAGGTGATGGGCATTAAGAAGGGCACTTGAATGAATGAGTGTGGGGTGTTATATGTAACTGATGAATCACTAAATTCTACCTTTGAAACTAATAATACAGTATATATTAATTATATTGAATTTAAATAGAAAAATTAAGGAAGAAGATCTGATCTCCTCTCTAGACATTAGAGACTCAAAGTAGATTTTACTAACTTTGTCTTGGGGTTAATTCCAATTTCTTGGCAAATAGGTCCAATCATCTCAAAGACTTATGTTTACGAGTAGACTAGGATTTTATTTCTGGTGTTAATGGAACATGTTAAACAAATAGCCTCTGCCCATTGTTGAAAAGATGTCTCATATATATGGGAGATGTTGCAATATCTCCTACTACTTCCTACGCAACATGCCCATGACCCTTTGATCCTATTTTCTCATATCTTATACAACTCTGACAGTGGGCAGATTGCCATGTGGGATAACCAATGTTCATTCAGAAAATATTTCAGCAGGCTGTAGAAATGTCTTAAGTTGATACCCAAAGATAGGATCCTAATGAATAAAAACAGCATTCTTATAATAGGAAACCATTAATTAGGAAAATGACTGAGAAAGACAGATAAAGCTGGCTGGCAATAATGGAGATAGGAAGGATTGATTTTGAGCAGACTCCTGGACAGAGGCACAAGTTTAATCAGCTGACCTCACACTGGTAGAATGGATAAAAAAGCTCATTTTTGGTGAACATGCAGCAAGAAAACTAGTGAATGACATAACAGTCTTATGATCTGCAATACTCATCCACATAACAAATACTTCTATGCATCTTGTCAGTTGAGAGCTACCAACTGTCCCAGTTTGCCTCGGGCTATCGGGTTTCCCACAATGCAAGACATACAGTGCTAAACCAGAATCCCAGACACGTGGGGATGGCTGGTCACCCTACTTGTCATTAAACATGGAACTCTGTGAGGAAGGCAGATAAGAAATTTGATTGAAAAGTCTATCTAGCTGGGTGTCAGGATGCCTCAAGTTTAGTTTTTGTTTTTCTTCTCTCCTAGTAATTGTCTCTGACTTAAGGAGTAGCTTGGCCCCTCCGGCCCTACAGGGTATGAAATGGGAGATCTCAAAGATGTTTTCTAGCTCTGATATTTTTAAAATTCTTTAGATGTGTATGATTATAACTGTTTTTCTTTGCTGATCTGTAATCCACAGAGTCAGGAAAAGCAGAGTCAGGAAAAACATTAAGGAGGTATAGGAATAGGTTATTCAAAATCAGATTTTGCCACTAGTAGTACATGAAGGATGTTAATTAATAAATTATCTGTGGTGCCCCATGGTTAATTCTCCCTCTATAAGAGTGGAGAACATTATGCTATTAAGATATGAAATACGAACTTTTCTCTGGTTCTGGAGTTTCTAAAAAAAATCCAAGTCCTTTTTAATCCTAAGAGACTAAAACTTTCATCATAGGATTCAAAAAGAACTCTGGCCTTAATTCCAGAACTCAGCATAGTACCTGGACTGGTGTGAGAGTCTAAAAAGTATTTGTTGAATTCAAATGAACAGATCTTTGGTTTTATTAAAATAAATGTTAATTTATTTTTAATATTTAATTTATATATATTAAATTATCTTTAATTTATGATTATAAAATAAAAGTTAATATGCCCTGAATAGCTGGGGAAGTTTTTCTTTCTTTTTTTTTTTTTAAAAGATTTTATTTATTTATTTGACAGAGAGAGATCACAAGTAGACAGAGAGGCAGGCAGAGAGAGAGGGGGAAGCAGGCTCCCTGCTGAGCAGAGAGCCCGATGTGGGACTTGATCCCAGGACTCTGAGATCATGACCTGAGCTGAAGGCAGCGGCTTAACCCACTGAGCCACCCAGGCACCCAAGTTTTTCTTATTTGTTTTCTCATCTTTTCATTTTTACAAAGGTTAGGATAATAGTAACTAACTGACACTGAATTTATAAGCATTAAATGAGCTAATGTATATAAAAATGTTTTGTAAATAGTAATGAAATATGCAAACGTACCCCATTAATACATCCTACTAAAAAAAGAGAAAGACACTGAGTTGGCAGACATTGGAATATGGACATTGGACAAGACTCAGTGATTTATACAGATGTTCAGCGGGGCTCAGAATTTCCATTCCGAGAACAATAGTCGTCTTTAGAGTTTATAAAAATCTGATATTTGAATGTATATGTATGCAAAAATAAGACTGAAGAAATAAAATTATTATATAGCTTAATTCCATCTAAACTGGCAAGCTTAATACATAAAATGCAATTAATTCAAAACAATAATAACTCCCAGTAAAAACAAGAAGCAAACAAATATACATAAAGGGACACACACCACCAACCACCACCACCCTTTACCACCAATTTACCAAGTAATTGTTCAGGAAGGAATCAGATCCAAACCTGAAAATCAATTCAAGAGATTAGTTCTCTACTTTTTAAGACAAATGTCACCTATTTTGTCATAAACCCAGAGTTTCTCAACCTCTGCACTACTGATATTTCAGCTGGGTAATTCTTTGTTGAGGGGGGCTGCCTGTGCATTGTAAGATATTTAACAGCACCCATGATTTCTATCCACTAAATGTCAGTAACAGCCACTCCCAGACCTCCTACCACATTGTGATGAACATAAAACACCTCCAGCCATTGCCAGATATCTCTTGTTGGGAGAGGAGGGTGGCAAAATCACCTCAGTGGAGAACCCAAGTTGATCTAACCCAAGGGTCTGTGAACCAGCTTAGAGAAATATAACAGATAAGACAGGGAGATACTTATCTAAGAATTACATTGTGACCACTCTGAAACAGTTTACAAACTTACCTACAATTATTACTCATCTTAAAATAATGTCATTTTTGCCCTTAAACAAAATTGAGACTTTCTGCCTACCCTACTCGTATTCCTTGGAAATAATGTTGTTTCTTTGACCCTTGGTCCCTCTTGTAGTTCAAATCCAGCTTTGTTTACCAAAGTCACATTTGAAAAGGCATCCATCTGTAACAAGCAGTCAGGCCTTTTGGTAATGTTTGCTATTTCAAAAGGTTCAGCTTGTCAAATCTTAAAAAATTCTCTGATAGAGAAACTCTCCATCATTCTGTGTTAGTTCATTCATTCCAATGAAGCATCTACCAATAAAGTTACACACATTCCTTACAATAAAAGAAAAGCAAATGTTTTAGTTTTCAGTGTGTTTGATAAAATATATCCCAAGAAACTGAGGCAAGATTGTTTCAAGATCTTCTCCAAAGCAGTGAGATCTAGTGGAAGCAAACATTTCCTGAAACAACATACAGATTTGTGGTTTCTCCTCCAATACACTCTCTCTTTCCAATGCATTATTGGTTGATGTCCATTTACCAGAAGGAGCTCAATGAACTTAGTAAAGATCAGTGACCTTTAAAGTATCACACAGCTTCATCTTTACCTAGCCAACTATATACTAAACAACCCCTCTTAAATATCTTGTGTCTTAAACTCAATTTAGCCAAAATGAAGTGATCATTTGTCCCCCGCCGCCCCCCCAAAAAAACCCTTGCCTTGTTTCTGAATTATTTCTCTCACTGATGGTACCCCTTATTTCTTTCCACCTAAGGTAACCTTAGAACTGTACAGACCCCAAGTATTTCTCAGATGCATCTTTATCTTTCCATCCCACTGCCACGACCTTAGTCCAGCCCTCATATTCAGTTTCTGTAACGTTGCAAAGAATTAATGGTGTCTTCTTGTAAGCTGAGTTTTCTCTCTGACAAATTCATATGTGGGAGGCATTTAACACCAGGTGCCTCAGAATGTGACTTTATTTGGAGACAAGGGCTTAAAAAGAGGTGACTAAGTTGAAATGAAGCTGTCACTAATGGCTCTAACGCAATGTGACTGGTGTCCTTACAAGAAGGCGTGAGGACACACAGAGGATAGGCCATGTAAGGCCACAGAGAGAAGGCAGCCTTCTACAAGCCAAAGAGAAGGGTCTCAGAAGAAACAAAACTTGCCAGTAGATGTCTTAGACATCTATCCTCCAGAATGGTGAAAAATAATTTTCTGTGGTTTAAGCCACATTTGGAGATTACAACTGAGACACAGACGCAATCACATCCTTCAGCCACCACCATGGACAACTTAGAGGCACACCAACAACGCCACCATCTGGCCATGTGAACATCTGCCACTTTTCTCAACGTATCTGCTCTTGAAAAGTAGGCTCCAACCATACTCATGGGTCTCCAGAGACGTCATGTACTTCCAGACTCCAGAGTTTGGGTTCTGTTTCACTTCCTGCTAGGAATTCCCTCTCCACATTGTTCATCTTTTGAACATTTACTTCTATTTCCATGTCCAACTCCTGCCATTTTTTTTTGATGAAAAATTTTGAACATTCCGCAATATGGAAAACCACTTCCACTCTCACATGTTTGCATCGTTGTACAACATTCGTCCCAGCACTAATGACACCTCGCTGTACTCTGTTTTTGTGTGACTGTCTATGCCACTGTTTAGTGAGCTCCTTAACATCAGGGGTCATGTTTTATTCATCTCTACATTCTCTTGTGCTCACTTAATCTGTTTAAAGCACACAGAATGAATGAAAGAATGCATGAGTAAATGAACACAGAGCCTTGGGCTAAGTGAGGGATAAAAGTATTTCTGCTAAATATCTACAAAAAAATTATTGTGACACTGCATCAGAAGGGTCTTCACACTTGTAAAGTACAAGAGGCTACAAGAAAGCCTATGTTAATAAGTGGGTTTAATCCATCCCTAGGATAAAGGAAATACCAAAATTAGGAATGTCATCCTGGGGGCATGATTTATTCAGACATACTTTCATTCTTTGATCATAGCAAAATGGAAATTTCAAGGCGTCCAGAAAAGTGACCAACTGAAGAGTTTTTATTAGACTTTTATTACAGCTCTCTGTCGAAGGAGAATTTCTTCTTACATCCAAGCAAACCTGGAAACCCAGGCTGATTTAACTTACTTGACTCTGGGTGTGGACAGAGGAAGGGGCTATTTTTAAGAGCTTGCCAGGCATAACAGAGATTCTGCTTCAAAGTGGAGAGGATATTCTCAACATTCTTATTCCCTTCCTTAGGCATGAACTGTAACATCCTGCCATAACATTACTACCTCTTTTGGAGCCCTGACCAAGAAAACAAACAAACAAACAAAACAAAACAAAACAAAAAACACCTTTGTAAAATGGGTATTTTCATGGGACTTTCTTAATCGTGGCATGTTCCTTTCTCCTTTCACCATTTACAATTTACCTTCTTGGAAGCAGGCCCACCTAACTTAGTGAACTTAATACTCAGCTTATTATCTTCATATTCTTAAGAAAAAATGAAAAGCGATATTGTTACATGGAGAACTTAAAAGGCCTCCTGGGCAAACAAATCCCCTGGTTTCTTTGTATCTTACTTTCTGTGTACATGCTGAAGGCAGCTCCACCAGGTGGTGGGGTAATGACTTGACATAAAACTATGTGCTCCCAGGGACCTCACCCCATTCTTTCTCTCCACCATTTAAGCTGCAATAGTAGCTTTACAGAGGGACTCCAATCTAAAGGAGAACACATACCACCCAGGACCAAGTCAGTTAAGGAAATGAACGGAGCTCTCAAAATCATAGCACATCTGAAGGGTTTGTGCTTTAGATGGCCAAGAGCCTGTTTTTATTAAGAGAAAGGTGGAGGCATGGCTTCTTAGTTTCCAAAAGTTTCTTTTATAAGGCGGGGGAGGGGCAGAGGGAAAGGGAGAGAGAGAATCCTAAGCAGGCTCCATACCCAGTGCAGACCATGATGCGAGGCTCAATCTCAGGACCCTGAGATGGTGACTTGAGCTGAAATCAAGAGTCAGATGCTTAACCTACTGAGCTTCCCAGGTGCCCCCAAATGTTTTAAATACCAGTAAAAGCTTAGAAGGCTGAACAGGGTTCGTGTTAAAAACTAGAATGCCAAGAAGAATGCACCATGAATGAAGCAATTTATCTCCTCCCATCTTAAAAGGAAATAACATGTAACCAGCAGGAAAGGAGAAAAAACAAAAAACAAAAACAGATGGAGAGAATGGACCAAAGAGGCTGGTGCTTGTCTTGAGTTCCCCACCAACTCTACTTCAACTCTTCTTAGACACATAAACAAAGATGGCAGAATTAGAGGGATATCCAGTGTGGGGTTGGGGAATCTCAGAGCGGCAGAGTTACTGCTGTACCTCTGAGAATATCCCTGAAATGTGCATGGGGCCAGGGACAACCTAGAGCACAGGAAGAGATGTGGTCATGATCAAGGGAAGTGCTCCAGCAGATAAGCTTGAAAAGAAGCTCCAGAAAGTCCCTTACACTCCCACAGATGCACAGAATAGCAGCTGACTATCCCCCAGACTTCCAAAGGACTCATAAGGGAACTCTGAAGATCATCCTGGGTTTGAACTCAAGATGCAGAGCTTGTGGGCCTCATGACTGGAACCTCAGTCAGAGTCCCGGGAGATCAAGTCACCTATCCTGGAAGCTAATGGGGTCAAGAGAAGCCACAAGACTCTAGTTCTTCGGTGTCCCCTGGGAAAACTGATCATGTCTTATGAGACAGGAAACTGAGTAGAAGGGCAAATTTTCAATATAACTAAATATTTGTATAAAAGATACAGGGTTTTAAAATAAAACTATATGAGTTTCCTTGAAAAGAACGGGTGGTTTTCTAATAAGTATATACATGTTTAACAGTTGAAAGCAAATTTAGAATAGTAAAGAAAATGGCCTGTTTGCACATATGGGTTGGGACTGTTAAAAAAAAAAAATGTGTAACAAATGGGCAGATCTGAATCAATTTTCACCAGAAATGTCCTAATGGATGTGTCCTAGTATTGAAATATCCTCTACAAAAGCCACTGCAAGGAAGCCTAACAGAGTGCCATCATGTTCTTTTGGGATCTTTTTCCAAAAGCAGACCCCAGTTTTTCTTCTACTCCTCCTCCTGCTCATAAATCCATCTCTTATTGGGGCTGAAAGTAATCTGGGAACCCAACCAAGGGCCATCACTGGGGCCAGTGCTCTGAACACTGAGATGAACAAGAAAACAACAATGCACTCAGGCACCTCAACAACCCCTAGCAGCCAAACACCCACACCAAGTGTTGACAATGTGGAGCCACTGAAACCTCCCATTCACCACTGGCAGGAGTGTATACAGCAACCACTCTGGACATCTGTTCGGCAGTATTTACACAAGAGAAGCTTACTGAAACCTGACAATGCACCAATTCCATTCCCAAGTGTATACCCAACAGAAAGATGTATATATATTTCTTCAAAAGATCCGTACAAGAATGTTCAAAGCAGCACTGCTTGTAGGAGCCAAAATAGCCTAATGACCCATTGAGAATGGGCAAATTGCATAATCACATAGTAGAAAAATATACAAGGATAAACAAGTTAAAATGAAATACGGTGATTATGCATGGGTCTTCCAATGTTGAGTGTAAGAGGCCAGACTCTAAAAAGAGCACATAGTGTGAGTTCTTTCTTAGGAAGGGCACAAGAGGCAAAAATGAATCTAGAAGACAAAAGAATGATTACCCTGGGTGGGGAGCAGAGATGGGAAGAGGTCTTGAGAGAGGCTTCTGGGCAGAGTTATTTCTTGGTCTCATAGCTTTACATACGTGTGTGCTCAGTCTGTGAAAGATCCATGGGTTGAAGGCTGATGATATACCTACTTTTCTCTTTGTATGAGCCTATATACTACTTTACACGGCGTTGCATATTTCGTTGTGTTGTATGTTATGCTAATACGTATGCTCCAGCAAAAAGTTTATAAAAATTAAAATTCCCCAAACTAATTACAAATCAGTGGAGGATCCCAAGTCTATTTGCATCATTTATTAATGCAGAAACCAAGTTTGCTTTTTCCTGAGACTTCCATAGCTTCCAACTAAAACCATCAAAGCTCTCTACAGCCAGCTGCATGAATACACAAAGGTTCTCAGAAGCAAAAATAGGCAGGCATTGTCAGAATACTCACAGCACACTTCCTACCATCCCTTTGACTGACTAAAAAAAAAGAAAAGAAAAGAAAAAGAAAAATTTTTGAGAACCCCAAGCTGAAATTTACCCCTTTCCATCTTAACCGCTCCAAAATCACAATCTTAAAAAGCATCATCTCAGAGAGAGACAGGCATACAGGCAGGTGCCATTTCTAATTCTTCATGGCTACTGTCGGCACCGAGGGCTGAGAGATAAAAGCAGTGATGAGAGCATTCTTTCCACCATTTCATATTCATGGAATTTGTTGTTACTTAACTTTTCACAAATCATTAGGCTGAAGTACCTCTCCATTTTTCCCCCAAATAGTGTCATTTGACCTGGTATCCAGCTTAATACAGCCTCCGCTTTTGAATTGATTTCCTTACAAGTGGCAATCTCTAATAGGGTCATGTCGAGAAGCAACCCTACTGCATGCTACCTATTGCACGTTAACGTGATGAGGGTAATTTCAAATGGCATTCAATCAAAGAATCTGAAAGTTTTATTAGTGAGGTTGGGGGCTTTCTCTTGTTCAGACGAGGCTCAATGCAGCTCGACTTCGACATTTTCCACTAAGATTTCAAAGGATGGAATTTTTTAAACTGCGCACGTACTCAATGGTCTACGTTGCCTTACAGATCAAATAGTTGGCGTGTTTTTAGAATACTGAATGCAAATTCCTTGTCTTCATCCAAATAAGTATAATAACTCACTTGGCATTTAATCATCAATATAGAGGATCTCTAAATATGTGAGATAAATTACATATTAAACCATGAGAATCAAAGCATGTGTCTTGGTGGAAAACAACAATATCCCCGGATTACTGTCAAAAAATATGTGCCCATGTTTAGTTACCATATATCCCCTTTTTCTAGGATGGAACTACTTGTGTGAGAAATGAGTCCCAGAAAAGAATGTGAGGGACTGGGATGGAATTGCTTGAATTTTCCAACCTTTTGGCAGTTAAAAAAATGATGGGTATATTCCTGGCTTAACAGGAACATATGCTGAAATATATAAGCCACAATGCCTTGGTTGAGGTAGTGGAGGGTGGGGGATGATGACATATATCTGTTTTTTCTGAGTACAAAATAAAACCAAACAAACAAACAACAACAACAAAAAAAACCCACAAACACACAATCAAGAACCAGTTGTCACTTTTCAAAAAAAAAAAAAAAAATCATGACTCTGAATACTCTAGACAAAAACAAAAATGATATAAAATTGGGATTAAGTCATTTTTCTGGAATGAGGCATTTTAAAGAACCTCTGAGAAGTGGGAGTCATTCTGATCCAAGTATCAAGATATTAGATTTAGTGTCTTTGTGTCCTTAGCACTCAGGTAATCCAACACCAAGCCAGGCTGAGAATTCCTACTAGAATTCAAAACAATAATCCAGATATCTAACAGTTTTGCTTCTATAGTCATTTCTCTAGAGAAAGAGACAAGAAAGGAGGAGGCCATCACATAACCTAACTATAACCTCTACTGGATTCCTGTACAGTTTTTATGCTCTCTGGATAGTCTGCCAATTTACCACTCTCCCCTCCTGTGAGCTAATCCTCACACAGCTAAAGTTGTGGCTCATCTCAACTTTGGATGATTCTTCGGGCATCCATATCTACTTGTTGTTCTAGTTCTTTTTGTTATAAAAGGTACTAAATGGAATTGTTACAAGTTGAATAACTGGTCGAAGGAGAGAGATTTTTCCCTATTTTCAACAAACAAAACACTGATTATTATTTTGGTACCTGCCTTTCCTTTCCTCTTTCATAGACATATATAATCTCAAAGTAATTATATAAATTATATAAAAATTTACCCAACAATCAAGTATACTTGACAACATTTCTAGACTATGCAACAATCTGGAAGCTGACTACTGAAATCTCAACAACAATCTCTAAATTTTTTGGTATGCTATTATAATATACCCAAAACCCTTATTCTTTAACGAGACTAGAGTCATTGGCTATCACGTCTTAGTATAAACCACCTCCATGAAACTTTCCTATCAACTGAAATTCAGGAAACAGGTAGACACTAGAACAAAGGAGCTCTAAAAGGCAAGGTCAAGTGGTACGAGACAGCCTCTCCCTCTGTCTGCCCTGCAACTTTCCTCACAACTTTCCACACAAAAGGATAAACTGAACCATGAATACTCTATTTCGTTCATAGGAAATGTACTCATTCCTGAATTTTGAGCACATTACTATTCTGATCCTGATGTCCTTGATCTTCCTAACCTACCTTTGCTTTTCCCACAAAACCCCAAATCGCCCCCCCCCAAAATAATAATAATAATAAAAGATGGTGAGGACAGAAAAGGAAAGGGATAAAAAACCAAGAAGGTAAGAGGAAATTATCAATATTGACAGATTCAGGCCTAAAATCTTCTGAGCCCTGGAGAACCCTTTCTGGATGTTGAAGAATAAAATCACACTCATTTATCTAACTAGGTCGTGTGTTAACGAAAAGGGAGTATGTATCCTCAAACAACTGGACTGAGCTAGCTGCTTATTTTCTAACTTCTGTTTTTTAACTGAAAATTATTAGTAGTATCACTTGATTTACTTTTACTATTCATAAACAATATCATGGAAAAGCTCAGATTTGAACAGTTAATGGAAATAATTAAAAAATGACTTTAGATTTTTTTTAATTGCCTGCACCCTATTAAGCAAGTACTGATATTATGAAATATTGGCGCCTATCACTGCTGTTTGTTTAATAGACCATGCCTCCATTTTGTTTTATTGTTTATGCAGAACATTTTGACTTTCAGAGAGAAGAGATTTTCACAAATGCTATATAAAATGCTTTGTGAAGAGAGCTTCTTTGCTGCTGCCAAACCGAAAGCTGGCTCAGAGACTCAGTCAAACATGCCTTAAAGAACTTAAAATAAGTAGCGCCATCGCACAAACACGGCAGCAGTTTCTGGATGGATATCCCTTCAGAAGAGGAATTGTAAAATCAGTAAGTTTACTTGTGTAGTGGAAATGAAGGAAATTTGCTCGGGGTCAAATAGGAGTTTTTCAAAATGCTACTGTAATGAGTTAAATAACTCTAAGCCCAAACCTTAATTTTGATATATTCCTTTTTCTCAGGGTGCTTCCTCCATACAAAGATGCCAAGTTCTGGGACACAGGGGATCCACTGCTTTGTTAAAACCATGGCCTCATCATGACGGCTGCCATGTGACTTTCACAGTATTATGTAGAAGGAAAGATCATGACGTCTCTTGCAGGGAGGCCATTGGCCATTAACCCCTAATGTAAGAGTCTCCCCCTCCCTTCTAAATACCCACTACAATACTCAAACAAACTGCATAACAAACTTCACAATACACTATGACTCAGAGTACTTCTTTTCAAAGCACAAATATGAGCTTACAAATATCTACTCATTATTTACATACATTTTCTTACATCATGCCTTCTTCAATGTACAGACTATGTGAAGGCTCAAAGTATCTAGATAATTTCTTCATATATTCTTTTTAAAAGCCAGGAAATAAATATCAGAACTGACATGATGAAATCTTGAGGTCAACTGATTATTTTCAGATATCATAGCAAAATCACGACAGAACTGAGTTTGCCTTGAATCTCCCTATCCTTATGCTACCTTATGCTACCAAAGGCCTTACCATAAAAGCTTAGATTAAGTAGTAGTATTGTATTGTACCGGCCAGGGACTCCCAGCCTCATAGCCCATTCTCTTGCCTTCAGTAAAAGAGAATGGACAATACTATCTGCCAATTGTGCACCAAGGTTTTTTTTTCCATTTTTAAAAATATTTTTTAAGATTTTTATTTATTTATTTGACAGACCACAAGTAGGCAGAGAGACAGGCAGAGAGAGGAGGAAGCAGGCTCCCTGCTGAGCAGAGAGCCTGATGCGGGGCTCGATCCCAGGATCCTGGGATCATGACCTGAGCTGAACGCAGAGGCTTTAACCCACTGAGCCACCCAGGTGCCCTTTTTCCCCATTTTTATCCCACTGAAACGTCAAAACAACTCAATGACATAGAAACTATGATCCGCATTTATAAGTAAAATAACTGAGGCTAAAGTATAGTATGATTTAATGTGATAAAAATTACTAGGTAAGGAAAACCCTCTCAGGTCCCTCCCTCTTTGGGAGCTTTGTACTATTAACTGTACTATCTCTCAATAAACTTTGCTTTCCAGATCACCAAAAATAATAATTAATAATCATCATAATAAATTAATAGGCAAGAACTCAACTATTTATTTGCCTAAATTCAAAACCTGCATTCTTTCACTAGGCTACAGAAAGAGATTTAGTATTTTTCCTTTTCCAAAGAAGTGTTTATAACACTTTGAGAATTACTCATGATAGATAACATGATTCCATATGGAAATTTCCTGTGAAGGTGTTTTCACATTTGCTTTCATGGCCTCAAGCTTTAGGATACATTTGTTCTCAATCTCTGTAGGGTGGTGTTAGGGGCTGGGATATGTTAATCACAGAACTCTTATTCTTCCCTTTCTAAATATTCTAATATTCTTGGTTATTCTGTTGTATACTCTCATGGTTGTCTCTCCATCCTCTATTCTTCTCTCCTTCTTCCTAACAGGAACTCCCAGTTTTGTTCGTGCCTCCTTTGCACTGCCTGACAAGAGAAAGTAGCCTCAACTCACTCAAGGAGTGGTTGTAAATCAAAGAGTAATACTACGCTTTGCTAATGACTCATTAGCGAATGTTCAGGAAGTACAGTTATGGTCACTGAAACCTCTCTTGTAAGAGAAATATTTTCTACTGTAAGAACAAAGGCAGGAAAACAGGGAAAACACAAATGGTCCCCCTGCTGCATACTTCACCAGGACACTGAGAGAAAACATTGGATGTACTTAATATTTTTAACTATAATTACAAGAAGAGAGAGAGAAAGAGAAGGAAAGAGAGCACATGTACATACAAGCTTGGATTATTTACCAGTCAGAATCAATCACTCTCTAAGTGCTTTTCTTCCAAAGATGCTTCTTTTTTTTTTTTTTTTTTTTTTTTTTTAGATTTTATTTATTTGACAGAGAGAGATCACAAGTAAGCAGAGAGGCAGGCAGAGAGAGAGAGAGAGAGGAGGAAGCAGGCTCCCCGCCGAGCAGAGAGCCCGATGCGGGACTCGATCCCAGGACCCTGAGATCATGACCTGAGCCGAAGGCAGCAGCCTAACCCACTGAGTCACCCAGGCGCCCCAAAGATGTTTCTTTTAAATTAATGGCTATTTGAGCACTGCTTACATAAAGTCCTCTTGAGGAAAACTAGACGCTCCTGAAAAAGAAATCTCTTTCTTTCCATCCTTGATGGGCATTGTACTAAACTCCACAGTCTGCACATCACCTGCCTTTATGGTCCCTTTCACTGAGGCTTCAGTACTTTGCAGAAGTCAATTTTCCAAACTAACCTCTGCCAAATCTGGTATTAAGGTGAACTAAGGTCCTTTAAGCTTCAGCTAAGGCCCCAAATGCCTTAGAGGGCTAAGTCCTAGTTGAGAGCCATAAGAAATCAGAGATTGTTTCTCCCTGTTCCATTCCGAATGTGTGACTACTGCATTAAACAGAGATCAAGAATTCAAGATACAGAGCTATAAGGCACAAGAGGCTCAGAATGGGAACTTCCTAATACAGAAAGGAAGTACTTCACAGGGTCAAGGGAACAGGAGATTCCTTTGGAAAAACCACTTGGATTCACCCATACTGAAGGCAGAAAGGGAGCATGCAAAATTAGACTTCAAATTACCTGAATCAGAGTCCCAGGCCTGCCATTTGCCGGCTATAGAACTTGGGTACATTAATTTTTCTGACCCTCGATTCTGCTCATGTTAATTAGGCTTATCAATACTCAGCAGAATCTTAAAAGAGTCTTGGTCAAGTTCAGTTTCATCTTATCCTTTTCTTTCGCTATCTCTACATCATTGGCCTTGAGATTATGTTCTCTTAAATCAAACTTGTCATCTAGACCAGGACTTCCAGAGCTTTATGGGCCACTACCCAATGGCTACCCCTGAGCCTTGGGAAGTCAGATATGGAAATAACAGTGCCACAAACAATAGTCCTGTTCTGCTTTAGTGTACGAAATGTATACATATACATTCTCATTTCATTGTCATAACAATCCCTTGAGACTAAGTGTTAACACTCCCATTTAGCAGAAGATGAAAATGAGACTCAGTATATTTAAGCAATTTTCCCAAAGCCACTAAGCTAGGAAAAGGCCAACCCGATAAAAACCTAGTCTGCTTGACAAAACTCCTGTGTGCTTCATGGGAGCCTTGAAGTTAAAAGAATCATTATCAGAGGAAGATTTTGCAGTGGATGCTACTGGTGCCAGGCCCGGATTTGCTCTCTGCAGCTGGCTGTTCTTGTGAGAGCTGGCTGAAACAGCTCATAAGCAAGCTTGTCCTGGGAACTGGCCTCTGCCAAAGCCAGGTACCTCCCACCACAACATACCTGTGAGAGTAGGTCTTCCTCTCTGGGGCTAGCCAGTAGTCCATGGAAGACAGAGTATGGGGACCTGTCCCCAGGCCTGAAGATGAGACTATTCTGTGGTGTTACTTATACTCCAGTGTTTCCTGTGCCATTAGACTGAGGCCAGCCTTCAAGTGAACTCACATCATTGCCTAGTTTCTTCCCCTACTCTATCTTGCTTGGCTCACTCCTTTATAGGCTTCTCCTGAGAACACACCTTCATCAACCAAACTGTATAACTCCATCTTCGGATCTGTTTGAAGGAATCCAATGTCAGGCAAGAATGATCTCGGTCTTGGGGTGCTTAGGTTGGGCCTCCAACTCTTGATTTTGGCTCAGATCATGATCTCAGGATTGTGGGATGGAGCCCTGCTTCATGCTCTGTGCTGGGCATGGAGCCTGCTTTGTATTCTCTTCCTCTCCCTGCACGCCTTCCTCGCCCCCCTTTCTCTCTCTAAAAATAAATAAACAAACAAATAAATAAAGGTCTCCATCTTTACAATACTTGGTATTATATCTTGACTCCACTACTTATTAACTGTGATCTTAGAAAAATTATGTAACTACTCTAAGCCTCAGTTTCCCGTTTGAAACATAAAGATAATGGTGGATCTACCACATAGGATTATTGACAGTCTACACTGCAGTAAACCAATGAAAAGAGCATCTCTCCCTGCCTGGTAGGTAATAAGAACTGAGTAAGTGTTTGCTGCTTTTTACTATGTTTACTGTCACTGTTGTAATTCCTACAGAATCCCCAATCCATGCTAGCCCTTCAGAAATAATAGCTCCCCAGTCCCACTCAACCAGGCCATGGGAGAAAAAACATACACAGAAGAACAGCAGAGAAAATGATGGCAGCCAGCGGACTGCAATAAAACAGGGATTAAAAAGAATTATACATTTTAAGAAACATTTAGACTTCCTAATTCCACTCATTCAGACCCATTTAACAGATTTCTATGGAGTACAATGTGCCAGGAACTGTGGTAGGTTCTAGACATCCAAGAAGGGAATCTACTTCTCTCTTGACAAGCTGACACTAAAAAAATGTGTCAACTGAAAGAGAGCCAACCTCAAAGTAGGTAGTAAATGCTGTATTTGTTGTCTGACTGAGGACAATAGCCCGGGAGACAGTATTTCAGCTTGCTCTCAAAGAACTGCTCTAAAGCTTTTTAGCTGTAGGAGATTACTTCGACAAAAATGGGGAAAGGGGTATATGTGCTTACAAGTAGTTCTCCAAATACTTTCAGTCACGGGTCTAACTTGTTACAGTTGGAGAAATTAGGGTTTACCGATTTCCACATAGACACGAGAAAGGTCATCTTAATACAGTATGTTTCTATCATATCTGATTGTTCAAAAGTATCACCCGCAGGCCTCTGCTTAACTGGTTTTCTGGTTTGTCCTGTTTTTGATATATCCTCAAGGTCACTTGAGAGGATCACAGAACACTGACATCAGTCCCCTACTACAGTTTTAGAGCACAAAGGGGAGAAGGGTTTTCATTTTGTGATGCAACTGTAATCCCCTCAAGTGTTGGATACATGAATGTATAAATGTCGGCTATTAAGTCATAATACATTTGAAAGTCTCAGATAATTGTGTAAGAAGTGAAATAAACAGGCATGGGGATAAATCTAGATGTAATTACGTGAGTTACATAAGCTTTTAATGGATATTTTTAAGTACTAATACTTATAAAATTTTCGCTTTTAGCAAATTAGGTATCATTTGAACACACTGGCTGGTGCCTAATAAGAATTAGAATTATATTTGGCTTGTTATATAAGTAAATATCTTGTTACATGCCCGTTTAAGGCTCGTGAAAACCATTCCAAACAATCTCTTTAGAATAAGAGTCTAATTACACATTTATCATTAAAATTACAATGAGCTAATTGCCTTAGAGATATCTTTATCTCTCTTGCAGCTTGCTTAATCCTAATGCATGTTTTCAATAATCATTTGTTACTTAATTAACTAATTAACAAACAATACCTGTTGTATGGAAAATCCTAAATTAAACACTGGAGGCTCTTTAATTGAATGCTCAATAACCCAATATAGTCCTTAATATCAGAACCTTTAAATATTGCAAAGATTCTAGTGAATCACATGTTAGTTTGCTCCTGTTATCTTTAGGGCTTAATTGGTAGAAAAAGGGCAGTTGATAATACACAAGGGGTAGCCAGCACAGCAAGGCTCTGATGAAACAGAAAATAGCCATTAATAGCTGCTGAGCAGCCGCCAGAGTTGGCCAGCCACACCAACCAGCGACAAAGGCAGGCCGTGCATTCAGATTACAAACGCCCTTGCCCATGAAATTAAGCAGCACAGTGTGGATGATAAGCACATACAGAACCAAATGTTAACAATCCCTGATGCAAAGCAGATACCCCTGTATCCTGTGCCCCTCTACTCCACTCTGCACTGCTTTGGACTCCCCTAGCCGGCAGTGTCCTCTTCTCTAGGGACAGTGTTTGTGTACACACTCAAAAGTATTCTTTTTGTGTCATACCCTCTCACAGTCTCTTCCAAGTCTCCAGTCTAGCCCTCTCTGATTTAACTGTGAAAATGCTGCTGAGGGGTGCCTGGGTGGCTCAGCCAGCTAAGTGTCTGACTCTCGGTGTCAGCTCAGGTCATGATCTCAGGGTCGTGGGATCAAGGCCCATGTTGGGCTCTATCCTGGGCGTGGAGCCTGCTTAAGATTCTCCCTCCCTCTCCCTTTGCCCCTCCCCCCAAGGAAGGAAGGAAGGAAGGAGGAAAATGCTGCTGGAAAGAACTTTCTAAAATGCAAATTTAATTTTGAATTCCCATTAATGATTTCTCACATTTCCCACATTTCCTAAGGATCACTTTCAACCCTCCTTGGTGTTTGTAGCTCTCTAAATTCTAATCCCTAGTTTCCTATTGATTTCCTGATATCTCCAGCTACCTCTCCCTGTACCTTATGCTCCATTAATATTTACTATGTGCCATTACCTGAAGTTTTCATGCTCATCTACTCTGTACATTCTCTGCTCATCTCCCCAGCTGCCCTAGTCATCATTCAAGAGTGCATCTTTCAAAGAATTACTCTTGAAACCTGCAGTCAGAATTAAAACCATCTCTTTGCATATTTCCTAAATGATCTCCATTATATAGTTGATACTAAATAATACTGTGATTGTTTGTATGTGTATCTCTTAACTTAGGCTATGGAGTAAGAATTAAATAATTAAAAGCACAGACTGTAGGGTCTAGGAAATATAGGTTCAAATTTTTCTTTCATTGTTGTATAAATTTAGAGGCAATACTTAATTCCTCCTATCCTCAGTTTTCACATCTATAATACAGAAAGAAAATCTGTTCTTCTTTTGTTAAGGTTATTGTGAGAATTATATGGCATAATACATATAAAGTGTCAATAATAATGATAAATGATAAATCACTGTGAGTCCATTTTAACGTTATATAAATTTAATATTGTATTTCTTATGCCTAACAGAGGTTGTGGCATATTCTATGTGTATGCATCCAGTATTCATTGTATGTATTGTTAAAAGACTAGATGTACAAATGATTGCATTAATAAATAATTATATGAATGATTAAAACAAAGAGAGAAATATTTTGGGGTAATATATAAGTTTACCATTTTTTTTGTTGTTGTTGTTTTATGTGATGACCTAAAATCCTCTTTCTTCAGGGCCTTTAATTGATAATGCAACCTATAGTTTTTATTGTTGCTGTGAATGAGATGTTTTCCCCAGAATAAAGGGAACAAATTAGAAAACATTATTAGTCTGGCATAAATTCATTTCTGTTACATTTTCAAACCAATTGCCAGACTATCTAGTAAGAACATGTTTCTACTGATGCTAATTTTCCTCAAATGCATCTATAAGTTCAATGCTCTTCCAATTAAAATCTCAACAGGGACTGACAAGTTGATTTTATTTTTTCTATTAAGGTATAACTGATATGCAACATTATATTAGTTTCAGATGTGCAACATAAGGATTTGATATTTATATATACTGCAAAACCATCACCACAATAAGTCTACAGATCCCCCTTGACTTCTGATGGGGGTTACCTCCTCATAAATCCACTGTCAATTGAAAATATCATTAAGTTGAAAATGCGTTTAATTCACCTAACCTACCAAATATCAGAGCTAAGCCTACTCTACTTTAAACATGCTCAGACAGCTTATATTAGCTTACAGTTGGGTAAGTCACCTAGCACAAAGCCTATCTCATAATAAAATGTGGACGATCTCATACAACTTACTGAATACAATAGAAAGTGAAGAACAGAATGATTGTATGGATACAGCATGACTGTAAGTGTATCAGTTGTTTACCCTCATGATCATCTGGTTGACTGGGAGCTGCAGCTGTCCCTGCCTAGGGTTGAGAGAGGATCAGAGGAGGGCTTCCGGGGAAGATGGCAGAGTAGGAGGACCCTTAACTGAGCTCCTCCTATGGATGCAACTAGATAACACTCACATCAGAGTAAACAACCAAGAAAAGGACCCAAAGCCTGGCTAAACAAATTCCACAACTAGATGTAGAGAAGAGGCCACATCGATATGGGTAGGAAGGGTGAGGACTAGGAGGAACCTAAACCCCAAAGGTCTGACCACTGGAGGGAGGGAGCCATTGGCAAGGAGAGTGGCATGAGAGAAACACAGGAGCACACCAAGAAGCTTAGGATAGGAAGAGAAATCTCCATATTGCTTGCTTTGAAAATCAGAAGGGCTGAATTTTGTGAGTGTGGAACTTAAAGCCTGGAATGTTAAAAATCAGCTGGCTAGGCTCTGAGTGAGCCTGAAGGGTAACTGAGCCCCTGCCCTTAAAGAGACAGCACAGCAACCAGACCGTAGAGCTTCAGCTTGGAAGCAGCAGTTTGAAAGGAATCTAGGGTTTACAAAGGGGAGAGTTAGTTACTCATCTCAGAGCTCCCTGAGGGACTTCTCCAGAAACAATGGTGAAGACAGACACCATTTCTCTCCCTTACCCCGCATAAACACACAGCTACCTGCTGGAACCAGTGCAGTCCTGGCAGTTACTACCTAACTTACTTATACCATGTCCCCCCCGGCCACCACCCCCCCGACCACAGACTTTGTGGAGAGGCCCCTGCCACCCCTGATCTCCACAATGGCTGCAGGTCCCCTTTGGAGGAGGACCAGAACACCTAGTCAAAAGTGCACAACCTTCCAGTAATTTCAAGAGCAAGAGATAAAGGGGCGCCTGGGTGGCTCAGTAGGTTAAGCATCTGCCTTCAGCTCAGGTCATGATCCCATGGTCCTCATGATCCATGAGCCCCACATCAGACTCCCTGCTCAGTGGGATGCCTGCTTCTCCCTCTCCCACTCTGCCTGCTTGTGTTCCCTCTCTCTTGCTGTCTTTTTCTTTGTCAAATAAAGAAAATCTTGGGAAAAAAAAAAAAGAAAGAAAGAAAAAGAGATATAATTGACTTCCCCAACACACAGAAACAAACAGAGAATTAGGCAAAATGAGAAGACAGAGGAATTTGTCACAAATGAATGAACAGGGAAAACCACAGCAAGAGATCTAAAGTATACAGATACAAGTAACATTCCTGATAAAGAATTCAAAGAAATGATCACAAAGATACTCACTGGACTTGAGAAAAGAATAGAGAACATCAGTGAGACCTTTTACAGAGAGATAAAATCAACCAATCAGAAATGAAAAACCCAATAAATGAAATTAAAAATACATTTGATGGAATAAATAAAAGGATGGAAGAAACAATGGAATGAATTAATGAACTAGAAGACACAGTAATGGAAAGTAACCAAACTGAATAACTAGAAAAAAAAAAAAAAGAATTATGCAAAATGTGTAAAAAGTTAGGTAACTCAATGACTCCATCAAACACAATAACATTTGCACTATAGAGATCCCAGAAAAGAGAGAAAAGAAGGCAAAAAACTTATTTTAAACAATAACAGCTTGGGGCACCTGGATGGCTCAGTGGGTTAAAGCCTCTGCCTTCGGTTCAGGTTGTGATTCCAGGGTCCTGGGATGGAGCCCTGCATCAGGCTCTCTACTCAGCAGGGAGCCTGCTTCCTCCTCTCTCTCTCTCTGCCTGCCTCTCTGCCTACTTGTGATCTCTCTCTGTCAAATAAATAAATAAGATCTTAAAAAAAAGAATAACAGCTAAAAACTTCCCTAATCTAAGGAAGGAAGCAGAAATCCAGATTCACGAGGCACAAAGATCCCCCAACAAAATCAACCAAAGGTGATCCACACCAAGATACACAGTATTAAAAATGGCAAAAAGCAGTAATAAGGAACAAACTTTAAAAGCAACAAGAGGGGGTCCCTGGGTGGTTCAGTTGGTTGAGTGTCTGCTTTTGGCTCAGGTCATGATCCTGGGGTCCTGGGATCAAGCCCCAAATCGAGCTCCCTATTCAGCAGGATGCCTGCTTCTCCCTCTTCCACTCCCCCTGCTTTTGTGTTCTCTCACACTTGCTTTCTCTTAAATCTTAAATAAAATAAAATTAAAAAATAAAAGCAACAAGAGAAAAGAAGACAGTTACATGTAAAGGAAACTCCATAGGGCTATCAGTGGATTTTTGAGCAGAAACTTTGCAAGCCAGATAGGAGTGGCATGGTATCTTTAAAGTGTTGAATGGGAAAAATCTGCAGCCAAGAGTATTCTATCCAGTAAGGCTATCATTCAGGATAGAAGGAGAAATAGTGTCTCAAGACATAGAAGTTCATGATTACTAATCTAAGAATATTAAAGGGAACTCTCTGAATGAAAAGAAAAGACCATATGTGAAAATATAAATAATAAGTATAAATAGTGAAAAACACAAAAGCACAAGGTATTCATGAGATAAAAGGATGTAAAATATAATACTTTATACCTACAACATGGTGGGAAGAAGTAAAGAATGGGTTTGAATTTAAGTATCCATCAACACAATATAGACTGATTGATACAGATGATGTTATATACAAACTGAATAGTACCACAAATCAAAACCACTAATAGATGTAAAAAGATTAGGGTCCTTGGGTGGTTCAGTCATTAAGCATTTGCCTTCAGCTCAGTCATGATCCCAGGAGAGTTCCAGGATCAAGCCCCACATCAGGCTCCCTGCTCAGTGGGAAGGCTTTTCCTCCCTCTCCCCATTCCACCTGCTTGTGTTACCTCTCTTGTTGTGTCTCTCTCCCTGTCAGATAAATAAATAAAATCTTTAAAAAAATATGCAAAATTATTGAGAAAGGAGTCCAAGTATATCACTAAAGAAAACCAACAAACCACGAGAGAAAGAAAGAAAAGATTCAGGAAAAAACAAAAACAAAAACAAAACAAAACAAAAAAACCTACAAAAATAGCCACAAAACAAGTAATAAAATGGCAATTAATACTTATGTATCAGTAATTACTATGAATGTATGGGGCATCTGGGTGGCTCAGTTGGTTAAGTATCTGTTGTTAGCTCAGGTCCTGATCCCAGGGTCCTGGGATCAAGTTCCAAGTCAGGCTCCCTGCTCAGCTTCTCCCTTTCCTGGCCCACTCATCTTCTCTCTCTCACTAGATCTCTGATGATAACATCACACCAACAAGAAAAAATATAAAAACCATATGATTATTTCATTTTTCTCCAAAAAAGCATTTGACATAGTACAACATCCATTCATGATAAAAGCCCTCAAAAAAGTAGGCTTGGAGGGAACATACCTCAAAATAGGTATGTTAAAGGCCATATATTAAATACCCAGAGAGCATCACACTCAATGGGGAAAAGCTGAATGTCTTCCCCCTAAGGTCAGTAACAAGATAGGGATGTCTGCTCTCACCACTTTTATTCAACATAGTACCAGTAGTTCTAGCCACAGCAATCAGACAACAAAAAGAAATAAAAGGCATCCAAATTGGTAAGGAAGAAGTACAACTTTCACTATTTGCAAATGACATGATACTACACATAAAAACCAGACAGACTCCACCAAAAAAACTACTAGAACTGATAAATGAATTCAGTAAAGTCACAAGATACAAAATTACTGTGCATTTCTATATACTATAATGAAGCAGCAGAAACAGAAATTAAGGAAACAATCCCATTTACAACTGCACCAAAAAGGTATCTAGGAATAAACCTAATCAAAGAGGTGAAAGACCTATACTCTGAAAACTGTAAAACACTGATGAAAAAACAAATATTGCTAAAATGAGTATACTACCAGTGCAATCTACAGATATAATGCAATCCCTATCAAAATATCAACATTTTTCAAAGAGCTAGAACAAAAAAAATCTAAAATTTATATGGAACTACAGAAGACCCAAATATAAAAAGAAATTTTGAAAAAAGTAAAGCTGGAGGTATCACAATTCCAGGCTTCAAGTTGTATTATAAAGCTATAGTAATCAAAACAGTATGGCACTGGTACAAAAACAGACATATTGATCAACAAACAGAACAGAAAACCCAGAAATAAACTTATAACTATATGGCCAATTAATCATCAACAAAGCAGGAAAGAATATCCAAGGGGTAAAAGATAGTCTCCTCAATACATTGTGTTGGGAAAACTGGACAGCACAGGGAAGAGAAAGAAACTGGACCACTTTCTTACACCACACACAAAAATAAACTCAAAATGGATTAAAGACCTTTAATGCAAGACTTGAAACCATAAAAATCCTAGAACAGAGCATAGACTGTGATATATCTGACATTGACCATAGCAACATTTTTCTAGATACGTCTCCTGAGGCAAGGGAAATAAAAACAGAAATAAACTACTGAGACTATATCAAAATAAAAAAGCTTCTACACAATGAAGGAAACTATCAACAAAACTAAAAGGCAACCTATTAAATGGGAAAAGATATCCATAAATGACATATCTGATAAACCATTAGTATCAAAATATATAACGAACT
Source organism: Neogale vison (assembly GCF_020171115.1). Lineage (NCBI taxonomy): Eukaryota > Metazoa > Chordata > Mammalia > Carnivora > Mustelidae > Neogale > Neogale vison. Next base: position 82,972,118 of record NC_058099.1, read on the forward strand.
TCTACAACTCCACACCCAAAAAAACAAATAATCCAATTGAAAAATGGGGAAGACATGAACAGACATTTCTTTAATAAAGACATCCAGACAGCCAACAGATACATGAAAAGATGCTTAATGTCGCTTTTTATGAGAGAAATGCAAATCAAAAGCAGGATGAGGTATCACCTCATACCTGTCAGAATGACTAAAATCAACAACACAAGAAACTAAGCATTGGTGATGATGTGAAGAGAAAGAACACTCATACACTGTTGGTGGGAATGTAAACTGGTACAACCACTGTGGAAAGCATTATGGAGGTTCCTCAAAATGTTAAAAATAGAACTACCTTGTGATGCAGTAATTGTACTACTGGGTACTTACCCCCCAAACACAAAAACACTAATTGAAAGGGATACATGCACCACAGTGTTTATAGCAATAGTATTTACAATAGCCAAGATAGGGAAGTAGCCTAAACGTCCATCGATAGATGAATGGCCAAAGAAGTGATACGAAATATTATTCAGACATTTTTTAAAAAGAATGAAATCTTGCCATTTGCATCAACATGAATGGACCTAGAGAGTATTATGTGAAGCAAAATAGGTCAGTCGGAGAAAGACCAATACCATATGATTTCATTCATATGTGAAGTTTAAGAAACAAAACGAATGAGCAAAGGGGGAAAAAAGAAATACAAATCAAGAAACAGACTCCTAACTCTAGGGAACAAACAGGGTACGGGGCTGGAGGATGGAGGGAATAGGTGATGGGGGTTAAGGAGTACACATGTGATAAGCACTGGGAAATGTATGAAATTGTTGAATCACTACATTGTACACCTGAATCTATTAAAAACAAATGAACAGAAGTTTCGGTCATATCAGTAAGATGTGCACATAGGTATCCATTATAGTGATTATGTTAGCAGAAAAAAAAAGGAAACGATATTGACTGGCAAAAATAAATCATGACAAATAATAGAAAACAGGATATTGTGTCATTAAAATACTGTAAACAGATTTGTTGATGTGGGACAAAGCTCAAGATACATTAACTAGAAAATCAAGTTGAAAAACAGTGTTTTTATTAAAGATGTATATAATATGTGCATAGAAAAAGTATCTAGAAAGCTATACCCCAAAATAGTAACAGTGAATACCTCTGGGTGGTCTAGGTACTGAGATTGACCATTTCATTTCAACCTTTTGGTTACTTATAGTTTCTACAGTAAATACTGCTTATGTAATTTAAAAAAAAAAAAAAGAGGAGGGGAATTGTTTGGCATATCGCTAGCCCAGAAAAAGGCCAAAATTCAAAATTTGAAAAGCAGTTTCTACTGAAGAGTATATTGCTTTCATACTATCATAAAGTCGAAAAATTCTTAAGTTGAACCATCGTTAAGTTGGACACTATCTGTAGTGAACATCCATCACCTTACATAGTCAACAAAATTTTTAGTCTTGTGATAATAAATTTTAAGAGTGATTATGTTAGCAACTTTCAAATATGCAATGCTGTATTAGTAACTGTTGTCACCCTGTTGTGCGCTGCGTTGTTAATACTCGTTTATAAATTTTTTTCAGATTTTATTTATTTGAGAGACAGTGAATGAGAGAGCATGAGCTCTCATAAGTGTGGGAGAGGAGGAGCGGAGGCAGACGGAGAGGGGGAGGCAGACTCCCCACTGACCAGGGAGCCCGATGCAGGGCTTGATTCCAGGACCCCAGATCATGACCTAAGCTGAAGACAAGACACTTAACTGACTGAGCCACCCAGGTACCCCACGAACACATTTATAACTAGAAGTTTGTACCTTTTCACCCATTTTACCTCCCTCCATCAACACCCTCCCACCTCTGGCAACCACATAGAGAAGTTTTCATATTTATTTGAAATTATGTCTTGCAGCAAAAGAATCTGAACGTTTCAATGTTGCCACAGAGGGAGATCCATAACCATAAAGGAAATCAATAGAGAGGAAGAGGTGAGTTCAATGTTACAATTTTCTAAAAAACAGAATGTATTTAAAATCAAATGGTTTTCCTAACCTTCCCTTTATTTTATATGTTTAAGCAGAGACTGAACTATACCACTGGAGTGGTATAAAGTTTTAGAACTGGATTATGTGACACCAAAGGCCCCTGTCTTTATGATTCTGTGACTCTACTTAAAAGTTCCCAGGCAGCCCATGTTTTACAATAGTACCCGTAGTCCACTGTTCTGTAGGATACAGCATTCATTCATCCCCTGTTCTGTTCAATATTCAAATTTATTAAAACATTGCTCAGGTTCCAACAAGCCTCTTTTCAAGTGCTTTCAGTGACTCATTTCAATGAGCAGTAGCTATTGCAACAGTGAAGTTACACTATCCTTGCATTGCTGGTCAATAAGAAACCCTTGGGAAGAGTCTGAACTCCTTGACTTTGTAAAATGAGCGCAAGGTATGGTGCCTATTAAGACAATGATTTAAGTCCACCTCTTTCTTTAAAAACAATGTCATTGTCTGTCTTCAAGTTTTGAAACTGTTGTTTACATTTTTCCCCCCTCCGGGAAATGAAACTCAGAATCTCCCAAGTTTGGGACAACAATAATTTGATATAACTTCTCTATGGTGACACCGAAGCATTAGAAAGTTAATAGCTTAGCAAATATTATCAGTTGGAAGCATCATACTTGGAAAGTGATATACACAGTAAGTGAAACCCTTCTACCCAACCCTGAAAGCTTTATGGGAGACAGAGTTCTGAGAAATGGCTCTCCATAGGGGCTCCTCCCAGGAAGTTCCAAGTCTCAATCTGATGCTCACTACTTCGTATTTATTATCACCATCTGTAAGATAAATGCTAAAGTCATCACCTTTCAAAGGAAGAAGCACCAGCTTCCCTCCCTCTCAATGGCTCCACACTCATTTATAAAAATAAAAGCTCCATAGATAGTCTGAACTTACTTCAAATTAACATTGTGCTCTGAAGTTTTGCTACAAATGCTCATAATTTATCTGTCAGAAATTGTGAAAGACATCATTATGATTCCAATCAAAGAATTTCCCTTTGCTTGGGTTTAGAATAATTTCCCCTAGTTTCAATAATGTTTTTGTTAAATCACATAGGGCGAGAAATAATAATAGTCTATCGCTTAATTGAATACGTCATTGTGACAGGAGGTACAATACTCCATTTAGAGTACAACGGTGCTTGCCGGCCACCAAGCTGGATTGATTGTCCTCATTATGGACACAGTCTGCACTTCCCTTTGCTTACTCTACCCTCGCCAGTGCCCCAGCTTCACTGAGCTGCTGAAATCCTATATTTCAAATTAGTCATGAGCTTTCCATTCTTCAGCCTTTCTGCCCTCAAACTGTTGGTACTATTTCAAACTCCAAGAGACTGGGCAGAATTCTGAAAACTCACACTGAAAGCTATTTTTTAAATAATTTAGCATAAGGATCACAGCCTTTTCACCAAAGTAGCAATTAAGTCATCACTGCTGCTGGCCCCATAAAAATTGATTGGGCCTGTTTTTATCACCCAAACCTTCTAAGCTGCTTTCCTGTACAATCTGACACCAAAGTCAGAAATCACACAGTGAAAACTAGTACCAAGAAAAGAGAAAAGGGGTCATTAAAAAGTCGTATTTTTTAAATATGTTCCACTGATATTAACCCTGTAGAAAATGACCAGGCACCTGAAAATGTTTCAGGTGCCCATGTAATTATCATTGCTAAAGATATTTGTCCAATCAAACCATCTTTTTCCCCTTCAAGTGGGAAAGACATACTAATCTGTACCTCAGGGACATCTTATTTTTCAGCAAGACCTTGCCTTGCCTATTTTTAAAAACGCTTAATTTGCTTACGAGCAATATTTATAGACACCAGCCTTTCTGACATGTCATATCTCCCATCTCCCAACGCTTCTCTTTCTTCCTCTCCCATGAATGCCTCTGTCCCATTATATAACAAACTTCCCCTGGAAAGGTGTTTTGCTTATTATCCTGGCAGGTGTTTTGCTCTTTTTATTTCATGGCTGCTGCTCTCCATTTTTTTTTTTAAGTCCTATGGTTTTCAGAGAGTAGTCAGTAAAGAACATCAGCTGAGGCAGGCCTCAGCTGGCCCTCATGCTTGGGTGACTTCCAGGGACAGCTCCAAGTCTGGCCTGACATTTACAGACACTTAATTCTCTTGCAGGGCCTATGCAGGTAGGGGGAAGACGAGGCACTAGGGACGGGAGTGTTTATGGTAGTTAAAGGCTTGCAATTTGCCTGAGAAAGTCAGACAGGCCCACCTTGCTTGAGGAGACCTCAAGAGCGCCTTTCACTTACTTAAGGACCAAGAGATATCCAGAATTGTTGTTGCTTCTTAACCTCTATTTTATCTCTTGGTCCTCATTAAAACCCTGCAAAGTACCTATCTGTTAGCCCCCTATTTCAGATCGGGATGCTGACACTCCCATTCCCAAAGATCCCCAAGCAGGAAGAAGTGATTTCTTTTTTTTAAGATTTTTTATATATATTTATTTGACAGAGAGAAATCACAAGTAGATGGAGAGGCAGGCAGAGAGAGAGAGGGAAGCAGGCTCCTTGCTGAGCAGAGAGCCTGACGCGGGACTCGATCCCAGGACCCTGAGATCATGACCTGAGCCGAAGGCAGCGGCTTAACCCACTGAGCCACCCAGGCGCCCAAGAAGTGATTTTTAATCGACATCTAAACACATCAGTGCTTCTCAAAGTTTGATGACCACAGGAACCTCTGGGGAATCTTGTTGAATTGCAGCATTTGAAGGATTCACGTGGAGCCTGAGACCGTGCACCTCTACCGAGCTCCCACTGCTGCTTTGCTGCTGGTCCCCAGGCCACACTGTGCTTAGCAAGTGTAGAAGTGCAGATTTTATTTTTTTAAATGAAGGGAAACCTTCAGAGATGAATACAAGAAGACCCATGCAGGGATGCCATGCATCAGCTCTGTGGACACATAAAATCTTGACTCTATGATGCCAAAGAAGGTATAGGCAGGTTGTGCCAGGAATCACGCCAGCAGCCATGTCCGACAGGCAATTTGCTCTCTGCCAGCAAGTTCTTTGGCAGAAGTGTGAAATGCACATTTTTTTTCTGGCCGGAATTTGAGATTTTTTTTTTCTCCCTATTTTGTCCCAGTGAATGGCTTACAAGTGCCTTTTCTGCTTACAGATAACTCAGTGTCTTTAAAGGAGTTCTTATATAAAGATGCTAGTACAGATAGAGAGCTGCCCTTGAATTCAAAAGACCTGGGTATCAATCCCATTTATGGCATTTTCTAGTTAGTGATACGTACGAGCACTAAACCCCTCTTGAATCAGTGTCTTCATTTATAAAGTAGGGAACAAAACCCTCATTTCACTCAGTGGTGGGGTTAAGGATACTTTTGGAACCGTTACAACATAACTAGCAGTGGACCGTGTCAGCACAACCACTTCGGGAAAGAATTTGCAGGATCTCCTCAAGCTAAACCTATGACCCATGCCTGAGGGGCGCCCCGAGAGCCTCACCCCATGTCTTTTCTCAAAGAAAATGAGAACATAACACCTACAAGAACCGGCACAGATGCTTCACCCGCAGCAGCCAACATGACGGAAACATCCTAAAGCCCACCAGGATCTGAAGGTGCGGATGAGTTGTCACACGGTCACTTAACTGTTCCACAGCAGGGAAACAGAGCTCACTGCCGCCACGTGCAGCAACATGGAGGAATTCCATGCCTAAATAAGCAAAAGAAGCCTGGCTCGGAAGAGTACATACTCTGGGACTCAGTTTATACAAGGCTGAAGAACACACAAGGCTAATCCTTGATAGAAGGCACCTCAATTGGAAATGGGGGTGAGTATGGCTGGAGAAGGTCGTCAGGGTGCACACCTGTGTCAAGTCGACTGCGTGGATGTTCGTGATTTGTACACGCTAGTGGTTCACCACCAAAGGGAGGGCCTAGGCTCACGCAACACTTTCTATAGAGAATTTACAATAGTGACACTGACCGAAGGGCAGGTCTTCTTCTTATTAATCACCATGTCCTTGAAATTCTACACATTGCCAGGGATAAAATACTTCTTCCTTTTGGGGGCAGACAGCTCCCACTGCTCCGTTTTGACATATCACTGGGCTCTTTACCAGAGGCAGGCAACTTTAACAACGAGTGTGGGGGCGGGGATGTGGGGGTTGGGGAGCCAACCATGTATGGCTTAAAGATGAGTGTGTCATCAGCCACGCTAACTTTGCACATGCGAAGTGCAGCAAGAAAAAGAATAAGTAACACTGGCTGGGCACCTGGGTGGCTCAGTAGGTTGTCTGTCTGCCTTCGGCTCGGGTTATAATCCTGGGGTCCCAGGATCGAGTCTCCTATGGGGCTCCCTGCTCAGTGGGGAGTCTGCTTCTCCCTCTCCCTCTGCTGCTCTCCCTACTTATGTGTTCTCTCTGTCTCCTTCAAATAAATAAAATCTTTATTAAAAAAATGAAATGTTTATAGATGGTTCAAAAACCAGGGAATTAAAGTTGTACTGGCATTTTATAAATGCCTCACACAGCAGTCACTTCCTGTTGTTGCTGTTGCTTTTTTTAAAATTCTGGACACAATGGCACAGTTGGGAAGGTGTGTGTCCAGTGAAAGTCTCCACCCAAACGCCCTACTTCACCTCCACATGCAGCGTCACTTGAGGGACAGGCCATGGGCTCCAACCCCTAAATACCTCACCTTCACCGCACAAACCCTCAAACAGATGCTCTGGGGACACAAAAATGACAGAGATTTGGGGAAGAGGAGGTAGACAGTTTGGTTCCTGGGGTGCTACTGGCAGACTAACAAAAGCAGACAGGTACTGAGGGCTAACTATGAGCAAGGGTTAACTCAAACCTTGAAACAACCCTCTATGCCAGGGGCCATTCTTAGCTCCATTTATAGCTGAGGAAATCCTAAGAGGTAATGAGTAGCTTCCCTAAAGTCTTATGACCAGTGAGTGGGGAAGTCAGGGCTCACACGCGGGGAGTCTGGCTCCAGAATCTCTTCTGCTTCACTAGGTCACTCCCAAGTCTTCAGGAAGATGCAACATGCCTTTGCACAAACCTGAAGAGTTCATGAACTGCTTTTGGAGTTGTACCTAACTTCACGGATCCGGTCCACTCAGACTCCCTGTTCCTGCACAGAAGTCCTGTATTCTGAGGGAACGAGAAGGGGTTCAAATCTGGGCCAAAAACCAATGAAAAGTTTTGACTACAGGTCCTCAATACTTTACACTGGCAAAAGTGTGAAACATTTTCTGTCAGCAGAAATGAATGAACCGGAAGACTGGAAAACACCAAACCGGGCCTCCATAGTTACAACAAATGAATTGTTTAACACTGTCTCCATGTTTACGAAAACTATTTACAACCGTGACATCATTTGTATGTGGTTACTCCACAGGCCTGGCCACTTGTCACTTCCTAAATTCATCATCATCCACACAACAAGAGAAGCCAGCCCACTGGGGTGGGTAGGTGTAGTGACTCTGAGAAAATGTTGGCTTCAAATCTGGCCTCTTCTACTTATAAGCCATACGACCTCACAAAAGCATAACGTCTCTGTTCCTCAATTTCCATATCTTCACAACACACATAATTGGACAATGTCTCCATGCGGATATGAGAATTAAGTAACTGATTTTTTTTCCAGTAATTGATATTTTTAAAACATTTCCAAATGCCTGGCACATGCTAAGCAATATGTTTTTTCAATAAATGTTATAATATATGTACCATTTTCATTGGCATCAGCTTTAATATGATGCTATTCATCTTTCTGTTACTTTTAATAAATTATGCCATTCCACACAATCTACATAATCCAATGGCAATCTACGCAATTCAACATTTTCGCATGACAGAATAGATATCATAGTCATAATATTAAAACTTAGGAAAAAATAATTTTACATACTTATCAAAATTTCAGAGCATAGCAGTGAAGGCTGTGATGCTCAGCTGAGAGGATGATTCTCGGGCCCACAGGTCCACAAGCCCACACTGGAACATGGAGGGGAGATGCTGGTGAGAAGTCCCACTGGCACTCTCCCCACCGCCCCTCCCCACGTCCGGCGCTCCGGCTGCACTGTGTAACTGCTCAGGCCTATTGAATTTTAGCTCTTCCTTACAACTGCCATATATCAGTGCCATACTGCTTCTACTTTACCCGAGACACATACCCTAGAGGTTTCTCAGTCTTTCTCAACATACCCCTCACCTCCAACCAAGCACCATGGGTTCATCAGAGAAATGTCTCCTGAATCTGAGCCCTCCCCTGCATTCCTGAAGGTATGTTTCTGCTTTCGTCCTTCCGTTCTCTCCTTTCCTTGTCTATCTTACCTCATCTCCTCACTATTTACACCCCTCTGATGTGGACATCCTCCCCATTATCCACCAGTTAATTCCTTGTTTCAAAAATCTTACCACAAGACTCCCTACTAATGTCCAGGGTTCCTCATTCACTTATCCTTCCATTCCTTCATTAAATAAACTTTTATTGAGCACCTACTGGTCCCAGATGCTACACAAGCCTTGGCAGTAAAACAGATGTGGACATGGCTTTGAGTTCATCCAAGGCCTCTCATCATATGGCTGCTGGGTGCCTCACTGGTAATGTTCCCGAGGATGTCCAGGCCACAGCCAAATCCTCAATGGATACACTACGCATCCTCTTTCCCCTGCTGAGAATTCACTTCCATTTCCTCTTTACCTGGTGAACTCCTACTCATTCTTCCGGGACACAATTTTCTGTGAAGCGCTCCTCAGCTATGAGGCAGAATTCAGATCCTCTTCTTCTTTCCCCACAGCAGCCCTGCGTGTTCTTACTACTTACATTCCATGAAGTGGTTTAATTATTTGTCTGGGAGTTAGGTGAGCCTATAGTCCAAATACTGCCATCTTTCATTTTTTGCCCCAGTCATTCTGCATGGCACTTCCCAACTCATATATGGAAAAAAGAAAGCAAATTACCACGTTGTTACCATAAGCAACAGGAGTACTATGTTCAAAATGGCGGGTACCCATCTCCTACGGATTGGGACTTCTGGAGCCAGATATCATTTCAGATACGGGAGCATGTGGCCCCTCCCCTTCCAGCTTCCCAAGGAGCCCTTAATCTGGTAATGAGAGACTATCCCCTAGTCTTCACTTAGAGCGGACAGCCTCTAAGGGGAATAGGGTGGGGGGAGCATCCAAGAAGTCCAAAAGGGGTAGCCGCTCCACCTAATATTCTGTGGTATAAACAGGTACATTCGGGGAAATGAGCTACAATTTGAAGCCATGTCCATTTTCGCCAACCAGGCAACCACATGTGCTACAAACCATGGAGACTCCTGTTGGCCAAGCCACACAGCAAATATACAAGGATCAGTACCTTCAGAGAATGCGATGAGGTCCTCTAACAATCAGGCCTCATTTTTAAGGGGGGGGGGTGGGGAACTGCCACAGAAAGAAAGCAGAGCAAAGGAACAAAAAAGACAACTCGAACTATAGGCTTTTCTGAAACCACAAGCTGTCACTACAAACATCAACCATCCTGATTCTGGACCTCTTTCCGGGTCCAGGGGACTATTTAACAAAGAGAAACTAGTAAGCTCTCAGCTAAGAAGGAGGAGGAGACAGAGGAGGAGGGAGAATCAACACTAACCCATCAACCTGGAAAGATCAGAGCCTGTACAGCAGTCCGCTCGCTGCTCCTCACCCACCTCTCTGCCATCTTGGTTCTTCCCATCTAGCCTCCTCTTCCCACAAAAAACAACATCATGAAGGTGAAAAAACAATGTCTTGGTGGCTAATTCAGCCTTAGTGGGGGGGGTACCCTTCTAAATGCAGTTTAAGTCCCTGCAGTGCAATTAAAAATCCTACTTTGACAAAATGCAACCCATGCATGTGCGCTCCAAGGGCATCTTGCACCAGTCATGAAAGGCAGGTGGAGGGGCTCAACGGGGCTGCCTCTGAGATCGCCCTCATATAACCAAAAGGAAGACGGTGCGGACACCAGATACCCACCCCAGCTTCACCCTGTGATATAAAGAACCTGGCAACTAGATAGAGAAAGCCATGCCTCACAGTAGAAGATCCTCTTCTGGGTTTGCCTCTGCCCCCAGTGGCACTCCCTTTCCCCTAATTCCCAAACATGACCTCATGGCCCTGAGCCACCCCCCTCCCGGCTCCCCAAATGAACAGCCGAATTGCCCTGACACCGTCTCTTGGCAGAAGCCATCGGGGAGCATGGCTAAGTATGAGTGGGCTACAGAGGGTTGGGGGCGAGAAAGGGCGACCGGGTTCAAAAGTCAAGTCATGGGAAATAATGAGACGGTTCCGCCCAGCTCCCAGCCAGCCAGGGGAGCGGACTGCCCTTTCAAATTGGGTGTCCCAGCTCAGGCAGCTGAAATAACTGGTCACGGAGAGCTGGCGGCAAATTGCTTTGACAAGGCTGTTACTGTTGTAAGGGTTCAAGGGTGCCGGCCACTAGGTCAGCGGCTGCCAATCAAGCGGACAGAAAAAGCCGCTCATTGAGCCTGTGATTTCCACCTCGGCCGCAATTATCCCTGACTATTCCTGTACCTCAGCAGCGCCTCTGATTAAACCTGCCTCCTTTTACATCTCTTTCAGAGTGCGCTTCACACACTAATTAGTTGCCGGCTCTCCACTGAGATGTCAGACCCTCCGTCAATTTATCTCTATTTCAGCCTGCTCAGAGTGACTTCCCCAGTTATCAAAATTTAATCATGCCTTCAAAAATGTTGAAAAGTGGTCATTAGAGGCAAAAGGCCACAGGATACAATATTCATTTTTCTCTATCTTCCAGCCATCCAGCTGGCATCTATAATGGATATCCTGGGGGCTGTGAGAACACGTTGATTTATGCAACCCGGGCCCTGCTCTCACTGTGCTCCAGCAGGCTGTGCGAGAGAACAGGTTTTAACAAGGTCTGAGGTAGGAGGACATTAATCACGCCGGCATTGTATGTGGAAGAGGGTGCTGTGTAGTCAAAGAACCCCCTACAGTAGGGCAGTTAGATTTTTTTTTTTTTTTCTTCTTACCACCTTCTTGGTGATAAAAGAGAGTTTGACAATTGATTAGACCTTTCTGTAACCTTGCAGCCCTGGGAAATGATGAGAGAGAGAAAAGAGGAAGAGAATGATTCTCATACCGACGGTTTTAAATGTGCAATAACTTTATGATTCTTGACTGAGACTGGCTATCAAAATCAGTCCCAACTCAATACCATCTAAAAAAGAAGATCATTCTTGGAATAAGAGCCCTTTTGGCCGGATGTGTCAGAGCCAATCACAGGCACTGGGGTCCCGCGGTGACTGCTGGCCGCCTCATATGGTGGGTTCTGATAAAAATCACATCTGATAAATTCACCTCTGCCTGCCTGCTTGGCTGGAAAGAAGGTTTTAGTCCAAAATCAACAGTGATGAACTGAAATCTATCAGCAACTGGGAAGTGCTTTTCACCCTCCCTCCATTTTGTCTCAGAGCTACGCACTTCATCCTGTGGCTTCTCCTTTCTCCTTCTCATGTGGTTCCCAAACTGAAGGAAGGGAAGGGCAGACACTGGGCCATGTCCCTCTGGCTGCCACAGCAGCAGAACACATCTTCGCCAGGCGTCCCGGCTCCCCCGATCATTCTCATCTTTAATACCCACAGCCCCGCTCTGGGCTTGTCCCGGCCCCTGCTGCTGAAAACAACGTCTCCTGCCACACAGAACATGCAAGGTGATTTTTCTGTCTTTTTATTCATGCCAGAAATGCCTTATGTTAACACTCCTTTGGATCCTCATTCTGGTCATTCTTTGATGCATGTGGCGGAGGGAGAAATGGTCAAATAAAAAGGCTTTAGATGAGAAACTCACAAAGGCCCCGCATAGCATGATAGAAATGGATCAGACTGAGGATCTGAGGGAAAGCCTTTCGTACCCACCTTCATGTTCTTACCTCTCTCCCATACCCATCCTTCCATGTTCTGAAGCCCAAAATGACATTCTTTCTTACTTCTCTAGGGATTCAGTCTAGGTCCAGAACCCAGAGGGGGCAGCCACATAGAAAATATTCAGAGGTGTGTCCTGACCTCAGCATTAAACCCAGTGAAGCAAGGGAATGTCTTCTGATTAGGAGATGATTCATCTGAAATGATACATAATTGCCGAGCTCAGGGCCCAGCCAGATTTCTCCCACTGCCATTCTCCTCTAGAGGAGGATCAGGCTTATGGTCAAACCCAGGAACAGGCCAGACTGGGAAAGAGGGAGACAAACAGGAAGGAAGCAAGGTGCTGTTTCACTTATTTTGCTGATTTCCCACCCCCTATATCAGCTGTCCCATTACGGAATGCACTCCAGATATAAGGTCAAGAACAGAGACCTGGTAACGATGGCTTAGAATACTAGAAGTGGTAAGACAGGACTGCACATGTTACCTTGAAAGGGCACATTTATCGACAGTGTATCCTGGCACCACTGTTTCCTGAACCCAATCACGATGAGCCCCACGCACCTCCAACCGCATACGTTAGCAAGCCTGGAGCCTGACCTGCATTAGACCTCACTTTCCAAACTAAAACTGCATCTGTCCACTCTACCTTTTAATCCTGCATCACATGGACCCATGGGCTGTCTTTGGTAATATGAGCTATCTATCCTTGCCACTTGTGTTTCTCCCAGACCTTGAGGACACACCCCAGGGCTGGATAATGTGGAAAACACTTGCTCTGGACACAACCCTAACACTGAGAAAGGGAAACATACAAATAAAGTTATGAACACCTATGCCCCACGATGCCCCACCCATCAATAATTGACCAGAATGATTGGCTGAATGATGTAATCTGTTACTATGTGAAAGTACAGAGTCTCTCCAGTGAGATCTGAATGGAGAGAAAGGCATCATGGGGTAAAATGGAAAGATGTTGGCATCATAGTCCTATATAAAAATGGAGAATATTTTACATTATCTGCGGTTAAGCTTTTTGAAGAAAGCACAAATTTGTAAATCTGAATGCACATAAAGAGAATTTTTTGATAACAGTATCTAATTCTATTTACTCTACCAAGAAGCATGTTTCTACATTTTTGGACTGTCTTACTGCCTCAGCATTTTAAAGATATGAAAAACAATCTACCTTCCCCACATTTGTTTAATATTATTTAGAGCAGGAATACTTAACCTAAGGTCCACAGATGCCCTCTCCGCAGCCAAGAGGTTTTTTGATATAATTCAGAGGGTCTGAGAATTTGGGTGAAAAAGTATTACTTCATTTTCAGTACCCTCCAGCTCTCAGTGAGCGTTTCATTCAATTATGAATCCAGACCACAGAGCACACTAGTACTGGCAGAATGTGAGTGTGTGTTTATTTCTTTTTGCATCTCATGGTGCACATCAGTGCGAGAATGATCAGAAGCTCATTATAAGTCTCATTATCCAAATATTGAATGTTTTTCATGAGATCTATCGTATGGCTGGCAAAAACAAAAACAAAAAACAAACACACACAAAAAGCATCATAACTAGGTGGCCACATAATTTATTGTCTAAGCCCAGACACTTCGAGAGTGATAGAGACACTATTAATAACTATGACAGGACAACAGTTGTAAACTGGAACTGTCCCCCAATGAGCCATGCAGTATGGCCACATTAACATTAATTTAATTTCATGTAATATTAATAACATTTTGCCTATTGTGATATTAATAACATTTTGCCACTTTAAGCCATTCAGACAAGTCCACACCCATCCTAAAATATATTATGAGAAGAAGTGAAAAGAGTCTACTGATTAGCCCATGTGAGTAAGTCTTGTTGCAGAATTCCAGATCAGAGTTATATGGAGTCAAGAAGACAGAGTGCAGTATCTATGTCTTGGGCTCTAGTGGCTAAATTTTAATCTAGACCAGCTGAACAAATCCAATCCCTCAATTCAGAGGAAGGTACCAAAGATTTTTTTTTAAGATTTTATTTATTGATTTGAGAAGAGTCACACAGTGAGAGAGGGAACACAAGCAGGGGGAGTGGGAGAGAAAGAAGCAGGCCTCCTGCTGAGCAGGGAGCCCCATGCAGGGCTTGATCCCAGGACCTTGGGATCATGACCTGAGCCAAAGATGGACGATTAATGACTGAGCCACCCAGGTTCCCCAGGATATTTTTTAATACCTCGCAACAATGATTCTTAATAAAGGCTTACATAAAATAATTCTGGTATGCCATTTTTGATCACCATAATGTATATAAACAAATAAGACTCTTTAAGACTACACAATAGTACATTAAAATCCTTCTTCTACCAGCTCACTATTAGCAAGAAATAGCCCCCCAGTAAGCCATATAATTAATCATATAGGATGAAGCTATATTTAATGTGATAAATTCGATGTTCCATTACTCTCAACTATGGGTATTAAAAATGTGAAGGAAAAAGCAGGCAATATTGGGGAATAGAGCTACAATATACTCAGCCCACCAGCCAACAAATCTTTTCATAATATACAAATAATTTATAGTAAAATAGTAAGATTTTCACTGCATATTCTCTACCCCTACCCAGTTTGCTGCATAGCTCCATTCCCAGCTCACCATTTCTGGCCTAGAATGCCTTTGGCTACTCCATAGCTGTGCCTAAGGAATCACGAGAAGTGCTTATGCAATACATGAGTTGTCACCTGCCAAGGATGTAAAAGAAATGGAAAACCCATCTAGATGACTGCTAAGGTTCCTTGAAATTTAAAGATTCCATAATTTTGAATTCAATACAACAAATATGGCTATAAAAATACCTTAGAATATGTTCCAACATCCAATTCCAGACTGCTAGACTAGCTATGACATTGGGTTATCTATGTCAATGCTTAAACTCAACAGTGGTTTTTATTAAGACATATTTTCTTATGGAATCTGTAAGTTGAAGGGGATATACCAGTAGATTCCTGACACCATCCCAAGCAGTCCTTATTCTACAATCTTAAACACTGAGCTTTCAAAATAAAAGAGGGAAAGTCATTGAAAAAAAAAGTATCCAAAATTAAAGCCATGATTCTTTAATGATATATTAAATGATATCAGCCATGATATATTAATTATAAGCAGATGAAAAGAAAATGCCTGGGTGGCTCAGTGGGTTGGGCCGCTGCCTTCGGCTCGGGTCATGGTCTCAGGGTCCTGGGATCGAGTCCCGCATCGGGCTCTCTGCTCAGCAGGGAGCCTGCTTCTCTCTCTCTCTCTCTCTCTCTCTCTCTCTCTCTCTGCCTGCCTCTCTGCCTACTTGTGATCTCTCTCTGTCAAATAAACAAATAAAATCTTTAAAAAAAAAAAAAAGTTTTAGGAATGTCCACATCCAGAAAGATGCAATATGTACACTTTTCCCTGTGATCCCAACAAGTACAACTAAAAACACTGGACGGCATATATAAAACAAACATAAGAAGACTCTAAAAGTTGGAGAGAAGAAAATAAACTGGCCAGGAACCTCAGTGTCCAAGTAACAACACAATGGTGAGTTCCCTGGGTTTTCTTTTGCCTCACAAATCTCAGACTTGGGGCAGAAGCCAACATCTAGAAACACCAAAGAGATCAGACAAAATGTCCCAATGAGAACCAGCTGTCTCTATCTAAAAGACCAGGGGAAAAAAAACGCATCCTAGTGAGACAGACACATTTTTAGAAGAGAATCATTCTATGTCAGTCAAACAACAAAGAAAAAACTGTACTGCCATTCTCACACACATTACAAAGGAGAAGCTAGATTTCCACCCTCAAGAGGCTGGGTATCCCAACACTCCCACCAGGATAGTTTCAGAGCAGATAAGTAGGGAGCTGGGCCTTTCATCCCTGCCAACTGGTAACAAGCTCCTCCCTCCGCACTATAGTGCCACCAGTGCGGACCACATAGAGACCCCAGAATTCCACCTCCATCTTTCAGAAATAAGACTCTTGACCACTTCTCCATTGAGGGTATCAGAAGAGACCTACTGGAGAACTACAACTTCTCCCATCTCAAGACAGTCAAGAGGCTAGCTCCCACCATAGTATTACTAGAGACCACACAGGAGACTGAATTCCATTCTTGCCTAGCAGAAACAAGAACACCCCTTTTCTGAATTAATGGACCATGAGTAGGGAATTTAGATTTCTATCTCCAGCTAGAGCAACAAAGTGGTGCCTCTGTCTCCCCTGCCAAAGCAATGTCAGAGAAAACTAACTCAAAAAAAAGGCTTAAAATAAATCCCCAATTCTCATAACATAATGTGAAACTGTCTGTATTTTTGTAAAAAACTACTGATCATACCAAAAAGATCTCAAACTGAACAAAAAAACCATCAATGGATCCCAACACTGAGAAGACAGAGATGGTACAATTATCAAACAAAAATTCTGTAGTAACCATGATAAAATGCTTTAACAAGAGGGGCATCTGGGTGGCTCAGTGGGTTAAGTCTCTGCCTTCAGCTCAGGTCGTGATCCCAGGGTCCTGGGATGGAGCCCCACATCGGGCTCTCTGCTCAGCAGGGAGCCTGCTTCCCCCTTGCTCTCTGCCTGTCTCTCTGCCTGCTTGTGATCTCTGTCAAATAAATAAACAAAATCTTTTAAAAAAAAAGCTTTAACAAGAAATTACAAAGGAAAAAAATAAAAAGGTCTCAACAAAGAAATAGAAACTATCAGCAAAGAAATAAAAGATATAAAGAACCATGGAAATTTTAGTTTTTTATTTACTTTTTTTTTTACCAGATGGAAATTTTAGAACTAAAAAATACAATAACCATAATAAAAATCTCAGTGGATGGGCACAAGGAAGGACAGGATCGAGGGGAAGAGAAGAAAGAACTACTGACATGGAAGACAAAAAACAAGAAACTGCCCAATCTAAACAACAGACAATGCACTGGTAAAAAGTGAATGTACCTATGGGACTTTAGCAAAAGATCTAACATCCATGTCACCAAGTCTCAGGAGAATAAAAAAAGGGGCAGGGCTGAAAAATTACTCCAATAAATAATAGCTAAAAACTTCCCAAATCTGGCAAGAAACATATACCTAGATTCAACAAGGTGACTGAACCTAAACATGATGAATCCAAAGAAATCCATGCCAAGACATCATAATTAAACTTCCAAAAACTAAAGACAGGAAAAGTTGTGAAAGTAGCCAGAGAAAACTGACATCTTACATAGAGGGGAAACAATTTTTTTCAAGATTTATTTATTTATTTTGGAGAAAGAGCATGTGAGTGGGGGAGGGGCAGAGAGCTGGGGAAAGGGAAGAATATCGAGCAGACTCCCTGCTGAGCATGGAGTCCAACAGGGGGCTTGATATCATGACCTGAGATCATGACCTGAGCTGAAATCAACAGCCAGATGCTCAAACAACTAAGCCACCCAGGCACTCTAGAGAAACAATTTTAGAATAATATCTGACCATAGAGGTCATAAAGAAGTGGCTTGATATTTTCCAAGTACTAGAAGAAGCAAAACTACAAACCCATGATATTTTCCAAATACTAAAAGAACAAAAACTATCAACCTCATATCTAGCAAAAATATCAATAAAATTGACCAACCTCTAGCAAGACTGACCCAAAAAAAGAGAAGGCACAAATTACAGTATCAGGAATGAAGCAGGGATATCACTTCAGACCCTGCAGGCATCAAAAAGATAAGAGAATGGTATGAATGACTCTATATACATAAACTTGATAATTAAGATGAAATGGACCAACCATTTACAAAATATAATCTATTACAACTCACCCAAAATGAAATAATTTGAATAGCACTACAACTATTAAAATTTTAATAATTCAAAGAATTTTAAAATTCCCAAAACTGAAATCCCTAAGCCTACATGGTTTCATTAGAGATTTCTACCAAATATTTAGAGAAGAATTAACACCAGTCATTCAATGTATGAGGAGGGAACATATTCCAATTAATCTTATGAAGGTAAAAATATCCTGATATCAAAACTACACAGAAACTACAAAAAAGAAAGCTCTAGGCCAATATCCCTCATCAATAAAAACATGAGACTTGGTAACAAAGTGCCAGTAAATAGAATTCTACAATACATAAAAATAATTATATACCATGACCAAGTTGCATTCATTCCAGCAATGTGAAGTTGATTCAATATTCAAAAATCAATCAATATAATGCATAACACTTAGAGGCTAAAGAAAAAAAATCACATGATCATAATCAATGCAGATAAAGCACTTGACAAAATTTCAGTCATGATAAAAACTCAGAAAAATAGGTATAGAAGAGAATTTCCTCAATTTGACAGAAGAGCATCTACAAAAACCTACAACTAAAATTTGACTTCTTGTGAAATCTTCAGTAAAGACTGAATCATTTCTCCCTAAGGCCAAGAACAAAGCTTATTTAACATATGCTGGAAGTTTTAGCCAATGAAATAAGGCAAAGGAGGAAATAAATGACAAAAAGATCATAAAGGAAGAAGTAAAACTGTCCTAATTTCCAGACGACATGATTGTCTAGGTAGAAAATCCAAAGGAATACAATAAATAATACAAATAAAACAACAAACGATAAATCCTAAAACTAGCAAGTCAGTTCAGCAGGGTTACAGAATACAAGATAGACGTACAAAAGTCAATTGCATTTCTATATACTAAAAATGAGCATATGGACAGTGAAATTAAAAATTCAATACCATTTATAATCACTACTCACAAAAATAAACTATTTAGGGGTAAAGCTAATGCAACATGTACAGAAACATATAATAAAAACTATATAATGCAGATGAAAGAAATCAGACTAATGATATGAAGAGACAGGGCGCCTGGGTGGCTCAGTGGGTTAAAGCCTCTGCCTTCGGCTCAGGTCATGATCCTGGGGTCCTGGGATCGAGCCCCGCTCAGCAGGAAACCTGTTTCCTCCTCTTTCTCTGCCTGCTTCTCTGCCTACTTGTGATCCCTGCCTGTCAAATAAATAAATAAATAAAAATCTTTAAAAAAAAAAAAAGAAAGAAAGAAAGAAACGAAGAGGCAGCATGTTCATAGATTGGAAGAATCCACAGAGTAAACATGTCAGTTTGCCTCAAAATGACACTGAAGCAATGCCTATAAAAACCCCAGTAGGACTGTTATTTGTATGTGCATACATACATGCATATACATATATGATATCTGTACATATATATGTATATATATATATATATAATACACACAATAAACACATAATTATCCTAAAATTTATGTGGAAAGGCAAAGCAATTTAAATAGCAAAAACAATTTTGAAAAAGAAGAATAAGATGGGGATGTGGGGGAAATCAGTCTACCTGAATTCAAGAATTATGATATAGCAAGACTATATGGTACCACCAGAGGGACAGACACAAACATCAACTAAAAAGAACAGAGAACACAGAAGTACACTCACACAAATAATTCTCAACTGATTTTGACAAAGGTGCAAAACCACACAATAGAGGGGAAAAAAGCCTTTTCAACAAATGGTGCTGGCTCAGTTGAACATCCACAGGCAAAAGAAATGAACCTCAACCTAAATCTCATACCTTATTAAAAAATTAAGTCAAAATAACTCATGAATTTAAATATAAACTATGAAACTTTTTTTAAGAATAGGAGAAAATTTTCAGGATATAAGCATAGGCAAAAAGTTCTTGGATTTTACACCAAAAATATAAAAGGAAAATTTGATAAATAGATATCAATGCCAATATTTTCATTGTGATATTGTATTGTATGTTGTGAAAAGTTACTATTGGGGGAAACTGGGTAAAAATTACATGGGGAAACTGGGTAAAAACTGGTAAAAAAAAATTCTTTCAACTGCATGTGAATCTATAATTATTTCAAAATAATAAAAAAAAACTTTAAAACTGTCAGCCAGAAAAATAAACAGAAAAAGTATCATTTAAGCTATAATCAGATTTTTTAAAAGTCTTGAATCAATTAGAAGAAAAGGTTACAACATTAAGTTTGCTTTAAAGCTTCTTTGTAACTTCTCTTAAATTGAATGAGCTAGACCTTTAATCCTAGCCACAACACAATAGCTTGTAGCAGACTAACAATCCTGCTGAAATATAGACAATTTAGATTAAAAAAAAAAAAAAAAAACTTAGTTGAAATCATTATAGATCTGCTGAAAAAGCCAGAATTTATGGAATTGGATCCTAGGGAAAGAGAAAACTAGTAGAGAAAAATCAAAACTTTGTGCACACCCTTTTTCTTCTTGGAGTATCTGTTCATTCTTGGGTCAGTCAAGGTGTTGAGAAGCCAGCTAAGTCTTATGCCATCTCATACAACAAAGAGACCAAAAAATGAAGTTCAGAACTACTAATATAGGAACGACTTCAGCAGCCAAAATCTTGAAAAGAAGGTGGATGGAGAAATGTAAGCTGACACTCAAGTTTCCCCTTGAGGTATGTGCCTGCCTAATAAGCTACATAAAGCAAGAGGCTACAAGCCCAAGTAGAAATTGTCAAAAACACTGCAGAATTTGAGTTTTATAACTCAAATTTATAGTATTTAGGATACAAAATTAGAAGTCCAAGATCTATTAAAGAGACGAAGATGTCGTCCTGGTTGGGAAGCCAGGAGAGTTAAGCTATGGTAGAGGTGAGACAGAGGTGATGGCCAACTAGAAATAGATTGAGCTGTACAAAGACTGAGAATGACCCTCAGGTCAGCTCAGTCTCTCCTTGGACCGAGATGATCTGCCCTTCTATTGCCTACAAGAAGACTGAACAGATCCTACTCAATGGAAAGAACATTACCTAGACCTTACATATTTTCAATAAGTGATGCCACATATTCAATTAATAACACTTACTAGCATAGCAAGAAAGAGAATAAACAGAGGGGAAAACAGAAATGGGCTTCCAAGTAACTTGTACATTGGAGTTGTCAGATCAAGATGTTAAAATAATTATTGTCAAAGAAAAAAATGGCAAAATGGAAAATCAAAACCAGAATCCATAAGAAAAAGTTAAACGGAGTGCCCCAGTTTAAAAATACAATAATTGAAGTTAACAAGATCACAAAAGATAGCTTGAAAAATAGGACTGGACCCAGCAGAAGAGAAAATAGTTAACAGGAATATCTGAATAAAAAATTTGGACCAAAGCATTAAGAGTCACAGAATGGAAAGCACAGAAAAGAGTGTAGGTAGGGGTGCCTGGGCGGCTCAGATGGTTAGGCATCTGCCTTTGGCTCAGGTCATCATCTCCAGGCCCTGGGACCGAGCCCCATGTCAGGCTCCCAGCTTAGCAGGGAGCCTGCTTCTCCCTATCTCTCTGCCTGCTGCTCCTCCTGCTTGTGCGCTCTCTCTCTCTCTCTCTCAAATGAATAAATAAACTTTTTTTTAAAAAGGAGTTTATGTGTAACACTGTGTTAAAAATCTCACGTATGTATAATTAGGAGTCCCAAAAGCAGAGGAAAAATAGAATAGGACAGAATAAAATCTTTTGAAATATTTTATTTATTTGAGAGAGAGAAGGAGTGAGAGAGCACATATGCAAGGAGAAGGGCACAGGGAGAGGGAGAAGTAGGCACCCCGCCTAGGCTAGTAGAAAGCCCGATGTGGGGTTCAATACCAGGACCCTGGGATCATGACCTGAGCCAAAGGCAGAGGCTTAATATACTGAGCCACCCAGGCACCCCAGGAATAAAATTTAAAGAGATTAGGGGTGCCTGGGTGGCTCAGTGGGTTAAGCCTCTGCCTTCAGCTCAGATCATGATCTCGGGGTCCTGGGATGGAGCCCTGTGTGGGGCTCTCTGCTCAGCAGGGTGCCTGCTTCCCCCCCCCAATGCCCGCCGCCCTCCTGCCTCTCTGCCTACTTGTGAGCTCTGTCTGTCAAATAAATAAATAAAATCTTTAAAAATCAAGCAACTTCTAAAACTGATGAAGGATATCAAGCCATATGTTTGAGAAATGCTAGCAGACTAAAGACAAAGAACACCTTATCTAGGCTCATCATAATCAAACAGTTAAAAACTAAACACAAAAACAAAAGTAAGCAGAAAAAAAGACATCCTTATTAAAAAAAAATAAGAATTCTGAGAGGTTGTTTTTCTAATAAAAACAACAGAATATATTTAAAATGCCACCCCAGAATTTTAAACTCAGTAAAAAGTCTTCAAAGATGAAAGACAAAGACATTTCCAGACCAAAAGAAACCAGGAGATGCACACTAAATGAAATGTAAAGGGAACCAGTGTAGTAGAAGGCAAATTAGACAAAGAGATAAAATAAGAAATAATATATGTGGATGAATCTAAATATTTTTTATTCAATAACCTCTTGAAGATTTAAAATGTAAGTAAAATTTGAAAGTATGACAACAGTAACAGTCAGGAAGGGGGTTAACTGGGGTATTGTTTTTAAAACAACCAGATCTTTTGATGTTCCTCCATCAAGAGCTACCGACTACATTCCCTTCTCTTGAGTCTGAATGGACTTGACATTTCGTAAACCACCACAATGTGGCCGAAGTGACAATATGTGAGTTTCAAGACTAGGTCATAAAAGGCCATGCAACTTCTACCTTGCCCTCCCGTTCTTTGAGCCCTGAGTCACCATATAAAAAATTAACTTTGCTACCTTGCTGAAGAGACCACACAGAGGGCCTCTGAGGAATGATCACAGCAAGTCCATCCTTCAGCCATCTCAGCCCAGACAGCAAACATGTGAGTGAAGGAGCCGTCTGTTCAGGTCACCCCAGATGAGGTTCCAGACATCACGGAGCAGAGACAAGCTATCCCCACTGTGCTTTTTCAAAATTCCTAACACAGAGAATCCAGGAACATGATTGGTTATTGGCTCTTGTTTAATGCCACTAAATTTTAGGGTACTTTCTTACATTGCGAAGATAACAAGGACGGAGAGATCAAGTCACAGAATGTCCTAGAACTGTCTGAGAAATAGTAAGAGGTATAGGAATCTCAGACTTACATTAGAGCCTGATAAATTTAGGAACCATCATGTATTCTTTAGGTAATCTTTAAAAATATGGGGGAAATATGTATAATTAAGGCACATAGGCAAATATGGCTCACTCGCTCTTCATTACTTGTGGCTGCTAATTAAGTTTCGGTTTTGAAGCTTCTTGGGAGAAATCAGTGAAATATTTTAGAGAAACCGGCAGTATCTTTACCTGCACTACATCTGTCACAATCACCCACCAAAGACACTCTTTCACCCTAAAAACTGTAACAGGTATGGGTGATAGAAGGAGGTGGAAATTCCCAGCGGCCAATGAATTTTTGCTTAGATCCAATGGAAACATAAGGTCCTGAAATAAATACTGGAAAATCTCTTCCCAGTTTTAACCCCAACAAATGAGAAAGCTACACATGTTGACACTGAGTTCTACTGTCATCTCTGCCACTGTACAGCTGTGTGATTTGGGAAAACACACACACACACACACACACACACACACACAAAGTAAGATTCAGCTTTCTAGAACGGAAAATTTTAAAACTAAAAGAGATGAACTTTTCCAGCCCATTATATAATGTAAACCATAAAATAAAGGGGTTGCACAAGATCATCTCTAAACCTCTCCAGATTTTAAAATTCAGTAGGAAAATATTTGCCTTTGCAACGAATATAGGTTCTAGTCCATAGACATAAAGGCCTGAGAATAGTTAAGTACTTAAACAAAAAGACCTTTTTTCCCCTTCTACCAATTGCTCTCTTATTCTTCTACATTTCTCTCCTCTACCCCACAACTACAGATATGTATGAAAGCTATAATTTTCATTAAAACACTCATGCAGATTCATAGCCAAAGTTAAACAGATTCCAAAATTAAAGTGCAAATAGACAATTAACCCACAAAATAGAGCTCATACAGTATTTGTTTCTAGTTTCTAGTTACATGTCAGCAAAATGAAAGTGTGGCAATGCTGCACAGTATCTGCTTGAAAGAAATTTGATGCAAGCAGGAAAGAGCACTCCTACATCTCATTTGTTTCACCCAAAGCACAGAAGACATGCAGATCCAAAGCTATAAAGTATCCAGCATACACTAAGTTCAGGTGGGCACTATGAATACCGAAGAAAGAGTACAAGCATCTGAATAAGTGGCATTCTTTGAAAATGTGCAAATCAACGTAACAAAACACTGAAGGGTCTTCTTGTCTTTTTTTAATCCAATGTGTGAAAATAATCACAGATAGCAACAAGGAGCTGTGAGGCAGGAGGAGGGAGGACCTTGCATGGAAGACAGACTGAGGACCTCCTGGATGATTCTTCAACCTCTCACCCATAACGAGGGTGTACAAATTGTCAAGATACGTAGAGAGCTTGAGTGACTCTGTGACAAGTGAACTCCATAAGCCAATACTGAATTAGGGAACAGCTTGATTTTCATAGGTTGTTGGCGACAGAAAAAAAAAAAAAAAAGTAAACAAACAAACAAAACATGAGACTTTCTTATGGCCCAGATGTGGGTCCATGCATGGAATAAAGTTGGGTTGGGTTGTTTTAGAGCCAGTACAAAGAAGGCTGCTTAAGTGGGATCTCAGAAGACGGAAGCCAAAGAATTTCTAAGAGCTCTGGAAGGAGCAGGCAGCCAGAGAGAAGAGAGTTGGAGCAATAAAATGGTGATAACATACCTCGGCAACTGGCAGCAGGATGCCCCTCACTGTATTTAGGAAAGCAGAGATTTTGCTATTTCATTTTTTAGTTCTAGGGAATTTTTATTATAAATATTATAAATAACTTGGTATATAAAAATAGTATGAAAAGTAGAGAAACTAGTCTTAGACAAGCTTTATCTTTAAGGATTGGTGACTTCTTAATAATTTTCATCAATGTATGTCAATGAATCCATTGACAGTACAGTGTACACCTACCATTGTCGAAAGTTACGTGGGCTTTGAAGATGCTACAAGAGAAGGAGCAGACATTTGTTGTGCTCAAAGAGCTGTTCATCTATGTCTGAAATCATTGCCCAATAATATGCTGGTCTTGTCACATAAGGATAAGGCCCTGACCACCTGGTGTCCTTTCTCCAGTTGCTACAATGGCTTTGTCTTTAGACATTCTCTGTGGATCATCTGGTCCACCCTAGGAATCAGAAGGATGCACTGTACAAAGATGAGGTGGAACTGGCCAAACCCTGTGGCTTCAGGTTCAAATAGCACAGGAACCGTCCACCCCTACAGGGGAAACAGGCTATAGAGAAATCAGGATGCATGAAAATCTACCCTCGAACTCATGTAATTCTTCCCAAGAGGAAGGATCATGTGTATTGATATATTCTTGTGGGATACCACAACCTGTTCTGATGATACACACATTGTATTAAAAGACCATTTTATCTACAGGGTATCAGTTTTTGCTACAGAAAAATAAGTCAGTTGGAGCACTGCCTACCTACATAATTCCTTAGTGTTAGCATGTGTTGTTTTCTAGTTCTAGTTTGTGGCTTCTGTCTTCATTGTCTCCAAATAATGTAAGTGTGTTGATATTTTCATTTTCATTAAGAGAATGGGCTAGAATTCACTGGTCAAACAGTGACACCTGGTTATGATTACTGTGTTTTATATCTATATAATGGAAAATGAATCTCAATTTTATATTAGCTCCATTGCTGTATTCCTAGAATCCATTGGACTGGACTATTTATCCTCTTCTCTCCACCATAAGAATACAGGTGCACATAAAATTCCACTGTGGAGTGCACATAGTAGCTATTCAGTTAAGCCTGCAGAACAAACTCAATCCATACAGTAAATGTGACTTATACCCTACACATTGGAGAGAACCAATTCATTTTTGATTCTCCATTTGCTTGTGATGAATGAGTGACTCCACACGTGTGTTTGTCAAGCTGATGGCTTCCTGACAGAGGCATGAAGAATGGCTTATGTGGACACGGCCCACGGTTTACTGAGGTCCTATAGATGCTGTGGATGACCAAAACCAAAGAAGTCTCCCCTAATTAGAAACCCTGTGCACCTGTGAAATAAGGTCAATCTGTATCTGTGGAAGGCTTTTTTTAAAAGTACTTCAACAAGCCACAACAGCAGTTACAGTAGGAATCAAACCGCGTTTTTCACGTACACAGCGATGTTACAACAGGAACCTTGAGACCTGAGCCTACCTAGAATAAAACATTTTATGTGGGCTTGGGTTACAATTTGGATTGGAGCTACGACCCCACAGAAAGAGACGGCCAGGTAAACAGTTCAAACGCATGGCACTCCCGTCCCTCCTCTATGGGGTTGGAAATTGGTGGAGCTTCTTCTGGGTAAACAGAAAGGGAAGGTTGCCGCTTCGACGCTATGCAGTTCGCCAGGGAGGGACATCAAAGGACATTCAAGTCACGTCCAGAGAGACAGGATAACCGTGTCACCTGCCACAAAGGATACTCTCGAGAAAGTGAAAATAAGCCACGTGCTCTAAAGTCATCCGCGGAAGGCAGAATTACGGCCCTGCTCTATTTATACACATGGGTACAGTTTTCATACACTATTATGGTCTCATATTATATATCTTTAAATCATCCTGCAAAAGTTTCTGCCTCGGCCTAATGCTGGCTCTAATTTAGGATGAACAACTACTCTCATAAAGAAAAACTGCGGCCGCTGCTGTTTATTAGGCTGCAGAAAGGTCTCGCTGACTAATGTCCCAGGATTAAATGAATGTGGAATAATAAGAGCTGATTTATTTGTGCTCTGCTAGGATAAAGCTGCCACTGATTTTACAAGAAACTATTCATCTGAGGCCCACTAGAGCTAGTAAATTGTGCCTGTTGCTGAAATTAGTCTCCAGGCCTTCGTGTAATCTACGGTGTGGAGTAGCAGCGTGGTAATAAAGCCATTGTGGGCACTTGGTTTATTTAAAAGGTCCCCCTTTTATCCCCATCTTCGGGGATTCTAGAAGTCAACCTTCTGAGATCACTTTTGGAAATTCACCTGTCCCTTACCCACAAACTGCACTTCTACGCCGTGGAATTTAAAGCCAGAATTAAAAGTATATAGCTCCCAATAAATAAACACCAGAGCAGTGCTATCTCTCACTGCCGATTTTTCTATCTGGCCCAGCATACAAGGACAGCATTTCTCAGGCTCTGGGCAGGTACTTGGTGGCCATCAAAAGGCAACAGGCCCAGGACAAAAAGAGACTTTTTCCCTCTCTAAAATGTGTTTGGATCTTCTGCAGTCTGACCATCCCCACATAACCTCCAACATTCACTAATGGCAACTTCATGCAGGGCCTTTCCCAACTGACCCTTCTCCTCCTACAACTGCCAGTTAAAGGAAACTTTAAAGCAAACCAATAGAAAAATCTAGCTAACAGAAGTCAGCAAAATGAGATACAATTGTGAAGCCACAGCACCACAAATGCTAGAGAGCTCTTTGGAGAGAATAATGACAACCCTAGGTCCTCTCTCAAATAAAAGCTTTACATAGTTTATACGAAATGTATAAAAAATCATATTTTAGACACTGCTGTATAACTTACCCTGGCTCACCATAGTTATTCAATTGTTGAGCTGAAAACTCAAGCAGTATATTAAGAACCAATCAAAATAGCAACTGCTTCTCTGGAGAACAGTTTCCTGTGTGTTATAATTAACAGTCCTATCAAAAATCATCTTCAAGTTGCTCTTCGTTCTATCTGGCTTTGCCTGTCAGATTGTTTATGGCAGGATGATACTCTGCATGCTTCATCGTTAAGATGATGAAAACAATTAAAAAAAAAAAAGTAAGAGTGACCCAAATCGCACCTACTCAGTGCCTGGCATTTTTCTAAGCACTTTGTGCAATCCCAGCTCCTCGGACCTTCGTAACAATCTTGTAAAAAGAGGCATTATTCCCATTTGCAAAGGAAGAGATTGGAGCACAAGAAGCTAGGAAATGTGTCCCTGGTTTCCCAGCTGCTGAGTGGCAGGAACAGGGTTTGAACCTGGAGGGCCTGGCTCTCAAGTCAGTGCTTCTAAGCACCGGGCTACAAAAAAAAACCCCAAAGTATGGAGAACATAAGCATGTGTGGCTTATGGGGTTTTCCTAGGACTTGTTTATTCTGGCAAGGGCCAGGAAATCTAGTTGTCTTTATTAAACGCCAGCAGAATATGGAACAGAGTGTATTTTAATACTCGCCCTACCAAAGAGCATGCCAATGTATCTAATTCTGATTCTCCTGATTTCACTTTCTCCAGTTGCAAAATTGTCCTCTGGCTTTCCCTCTATACTTCCTTTCTCCAAAAATCTTCTTTAATGAGAAACAGGTTTCTTGCCTGTCTTAGCTTCCCCACCATCTTTCCCAACTGACCTTTCTCCTCCTACAATTGCTCACTTGACGCCATGATCCAGACCTCAGTTGTGTGAGTTTTCATAATTGCTGAAGAAGCGCTGGCCCAGTAACGCACTGAAATGACTTGCCTGAGGAGAAAGAGGAGGGTGGAAAAAACCCGCATGCCTATCCTGGTTTGTGGCTATACCCCCTCACCTATTAGGATGCCTTGACTCAAGTCGCCATGTTCCAGCAAAGAAAGGTCAGCCAGTCCCTCCCCTGGTTACAGAGTTTTCCCTTCTTGGATTAGCATACAAACAGGCCTCAAAGTACTTTTCTCCAAGGCACAGAATAAATTTATCCTTATCCTTCATGGGTGAGATAGTCTATTAATTTTATGGTGCTTCATTCTGGCTTGTGAGAAATGCTGCAATTTCATTATCAGCTTTGGAAGGATGGGATCGGGGGAACGAGTGGAATCCACTTAGCGGCTGCTAGAAGTTTGGCCTAAGATTTACTTGTCACTGGTATGGGTGCAAAGTGTTTGCTGTGCTTCATGACATTCTCCCTCTCAAACACCAGTTCAGACATCTGTGGATAACACTTCCCACCCAGTGACCAACTGGTCTCCTGGCATTGGTTACTGTGGCCAAGCTAGAAGTTAGTAGGACTTTCATAACCATCGTTGTCCTTCTTTCCGTCACCAATTCTCTTTACTTATTCATAAACAAGGACTGTGTTGCCAAGAGCCCGTTTCCCTATTCCTTCTCCTGAATTTCAGACTGTCAGTATAAACATTTCATTTGCAGGTGAGGGCTACTGTCTAGCTAGGTCCCTGCTACTCAAAATGTAGCTCTCAAATTTGCAGCCCTGGCGGGGACTGGAAGTTTCTTAAAAATGCCCACTCTAAGGCCCCACCTTACTTCTATTAACTCAGAAGACACATTTTTTTTTAAAAGATTTTATTTATTTGGGACGCCTGGGTGGCGCAGTTGGTTGGACGACTGCCTTCCGCTCAGGGCGTGATCCTGGAGTCCCGGGATCGAGTCCCACATCAGGCTCCCAGCTCCATGGGGAGTCTGCTTCGCTCTCTGACCTTCTCCTCACTCATGCTCTCTCTCACTGTCTCTCTCTCTCAAATAAATAAATAAAATCTTTAAAAAAAAAAAAAGATTTTATTTATTTGACAGATAGAGATCACAAGTAGGCAGAGAGGTGGGCAGAGAAAGAGAAAAGGAAGCAGGCTCCCTGCTGAGCAGAGAGCCCCACGCAGGGCTCCATCCCAGGACCCTGAGATCATGACCTGAGCTGAAGGCAGAGGTTTAACCCACTGAGCCACCCAGGCACTGCCAGAAGACACATTTAAACAAGATCTCTAGGTGATGCATACATACGTGCAGAGTTTGAGAAGCAAAGGTGGAGGGAATAGGATTTTAGGTCCCTAATGAGGGATGGAGAAAGCCAGAGTTTTTGATAAGCAACAACGGTCCTATTTTATAAGATCTGAGCCCTTGATTTAGAAATATTCAGGTTTTCCAAATGTTGCGGGCAGCACAGAAAGAGCAGACCGTTTTCACAAGTGTTATTACCAAAATTTCAGGAAGTTTGCCACACAAGAAAGAAAGAGAAAGAAAGGGAGTATTGTATTCTTTATATAATCTCTTCAAAGGATACCAAAATTTGTATTTCACAAAGTTATTTTTTAAATCAGTGGCGATAATAATTTAAAAGAGCAGGTGCCTGGGTGGCTCAGGGGTTAAAGCCTCTGCCTTCGGCTCAGGTCATGATCCCGGGGTTCTGGGATGGAGTCCCACATCCGGCTCTCTGCTCCTCAGGGAGCCTGCTTCCTCCCCTCTCTCTCTCTCTCTCTGCCTACTTGTGATTTCTCTCTCTCTGTCAAATAAATAAAAATTAAAAAAAAAAAAAAAAGAGCAAGACAAGCCCTCAATTTTCTCCCTTACATCACTGCAAGTATGGAACACGTGAGTTCTCTAAAGCCCGCCTCTATCCTAGTGAGGAAGGGCCAGGCTGTGCACTCCAACAAGCAACTACTCTTGAGATTGTGAAGAGTTTCTGAGATTCTTGTCACTTAACCAAAAGGAAAATCTATGAACATACTCCCCACTCTCTCTCTTAAAAGAGCCATAGGCACAATTGCTTAAATTTCTCTTAATTTTATATTTCTTCTGGATCTTTCATTTTGTTGTAATTTGACTATCTTTCTACTTTTTTTAAAGATTTTATTTATTTATTTGACAGACAGAGATCACAGTAGGCAGAGAGGAGGCAGAGAGAGGGGAGAAGCAGGCTCTCCACTGAGCAGAGAGCTCCTGGGCTCCATCCCAGGACCCTGGGATCATGACCTGAGCCGAAGGCAGAGGCTTTAACCCACTGAGCCAGCCAGGCACCCCTTGACTATCTTTCTTAAAGTCACTTTGAGTTAGTGCACTTCTTGGTTTCTCACTCAGCTATTCTAGTCTTTTAAGCAAAACCCCTAAAGATATTATGCAAAAACAAAAAAAAACAAAAAACAAAGAACAAAACTATGATTCAAGAAAGTCACAAGGCTTTCATATAGTCAAAACTAAGGAAAAGAGGATGAGTGACCTCTTGAAGGCTGGCATTAGGGTCAGTCTATTGAGCCACAGAACACTACAGTATAAAAGTTTGTCTTGAAGCCGACAAGCCAGAAAATGTATTAGATAACCACACTTATTCAGGATTTCCATAACCCCTCTTGAAAACTAATCCAGAGTTAAGATGTAATCCTAATATAGTCAACATTAAAAGTTTTTCTGAGTGTTACACACATGGATAGCTTCATACTTACTTTGTTCTTAATAATAAAGCATAGCTTTTACAATATTTACAACAAGACAGACCTCCTCTCCCACTTATACCCTTCCCACTTACTACCTCCCTGACTCTGAGCCAATTACAGCAGAAGCTGGTTTGCCAACAAAATGAGGACTGGGCGTTGACCAGTTAAATAAAAGAAAACTTGGATTCAAACAGGAAATGTATTTTGAAATTATATCTTAAATGTTTTCTTCCATTTTATCTCAAAGAAATAAATGAAAATTCAGTTTGTCTTTATTGTAGAGCATAGCCATTTCTTGGAATAAGAATCCACAGACTGGAATTAGTCACTGATTTTCTTGCATAAATCATATCTGTAATGCATAATCTATAATTTTCAACTTCTGAACTTGGTAAAGAACTTAACATTTGATAATCAAGCTGAATGCAGGAAATTTCTATATTTTAATATATTTTTTTAGTTTAATATATTTTCCCACATCTAATATAATAATGTTTTAGCTGCTCATATGCAGACTCTCCAAAGTTTCCAAAGAAATAATAACCATATCTTTGCATGCTAACAGTTCATCCTTCTGAATATTATTTAATTGAATGATAATCACTATCAATACCTCCTCTAGACACATGAATGGGGACCCCTGTTCTGGGCCAAACTTTAGAAGTCCACGTGTTGGTCCTATTCTTCCCAGTGTTCCCCTCAGTGGAACCAAAGTGGCGTGCCCATTCACAGACCACTTTCCCCTTTCAAAACCATGTTCCAAGGCACCTGGATAGCTCTTTGGTTAAACGTCCAACACTTGATTTCAACTCAGGTAATGATCTCAGGGTCACGAGTTCAAGTCCCTCATGTGGCTCCATGCCCAGCATGGAGCCTACTTAAAACAACAACAAAATCAACAAAAATGTTCTGGATACAAGGGCCCTGAAATTTCCCAGCCAAACAGCACGAACAAAGTTTAGATGTAAACAAAATATGAAAACATTGGCAAAGGTATTCAGATACAACATGAGGTCCCTTGTGGTAGGAGACAAATTTGAGGTTAAAAGAGAAAGTGGAAGACTGCAGGGCAAGCTGGTAAAGATGGGACCTCTTTGTATGGCCATGTTTTGCATGGAACACCAAAGATTTTAAGACCTGGAATTTTAAACTTGGCCTTCCAAATCATTATCAAAACACCTTAAAAGTGTGGTAGCTTAAATTATCTTTAAATATTTAGACCCAAGGGATATGGGCTTCCACTGGTAATCTTGTTCATGACCCCATCAATGTTAAGTCCAGGTCTAATTATAAGAAGATACATAAATAATCTGGAAAGCACACACAGTTGACTCTTGGCAGACTCTTGGCAGACCCACAACTCAGCTGGTGTGAGCATGGTGACCGGAGCACATATTAGCATATCCTCCTTGCCACACACATTTGGAAGCATTTGGAACCTCTGTGTACTCTACAGATAAAATGAAGTATACAGATTAATCCAGAAAGCATGTTAATGGGAGTTGTTTAAAAGCATTTCTACCATACTGAAGTTCATGAAGCCTCAGTCTTGGATCTGTAAAATAAGAACCATCATGTAAAACACACAGGCTTACTGTGAGGAATAAGTATGTCGATCTACAGCATGCTTAAAATGAGGGCCACACACATAATACCCAGTAACAAGCACACTTTTCCTAGTTATAATATTAACAGTAATATCAAATAATTATACAATACTTAGTATGTGCCCGTGAGATTCCCCTGCCATCCCAGTTTAATCATAAGGAAGGTAAAGTACCTTGCCCTAAGTACACAGAATAGGTAAATGGTGGAACCGGAATCCAAGCTGAGGCATTCTGACTCCAGAATGTGTTCTTTGGTGAATTTCTCTACTACTTGGAAAGAGCTATCCTTTCTATTTTTTACACCTCCTTAATGTGGTATTGTACTTTAGTGGAACCTATTAGAAAAACATGCTGCCTATATCAAATGGATCAGTTATGTGGAATAAGTGCTTCATAAACTTTCAAGTGTTACAGCAAACATGATGAAGATAAAGACATTTCCCAACCTCTTCCTATACCCAAACCTTCCACGGGTCATACAACTTATAAAAGATGACATTTAACTTCTAAGTCATTAGGACATCAAGGCTATTTCTGGCCATTGTTTTTACATGCATCAGTTATCTTATGTTTACATTATGTGTATGTGTTTCTTTTTCAATTCCTAAGTGAGCAATTCTCCTTCTATTACTGGAATTTTAAGTTGTTCATTTCAGCCATCTTTTCACATTTATTATGGCAAATTTTGAGTTGCTTACTACTCCCCACCTAAGTCAGGGTTATCAAAGAATTTACATGGCATCCTGATATTCCCAAATATAAGACCTATGAGAACTACAAATAACTAGATCAAATTCACAGATGACAAGACACTGAATCTCACATATATACCCCCAAAGTAGGCATGCACTGAGACAATCATGAAGAAGTCACCATCATTAAGAAAACAGCATCATTAAATGAATTTTCACTATAAATATCTAGTTCAGAGATTTCAAATTTATGGCTCCTGAGATGAAATCAGTCTAGGCGAGCTAGCCTACAGTGTTTCAAAACTCTTGCCATCATTTAAAAATCAGCCCATCTTACATAAAAACCCAGATTTCCAATTTCTCTTAAAAACTGGACAATCTGTTCCCACCCAACCCAGGTTCCCATATGGCAACCAAGGCTAGAGCGGAACGGTCACACGAATCCCCCCTGTTCCCCACAGTCACCACCATTGCCTGTATAAAGTCTCATGCCTTCTGTTTCAGTTATTTGATTATCTACTTGGACCCAGCAGGGATTTGAGCATAAAACTCCCAATCCTGATGGTCTGGTGGAGCACGGATAAAATTAAAGTTTGATGTTTCAAGAAACTCTTCATCCTCTATTGCTGCAGAAGCTAGCCAAGGTTTACTGATGATCAAATTATAGGAGTTAAAGTCAGATGAAATGACATCAACCTCACTGCCCTTTCTCCTTCTTAAGTCACAGGGTTGTTCTACCAGACCATGGCAAGAAGTGACACGAATCTGGCAAGATTTATTCTCAACAATGATTGCTTCAGTACAACTCATTCTTGGGGCGCTCCTAGGCCATTACTCTAGTTTTCCAATTCAGTAAGTTAAGGTGATGTGTGATGATTTTAAGAGTTGCCCAGAGCTGCCAGAGTGAACACATTCTTCCTTTGCATGATCCTAGTAATTTAAGTGAGTTACTTCTATCATTATTCCAGTGTTTGAAACAGATTTTACACAAGTGAACAAAACTCAAGCAAATTTGTCAAGAAGATAACATGTCATGACTAAGGTTTATTTGCATGTTATATTATTTAAGCGACTACAAAATCTGAAACAAGGGAGTTGTGTCTTTATAATAGCAATACAGAGCTAAAGTAAAATGTGGTATTTTAGTCTATGATCATTAGTCAGATTCATAACCCAATTAATAATGTATATTCTTAGAATCACTACGTTCTAGTCCCGCCTCTAAAAATTTTATTTAAGTCACTTAACATAACAATGTCTTGGATGGGAATTCTCTAACAGGAATTATAGCCTGTGGCATGGATTCCTTATATGACTATGATATAGTATGTGGGGCTATATACTGAGATAGAATGTACTATAACTTCTTGAGGTATAAAAATAAAGAGAATATAAAAGAGTAGGACAATATTGTACAAGAAAGTATTTTACTTTCTATCTGAGGGTTTTGAAGGGGCGGGGGATGGGTGGTTGGGGGAAGCAGGTGGTGGGTATTGGATAGGGCATGGATTGCATGGAGCACTGGGTGTGGTGCAAAAAAAATGAATACTGTTACGCTGAAAATAAATTTTAAAAATTAAAAATAAATAAATAAAAAGGACTATGGGAAATTTAAAAAAAAAAAGCACTTTAAGGCATTTAGCCTCTAAACAGCCTTCTTTTTTGGTCAACAGACTCTTAAAAACCCATCTTTCAGGTTTTCACTAAATCATTTAAAGGGACCACTTATTACTATCACTAATTCTGGTTGGAGCTCCCCAAAATGCTGAGCAGAACGTGCTACCGGTGATATGCTTTCAGTCTCGAAGATGCCAACACCATTAAGGTATTCAGGTCTCTGATTCAGTTGGTTTCATCTAAACGGCTGTCAGCAGAGCCCAGCCTGACCTTCTGTGCAAAGAGCAGGGTGACTGGCCGCATTCCTCATCGTTTTACCAAGGAAGTGGATGCCAGCGGGGAGATTCAGTCTGTTTTACCACTAGGAAGTGAGTCTGGCAAGGGAAGGTAGAAAAACAACCCACTAATTTTTCCTCCATTTCAAGACACTAAATAGACCACCAGATGACCAAAACGACCAAAGGTAAAAGCCCACGCCACACCCAGAGAACACCTGCTGTTTAGCCACCTTGTCCCAGGGGCAGCTGATTTTTATCTCTACCCACCCCGCAGGGCACCAGCTCCTTAGAAAAGGTCCATCTGCCTTGAGAACAGGCCAGAGCCACAGTTTCTAAAAATCCGGACCTTTGCTCCAGGCTTATGTTCAACTATGAAGTGGAACCAAATGAAGAAAATAGGGCTCTGTCTGCCAAGGCCAACTGGGCTTATTTTCATACCTAAATGTGCCTCCAGAATTCTTCATGTAACACACATGGCCATGAAGCCCCGGGAGTCTTTTACTGCACTTTAGAATGTGGATCGCACAGAGTTTGGTTTTGTGTAAGGTAAAATAACTTGCCAGGATAGATAAAATAGACCCAATGATCTAAGGGAGAATATTCATTTGGAGGAAGGGACAGCCTGGAATTCCAAGACCTTTGTGTTCACTGCTGCCTGATGAACTTGAGAGAGAAAGTGCAAAAAGGTGTGAGTAAGTACAAATCTGCATCTCACACTTCCTCAGCAAAGGACCAGCCTCCCTCGTGCCTTCCAAGGTCAGAGAAGAAACGGTAACAAAGAGAAGAAATCAATTAAAACGTGATGTTGGAAATAAAATTAGGTCTGGAAAGAGGAAAGTCGCTAGGTACGTGTGCAGGCTATACACTGCTATAGTAAAAAAAAAAAAAAAAAAAAAAAGATCCCCAAAATACAACAGCTTAATCATCAGAGAAGGCTTCTTTTTTTCTTCTTCTTTCTTTCTTTCTCATATAGCAGTGCCGAGATGGGCAGTCAGCCTAAGGTAGAGTCATCCTCAATACTTCTACCCCTGGGTCCAGAGTGACTGTTCCAGAAAGTCATCATCTTTTCCAATTTGCACAACAGAAAGGGAAGCAGACACGAGAAAGCTTCGTTAGTAACGTACCTAGAAGTTGCACCCATGCTCAAGGCACTTGTGCTCACATCCCATCTGCTCACTTCTGCTGCAGCTTAATACGTGGCATCATACCTAGCTACAAGAGGGACAGACAATCCCGAACAGTCTTTAACTGTTAATTATATCCAAAAAGTAACTTTGCCAGGGAGGATCTGCACCCATCAGGCTAGCGGGGCTTCAGTCTCTCTTAAGCCAAGACAGGATGGTGGAAATTTTACTATCAAAAGTTCAAAGGGAAAATGGATAATGGGAGATAGTAATCAGTGCCTGTTACAACAATAAAGACTCAGATTCCTGCAGTTCCTTCTCTAATTTCCTAAAGGCATACAGATATGTTAGCATACAGTCAATAGTCAAGGGCAACAAAGATCCCCAAAAGGGGGGGTGGGGAATCCAGACAAGAATTCATAAACTTGCCATTTTTTTTTATTTAAATCTTTTTTTTTTAAGATTTTATTTTTATTTATTTGACAGAGAGAGATTACAAGTAGGCAGAGAGGCAGGTAGAGAGAGAAGGAGGAGGAAGCAGGCTCCCTGCTGAGCAGAGAGCCCGATGCGGGACTCGATCCCAGGACCCCGAGATCATGACCTGAGCCGAAGGCAGCGGCTTAACCCACTGAGCCACCCAGGCGCCCTAAACTTGCCATTTTTTTCTCAAGTGTACAACAGGTAAATCTAGCTCTTCTCTCTTTCAGCATAGCTTATTAGCCAGCCTAAATTCCACAGGATAATTACATCCAACTGGATCTTACCTAGACAGAAAAAAA
This sequence comes from Neogale vison, assembly GCF_020171115.1. NCBI lineage: Eukaryota > Metazoa > Chordata > Mammalia > Carnivora > Mustelidae > Neogale > Neogale vison. Next base: position 83,009,282 of record NC_058099.1, read on the forward strand.
ATATTCTTCCATGAAACCCTCAGATGGTGGCTCCCCCCATGTTTTCAGGTTCCATCCCCCACCCCAACTTCTTAGGACCAAAAAAAAAAAGTTGAAAGTAGGCAGCGCTGCCGTGTCAAGTAAAATAAAGCCCTATTTCTGGTCCATGAAAATAAAGTTTTCTTGTGTTCCATTTGGAAAAAAAAAAAAGAGAAAACAAGGCAACAAGACCAAAATTTCAAAAAAAGGCAATGATCAGATATCATAATGAAGAGGAGAGAAAATCTGCAGCAGCACTCTGACATGCAGAAGAGACATGAACTAACAGAACCTGCTCAGTGGACCCTGCAGAAGTCATCGGTGTTACTTGCCAATTATTTTGGATTTCCCCCTTTGGAGCCAAAGGAGATTTCACGCAGTAGCTACTCAGCAAGTGGAAGGAACCACGTGACTACTTTTGGCCATGAGTTTTTTTTTGTTTTGTTTTGTTTTTAAGATTTTATTTATTTATTTGACAGAGATCACAAGTAGGCAGAGAGGCAGGCAGAGAGAGAGGGGAGGAAGCAGGCTCCCTGCTGAGCAGAGAGCCTGATGTGGGGCTTGATCCCAGGACCCTGAGATCATGACCTGAGCCGAAGGCAGAGGCCTCAACCTGTGCTCTGTGACAGTTTGTACGTGACCTCCGAGAAACCTCTCCTATCCTGGACTGGGCCAAGCCCTCCCTCACGCTACTTTATGCATTTAATGAATATTGAAGGACTGCTCGTCATATGTCAGGTGCTCCACTCACTTTGTCTTCGCACTAACCCTCTCTGGCGCAGACGAGGAACCCGAGGCAACATTATACATACAGCAGGTCGACGGTGAATCTGAGAGCTGGACTCTGACTCCGCGCCTAGCTCTCATTCCACTACACCCACAACTCCATTTATTCAACCCCCAACCCTTTTTAATCAATCTGGGACCACCACATTTACGCTCCAGGAAAAAAAAAAAAAAATCTCCACTTCCCAGTATTCCCATGCATTAGAGACATTTTCTTCTCCAAATTGGCACATACTAGCAACATCTAACCTTTTAAAACCGCTCTCCTCAGAGAGCACAGAAAGGGTTCAAACGTAGGAGTTAAAAGAACAATTTTCCTTTTAGTAATGTCTTTTCCTCCCAGACAAGAGCAACAAAGGCAGCAATCTGAATGATCGGCTCTCCTGGACTCCTTATTAGCTGTCCACAGCGCTCCCCGGCCCAGGCGCGCCGCGCACTGCGGCTGTCACTAGAGAAGCTCTCATTTCCCCATTATGCGGCTGAGCAGGTGCCGGATGCAAAGCTGGACGGTGACCCAATTTACTGCGCTGCGACAACAGAACAGCACCCCAGCTGGAGAGACGACATTTCGGCCTTGCTCTTTTCAAAGATATTTGTATAGATAAATGGAAGTTTATGTGGGCACAAAGAGAATATATTGTCCTCCCAACGCACACATGTAACTTCGATTCTGCCAGCAGTCATCATCATAATAAGTGAGGTTTATAGAAGGTTCTTTATCCAGAAGGATCCCAAAGAGCTTCACAAAAACTTCACGAATTATAAGCAAAAGGCCTTCTTTCAGATCCACGTAGAGAAACTCATCGCTAATATTCTGCTTTTCTGGCGTAAGGCCTCCAGATGTCAATGAAAGATCACCCCCACAAGTCAGGAGAATGGAATAATGGAGTCAAAACTGGCCATGGCACCCAAAAGAGGGGGAATTTTGCCCCCAAGGCACAAAATAACAATGTTCCTGTCTACCTTGGGACTGGAAATGACAGGTGCTTAACAGCCACCCACAAGCGTGGCACGCACAGCTCAACATTCAGAGTCAAAAACAACATTGTTGTACCCGCCAGAAAACTTCACAGGGAGTTTAGGCATAAAGAATTGGAATTCGGCCTCCTTCCTCCTGCCAGATGTGCCACAAGCTCACTCACTCCACATTTAATAACGTGTACAGACTGAGTTACGATAAAAACCAACAACTCAACTGTGAAGCAATTCCTGAAACAAAACAGCTTCAGTAATGACTGAACTGGGGGGCTTCTTGGTGGATGGTTATGATCTGGGTTTTGGTTTCTTGAAAGCCCACCAACTTTGGGGTAAGTTGGAGGGAATTCAAACTAAATCTGGAATTTCCATCTAAACAATGGTCACTTTCTTCTGATACACTTTGAGGAAACTCAGATTGAATTGGATCATGCCTTCGTTCAACTTTATGAGGAAGCTAATATATTATCCCCATTCTCTAGATGAAGAAACTGAGGCTCATGCTCACACGGCTGGTTAAATGACAGAGTCAAGATTCAAAGTGAGTTCCTCTGACACAAGCCTAGAATCTTTATGACTTCAAGTGTCATGGCAAAAATTATGTATCCTGACACATACCAAATATATATACTTTTGGTTAAAGACATATGAAGGATTTGATATGTATTTTTTAAACCATGCAGTCCCTTTGAGGTACAACTATATTTTATTAGGTACATGTTTGTAGTCATTACAGGAGGTATTTCATACCATGTGAGTCTCCATGTTCAACCATAAATCGGCAAGTCTTTAGAAAAAGACTGATATGGTCTGCATTATGACAAAGTTACATTAAGAAATTTAAAATCTCGTAAGGAAAGCTAAGTACATATTAAAGTTCTACATTAAATAGTACAAAAACTAGATGGTAAAAATTGTATATTGGAGCCTATATGAAAAGAAATAAATTGGATGGATTGAAATGAAAATACTAACATTCTTAGCCACTTAGAGGATCAAGCAATCAGCCTAGAATGGAAAAGTTGGGATATAAAACTTAAGCTGAACACTGAAGAATGAATAAAAGAGGAAGAGCTATTGTTGCCTCGGCTGTGATGGCTCCCTGGCCAGTGTACCCATGTATCCATCTGGCTGTTACCTGCCTCCCCACTTCTGCCTTCTCACTGAGCCTTGCTCTTGCCTGCAGAGACCAACCAGCTCTGATGTGAGCAGGGGATAATCCACAGCAGCATGAAGGTAACCTAAATGCCACTTCCTAATCATATCTAATTAAATATAATTAACTCTTTTTATCTAAAAAAGAAAGATCTAACCATTTAAAATGTTCTCTTAACACCCTGCAGTGACTTCCATTTCAAGATGGCTGCCTGAAAATCCTTGGTTGAAATGCTTGCCTACCCCCTTATAAATTATATCAATGAGGTAACAACCAAAGAGCTACAAATATAATAGAAGATAACCAGCTTCTGTTTTGAAACCCGCATGTCAGATATTTGAACTGAAGGAAGGCTTCTTAAGCACAGCACCAATGACAAAAATATTGAGAAAGAGAGAGAGAGATACATACATAACTCTCTAAGAAGTAAATGCTCAGCTATAAACTTGTTCCAAACATGAGCACTGAAATTTTGTGAGGGCATTACTCTCACAAAACAGCAGGCCTGAATCTCCAAAGCAAGTGGTCACTGAGAGAAAACCCAAATCTTTATAGGAAACTAGTTTTCAAGAATAGTACATTTCTACTTCCAAATCGTTTTTTGTTTGTTTGTTTTAAGATTTATTTATTTGACAGACAGAGATCACAAGCAGGCAGAGAGGCAGGCAGAGAGAGAGAGGCGGAAGCAGGCTTCCTGCTGAGCAGAGAGCCCAATGCAGGGCCCGATCCCAGGACCCTGGGAACATGACCTGAGCTGAAGGCAGAGGCTTTAACCCCCTGAGCCACCCAGGTGCCACTCTACTTCCAAATCTTTTGACATGAAGCAGGCCCAAACTAGGTAAGAGGGGTTGTTTGTTCAACATTATCTAAGAGCGTTGTCCCTTTGGACCTTCAGCCTGATCCATTCTTCTCAGCCAACCTCTAAAGAGATTTGAGGTATACAGTTGCTAGGCTGTGGAATCATTCTTGCTATTTTAAGCAATTAATGTCCTCTTTGCCTGAGAGCTAAGGTAAGCTGGAACCCTTGGATGACCACAGAGCTCCAACTTATTCTGTCCGTCCAGTTGTCCAGTTAGGACGACTGCTGTTTTTGTTATGGTGTCTAACAGATCTCCACAGAAATATTAGTTCTCCCATTACAGACTGAAGATTTGTGTCCCACTTCCTGCCCCACCAAATCTGTATGTTGAAGCCCTAGCTCCCCTCCTCACTGTAGTGGGTTTTATTTGGAGATAGGGCCTGAACTGAGGTACCTGACGTTAAATGAGGTCGTATGTGTGGGGCCCTAATCTGACAGGATTAGAGTCCTTATAAGAAGAAACACCAGATCACTCACTTTCCATTCTCTTCTCCATCATGTGACGATACTGAGAGAAAGAAGCCATCTGCAAGCCAAAAAGAGAGCTCTCAGCATGAAATGAACTAGCCGTAACCTTGACCTTGATCTTACCTGCCTCCAGAACTGCAAGAAAATAAGTTTCTGTTCTTTAGCCACTCTGTCTATGGTATTTTGTTATGGCATACTGAGCTAAGATATCTTCTTGAAAATTTGTTTTAGTAGAGTTGACACAAAATGCTACTCTCGTTTCAGGTATTGACTCGAAACTCTTGAAACCTAACTCCTAGTAGGTTGTCCCAAAGCCTGACCTTTGTGCCCTGTGCCCAGCTGTGTGGTTACAGTCAAATTGCTGGACACACTGGAACCATAAATTCCCTTAAGACTCTCTTATTGTACTGTCACTATCTAAAACATCTGCAGACATGGCGCCCCCAGCCAAACTGTCCCATTTACACCATTCCTATCGCCATTACCTTCGAAATCCTCTTTTGGATTCTAAATCAAGTCTGGATTTTCTAGGCCCTCAAATTCTTTCAACCCTAAAGCCTAAATCCTACAATTTTGTCAGTTTTTCTAAACCTGCACTGTTAAACACATGTCCTTCGATTTTCTTCCTTCCCTACTCTGGGAAACTGAGGCCTCAGGTTGGATTGAATCAGAATGTTCAAGTTTGGAAAACTGTCCCCTTTTTTAGCCTTGATATAAGAACTAATCTGATTATATTTTATTTCACTTCTCCATGGGTGAGACTGAGGATTTTTATTTCTTTGGTTGGAGAAAATGAAGGGTATGTAGTGGACACTTTGGGGGACACCCCTGAAGTATCCCTTCCAGATAATTCATGAGCAGGCACCACTCCCACAACACTTGGGAATGCTCGTCCTAATGGCCCCCAACTGAGCCACCTTCTGAGAACTGTCCTCACCTGAGGAGAATCCCCACATTCAAAGTCAATGCCCTCCCTGGGGCAACCTACATTTATAGGTGAGTAAGACTAGTCTCCTTGCCTTGGGGTGCCATAAATCTGAAGAATCATCCCAGCCCCAGAGCTCCTTGTGAGACTGGCTGAAGTCTTTCTTGAGACAGCATCTCAGTTCAACTCCTCCCTCTGCCCTATCTTATTTTTTTCACTCACCTACAACTATAATCCTGAAGGTGTCCTCAGTAAACCTTGGCAGAAAAACAGATCTTAGAGTCTTTCCTATAGAACCCAACCTAAACAAGGTAACTGAACAATTAACATATTCCTGGTGGTATAAATTTTCACTTAGAATATTCCAAAGAAGAGTTTTCAAAATTCTTTCCTCTTTTGCTCTATAGTTCATTGATCAAGAATCCCATTCCGTGCCCCTCTTCACAGCAATCTCTAGATTGCTAGATCTAGACAGTGCTAGACAGTGCTAGATCTGCAGAGTTCAGAATTAAACTTCTTCCATGGTCAGCTGTGGTCTGCTGAACTTATGGGTAGCTCTTAACTAAGTCTATTATGAAATGCACTGCCTCAAAAATAGTCTCTTTTCTCACATACACACAATTAGGATATGTAGTTCTATCAATCTATGTATCTGTCAGTAATCTCTATACCCAACATGGGGCTTGAACTCACAATGCTGAGATCAAGAGTCACATACTCTAGTGACTAAGCCAGCCAGGTGCCCCCAAGGATATGTATTTCTTGTTCCATCTGCCTTCCATTTCACTTATTCACTCAATGACAATATGATACCTACTATGTTCAAGGAACTACATTTGTCAGAAACTATGGAAGTACTAAAAATCTGTCACAAGCCAGAGCATTCTCTCCAGAAGACTCAACGCCATATTGAACCAATGTGGAAACATTCTGTGTTAACTTAGGATGAGACCGCCTCCAGGTTGGATACTACGTGAGAGGTGAGGGAGTGTAAGACATAGTGTGCCCTCAGAGCACCAGCTGGCTGGGGAGAGAAGGTATTCAGAGGGCGATGTATCCCCAGCACCAGATGAATTCTCAGTCAATAAAGGCGACTGTATTCAAAAGGCGGTTGGAATAACAAGAGGACGGTCCTGGAAAGTCTGCAGTGATAAAATGTCACTTCTCATAAGTGCTCTGGGCACAAACTGAACATTTCTGGGATAACTTCTCACTCAGCATCTCTCTTTTATTTTCTGAAAAGAAGTCTCTTTTTAAAAATCTTCCATGCTGAAATAACTTTTATATTTTTCCCATTCGGAAGACCCTGCAGACTTCAGACATTAAACATTAACCTCGTGCATAATGAAACCTCAAGATTGGATCTCTAGGAAATTTCTCACAATTGCGAGTCTTGTGAAGGAAATGTTCATTTGCATGGCTGGACTGTCAACTTATGCTTTGGGAAATTTTTGTTTTTAATCATAATTTCATTAGACTTCAAAAGAAATCAGTTCAACTACTGAAGTAATATTCTGATTATTTATTACACACAGGCACAAAACAATCACTATTAGAAAATACCTACCTGAAAAGACGGGATTCAAATTAAAATCATCCAATACACTTGAGAAATACAGCAAATGGGCTTTAATTGTCTGCATTATACAATGGGTAAATATCTCATGATGTCCATTACTAAATAAGTAAGAAAAGACTGCAGCCCTTTCGATAGGCAAAACTACTGACTGGAGACACCTGCTGGTAGTTTCTAGAAATTACAACGGCTGGATTACAACAAATCTCTGGATGACTGCTGGATTACAACAAAAATCTCTGGATGACTGCCTTGCTCTAGGCTGAAAGGCAATGGTGAGTATTTCATGGAGGCAGACTTTGAACTGATGCCTAGGTTAAGAAAATTAGGGTAAAACCTAGTACTTTCCTCTAAAAATGGTAGTGTAATGTAACTATTTCAATTTCTCACCATCTGAATAAAAGGAAAAATAGACATTTCAAAATATATTCCATTCCTCAGGACTAACAAAAAAATTGTTCAACAATGATGTCACTCTTCCTGAAAATCAGCATTTCAGTTATGCTCACCATAAAAATGCAAATTCGAGACTTGAAACTGGCTCTAAGAAAATCCTCACTAGAACTATTGTAAACTTCCATTTTCCATCTGTGATTTGTGAAATATATCCATTTTCTTTGCATCTGATTTTCAAGTTGGGTTGTATCTCTGCACAAGCTTTATAGTCATATATGGCACTGGTTATTGGTCATATGTGGCACTTTTCTTCAATGGTAATCTCATTTTTTCCCCCATTGCTGAGTGTTTTCCATTTCAGCATCCTATTAAAACTCATGCTTTATTGAGTTTATTGGAATATCTGGAACGACATTGAAGACACTCATTGGGATATCTAAACCCATCCCTCACACATAGTTCCTCTAAAGAAAATGGAGTAAACCAAGTGAAACGTGGCATATCCAGACAGGAATGTTCTAGAACATCAGAATCTTGACTTCAATTTTCAGGTGAGATGACCTGAAGTAAGTTCATGCTAGAGAAGGAACAGAATGCAGTTGGCTAAGATAGCTTAAGTTCACACTTATTGAAGTTTGTGCTTATCCATGTGTGTACCATATAAATAAGTAAACATGGCTCCCACTCCTTTCTCACCAAGAAATTAGGATACCTCCTTATGTGGTCTTAACGAGGTCTAGGTCATCTTCTAGAAAAATCTTTTGGGGGGCATCTGGGTGGCTCAGTGGGTTAAAGCCTCTGCCTTCAGCTCAGGTCGTGATCCCAGGGTCCTGGGATTGAGCCCCACATCGGGCTCTCTGCTCAGTGAGGAGCCTGCTTCCTCCTCTCTCTCTGCCTGCCTCTCTGCCTACTTGTGATCTGTCTGTCAAGTAAACAAATAAATAATCTTTAAAAAAAAAAAAAAGAAAGAAACATCTTCTAGGTTCAGTACCATCTACTGATTCCCTGCTGTGCCTAGTACTCTATACTAGAATGCCTTCTTTATATTAGGGATTACATTCATGCCAGAGAAATTCCCAGGGAAATTCCCAGTACTTGTCTACAGCTGTCAAAAGTCAAGATTTCAGTGTGGACTCTACCTGCTTTGGTACTGTGCTTAAGTCGTTAATGTTTCTAATTTGTTAATGCACAGTTGTATGTAATATATAAATTGACTGCCTTTTCTTCAGTACTGTACTTTACAAAATACCAAAATACTTGCAGCATTTGTCTCATTATCCCTGGCAGCTTTTCCCACTGCCAGGCCTATATAGGTACTGCAGTCAGAAAGGAGGCACCTTCTAAATGGACTCCATCAGCACCTGTCCAAGTTTCCCTCATTGTGCAGATACCATGTTTTTGCCCTACCTTCTCTGATCACATGAGATGGACATCCCCTTGGCAACGTGAAAGTGCACAGAAGTGTGGCACCCACTTAAAACTTAATTACAATTACACATGTGTCATAGAATCATAGAAGGACTTACAGCTAATGGATTCCAATCCCCCCCCAATTCTAGAGAGCACAAACACCCAAAGAAGATAGGTCACTTTCCTCAACAGATGTTTCTTGAAGTGCCTGTCCTGTGCAGGGGGATAAAAAGGTAGTCTCTTTGAGAAAATCATACTTTAAAGAAGGAAACAGTGAGTAATATGGTAATTGTGATGCGACTCAGGCACATTTCCTTGAGGCAGAGGTATCTGCAAAGTGAGATCACTGTATAAAAGCTAAAAACCCAGTTAATGATAAAGTAGGGATAAAGACTGGGGCTTTACATTTGCATGCCACTGTGCCTCCCACAACACTGCAAAGACAACCCCAGAAGAAGCTTCATGTTTTGTGATAGACAAGCATGCACAGAGCTCGGGGCCCTGAGGCATCCATAAATGCGGGAAAGCACTGACAGAACAGCTTGCCTGCCATCAATTGCAACAGACTCTCCTAAGACAAGATGAAGCCACAGCCTGAAGACATTATCTCCTTCTTGCCCATCCTGCCCCAGGGTTATCGCAGCCATGGCCTTAAGCAATGTGCTCTGACATAAGGCATGGCCAGAACAGCAGATGAAAAGAAAACAGTGGGGCAAAAGGACTTTTTTGCTATCATTCCTCTCCCTGGCTATTATTAGTTTCTATGCAGATGGAGGGAAAAGACAGTGCATTCGTGTGACCAAATTACGTAAGGACAGTCCGTGCACGTGCTTTCCACAGCATGCCTATTTGCATTAACCAAGAAGAGAGCTGTTGGAAACATATATACCACCAAGATTCTAGATGCTAGATGGAAGGTGAATAAATAAATTCCCTGGGCCAAGATACAGGGATATATCATATCCTCTCTTCACAAGGCTCCCATTCTTTCCCCTCATCCCCATTAAAAAAACAAAAAAACAAAACAAACAAAAAAAAAACATTATTTCCTCTTAAATTTTTCACACACTTCCTTTGAGTTTCTTGCAGCTACAAACTAATAAACTATATAATCAGTAAGAGGGGTAAAATTAATACCAATTGTCTGGTAAATCCTATATAACACACAGACTCAAAGGACATTTCAGAACAAGACAACTTGTAACATCAGGACACCTCAAGGATCGCCATGAAAAGAAAACTCTTTCACTGGTTGAACCAATCTGCCCAAGGGACACTATTCCCTGGAAATACAGTAGAGAATTTCGAAAGTTTCAGTTCCTTTTTCCAGTGATTTATCTAGCATTTCATAAATCTGTACACTGCCCCTAACAGTCTCAAGAAAATATAAGAAACTGACAATCTGATCTGTTTCAATAAGCAAAAATTATCAATTCATTGAAAATGCAGTTCTAAAAATATCAAGAATTCTATATATCATTCCTCCATTTCAGGTGAAGACTTTGTGTATTGTATTAGGGAAGAATTCCTTAAGGAGGACACAAAACCTGCAATTTGTAAAAGAAAAGTTACATGTCTGTGCACATGCATGCATGTGTGAAATACATATATGATCAAAAAATTTTTTGAAAATTCTTCTAATGACATCTAAACCAAGGAAAAAGAGAAGGCAAATACCTGGACATGATTTCACAACATATAACAGGAAAATATTAATGCTCATATTAATGCTAATATTAATACATAAAGAGTTCCTAAAAATAAATAAGACCAAACTTAAAAAAATAGTACGCAAAACAATCAATACAGAGAAAAGAATGCCAAAATAGCCAAGAAAATGTTTCCAAAAGAGACTCAACCTTGCAAAATATAAAAGAAGTAGGAATTCAAGTAACCTGTACTAATGATATCATTTTGGCAACAATTAAAACAACTAAGTTGTCAATGAGAATAAAGACATGCAGGGGTCTCTGCACCACCCTTGTGGTAGTAAAAAGAGGAGGAAGGGAACTTGACAATTTGGCCACAACAGTAAAATCAAAAGTACGCATATCATGAAAAAAGGAGTATGCATATCCTATGACCCAATGAATACAGTTTAGAAAAAGTCTGAGCTTGCCCATAAGAAAAATATAAAAACATATTTATTATGACATTATTTACAATTGCAACCAAACTATAAACAACCCAAAAAGCTCACGCTTAAGGAAATTTATACATAAAATACAGTACTGTTATATGCTAGGCTAATACGCACCAATCACAATGAATAATTTATCTATAAAGAGAAACATGGATATATCTCAAAAGTATGTTGAGTCAAAAAAGAAATTACAGAATATTAAGTACAACAGCACTTATGTAAATATTTAAAACACAAAAAGAATATATTATCCTTATTATATAACTGTTCCCATTAAATAAGTAATTTCTGCAGAATCTACCACAAAGCTTAGATGACTTAAAACAGTACCATTTATTTCGCTCATGCAATGGACTAAAATGTGTCCCCCTAAAAATCACACGTTGGAGGCCCTAAGCCTCAGTGGGACTGTATTTAGAGTAAGGAAGTAATTATGGTTAAAGACCATAGGGGAGGAGCTTCATCTGATTAGGATTCCAGAGCTCCCAAGCTCTCTCTGCCATGTGAGCACACACCAAGAAGGCGGCTGTCTACAGGCCTGAAAGAGAGCTCTCACCAGAACCCAGCCATGCTGGTACCCTGATCTTGGATGTCCAGCCTCTAGAACCGTGGGAAATAATTTTCTATTGTTTAATCCATGTGGTCTATGGCATTTTGTTATGGCAGCCCGAGCTATATCACTCAGGTGTCACAAAATAACAGTTGGGCACAGCTTGGTAGGGACATCTCATTTCTACTCCACCCAGCATCAACCGGGGTGACTCAAATACTGGAGGCTCAATCATCTCAAGGCTCAATCCATGATCTGTCTGCCACCTGGGGGCTGGAAAACTGGGGCTCGTGGGATATCTCTCTATCCTTCTATGATCTCTTCATGTGGGCTTTCCAGCCCAGTCTGGTGGCTTTAGCTAAACTACTTTTTCTTTCTTAGCTTTTCTTAACTTAAACAACACAAACTTATTACCTTATCGTTTGATGGTTCATCAGTCTTATGAAGGGCACACTGGGATTTACTTTGGATGAAGGCAGGACTGATTCCTTCTGGAAGCTCTATGGGACAATCCATTTCCTTGCCTTTCTAGGTTCTGAAAGTCACCGATACTCCTTGGCTCACAACCTCTTCCTCCTATCATTCCAGCCCCGCCTTTGGAATGATACTTTGACTCCTGCTGGAGGAGGACCATTGTGATTATACTGGTTGCACCCAGATAATCTAACATAATCTCTCCTAACCTCATGATCCTTAACTACATCTGCAAAATCTCTTTGCCACAGATAGAAACATCCCCAGGTTCTGCAGATTATGACAGGGACATATTTGGGGAGCCACTGTTCTTCCAATCCTTCAACTTCTTACACATCAGCCCAGAGTTCCCAAGGTAAGTACCCCAGGAGGGAGAAGGTGAGGTAGAACTATATCCTCTTTGATGATTTTGACATACAAATCATGCAGTGTCCCTCCCACTGTATTCTAATTGTTAGCAGTAAGGTACCAAAGTCAGCCTATATTCAAGTGTAAGGGATATTAAACACTACAAATTTACGGAACAAATGTCAAAAACTGTGCATACATTTTAAAACCACAACACAGTTTGGGGTCTATATGTGTGTATGTGCACACATACACAAAGCTATTTTTAAAAACAGACTTTTCACATGCCAAATTCAGGATAATGATTGCCCCAGTTGGGGAGACGAATGGGATCTACAAAGATGACCCCAATTTTTTCACATTTATTTTACACTTTATTAATATTTCAATTGAGAATTGAGAATTTTAATAGGACAAAGCATTAATAAGTATCAAACCCAATAGGTCTGAAATAACATATATGGTGGGTTCATTGCATTGATGGCCCCTTATCTCCATACCATAATTTAGGCCTCCTTATCTCCATACCTTCTAAAATACCACTTCGCAGCTCCTTCCATCAAGAGGAAGAATCTGTTTCTCCACTCCCAGAGCTGGATGGCCTTGTAACTTGCTTTGGCCAATAGAAAGCAGTGGGTCTAACACTGAGACTAGGTTTCAGGAGATCTTGCACACTTCTGCTTTCTCTCTTTCAGATCCCTGCCTTCACTATGCGAAAGGCCCTGAACTAGCATGCTGGACCATGAGAGAATATGTAGAGTACAGCTGAGTCAACCTGGTTATAGTCATCACAGACCCGCAGCCCCTACCCCTACCAAGCTGGTCTACCAGCTGACCACTGTGAATAGCAAGACAACAGGCCCCAGATGTGTTGCTTATGCTAAGTACCACATCATGAAATTTAATTACAGTTTCAGCTCTCCCAGAAATGGAATCCTTTGGCACAGGAAGGGAGGGGAGTGGTAATGGATTCTTTTTCTACTGACGTATAATTAACTACAATGTTATATTAGTTTCAAATGTACAATATAATGATTCACTAATTCTGTGCAAGTACTCAGCTCAACAAGAAAAGTATACTCTTAATCCCCTTTGTTTATTTTACCCATCCCTTGTACCACCTCCTCTCTGGCAACCACCAGTTTGTTCTCCATATGTAGGAGTCTGGGGTTTTTTTGTTTGTTTGTTTATCTTTTAACATCTAGAAAGGAATCTTAAACCAGTCAATCTGGAATCACCTGATCAGCACTAATTAGGTCATCTGCCTGATACATCCCATACCCTAAAGCAAAGTGACCTTGCAATAACCAACCTGGGGATTTTTCTATTATAACTTCCTTGTTCCTGCTCCCTTCTGCCTATGAAAGTCTTTCATTTTGTACAGCTCCTCAGATCACCTTTCTATCTGCTAGACTGAATGCTGTCTAATTTGAATTGACTTTTGTTCAAATAAACTCTCAAATGTTTTAATATGCCTCAGTTTATCTTTTAATAGCTGCAGTATCAAAAAAGGGAACAGAAGGAACCACAAACTTCTGAGAAAGATAAGATGGTTAGCTGTTTAATGTCTCATGAAATTTTCACCATAATCTAAATATAATTAAGAATAAGTTAAACAGATATAAGACAAAAGTTAATAAATAAACTTTTCAACAATCATTACCATTGTATGGTATGCCTACTTAAAAATAGTTTCCAAAAATCTTTTCAGTAACTTGAAACCTTAAAGTTATACCGAGATAAGTTAAATAATGGATATTCATTGAATGCTTAGATTATTTCCAAAAAAGATAAAATACTGAAATATTAATTACCGAACATAGGTTTATCTACTTTAGGTTTCCCTTGACAGAGGAATTAAAGATGTTTGGGTCTGTTAATAAGCATGTTTCCTGCCACACTGGAAAAATTTTTATAAAGAATGTACTTACAGAAATATGAGATAGATTCATAAACTTGCCAAGCCACAGAGTGCTTAGTGTAATAATTACACAATTGCTTACTTTTTAGTTCTCCCCTAGGAATAAAGGATTCTAAGGATTAATAATTATAATCAATGTAGTTAATAAAAATGACTTAGAAATAATAAGAGTGAAAGAAAACAACCGCATGAAAAGTAGATAAGGAAAGTAAAATGACTGATTGTTCCAAAATGAGACATAAAAAAGGGCAAAATCTGAACACATATAAAAAAAGCTGTTGAAGGTCTGCAGAAGAGCAACCTTGGGAAAGACAATTTATGCATGGTCAAGCTGGCTAAGACTGAAAGATTTATTTAAGGTTTTTTTATGAGTTTTAATATCCAAAGTACCTGGTACAAAATCAGAATTTGGTTTTTTCTCTGTTAAAGGACAAAGTTTTCCTAGACTATTAGTCTACTCTTAATAAGAGACCGTAAAAGGCTTTTTTGTTTGTTTGTTTTCCTTATTTATTTGGTTTTCTTTACTTTTGGGGTAACCTACCTAGAAAACAAAGATTTTGTGTGTGTGAGTCTTACCCCAAAAAACCTTATTGTGTTTCACATTTTCTATATCAGGTCTTTAAGATAACACAATCTTGTCAATATTAAAAGAGTTAAGTTTTGTTTACAACTTTGGAACCCTCTGTATTTGCCTTCAAAATCTTACATTATCACACTTTTGGCTAAATAGATAATTAAATATTATTTCATAATGATCTGTGATCCCATTTAGTCAAATGTTCAAACCTTTTGATGTTTTGACAACTTCTTCAAATCCAATTCTAAGTGGAAGCTTTTTGACCTCAAAGTAACCTTACGATTTTCCAGAGACTCCCTAGAAAATCTTAAAGAATTCATCGTTCACCTTGTAAAAGAAAAATATTAAAATAATTAGGTTTATTTGGTATGTTAAATTACATGGGAATCTTTATCAAAGAAGTGATAAACCTTCTTAGGTTATATTTGTATAGGTGCATGTTAAGTGTTCCAGAAATTGTATGAAATTCCTAGAAATCTGAGATGTCCTGATATAAATGTTATCAATCATAATCCCAGTTATTATCTTAAAATGTTGTGTGTCACAGAAATAACCAAATTTCCTTATCAATTCCATTATAATGAACTCTCATCAGATATTTAACCATGGGCATTTTTAATTAATTTGTCATTTACAGACAGTTATTGTTTTGCTCTAAAACTTTTGCAAAAATGAGATTCCTGGAAAGGAACCTCCCAAGTACTCTTGACCACTGACACCACTGACAAATTACAAGGTGTCAAAAGTTGGGTGCCTATTTCACAAGTGAAGAAGGCGCCACCTGACATCTGGTCTTTTGTAAACTCCCAAGACCTAAAAATCAAATTGACTAGGAAGAGTAGCCAACATTAAGGAAGACTGTTTCCTCCCAAGACAGAGGATCAAGGACATTTCTTTTGTAATACTGCAGAATTCACTGCTAAAGGAATAGCTGCCCAATAACAATCCCTAGACTCTCTAGCCAAAGTTATTCTTGACTACAACATAGCCGTTGATAATCTTTCAGGTGACCAAGGCAATGTTTGTGCTATGCCCAATACTACTTGCTGCTCTCAGCAACCCAGATGGACACTTCTGGGGAAGCTGAAACTCAAGCTATGTAAGATCACTGAACAAGCCAGTTGGCTTAAGAAAGTAACTCCTTCAACCAGTCTTTAATTCTTGATTTATTCTTATTTGATTCTGATTGCTTTGGGTCTTGGGGGACATGGCTCCAAAGTATACTCCAGACATTGGGAATTTTTCTGCCTATAAATAAACACAGTAGTCTCCCTGGCACTCTGGATTCTCTCAAAAGCTTTAAATGTATGTTTGCAGTTACTCACCACTAAGCCAATGATCTCCCTAAGAACACGATGTTGGAAAAGGAACAAAGAAAATAAGTAACTTAAAGAACAAAGGTGGAACCTGTAAATAAGACAGAGATTCAACAAAAATAACTCAAAAACTCTAGAATAGTAGATGAGAGTATCAATAGTATCTTCAATTTTTTTAAGATTCTATTTATTTGAGAGAGAGAGAGAGAGAGAGAGAGAGAACAAGCGATGGGAAGGTGGGAGGGAAGAGACAGAGAGAAGCAGACTTCCCACTCAACAAGAAGCCCAAAGTGGGGCTCCATCCCAGGACCCAGAGATCATGACCTGAGCCAAAGGGACCTAGGTGACTGAGCCACCAATACCTTTAAATTTTGATGAAGTCTCTCAGCTAGGCTGAAAGTCTAATCAAAAGGGGGAAATTATTAAAACCAACACAGCAGATCCAAAATAGAGTTGCTTATGCTAAGCCCATGTCACCAAACCAAAACTTAATTACAGTTTCAGCTCTCCCAGAAATGGAATCTTAAACCACTCTGTCGGAAATTGCGGGATTGGCACTAGTTAGGAAATCCACTTGATAAGCTCCCACTATCCCCAAATGGAAAGTAACGGTAAAGTTGCCAACCTGCTTTTGGTCTATTATAACTTTTTTGTTCTTGCCTCCTTCTGCCTATAAAAATCTTTCATTTTGTACAGCTCCTCATAGGTCCTTTTTATCTACAAGATTGGATGCTGCCTGATTCAAATCAATTTTTGTTCAAACTCTTAAATCTTTAACCCACTGAGCCACCCAGGCGCCCTCAAACTCTTAAATCTTTAACATGCCATAGTTTATCTTTTAACACCACCCATGCAAAAGTAAACCCGGCCCACATCAGTAGATCTTCCTGTGTAACCCCTCACACCTGAGAAATAATGATTAATAATGATTTTAAGCTGCTAAATTTTGAGCTGGAAGATTGCACAGAATGCATTTATATTGTTCTCTAGACTTTTCTGTATTTTATAATTACTGAGGTGATATAGAAAGGAAGGGAGCAAGGAAAAGTGAAACAGAAAGAAAAAGTAGGGCCATTATTATAGAAGGTTCAAAACCTAAAATGGCGATTGGTTTCTTATTTTGACCATCATGAAAAACAAAATTCCACAGGTACTTATTAAACTCTTTGTACTTGGAAGGTGGGTTTTTATTGTGATTCAAACACTAGTGTTAAACGTAACAAAACCAAAGCACATTAATTACAATGAAGAAATTGCACAATGGAAAATGCACATTTGTTGATATGTTGCTTTGATCCAAGGACGCAGAATACTTAGAATACATAGTGTTCATTTATTCCCTGGGATGAAATGGGCATGACATAGACAATTAGTATTTTTATTCTGCATATGAGACAACGGCAGTTAAAAACAACAAATAACAATGCCAAGATTAATGAATAGGGGCTTAGTCAATTGAGTTTTCTTTGCTCAAATTTTCTAGGTGCATGCAAAGAGATCAATAATGGGCATCTTCAGACTCACTGTCTGGACTGAAGGTGTACTACCCAAACCACACCCAGGTCCTACCTATTAGTATGTTTAAGTCTTCATCCCTAATGTGATGGTCTATGGAGGTAGTCCTTTGAGAGACAATGAGGTCATGAGGGTGGAGCCCCCATGAATGGGATTAGTTCTCTTATAAGAGAGGAAGAGGCCAGGGTGTCTGGGTGGCTCAGCTGGTTGGGCAACTGCCCTTGGCTCAGGCCATAATCCTGGAGTCCTAAGATCGAATCCCACATCATTCTCCCAGCTCCATAGGAAGTCTGCTTCTCCCTCTCACCTTCTCCCTTTCATGTGCTGTCTCTCTAATAAATAAGTAAAATATTTAAAAAAAAAAAAAAGAGGAGAAGAGGCCAGAGCCCTCCCCCTCTCTGCTGTAAGATGATACAGCAAGAAGGTTGTCAACTGCCAAGCAGAATGTAGTTTTCTCATCACAATTCCCAACATTTCTCATCACAATTCCCAATTAGGCTGGCAGCCTGATCTTGGACTTTCCAGTTTTCACAACTGTGGGAAATTCTGTTATTAAAGTCACCCCATTCATAGTATTCTGTTACGCAGCCCAAACTGGCTAGGACACTCATCCAATAACATCCTTATGTACTGATCTTTAATTAGTAGGTAGATGAGAGATAGATAGATAATAAATTTTTATAGTATCTATGAAGTTCATTAATTTAAAAAACGCAATATGGACGTTTTCATATTAAAAGAGAGTTTTACTGGATCATTTTGCTACCAATGAGAACAAGCATTTCAATTTTTTGCACCTGCAACACCACTGCAATTTCACTTACGCTGATTCTTTTCAATAAAGACACCTCATTGTATTACTAACTAAAATTAGTTTTATTGCTTTACTTTGTGCCACTCTTTCTACATCCAAGAGAGATTCACAAAGAAGAAGAAAAATCCTTCATTGGTCCAGGTGACCTAATTTGGAGTTCAAGAAAACGTGATGTGTGTGTGCACGCCCACATGCATGTCCTGACTCGAAAGTCGTTCTTTCAAGGGCTTCCGTAAGGCTCATCACATAGAGCAGATCAAAATTAATTGTTGAGGGAGACAGCTATTACGGTTGTGTCCTTTTGGATGGACCAATACATATAAAGACAATGGTGGCAAGTCAATAATGTCACTAGGTCAAGGGCACTGATAGTACAGAGCCCATAAATGCTCTTTGTCCGTATTTACACAGAGCTGATCTTTAAAAAAAAAAGAAAGAAAGGCGATTTCCAAAGCCATAAGCTCTACTCATGTGAAAATCTCAAGGCTTTTGTGGAAGTTACTATCCAGTACATATTTCTGCTGTCAGACTACTTCTGTCACTGCATTTAAACCATGAAGTGCATTTTGCTGCTGATTCGACTATTATGGCAGGAAAATGACCTGTAAAGTTCTTTTGAGGAGCCTGGCATTTTGCATATATTATAGAAATACAAGAGGAGAAAAAAATGTGTTAAAAATGAAGTTTATGAAAAGTCATCCAACTAAACTTTACATTTCATAGAATACAGAGACTGCCTGATTTGTGAGACTAAAGAGGGAAAAAAAGAAACCTGTCAAGGCAGAAAATCTCCATATTCTCATGTTTTCAAGGGCAGTTGTCAACTCTTTTCTATCCTCAAAAGCTCGATGGTAAGTGACAAAGTAAAAAAAGGTGCCAAAATGTATTATTTGACCTCTCTTTGGTGGCTCTGATGTGCAAAGAACTTAATAGATTGGAACATATGCTTTATTTAAGGGGAGGAGGGTGGAGGAGTGACAAATGTGTGGGGCTAAGATTTGAGAGAACTGTGTGACTGGAAGCAGACAGATTTTATGAGCTCGCCAAAGGAAGAGACCTTGGTTTCACGTGAGAAAGAGTTCCAGTTATTTCCCTCAGAGGTAAGACTGAATATCTCTGCTTCATTTGTAGCAATCAAGTAGTTGACTAAGAGAAAATTTCCGAGTCTGGACAACCTGGTGCCGGAACATTTATCAACACTGAGCATCTCTCATCACTGAAACTATAAAACAACAATAACAACAACAACATCACTCAGAGAGCTCTGAAGGGCGCTGCTGTTTTCCCCATCCAGACATTTTCCAAGAGGAGCTCCAGGACTGGGGGTCAGGGGGAGCCTAGAATGGCTCTCTGTCATCCCAAATTGGAGGCAGGGAGCAAGAGCAGGCATTAACCATTTCACTGCTGATCAGGAATAAATGGGACATGAAAAGGGATTGTTGTTGGGGTTGTGTTGTTGTTGTTGTTTTGTCCCAGCTGAGTCGTCAAAAATCAAACCCATGGTTTGTGTTCCCTGACCCAGAATGGGGATTTTATTCCTTAATCATATCTCCCAGGCTGCTTCACGGACCGGCTTCGGTGAGAGAGGCTAGCACATTATTTATAAGAATTAAAGAGCCTGGGGAGGGCGTCCGGTGTAGGAAGAAGGACATTTTGACCATAGCCGCACTCACAAGCATCAATACTTAAAAGTCGGTCCGCATTTCCATCAAAACCTCCTGATTTCCAGTCCTCTATCACTCGGCTGTATAAAGATCTCCCCTGGACTGCAATTCGGCAAATAGTGCCTCAGCTGAGGGGAAAATTGTCCCCTCTTGGTAGCTGTCGGTGTCTTTTGGTTTGCCTTTGTTTTAGTGATTTGAGGAAAATACACGGATATTTGAAAGATGCTCCTTAAATATAACCTGCAGAATGAGAAAATGTTGCCACTTTAAGGCATCTGTGTGCGTTTCCTCCCTAAAGGGGGAGCGGTGACTTTCACTCCACAGCGGATCCTGTCCTGGTTCCCATGAATTTGGGCACTTTCAAGAAACAAAGGCAATGGGCAAAGCCTTTCATTCAAAGTTAAGCAGTCAGCAGAAAGGCTCTAAATGTTTGTGAGGTTTGTATTCCCAGAGCCACCTCGAAGGACAGGCTGTTGACTGTTGTCTCAGAACTAATTTCCTCCTATAAAGACGGAATTGGTGTGATAGCACCGCAGAGCGCAGCATTTTTAATTGCCTCAAGGTGCTGATTTGCAGGGAAGGGATAAGCTCCAGAGGATCCAGGAAGGGAGGGAGGAACACTGGACTCAGTCTCTCAAATGAACCCAGTCCTGGCTCTCCTCATCACTTCCTCATCTGTGATTTTCCTCCTTCCTCACCAGAGGGAGGTGATGCCATTAGGGAGAGATGATTGCGAGGGCCCGAGTCACATGCTCATGGCCTGTTTCAGGGGCCCCAGAGGCCCTGCCTTTGCACTTATGAGAAGCCGGGCAGGCCCAGTGCAAAGCCACTGGCCGTCTGGGGCCTCTGGGCAGAAAAATAGAGGCTGAAAGCACACTGGGGGGAAAATAAGCCCTCGGTCTCCGAGCCGTGGGAGGAAGAACGTGACAGAGACAGCCAGCCTCCTGGCTCTAAAGGGTACCTGATTGCCTCTGGGAGACCTGCGGACCCAAAGGAAGGGAGTCCTGGGGCTCCACTTGCTGCGAGCGGAGGAAAGACGTCAGTGTTACTCCCTCGCATCCATCAACTCAGGGTGTATTTCTTCAGATTCCTGAAACTCAACATTTATCTTTTTTAAATGTCCCTGGGAGAGGAAACGACTCGCATTTCACCAATGAGGAAAACACAGATAGAAAAGCCAGCTGATGTGTGATCTGAGCCAATACTGGAATTTCGTCTCATATGGCCCCATTGAGACGTTGGCCCTCCTGGCCTGGAGGACGGGGAGGGAGACCAAATAGTCTCTCAATCTTTTGTGGGTTCTACTAAAGCATGTGTGTGTGTTTGGGGGGGGGTGCTTTAAAGCCCTTTCACTTGAAATATTGCACTTAAGAGCATGGCCACGGCCCCTGCCCAGGACGCACACATTCGGAAGATTCCCATGGCTGGGGGCCTACCACAGAGATAAGTCCACAAGGCCAAAAGCACATGCCCATCCAGAGTCTCTGCCCTGACCCCTTCAAGACCATGAACCCAGTATCTCCTGCCCAAACAAGCTCCGTCTCCTCTAGATCCTCCCTTGTCTATCTCTCTGTGAGCAGAGGAAACCAACAGGCACATCCTTAGGCCCCAGCTATGGAAAAGGAGCAGCTGTTTGTTGGGGATGTGGACAGAGCTTGGACATGGAGGCTGGAGTGCCTGTGTGTATGTGTGTGTGTGTGTAGCCCCTTGCATTGCAGCACAAGGCAGTATGGCTAAGGAAAAAAGGCTGGTATGCACAAGGCTGCTTCTCCCCACATTGCTATTTTCTGGCACATAGGTCCAACGATCCCAAATTTGAAGCTGGTCTTCCAAAGGCATTACAAGAATATTTGCGCCGGGGCACCTGGGTGACTCAGTAGGTTAAGTATCTGACTTGATTTTGGCTCAGGTCATGATCTCAGGTTGTGAGATGGAGCCCGCGTTGAGCTCTGTGCCAGCCCATGAGAAAGAGCCTGCTTAAAATTCGCTCTCTCCTCTGCCCTCTGCCCTCCCCACCATCCCCCTCTTCCAATTTCTAAAAGAAAGAAAAAAAAATATTTGTGCCAAAGTAAAACAAAAAAGATAGAAGGATAGACAAATATCTTATTTATCAATGTGTGAGTTGGACGTAAGGCTTTTGGAATAATTATGTAGACCTATGGTATGTGAGTCTCCATTTGGACTCTCGCCGGAGGTTCTTCGAAGGTTCAGGGTAGACCTGTTGTAATGCCACACCAAGAACGAGCTGAGCTATGCCCAGTTTCCATGAGCATACCCACAGAAGTCGGACTTTATTTCACTCCTGTTTTCCTCAGTTGAAATCATATGTGTAAACCGGACTTCAGTTACTGCCCAAAAGCCTACCTCCCACCTTATTTTGTTTTTACGGTTGATTTAGTTTCCAGTTCTCTTTTTCTCTTTCTTTTCCTGGCCTGCTCAAATGTCTATTTATCCCTACTACACTCCTTCTGGTTTATCCTGAAATTCTAATATTCTCTTCAGTTTTCCTAATGGTATTTTCCTAGTCATACAAATCATAATAAAATTGATGTGGCTCTATTCTATGAAAATTAAAAATTAACCATAAGTACACACAATGACACATAGCCTTTAAAAGCCTTCTGCTTTTTTTATTCTCTTCCCTCCCTGGCCCATTTCCCAATTCAGGGTCTACACTAGTTTAATTTCAGGCTACTTTTAATTACTGTATGTCTCTCCCTTCCAATCTAAGAATCCTTACTGAAAACTTACAGGATCCCATCTGGAAAACAAAAATCTAGTTTCCTAACCCTGACCACATGCAAAATCAAATCCCGCTTAAATGAAAGACAAAGCATATCACGAACTGCATTTCTAACTACCTGAAAAAGTTCTTGAAACATTTTGTCAGGTGGAACTATGGCTAACTGAGGAAAAGGGAAACTTCAGGGCAGTGAGCTGGGATGACAGAACACAGAATGGCGACCAAGAACATACTGGAAAGCAAAGTAGGCAGAGAGTCAAGCCTAAGGGTACACACAGAAGCCAAACACAGCAATAGGGAGTTGTCCTGCCAGAGCCAAGGGTCACGGCAAACCCAAAGGTCAGGGAAATGCAGCAGACAAGGGTAGACAAGCAAACAGGGTGGCAGATGCAGCCATGGGAACCGACGTACTTTGACTTTGAGACCCAAGAAGAGGCAACACCTAAGTTTCCAGACAGAAGACACTAAATCCTCATATTCCTACAGTACTTGATAGGTTACAAAGCATTTCCATACATAATATGGGGTTTAATCTCCACAAATGGAAAGTTACAGATCACTAACCCTATTTACAAATGAAGAACCTAAAGCTCAAAGCGTTTCCTCACCTGACTCTGTAAACCTGAAAGAGAGAGGGGTGGTCCTTGAACCCAGGTCTGCTGGGGCTCACCCCACACCCACGCTCTTCTGTTACACCACCAGGCTTCAGACTCAGCACATGCAGGAAACAAGGACAGCTCTCAGCTCCCACAGTGAGGCTCCGACTTCCTGGATTCCCTTTGTTACCCACTGTGATTGAGGTGGGAGGGGCGAGAAGAACCTCTGTACTATTTCTGGTTGTCATCTCTC
Source organism: Neogale vison (assembly GCF_020171115.1). Lineage (NCBI taxonomy): Eukaryota > Metazoa > Chordata > Mammalia > Carnivora > Mustelidae > Neogale > Neogale vison. Next base: position 83,032,765 of record NC_058099.1, read on the forward strand.
AGACAGCCCTTTACGGCAGCTCCATGAGTCTGACCGCTGGCAGCACCCCAGACACATCATGCCAGCGTCGGATTTATGACGATCCTAACTACTGCCATCCAATCTGCTAACCTGTGCAGGGCACAGACATCAGGAAATATGTCTTTCCGTAAATACAATACAGGGGAACTTATTTGTTGTGGCAGCCAGGAGCAGAAAAGGACATTGCTCTTGGGGCCCCAAAGGGAAAAAAAAAGATGATGCATGATATAAGGTAGGTATTAATCATGACTGACACCTCTGGATAATCAACTGAAGTCATCCTTGGGAACAATTGCTTCTCAAGGCTGGAATGGGAGAATAATGAATGGGGAGGAGCTTATGAAATGGGACAGCATAGCCTGATAAGACAGTGAACTATAGCTCAGCATCCTCATTGGAAAGCTGGCTGGCAATTAGATTCAAGAGTTTTTGAGGGTTGTCAAACAGTTGCTAAATGTTTTGTTTTCCATTCATCTGATCTGCACCAAGAATCCTGCCAGTAGAAGTAGAAGTTCAAAATCTAGGTCTAGGCGACCTATCAGAGGTTAAAACCATTATTCTTAGGATTCGCAACATCATGAAGCATTGCCTAGATCTCCCAGAGACACTGGCATCATCTGCAAGTCTCCGGGCCAGGTCAGACAGAGAGTGACCTTGTTTCTGCCTGGGTTGAGATAACCATACTCTGGGCTGCCTGAGAAAACATGGAGCACAAGCCCTGAGATGGGAAGCTGGTGCCACACAGAGCATGAGAAGGGATACTCACTTAGGTGCTGAGCATGACTCAAAGTAACTTCAAGCCAGGGGGAAACACCAATCCTCTCTCCATCAGAGCACAAACGGATGAAGAAGAGCAGCCCATGGAAGTCACAGAGGAAGGATCAGAGATGAATTCTAGTACTTTCACGCCAAAAGTCTACCACCACGAAAGGGGCAATGTGTACTTGTGATATTCATGAACAGTGAAAATAATCCTTAAATAGTACACTCCCTCTGCAGCAATTGTGATTACTTGGAATTCACGCCAACTTCTACCTATACTCACACAACAGAGAACACTTCGATATGCAACTCTTACGAACTCAAGAGGATGAAACACAAAGTTGAGTAAAATCTTGTATCAAATTTTTCATTTCTTCCGTTAAAACTCAGTTCTCTGATTCTTATTTTTAATAGTCTGCAGTGGCATAGTCCTCAGAACTTTCCTTGGTCATCTTAACTTTTACAACAACTCTGCATTTTAGCCAACAAACCATAACTGATCATCTGTTTTGTGTCAGTCTCTTCTCGGAACTTGGAATGGCAAAGATGAGTAAGTCAAGAAAACTGTCTTGAATATCCAGTCTAAAGGTCACGGATGCATGAATGGCTCATAAAGATATACTATAATAAGCCTGGTGATAGAGATACGTGAAAAATAGTATATGAACACAGACGGGGCCATGTAACTTTCCCAAGGTCATACTGTTGATACATTATGGAGGAAGGAACTTAAATCCATGGCTGCTAATTCAAATCTGGAATGTTTTGTACTGTACCAAAGCTACTTTCTTATGTCAACCACACTCCTAGCCCTTCATCAAATTTCTTTTCAATGATTTAAAAATCATGTTTTGTGAAATGAATTTGCTCTTTTGCGCCTGTCCCTTGTAAAAGTTGAAAGTAAGCTAAATTTGGAATAGGGAAGCAGTCAGATAAACTGTGCTAGCTCTTTTTGTTGGACTTTCTGCAGCAATGACACATAACAGTATAAAGAACACATAAAAATATGCAAACATTTGTGATTTATTGTTAGCTAAAAACATAAAGCAAAATATACAACTCATGCATTATTATATAGAAGAGCACATGAAAATGCTAGTAGGTAAAATAAACAAATTATTCTTTCATTTGGTTTTGGAAAATTAGCTACTTTTGCCATATTCATAAATTTTCTATAATGTTATAGAAACTTTACAATTTATATTTTAAGAAAATAAAATAGATGTAGAACATTTCCAAAAGAAACTTTGAAAAACATTATTTTATGTCTGAAAAAGTTAAAATTATTTTTTATTTCCTGAATGAAATAGGAACAGTGCTTTACATATAATTGAGACTCAAATATTTATTTGACTGTAAAATTATTAAAATTATGAATTTACCTTTAAATTGGGAGTTTTTTTGCTTTGTTTTGTTTTGTTTTTAAAGATTTTATTTATTTATTTGACACAGAGAGATCACAAGTAGGCAGAGAGGCAGGCAGAGAGAGAGAGAGAGAGGAGGAAGCAGGCTCCCTGCTGAGCAGAGAACCTGATGCGGGACTCGATCCCAGGACCCTGAGATCATGACCTGAGCCGAAGGCATCGGCTTAACCCACTGAGCCACCCAGGCACCCCTAAATTGGGAGTTTTTTAATATAATTACTGGCAAAGTCCTTTTTCTATTTAGCCCACAGACTGATTTCATCTTTCAGTCTCGGCCACTAAGTCACAGCGGCCACTCTCGACCTTCCTTGTAGGTTCACCAGCCTGCCCCAACTAGGAGATCCTTTCCTTCTTGCTCACTATCTTCCCTATCCTGCAGTCTGTTCTGAATCTACCAGGCATGACTCTTCTTGAACAATCATATCACAACTCAGACAGCCACAGGAACACAGAACTCTTCAAGGAAATCACCATAAAGGAGGTTATACATTTATTCTAATGATGCTACAATTGTCCCTAGTCATATCATATTAGAAACTTCTCTTTTGGAACTACATTTGGCATTTGCAATTCCCTTTGCTTTGAAAAGCTGTAATAGTGGCAAAACTTCATCCTTTTGATGTTTGCTTTGATTTTTTAGAAATACTCAAAAGATCTATCCAGTGGTGGTAATTCCATTTGCTTTCAAAACAAGTTATGACTTTAATCTATTGACACTTGTTTTCTATAATGGTTCACAAATGGACTCAATGAGTAATCCAAATATATTTTGAACAATATTACCATGACTGGAATAAAAATATAGCTTCTTATGGTGATTTCCTTAAGTAGGTACAAAAGTCTAGGTAATACCATTAGGCAGTGGAAATAGAATTTCCAAGTTATTTTTACATCTTGCTTATTTACATTGTTGTGAACTATAAAAATGTACTATAAAAAATGTGTAAATTCTCAAATTTTAAGAGCAATGCCGACTTCAATATACATAATCTGTAATATTTGTCAACAGCTATATGTAATTATCTTAGAAAAGTGCCTCAAGACAATACTTTGTGACATCTGAGGGACCTCTCAGCACCAAGAAGGGTAAAAATGTGGGGGTGATCTATTAAAAAAGAACCCAGGTCCCTGTCTCATTCTGCCCACCATGAAGCCATCAACACAAGACGCTGTTTTATCTATTTTTGGCATTGGCATTCTAGTTATATTTTGTTTGAAGATACAGTTTGCTGCTAAATCAATTTTGAGAGGCACTACTACTTTGAGTACAAATACAGCTCTTTGCACCGCCCACGAATCTCATGTATTCACACATTTTACTTATTTATTTCATTTTATTTTACTTTGCTAAGTTACTTTCCTGGGGCTAAAGCTGACTTAAAAGTGATAAGAATGTTCTGAGTTTCAACTGATTAAATATGTAAAGATTCAAATGCAAAAATGTTCTGACACTGAGGAATGACAGAAATCAGTTTAACATCTCTGTAAAGATTAAGAATTTCAGTAAAAAACATTCAGGCTACATGTTAAAAGTAGAGCAAAACTATTTAGAGAATACGAGATGTGACTCAGGTCCAAATACTAAAGAGACTAGCAATGAGGTTCCTGAAACCTTCTGGATACCACCAACACATATAAGAATGGCCAAAATCCAGGACACTGACAACACCAAATATTGGCAAGGATGGGGAGCAACAGGAGCTCCCACTCAATGCTGGCAGGAATGCAAAATGGTTCTTTGCCACGTGGGAAGACAATTGCCTTTCTTTCAAAACAAGACAAGCTCCTACCATATGATCCAGCAATCACGCCCCTTGGTATTTACCCAAAGGAGACAAAAACTTATGTCCACATAAAAACCTCCACACAGATATTTACAGCAGCTTTACTCATAATTCCCCAAACTTGGAGGTAACCAAAATGCCCTTCAGTAGGTGAATGGATTCCTTAACTGTGGTACATCCAGGCAATGGCCTATCATTCCACACTGAAAAGAAAATGAGCTATCAAGTCAGAAAAAGACAGAGGAGATTTAATTGCATATTACTAAGTGAAACAAGATAATCTGAAAAGGCTACATACTGTATGATTCCAACTATATGATGTGCTGGGAAAGGCAAAACTATGGAAACAGTAAAAAAAAAAAAAAAAAAAAAAAAAAAAAAAAATCAGTTTTTGCCAAGAGTTAGAGGAGCATGGGACAATGAATATGTGCAGCATGGAGGATTCTGAGAGCAAAGAAAATGCTCTGTATGATTCTATAATGACAGATATATATGTCGTCATACATTTTTCCAAACCCATAGAATCTACACCAAGATCAAACTATGTACTTTGAGTGTTTATGACATGCCAATGTAAATTCATCACATAACAAATAATACCACACTGGTTAGGAGGTTGACAATGGGGAGGTTGTATCTATGTGGGAATAGAGAATATGTAGGAAATCTTTATACCCTCACCTCAAATTTGCTATAAACCTAAAACTTCTCTAAAAAGATAAAGTCAATAAAAAACATCATACTAACTGCTCCATTTCTGGAAGAATACAAAATATGTGATAAAATTCAACACCTTTTCCTTGGACCAGGGGATGGGGAGAAGGGAATATTCAGAGCAGCAGAAATAGGAGGAAACATCCTTACTCTCGCAAAATCAATCTCCTTAAACCTGACAGCAAACCTAATGATAAAACCCCTGAATCACTCCTTTTAAAAAAACAGATTTCTATTCAACATCATATGGAAGATAGAATCCAGCTCAATGACATAACAAAAAGAAATAAAGGAACAGCAACTGAAAAGAAACAAAGCTGTCATCCTTTACTGATCAAGTTCATTAATTATACGGTTCAGATCCTAGATATCCCTTCTGAAGTAAGTATTAAAAATCATCACCTGTTTAATCTCAGTGGTGAGTAAACAGAAGTTCATTACATGATTTTCTGTATTTTTTGTTTCAAATAATTTGTAATTTAAAATTTAGTATTTTTTTTTAACTTAAATGAACTTTAAGAAAAAGACTTGCACCTTCCTAAAGTAAAAATATCCTCTAGAGCCACATCTTTAACATATCCAAATCAACTAAGGGAGGAAAGTAATTTCCAATCATTAATTCCTTAAATGAATATTGTGTCAAAGACATAAAGATCAATTAAAGTAATGTGTACCATAGATGAAAACAATACCTAAGAAAACATTCCCAGGAAAAAGATTAATTTCATACTTGGTAAATTGTCCCTTTGGCCTAAGGCTTAAGACATGAGAGTCTTAAAAAAAAAAAATTCTGTAACAGATGTGTCCACATTCCAACACACAACTAGCTTCAAGATACGAAATGCAAGACTTGGGAGACAAAAAAAATGTATTTACGGACACTAAAAACTGCAAACAAGACTAAATCTCTTCTAAAGTACTAGGCAGGGAACCTGGGTGGCTCAGTGAATTAAAGCCTCTGCCTTCGACTCAGGTCATGATCCCAGGGTCCTGGGATCGAGCCCCACATTGGGCTCTCTGCTCAGCGGGGAGCCTGCCCCCCTCAACCCCCACCTACTTGTGATCTCTCTCTCTGTGTCAAATAAATAAATAAAACCTTTAAAAATGAATAAAAAAAATAAAGTACTAGGCAATCAGAATTAAAATATGAAGAATAGTTAATGACCTGGCTTTTTTTTTTTTTAAGATTTTATTTATTTATTTGACAGAGATCACAAGTAGGTAGAGAGGCAGGCAGAGAGAGAGAGAGGATGAAGCAGGCTCCCTGCTGAGCAGAGAGCCCGATGCGGAACACGATCCCAGGACCCTGAGATCATGACCTGAGCCGAAGGCAGAGGCTTAACCCACTGAGCCACCCAGGTGCCCAATGACTTGGCTGTTTTTAAAGTCTGTAGCCATCTTGGATAAATTCATATATATGCATATATAAGAAGCCTTCATTCATATAGGAGATGCTTTACAACTATATCACAATCTTGTTAGTTTCCAGAGCTGTGGTTCTCAGCCTGACCTGGAAGAGCTTCTCTAGGATGTGAGGCAGATCCATGAGAGGTGGTTGGACGCTAGCTCATTCCTTAGAGCCAATCACGGCTTTTATCACGGAAGGCAGAATCCTATAGGAAGGGGTACATTAGCCTCCAGTTTGGGGACTGGTTGAACCTTTGTATTTGAAAGATTATCTAAGTTACCAAATTATTGTTGGAAGAAATAGAGCCTTCTGTTGCTTTGAACTCTAGATGATTAGAATGGGGTAGACATCTGAGCGAATGATACTATAACCACATTTTACACAACTTGGTTTGCTGCCAGTGTTTGCAGTCGTCAAATTTAATTTTAGTGACACAGTGAAATGTAGTGTGCCACACGTAAAATATTAATGTAGCACATAATTGAGTAGTCCAAAATAACTGAGTTTATGCACACTGATAAATGCTTGGTGAAATGCTCTGTCATTTATAGACCCCTCAAGAAAGTAAATTATAACATCCATTCTAATTCAACTTGTTCATCCTTCCTCTGATAGTTCTCTCCTGCAGATGTACATTAGAAGGACCCAACCAGTTTATAAGAACAAGCCCTGTTCTTTGGGATAATGAGAGAGAGGATCTTATGAAATTAGACAAATTAACATACCCTGTCAGAAAACAGGAAAAAATTTTTCCCCGCAGTTTTTTCATCCATAGGTCTGCTACCTAAGGGAGACGACTCTCTTCTCCTCAACTGTGTAGATTTACCACTGATCTGTGAGTTTACACGGGACTTTTTCAAATTTGCTATTAAATAACTACTTTATGGAGCCAGAAGAAAGAGGTGGACCATAAATAACAGGGCAGTAGCAAGAAACTTTTAACAAGCAAGTAAATTTTTCAACCCATGTCTCACTCTGTTCTGAGGACTGGAGAGCACAGAAGAGTCATTTTCATTTTCATGACCCTAAAATCTGCAAAGAAAGAACGACATTGTAGGAAGTCCCTGACAATCGCTGAGATTTTCTGCTTGAAATTTTTTCATTTATCCCTGGTTTGAGTCTTTATGGTTTATCTTTGCTTTTGTGAGGTTTTTTTTCCCCCCACTATCTTCTATGCTTAAACTTGGAGCAATGCCTTAGTCGTTTGTTTACTGAGGGATGGGAAAGTCCATGTTAAAATGTTTTCCCCATCCAGGGACACCAGAGTGGCTTAGTCGGTTAAGCATCTGCCTTTGGTTTAGGTCATGATCCCAGGGTCCTGGGATTGAGCCCCGGTGGTGTCGGGCTCCCTGCTCAGTGGGGTATCTGTTTGCCCTGATCCCTCTGCTCCTGCTCTCTCTCAAATACACTTAAAAAAAAAAAAAGTTTCCCCATGCAGTTTGTTGTCCTCACAACATAAACTGATGTATGGAAGTCACTGTGCACACAGGGCCTAAACAAGACTCCATTAGTGCTTCACAAATGCTATATAAGAAAAACTAGAACAGAGGACCAAATCCTTATAAATAGATATGTCTTTGGTCCCTTGGAACTAGTTAGCTCCATGTAAACATATAACTCCCTAAGTTCTCCAAGCCAGCATGGTATACTAGACAAAATGGTGGTTCTGGACTTACAGAGTTAAGAATTCCATTACCAGGGGCACCTGGGTGGCTCCATCATTAAGTGTCTGCCTTTGGCTGAGGTCATGATCCCAGGGTCCTGGGATCGAGCCCCACATCATGCTCCTTGCTAAGCGGCAAGCCTGCTTCTCCCTTTCCCTCTCCCCCTGTTTGTGCTCCCTCTCTCACTGTGTCTCTGTCAAATAAATAAATAAAATCTTAAAAAAAAAAGGAATTCCATTACCAGATTTGTCATGTATGAGGTGAAGATCTGCCAAAAACATTTTATTTTCCTTCTGAGATTTCCAAAGAGGGGAATCTTTTAATCTTCTCTACATCTTTGAAGCTTCCAAATACACACACACATACACACACACACACACACAAAAAACACACACACACCCCAAACAAAACCAAAACACCTTCCCCCTTAGCGAAGACCCTGGCTCAAACTTCTTAGTCTATTTACACTAAGAAGTTTGAGCCAGGGTCATACATGACACCTCTTAGCTTTCTGCCCAACCCTCTACCCAGTAACTCACTAAAATATGTACTTCTGCTTCCTGCTTCCCTGCCCCGATGGAAGAAGCTGTGACCTTCCTCCTGTCGATGGTAAGCGTGCAGCCTAGGCCCTGGAGCCAACTCCTGTCCACTTCTTCTGAGAACTTCCTCCATCAACTGCCCTCCTTTTATGCATCTTCAATGTTTTCTCTCAAGTATTTTCCCATCAGAAAAGTAAATATCATCCGGTCCTTCCCATCTTTATTAAAACACATCACACATTTCCCTGTCTATTTCTTTTTTCCATTTCACAATCATATTTCTCAGAAGAGATGTGAATATCTTGAACCATACTCTTCAATTCACTGAAAACAGGTTTTACTCCCCATCCCTCCTCTGTTTCATACAAAGCCATTAAGGCAAAAATGAATAGACACAGTATTAGATACCATTAACTTTATCTGTTCCTTGATCTCTTCCTTTGTCTTCCATAATGACACTTCGGGTACCTCTCTGGGACTCCTCTTTAGCTCTCTTCAGGGAAACCACTTCTTCTGCCTGTACCCGAGGTATCATGGTTCCCAGCGGTGCCATTCCCAGTCTTCAGCTCTTCTCTCTCCTCCTCGAAGATTTCTCTCACTCTTCTACCTTCAGTTATATTTCAAATACATCAATGACAATCAAATCCTTGTGGCTAGCCTAGGCGGCTCCCCTGAGTACCTAAATTAACTATGTCCAAGTGCCCACTGAAATGTCTACCTGAATGCTGACACATACTTTATTCTCAATTTATCTAAATAGGACTTTTCTTCCCACTTCACTTTTTCAGCAGCTGTTTCCAGTTAAAGCACCATCATCTACACCATGGTCTATACCAGTCCTCTAAGAATCATTCTTACCCCTCCTTCTATGCACAGATCAAATCAATCTCTAAGTCCTAGTGAAACCATTTCCTAGTATCTTGGAAATCTGCTTATTCTTTCTACTCACATTATTTCTTTCAGACTTTAGTTGGATTACTATAACGACTTCCTATCTCCTGATTTTCACTTGTTTCTAAACCAGGGTTCAGCAAAGAACAGCCTACTGGCCAAATCTGACCACTCCCCCGACCCGCCTGGTATTGTAAATAAAGTTTATTGGAATACAGCCATGTTCAATCAATTGCACATGAAGGTACTGTCTACTGCTGCTTTGGGGCAATGCTAACAAACAAGAAGGACACCATGACCCCAAAGCTGAAATTATTTGCTATGTGGTCCCTTACAGAAAAGCTTCATCATACCCTCCTCTAAACCATTCTCTGCCCTTTCTTTTTTTTTTTTTTTTAAAGATTTTATTTATTTATTTGACAGAGAGAGAGAGAGAGAGAGAGATCACAAGTAGGCAGAGAGGCAGGCAGAGAGAGAGGGCGGAAGCAGGCTCCCTGATGAGCAGAGAGCCCCATGCGGGGCTTGATCCCAGGACCCTGAGATCATGACCTGAGCCGAAGGCAGAGGCTTAACCCACTGAGCCACCCAGGCACCCCTCCGCCCTTTCCAAAAGAGCAATAAACCATTCCTCTACTTAAGGGCCCCAAATGGCTCCCCAGTTCTTACAGGGAAAAATTCAACTTTCTTAGCACATCAATTAAGGTAATTAAAAAATCAGACTTAGACCATTCCAGCCTCTTATCTCACCATCCCCATCAAACCCCATTCTCTAACATCAAAAAATATGTCACGCCCACAGTATGCCTCAGAGACTTGCACGTGGGAGGCTTCTCCCTTGAAGTCTTAGCTAATCCCCCTAGAATAAACTTAGACCAATCTAAGTCTAGATTTACCTGGCCAGCTCTTATGTTCTCTTTAAGATTCAATCAGATGCTAGGTCTTTAAGGAAATCCTCCCTAATTACCACATTGTAATCAGGTATGTCTCTTTCTTGCTCCCATAATTCCCTAGGCTTCCCTTTCCATCTCATTCTATAATAACTGCCTCTTTACTTCTTTGTCTTTGACCTTTAACTATTATATTATTGTAGACAGAAACCATAACTTGTTTACTACTGTATCTGTAAAAACTATTAGAATGTCTGTGCTTAAGAAATATTTGCTTACTGAATGAATGAATGGTAATTATCACCTCTGAACTTTTTCTCAACTGTGCTGTGAAATGAAGATAATAAAATCTAACCTATAGCTTATTTGATGGTGATGTATCATTTATACACCCCTAGAATATGCCTATTAACTTACCATTATTTAACACTCAGTAAATGCAACAATTCTGTCCATACCTGCCATAAATGGACCAGATTTCTAGCCACCTAGCTTAAAAGAACAAAAATATAAGTATACACAGCCTCTGCACTAAAGAAACTTACAAAGTGATAGGTGGCGGGAAAAGAAGTCACCGCAAGTCAAAGTGCTGAAAGACTGATACTCTGAGATGTCCAACTAAAAGGACTGCATTGCCAGAAGGTGTATTTTAAATAGTAAGTTATAACTGGTTCATCATGTTTTGGGGGGTTTTTTAAAAAGATTTTATTAATTTAATTATTTTAAGGAGAAAGAGTGTGTGTGAGAGAGAGAGAGCAGGAGCAGAGGGGAGGGACAGAGGGAAAGGGAGAAGCAGGCTCCCCACTGAGCGAAGAGCCCAATGCGGGGCATTATCCCAGGAATTCTGGGATAATGACCTGAGCCAAAGGCAGATGCTTAACCAACTGAGCACCCAGGTGTCCTCATGATGTTTTAGAATGTGTTGGACTGAAACTGAAATGCAACCTTGTAGAGTTAGAACAACAAAAATAACAAACATCAATGGTGAGGTTAATTTAGAAATAAAAATAAGTACCAGAAATGTGTCAGAGGCTTTCCACAAATGTCTTATTGAAATTATACAAAAACAAAATATATACTGGATTTAAACTGTGCCTTTCTGAAGGACACGAACAGTGGGCTCACCAAAAAAGAAACACCAGTGACTTAGACACAAAAAAATTTTCAAGCATATGAGTGGAGATTCTGGACTCATAAATCCAAGATGGAGTTTGTCTTACTAACTTGGGCAATAGCTGAACTTCGGTTTCATCATCTGTAGAAATGATATAACACTATACTAGTCAGGATGCTGGTAGCCCGAGACACAGAAACACTAATTCAAAATAGATTAAACAATGAGAGACACAACATCATACTCAGCTATATCTAAAATTTGAAAAAAAAAAAAAGAAGAAATGGCCTCTTCTTGAGTTTCTTTGCTTATGATCATGGATTCACATCCATAAATACCCAACCAACTCTCCATGTCTCCTTTTCCAGGACTGAGTAACTGACTGGTTAAATGAATCACTACCTGTTGAAATAGAATCACTCCTATATTAATTAGGGCCATCCCGGAAGTTAGAGGTGAGATAGGTTACAAAGGAGAATAGATTACTGGAGGGAGTGTGGGGGTTGGGGGAGACTGAACTTCTGTTAAGAAGTGGGGAAGAGAGGGGCGCCTGGGTGGCTCATTGGATTAAGCCTCTGCCTTCAGCTCAGGTCATGATCTCAGGGTCCTGGGATTGAGCCCCTTATCGGCCTCTCTGCTCAGCAGGGAGCCTGCTTCCCCCTCTCTCTCTGCCTGCCTCTCTGCCTACTTGTGATCTCTCTCTCTCTCTGTCAAATAAATAAATAAATAAAATCTTTAAAAAAAAAAGAAGTGGGGAAGCGAGACAATGACTTTCTAAATGACCATCAGTATCTACCATGATATGTTAATCTTATGGTTTGATACAAAGATTAAATGAAAAGATGTGCTTAAAGGGTTTTGCATAAGGGTTGGTATATAGATATGATGAATCCTCAATAAATATAGCTGCTTAAAATATTTCCTTATTCAAATTCTAGGTGCTCTGTATTAATCATGAATTAGATTTTCCTCATGCCTCTTGTGTCTTAGCAAACAAACAATAAATGTTAGTTACATTTAATAATAGCAATAGTACACATGCATACAGAAAGTACAAAAGTATACACACCAAAATATTAAAAATGGAATTCTCTAAGAGGTTAGATCATAAATGTTTTAAACATGTAATTTCATTTTTGCCTATCTTGATTTTAAGCATTCTGTACTAAAAGTGTGGAATAAAAAAGTGTTTCGAACATTTTCTTTCTCCTTCATAAATTATAAAATTGTGTGTGTGTTACCACCTGGTCAGTATAATTTATCAAAATGTTAATTTATGTTTGTTTCCCTCATGTTTTCCTTTCTTCTGTTTTAAGCAGATAGTCAGGCACTTAATATTTCCTTGATGTGGGGATTTTTTTCAATACAAAGGAGAAGTTACTTGAAGACAAAAGTCCATCCTATCTTTTGCAAAACATAAAATTAGATTCAAGATTGTTTACCTTCTGGATAAACCTCTGGGGACACAACATTGTTGGGGAATACTAGAAAAATGAGTTTTATTCTCTCAGTTTGTCAAAAAAGACAAAAATCTAGAGGTCCCATGACAGCAGAGTCGCTCTATGATAGTAGCTTCTGGGAAGTGTCCAAGGAAATGGCTTCATTATCCACTAGGGAAGAAGGATTTTGGACATAAGCTCTTCGCTGATGTCTTACGAAGGCATAAAGATCTATATCTTCAGCATGACAGGGGAGCAGTGTGCCCTGAAATCAAAGGACATCATGCCATCAGGCCGTGGGCACAGTGGCATCTCAATGTGGGCCAGTGTGGTCCTGTAACTGATAACCTAAGAGTTGGCTGATGTTCCAGCACTAAGGAAGACATTAAAATACTAACTAAATCTCTGTGGAGAAGTGTTAATGCTAGAGATGTCTGAGATTGAACTTTATGTTGGCCAAATGAGAGCTCAGAGCCACATTTTAGTTGATTTAAATAAAGTTTTTGCTTATTTTTCTGATTTGGGGAATGAAAAGGAATTCTTTTCACTGAAAATAAAAGTTTTTAACATAGTTATAGTGCCATAGAGGTAGGATTAAAACTGAGAGATGATTTGTTTTAACTCACTTGCTTTAAGAATACAGATTCTGACTCAGGAGAAGGTAAGGTAAGGTGCATGTCTTACCCATGCACACACAGGTTCTTAGTGGCACAGCCAGGGCTGGAGTTCAGGCAGCCTGATTCCTATTCCACAGCTCTTTGCATTATATCCCTAATGCCTCCTCTTTTGCAAAGGTAAGTTAGAAGAGTAAATGTGTTTTGCAAAAGGATTACTCACTACTCAAAATGCTCAGAGGAGACCTATAATCACCCTATGCTTTTGATGACAGAAGCCATTTCTCCTTGCATTATATAACTAATGTGGATTTGGAGACATCGGAAGATCTCATCACACAGATGTCATATGAGGGAAAGGGTATCACTGAAACCTTTTCCTTCTGTCGCCAGTTCACGTTCCTCGCCCAGCATCAAATGACCTCTTAGGAGATGTGGTGTGCTCACAGGCAGAGACCACAGGAGCCAGACACCTTCGCCTTCTATTCTGGGAGGTGACACACAATCCCTCGGTGGCCTTGGTCAATCCCTTCATTTTCCTGCCTTGGGCATCTTGAACTCCAAAGTTATGTTTGCTGCATTAACGGTGGTGGAGTGAAAAGAGGCATTCAAAGGGCTCAGAAAGGATGACACACAATCTCCCTTTCGTCCTTTAGATAAATACATTCTTCGGTGTTTGGATTAGAAATATTAGAAAGGGGTATTTGTCCCATTTTCTGGTTGGGGATAATCAATTTATATGCACACTACAGGGGATGAAGACTCTAGTATTGAAAGGTTTTGTACGCCGCAACCACCATTCAGGTGTATTTTACTTTCTGTCAGACCACGTGTATGAGGCATACATTGATTCTGTGGAATCTGTTCTTGGAAAGCAGTGCAAACTTATTTCTGCTGTTCCCAAGAACAGAGATAAGAGGAAGAGTTTCAAGTTACTAGAATTTTCTTCAGTGTAAAGAAAAGATGTTTAATATTTAGATCAACATTTGTGTTTCTCAAAACCCTAGTCTCCTAAGCCTTACTTAGAAAATACTACATAACGTAGCAATTTTTTAGAAAAATCACAATTATTCATGAAAATACAAAATGTTGTTTATAATAAAGAAATGTGTATTAGTTGTGGAACCCAGAACTTTGCAAACTTCTTTGACCACAGAACACACTTTCCCTAGAGTATGAATTACCCATATCCATGAACTGGCCCTCTGAAAACACAATTCTGGATTGCAAAGTACTTTCTCAAAAAAAAAAAAGGCATTTTTGTCACCAGAATTTCTAGCATGATTATAAGACCAACTGCCAGGAAGTTTCTGGGGATTTCTGCAGTAGATGGGATAATGGACTAAGAGACTTCAAAGAGCCCTTTCAATTCCCAAGATTCAATCATTCTATTCCACTCTAAATCAGTAACATTATTTAATATCTTTTGTGGCTACTGTTAGATACAAAGAGTAGCATCTTTTGTGTCTACTATTAGACACAAATGCCACAATTTGTCACAGAAAAGTCCCTTAGATTCCTTATCTCATTACATCTGTGTAATAAGCCTGCAAGGAAGGTATTCTAACCCCCAATTTATAGATGAAACAGAAACTGAGTGTCAAAGAGCTTAAACCAACTGCCCAAGTGGCACAGCAAGGACTGGAACCAAGGTCCAAGTGTTTTCTGCGGTGCGGTACCGCTTTCCTATATCACACTGGTCTCAGAGGAGACCGTATGGGGTTGGATCTGGAATACAGGTGACTCAAAGGTATGAAATGTTATTCTGGGTATTAGCCTCTGTAGTCATTAGTAATATTATATAAATAATGCACTGCTTCCTTGAGCTCCTAGCATCAAACCCCTTTTACCTTCACTTCCTTCTTTCCTGCTCCCCTGCAGTGCTGCTCCTCTGGGTACAAGGTAGGCCTATCCTTCCTGGGCCCCTTGGGACTGGATGCAGCCATTGGCCCAGTGCTTGCCATGTGGTTGTGCACAAAAAGTGGTACATGCTGCCTCTGATTGCAGCATCTAATTGCAAGGGTGTGTGTGCACACCAGAGAGTTTTCTCACACTCCTCATGACAACCAGTGATGTCTGAGAGAGCCGGAAGTGCTGCAGGCTGGGCCCAAGAAAGACTAGAAGCAGCAGCGCCCCCTGCTGACCCATATTGGGCATGCAACAGGAACCGGCTTTTAGGTTTGGGTTTTGGGTCTGCATACAAAATTTACATGCACAGAAATCAGCTGGAACGCCTTCCCCAGAGATAATCATTCAGTGGATAGTGCATCTTTAGATCAAATTTCTAGCAGACCTTTGGAAATCTGGATTTATAAGAAGTTTCTAGATTGTGTTGATGGCTCCCAGACCACACTGTGGCACTGACCCTGCCACTCCTGACTGAGGGATGTAGCTGTCTCTGTTTTCCACTCACGTGGTACCTCAGCACCACTTTCACTTGCTCCATCTGACTTAACGCAACTACGGCTATTTATTTGTTTGCATACTCATCGTCTCGCTCCTCCATTATGGCATAAACTCCAGGTGGACTGAGACTTTTTTATTACAGCATCTCCAAGATGCTGAATGAGACTTAGAACTGCAAAACTGAATAAAGGAATGAAAGAGTTGTCAAGAAGTGTGTTCTTGCTATTGTGTGTTCTGCTGTTGGTTTTAGTATCTGTCCAGGCCCTCATCTCCTAAATGTCTTCTTTGAATAACAAGACACTGACAGGAGTAAACACATAAACAAATCTAGCTAAATGAGGCCTCGGCTCCACCCAGCAACACTCTTTATGGGTGCAGAGACAGCTGATGTGGCCAACAGTCAAGGCTGCTGAAACCCTAAGTGTAAAATGTCTTTCTCTCTGCCTTGACTCCAGTGCTTTGAGGGTAAGTGGAGTCACAGAAGCCAGGTCTGCAGGACAAAGTTGGATTTTTCTTTTCCTATTTTCCTTCCTCGCATCTCCATGAGAGACAAGCCTTTGAGGACACAATGCCTAGACTCAGCATGAAAGCATTTCTCAGTGAACCATGTCCCTGGCAGCCCAATCTGTATTTAAATTACATGAAAAATTCATGAGTTTCGTAGAAACAACTTCAACCCATTATCATCACATACTCCTTTGTCTGGGAAAGAGATTCCTACTGGGCACTGAGGAAGATGGCAGAGAAGAGGCCAGTGTTAAGAAGAATAGCCAGCACATGGCCAGGCCATCAGTCTCTACCACTTATGGTCTACCTCCTTCGCAAACGGGGCTTCTAGTGATGTCTGGGGGCGGGGGAGAGAAACCACACAAAAGAGCCAACAGCATGCATCTGCAGGTCTCTCCATCATTTCTTATCTGGGGCGAAAAAAATAATGTCCATGTCTACTACATATAAAAACAATTCAGAAAAATTGGAATTCAGATTTAGAGATACTTAAAATGAGACTCAGACTTACATAGAATAATATGTTTGAGCTGGCTTTAGATTCCCCTTTAACACCGGTCTCCCCGCCAAAGAAAAAGCGGTAGGGAGCAACAGTGATAGAAGGAACAGGACGAGCCATGAGTTAAAATAATTGTTGCGGTGAAGTGGATACGTGAGGGTTAATTATAAAATTCTCTCTATGCTTGTGTATGCTTGAGCATTTTCAGAACAAATTTTTTTTAAAAATGACATTTTTTTCATCCTGTGGATCATAAAGAAGAAAAAAAACTCCCAGTGCAACTTGCTAGGTAAGAAAACAAGCAGATACTACGTGGCAAAGGCAGTCTCCTGTGGTTCCTGGGATGGGGGCACATGGGTATACTTTAACATCGTTTACACTGTCTATGATAACACAGTGTAATGGAGCAAAGTATATTCTCAACAATTGTCAGTGTGGGAAGAAAGGCATTTGTAAAGATTTATTGTCACTGTTTTTTTTTTAAAGCTTGATGTTTTGAAGTTACTCTTCGAGTAAAATAAAAGGTGTTTCTTGTGCTGGAGGTATTTTACATGCTTCTCTTGCTAAGCAAGACTTTTTTTCTCTTCTGCAATGAGTTTGGTGGGGAAAGTCTGCACTTAAACCTTGGAGAGATGCATGCAAAGTGAGTTGTCCCTTAATTCTCACTTAATTAATAATGGAAGCATTTTTTCAAAAATTTATTATCACCACAACTTACACGAGAACTAACTTAAACCCACAGGGTGATTTTTATTTTTAATCCAGAAAAAAAGGGCAGTTCTGAGAAAAAAAATGTAAAAAGATATTGCAGACCTTCATGATACTGAATGCTTGCTCAATTCGTGCCCCCAAATTGTCCAGCCTATGCCCCTGGTGGAGGGAGAGGATTGCCAGTAAAGAAAGCCAGAATGGGAAAGAAAGATGCTGTTCTTGGGAGCCAGATAGACCCAAGTTGGAATTCTAGCTCTATCTCTTGCTAGCTGTGTGACCTTGAATAGCTTACTTTACCTCCCTAAATCTCATCTGTAAAACAGGGAATGATATTACCTCTTCCTATCATTGAATCACAGTAAAGTATTGATCAGAGCAGAATCTATGGTTTGGGAGGAAAGGAGATTATTCCTGAGAAACTTCGCAGGGCAGCATGTCCTTGGGAGTAGGGAAGGTAAAGGGGAGGGGGCAGGGAAGAAGACAAAATAAGGACAGAAAACGGGAAAGCATAGGGATAGTTTGCATTCTTTTATATCGAGAGGGAGAATAACCAAGAGCAAAGACAGATGAGACCCAGTCAAGTTCATGTTCTGGGTTTAATCTGTACTGAGCATACTCCAATACCCAGGTGCCCTGGCAAGATGCCTCTGATGTCTGATAATTGCATTATAATGAGGCACCACATGAAGTAAAATAAGCCATAATTAGGGGTGGCACCAGAGTCTACTTAACTCCACCTGGGAAAGAACCTAGAAAGAAGTCTGTGAATTTTATAAAAGGGAAGAAAATGAGGTATCTATAAAGAAGTTAACCTGAGTCTATGTATCCAAGAGAGAGCTTTATCTGTCCTTTACCTGTAACTACTTTGACTAACAGTGTTTAGTCAGCACTAGGAAATAAATTTATGTTCTAGGGTCAAGCCACTCCCATTGCTTAGAAGGAAACGCCAACAATAAGCAACCCAGAGCTCAGGAAAGAGGATTCACTTTCTCCTGGGGCTCTGTGAAAGAGTCAGAACAATGCAGAGGGCTGGGTGAAGACATGAATAAAACAGGGAGCTCACAGTTGCAGGATTGTGATGAAAATTAAACTAACAGGATAATGTATGTGAGGTATCTGGAATGTACTATGCCTTCAGTAAATAACTCCTACAACCATCTCCATCATAGTCATCATTGTTGGGCTTGTGACAAGTACTACTACTATCCCCTCAAACCGGGTTGGCTTAGTCCTGCTTAGAGACTCAACTCTTGCCTTTGACCTTAATGCCAGTCTCAGCAACCCCTCACAGGTTGCAAAAGTAATCCACACGTGCCCAAAGCATTCAGGAACAATGGAGAATTACCCAAGACATGGCAAATGAAAGGCTTTACATCCCATTGCTGAGAATGAAGTCTAGGTAATTCCTCTCAGACGCATCAGAAATCAGTCAGGATTTTCCTGGCCATTCAGCTATCTCTTCCTTGACCTTTCACCGAGCCTGGCCAAGCCTCACCAATTCTATTCCCATTCCCCAGACCCCTCCGGTATTCCCCAACCCTTCCATTCTCTTAGACACCTCAGCTGCTTCCTCCCTCTGTGGCACAGGGAAAGTTCTCATCTGCTTAACCTTCTGACCTCTAATTTATATATCTCATCCAGCAGGAAAGAAAGGGTCTTCAGCTATAAAAGACTCTCTCCAAAGAAATTTTAAAAAGTGCATTTAGTGGCATCACAACCATGATCATCAAAGTATCTAGTTCTAATCTCACTTCACTAATCTTGCAAACTCACAGTGATTTTTTGCCTCTTTTTCCTTTCCTCAAAACTACTTACTAGCAAAATTTTCTCCCCAACCTAACTGCAAGCATGGCTCAAGGCCTGTTAGGGCATTTTCATGCTGTCTGGGTCAGTCTTCAACTGTCAGTCCTGTTGATCAACTTCCCCTCTATCAATGCCCAGGATGTCAGTTCATTCATCTGGAAGTTCTGTCTGTGCTTAGGTGCTATGAGAAAAGACAAGGCAAGAAAATTTGGTGAAGGAATTAAGGTTCTGCCAAACTTAAAACCAGACCCCAAGCAAACGCCAATCACATTTTTGGTTTCTCAATGATGACACGTCCTGAGGTGGGCAATGACTAAACTGTGGTACATCAACAGCTCACACATGCCAGTGCACATGTGCACTTGCAAGTGTAAAACAAAAAGACAGTCTTGAGGGCCAAAGCTGCCCTCATGGTTTAAGAGCTTTATAAGGGCTGGCTCATCTGAATATTAAAGTAAGTACAGTCTAAAATATAGTATCTTCCAATCTATGCTAACTCAGCATTTACTAATTGAGATTCACCAGACACAATATTCTTTCTCATGGAGTTCATATCTTCTTCCCTTTCCCACAAAAGAAGATTTAATTCTAACCATAAGAAGAAGAAAAGAAAAAATGAGAGCAGACATAACCCAGTCAAAAAACTTGGATTTATGGAGTTCAACATCGAAAATATTTTTTTTTTTTTTTAAACATCAAGCATGTGAATTAAAGCTCCCACCAGGCAGCTATAATTTCTACAGCAAGCACTTGGCAGGTAATCCGAGCACACTGTGATACGGGGAGCAAGGGGATCGTCTTCGCAGAAAACCAGACCCTCTTCCTGACAAGCCGGGGGTGAGTAAAAAGCACACTCGCTTTGCAGCTATAATAGGGTGTTTCCTACTTAATGGACCTTTGAGAATAAAAAGAACAAGAAAATACTCAAGAAGGAAAGGCGGTTCTCAACCAGAGTGTAAGCAGGAGCCCATTAAAAGCAAAAGGCAATGAAGCAAAGGAGGGTGACCTGAAACCGTGATTCCCATCATGGTTGCAAAACTGCAGGCAAACCAATAAGAGAATGAAAATACAATTCATTCATTACATATCAGTTGTATTATCAATCCAACAGAAGGCTCTTGATGTTCTTCAAGCTAATTATTTCATTCAATTAGTTATTTTTCAAACAATTTGTTATTTTTAGAGACAGACTAAATCTATTAACTCCAGAATAGTATTTTTTGATTTCTTGTTTGTTTCCAGACAATATGGCTTCATACATCAGTCTTTGAAGACTTACACTATATTTCACGGCTAGTCTGAGTCAAACCACACTGTCCTAAAAAATAAATCTACTGCATACCTGAGTTTAGGGGAAAAGGTAAAGATATACCATATCTCTGCTTCTAATACAGCACAGAATATAGGTCTTCCCCTCTCCTTACTCTTTAACATGTAAAGACAAGCACCCCATACAGGAGTGGTGGAGAATCCCTGAAATTAAAGGGGGGAACTTAATGGTATCAGTTGATTTCATGCAGACCAATAACAATTATAAGTAGCATTCCCTGAGCCTACTTTTTGACTCTGTGATTAACTGGCTTGATAATGAATTCTTTGTGGAGTGGCATTTATCCTATTTGTAAACATGATCTCCAAGGGAATGAAATTATTCGCTCTTGTTCTGTTCTCTTTTTGTGGGGCTCAATCTCAGGACCCTGAGATTATGACCTGAGCTGAAGGCAGAGGCTTAACCCACTGAGCCACCCAGGCGCCCCTCTTGTTCTGTTCTGATCAGTTGTTCTCTCACTGAGGAGGAGCTCTTTGGAACAAGGTCACGCTATTCTCTACCTTGGGTTTGCGCTTTTCTACTCCTTCTGTTTGATGCTTCTCTCCGAGAAGAGCCAGCTGAAATTTCCTAAGAATCAACTGGCAGAATCACCCAAGATGATGAGGAAAGAGCTCTATACCAGGCATCAAAGCCCTGGATTCTGGGCTACGCTCTGACATGGACTCAATAGCATTATTGCAATATGCAATTTGCATCACGGAAGTGGCGAAGGCTCTCCATCTTTAAAAAAAAACAGCAGCAACCACAAAAACAGTGAAGTTATTAGCACAAGTCAGGTGTCATAAATTCGCAGCCCTTGTACTCTTTCTGCTCTGTTGCATTTGGCCAACGAATATGCTAATTTCTTTAATCAGGAGATTTCAGGTAACAATGCAGATTTACAGATTCTCATCGAAAATGTGCCCATCAGTAAAAATGCAGATTTATGGATTATCTTGAAAATTTGTCAGATCTTATGAAATAAACCTACATTTATGCTTGTCGAGAATGTTGCTTGTCAAGAGAGCATGGGCTCTCCAATTTGCCGCGTCCTCATCACTCACAGTGATTCATACACACTTATCCCAAGTCACTTCCCTCTGGTAGGTTACCTGACTGGAAGGTGAATTAAGGCATTTGCGTTTGCTGCAAAGAGTCAAGAAGAGGCAAAGGTAGGCAAGACGGGATTCAAGGTAACAAAGAGCACGGAGAAGCCATAGACACACATCACAGACAGAGGCTTGAACGCGTAGGCACATTTACAAACGGATCACAGCCTCCCATTAGTTAGGCAGTCTCCCCCTTCACTGCTGGATATACAATAGATAAATAAATAGCAAGAATACATGTGATATATATTTAGATTGCACATTAGACTTTAAAATCTGTGCCTAACTGAATGCATTAGTCCGTGTTTTCTGTTTATGTCTCCACAATGCCATGGAAACACAGTGCGGCATGCTAATGGGTCTCTCCTGGCAATAAATAAACAAAGTCTTTGTCTATTCATGTTTCAATTTCTTTTTTTTTATGTAATTTACAATTTCAAAAAAGAAAACAGATCGGTGGCATGTTTTTTTTTCCTCCCTGCCCCTTCCCCGTTTCCTCCCTTGCAAAGTACATCTGCAAGAAATGCAAAATGCACCTTCTAGTGGTTACTGAAATCCAAACCAGCACCATCAGCACTCAGAGGGCAGGATTCTCCCAGCCAGACTCCTCTTTCGCCTTTTACAAAATGCCATGATAATTAAACTCTGTAATGAGGTTCTTCAAGCATTTCAGTCTAACCCAAAGAGCACTTAATATAGTTGTTTAAGGTTGAAAGCTGATATAAAACAGACATAAAATCTGGTGGGTTCCACTCCCCTCCTTCAGTCTAAAAGGCAACAGCCAGTCCATTTTTACAGAGATAGCAACAACAGTCACAGCTCTTAAATGGTTCTGTGATACGGGCGACACGCTCTCGCCTCCCTGGCTCCACGCGGCACCTGGGAGCAGACAAGCTGCTCACCACACCGTCGCCGTGATGTGCAGGTGAAACCCAAAGCTCAAAGCGTTGGGGGTCCGATGTCTCACAGGGCAGCTCTCTCCGGTCTGGCACCTGCCATCCCCCGCTGCACAGTAACTCAAAACTTCGGAAGGCTGATTATCATCTCAGTGGAGCAGTGGGCAGATTCGCCAGATTGCGCAAGCCCAAAGAGGGTGCACTGCGCCCACCAGTGCAGTGGCCTCAGTCACTGGGGGAAGGAGAGGTGGGCGAGTCAGGGACCCCTCTGGCGAGCCGGCACAGTGAGCTCCTGCAGGGACCTCTGCTAACTGACCTGGCAGCCTCCCATCGCAGGCCCTGGCAATCCAGCCGCATTTCAACCACAGACTGCGAGCGATCAACCTCGGGGCCAGAAGCTAGCAGGCAACTATTTTTATCAGTCATGAAATGTGGTGCGTGGACCAGATTTCAAAGCATTCAGACAAGAGATCTCTCCTAGCATCACCCAAGGAGAGGTATTTTTTTCCATTGGTAATTGTCAAGTGCTGGACCTTTAGTCAGAAAACAAAGTGTCTACTGAAATGTTTTCCTCAGATAATAAACCCATGTTATGTCCCTTATTTTCCTAAAGTGGTATATAATAATCTATGCATCTCAGCTACATTTCCTACTGCTTTTGTAAAATAATAATATTAAAATAGAATACCATCAATCTGTGCTTCTGAGATAGTTGCTATTATTATCCCCCTGTCACCAATTAAGAAAAGTTTAAGGAGGTAAATAGCATGTTCAAGGTCAGAACATCAACAAGTAGACGAGCTCGTTACCACCTTGGATGAAAACCAGGTCATCTGACAGCCAAGCCACCCACATCTTGTGGGCATTTACTCTGAGCCCCAAGTGGTGCCGAAATGTTTTCTTCAAAGGGTCTCAACTTTTGAATTTCCGTGACCGATTTCATCCCGAAAAGAAAACACCATTAAGATGCATTTTTTTTTTTCCTTTCAGTCATGGGTGCCAGGAAGAGCCAGAGCAGTGCCCAGTTTTATTTATCGGTACTTCTTCCTTTGGGGACAATTTTTTGTCCTCTTCCTGTATTTACTGTTTATAACAACTTCTATGCTCTGCTCGTGTCAGATGACTGCTCCTCTCGGAAGCCCTGTTGTTGCTCTACATCATGTTTATCTTAGCAGCTACTCCAAATCTTCCACAAATAAGGCAAGATATAAATACAGGTGTTTCTGCTGTATTGTCACAAATGGGTCCTGGAGAAAGCTCACATTCAACATCTCATGCACTGGAGATAATAAGGTTTATGGGGAAAATGGGAGTGGGGCAGGTGCCTCAAAAGCAATGACCCATGATAACAAGTGCCCTATCCCAAACAATAGTGATATTAACACAATTCCAGCCCAGTTAAGGGTCCTCAGGAACCCTGGGGATGCACTTAGAAACTCATTCTTCCTTTGTATCCTGGCCTTCTATTCTCTCCTTCGAGATGCCAGCCCTAGGTAACACTGTATTCTGAGACCAATTTCACCAAAATATGATTCAAGGGTAACCACCTTCATCAAGCCTTTTTAAAATTTGTATTTATTTTTTTGGGGGGGGAGGGGGTTGGGGCAGTGGGAGGCTGGTTACACAGCTGGGACTGTTTTCAGCTTTTTCTCCCCGCCCTCAAGATTTTATTTATTTTTCAGAGAGAAACAGAGAGAGAGAGAGAGCACAAGCAGGGAAAGTGGCAGGGGGAGAAGAAAAAGCAGGCTCCCAACTGAGCAAGGAGCCCAATGCAAGACTCCATCCCAGGACCATGGGATCATGAACAGAGTCAATGGCAGATGCTTAACCAACTGAACCACCCAGGAGCCCTTGTTTTCAGCTTTTTTCATCTGCACTTATAGCCTCCCCAGTAGATTCACTTGGGAAAATGTAGTAGGTTCTAGATGACACAAAACCAGTCACTTTCACACTACAAGAAGGTGTGTCTATTTTTTAGTTTTTTCTGAATTTCTTCACACATTCGTAAAGCCTTCCCTATATGGTGAAAATGTCAAAATATTAACACACTGGGAAACATCCCATGTGTAGCACCAAGGCTTTCAAGTCATTCCAATTACCAGGGACATATCCACCTTCAGCGGGACTTGAACCTTCTACGTTTTGAAGTTCTTCTTTAAGAAAAAGAATGCCCTCTTTTTCTCTCCGGCTGCTTGAAGTTCGGCCGCCATCATGAACGACACAGTAACTATCCGGACCAGGAAGTTCATGACCAACCGACTACTTCAGCGCAAACAAATGGTTATTGATGTCCTTCATCCTGGAAAGGCAACAGTACCTAAGACAGAAATTCGGGAAAAACTAGCCAAAATGTACAAGACCACACCAGATGTCATATTTGTATTTGGATTCAGAACCCATTTTGGTGGTGGCAAGACAACTGGCTTTGGCATGATTTATGATTCCTTGGATTATGCAAAGAAAAATGAACCCAAATATAGACTTGCAAGACATGGTCTGTATGAGAAGAAAAAGACCTCAAGAAAACAGCGAAAAGAACGCAAGAACAGAATGAAGAAAGTCAGGGGGACTGCAAAAGCCAATGTTGGTGCTGGCAAAAAGTGAGCTGGAGATTGGACAACAGAAGGAGTAAAGATGCTGCAGTGGCTTTATCTGTGGTGATTGTGCAGATTTTTCATGAGAGGATTAATAAACTAAGAATGTTAATGTGAAAAAAAGAAAAAGAATGCAAAATACAAATGTAAACTTTGGTTGAAAAGTGACTATTCATTTGGAATGGCAGACAAATAAATTACAATTGACAAACCTTGAAACACTGATAACTGTCAAGAACTTCAGAAGATCCAGAAAAATTGTATATTTTTATTAAGTAACAAGCCTGCCTCTAAACACTTTGCTGTTTTTGCTTGTATCTGCTTTATCTCTTTGTACGGCAATAAAATTATAATATTTTCTGTAGAGAAAATAAAATTCAGTCCCTTCTCCAGAAAAGGTGACCAAAATTTGGTTTTTTGGTGACATTTTATGAAGGATTTTTTCAGCTCCACCATTTATTATTGTAATAATCCTATATTGTGCTTAGAATTGCTACCAGTTTGGGAAAAACTATCAAGAGCCTTTCATATATGATTTGCAGGAATGCAAGGCTCTTCAAGATTCCCTGTGCAGTGGCTGATCTTAAAAATTCTTGGACTTTTCAGTAGCCATTAATAAATTAGCTGTCCACTCTTGTGGTATGAGTTTTTTCCATAATCTTTGTCACTGATAATTTTTTGTGTCCAATCAGCAGGAAATATAAATAATTCTCCAATGTGTTCATGGTACTCCCAAGAGCCTAGTCATTATTCTTTTAAAATGTATCTCTAGGGACGCCTGGGTGGCTCAGTGGGTTAAGCCGCTGCCTTAGGCTCAGGTCATGATCTCAGGGTCCTGGGATCTAGTCCCGCATCAGGCTCTCTGCTCGGCGGGGAGCCTGCTTCCCTCTCTCTCTCTGCCAGCCTCTCTGCCTACTGTGATCTCTCTCTGTCAAATAAATAAATAAAATCTTTAAAAAAAAAAATAAAAAAAAAAAATAAAATGTATCTCTAGCTTTCAATGAATTGCTGTTAATGGTATCTTCTGGATATCATCCACCAGCCCCCCGATCTCATGGGTTGCTCCAACTCAGGGACCTCAGCTATTGAATACTTCTGCAAGAAATCTTACAGGAGGGAGGGGGGAGGAAGAGAGAAAGGGAGAGAGAGAAAACTTAATTTATGTAGGCTAAATTACCTTATTCTAGTAAATTTTGCAAAGACACACCCATCAGGTGAATACAACGCTTTTTTAGCTTTAGGGTAAATCTGCTTCTCCTGACATAATCTGCATTAAAGAAACCCAAGTTCTAGCAGAACAGGCCACATCAAATAAATGAATTAACAATAAAGAAATACATGGCATATTGCCCCAGTCGTGCCCTTTGCTAATACCAAAATTAGACATTCCAAAATACTATTCCTACCAACTGCTCTACTAGTCTGCTCCTTAACAAGAACAATATAAAAGAAATTTTGGTTGATTAGTCAAACAGGCTGACAGGATTAGTTTGGTAATTTTTCTTCTCTTTTTTAAATTGCATTAGTCCTTTAACTGACTTGCTAAAACTTGTGTTGGCCCAATAGGCTAAGAACAGGGGAGAAATGTTACTAAAGCCCGAGTAGAGAGCTATGCTGGTAGTAGAGTAAGACACATTTTGAAAAATGCCCTCTCTTGACCTTGTCTGGACTGAATTTGCTGGTTTATTCTTTTTTTTTTTTTTTTAAAGAATTAATAACTGGTAGACATGTTAAAAAGTTTAAGCAATTCAGAAAAGGCCAAAAAGTCAAAAAAAAAAGTATTTATATGTAAGCATTGATTATTTTATCAGAGAAAATCACTAATGTAGTATTTTAAGGAAAAGCAATTTATGAGTGGTAAGCTTCACATGGGGATGGTTACTCAAGCTGTTTTTGAGAGGAAGACCCTCCCCTGAGATGAGGAGGCCCAGGACAGCCATGAATTCTGGAGGATATCTTGAATCTCTGGACAAGATGAAGATGGGTTCCACTTACTCTAACAGTTAAGAGAACCACTGAACGTTAAAAGCTATTCCGGTTTTGTTTTCCAGAAGTCCCTTATTATTCCATGCATATTTCCACCTGGAATAAAATAGGCACAACAAAAACAATGAAATCTTCCACCCCATGCTTTTTATAGTTTGTTGAGAATTTTCTATTCAAACTGTGGTCCACAAATAGCAACACTGGCCATGCCTAGAGGCTTGTGAGAAATGCAGAGTGCCAGGTCCCACCTTAGATCTGCTGAATCCTATGCACATCAAAGGTGGCAAAGCACTAGTCTCTTTCTTCTAGCAAGGCCAATGTGACTTCCAAGTCAGTGACGTGATAGTTTAACTGGAAGTGTTTTTATCAGGGTTTGAAAATAATACATACTCATTGTAAAAATAACAAAAACACACAGTACAAAATGCTATCAAATTACTAAGTGAAAACTGAAAATCATCTAGCAATGATTCACCAGGGATGAATACAGCTAACATCTTGATGTAGGTCTTTCTAGCCTCTTTCTATATGTATATTAAAAACAGGGTGACTTACAGAGGTCATTTATAATCTGCTTCTATCTATTAGCAATGAGCACATCCTTACATGTCAATAAATGTATTTCTGGCTCATCTTTTTCAGTGGAATATTCTATTGTACAACGAAACCTAATTTATTTGAATAATTTTCTCTTATTGGACAAAGAATAAATATACAGTATTTCTTTAAAATCAATTCCTGAAAGAATTTCAAGGTCGGAGATGGGCACATTTAAATTTTCATGGCCTTTGCCAGACGTCCTTCTAAACATGTGGGTACCATCAATCTCTATAATCTTTGCCAGTCTGATAGATAATTGGGTCTTATTGTTTTCAAATGCCTTTATATCTTACCTTAAATTTAAATGTTTCCAAAAGGTGTCCCTATGTGTGTGCCATTGATACTAATTTAAATAAAATAGTGTTTAGTAATTCGTGTCCCTTAGGTATTTTCATATTAGTAACCTACTCTGTTCAGGAAATTAGTAACCTAAAAGATAAAACCACAGGATGTGGCTTAGTCTAGATTTTTTAAAATGAAAAGCTTGATTATTAAGCTCTGATATAATTTAGGGGGCTCTACTTCTCTGTACATAGTTTGAGTTTTCTCTGTGAGCTCCTCTCCATGCCCACTTGTGACTTCCCACCCATACCCCCACAAAGCCCCCCCCGCCCCTCCTCTCCCCACCCCCCAAGAGGTGCCTCCTGAGCTCTCATGTCCTCACTTTGTACTACACACCCTCCTGGGTCACTGCACTATCTACACACTGGTGATGCCTGCATCTCTCTCTAACCCAGACCTGAGCTGTTCTCCTGAACTGTGTACGGTTACCTCTTAGCTAGCAACAATCTTCTATCTCTACACAGTGCAAACATTTTTCAAGATTTAGCTCCACTATCATGTCTTCTGCAAGGCCTGTCTTGAGACTCTGGCAGTGTTCTGAAGCTGTCTTCTCTGACCCCACTCTGCTCTGTCTGGGTCTCTATGGCTGCCCCACCCCACGGCAAGACCGAGTCTATGTGGCCTTATGTGGTCCCATCCCTTGTTTGGTCACGGGCCTTACAGGCAGTGCTTATTCTCCCTACTGTTTTCTCAAGCACTGACACTTAAGGTAAATAACCAGAATCCCTGAAGAATGATCCCACAAATGAAACCAGAAACTGCTTACTGGTCCCCTTCACCCTAACTTAGGAAAAATTGAGACCGAACAAATTAAATACAAACAAAAGAGAGAATAAAAACTCTGGGTAAAAGCATTTCAGAGGGTTATATTATTTACTAACTTAATGTATTTCCTTAGTGAAAGTGGCTTAATTTCCAATAATAAAAAAAAAAAATACATACAGTATTTTCAGAGAGGAGAAGAAAAAATTCTCTGCCTACAGTACCCCATGGCTAATACCGAGTAAAAATCATGCATTTTTCTTTCTTGTTTTTTTCCCCATTCACCAACCATTATTTAAAATTCTGTGCCCATCACTCAAAAAAACAGAGACAGTTGTTCATTCTGAGTTCGGTTTTTGCTTATCTGACCAGCAGGGTCAGGATAATAAATCACTCAACCCCCAGGGAATAACAGAACACTTAATGGATTTGTGCAGTTACCAGGGGGGAAAAATAAAGAAGAAAACTTTCAGGATTCAATTCATTTTCAAATACTGCATAGTACTTAAGAAAAGACTGCAGGAAGATCATATATAGCTGAAGCAGATGGAAGGAAAAAAAATTCAAGAAGTGGCATTTCATTGGAGAAAAAGATACGGTCACTAAGCTTTGCTTCGAAGGGCCCTTCTCAATACTAGGAGAAAAAGCTAAAAGGGGAAAAAAAAAATCAAGGTGACGCTCCTGAATCATTTACAGTTCCTTCTCTGAGGGAGTTAAGAACTGTTTTACTGAATATTCAGCACGCAGAACAATCTACATTGTAATATTGCTTAAAAGTCAGATATAAATTGTCCATGAAACTTACAGAAAGAGCTGATACTTCAATGAAAGCTTCTATCCCGAATGAGAGTAAAATAATTTCCTTGCCCTACTCTGGCCTTGCTGTGTTGTTTTAAGCAAAATACTTAAAATTCTGTGTCTCACCTAGCCTGTCTGAGGAAACCTGCTTTTGTCTCCTCTTCACCCTAAGAAACATTGAGAATATTGGACTCCAAATCCTCTAATCTTTAAAACCGGTTACACACAAGATACAAATTTATATTAGAGCTAGAAAGCGTATGTGAATTTCCTAGCATTGTGCCTGGCACATCAGAGTTATTTAACAAGTGTTATTTACATCCCTTTTCTTCCTCAGATAAAATTCAACATTTTTTTCTGTTCACTGAAGACAAAATAAACTAGAATAAAAAGATTTTTTTTATTTTTCTAAAAACATGGTATCATTCTTCCCCTTATTTTTGCCCTTTTGTAATATATATCTGTGAACAGAGTCCTATGTAACACTCAGTGTTACAAAAGTATTGATATGTGCACACATGTCTAATACAGAGTAGATTCTGAAATGATGTTAAAAATTCTGTCACCTCTGAGCAGCAACTTCTGATGGAAGCCCCAGAATTACCATACTTGGTAAGACTTTGGTCTAGGTAGGCTGCAGTTTTGCCTCAGCTGATCTGACATCCAAGCATATGACAACATTTTTGCTTCTTTTACAAGATTTCCTGGAGTTTGCACTCGCTTCGTGATCTTGGCAGAGATTCTGCTGCTGAAATAACATACAGAGTCCTCACCAAAACGGTGTGCTGCTGAAATGCCAGAAAACTGCTAGCGTGGGCAAAATCAGCGAGTGACAGTCACCACCTCCTACCTGGCCAACCTCGCCTTCCCATAGTTCCACAAAGTTTCCATGGAGGGAGAAGGTATTTTTTCCCCCTCGAATAAAAACAATTCTAATGAGCCCTGATTCTTTCTCACCTTCGATAACTGAGCGAGCTCTATAACTAACCTTGCTCAAAAATGGACTGCAAATCCTTACAGAATAATCCATACAAATTAAAAATCCCGAATGTAACTTACTTCCCTATGTTCAATGGTAAAATTAAAATGCCCTCCTCCACCAAACTAATTTTAACCAAGTGCTTTCATTCTTTAATAATCCGTGATCAAAAGATCTTCTTATGTGGCCAACATCAGCTTCTTATTAGAACAGGAAGCTGAGCCTGTATTACTCTCTGCTCTCGTCAGTCAGCATCTGAATACCTGTTCACACTTCATACACTCAGGGCCTAGCAAGGCCAGGTTCTTTCCAAAAACATTGAATTCATGCTTTCAGCAACAGATACTTCGTAATATCTTTCTATGCACTTTCCATGTGCCAGGTGCTGTACCTGATGCTAGAAATCCAGCCACGGGAAGGACGGTGCCTGCTTTTCAGCGTTATTTCCATTCTGGTGAGCGGAGACAGAAGATAAATGCATAAGTAATAATGTGCCAGACGGTGGGCACTAAGATCAAGAATAAGTTGAAAGAACAAGACAACAAGCCAGTGGAGTAGTAGTTATTATTCCAGATGAGGCCAGGGCAAGTGTTATGTAAGATTTCCAGAGGGATTAAGGAAGCAAAACTTGCAGACCCCTGGGAAGAGAGCATTCCAAGAAGACAGTCTTCCATCGAAATGTACTTGGAGTACTTATGGAAAGCAAGAAGGCCAGGCAGCTAATGTGCAGTAACAGGGGAGCAAGTAACAGGGAGTGAATGGGAACAACAGTTGGGACTAGGACAGGGAGGGCCAGCTAGGCCATGACAGTGACTTGGCAAGGATCTGAGTGAACTGAGAAGGCAAGAGAGGGCTCAAGGAAGAAGAGTCAGATGACATGATTTTTATTATAAAGGCTAGCCCACCTGGTACGTGGACAGAAGAGATCTCAGAACTAAGAAGGTTGGGGGAGGAAGAGCAGCTAAGGAGTGCTTCTTGGGGAACTTGCAGGGGAAGAGATGAGAAATGGTGAGATTAAGGATGTATTTCAATGTATTTCATATCCCACTAGACAAGTAAGAGCTCAAAGATGATGCCAAAGGCCCTGGTCTAAGTAGCGGATAGAACAGAGCTGCCATCTCCCAGGAGGTGGAGTACGTTGTGATTGGGACGGGGATGGGGAGAATCAAGAGTTCAGGTTTGAATGTGTTACACTTGAGCTGTCCATTAGTGATGGAAAGTTCAAATGTCAACTAGGTAGTTGAATTTGCGAAAAGGACATGCAGAAGAGGTTTCCAAGGCTGGAAAGGTAAAATGAATGCCGTTCATTGACTATGGGACGTGTCATGACCCACTGTGCTGACCAGTGATTTCCTCAATGATGCTGTGTAGAAAACCAAAATTAGGTGGCTGACAATAATAAGCAGCTGTTTTTCTAGCTTACGGGTCTGTAAGTTGGCAGGGATGACTCTGTCTCAGGCTGCAGCGTGGCTGGCTTGGCTCTAAGCCCTGGGTCAGGTTTAGCTCTGACCTGTCTCATTCCAGGAGCCACGCCAAAGGAGCCACAGAGAGCTGGCACCATGCCCTTAACCAAGATGGTCACACAAACCAGCCAGAGCCAGAGGAATTATACAATGCCTGTGAAGGCCCGGTCTCTGAACCTGGGGACACTGGCGTGCCGACTCATATTCTACAGGCCAGGTCACCCAGTGAAACCCAGTATCAGTGGGGCGGAGTAAGAGACTGGACGTATGCTGGCAGGAAACGCAAAATCACAAGGCCAAGGACACGTGTATTTCTAACACAGGGAAGGCCTGAGGAATCAGAACAGGCAGACAATCTACCCTTCTATTCACTGTAGTTTCAGCTGTGGCTACAGCTCACAATGGAAGACTTCTCCCAGATCCCATAATATTTTAACCCAATGAGTTTCGTCAACTTTGTTTTCTTTTTTTTATTTGAGAGGGAGAGAGAGAAGCCAGGGAAGGGCAGAGAGAGAGAGAATCTTAAGCAAACTACACACCCAGTGGGGAGCCCAATATGAGGCTCAGTCTTCTGATGCTGAGATCATGACCTGAGCCAAAATCAAGAACAGGACGCTCACCAACTGAGCCACCCAGGCGCCCCTCAAATATCTATTTTTGAAAGCCATTTACAAATGTATTTGAGGTAATTGTGCTTGGATGTTTTTCACTACAAGAAAAATAAGTTGGTATTTTCTAATAACACGGTACACATCATACTTTAAATGCCATTTCTTTTAAAAAGGTCTTCATCAGTGTTTCTCAAACTACTTGTGGGGGAGGGTTTTTTTTTATTTCAACAAGGCATAGACACATAATTTTATAAAACATAATAAAATTAATTACTATGACTGACTTTCTTTAAAAAAGCAAAGACATATAAAATTCAAGCCTGTGTTTTTTAGGAAAGTAGTCAGTCACACTGCTAATAAAAGTTTCTAAATACTCTCAACTTCTGTCTTACCTTGTTGAAGAAAATAGTCATAAAACGGCATCAGCCCATGGGCCACACTTTGAAAAGCACTGCAATGAACGATACTACCATAACCAGATCCAATTACCCCCAAAATCTTAGTATCACTGAATAACAGTGGTTGGAACACAAAACTAAGTTGCCAAAGATTTAAAATTGAAATTCATATATACCCACGTTTACTAAACTATTAATTCAATCTGCCAGGCTCTTTTGGTCCCCAGGATTCCATGCTTCAGTTATTAAGTAAAAAGGAAAAAAAGGAGGGGGGGGAGACTTTGTCAAATAGCCATATCCTGCTTTATGATTTTTACTCTGTTTTTCTTGATTCTTATGGCAATGCCTTTCAGATTTTCCACCCATGCTGTACACACACAAATTACTAAAATCTCCTGGCCACATCCTGAGGCTACCTTAATTGACTGTTATCAAGCTGTGCTTTTTAAATGTTCCAGCATTTGATCTTTTTTAAAATGCTTCCGAGACTTAACTGATGTCAAACTGGCTGGTCTAATTTCCTGCTATGTCTTTAGATCCTTTTTTAAAAATAATTGGGTGTTGAATTAGGGTTTTTTTTTTTCTTTCTTTCTTCCTCAAGGGATCACTACTAAATTTAGTTAAGCTCTGATCAACAACAAAAAATTCCATTCTGTCCTATTAATTTCCTATATTTGGACTTACTGTCTCTCAAGTCATAATCTACCCTAGAGTCCCAAAAATATTAAGCTGTGCTTACTCAGCCCTAGTGAAGGGAGCTCTATTGACATGGAAGTATCTAGATGACCCAGACACCAGACTGGAGAAAGGGATCTGCTGAACCTTGTTTGGACAAAAACAGCATCCAGGAGTCCTTCGTGTGGTGAAAGAAGAAAACCAAAGAGTGAAGAGATTGATACTAATGGGGAGACAATGACTTCTTTCCAGAATGTCCTCAGCATAAAATGCATCATGCACGTGCAACACTCACAAGTGGCAACCAGGCCTTCTGAACCATTCACACTTCTGAGGGGGCACTAAGAGGTATTCAAGAATGGAGGCGTACCTCCCAAATGCTCCTAAGTGTCTTTGTTTTGGTTATCATAGTTGCTGATTTAAAGTAAAATAAAATTCATAAATGCTGGCTCTATTCGCTTTTGGAAACTCATTCTAATTGGTAATGAACAGCCTAAGCTCAGTTCCTTCAGAGCGGGAAATTTATTTGGGGCCGTATCTACGCAATGCTGACAGATCGATGGATTATTCAATCAAAGCTATTGAAGAAAAGAGTCTGCGGTTGAGCTTAATTGTTCAGTCAATTCTGACAAAAGATTTGATCCTATGAAGAGCAGAGACACAATTTTCAAGGCAACATCGAATTCATATTTTATCTCCCAGAGAATCTTGCATTTAATAAGAACTCAGGTAATTGCTAAACAAACTATTAAAAGTCACTGGCATATTTTTTAAATGGTGTTTAAAATGTTTACCCATATACCGTTATTTATGGGTATAACTTATGGTAAGAAAATATTTAGGTGTATTGTAGAATCAAAATGCTGATTAGCTGCATTTTGTTCTCAGCTTTATTTAGAATGATAATTGCAAATGCCAACTCTTAGCTTAGTCAGATTTGTCCCCAGAGAGACCCTACAGAATTCTACCTCCTCTCCTCACCCAACCTTGTTCACATTTTTTATCTCCTGCTCCAAGACAGACAGGCTGGAGCCATATGGGCCCCTAACACTGGATGAAACAAGAAACTCTGATTTCTACCTCTGCTCAATGAGGCTTTGTGCTAGGTACCAACAGAGAAACTGAGAAGAACAAACAGACCATATTTTAAAGTATAACTCTATATCCAGCATATATTTATAGCCAATATTATATAAAGGGCAGACTACAAAATATAAAAATAATAATCAAAATTTCTCGGGGCACCTGGGTGGCTTAGTGGGTTAAGCCTCTGCCTTTGGCTGGGGTTGTGGTCTCAGGGTCCTGGGATTGAGCCCCGCATCGGGCTCTCTGCTCAGCAGGGAGCCTGCTTCCTCCTCTCTCTCTGGGCCTCTCTGCCTACTTGTGATCTCTCTGTCAAATAAATAAAATCATTAAAAAAAATTTTTTAAATCAAAATTTCTTGTGATGGTACTCTATATTTACATATATATTTATATAAATTGAGATTTCTATTACTAGAATATATTAACAGAAGCAAGAGTAGCTCTCAAGAATAGATCCCAATAAACCCAAGAATGTTACTCTATTAGGCTGCCTTATTAAAAAATACTACAGACTGGGTGGCTTATATATCAGAAGTTTATTTTCTCACAGTTCTGGGGACTAGAAAGCCAAGATCAAGATACAGTCAGGGTTGATTTCTATTTACACCTGTCTTCCTAACTTATAGCTGACCACCTTCTCTGTGTCCTCATCTGGCTTCTTCTCTGTATGAAAAAACAGATCTTTGTTTCTCACTCTTCTTAAAAGGACACCAGTCCTATCAGATGAGGGCCCCACCCTGATCTTATTTAACTTTAATTACTGTCCAAAAGGCCTTATCTCCATGAATAGTTACACTGGGGATTAGGGCTTCTAGGGGTGAATTTGGAGGGGCGGGGATGCATAATTCAATCCAAAACATCTATAAAACATAAAATAACCATATAAATGCAATGGGAGCCTTCCTTTAATAAATGACATTCAGAAAATTGTGCTGTGCTCCAAACGTATTCTAAGCAGATTAAAATTAAATCACAAGAAAAGTAAAGTATTTATCATAACAAGAGGATTAAAATAAAAGGATAAATTATAAAAGAAAAGATCAAAATGGGTAAGATTAAGAAAATTAAAACACCTGTGTACAAAAAAAAGTAACAACATTTAAATAAAAGGAAAGAAAGGGGGGTTCCTGAGGGACAGGAGGGTTCAGTCTGTTAGGCATCTGCCTTTGGCTCAGGTCATGATCCCAGATACCAGGGATCAAGTCCCAAGTAGGGCTCCCTATTCAGCTGGGAGTCTGCTTCTCCCTTTCCCTCTGTTCCTCCCCCACACCCCCCAACATCTCTCTCAAATAAATAAAATCTTAAAAAAAAAAAAAAGAAAACAAGAACTTATGGAAGAGACACATATATGAAAAGAGATAATAGAGATAAATATATATTTTTATATGTTATATACTTATATATAATATACATAAGATGCCTATAAAATGTTTGAGTACTGCTGAGATTTCATTAAAGAAATGCATAATACAGGAAATACAAAAATTTATCCTATTTATCAAAATAAGTGAAAATTAAAACAATGAGTAATGATTTACACCTAATGACCAACACATTAAAAAAAAAAAAAAGCTAACCCTGAGGCTAATGTAAGAAACATATTCTAAAGCACTGCTAGAGACTACACAAATTACATAAGTATTTTAAGAATGCAGTTGGAAAATACATATCGAAAAGGGTTAAAAAATATTTCCCACCAACTGGACACATTAGCCCATAATGCTATTAAAAACACCAAAAAAGCTATATAATGATATTCCTTACCACTAAGCAGACCTTGTTGGCTGCCTACCTAACCACTTGTGACCGTCAATTTTATGTATCAGCTTGACTGGGCCATGGGGTGCCCAAATCTTTAGTCAAACATTATTCTGGTGGTTTCTGTAAGGGTGTCTTGGAATGAGATTAACATTTTTTTTTTCCAATTCTTTTTTTTTTCCAATTTATTTATTTTCAGAAAAACAGTATTCATTATTTTTTCACCACACCCAGTGCTCCATGCAAGCCGAGCCCTCTATAATACCCACCACCTGGTACCCCAACCTCCCACCCCCCCGCAACTTCAAACCCCTCAGATTGTTTTTCAGAGTCCATAGTCTCTCATGGTTCACGTCCCCTTCCAATTTACCCAAATTCCCTACTCCTCTCTAACGCCCCTTGTCCTCCATGCTATTTGTTATGCTCCACAAATAAGTGAAACCATATGATAATTGACTCTCTCTGCTTGACTTATTTCACTCAGCATAATCTCTTCCAGTCCCGTCCATGTTGCTACAAAAGTTGGGTATTCATTTAAATTGGTAGATCGAGTAAGCAGATTACCCTCCATAACATGAGTGGGCCTCGTTTAGTTTAACCAATTAAAGGCCTAAAGGAAAAAAAAAAAAACCCGAAAGGCTGACCTTTGTCCCTAGAAGAGTGACTTCTGCCTGCTGGCCTTTGCACTAACATCAGCTTTTATCCTTGCCTTTAGACTTGAACTGAAAATTCAGCTCTTCCTGGTTTCAAGCCTGTCAGTCTTCAGAATGGTCTGACACTACTGTCCCTCCTTGGTTCTAAGGCCTTTGCAGTCAGACCTAAACTATCAGCTCTCCTAAGTCTCTGGCTTGCTAATTCACCCTGTAGGCCTTGGGACTTGATGACACGCATAACCAAGTGAGCCAATTCATTATAATAAATAATATAGATAGATAATACATAGATCCATACCTCCCATTGGTTCTGTTTTTCTGAAGAACCATGACTAATACACCACCATTTCCACTTGCTCTTTGCCAGGTGAAATCTACTGTGGTTTGGGGAATGATGTGACCAGTCCTAGAATAGAATAATAATCGATCACGATAATCTTGCTCTTTGCAGAGCTGAGTCTTGTTTGGACATGTCACCTCATTCTGCCTACTAAAATCTAAAGTGGAGTCCACCCTAAGCTTCTAGGGAGAGGTGATCTTTGAAAAAGAGAGCCATAAACCCCACCCTATTCCATCTGTCTTGAAGGTTGCCCCATGTTGATGTGATGTTTGAAGCAGCTGCAGTCACCTTGTCAGCATGAGGAAAAGCCCACAAGAATCACAAAGAAGCTGACTCTGATCCCAAGCATTGCTGCATAGCCAAACAGGCATTGGTTTATGTAAATAGCAAATAATCCTTATGGTTTATAAGCCATGGTTCATGAGGCTTTCTCTTCATTTCAGATACAAATACCCTAAATTGTATCATTTACTTACTTCTTTTCTTACTCATTTATAATGGCCAAAAATATATGGTAATTACCTCAATCACATGAGAAGAGTAAAGCAAACTCTCATATGTCAACTCAGTGGGAGCTTATCCAGGCATAAATACAGCCATGCAACAACATGGCAAAATGTGTCTCAAGTAAAGGATAATGTTTACAAAATAAGGCTAAATCTTGCTTAATAAAAGTAAAATAAGATAAATTACACATACATATGCAAGCATAATGTCAAATGTAAAAACACTACTGCATAGTGTTATGAATTGTATAATACCATTTAAATATACTTTGTTCAAACACACATATGTATTGAATGAAGATTCCTAAACCATTAAAAGCTTATTAGTATGATTCGGAAACACACCTCCCTACTCTAGTGCACCAGCTTGTACACTCCAACTTCTGTGTCTGTGCTGTTCTTTTCTGTGTCCAGACAGGCTTCTGTTGCTTCTTTGATCCACATGGACTGAAAACATTATCACCTGTAGCTTAAATGGGAGCGAGGTTATGGAGAAGAGTTTCCAAAATGGGAGGAAGAACTTGGTCTCACCTAAAAAGAAAACATCAACTATACTCTATCCCTAATATTCTTATTAAAATAACTCCAAGATGTAATACCATTGGAAACACTACTTCTATTCCTTCCTTGAGGGAGGGGTGGGGATCGTAGGGCTGTATAAGTGTACTGAAAAGAACTGCAAAAAAGAGACTTAAAGGCTATGTTTCAAAGAACAGCCCAAACTTATGTGACCATGGCATAATTTTTGGAGGAATTCCTACTACCTGAAGACACTTTGGGAAATCACTGCACTTTAATATTTGTATGAGCCTACACTTGAGATCATAAGCACTGTGCTTCTGTGGGAAGTAGAATTCTGAAGGAAACAGTAAGTGTGCCATAAATAATTTATGTTAATAATTGCTCTCTGTCATAGGCTGAGGTCTCCGAAAAACCAAATTGCCCAAATAATGGCTCCTCTGAATCTGGGGGAATTTAAGGGAAACTTTTATTGGTGTAAAGCTCTCCGTATCTTACTACCTTTTTCTAATAACACTGGTCTCTTATTGTTGGTAAGATTATAAAGAACCCAGAGATGAATTTCCATCCACTGTACCAATAAAGAGGTTTCAGATAGGAAGGAAACGTGGGAACTACAAGTAGGCAGCAGTTTCTCAGTGGGGTTGATGTGGAATTTACACTTTAGAGCACCCATTGATATTGCTGCAGATTCCATGGTGAAATAACAATGTCCTTTTGGCTCTTTCATTTACCGTCAGGTTTATGTTTAAAACTTATATAGAGCATCCACATCTTGCACATGATGAAACAATGTAGACTTTAGCTTTGCCTTGCACGGGTGCCCATCCAATACATTTCACTCTTTATTCCTAGGGGGAGTCTCCAGTCCCTAACTTTATTACAACGCTTTATTGAAAACGTGTAATTTCAGTTCCAGTTTCAAATTGTGTTTTATTAGTAAGAATTATTTGCTGTTCCCTAGAAAGTGATTTGAAGCCCGAGATAATTATAGAATCACCGAACCATAAAGCGCATCCAGAGGTCACCTAGCCCACATTCTACTCTGAGAGCAGATCTATGCCTTAGCTAAGCAAGGCATTCTTCTAGATGTTGTGCCCCAGAGAAGATGATGATAGATTTCGCAGTTTAAACCCATGGTTAAAAATCCTGACCCATGCTTATGGTCTCTCTTCATACTGAGAAGTGTAAAAAGAAACCCTACAGTGGAATAGAAGACCCCCTACCTGACCCCAATCTCCCCTTCCTACAAATCTAAGGCCTTGAGAGTCCATATTATTGATTCAGCACTTGGACTATCTAGACTTTTCCTTCAGGAGTCAAATTTGATCATTTAAAATTTACTATATTTTCATTTATTTGCCACTCAAGCAAATAAATTTGTCTTCCTACAGCTACCTCTGGGTTGTCGACAATGTCACCATTTTCTTCATCACCCAAGCTTTAACTTGAGTTTAACTGAGTCATACTGAATTCCTCTCTTTCCCTCCAGCCACACATTGAGTCTGTAATTGTAATTGTTTTAGGATGTCTATCCCCAGTGTGTCTCCTGGTAACCGTTCTTCTCTGTTTCTACTAATGCTGCCATGACCACAGTCCAGGTCTCTATGGCTTCTCATTTGCTCCTCACCTTGTAAAACTTCCTGATTGTGCTTCTATCAGTTGCAGATTGAATTCAGCTATATGTAACACAAAACTTTGGTCATATAATCAGCATGACGGCAGGGCAGTAGGGGGTGGTGTGGCAGGGGAAGACAAGGATTTTTTTTTTTTTAAGATAGGCTCCATGCCCAGCATGAAACCCAGTGTGGAGCCCAGCATGTGCACAACACAGGGCTTTAACTCACGACCCTGAGATCAAGACGTGAGCCTGAGATCAAGAGCCAGATGCTCAACTGACTGAGCCACCCAGGCACCCCAACTTTCTCTCATTTAACAACGGGGCCAACAGTAGGCAGTGTGGGAGAGTCTGATAGCTTCACCGTATCACAAGGAGCCCAAGACACTGCAGGCTTTCTATACTTACTTTCTTAGGGCCTTTGGCAGCTTTACTGCCTAAGGCTACATTCTACTCTTGAAGCACATTCTTGGAAGATTCACCCTATGACTTCAACTTCTATTTCACTGGCCAAAACTAAACAATGCCACCCTTTATTTTAAAGTAAAATGTGGCAAATGTGTTTTGTTTGTTTGTTTGTTTCTTCCTTTTTATGAAGTTGCATCACCAACCCCAGCAAACTCAGAGTCCTGTAACAAAGAAGGGGAATGACTATTAAGCAGCAGATCCGAAGATTCTGCAACAGGATCCTAGCCTTCAGACTTGCCAGGAGCAACATGAACCCAGTTGCCAGATTGATCCTTCCAAAGCACACCTCTGACTATGTCCAAGCTTGCTGAAACCGTTCAATGCTTCTTCACATAGCATCCAAAATAAAGTTCAAGTTTCATGGACCAACAAGTAAAAGCTCTAACAATCAGGTCCCAAGCCATTTTTCCATTACTCCATTCCCAGAAGCTTACACTGAATTTCGACTGAGCCACTTGGTGGTACCAGCTCTATCCCTCTGATGCACCTGGAATGCTCCCTCTGCTGCCATTTTCAGGTCTTACCGTCCTCTGTGTTTGTCAATGCACAGTTAAAATCTCACCTCTGCTGAGTTCCTGATCACTTTTCTTCTACTCGCCGCTGATGAACCTCTAATCATAGTAACACAGAGAAGTTTTATTTCACACATCTCTGTGCTAAACTCTTCATGTGTATTATTCCACTAAATACTAACATTCCCTGGAAAGAAAGTCTTCTTGTCCCAGTTTACAGAGGAGACATCTGAGACTCACCTAAGAAACTTGCTTAAGTTCACACTGCTAAGAAATAATAGCCAGTAGTCCAATTCAGCGCCATGTGGAGGCAAGTCCTGTGTTCTTCCCACTGCACTGGGCTGAATGCCTCTACCAGGTTTGTGGTCTGACATTCTCTAGAGTTCCTTTTATTACAAGAACCATATTAAATTTATCTTCCTAGTCACTATACCTAGAAAAGTCATCCCCACCGTAAACTGAATGTCCTCTTAAAAATAAAAGACAACTATTTCTAAATATGTATTGGCATATCATGAATTTCTGCTTTGAGGACATTTCCATCCTTACATCAACCTTTGTTTAATCTATTTCAATAAATCTGTATTTTATGTATTATGAATTTTCTTCTCAGAAAAAAATGACAAAAAGCACTCTGTGTTATTAAAAGGAAAAGTACCATGAAAATTTTTTCATATTGAGAAAATTTCTAAACTTACAGAAAAATAGAGCATTAAGTATAATGAATCCTGTAAGCTCAATACCCAAATTTAACCATTTTTAACATTTTGCAGTATTTGTTTCACGTATTATTTTGCTATTTATTATTTTGATGCTTATTGTTTATTTTATAAAGTAAGTAATAGACATGATGACATTTCTTATGTTCTTCAGTATGCAGTCCTTAGAAAAAACAGTAAGGCTATTTCTCCTCCCTAATCACAATATCATTATGACACCTACATTCAAAAGAATTCCTTCATAAAAATACCTAATTTGTACTGAATTTCCACAGTTTCTTGAAAATAGTGGTTTGATCAAGCCAGAGTCCAAAGAAGTACCGTATTTTTTTTATTTGTTTTTTATTCGTCCCCTCATTTTTCTCATGGCAATGACTTACTGAAGAGATCAGGCCAAATGTCCCACTTTCTATATAGATATGATTGCTTCCTCTTTTAAACCATGTGTCCTATAAAACCAGAATTTAGGTCTGAAGTCTTCATTCAATTCAGGTTACACATCCGTGGCAACAATGCATGAATTCAGTCTTTATTAGAAAATGGGCTGAGAAAACCGCAGATCTGCCGCCAGCAAGGTAATATATTGAACAAAATTTCGTTATTTCTGCTCTTCTTCAAGAATCTATGAAGATAATAGTAGGGAGCAAGTGGGAATGATGGCAAATGCTTTAATTCAATTAGGGCCCTGCCTTTATCTTTTTGCTGTGCGAACAGAATTTCTGAGAATGTATGTGTGTTTTCCAAGCATTGTACTATATACCATAGATCTCAATCTTATCTGCTCACTTCTCTAACAAGTTGCCTCCAAGAAAAATATAAGGGGAAAAAAAAAAAAGGAAAGAAAACAAAATTCCCATCAAGTATTATCTTCCCATGTGATCATTTATGACAGCTTGAGAATGAAATTGAGCCTAAACTGCCAACAGCTATATTTTCATAAGTGAAGGCCCCACACTGATTGCCAGTGGTAAAACAGTACAATAAAAAAAGGAAAACAATGTGAACCGCTCACACAACACCAAGAAGCTTTTCCAGTTTGCTTCGTTTAGTCTCTCTTTCAATGTTGTGAAAACAACACTTCAGTTCTGGTTGAGAGGGTTCTTTTATTACAACACAATGCAATTTTTTTCATAGTGACTTGTGCATAAATAGTAGCCTGCAATCCTTTTAAAGATACACTACCCACACTCCAGATGCAGCATTAATAATATCCAAGTGAGAATCAACCAAATGGCTTAACACATAAAAGTCTGACTCGTGATAATAAGCTGGCTGACCACAGTAGGGGCACAATGGGGTTCCGAGTGCAGAAGGCCTTCTAGATCATAGAAGGAATGTTTGGGTTATTGTGTGACCTAACATATTATTTAATGTTCTGTTACATACTATTTACTTGGGATATCAATAGGGCTAATAAATTATAATAGCTAACATTGATCTAGAGGTATTATTAGGCTGAGCTATCTACTTAGTCCTTTGTAACCATTACATGACACCTCAGGCCTCAAAATGTCTCCAGCTATTGCTGATAAAGAAACTAGGACTTATAAACTCACAGAAACAGAGAGGAGAATGATGTTTGCCAGAGCTGAGGGAGTGGAGGAA
The DNA here is from genome assembly GCF_020171115.1 of Neogale vison. Lineage (NCBI taxonomy): Eukaryota > Metazoa > Chordata > Mammalia > Carnivora > Mustelidae > Neogale > Neogale vison. Next base: position 83,076,257 of record NC_058099.1, read on the forward strand.
ATGGAAACATATTGGTCAAAAAGTACAAACTTTCAGCTAGAACAGGAATAAGTTCCAAAGATCTAATATATAGCATGGTGACAATCATTAATAATACTGTACTGTATACTTGAAAGTTGCTGACAGACTGGATCTTAAGTGTTCTCACAAAAGAAAAGTAAATGTGAAGTAATGGTGTGCAAATTTGAATATGAAAAATATTTTGCAATGTATATTAAATCATCAGATTGTACATTTTAAATACATACAATTTTGTCTGTCAATCATACCTCAATAAAGCTAGGGGTAAGAAGAAACTAGGACTTGAAGATGTTAATAGTCAAGCCAATATGACTCCAAAGACTGTGCTGTTAAAACTACAATTTCTCCCATAAGTAGTAACAGAGAGAGAGAAGAGGATAGGAACCCTACTTCGGGTCTAAGAAGGGGGTCAGGTATGGAGTCTCCTGAGACCAGAAAGAAAATGAGGCATCCTGCCTCCTTCCCATACTTAGTTATTTGACTTTATCATCACTGGGTCATCATTTACAGGATTAGAGACTAAAAATGGACAAATAAGGAAATACTACAAAGGTGGAGTAACAGGGATATTTCTCTTCAAGAAATATAACTGGGATATATCCTAAACCAGGAGAGTCCAAAGTGAGCACATTCTCTGGACAGAATCACCACAGATGCTTACTTGCCTGCTCCCATTTAGAGTCAACACCAACATTCAGGAACCACAGAAGAGGAAGGGAGCATTGGGGGATACAAATAGGTGGTAAAATACCCAAGCAAAAAGATAACTTCTGCTTCCAATATGATGACTGGAATAACCCAAAACTTGACAGCTATGGAAAAACTTAAAGTTTATTGATAAAATACAACAAATATCTTTTTTAAAAAATGATTTTATTTATTTATTTATTTGACAGGGAAAGAGGACACAATTAGGCAAAGAGGCAGGCAGAGAGAGAGGGGAAAGCAGGCTCCCTGCTGAGCAGAGAGCCCGATGTGGGGCTTGATTCCAGGACCCTGAGATCATGACCTGAGCTGAAGGCAGAGGCTTAACCCACTGAGCCACCCAGGCACCCACAATAAATATCTTGAATTCACCCATCTACATGCAGGCACATAAAAATATGCAAGAAGAATCTCCAGAAGAAACACATAGAGAGCACTAATCACCAGAGCCTAAATCTGTGGGTGTTTGGAGATGGGAGATGAGATCGAACGTCAGTTTCAGTAAACAACCTATGGTCCAGGGGAGCTTCATCCTCACCCTTGGGTTCTAGGATAAATTGGTGTCTTGTCTATGGATAGTGGCTAATTGGTCTTGTAAGGGGTGCTGAAGTGAGGGACAACTTCTGTGGCCATTTTGGTGATATCACTTCTGCCACAATTTGTTTATTCATTCATCCGTTCATTGACATTGGGATTATTACCAGTTTTTACCTATTATGAATAAATCTTATATGAACATTTGTGTACAAATCTTTGTGTGGCAATGTTTTTATTTCTTTTGGGAAAATACATAGGAGTGGGATTTGGGGGCCATATGGTAAGTTATGCTTAACTTAAGAAACTTCAGTTTTCTTCAGTGGCTGTACTATTTTAGAAGCCATACAGAAATAGGATATAATTCTTTGGTCATCAAAAAGTAGATGGCTGTAGCTGAGAATGTCATCTAAATCTTAACGGACTTAGCCATCCAGATGCCCCTAAAGGGTATTTTTATTGGAGATAATTAACCATTTTTTTTGTTTGTTTGTTGTTTTTTTAAGGAGGGGAAGAAAGAGGGATGGGGGAGGGGACCAGAGGGAGAGTGAGAGAGAATCTGAAGTAGTCTCCATGACCATCAAAGAGGCTGACAGGGCTCCATGCAAGGCTCAGTCTCACCACCCAGAGATCGTGACCTGAGCCAAAATCAAGAATCAGATGCATAACCAACTGAGCCACACAGGCACCCCAACCAACAGTCATTTCTTGCTACTTTTTATCCAGTCTGATAAGTTCTGCTTTTAATTTGCAGTTATTATCTACTCTGTAATTTTTGCCTTTAATTTGTTGTTCCATTTATTTTTAAGGTAATTGTTTAAATGACCATGTTTATGTCTGCTATTACTATTACTAAAAATATTACTATTTTCTCTTCTGCTTTTTGTTTCTCCATTCTTTCTTTTTGTATTAAATTTTACTTAGAATTCCATTTTAACTCCTTTATTTCTTTGAAGATTTATTGGTTTGAAAGCAATGCTTGGGGGGTATCTCTAGGGTTTACAATGTGGTATTCCCAAAGGACTGGGTGGTTCAGTCAGTTAAAGCCCCTGCCTTCAGCTCAGATCATGATCCCTGGGTCCTGGAATTGAGCTGCCTCAAAGCCCACCCTATGAAACTGCTCAGCTGCCGAGCCCAGCCTGATTAATGAACATAGTGTACAGCTTCACCCAAGCAAAAAGCCCAGGAAGTGACCCTCCTCCTCATCCTGTAGCAGAACCTACAGCACTACTCAACCAGAGTATTCAGACAATAATCCCACTAACAGCACAGTATAGTTGCCAGCCCCACCAAAATGCACAATACAGTCAGACACCCACCCAAATGAGTGCTTGGCCAGCGAACTTGCCCAATGGCACGATGCAGCACAACCAGTGGCCTACCAAGTCATGAAGCCCAATATGAGGCCCACCCAACTTCAGGACACAGCCTGCAGCCCCACCTTAACAGAGTCTAGTCAGCTATACCATCCGGTAGAAACACAGCTGGAGGCCCCAGCCTATGAACACAGACTGCAGACCTCAGCACATAGCCTCGCCCAACAGCACAATCCAACCAGTGACACCATCCTGCCGAGGAGGAACGCAGCTTGCAACCACACCCAACCAGAGGTGACTACAGGGCACTGATAGTGGCCCCATCTAACCTCAGAGCACAACCAGCAGCACTGCACAACCAGGGAGCTCAGCGAGTGGTCCTGCTTGAATATAAAACCCAGGCATCAGACCTCTCCAGCCATGGAGTCCAACCAACAGCATGCTCTCCTGAACTTCAGAGCACAGGCAGTGGCCTAGCCTAACTAGACAGTAAGCCCTGCCTGCCCACAAATGCCACCAAATGACCCATCTACTGCCTCAAGCTGACTTGATGGGTGAAGGTCTTTAACTGCCCAAACGAACATGTAAAATCTAGAAGAAGAGACTGCTTAATCAAATGTGCAGATACCAAGCGAAGAATACAAGGATCATGAAAAATAAGGTAAACATGATACCACCAAACGAAATTAATAAAGCTCCAATAACTGACTCTGAAGAAATGGAGGTCTATGAACTCTCTGACAAAGAAATAGGGCCAATTTTCTTAAGGAAGTTCAGTGTACTACAAGAACACAGAAATAGACAACTAAACAAAAAAAAAAGGAAAACAATGAATGAAAAGAAATTGAAGGAAAAAAAATCCAAAAAAAGAAAAAAACAAAAACAAAATGAAATCCCAAACGGAATCCTAGAGCTGAAGAATACAATGACTAAACTGGAGAATTCAACAGAGAGCTTCAATAGCAGATGTAAGCAACCAGGACACCAAATAGGTTAAACTTAAAAAGGGGTACACCAAGACATATTATAATTAAACTCTCATAGGTCAAAAACAAAGAAAGAATGTTGAAGGTAGCAAAAGTAATTTGTTACCTACAAGGAAGCTTTCCCCTCCCTCCCTAAGACTATGAGCAGATTTTTCAGCAGAAACTTTCCAGACCTGGAAAGAATAGGATGTTATACTCAAAATACTAAAATAAAAAACTCAACAAAGAACACTATACCTGGAAAAGCTGCCCTTCATAAATAAGGAAAAATAAATAAACAAACAAATATGAGGAAGTCCATCAACACTAAACCTGCCTCACAAGAAATGGTAAAGGGCATTCTACAAGTTAAAATGAAAGAATGCTAATCAGCACTGTAAAAATGTTTGAATGTATAAAAATCACCAGTAAGGGTAAATACATGGGCAAAATTGGATTCTCCATGATTGTTATGGCAATATGCAAATCACAACTCTAGTCTGAAATTTTTTAAAAATATTAAAATAAACCTAACTACTATGGCTGCAGGGTGATTTGGTTAAGTGTCTGCCTTCAGCTTAGGTCATAATCTCAGTGTACTGGGATCAAGCCCCACATTGGGCTTCGTGCTCATCAGGGACCCAGCATCACCCTCTCCACACCCCCTACTTGTGCTCTACCTCTCTTTCTCTCAAATAAATGAATCTTTAAAAAATAAATAAATAAGATAAATATAACTACAATAATGTACTATATGCAGAAAAATATGTTAATTATATATAAAATAAAATGTAGGAGATGTGGGTAGAGAAAGATAAGAGTTTCTGTATGCTATTAAGGTTGTTATCAGCTTAAAATAGGATGTTAAAACTATAAAGTATTTTATGCAATCCTCGTGGTAACCATGAAGAAAAAAACCTATACTAAATACACAAAAAGTTATGATAAAGGAGACAAAGCATACTACCACAAAAATCAACAACAACAACAACAAAAAAAAAACAAAAGAAGACAGCAAAAGAGGAAGGAACAATAACTCTACAAAACAATTAGAAGATTATTAACAAAACAGGAATAGGAAGAAGTAACCAGATGATGCAGTTTGTTGAGCATCAGACTCTTGGTTCTGGCTCAGGTCATGAGATCAAGTCCCACCTCAGGCCTCTCTCTCAATGTGGAGTCTGCTTGAAATTCTCATTCCCTCTCCCTCTGCTCCTTCTATTCATATTCCCTCTCTCTGTATCTGAAATAAATAAAATCTTTTAAAAAATAGGAATAACAAGTAAGTCTTAACCTATCAATAATTGTTTTAAACATAAATGGAGTAAATTCTTCTCCCACCAAAAGACACAAATGGCTGAATGGATTTAAAGAAAAAAGATCCAGTAGTATAATAAGAGACTCAACATAGCTTTAAGGACACATGTAAGATGAGACTGAAGGGAAAGAAAAGATATCCCAAGACTATGATAACCAACAGAAAGCAAGGATAACTATACTTATATCAGACAAAATGACCTTAAGCTAAAAATGCTCACAAGAAACAAAGACTGCCATTTTATACTGATAAAGTCAATTCATCAAGAATACATGACAATTTTAAATATTTATGTACTCAACATTAGAGCACCTAAATATAACTAAGCAAATATTAACAGAACTAAAAGAAGAAATAAACAATAGTTTATGAGACAAATGAAAATGGAAGCACAACATACCAAAACTTACAGGATGTATCAAAACCAATTCTAAGAGGAAAGAGTTTATAACTATGGGCAGATTCATTAAAAAAAAAGAAATATCTCAAGTAACCTAACACTATATACTTTAAGACACTGTAAAAAGAAAAGCATGTATACATTTAATGTATCTGCCCAATATGAGAAGAAAAAAAATAGTAAAGATTAGTGCAAAAACAAATGAAATAGAAAACAGAAAAACAACAGAAAATATTAACAAAACTAACAGTTGGTCTTTGAAAAGATAAACAAAATTGACAAAACTTTAGCCATATAAATGAAGAAAAAAACAGAGACCTCAAGTAAAAAAAAAATCAGAAATGAAACAGGAAACACTACAACAGATAAAACAGAAATACTAAGGATCAAAAAATCTGCTATGCACAATTATACACCAGCAATCCCAACAATACCTTCTTATAATCAGAAAGTTACAGTAGTAAACATGAATTATTTCTCTCCTCATTGACTTCATCCATAGAACTTACTCAGGCCAATTTTTTGTTTAATTATTATTGACAGCCTTATTCATTTCTAATAATTTTTAATGTAGTATTTCAGTGAATAATAATACTAAAGATAGCCATACATCCATGTAGAATTTATAAATGCTAACTCTGATATATTTCTTCATAATTTTACAAGTTATGAAAAATTACAGATTTAGTTAAGCTGGCCCTTGTACATCTCTTCTCTATTCCACTGCCTTTACATGCTTGCCCAGAGGAAATCACTATTCTGATTCTGTATACACATCTGTCAATCTTTACCCTTTGCTCCCCAATGTATCCATTAATAATATACAGTATTTCTGTGTATTTTTAAATTTTATGTAAATGCTGGTTTGCCATAATTTTTCTCAATCAGCTTTACTTCTTAGAGTTCTGCCAAAATGCCAAGAAGATTTTACTTCATTCCTCTTACTACACAGTATTTAACTGTGTGATTATACCACAAATCCTCTCTCATATTGATATTTAGATTGTTTCAATATTTTTTCAGTATAGAAAGACTGTAAGTAAGATCCATGTCTTGACCACTTATAGACCTATATGAGAGTTTCACTGGGGGAAAATAACTATAAGCTGAAACCTAGTGAATGCACATTAAGTTGTTAATAATGAAAAATGGCTGTTTAAGTGGAAGAATTCATACTTCTTCTAGTACATTTTGAAAGTTCCCATTTTCATGCATTTATTCATACTTACTTTGTCAAACCCTTCATTTATTACCATTTTGATAAACTATAAGTATTTCTATAATGATTTCTCTAAATTTCACCCAATATAACAAATTTCTTATATTTGTCATTCTTCCTGTCAATGAATTGTTAGTATCTTTTTTAAATATATAATTGGGTTTTTTTAATTTGTTCTACAGTAGTTCTATTTGTTTCCTTTTTTGCTTTTTTAAAGTTATCAAAAATCTATTTCTCATAAATATTATAGCATATTGATTTTTTTTGTTTCACGTTTTTATTTAAATTCTAGTTAGTTAACATACAGTGTAATATTGGTTTCAAGAGTAAAATTTAGTGATTCCTCACTTACATAATACACCCAGTGCTCATCAAAAGTGTCATCCTTAATGCCCACATGTTTTCAGTATCAATACTTATTTTGTTATATGCATTGCCGATATCTTTTCCCAATCTGTGACTTATCTTTTGATTTTGTATACAGAGGCTCTAAAAATCAGATTTTAAAAATATTTTTGCAGGGCACTTGGTGGCTCAGTCAGTTAAGCATCCAACTTGATTTCAGCTCAGGTCATGATCTCAGGGTACTGAGATCAAGCCCCATGTTTGGCTCCACGATCAGCGAGGAGTCTGCTGGAGATTCTCTCCCTCCCTTTCCCCCATCCCCACCCTCTACTTGCACTCTGGCTCATTCTCTTTCTCTAAAATAAATAAATAAATCTTTAAGAAATATAGTTTGCCATTCTTATAATGTACTAATATTGCTTTCAATGGTTTGTACTTTTTGCATCTTGTTAAATAAATCCCTCATTACTGAGAGGCCATTAAAGAATCCATAAAAGAAGAAATACATTAAAATCTTCACACACTAAAAAAGAACAAGAAACAAGGAAGACAAGGCAAATAAAGAAACAACTGAATATTCTACATATAAAAAATATTTTGGGGGGGCACCTGGGTGGCACAGTGGGTTAAGTGTACAGCTCTTGATTTTGGCTCAGGCCATGATCTCAAGATCCTGGGATCAAGCCCCATGTCTATGCTCAGAGGGAAGTCTGACTGAGGATCTCTCTTCCTATTACCTTTCCCCACCCCCCACTCATACCCTCTATCTCTAAAATAAATACATAAAAATGTTTAAATATATACATTTTTTCCTGAAATTAAAATGTCAATACACTAAACAACAGTTTAGACACAGCTGAATAAGGAATGAGTGAATTGGAAAGAATATTAAAATTAGTAATTTCAACACAGAGATATAAACAGATGGAAAGAAAGGTTAAGAGACAAGGAGAACAAAATGAGGAGGTCCAAAAAACATCTAATGAGTATTTAAAACTAAAAGAGAGAGCTAAGTGTTTTGCATATTATTTATTCCCTTTAGTTGACATAACATGTTGAAGTTGGTATTATTTTTCCCAATTTATGCAAAGAGAGACACTAAGACTTAGTTGAATAATATGTCTAATTGCACATATGTTGGCACGTGATGGTTAATTTATATATTAATTTCAATAAGCCATGGAGTGCCCAGACCTTTGGTCAAACATTATATTGTGTGCTTCTGTGAGTGTGTTTCTGTGTGAGAGTAACATTTAAATGGGTAGACTGAGCAAAGATAGCCCTCCATAACAGAGTTGGGCCTCATCCAATCAGCTGAAGGCCTTACTAGAACAAAAAGGCTGACCCTCCTGCAAGAGGGGGAAATTCCTCCTGCTGGCCTGCCTTGAGCTAAGACATTGGATTTTTCTTGTCTTTGGATTGGAGCTACAACACTGGCTCTCCTGCATTTCCAGCTTGCCAACTGCAGATGGTAGGACCTCTCGGCTTTCATAATCACTTAAGCCAATTCCTTATAATAAACCTCTTAGAAAGAAAAATATATTATATATATACATATATATATAATAGATTTATATATTTTTTCTTTCTGTTTCTCTGGAGAACACTGATTAATTTAAGTACCACTGCTTTTAGGGTTAAAGCTGATAAGTGAATATAGCTAGATACCTGAAATCAAAAAAAAAGGAGTAGAAGACAAAGAAGGAGACATAACTGCATATAAACATAAAGTTTATATTCAAAGAACTGGTCTCCACAACGTGGGAAAACTATCTATGGCACTAAATTTACAGAAAACCTTGCTTTAATATAACAAAACAGAGGCCAAGCGAGATACACACTGAAGACCCAGCAGCATGTTTCTGCTCTGCAGCGCTCTATTAAAGATTGTTCCATTCAGTCTTCCGGAAGAAAGAAACACTTTCAGAGCTGGATAAACACAGAAGGTTAGATTAGGAGAGCCCTTCCCATCCATATTTAACATAAAGTGATAAGAAGATAGGCTTTCCAAGAACAGAGGGCTGGTAAGCATCCAATTCACCAGGCTCCCAGCAGCACTGGCTGCTGCCCAGTTCTGAATGGGAAACATACAAATGGGGCAGAGCAGCAGGATTTACTCCTGACCCTGAGGAAGAAACAGCCTGGACTGACCACACTGTAACAGCTACAAGATAAACGGATAAGCAAAGAAAGTGCAAAAGATCTAGTAGGAATCACAATCTGGAGCAAATCCTGTAGCATTTGGGATGCTTAGCAGAACAAATGGGTGACATTTAATCTGTGTCTATATTAGAAAGTCTTAACTTAAAAAAAAAATATTTGACTTTTAACTTAATGCTGCATTTAAGCAGTGCACACACAGAAAGCTTTGGGGCTGCAGTTTTTGTTTGGAACATTGTTTTTATTTCTGTTGTGATCTGGTGAAAATAAACAGCAATCTGACAATTAACAACTATTTCTGAATATGACTTGACCAAAAAAGAAATTTTTCCCAGACTGGAAAATAATACATTTTTGGGGTGGAGAACTATATAAAATAGTAGACTTGAGAGAACTGGATTTGTATCCCTGCTTTGCCACCGCCTACTTGTATAATCGTAGCCAACAATATACTAACAAAAAAAAACAAAAAACAGGTACCATTTATTGGGAACTGACTATGGGCAGTAGTTGGTTAAGTACCGTACATTTATTATCACCTTTAATTCTTATGACAATCCCATGAGTGGGATATTATGAGTTCTGTGTTTTAGATGAGCAAATTGAAGTTCAAAAAGGCTGTTAAATGCATTTCCCAAGGTCATTTAACCTTTCAGACTTAAGATTTCTTATCCATAAAGTTTGGGGATTAGACTGAAAGACTAAAATTCATCTTTAACACCTAGGATCTCCTTTGAGAGGCTCTTAGAAAAGAACGACTCTTAAAATAGCATTTCCCCATAATGTTCAATGCAATATATACATGACGACCACCCCTAGATGTTTGTTAAAAATTACCCAGTTTCAAAATAATGAATACTGTTTTTCTGAAAATAAATAAATTGGAAAAAAAAATTACCCAGTTTCATTTTTTTTTCAAAGTCAATCCATAAGTTTCACAGTCTTTATTAAATCAACAAACAACATGAGTGATCATGGTCATGGGCTTGAAACAGGCATGCACTGCAAAGTCAAAGAAATCTTTGCAGCAAACCAAGTAAGATCCAGGATGTAATAATGACTTTACAATATTTGTACTTATTTCAGGTTACAGTGGTGACCCCAGTGGGGGATCCACTGGAAAAGAGTAGAGGAGTATTGTCTACACCTAATTTTTTTTTTAATGTTTTGTTTTGTGTATTCAGCAAACAGAATGAAAGGCTTTGTTGGTACTTTTTTCTCAGGAGGGTTAAGGGACCTTCATTAGGACAGCTCTGGCCATGATTCATTTGTTGTGATTGTCGTTCTGCACTCCATTTAGGTCCACTAGGACCCAACTAACTCAAGAAACTGGATTTTATTTGGAAACCGGGGGCACTGAACAATGACCTAAATGTGATACATATTCCTTGAGGAACAGAGGACAAGCAATAGAGAGCCACTGAAAACCAAAAGCAATGTCAACATTCTGTGAAAGGAGTGATAAAAGTACAAATCTGAAGTTGTCTGGAAAACCAAAAGGTAGAGTTACAAAACCAAGAGGGAAAACAAAATAGGTTTCTCAGAACTCAATGCCCACACAATGGAAAGGTAAAAAGCCCAAAACTTCATAAAGTGATGAGAAATGATAGATACATAAAAAAAAAAAAACACCAGAACAAAAATGTGAGGAAGGGAGAAGCTATCATTTCAGGTGGTGCTAAAGTGCAGTGCAGCCATGACACATGACTTACGACGTAGCAAGAAAAAGAAAAATCTAGAACTGGCACCTGAGGTAGATTTAGGACCAACTGTATATTTTGAGGAGAAATAAAGAAAATATTAGTTTAATTATGACTCTTGAATTATATTATTTATGACACGTATTGGCTTTTTTAGCTTTTAAAAATATTCTCTAAGAAATGTAACTCTAACATATTTACTAGTATAACTTCTATAGTCGTTTTGACCCACCTCCACTTTGCCTAAAGAATGAAGAAAATACTGTCATTCGTTTTACAAATATATTGGACACCTAGCTTGAGAATGAAAAGGTGAAGTTTCAAATTCCTGCTCTCAAGTAATTCACAGTCTAATAGGGGAGACAGATGATTAAGCAGTTAATTTCAACACAATTTAAAAAGCGCTATGATGGGTGTGAGATGTGCTGTAAGCAGCTCTGATCCTAGGAGCAGCGAAGCCTGCAACTCAAGGTCAAGTACATCTGCCAGCAATTTTTTTCATCAGCTTTGGTGATGGGAGGCTGCCTCTTTGAAGGATATATGTGTGGGGCTTTTTGGGGGGATGGGTGGGAATTTGGTTGGGACAGATGTCATGCCATTGGGCCATTTAGTCAAGGACAGCGATGACCCCCTTCAGGAACGAAGGCCCTGAGACAATGAGTAGTCACATTACTCTGCCACTAACAACAGGTTGTCTTTCAACTCCCCATTAGGTACTGGTCTTTATCCTCCATGCCTAAAGGATACATTAACTCCCCACATTCTCTAAGTAGGGATGAGTACTAGTTCTGTTTTTTAAATGAGGAAACTACCACACAGAGTGTGGAAATGCCCCAAGGCATGCGACAAGTAAACAGTGGCATAAGGATCTTACTCATAAAATCACTAGAGTCCAGGTGTCTGACCACTGCTCCCTACTGCCTCCCTGCCTTCACTCTGAACAGAATGGACTTCTGATTGATCAGTGATATCCACTAACTGCTTACCACTGCCTCCATCAGGAGGTAAGTGTCTATGACCCTTCCCTTTGAATATGGACAGGCTCCGTGGCCTCTGACCAACAGAATATGGCAGATGTGACATGTGTCGGTTCCTAGGTCTTAAGACACTGGCAGCTTCAACTTCCTCCTCCTGGAACATGCACTACTTTTTAAAGTGAAGAACCAAACATGTGTCATGAAGAATATATTCCAGAGTAGCAAGCCCCAAGATGTCAGTAAAAGACCCAACCACCCTGCTGAAGAGACCACATGGAGAGGCCTTTGAGATTTTTATGACACTACATGGAAAAGGGAAGGAAATGGCTGCATCCAGCCTCCCAGCTCTCCCCTTCAAGTTAGCAAGGGAAATGTTCTCGGTCCCTCCAGACTAGCCTTACCATCTGCTGAATATCATCCAATGATCCCAGTCAGTGCAAAGCTGAACAGAAGTTGAGCACTATACAAAATCCTACCTTCAAAATAATGTTAGGTAAAAAGAAAAGATGTTATTTTTAAATGAATGAGGTTTGGGATTATTCATTATTCAACAATAAATAACCAGAATGGATAAACTGACTTAGAAGTAGATATAAGATAGGGAATAGGGGAAATACACACTCCAAAGAAGGAGAGCTACCGGGACCTGCTGCAATACTCTTCCCACTGGCGGGAGGTAGGAAGCTTTGGAATCAGTCGGCTATTTAAAAAGAGAGAGAGGGGTGCCTGGGTGGCTCAGTGGGTTAAGCCTCTGCCTTGATCAGGTCATGATCAGGTCATGATCTTAGGGTCCTGGGATCAAGCCCAGCATCAGACTCTCTGATCCGCAGGGAGCCTGCTTCCCACACCCCCTGCCTGGCTCTCCACCTACTTGTGATCTCTGTCAAATAAATAAAATATTTTAAATAATAATACTAAATAAATAAATAAAAATAAAAAAGAGAAAGAAAGTGTTCCCCAAAGCAAGCACATTTTTGCATTCTAATGGTTATTTCACTATAATTGTTTACTTCCTACCTCTGAGTCCTTCCTGTTACACTTATGCCTCCAGTCAAGTTTTATTAAACCTCACAGCCTAGATGAGAGTGAAGGGTAAGACACAGCAGAATAGGGAAGGGATAAGCACACAGTCACTCACCATACTCTGTGTAGCACAAAGGAAATGCCCTCGTTGTTTGGGCAGATACCTGGGCTCCACCCCAGGTCTGTAAGTTTCTTATTTTATCCCCTTCGACAAATTATTTAAACCCTTTGTGACTCAGATGCCCCATCTAGAAAAATTAGAGCCAGGACTGGCTCCCTATGCTTTCTATATCCATCATCAAGAAAAATGGGGAGCTTCAGAAACCTTCCTCAGCTTCCCCTCAATACTCAGAGCCTTACTGCCAACATCTGCCTTGAGGCCAACTTCTAGAAGATGGGATGAGGGGTCTAAGTAGCTGGCGAGTGCCTAGAATGCCTCCAGACAACAAGCATTTTAGGTAGAGAGGGTGAGATGAGAAAACACCCAGGAGGATGAGGTAGAAGTGACCTTGGAAATCCTAAGAAGACCACAATGACATAACATCTGATGTGCAGAGCAGAAGGTATAGGCAGTGGGGGAGGGTAGAAGGAGAGGAGTTGGACAGGAAAACAAGCTCAGACCACAGACAGCTTTATTTCCCATGCCAGGTAGTCGGGGGTTCACTGTGTAGGCAAGTGGACTAGGCGTGGGGGCAGCAATTACAAAGTCTGGAATTACAGACTCTTCATACCACATACTAACAATTAATCTTCGTAAGAACTTGGCTAGGCTGGTCGAGAACATACCGTTATTCCATTGCTACTGAGGAAACAAGATCAGAAGGTACAGTCCCCAGGACTCAGCAGGCCTGTAGGGTCTTCTCTGACCCAAGCAACCTGAGGCAGAAAATGAAGTTGGTGGTAGAGGACCACTCAACACATGCAAAGAGAACAGCTACTTTATAAACCCTTCTCTCTACTCTGGAATTTCACTGTACAGGAAAAGCAGTAAATATATCCTAGGCAATCCAGCTCATATCCCTAGGTTTACTTCCTATGCTATAGCAATGAAACCAAACAGGAACTGGTGGTCAATTATACACACCAAGATCTTCCAAATGATTTTCCTGGCAAAGTGTTTCTGTCTTGAGCTATAAAGCAAGGAGACACCTTTGTTCAACGGACAAGATCCCAGTTGTCCATATAAAAAAATAAATGACTTTAACGGCTATATCACCCATCAGGGCTAACAGTGGGAAACCCCCCGTTACTTCCTGACAATGAGGTAGCACAAATTTGTTAAATAATCAGCTTATCTTGCCCTTTGCTGGCAATGTCAATGAAATTCACATTCCTTCCTAAGCAAAGAGATTTCTAAACCCAAGTCAGCCTGATTTGGTCTAAATTTTTATGTTTCAATTCCATCTATCATGCTTCATTCAAAACCATTAAAGAATAAAAGAACGACAGCCAGTCTCCCTCAATCACTAACCTTTAAAATTTCTAACCTAGATAGAGTTCACTCTCAAGACGGAATGACTTACTAGTTAGGAATATGGGAATTTTCCCATAATACGAAATCTGTGTTTTCAACAATACCCCTTTACTTTTCAGTTATTAAACTTCCCCCCAACAACTAGCACCTCTACTAACAAGAACAACATAGGAGGGAACAGCAGTCTTCAGAGAGTCCCTCATCTAGGGAAGAAAGAACAAACAAAAAACATAGGCCTCTGTATTCAGTGGTGGCCGGAAATTCAGCAGATGAAAGGAAATGGAGTTTCAGACCTCTGCAAACTATCTTTCTTCTACGACCTCTTGCTACGCACTTTCACCATATGAAAACAAAGAAGAAAAAACAATCATTATTACTTTTCTAGTCTGTGCCAGGATATGAGTATTTTGTAATTATTCTTCTCCTTTCAGAAAAAGGCGCCATGACACTCACAGCCATTCCTCAGAGACTCTCTATTCTCTCACCAAAAGCTCTCACCACCACACGCTCCTGACTCATTTATTAAACCCTCAGATCCCTCCTTAAATCTTCTCAGTGGGACCCTCACCTCCATCTTCATTGCACTTCTTGGCTCAAACGGCCCAAATCTCTTTCTGATTTCAATCTCTTCTATTCATTCTCCATTCTAGTAATTCTTGTTGCCCTTCCAAACTATAAGCCTCATTATAAGCCTTCTTACCTCAAAATTCTTCTAGGCTAATTCTAAAATTCCTCAAGAGAAATGTTAAATTCCTTAATCTGGTCCCCTCTCCTCACGGTGACTTGGCTGTAATTCCAGCTCCAGGGTAAAGGGCGGGGTGACGCAGTCCAGAAGAACATCCTCTTGTCACATGAAGTCAGCAGTACAAGCAAGTGTTCAGTTTAGGCTTCAGTCTTTTATGTCTCAGGCCTTATGGGAGAGGAAAGCCAGGCTTTTCAAAAGGCCTGAGGTCTTCAGTGTAGAATTGGGGGTATCAGAGAGGGCCACACGAAGGGCAATTTATGCTAGCCTCCCCAGAATATTTTCCTATTGGAGAATATTTCTTCAATTCTCCAATTTCTCAATTTCTCCTTTCTCCTATTGAGAAAAAACTTTGAAGCTTGAGCTGGACTGACTCCAAGAGGTTCCAGTTAGTCTAAACCAAGCAAGCCATGGCATTCCCCTCACCACAGACAGGGGTTCAGGGCTGGGTACATAAACTGGCCTTAATCCAAACAGCTCAGAGCATTCTCTGGCCCCTAGTATTGCTTCAGAGGCAGGTACATGACCTAAGATGCTCCAATCATAATAAAGCTCTGGACTTTGAGGAATGTGGGAAGACATTCTGATACCTCCCCTGGCTAAGAAGGAGGAAACTGTAGTAGCTAGTGGCTACTTTGCATTACCATAAAGTCAGACTAATGGGAAATCCAACATAAATGTGGTCAAAGTGAGGCAGAATACTCAAGAGAAACACACACACACACACACACACACACACACAATGGGACTTCATTCCTGAGGCATTGTAGACATTTGGGTTATTTACTAAATGAGTCAACAAATTCCCTTTCCTGTTGAAAGCCAGACGTATCACCTAAACCATCCTAACCTATCCTGTACCTGCTCTTTTTTTCCCCCTTCAACACAAACCCTTCATCTTTGTAAATTCTTTGCTTTCCCCACCCCACTTCACTTATTTTATCTCTGAGTCTCAGGAGAGGCTGTCAGTTTTTACTTCCTTCTTCTGAGCCGCTTGGGACCTAGAAGTGGGTGGATGCTTCCAACCCGTAGGAAGTAGGAGGCTCTCCTTAAGAACTAGTTAGTTTCAAGGTTAAATATCTTAGAAACAATTACATCTTCCTCTCCACATCTCCAGCACAGTTATTATATTAAAAACACTTAGTCTTTTGCCAACTTCAGTTGCATTCCCAAAGGTCCCCTCTGTTAAACTGACTTCAGTTCACAGCAAGACCTGGAGAAGCCAAGGAGAAAGGGAGGGGTGAGGGGGAAGGAGAAAAACAAATCACCCTATGGTACACACGGAATCACTCATGGTCCCCTGAAAAGCACAGCTTCAAACAGTCCTC
This sequence comes from Neogale vison, assembly GCF_020171115.1. Lineage (NCBI taxonomy): Eukaryota > Metazoa > Chordata > Mammalia > Carnivora > Mustelidae > Neogale > Neogale vison. The sequence goes on from NC_058099.1 coordinate 83,092,484, forward strand.
TACCTTTCTACATACCCTCCCCTCTGCCCAGAATCCCTCAACTGAACTCATGGTCTCACACATGTTGGCCTATCTTTTTAGACAACTAAAGATCGAGGTTAGGAAGCCACAGATACAATCCAGTATTCTCTCCATCAGGTCCCTACTATGGTATAAAGATCTCTCTCATAGTTCTTACCATTCTTGTCTACACTCACTTTTGTCCAACTAGACTGTTGTCTACACTACACTACACTGAATTTTGACTCCCCTCCCAAAACCAGATGCTAAAGCCACAGGAAGGCAAAGTCCCTGTCATATGGCAAAGGCTCAAAATTGTTTTATATATTGAATCTCATCTACAAGCTAAAATATGAAAAGGATTAGCTTTAGACTTCTTACATAATGGAAGTCTCCAGTGACTATTATAGACAGTGGAAGAAAGAGAGCATTGAAGGTAAAATCAGAACCCTTATGAGAATGTAAAAAAGAACTCATGCCTGAAAGGTCTAAGCCTTGCGTTAGATCACCCACTCATCAAGCAACAAAAGCCAAGCCCTAGCCAATTAATCACTAGTGTTAATCAGATTAGTTACTTCACCAATCAGAGGCTGCTTCATTCAAATTTAACCTAACAAACCCAATATTTATCACAAACTCCTCACAAAGCCTGACTTCTGCTTTCTTCATGAGGGTGCATTACCAGTCACAAGTGCCTCCTGGCCAACAAGAAATAAATTCAGCTTTTGTACTTCAGATTGGAGTCTGGGGTCTTCTAAGTTGTGATTGCTTTCAATACATTGCAGTCCTACTCATTGAAGAAACCTGAAAACACACCCAATCTACAGGAAATGTGGTATTTTTCAGGTAGATGGAAAAAAGCATCTCCTATCTAGTGCCATTACACCATTCCCATACTTCCCAACTTTCTATCCCTTTAACCAATCTGTAACCTATTATGCCCACTTGATAAAACAGAAATTAAACAAATGCAATTAATTCCTTTCTTTTCCATTTAAGGAAGCTCAAAGTCAGTTGCTTAAAATTGTAAGAATGACTTGACGAGATCTTTAGAACAACAAGAACTATATGGGTCTAAGAGATAAATAATCCAAAAATTAATGGCTTACTTGCCCAGGTGCCCAACATTAGGGAGAGACATCACCAAAGTGTCTGAGATACACAGGATTTAAATTTTCATGTAAAACCTCAAATAAATCTTCAATATAGACTTCTAGCAACAATTTAATAATTTTTTAGTCATTTTAATTCTTCAAGAGATTTTACTGCTGGCATTTTTTTTTTATTTTTCCTCTTTATAATTTCATTCAAGCTATCTTTCTAACATAGTATCTTTTAATTTAAAAAAATTCAATGCAAAACTCCAAACTGTGCAAAGAAAGTGACTACGAAATTCATCCTCTGTGCTTGGCAATGACATTTCATTTACAGTGGGTGTGGCCAATAGGAACCCAGCCAGTGTCTGTGTTAGCCAGCTGGTAACAAAGTGGTTTGATTCTAAGGGTCCTCTCTTTCATCCTCTTTGCTGAAGGTGAAGATAGCATGAAGAAGCATTGGCACAGTGATGGTCTTACAGAAGCCACTCAAGGAATGTTTTGTTCACATCTGAAATGCAGTGTAAGAAAAGTAAACATCATGGGATCTGTTTGCCAAAAATACCTAATTCTCTCCCTTCCAGCAAATGGTGGGATTACACTTACTCACTCTCTTATGTTTGTTGGTGGGGCGGGGGGGGTCAAGCAGGGAAGGGGGCTGCCAATAAGAGATGCCACTTGTAGAACATTCAATAACCCCTATGATACCCTCTAGAGCCCTCTTTTCCTTCAGCCATGAAGCCTGGCTGTTCTATCAGACCAGACCCCTGAATGATTACGGTGAACAGAATCATCTAATGAAACGTAATGAACATGAAACATGAAGCAGAAATAAATCTTTGTTGTTTTTAAGCCACAGAGTATAGAGTTGTGTGTAATTCTAGTAAAACACAGTCTCTCCTGACTGATTCCAGTGTAATATGGCCCATTCAAGGAAATGAAGTCATTCAGGTACTAAAAATACATGCCAGAAGAGTGATTTCACCTAAAAGTAATCTTTTTTGGCCACTGATAATATTATACTAAGTTTAGAGTATATGTCATTTAAAATTCTATGAATTAAGAAACTTCAAGTACAAATAGCATGAAAATGGCCTCTCATTTCACCACAGGTTAAAACCTCAACTGGAAAAAAAAAAAAAAAAAAAAAAAAACCTCAACTGACAAATTAAACTCTCAAATTGGAGGCCAAAATAAAGTGAAAATAGCTCAAACTCTTCACCTCGCACTTCACGCTCAGGCCCCACCAGGGGCTAGGGCTGGGCAGCCTAATTGAGGCTTGTCTGCTCACTGCTGTTACCCCAGATGCTGTCGCTAATAATTACACCAGGCCTTTGTACCCCCCCACCTTTGCTCCTTTCCTTCTTAGCATGAGTCAACAAACTTCGTTTTAAGCTCTGTTAGGGGCACTAGTCTTTCTTTTGTTCTTGGCAGAGGGAGGAGTATTTTTAGAAACTAACCTTACTATTTTCAGAGGGGGGTCATTAGCAGCCAAGAAATGAGAATAATGTGTGCCCCTGAGGGCTCCAAGAACTGGTGAGCGAATTCTGAGCTCTCTGACCCCAACCCACAGAAGCTCCGCCATCCTGTCTGAACTCTGGTTGCTGAAGCAACTCAGGCTGACACACCCCCTCTCATGCTACCTGGCCGGGCCTTGGTTTCTGGGGTGAACAATGAGAGTTTGCAGTTTTAGAGTTCAACATAAAATCACATCATCGCTGGGCGTCCTAAGTCTTCACTAAAGGAAATGGGTACGTGACCACAAATTTCCCAAAGATCAGCTAGGTTCTGGTGACAAAAATGCAGTGTCGGGTATCTCTGCTGGGGACAACGTGTGCAGTAAGGCCGATTGGCCCCTTCAGCTTGAAACACTCAGTGGGCTCAGCTAAGGCTGCGTGCCTGGACCTCACCCATGTCTCAAAAAAGAGAAAACGTAAGTGTTCTCAGCAGATTTATAAATGACACTTCCTTCTCCCCTCCCCATTTCTTCTTCCCCCTCTCATAATTGAAACGGCACTCTGGAACCAAACCCTCCCTTTCCAGAGTTCGTTAACATTTTCTCAAAGAACAGTCCTACATAATTCCTAAATTGAGCTTGCCTTCTTTTACGTTGTGGCAAAGTGCAATTACAGTTTAAAGGGAATATTTATGTACATTAGTTAACGACATCATTGCAACTTACTGCTCACACATCAACACTTAATTAGTGCAAGCGTAAGTGACATAATTGCTACAAGGCATGCATTTACTAGTAATGTGAGGTAATTTCATGCACTATGCACATTTTAAATATCTACTTTATACTTTGTCAGGCTGAATTTTTTAAATCAATAAGGGATATTTACATGGATCAGAAGTCTTCTTCCCTACTGTAGACAAATATACTGTTAATGGCCTTGCGACGCATGTGATATCCTGCAGGGTTTTGAAAGCCGGAAAGGTGTAAGATGGGCTACAGACCCTACCCTCGGGGGTAGAGAGAATCCCCTAACGTGCAGAGCATCAGCCACATTAATTACATGGGTTGCCCTCTTTCATTTACAACCATGTAATATGCATTTAAATCTCTCTTCAGGCACTGCAAATTCTTATTTAGAAATATTTCTTTGAAATCCAGTGGTTCTGTAATCGGGGAGTTTCAGAGCCCCTTCAAAAATGGCAAACACTTCTAAGAAATTGCAAACAGCATCTTTCTGCAATGCACCTTTATTCAAAGAAACTCCCTCAGAGACTTCTCCAGTGGCTTTTCCTATACTTCATAGCCAAGTTCAAACCCCAGCATGGGATGGCACCAGACCCTGGGGATCTCCTGGGAGGGGTCATTCCAACCACTCCAAAGGCAGGCTTCTCTTTCCACCCTTGCTCAGGCTATACCCCCTCTGTGTTGCAACCCTACTCCCCCCCCCACACACACACACACCCCAACCCCGACGAGTCCCAGCCCCATGCAGCCCTACTGCTTGCTCCTCTCTCCCCGATCACGGCATCAACCATACACTGTGCTGTTACTCACACATCTGTCTCCCTGGTAGATATTGAACAAGATTCACAAGATGGATTGATTTCACTTCGCTGATCCCCACATAACTGCGGTGAACACTGTGTCCCATGGAGGCAGAAAGTGTCGTGAATGAGAACTTGCACTTTAGAGTAAAGTAATCTTCAGCCCAAAGTGACTTTAGCCAAAACCCTTCTCCTGCCTCAAGTTCCTCATAGGTAGAATGGGGAAATGTGGCCTAAAAACCCCAGCCTTACAGACTGGCTGACCTGTAAGAGTCCTTGGGCTGTGGACATGGATTTTCCTCCCTGACTGCCTGTCTCTCTAGCACCCAAGCCCAATGTTTTTTAAAGATTTTATTTATTTATTTGACAGACAGAGATCACAAGTAGGCAGAGAGACAGCAGAGAGAGAGCGGGAAGCGGGCTCGATCCCAGGCTGGGATCATGACCTGAGCCGAAGGCAGAAGCTTTAACCCACTAAGCCACCCAGGCACCCCCAAGCCCATTTTTAGTCCCTGAATCTCACCTACAGGCTTATTCAACCTTACTCAATACCCAGCTCTCCCAGCCCAGGGTAGCCATTAAGACCCCTAACTGCTTTGGAGCAAAGTTTCAATGGTCAGGTCCACAGCAATGCTGGGCTTCTAACTTGTTTTTTCCTCCTTCAGGAAGGCAAGCGACACTGCACCTTGAGATAAAAGGTCCTGGGTTTAAGCTCCAGTTTGTCACTGCGTCAGCTGTCCAGCAACTACTTAAGTTCCAACAACTTAGCAGGCCATATGTTAGGTGGTCAGGAGGCAATGGTGAGCGAAAGTCACCTCTCAGAGCACAGACGGTTGCAACTGGGCCTGAACAGGTCTTGAACTTGTTGGAGGCTGTTTCTTTAATGTGGAGACAATACGCCCCCTTAACACTTAAAAGTCTGTGATGAAAATAAAAAGAAAGGGTGTATTTGGGGATATATGATCAACTGTAAAGCACAATGCAAATCAGGACTATCAGATTCTGACCCCTTCCCAAGGGTCTCCCAGTGCTCAGTCCATACGAACCCAGCGGGCATTACGTCGCTTAGCTAAATGCACTTTCCTCTATAGTTTCTATCTCTAGACCATGCTACATTCCCCATAAGTTCAGATCCTCCTGCTTGACAGGCTAATGTGCCGTTGCCATCCCCCTTGATATTAGTCTAATTCTGATGTGAGGCTACGGAAGTGACAAGTGAAGCTATTTTAGAGGTGCCTGGGGTCGTAAAACATTTTGAAAATTATTTTGCTGTCGCAGTCACGTCAGAAGAGATCTGCAGGAAGATTCTGTGGTTCTGAAGTGAACATGAGGTGCCTTTCTGCTTGTGCTCTGGAGAGAGCCGACATGACGAACGGGACTGTCAGCAGGCACTCTGCTGAATGCCACGGAGCCCCGCACGGCACCCGCCGAGCCACGGCCTCGGGGGATCTTCCCGGCAACTCCAACGAAGCTTTGCAACCAACAGTGCCTGGAAGGATCCAGGAATAGGGAACAAAGAGTCCCTTGCCACCAAATGACACTTTTTTTTTTGTTCAAGTGTCAGAAGTGGATGTCTTTTTTCAACAGGAGAGATCCAGAAAGCTTTGAGGGGAAGGATCCGTCTTGCACTTTCTAAAAGGATAACTGAAAAAAGCTGCAAAAAATCAGAACTGAAATTCTGTAACCACTTATTCTCTTCTCTCAGTTTGTGCATTGAGCCTAGCTGCCCTCTTGAAATAGTGACAGTAATGAACCCAAAGAATATGGGAGAACACTGACCATGAAATGGCTTTTTAACAATAGCCTTGAAGTAGGAGTTTTCCAAAAAGGAAGCCCGGGACCAGAGTCTACACAATGCACACTAGGCCCACAGAGTTAACTACTTCCCTTTTCTCTGCATATTTCTGCAGCACACATGGCAGGGGAATGCATACACATGAAAGAAGGACCCTACTCCCAAAGCATCAAGATAACCCAAAGCACGAAGGTAACTTCTAGATATTTTCTTCTAAACCTCACTGACCAGGCTGTGAGGTCCTTTAGGATTAGAAACATATGCTACCCACTTCTGTGCACACCATATCACGTGGTGCTTTTACACAGAAATGGGTCTTCCTGGGCTGCTCGCTGAATGAACGAATGACCAAACAGCTATGAAAGAATGAAGAGAAAGAACGAGGAGACAAAGAGACTGAAATGGAGGAAAGAAGAGAAAAAAGACAAATTGTATAGAGAGTAAGGAGCATATAAAATTAATGGATAAAGATCAGCAAATATGGAGGTCTGTCCAGCCTAACCTCCTTGGCTGAGAAAACAGCCGGATGAGTTGAGTGCTTTGTGAAGGGAAGCCGAAGTCACTGCACCATTGTTCTCCTCCTGCCCCTTGATGGACAAGAGCTCACCGTGGACCCTAACTTGCCACCAAGAAGACAGAAGAAAAGGTATCTTTTCAGATAAAAGTCCCTCTCACGCACAACCAGCTTATTTCAGCTTCCTGATTCTGACAGCCTTCTATAGATCTATAATTCTAGAATGTGGTAACTGAAATTACTCTGCCTATTGCCATCCCCTAATTCTAAGCACAAAGGTCATCCACACATACAGTCACCATCATATGTCCTACCCCACTAATGCACTGGAAGGATTCAAAGTGGTGTATCAGATTCAGCAGCTTTCAGACAAAGAATATTATTTTTAATGCACTGTGGCAAAGTAAGCATCAATGGTGCTTTTGACCTTCATTATTTGTTCTGAACAGAACCACATGGTTCTCAGAGCTTGCGAGAGCATATTTCCACAAACCTCCATCAAGTAACAATTATTGATGATTCTAATCTCTTTCGATAAATATTTTAGAACACAGCAGACTCATGGTGTCAGTAGGAGATATCCTCAAAATGTCCTCCTGATAGGGGCTATTATTTTCCTAGTTACACACAAAAAAAGAGAGCTTTTATGCCTCTTCTCAGTAGAGTGATGTATTTCTGTCACAAAGCTCCATAGAAAGATTTTAATAGATAAGAAATTGTTACTCCAATGTCTTCTCTCGAACACCTAAACCATTCTTGCTCTCCATTTTGCCTCTTTAATGTTACCTTATACTGATCTACCACCTTCAGAAGCTCTATCTCTAGGCCCTGGAAAAAAGTTGCAATTGAACAAGGAGCTGTCCAGACCTGGTAGATGCTACCAGGTCTAAAGATGCTTACTAAAGATGCTTACAATTCGTCTGGATAAGGAGAGATGTACTACAGAACACGTCCAGCCTTTTTATAGAACTCATCCTCCCAGTGTGGCTTACAATAGCATTTCCAAAACCACAATTTACAATTGACAAGAGAACACGTGTCATGTTCCTTACAAAGGGAGACATCCATTTTATAATAATAGCAATACAAAAACAAAAATAACAATACCAACTTGAACTGCAACTTGCGGTTACCTTCTGGCTCCCTAGTGACAAAAACAAACAACGTAACAGAATTCAAAATGTAAACTACTAGGGAAAGACATAGGCTTGTGTCAATTGTATTTTACCTCTGAAGGAACCAGAGTCTTTAAAACACAGGCTGGATATTTTATACCCTTCCATTCATCTATACCACCCTTCAGTAAATGATAGGTACTAATTCCACCAACCAACTAATTCCCACCAATCATCACTCATTAATTCCCACGAATGCATGAAGAATGAAAACCTCAGCTAGGCCTTGCTGAGACTTTGACAATTGAAGCCAAGTTTCAAAAGGAGACCCACTGAGTCATAAAGATCCTACCTTCGGGCTGTGTCTATCACAACTCCCCCATTTCACTCTTCCGGGCCTGTTTCAGACACCATTATCTCTCCCCTGTTTTCGGACACCATTATCTCTTGCCAGGGCAAGTGCTCTGGCTTTCAAACAGCTTCCAGAAGACCACATGATGGTTCATCTACAAAACAAGTTAAGTACATACAGGATCAGGCTGGCATCAGAATTCTCATCAGCAGCCCTACATGTTGTAAGTTAAAGACATATTCAAAGTTCTACAAGATTCTGAATGTGAAATTCTATAGTCATACAAAAAAACAAGGAAGAAGTAAGATTTTTTTTAAAAAAAAAAAGTGTGTTTGGATGTGCATGGACACAGACTAGCAATGAACCAAGCACCATTTGTGAGTTTGACATTTGAGTGTGTATCACAGACAAAAAAATAAAGTTAAAACCAAAACAGAGGAAACAGAGAATTCCAAGAAAAGCTACCCCCAAAAGTGCAAGACACATCCAAGGGCTAACAAGAGTTGATGCTGTAAGCGGATTCAAAGAGCGACCATGGGGCACCTGGGTGGCTCTGTCTGTTAGGCGTCTGCCTTCATCTCAGGTCATGATCTCAGGTCCTGGGACCAAGGCCCACATCCGGCTCTCCATTCAGTTGGGAGTCTGCTTCTCCCTCTCCCTCTATGATCTCTTTCACTTTTGCTCTCTCTCAAATAAATAAATAAAATTTTAAAAAATAAACAAACAAACAAGAAAAAAACAAAGAGTGACCAGCCCTCATATAACAGGAATTTCTTCTCCACAGGAAGAAAGTATGGTGTGTGGTAAAAATGAGGCCAGGTGATTTTGAGAACACGGCAAACACCATTCATTTAACAGCTACTGGGAAAAAACAAAAAATGCAATAAAGCATAGATCCACTTAGAAAAAGTCAGCTTAAAAATGAGAAACAGGAAAGACAGAAGAGCTACCAGAAAAAACCATTGTTTAAATATGAGTCATGCTAAAATATGACAAAATTGTAATAAAAGTGAATCCATTTGACTCTGACATTAGGAACATTCTTTTTCAAATGGCAAAAAATGTCCTAACACTGGGCATAAAAAGAAGGAAATGCAATCCCACGCCTTTATTTGAATTTGCAGTGAATAATATGTAGATGGCCATTAAAACAAATGATATTTATTGGCTTCCGGCCTGCAGTAAAAGCTAAAGACAAAGCTCATAATAATTATGGTTTCAGAAAGGAAGGTAAATGTTTCACTATGACTAAAAGAAGTGTTGCCAGAAATTGGGAAGCAGAAAGGCAGGAGAAGAAAGAGAAGGGAGAGACAGGACATAAGCATAGCATTATGAAACAAACTGGGATATAAGCATAATATTATGAAACTAACCAAGACAGGAACTCAAAAGAGTACTGTACACAAGAGGTCGCTTTGGCGGAATGAAAGATGCTGAGCAAGAATAAGTAGAAAAAAATTATACTTGCCCTTTCAAACACCTCTCTGCTTACAAAAGCCTAGTGAACAGTACACATATCAAATCATCTGTTGTACACCTTAAATATGTACAATTTTATGTCAATTAAACCTCAGTAAAGCCAGAAAATAAACATGTATACCTTGGATATTTCCTTTAAACAATATAAATAAAATATAGTAACACGGACAAAGGGAAATCTTAAATGAAAAAGCACAGTATAGTCTCAGATATGTTGATACAGGTGTATATATGCTCAGGAAAAAGCCTCAAAGGATACAGGCCAGTTCATCCATGTTTTCACACTCAGAAAATGGATTACTGGTGGTTTTTCACTTTCTTCTTTACATCTTTACATACTACGTCGCTCTCTCTCTCTTTTTTTGTAAGGAGCACATCTTAAAAATACCAAAAAAAAAGTTTTATTCTTATAAATCAGTATGTTTTTAAGATTTATTTATTACAGAGAGAGAGAGAAAGAGCACGGGCACACGGGCATTGGGAGGGGCAGAAGGGAAGGGGAAGAGAGAATCTCAAGCAAACTCCTCACTGAGCACAGAGCCCTACAAGAGTCTCGATCCCATGACCAGAGATCATGACCTGAACCGAAATCAAGAGTCAGAGGCTTAACCAAAAGAGCCACCCTGGTGCCCCTTGAACATCAAATTTTAAAATGTATCTTTGAATCCTACAATTAACCAATTTTAAAAACCTATTACTTCTAGGTTTTTGTAACATTTCAAAATATTTTAAGTATTTTAGTTTTTTATATAAGCAGGGTCATAACTATACCCATAATATTTTACATAAATGGAATTAGATATAACGTTATAATTTTTTCATACTATTCTCCACCCATTTATTTACAACATGTTCAAGCCTCCATTATAACAACTATTATCCAAACCAGTAGGTATGTCTATTTTTCCTACCTGTTTTTTTTCCAGAGGATAAGATCCCAAAGTTAAGAACTCTGTTTTAATAATTCTATATGCGCAATTCCTTGCACATAAAAGGTATGCAATGTGATCCTTGATCAATCTGAGAAAAAGTCTGATGTACCACTCTTCTGTGAGCTTGGTTACCAAAAATTACCTTTGTAAGTACTGTGTTCAGGCACACAACTAAAGCGACTACTTAACAACGCAGAGCCCTCATGTTGTTCCACCTTCCCCTCCTGATGGTAAATTCCTGATCCTCTGGACAGGAAAAAAGGGATTTTCTCTTCTGCTTGATCATTCCATTTGAAAAAAAAAATAAATAAAAGATTCCTAAGAACTAATTTTCCACCATTAGGGCTTTTGTGGGAGCTCTGATGGGCTTCCAGCAGAGGGCGCAGCGGTTGCCAAAAGACCTCATAAAATTAAAAGGAAACAAGACGTCCTCCCCTTCCATCATCAAATCACCTTTCAAGACTTTCTTCTATAATGCTCCTCACCCTCACAATGAGATAATAAATTAAGTCTTCAATTTTAGTGAGTCATCACTCCTCAAATGACTGCCCTACTATGGTACCAGGGCAGACAGGCAAAATACTATTCTCCCATGGGTGACGATTATGTCACTTAGAAATAAAGAGCCCAAAGGAGGCAGGAAGAAAGAGGAGGTGGGAGAAAAATAATTTCAGATGTCACAGTTTCTTCTAAAATAATCTGTGAAATGACTTCAAAAATAATTGCAGTCACTATCTTTTCTATTAAAATCTCTTAAACTTTTTTTCCTCAAAAAAAAGAACAAAACTTTTTTTTTCCCTCAAAAATATTTTATGAGTCTCTTGCTATAAGTTAAATTAAGACTGCATTTCCTATCCAGTACTCAACAGTACTCAGAAAAGAATATTGCACATTTTAGAAATAGACAAAGGATATTAAGAAGTACAAGCCTCCAGTTATAAAACAAATAAGTCACTGGGATAAAAAGTACAGCATTAGAAATATAGTCAATATCGTCATAACTTTGTATGGTGACAGAAGCTACCTACTTATCATGGTGAGCTGTGCATAACTATGTAATTGTCAAATCACTCTGTTGTACACCTGAACCTAATATTGTATATCAACTATACTTTCATTAAAAAGGGAATTTTCAAACTGAAAACCACTGTGACCACCACGCAGATCAGAAAATTTTAAAATGACCAGAAGCCACTTCTTCATGACCCCACCCAGCCAAAGAAAAACGACATGCACAAATTTTACCACCATAGACTAGTTTTGTTAAGCTTTGAAATTTATATAAATAAAATCATACAGAAAAGTCCTCTGTAAATAGTAGCTACCACTGCAGTACAACTATGAAAACTTTTGCTAAATGAAGAATAATAAGAAGTTAAACCCCACCCCCCAGTAAACTCTAAGCAAACCTTATAAATAACATTCTAAATGAGATTTATCCACCATGCACATGGAGAAACTGGACTCAAACAGAAGTTTTGCAACTGCTTAAGCAAAAATCCCACTCTCTGCACAGTAAGTAGCTAAACTGTGGTTTGAACCTAGATGTCCTCACTCCAAAATACTCTTCCCTCTATTTCACACAGCCATATGAATAAGTAAGATATTGCATTTCTATTGGAAAATCATCACCTTACTTAGGGCTTGTAAATCTTAGAATATTGAGCTGAGCAAACAACTGCTTCTCTTCCATGGAACGTATCATCCTTTGGTGACATTACAAGGCAAGCTCTTGAATGGCATAAGTGCTAGCTCAGAGACAGTTACAGGCCATGTTTACATGACAAATTTCTTCCTATTAAAGCGTTTCAAGTCACTGGGGATAAAACCAAGAAACGGTTTTATTTCATCACTATTTCCAAGTTTAATATTATTGAGTTTCCCTGCCCCATTACTTAAGGACGTTTGAGGCAAATCCCATAGGTTTCTAGGTGCTTTCTAAAAACCCAGTCTAAAAAATAATAAATAAATACCCAGTCCAGTTAATATTTCAATCTCATATCCAGTTCAATAGCTAACCACTACTTATATCACAGACTGGACCAGTGGCTCAAGTAGCCGACTGTGAAGAGGAAAGCATGATCCACTTCTGTACTTTCTTCCCCATGATGTCCTGGAATTCAGAATGGGAGAGTATGGTATACTTCTGGATCACTTCTTTCCCTCCCCTCTACGTTGATTCTTGAGGTTAAGTCTGAGAAAGAGAAATAAAGGGGGGAAAGATACTCCCATGTAACTGGCCACCTGTCAGTAATGAGGAGACATCACTGCTGTCCCTCTTATCCAGTCTGGTTCTATGTAATGGTGATGGTGCATGCTGATATGGCAGCACATGCATGTGTGGGGTCCCTGGCAATGTTCTGGCCTCCAAGTACATCAGGCTTCTCTACAATAACCCTACTGACATACGAACACGGGTAATTCTTACTGTGTGGGCCTCCCTGTGCATTGTTTCATTATGTCTAACAGCATTCCTGGCCTCTACTCACTATATGCAATGGCGGCACCCTCCTCCCATTTGTTAAACTAGAATTGCTACTTGTCCCCTAAAGGGCCGATTCAGCCTGGATGAGAACCACTGTCTGTGTATGATATGCGTATAACTCTTGGGCAGCCTCAGGAGCAATGGTTACTTCAAGCCCTTCCTTGGACAGGTATCCCCTCTTTAAGCCTAGATGTCACCTGGGCAGGCCAAGGATAACTGACTGATCCATCCTTTAACCTCTCTACTTCTTAATGCGTAGCCCTGCTAACCAATCATGGTTCTCTACTGAGCTCTCCAACAACAGTAGAAAGTTGGAATGTAACCATAATTGGATACAGGATCTTTAAAAAGGTAATTTAGTTAAAATGAGGTCATAAATCCAATATGACTGGGGTTTTTAGAAGAAGAGTAAATTTGGGGCGCCTGGGTAGCTCAGTCAGTTGGGCATCTGAATCCTGATTTTGGCTCAGGTCATGATCTCAGAGTTGTGGAATTCAGTTCTGTGTCAGGCTGCATGCTCAGCACAGAGTCTGCTTGGGTTTCTCCTGCTCTCTCTGCCCCCACTCACTTGTGCACTAAATAAATAAATAAAATCTTTAGAAGAGTAAATTTGGACATAGACAATTATAGGGTAAAAGCAATGTGAAGAAACAGGGAGAGGACAGCCATTTACAAATCAGGAAGATACCTCAGAAAAAAACTAACTCTGTCAACACCCTGATCTTGGTCTTCAAGCCCCCAGAACTGTGAGAAAATAATTTTCTGTTACACGAACCACCCAGTCCATGGTACTCTGCTGTGGCAGTAATAGCAAACGAATCCATCCAAATACACTCCTATTCTTATCAACCTGGGGTAGGGAGATGGTTGAATAAGAAGGGCAGATTGTACCTCTTCTGATTAAGCCCTAGAGAGGTGTTTACCCCCAGTCTTTTGGTGACTCCATTTAAATAAGTGGTACTTGGACACTCTTCAACTCTGGGCCCTTATCACCAATTCTGGAGCGAGAGAAGAAAAAAATCCCTCTCGCTATCACGGCATAAATGCATCCACTGGGATTTTAATAGCATCCAAAAAGAAAGCCATATTTTTAGCATTACAAAGAGAAAAATAGCTCCTCTATTGTCCACTGCTATCATACATCTCATAAATGCCTCGTAAGGCAATAGCACCTTGTGTATATGAACCTGGGTGAAGGTTCTATGATGCAGTGACATGTCTGCTTGGTGATTTCATGGACAATATACCATAAACATGGCCGACTTATGGAATAATCTCTTTGCGTTGCTGGCTGGGAAATTGTTTTCAAACGCTGGTCAAGGTCTGGATGGCATCCTTCTAAGCAGACATAAATCACTGCCTTGAGTGCTCTGAACAATTCTAGGACAGGAAATGATCTTGGCAGTCACCTAACCTAATCCCTCATCTGATGTTTCAATGACTTCCATCTACCTATGACCATGCTAGCTTGCACATAAAACAGAACCTTTGAGAAATAAAACCATGTGAGGATCCTAGATGCATAAGCCTGACCTGTAGGGTGAATTAAGCACTATGCATATTCACAGGTAAAACCTTATTTTTAAAGAAACTGGTCTTTGAGATTCATCACTGAACAAGAAAACACTGTTTCCATTCCTGGTCACCTCCCTCAGTAATCTGCCATTCTATGCCCCACCATGTGACTGGGATCCATTAGGTGTTAACACTACGTAGAATGAAAAGAGAACATAAAACAAAGTTAGTAGGCCAGTCTTAGTCTAGGACAAGTAGCTGGATAGTTAACCTTGGGCAAGTTCACTTTTGACTTTTAGTTTCTTTATCTTAAAGCAGGAGGATAAAAACATACAGTTTTAATGTTTACAGTGTTTCATAGTTTATATGCTGTTTTCCATTTTTAATTTCCCAAAATCTCATCTTATTTATATAAAATATGTATACATATAAACATGTGTCTGTCTGTCTGTGTGTGTGTGTGTGTGTGTGTGTGTGTGTATAAAATTTTGCCCATAGCCTAGTGATAAGCTTCCCCTATCTGTAATATGTAAGTCTCTACATAGACCTTTCCACTCTGGGAAATGTTATCCTTGTGAAACCTCCTTGAAATAGCAGCTAATTTCTGCCAAGTCTGGAGGGAGATGTTAAGGGGGTCAGATAATATGTTAGTTTTCTTTCACTGCCATAACAAATAACCACAAACATAGTGAATAAAAACAACACAAATCTATTATCTCATAATTCTGTAGGTCAGAAGTTTGAGCTGGGTCAACCGGTTTCTCTAGGCCAGATTTCACAAGGCAAAAATTAAGGTGTCAGCCGGCTGGGTTTTAACCGGGAGGTTCTGGTAAGAATCTGCTTCCCAGCTCATTCAAGTTCTGATGGTTTTAGTACTGAAGTCGCAAGAGCTGGTGCTGCTCTTAGCTTCCAGAGGCATCTCTACAGTCCTTGCACTCAGGCCCTCCTCTCAAAGCCAGCTACAGCATGTCGAACCCTTCTAACGCTTAGAAACTCTCCAACTTCTCCTTCTGCTGAACCTCCAACTTCCAGCCAGAGAAAGTTCTCTGCTTTTAAAGGCCCATGTAATTAGTCCCTTCCCACGGGAATAATCCAGGATCATCTTCTCTTAAAGTCTCTACCCTTAATTACAACTGCAAAGTCCTTTTCCTTGAAACATGATATATTTATAGGTTCTAGGAATGTCGGAACATTTTCCAGGAGCCATTATCCTGCCTATGTGGTGAGGGAAGAAAACGGATTAAGGACACAGAAACAACTTCCTCCGTAGTACTGATCTGTTCAGGGAATTTTTCTTCTCTGTGATTCAACAGAGCACTTAAAGTAATAGTTGAGATGGGGCGCCTGGGTGGCTCAGTGGGTTAAAGCCTCTGCCTTCGGCACGGGTCATGATCCCATGGTCCTGGGGTCGAGCCTCACATCAGGCTTTCTGCTCAGCATGGAGCCTGATTCCTCCTCTCTCTGCCTGCCTCTCTGCCTACTTGTGATCTCTGTCAAAGAAATAAATAAAATCTTCGAAAAAAAAATAGTTTACATTTAATGTGCATTTTTTTTTATAAACGTAGCACTTTACTAGTATTTTAAAACACCACTTCATTTAATCCTCATAAAATCTTAGGCAATCAACCCTATTACCATCCCCATTCTACATCTGAGGCCACTGAGACTCAAAAGAGCAAGGATTTAAACCCCATTTCTGTGTCTCCAGAATCCCACACCCTCCACATTTTAGGGCTAACAAGTCACAAGCTCAGAGATCATGTGACTTACCCAAAAATACGCAGATGGTTACTGCAAGCATCGGGAACAAAATCAGATCCATACCTGTCTTTCTAATTCCTGCTCTACCTGGCTGGCCCTCTGCTCACTAGTGCTTGATGCCCTGTAGTGAGAGCTCATACGACTGCACATCTGTCCATAGAGCACCACAGCACTTGCTTCGATTCCTCTCTTCTCCACATCTCTGAAAGTACTCGTCCTGCTGAGGTCACAGCAGCTTTGAAAATAGTGGGGCATTTTTTGTGTGTGTTATAAATGTCATACTTTATAATGCTAAAACATAAATTTGATAGTGGGCTTTGGAGCTTAGACTCCCATAATCACCTTCCAGCCCACCAGGTAGAAAAGAGTAGCTACCTAGACCAAGAGGAATGGAAGGAGGACAATTCACCATCAGAAATTGTGGGTGAATAACTACAGTCTATAATACTCACTCTCCTGTTTCATCTGTAAGCACTTGCTCAAGCATGTAAATATGCAGGTTGTCCAAGAGCTGTTACAGCCCAGTGTGTAACTGATGACACACAACACTAAAGATTTATTCATGCCCCTAGGGCCAGTATTCATTTGAACATCATAATATAGAGAGCAATTAATGAGCTCTTTCCATAACTCATTCATAGGGCATTCTGAAATTTTACTGAAGTTCCTTTCAAGTGTGGATGTTGACATGATGGCCACTTCTGTGGAGAAGACTATTTTCAGACACAATCAGCAAACTCACGAAGTTACTATATATAAGCCTCACTGAATGTCTTTAAGGAACGGGGTATTTGGTATAAATTCTTATGCCAAATTCTTACATGGTCAATCAGTTAATAATAGTACTTACATATACACTCTCATTAAATGACCAGAGCCACCTATAACATAAGGGTGATTAGGCCCCACATGCACCTGAGAACACTAAGGCCCAGAAAGGATAAGGAGCTTTTATCCAAGATGAGACAACTAGGAAAGCGCAGGATCCAGTTTTCGTAACCAGTCTGTCAGTGCCCATCCGCTCTAGTGCCTTCCCTGCTACTTATTCAGCATCTTCTTCACACACAAAATACGTGAACTTCCAGCTCAGCTTTTTTCACTCAGCCTAATTCTCTTGCAGATAGATCCAAGTTGTGTGTATCAACGGTTTGCTCCTTATTGCTCAATAATATTCCATGGCATGGATGTCTATCAGTTTCTTTAACCACTAACCCACCAACTAAGGGTCAATCTAAAACATTTATTCGAGTGTTTCCACTTGTTCACCTCATGGAAAAAGATTAGTCAATTTATCTAAAACCTTTTTCCTTGGCCGTGTAAGAGGAAAAACATATTCACTTTAAGTGAGAGAGACTGGAAGGAGTTTAGCCATCATTAAGGATTTATTAAATGGTTGCTATTTAGTTTTCATAGTAACCCTAGACTTATTATTATATACATTATACAGATAATAAAAGCAAGACTCAAAAAGTTCAAATTCCCACAGCTACTCAATAGTTGATCCACGACTAAAATCCAAATCCTTCCCACCTTAGATCCATCCCCTCTGTCCTCTGCTAGACCACACTGCCTATGAGGGGAAAGAGAGAAGCCAACAGGAGCCCCTGCATTCAGAAACAGCACCCATCTGGAAGACCTATGCAATCAGCCACTGTGCGCTGGGAGAACAAAAGTCTGATCCCCTCCCTGCCGGGCTTTCTTGACCATTATGCCTTTTTCATACCCAGCTTCTTTTACTTAACATCCCTGTAATCCAGAACGTTAACCCCCAAGTCCTGTTATTCCTAACAACAACAACAAACTTCACCAGACAAAAAAAGGAATAAAAAAGTTAGAATCAATTTATGGTTATTATGGCACCTTTGGTAGGGCAAGGAAATCTCGGATAACATGTGCTCCCGCATGGAATTAAGGACTTGAAGATAAAATAGTCCCCTTTCTTTTATTCCTCCCACATGCTGACATGGTATTGCTCCATAATTTTTTTGTCACAGCTTTCAGATAAATCAGGAGAACCACTACGTCTCTTGTCAGGCTGGTTTCAAATGACACCCAAGCACCGAGCCGGGGTCACAGGACTGTCCCCCTGCCAGCTTCCTGTGCGTGGCCACACCCCGCCCACCCTCAGAGAAGACCACATCTTGCTTACTAGACAGAGATAAATTCCTCGCTGGCATGCTCATCAGACACTAAGCCAAACTCATCTCTTTCCTCCTCTCCTCGCCTCCCTCACTCCGGTTATTTATAGAGATCACAGGTGAATCGGGGGAAATTATTACAGCGCGGTGACTGCTGAAAGGCTGGGAGCTAAAGAAGATGGATTATCATGGCTCTGACATGATTTGTATGGATTTCCAAAATTAAGCTGTTCGCCTAGAGTGACCACCTTCCTCCCACCCTGGGCTTCGCAGCTGCCCTGGTGATAACCTTCATCTGCACTTGTGAGCCCAGAAAGCTGAGCACGTTTCCCATTACCTTGCAAGCGACTGTGTAGGGTTCTTCTGGCCCCTCGGTAATAGCAGGGCTGCTGGTGAGCAGAGTGATAAACACCTACAGAGAGGGATGTAGCGTGAAAAGATCTCATCACCTGCCATTAGCTCACCGATGAATAATGCAGCATGTTCCGTGGCAGGTGTCCGGGGTGGGAGGGAGAAGTGCTCCTCGGAATGCTCCAGTGAGCTCTTCAGCACAAAGTAAGGGATGAGAGCAACAGATGCATGGGACAAAATTACACAAGCTATTGTGTTTTTAAAGAAAGGGGAACTTTTACTTCACAAATATCTGGCAGGGCTCCTGTCTTTCTGTCTTCTACCCCTACCATCAGGGCAGGCTAATGCTGCCCTCTCTGAAACGTTCACCATTCATTCCCCCCTGGACCCCACGCCAAGGGATACTTTCCCTCTGATTGCACTGCTCAGCGAACACCACATTTCTCCCTCTGGCTCCAGTTCTTTCTCTGGTTGGTATATCTGGATCTTCTTTTACATATATGGGGACCTTCATTTTATTTTCATTAAACTTCATAGGTGTGGGTTAAATAGATCTATCAGGTGGGAGCAAATGCAGTAATTTCTTTATGCAGTGGTACCCACATGGACATGCAACACACAAGAAAGTGGTAATTTGGGGCCAAAAGAATGGGTAGTTAATGGGCTTATTACCTTTAAGAGTCTGCCTCAAGAGAATAGCATCAGTCCAGCAGAATGTAAGACAAAAATGGGATCCATTATTGGTTATTCATAGCGCACAACCTCCTCTATCCTAAGAGCCACAAACTCAGCCTCAGATCCCACATGAAGACAACTTTTGATTAACTTTAGCTCAACCTTCTTCAAGACTGCCACAACTTCTGAGCACTCAGGAGTAGTTTTTCATTTTTCTGTCAGTTATCATATTTTCCAGTATGGCCAGACATGCCAATTTGACTCCAGGACTAATTAGCCACCAGCCTCACACCTAAATCCCACATTCTCTGAGGCCGAAATGCCAGGTCCTCTTGTGGTGTGCAGCAGTACCACTTAAGGTGAAAAGAAAAATTTTAAATGACAGAAATAGTCCTCTGGCTAAAATGGGCTAGAGGGTTTTAAATGCAGCACAGGTTACTACAGGCAATCGCTGAAGAGAATGTGCAGCAGCAACTTGCCCCCTACATCTAATTCCGGGTCTGCCCTTGTCACTGGTGCAAATGAAGATCCAAGCCTTTTCCGCACATAACGAGGGAGGGAAAACAGGTGGGCCAGACGGAAGCACCATGGCAAATTAAAACAAAGCTTGCCTTTGACACTACACTGATACCCTTCTTCATCACTTGGGGCATCATTTTTCAGAACACATGCCCTGACAGGGGGAAGTTCACTTAGACAGTTGACAAGACAGATATGGAGCTGTCCCAGGGAATTAAGGACATAAGTCAATGTATCATCTCTTTCACCTCGTTACCCCCAAGAAACCAGGATCCATAGAACGCCTTCAACTGCCTAATAATATCTCGTTTAGTCTTGCCCTCCTCCAAAACATGCCAGCTTCTCTAAGTGCCACTGATATATTTCCTCTTCACAGTTCCCACCCCCTGTTGGAAAGCTATCAGAATCCATTCCTTAATTCAACAGTATCTGTTAAGTATGTGTGATGTGCCAGGAATATAGTTAAATGCTAAGGCTGTTCATGTCTCTGCCCAAAGGAGAACCATATCCCAGTAGAGGAAACAGTAACCAATTTCCAGTAACCAAATAAACAAGCAAGTGTTTAGGCATTGTAACCACTGCTATCTAGGAAATAAAACAGCAGGCTGATGTGCTAAATCATAACCAGAAAAGAGGCTACAGTAGTAGAGGCCAGGTACGAGTAGACATCTGACCAAACATGAGGAAGAGAGAGCCAGCTGTGTAAGTCCAGGTCCTCTAAGAAGCAGACTCCAAGGTAGAATTAAAGGTGTAAAGATTTGATGGGGGAAAAAATGCCTGTGATTAACGGAGAGAAAGAGGGGAGGCTGACACTGTCGTGAGACCATCATACAAGTCTGACCCCAGGTGATGGAAAGAGGGAGAGAAGGTTGATAAGAAGAGTCCTAGGCTCCTATGCAATGTAACAAAGGTGCAGCAAAGCTACCATGGACTTCTGGAGCCAAAGTCAGCAGCCAAGAAAAGCCCCATGTCTCCTAGGAATAAGGCTCCCTGAGTTTACCCACAATACTCAATCTTCACAACACTCAACCACTGAACCCAAGGGAGAAGCCCTGGGAGGCAAGTCCTTGATGCAAAATCGTTGGTAGATTCCCAACCACAGCAACCCTCAAGGGGCCTTTACTCAGTCAGTCACACCACAGGTAGAAGATGTGGGAAGTTCATTCTCATGACAACCGTAGTAGACAGAAGAAGAACAGAAGAAAAGAGAATTCCAAGGAGAAGGAACAGCAAGGACAAGTAGATGGAGGCTGAAAACCACCTGGAATGAATGAATCTTTTTACAATGTACGAAAGTAAACAGAAGCTGTCAAATGGGGCAAACTGAAACAGTATATGGGCCCCAAAACAGGATAATGATCATTGAAATTGAAACCATGCATATTCATGAATGAAATACTATGTGGTCAATAATTTGGATTTTAAAGTAAGGGATTTCAATATCCCCCCACCCAACAACAGGCACAGATACACACACACACACACACACACACACACACAATTTACTCCCATAGTAACAAACTGATTGGTTAGGTCTAAGGACACTATCATATTGCTAAAAAAGTATATAAATGTGCTGAGCAAAGGAACTGAAAGTCAGGTACACATGTATTTGAGGGACAGAAAGGATCTCTCCTTTTAACTGGACTGGCATTTTTCTCCGGGAATTCAAAATATACTGGGCCAAGAATCTAGTACCCCCAACTAAAAAGAAAGGAACTATCAAAGTCATAAGGGGAGGGTCATGCAGAATGACACACAGACCAAAATACCCGCAAAAGAAAGAAGTGAAAAATCTGACCCACACTGGATGTTTACAAACTAAGCTTAGAACAGAGTTATCTCAGAAGCTTAACTATATGATCAGAGTGGCCACCCAGATAATCTTCTCTTAGAGGGGCTGGATTAAAAAGTAGTACTCCTAATCTGGGTCTTAATATTATAAATTATTTCAAAATAATTCAAAATCAGTTACCTACTGTTCTGTATCACCACTAATGGCTGAAAGCAAGATGTACATCTTATATGTTTAATTATCCCCAGATCTTAATACTGTTGTTTGTCCTCAGTGGGGATCAAAGACCTGTTTCTCTCTTTTTTTTTTTTAAGATTTTATTTATTTATTTGACAGAGAGAGAGAGATCACAAGTAGGCAGAGAGGCAGGCAGAGAGAGAGAGGAGAAAGCAGGCTCGCCACTGAGCAGAGAGCCCGATAAGAGGCTCGATCCCAGGACCCTGAGATCATTATCCAAGTCAAAGGCAGAGGCCCAACCCAATGAGCCACCCAGGCACTCCAAACCTGTTTCTTGAATTAAACTTCAATATATGAAATGGCTAAGAACATTGTCTAGTGGAATCACCAATATTACCCATTAAGTATTGTCTGAGATGGTTTTTCCCTAGTATCTTTATCTAGCCATCTGGTGCAATTTTTGGAACTAATTAGTATTGTTGGCTTTTATTAAGCAAGATGGTTCTTGTTAAATGGTGATAACACTTTTTAGAGTTCCGTTCAATGATCAATTGAGATTTTAGTAATGAAATGGGGGAAGAACAAGTCATGTGAGTTAAAAAGTGTGGCACAGCAGAAACCAACTATAATGAGTTGAACTGCGCCCCACAAAAGATATGTTCAAGTCCTACGAATCTGGACCTTTTATGGAAAGAGTCTTTGCAGATGTAATTAAAATATGTTAAGATGAGAACAGTCTAGATTAGGATGGGCAATAAATTCAATCACTGTTGATTTTAGAAGAGGACAGACACACAGAGGAAAAGATACACAGAGAAATCATGGGATGCTGGAGCAGAGAATGGAGCGATGCAGCTACAAGCCAAGGGATGAAAATTGCCAGCCAACATGAGTAGGCAGGAGAAAGGTGTGGAATAGATTCTTTCTCAGAGACTCTAAAGGGAACCAAACCTGCTGACACCTTAATTTTGGACGTCTGGCCTCCAGAACTGTGAAAGAATACATTTCTATTGTTTTAAGACACCAAGTTAATGCCTATCATGGGAGCCCTGGGAAACTAGTACATCAACTCTGTCCATTTTGATCCTGGATCTATGTTACAGAGTGCTTAATAAAAATAAAACAAAACAACAACAACAATAAAACTAATCTTCTTAAATGGTGACACTGAATCAGAATCCAAGCAGACTGAAGAACATCACATCGTCAGTACCTCTCCTTTGAAATGAGGCCACACTCCCCACCTATGCCCTATGTTGTAATGGCTTTGAAGGCTATCAGAGCATGAGGACATACAGGAGGGTCTGGTCCAGGCATCTTGGTTTCTAACCTACTCAGAGGAGCAATACCCCATCCATAAAGGTTGGTGAATGCTGCCTTGGTGAGTGGTATTTGGGGAGCCTAGAGAATAAAATCAGGCTGGCCCCACTGCAACTCTGAGCAGCTGTTAGGAAGCCAACAAGACTGGGCCATTTGAACATGTGTCACCAAGTTCATTAGGACATGCCAGCACACATTATTATAACTGAAAATCATGTACCAGAACAGACTCTTCAGGAAACAGGTTATTATCACTGGACTGTTCAGTAACATAGCTTCTCACGGATGTTGGTAACTATACCAATATCCTTAGACAAAGCTGAACTATGATGACCCTCTTTTCCAATTATCACAATCACATCTCTGGCATGCTGTTGTTCTTGAAATGTGATGAGCTCACAAGTTTGTTTAAAGTCTGGTCTCAAAAATAAGCATTTCTCTTAGCAAAAACTATGGCTTCCTAAGGACTTTCTCAGTGTTAGAAATAAGGAATAGAAAAATCTTTTGAAAGAATCATTCAGTGCTGTTGTTAACTATCGTAAGCTTCTTATCTGAGAACAAAATTGCACATTCCCTTAAATTTGAGGGAAAGGGTTTTCCTTTAGATGTCAGACTTACCAAAATATGTATGTGTATGTGTACACGTGCATGCGTGCGTACACACACACACACACACACACACAGGGTATACTGGAAAAGCAAAAGAAAAAAAAGAGGCCAAATAACATTTTTAAATGAGGTATACGTTGATATTTTCAGATCCTTAAGTAAATTAGAATTTTTAAGTTCAAGAACATCTAAGTAGTTTTTGGATTTTAAGCATATACTTCATTTTTATATAAATGATGCTAAAAACACTGCTCTGAGATATCAAATCTATGTGGGATTCTTCCTTCCTTAATGAAGACAATTCATTCCTGTGATAAGCACTTTTTGCCAGTTGCTCTGATAACCAAAAGCAAAACAACAAAAGAACCAGAGGGTTGCCTTCTACAATATCAGATAAAAGGAAGATGGTATAAAAGAATTATTCAACATTACATAAAACACTGTCAAATGTGGCAGAACTCATCAAACATACACCTAGGGATCCTGCGCCTAGGAAACAACATGGCATAGTTTAAAAAACAAAAATGTTGAAAGAGAATGTTATAGCCTCGGGCAATACCTTGAATATGTGGAACTACAGCTTAAAGTTAGTTTTCCAGAAGAAGACTCTTATAGATACTGGGATCCTACAGTATGTTAAAAAGTATCTTTTTAAAAAAAAAAAGTATCTTGAGTTTCTAAAATTTGGTAGAATTTAAGATGACTCCTACCTGGCTTAGATACGGGAAATTTTTATATTCTAGAAAGCTCATCTTCTACAAAGTAAAGCAATATAGGGACTAGCTACCATGGAGGATGGAAAGATACAGCCAACACTTACTGAATTGTCTTTCCAAATTCTCCCTGCAATACATATGATTGGAACATCAGCTTCTCAGAAGCCATGCCCTTAAAAATGCCTAGCCTGGGTTCAGTCAATTGGTTGGGCCTGATTTGCCTTTCATGCCCCTGGGGCAAGGAATTTCTTCTTCTCCAGGAAGGAATTAGGCATACAATATTATAGACATGGTTTGTCTGGTTTCTTGATCAAAGAAGACATAAATTTAGAAACCATAAGCACTTTTTTTCTAATATATACACATGGAGAGATTCAAGTCTGCAATTAAAAAAAAAAAGGAAATTTGAAAAGAAAAAGGAAACGCAATAGCTGTATGGGAAAAAAACATATATATATATATATATATATATATATATATATATGTGATATATATATATATATGGGAAAAAAACATATATATATGTGAGATAGATAGATATAGATATAGATATAGATATAGATATAGATGGAAATTCTTACCTAGGATTTAAGTTCCTGGTAGAGCTTGTTCCTGAGGACCAGCAGTAACCTATACTACAAGATGATTTTTATAATAGTTTCCACCCTTCAATGAAGATTTTTCTGCGAGATTTTATTATTTTTCAATTAGAGAATGACAAGAGTAGCAAGATAAGTGGTAAAACTAGAGGAGTTAAAATGAACAGTGATGTGGTGAGATTTCAGTAATTCCAGGTGAAGACATATCTAATTCTTGTCATGCCTTATAAGAAAAACTAGATCTATGTACATCATAGTAAAACAATTTAGAAATAAAGTACAACAACAAGAGGATTTTAAGTAGTCAAAAGATAAAAGGCACTTTACACATTCAAAGAAGCAACAATCAGACTGTCAGCTGACTTCTCAACAGAAACAATACAAGTCTGAAGATAATGGAATGGTATCTTTAAAATTCTGAAAGAAAGTGTCTGCCTGGAATTCAAAACCCATTGAAAATAGCTTTCAGAGAGGTAAAAATAAAGGCATTCAAAAACCAAACAACCTGTCAACACCATACCAACTCTAAACTGGGGGAAAGAGAAAGAGAAGGAAAAAAAGAAGAAAGAAAAGAAGGAAGGAAGGAAGGAAGGAAGGAAGGGAGGGAGGGAAGGGAGGGAGGGAGGGAAGGGAGGGAGGGAAGGGAATGGAAGATGAAGGTGAGAGGAAGGGAAATTTTGAAAGTAGGGAGAGAGAAAAGGAGGGAAAACACTTCTTTATAGAAACAGGCCAACAAATAAATTTTGGATTTATTTATTTATGACAGGATTGTCATGGTGCAGAAGCATGAACTCACAACCACACAGATTACTTACTAAGGATAATGGGCTAAAAAAAATGTACATAGGGTGCCTGGGTATCTCAGTCAGTTAAGCACCTGCCTTCAACTCAGGTCATGATCTGAGGGTCCTGGGAAAGAGCCCCACGCTGGGCTCCCTGCTCAATGGTCAGTCTGCTTCTCCCTCTCACTCTCCCTTTGTTCTCTCTCACTCAAGTAAATAAATAAAATCCTTTTAAAAAATTGTGACTATTTAATGAGAGATCTAGCAGTCACCATTTCAAGCAAACAGTCAAGCTCAGCATCCCTAATTTTAACGAATCTGACCTTATGTGAGCAACGGGAACAAAATACTACAATTATCACCTATAAAGTCGCATCCCTATGAAATTTTTTTTGAAGATTTTATTTATTTATTTATTTGACAGAGAGAGAGAGAGAACACAAATAGGCAGAGAGGCAGGCGGGAGCATGGGGGGAAGCAGGCTCCCCACTGAGCAAAGAGTCCGATGCAGGGCTCGATCCCAGGACCCTGAGATCATGACCTGAGTCAAAGGCAGAGGCTTAACCCACTGAGCCACCCAGGAACCCCATCCTATGAAATTTTAAGACAGTCTTTTTTTTCTTTTTTTAAGATTTGTTTATTTGAAAGAGAGAGAGAGAGAGAGAGAGAAGGAGAGAGAGGGAAAGCGTGTGCTGAGAGACAGGCAGAGAGAGAAGGAGAAAGAATTTCAAGCAGACACCCCACTAGGCATGGAGCCCAACATGGGGCTTGATCTCATAACCCTGAGATCATGACCTGAGCTGAAATCGAGTCAAATTCTCAATGAACTGAGCCACCCAGGTTCCCAGCACAGTATTTTAATTAAGATATAATTGACATATAATATGTATGAGTTTTAGGTGTACAATATAATGATGTGATAGATGTATATATTGCAAAATGTTTATAATGAGTTTAGTTAACATCTTTTACTACACATACTTTATTTTTTCTTGTGATTGAAACTTTTAAGATCTACCCCCTTAGAAACTTCCACATATACAACAGTTAACAGTATTGTTAACTATTGTCAACATGCTGTATATTACATCCCCAGGACTTACTTATAACTATGATTTTGTACTTATGACCACCTTCCCTATTTTACCACCTACCCCTCACCTCTGGTAACCACCAATATGTTTTCTATATCTGTAAGTTCAGTTTTTTAAGATTTCAAAGATAAGTGATACCATAGAGTATTTTTTTTCTCTGACTTACTTCACTTAGCTCAATGCCTTCAAGGTCCATCCACATTGTCACAAATGGCAAGATTTCCCTCTATTTATGGCTAAATAATATTCCATTATACATATCACAGAATATATATATTCTTTATCCATTCATCTGTCAATGGATACTTAGGTTGTTTCTATACCTTGGCTATTGGGTGTAATGCTATGATGAACATGGAGGTACAGACATCTTGAGACAGTGATTTTATTTCCTTTGGATAAATTCCTAGAAATCAGATTGCTAGATCATATGGTAGTTCCATTTTTAAATTTTTGAGAAACTTCCATACTGTTCTCCAGAGTGGCTATACCAATTACATTCCCATAATCAGTGCACAAAAGTTCCCTTTTCTTTACAACCTCACCAACACATGTTATTTATCTCTAAGTATTCTTTGAAAAACAACAAAAAGGGGCGCCTGGGTGGCTCAGTGGGTTAAAGCCTCTGCCTTCGGCTCAGGTCATGATCCCAGGGTCCTGGGATCGAGCCCCGCATCGGGTTCTCTGCTCCGTGGAGAGCCTGCTTCCTCCTGTCTCTCTGCCTGTCTCTCTGCCTGCCTCTCTGCCTACTTGTCATCTCTGTCTATCAAATAAATAAATAAAATCTTTAAAAAAAACCCACTAATTTTTATATCATCAATCCTCTACACACAACCTCTGATTTACTT
Source organism: Neogale vison (assembly GCF_020171115.1). Lineage (NCBI taxonomy): Eukaryota > Metazoa > Chordata > Mammalia > Carnivora > Mustelidae > Neogale > Neogale vison. Next base: position 83,120,152 of record NC_058099.1, read on the forward strand.
GTAATTCACAAGTTAGAGTTATGCCTCCCAACATACTAGCATTTCATGAGTTAAATGAAATCATTTGGAAACAATCAGACAAATTCAGAATATAGGGCATTTCTTACTACTACTGGCTTGGACTCCTCCAAAGGTCATTGTCATTAAATAAATAATAAGATAGGAAACAGTTCAAAAGAGATTTAATCATCCAAATCAGTGTGTGAAATTTCATTGGAGTCTCAGTCTGTTAAAAAAAAAAAAATCACCTATAAAAGGCATATTAGGGAAATTGGAGAAGTTTAGATACATACTGAATATTAGAATAAACTGCATTATGGGTAATTTTCTCAAGTAGGAGAATGGTATTGTGTTTATACAGAATAAATAAGAAATATTTTGACATATTTAGGAAGTATGTTGAAATATTTAGAATAATGTGTTGTGATGTCTAAAATATACTTCCAGGTAATACAGCAAAGATAGAGTTAATTGTTAAACTGTGGGTAGAAAGCATATGGAAATCAATTTGCTATTCTTTCTTCTTTCTGTATTTTTAAAATTTTCCCTTCTTATAAAGTGAGGAGGGAAATAAATTTTTTAAATCCCTGTTTACAGCAACTTAATCATAATATAAATACACGCTGATTAGGTCTTTACTTGTTCTAAGTGACAACATCCAACACAAAATGGCTGGGGCGTGATTTATTTTTTCTTGTAATAGAATAGTTATAATTTCAGCCAAATTTGCATATAGATGTTCAAATGGGGTGACCAAACATCTTTCTGGAGCATCTCTTGGCTCTGCTTTCTGCTGAGGTAAGCTTACAAGAAGCATGGAAATCATTAGGAGCCCCTCCTTTACATGCTAACTGCTTAGCAATCTTGGTCAAAAGAGAATGCCTCTTCCAAACAGTCCCAACAAAAGTTCTTCAGACAGCTTAGATCACTCTCTAAACTAATCACTGTGTTAAACATAGCTGGATATGCCAGCTGCCTAGTTCATAGGTGCTTACCTATGGAATCATAACTGGAGTCAACTATACTGACTGAAAGTGATTTACAGTAGTTACTTACAAGTTAACAGAAGAAAAATCTTGCTATTGTCATGGGGTGTGTAGGAGGGGGGACAGAGACAGAGAGAGAGAAAGAGGGAGAGAGAGAAAAGTGAACAGAAAAAAAAATGGCAAAATAATAATTATTATTAAAGAAAAACAGAGAAAAGTGAACAGAAAACAAGAACATGTGGGCAAAATAATGACCAACTGCAGATTCCTTTCTCTCCTTAATGGAGGTTTGGGAGTACAGAGACCTGGATCCTACAGGACATCCAAAGTAGGGATTGACATCTCCAGCAAGGTAGGTGCAGACTGAGGAGGCTGGAAACATGAGATAAGTTCAGCAATGTATCAAACAGGAAGATTTCAACTATAAGACACAGAGGAGCTAAGTAAAATGTGCTGCAAAGGAGATTCCTAATGCTGGGGACATCTCTGAGGCACCCACAAATGCAATGTTTCCTGTATCAGGCCATAACAACTGTCCCTCACCAGCTGCTTTTCGGAGGTCTTCTCCATGGAGACAGTCTCTTGGGAGTCCCAGTGCCCCTCCAGATGATCCCCCTGGGAAAACTCTCAGTAAGTTCCTTCCAGAACAGCTCAGTTCATTCTTCTTAAATGCCCTTATCTGGCCTTGACCAAACACCCATGAATCACTGGCAAAAAAGAATCTTTTAGTGCCACACAGCCCATGAAGCCATCTTTCTTTGCCTGGCTATCAGAGTAGCTTGCCAGCAAAGCTCCTGAAAGCCCCCTTGCTTTCTCAGGCAAGGGTCAAGTACTAGTTCATTCTGTCCTATCAACCCCATGGGTACCAATGACAAGAACTCTGTGCTCTTTTCAAAACCCTCTCATTTGCAAAGTGAGAGGCCAAGTCCCACCATGAGAAAGCAAAAGGCCACACCTCTCCAACAACTTTTTTCAAAGAATACTCTCCCTTCTCACTTTAACCTCAACCCTTTTACACTCAAAAAAGGATGTTGGGTGAGGGTTTACAGAACTGGGTTTTTCTGATCCTTCTTTGCAAACTGGGCATCAGTGATCCAACACTACCACTACCATCCCCCTTGGAATGACTCGTTATCAACCACATACTTTTTTGTTCTTGGGTCCTTAGTCGCAACCGAAACACCAAGAATCCTATATTACCATCCCATTACAGTTGACTGGCTTAGCCTCGTAGTGATTTATCCCCAGGGAATGATACCTTACCAACCAAACAATAATGAAGTTATGGCTTTAAGGGAGAAAAGCCATTTGGTAGGCAGCCAATTGTGTATTACACAGCAGAATTCACATTTTTACCTAGGACAGGACCTGTTAACCTGCAAACAGTTGGGGACAAATGGAAGATATACAGGAGATTTTATGTTCATGGGGTTAAAATGCTGAGATCCGGCTTTAAAAAAAAAAAAAAAAAAGACCATTGGACTAAGTGTCTAAGCTTCCCTCTGAATTCCAACTGCCATATTTCCAGGGCCTGGCACAAAGCCCAAGGTCTATAAATACTTATTGATTGGCTGACTACAGACCAGCCACTTCATTATAAAAGACTTCGTTCTCAAAGGAATCATTAATGCCAGTATCCTTGCATATGTGATTACATAGTATAAACATGGATAATACATTCTATATATTTTAACTCCAATTCTAGAAATGTTCCTGCCATGCCGTGTATTTGTCAAGAGTTAAAATTTAAGAGTTTCTGCATAAATACAATTTAAATCCACAATCCAATTAATGCATTAAAAGCTGACAGAGTTTTGCTAAAAATCACCATTTGTCATGTATTCTGTGCCCTGGTATTATCCCCACAGATATAGAAGGCTAAAAAAGGCCACCTATTACTGGAGAGATGTATCTAAAAAATCTCTCAGGCTGCCTGTAATAATCTCCATTATGTATAATGACCATTTTGATAATAGTCTTTAGAAGAGGTAATGGCCCTGCTGAACGGTTATTACCTGTCTGTTCATGCTGGAAGCAAGATGCAGAAGCCAGAGGGGACAGTCAAATGGTCCTTGTGGTGTATTCTGAGGAAATAAGAAATATTTAACAGAATGCAAGAAACAGACAAGCGAGCGCCTTTTGCGGCAGAACTGGCTGCCTCTCTGCCACAAGCCTTCCTGAATTTCATAATTTAAAGCAAATGCTCCCAATAATGGACCTGCTCTCAGCCTTCAGACCAATTTCATCTGAAGCATCCCTGGCTGGTCTATTAAGAGCAGGAGGAAAAGACAACTGAACGCTATCATCTTCCTTCCCGTATCACTGCTGGTGGGATTCACTCATAACAACAGCGACTCCAGTGGGGGAGAGGTGATTCTCTCTTCGGCCCACAAAAAGGAGGCCTACCTGGGGCTCAGGTCAAACTGAGGACATGTCATGGTGCCAGGGACTAAATCTGATCCAGGCTCAGCCACAGCTCCAACTAGGAGATATACCATCCCTCCATAAAGGGTCATTCAGAGTCTCCACAGCTTCACACCTATGGGGCACATGTCGGGCCCCATTTCCTGAGAACAGATTTTGTAAAGCTTAGAGAATGCCACCCTTTATGCCTGCTTAAGTCATCCTTATGCTTTCACTAAAATAGAAGAGGGAATAAGTCTAGCTAAACATGTAATGCAAGCTTTTGATGGGAAAAATGGTCTGAAGGAGACTTTTTCCAAAGGGGCTCTGGAGAATGAAGTCACAAGTTGTTCATAAGCATTCCTGCTCAGGGGGGCGGGGAACAACAGATCCCATGGTCAAATGGGAGGAGACAATTCTGGGTTAAACCAATATGAACAGATTGTGCAGTAAGGTTTCTTAGAGCCTTTGTCATGTTTGTGTGAATGGTAAATCTGCACAAGGGGGGACAGTATAATACAGGTAGTATTTCCCAAAAGTACTTATCCAAGGGCATTTTATGCATGTATAGAATACTGTGAGATATGATCTGTCATTGGTCTACACCTACAGTGACCAGTACAGCAGCCATGAACCATATATATATATATGGTATATATATATATGGCTATTTAAATTTTAAAGTCAAATAAAATTTACTACTGTTTCTCAGTCACACTAGCCATACTGCAAGTGCTCAATTAGCCACAAGTCTCTAGTGGCCACTGTAGTGGACAGGGCAGATATACAACATTTCCTTCATTCTAAACAGTTGTATTGGGTAATCTTACTCTAAATAATAGGTGACATTTCATACTGAATTTGACATGCATCAACTAATAATTGTTGTAAAATATAGAGTCATTCTCAAAATGAGGTTTCCTTTCATAGAGAACGAACTGAGAGACAGGAGAATATCTGATGTCCATACCCATATTACCCATCAGGCTTGGGGGTAAAGTCTAAGTCACTTAGAAAGTGGAAGAAGACTGGGAGGGTTTGAAATCAGAGAAATGGGCAAAGACAGCAGAAGAGAAAGACTCAAAAGTGAAAGCGGGAGAAAGTGATCTTGAGGGAAAAGAGCCACATAATCCACAACTGAAGCACTCTTCATCAAATTCCAAGATCTGAATATTCTCTTCTAAGGCCTATAATTTAGAAAGCATTCTTTTATTGATCTTCGCTGGGTCCAAGGAAGGAGAATGGATTTGAATTACATAATGTTTAACACAGTTCTTGGCACAAAGTAAATATTCAAGATGTCTAAGTTGAAGGACAGAAAAAACTCGTATACAAGTATTTTTAAGCTCCTTGTGTGCTCAACACTGTGCTAAGGGAGGATAGAAAGATACATAACATTCAGCCCGTGCCCTCAAAGAGCTCAGAGTTGTTCAGGTACAAAAACAAGTTTGCCAACAAGACAAGACTGTACATAAAGAGCCATAAACAGAGCCTGTGGAAACTCCAATGACGTTGAGATAATTTCCAGATAGGAAGATGAGGAATGGTTTCCTGGACAAAGTGCTATTTGAAGTAGATCTCTAACCATCAGAATTTTGATGGGTTGTGACGAAGAAACAAAAATGTAAACTGTGAGAAAACCCAGAAACATAGGCTTATAGAAAATCTACCAGTCTTTATGATGAAATTCAAGCCTCTCCTCCTCCATGAAGCCTAATCCACAGATCTAACAGAGAAGAAAAACCACTCTGGCCACCTTCTGGGTCTGGAATGGGAAGTATTTATGCTTCCCAAGAAGAGTCTGAGGCTGGACATCCAAAATCTACCTTTAGGTATTGAGAACTAAGCATGGGATCTACTAAAAAGGAGGTTGCTATGAATCTCTAACTATAGGAGATGGAATTCTAAACTGCAGGAATCCTCTCATTCCTCAGATTGACACTTTCTTACGCAAAAATAATCTAGAGTTTGCATGATTCCAAATTCTTCTACTCTCTAAAACACTGACTATATCATTGAAAAACCATAGGAAGAATCACTAAAGTTTGCATATTGATGTTTCTGCTCTTCTCAAACCCAAATGGCTATCCTAGCGATGTCCAAGAAGAAATAAATCTTATACAAGTAAAATAAATCATAAACTGCCTGAGCATGGATAGGTCTCAGCTAAGAGCCTTCCTAGGAGCATTCTATCAGAACCTGTTTAGACCAGGTCAAGATTTCTAGAAACCAAACATCAAAGGGATGTTTTTTGGGCTCAAATGAAAAACATGCAAAAATCAGTACCTGAGATAGAATCTGAGTTCAGGAAGAGAAGACAAGGGATGAAGACAACTAAGAGACCAAGGTTCAAATTCAGCCTTGAAATAAGCAAGGTCAAAATAAAAGAAAATTAATAGAAAATGAAGAAAGGAGGCAGGGGCACCTGGCTGGCTCAGTTGATAGAGCATGCAACTCTTGATCTTCAGGTTGTGAGTTCAAGCCCCATGTTGGGCACAGAGCTTACTTAAAATTTTTTTAAAAAGATTTTTTAAAAAGAAGGAATGGAAAATTAATATTTAATGAGCAACTTCTAAGTACTAAGCAACATCTTAGTCTGGCTTTTCTAGACAAAAGAATCTGAAGAATTGATTATTGGTACTTTTGAGAGGTGCAGTTCTAGGGTAGGAAAAGTGATGGAAAAGTTTAAAAAGATAGAGAAGGATGGAAAGAGATGTGAACTGATGCATTATTATGCTGGTCAGGGCCTCACGATGAGCCAGCAATCAACAACACCTCTCTCCAGGTGAGTTTAGTTCATCCCTATGGGATTTTTCCAGATAGGATACATGGGAAAAAACATATACAGTGGTGGGGGTGGGGAGGATTTAACTTGTATGTTCTCCCCAACTCCTGATGCCCACTGATCAAAATATGGGCCTTAAAGAGTAAACTGCAGGTATCACTTATGGGTGTCACCCACATCCCATACACTGTTACAAGGTATCATTTGAGTTCCAAAGTAGCAAAAGAAGTCAGAAACATGGAGCATGTATTTGCTCACATTCTGTCTGGCTGCTCAATGATAACTGGTCAGCCCAGTCAGCTGAGCAGCAGGGACCCAAGTAGAGTCCTTGGCCACACAACTGAAGGTCTGGGAGGCAACAGCATCTTAGGGAATTAGGAGAGGCCCATAAGGTACATCTGGTATTGGTCACCATGTTAGGAGAAGTAGCTTTATATTGCTACATTGCTGCTTTACTCATGATGCATTTGGCTTCTAATAAAAAAAAAAAAAATCTGGTTACAGTTCTAAAGTGATAAAAATCATCCTTAATTCAAGCCTGAAAACCTGAATTCTGAAGTTCTAACTCTCTTTCCTACTTCATTTCTGTATCATCTCAGATACAGAACTTGATGTTCTGCTTACATAAGATCATGATTCCCAAATTATGCATTATGTTATTGCACCTATTTATATAATACATATTCCAAAAATACTAATCGTCAGAGAGGATAAACGTATTGCACCAACTGTCACAGCTAATATATGGGAGAACCACACTTGAAACTTTTGCCAATCAGAGTCCAAGTTCTCTCTCTTCTTTATCGTTGATCATACCCACCAATGTTTCTCCTCTACTTAGCCCTGGCTCACTGATGAACCCCTGTAGCCACAGTCTGTTTCTTCCCTCTTAGGGTTATCATCTATTCAGGATATCCTCACAAAATATACTGTTTTATAAAGGATGCAACTGAGGCACAGCATAGTTAAGGACTTCCAAGAATATCCACATCCAGTCAGGGAGAACACTGGACCTAGGTTTAATTTACCCACTGATCCTCTAGTCCTGAGACTAGAATTCCAAAGATAATTCAAGTTATACAAAATGTATTCAATTCCAGGGTCAGGAAGAAGAAATACAAAGACCATCTTAATTCAACACTAGAAATGCTGAAAATTGTCAAGCAAGTACATCTTAAAAGTTCTCATCCCAAGAAAATGACAGATGTTAACTAGACTTACTGTGGTGATCATTTCATAGTACATAAAAATACTGACCCACATTGTACACCTGAAGCTAACATATCAATTATGTCTCATTTTTTAAAAAACTGAAAAAATGCAAATTTATAACACAAAGTTACATCTTTAAACTTCCAACTCTCACAAAGACGTAAATTTCTGGAAATGGAAATATTGCTGAAATGTTTGAAATTAAAACAATTAAAATAAAAATGAATATCAACTTATCTATCAAATGCTCATGGATTATTTCATTTGTTTGGTTTTATTTTTTTAATGTGGGAACAAGAAAGTGCTCTTGCTACTCAAAAAAAAAAAAAATCCTTAATAGCTCATTAACTGCTTGAAAATTACACCTCGACATTCATTTCCATGGTTTAAGATTTCAATTTCTGATAAAATGCAAATATCGTAAGAAGGCTAAGAGTTTTAGCTGTTGTCTGATTTTTATACCTTAAGCTGCTATGAAGGTACAATCCCTTTGTTGAGAATAGGTATGGGATGCCAACTTGAGGCAGAAGGAAAAAAGGTTTCATAATAGATGGCTGGGTCTTCAGTAACAAATACCATCTGCTCCATACCTAGAGCCATTGTGACACATGTCACCATCAGAAGGAAACACATCTTGACAAGACCCTATAATAATGAGGGGCTATTTACAAGATAAGCTCCTTCCAAGCACTAAAACCATAACTGCAAATTGGCAGGTGAGATACACCTGTCCACCCATCCTCCTCTAAGCAATCTCAATCGTAATGTCATTTTCCTACATCAAAGATCTGAAGAGCAGTGGCAAATAAATCTCCATTTGGCATTCTGCAACTTCTCACACCCTCTAAAGACAGAGGCTCCAACAACTACATTCCTACCACTGCAGCCATCCGTGTGATGTAGTTTTGGAATATAGGTGAGGTTTGGTGGAGTGACGTCGGGAGCCAACAGCCAAGAAAATTCTTGAGACACCCAGGGACAGGATCCAAGCGCAGAAAGAGCTGCCCCACCGGGTCGTGAGGGGTGACTGATTATATAAGTGGAGGTGGGGACGGTAAGGAAAAAAAAGGTCTTTGAAAGAACTTTCATATGCTAAAAGAAGACCTATAAGACACGGGAGGCCATGCCTCCAGGGTCAAGTTCTGGTTTTCCTTCTAGTTAAGCATTAACGGTAAGACAGCTGGGAGCCTGCTGGAGGAACATTATACTCTGCCTGCCCGAGGTATTTGCCAATGGGCTGCAGGTTAGGACATTTAATTTTATCTACATTTCCTTCTGGAAGTTGGGTTATTGATAAGAATGCTTTTTTTCTTGTAAATCACTATGACATTTGTAAACTGAGGGAGACTTGTGTCTTGCAGGACTGTGATCTCTATAAAGTAACCACTTGCTTTTCCCCTCCCTTAGCTTTAGGGCAGCCAGGAGTGCGTGAGGAATGTCGCACAGATCCCACCTGGGAGACTGTGTGTGTGTGTCTATGTATGTGTGTGTTGGGAGGGGAGGTGCAGGGTGTCAGCCAGCCTGTGCTCTGTCCTCAGCTTGCCTTCTGCTCTCTCGTCACATGGTTCCGCTAAACACTACGCAGACCTGTGCACATGCTGGAAATGTGGATGTGCGCTCCGCAAGCCACCTCTCCTGATGGGGGGAAGGGGGGCATGTCTGCCACCCACTCTCTCTTACACTACTGTGAGTCTCTTTCCAAGCTGTTCTTGGCTTTTTTAATTTGAGGAGTACTGAACTCTGAGAACAATGAGAAAAAAAATCTCCCCCAATGCTCAGAAGTCATAAAATCTGTCATACTCTCTGAGCCATATTATTGAAACCACCTTTTCTTTCCATTGCCTCGGCCGTATTCTAGAAACAAATTTTCTGGCCACACGCTCGTTGTGAGGGCCACACTACTGGAAATGATCAGCAAGAATTTTGGTTGACACAAGGAAAGGCAAATGCATGGGCCATGGACAGCCCAGCTTATATCCCCAAATTCAGCTGATCACATTTTTCAGCCTTCCCTCCATCCAGTCATGTCCCTTTAGGTAATTTCTTACTCATTTGGGGGAAGTGCTCCTTTCATGGGAATTTGGGGACTGAATATATGTTTGCAAACTCAACTAGTTTGTTTGGATTTTGTCCGTTAACTTCTGAGGCAGGTGATGTTCAAAACATCACTCTCTGTCAGGATGAGAGCAATACGATGTAACTAATTGGATACAGACAGAAGCTCTCTTCAGCCTCAACTGTCCCATGTATGAAATGAACTTTGAAGCTCTCCCAACATTCGAATATAATCCTCTAAAGAGAGAATAAGGAGGGATTGGATGCTCATGCTGGTAAGGTGTAAGGAACAGGATAATACAAGAGTTAAAAGCAAGATTTAATGTTGAAGTAGTGTTTAGAGAATACATTAAAATGATATTAAAATTTTAACTTCTAAGGCTATCATTTGAAAGCTATAAATCTGTTTTAAAGATCAGTAGGAACAAAGAATTTATCTTTTTCAAAGGTTTTTTATAACATAAATTATGAGTCCATAGAGATAACTCAATTGCAACACTGAATAAATTAAAATGCATTATACATGATGTAAAAACTGTGTATTACACCGTGAAATAGATGTAACGTAATTAAGGTATAAACAAATGAACTAAATATTTTTGTCTAATGTATCTGTGACATTAATTTAAAATAAAACCTAGATTGTGATTATAGAGCTTTACAGAATCAGTAACTTTCATCCTAACATTCACAATTAGGTAATTTGACAAGTTGCCTTCCTATCTTTCCTGGGAAATGAACAGAATGCATTTTTAAGGAATATTTCTCAGCCCAGTCAGTAAGTCTGTATCATGCTGTCTTGAGTGCAAACCTCAGCTGAAACTTTGTCTGCAGAGCTATAAGAAAGGCTCCATAATAGAAATAAATATAAGACAACTAAGAATAGTGTTTTCACCTTCCCCTGGGACCAGCTACATCATCACAACCAGACTCTTGTCCCTTCCAAATCTTGTCAAGCTCTTCAATTACTTGGATTGCAAAAGCATACGTGAAAGGGAATAAAGATTTGAAAATAAAAGGGGAAAGAGAAGCAATGAGTACATCATTAGTCTGTCTTCACAAAGAGTGCCAACGATAAGAAAAATCAGTACAAGCTGGCACCCAGCATCTTTCTAGGAATTAACAGATAACTTGAATTGCTACTCAAAGAAAAAAATTCATTTCCCATGCCGTACTTAAACTATTTATGATCTTATTTTTAAGAATGAAAGCTAGCATTGAGATTACTGACCAAATGCGCAGCAGTATTTTAAACAATAGTACTTGACTGAGGCAGAAGTCAAAACCTTCAGAGTGAAACAGCAGGGAAATAATAATAATATTGGGATCCAAATCCAAGTTACTGCAGTTCTGTGATACTAATTCCCATTGTGATAAAGATTTAGGTGTGAATACTGAGAGTATTTGGGTTTATATAAAGAACGATTTTATCAGGCTGAAAATTTCAGTTTGAAATATCTTTAAAACCATTCAGTAGGGCTGCAGACCCAATACCTGAATTCTCTTTAGAAGCCAATGAGTTCCAAATACAGAAGGGAGGAGATGCGGAAGAAATACTCTTCTCAACTTCCTTCCAAATGTGTCCAAGAGGATATATTCAACAAACACAAAATGGAGAAGGATTCTTCTCTATGTGCTCTCCCAGACTTTAACCATGAAGGTAGATACTTTTTTGGTGGGAAGCAGCCAAAATAGTTGGAAATGAATGTACTTATCTTTAATACTCTGGAGCATTCTTGTATAGTTCAGGGCAATAAGTAAAACAGTTATTAAGTATCTACCAAATGTTCAACATTCTGGTGCAGTCAGGTAGCAAAGACCATCATCGCTTGACCAAGTGGACACCTTATGAGCAGCAAATCACAACATCATGAACTGAGAACCAATATCCCTTGAAATCATATCATCAGCTCTGACCTCACCCCAGTAAGCCTCAAACTCATGTATCTGCTTCCTTAGCATCTTCACTTCAAAGTCTTACAAGGATTCAAAGCTAACACAGATAAAAGACAACTCTTTGTTTTCCAATCTGATCATTTTCCTCCATTATTTTCCCCCCAAAATGGAACATTTGGCCAAGCACAAAATCAAGACCTCATTCTTGACTGTTCTTGTATCTTATCCCCCCATATCCAATGCACCAGCAAGTTCTCTTTGCTTGATCCCCAGAATCCATCAGGACTTCACCACCATCATAGCCACTGCCATAGCAGAGGTCACATTCCCCCCCCCCCACCTGGACATCTACAATAACTTTCATTTGGTTTCCCTGCTATTTTTCCTGTTCACTCTAATCCACCCCCACTAGAAGCAACCCAACCTTGTACCAAGGCCTGATGAATTCTAGGACTGTATTTTGTTTACCATTTTCCTCCCTTTCTGACCTTGTCTAGTGCTAACCTCCCCCTCATTGGCTGGCATGAAAGGTTCCTTGAACATGAAAAAATAATTCTGATACCCTTTGATCCTGTGGGTTATTCAGCTCTGGAGAGCCTCCCTTTCATCTAAAGATGACTGCCTCTTTCTAATTCAGGTCTCAATTCAAGTATCACTTCCTCAAAGAGGCCTTCTCTGACTATCCCACCTGACGATTCTACCCCTACCCAAGAACTTATCTGTGTGTCTGCTATGTCTCCATGACCAAGGATAAGGCTGCTGCCTGCCACGTATTCATTTTTGAGGAAGGAAGGGAAATAGGTAGGAAGCAAGGAAGCAAAAAAATTACTGAGATGCTCCAGACACACCAAGAGAAAACTATATATACTCTGCACTGAGTATATAAGTAGCTAAAATGAAAAAGACACCTTGTTTTGACCCTAAACACAACTCAGTATAAAAGAACTATAGCTATAAAGACAATGAATTTCAGACTCTCTGAAATAGAACTGAACTTAAAAGTACAGTCCTAGTGTCAGTCCATGTCAGAAACTCCTCCTTCTCTTCTAGTCAGGAAACTTTCTCTCCCCCCAAACCTTCCTCCACACTGCCACCAGTATAACTTTTCTGAAATATAAATCTAAGCATGTCACTCTTCTGCCTCCAATACTTTGATGCCACCCCCTCCCCTAGTGACTTCAAATGGAATTTAAACTCCTGGTATAAAAGATTTTCATGTTCTGATCCAAGACTTTCTCTCCACATTCATCTTTGGCCACACCCCTTCAAATCTCCCCTCCAACTCCTACTCTCTGTACTACACACACACAAAAATGCATGCTGTTACCAAAGATCCTCCCACTGTGTGGCTCTGAGCATTTGCACACACTGTTCTCTCCACTTGGGGAAATACCCTCTATTTCTTTTCTTTTTTTTCTCTCCTTTTTTTTTTTTTTTTTTTTTTTTTTTTTGATGAAGCCCCATTCATCCTTCAAGACTCAGATTAAGAATCACATCCTTGGTTAAGCCTTCCCAAATTCCCTCTTCCCCTCCCCACTCAACCAGATTTAACTACTCACTTTTTTTCCCCTTCTCATATGTACCATATGAGCTCTTCGACAATTGTTCAGGTAGTTGCAGAAAGCTAGGATATACTCTTAAACCCTTCTTTCCTCTGGTTACTTCAGCCCTTCCACTGACTCCACATCAATTTTACTAATAGTAAGATTGTGGGCAGGCTTTACTTTCATATCAATTTCCTTAATGTCATATGCAAGACCAACCACTGTACCTTATACATAGTCTGAACAGTAACTGATTGAATAAAAGCTCCATGTGGGCATGTGCAGTGCCTATCTTATGACTCTGTATCCCACACTTCTCTGACTCTGCAGAGCCTCAAATCAGTATTAATTGAGTCAATGAAAGGGAGTGACTGAATGGGTGTGATGAGTTAGATAAATGAACAGATAAAAAGTACAGTAAAAGAATTATCTCCCTTCCTCCAGATACAGTGTACTCCAAATAAGGTGCCCTTGTGTTATATTTTATTTGGAGCATCCACATATTATAGAAGACTAGAGATTTATATTAAGTTAACAATTACCCAAAATCGCTCATATTTGGGCTGTTGGAGTACTGATCCAAATTTCATGGTTTAACATTTCCACCTAGTAAGTTCGGTCTTGTTAGATTCACCCCATCATTCCAGATCTCGATCTTTTTAACTCTTTCATCATTAATATTTTGTGCCAGCCACATAAGTGATGTGCATGTACTTCCCTTGTCCTTAATGTATACTTGGGCAAAGGGCAGGTTTCACCTAATTTAGACCCCAGTGCCCTCTCACAAATGTTTATTCAGCCCTTTTAGATATAAAGTTCATTCTGTTAGATAGAAATGGGGAGGGGAAGAAATTGACAATGGGCTGCAGTGCAACTTTTTATTTCATTTATTAATGTAACAATATCCATTTCAAGCTGTGGCTTTATTATAGACTTGGTATTTTCTTGCTGCCTTATTTTTTTCCCAAGAAAATATAACCTTTTGTTAAATCAAAAATATAAATATCACCTGCTCAACAATCTGTAGCATTTATAAAATTAGTTTTAGCCTCTAAACTATTCAAGACTTTTTATAGAAACTCAACCACTTGGGCAGAAATTGTTCCTAATAGATTTTGAAAATTTTCACCAACCACATCATTTTTAATGCCTTTATGATTTGAATAAAATTACATTCTCCCAGAACAAATAGCATAGGCCTTTCATGTATCCAAAACATCTTGCCGGCCATTATCAACTTTGCCCCCAGTCCATGTCAACTAGAGTTCTTGCTTTGTTAGCTGGTGCAATGCGGGACGCTAGAATTGGGATGTACCAGTTCTAGGAAGTTAGAGTTAGCATAACTTCTACATGCAGTGACATCATGTGGATAGCCTGAAAATGGCTCCGTTGGGAGTATTTACCCCACAAACTGGCAGAGGTTACAATGATAAACATGTACCAATACACACACTGCTGTGCTTTGCTATCCCTGACCGCTAAGCTCCCAGAAGAAAATATTCCTTGCCATTGTTCTTTTTGCCTCAGTATCTTCTATTTATTCTTTCTTCCTTATCTGTTAAAATGAAAATAAGAGTCGAAGATAGGCTCAAGTTGGTTGACAACATTTATTAGAAAATAGAACCCAGCGGAGCTTGCCCTCTGCTGGAAAGGGAATCAATCCACTCGGTAGTCAACATAATCCTGTTCACATTTTGCAGCATATAACTGGAGGGGAAAAAGTCAAAACAGGAATATTCTGAAGGAAGTGTTTACGACCAGAACAATATGAGGGAGGTTGAGTTGGAGAAATAAAAACCAGTAGCAACCCAGACAACAGTGGAAACTTTAAGACGAGAGGGACATCATGGAAGAAGAGGGCTTTGAAGGAAGCATGAAGAGGCACCAAAAGCAACTATTAATTCCTTGCACTTTAACTTTAGGGGAGACCTAAAGATCCTCCAAGAGAAACCCAGCATCCACGTGCTACCACACATCAAGTCCAGTTATTTCACCAATGCCACATGCATTTCCAAGGAATTAATTCTTTCAGGTATACCAAATACCATATAATTTTCATCCGTTCAGGCCTTTTGCAATTTCTAAATTTCAATTTCCACCTTGTACTTAAATGCACAATTATCAAGTGTGATCACATATCCTGCAAGACATCTTTAGAAAGTAGAACCCCACAGAGTTTGCCCTGAATCAATCTGAAAGGTGAAAGAGAATCAGTCTCCAATCTCAACAGTTTACATAATCCTGTTCACATTCTGTTGCTTGAAATGGAGAAATATTTTGAAATGAAAACACCTACATAGGTTTATTTTTGAAGTTCAGATAATGCAGGTGAAGGAATACTACAATGTGAGGGGTATTGTGTATTCTCAACAAACGTTTGTGATCAACATCAGCTATGATTAACAGAGACCAGGCAATCTCAGTGTTTAAAAATGATGTCTTTCATATTCCAAACATATTAAATTTAAAACGAACATCACAGAACACATATGAAATTAGATAGGAAACATAAGAATGTGGAAATGATGATACATGAAAGCCACAGATAATATATCACCATTGTGCAAGCCAGAAGGAGACCATTTCTTCATTCCCCTTATTGTGTGACTTTGAGGATGGAACAGCATCAAACTTGGGGAACAGATTTGTTCAGTTGGGGAGTCCATAAGAAATTCAGGTTATAAAATAAAGTCAGAAGACTCCTAGAGAAGCTCTTCCTGGGATATATTTCATTTTTTAAAAAATGAAGAAATGATTGTAGCTCTTACCCCTAGCAGCTTGGCAGTGAGCTAGAATGTTATTAAGATATCTGTCAAAACCAATTCAGTTAGCAGGAGTGAAGCTATGGAATGTGTCCTTGGGGGACTTTCAAACCAGTGCCATTAATGTAATATTGCAAAACAGAAAACAAAACGGACAACGTACAAATAAAGGGTGAAGATGAAACAACCTCGTTATCCGCTGTGGAGTAAGACCTGGAAATTTCTGGCTGCATGATTCTTCAAGGCATGACTCGTGATATGTGAAACATGTAAATGATCTAGGGGGTAGGAATGTGGCCAGGAGGAGAAAAGGAATGAAAATAAAAAAGCAGAGAGACAAAAGGAGTCTGTTTCCCAGGCATTAAAAACAAAACAAAACAAAAAACAAAGGAACAACAACAAAAAAATAACCATTTTCATTTCCAAGCGCAAGCAACCAATATGTGAAAAAGGACTCATTCATTTCAACCACGTCTCAGTTCTCAGCACGGCCCAAACAGCTTTGGTCTAACAATGCCATCTCCAGCCTATTGGTTCCCACCGTGGCCCAGGCTGTTCAGGGCAGAAGAGAGACAGGGCTGTTCAAGGCCAGGCAGGGATCCCAAAAACATAGCAGGAGAAGTACCATGGCATTTCCGAAGGCCAAAGCCCTCCAATCGCTGACAGCCCTTTAATTTATTCTCCTTGTACCGAATGGCACACATCTGGCCTCCTCTCCGTTGGCCCATCCTTCGCCGGCTCACAGCCCAGGCACCTGAGGAAAGCCTTTGGCCGGGTGCTTCTTTGTATTTTCAGGTTCTCTTTCGTTCCCATTCTTTGGCCTCCAAATGAGTACAAATTGACAAAATAGAATCATTTCTGCTTGGCACAGAGCTTGGCAACCAGATAACACCAGCCAGGCCACATTTACTCTTCCCCACATTCATCCGCGTGCAAAGTTCCAAGATGGAAATGTTTCTCCTGCAGTTTTATGACACTTCTACTGCCTGATTATCCCACTTTATGGCAATTTTCGTCATTATGGGCCTGTGGCAAATGAAACAAATTGCCATAAAATGTTGGGAAAATCCTAAATCTTGGATGTCTGGCTTGCTTGAAGAATGACACTGAGGTTGAATTCAGATGGCTTGGTTCATTTTGCTACAAACAGTCATGCCGGCCTTAATGGGGGCCAATGGCCCCCACGTCAGGATGTGTGGTGACTTCTAGATGAGGCAAACTAATAGAATTTTTTCCTGATGCACTAAGCAAGTCTTCAGTAAAGAAAAACACATTGATTCTGAAGTTGTTTACTACAAACTAAATAGAACCCCTATAGCTTTTCCCATGCAGCTCACATTAGAGCTAAATTAACAGCCCTCATATGTATCCATTCTACTTGTACCAGACAAAAGTGCTTATACCATTAGGAATATAAGTTGTCTTAGTCTAAATCTTGATATAGAAGATTGTCTCTCTCATTTAACTGCCTAGCTATCAAAACTTATAATATCAGGCAGAGACAAGACTTTAAAGAAAAAAAGAAATGCAGTGAAAGATCATGAATAATTGCTAATTTTAATTCAGAGCGGATATGTTAACTTTAAAGGAAGGGAACAGGAGCCTAATGGTTAGACATGCAGAAAAGAAAGAAAAAGAAAGAATGAATGAATGAAAGAAAGATTAAGAAAGAAAAGGAAAAAGAAAAAGAAAGCTTCATCCATTCCTGATTAAAACGCTTCAAAGTATAGGGATAGAGGGAACATTCCTCAACTTCATAAAATCTATCTATGAAAAACCCATAGCAAATATCATCCTCGATGGGAAAAAGCTGACAGCCTTCCCTTTGAGATCAGGAACACAACAAGGATGCCCACTCTCGCCACTCTTGTTCAACATAGTATTAGAAATCCTAGCAACAGCCATCAGACAACAAAGAGAAATAAAAGATATTCAAGCTGGCAATGAAGAAGTCAAACTCTCTCTCTTCGCAGATGACATGATACTTTATATGGAAAACCCAAAAGACTCTACCCCCAAACTACTACAACTCATTCAGCAATTCAGTACTGTGGCAGGATACAAAATCAATGTACAGAAATCAGTTGTTTTTTATACACTAACAATGAAAATATGGAAAGGGAAATTAAAGAATCGATTCCATTTACTATAGCACCAAGAACCATAAGATACCTGGGAATGAACCTAACCAAAGAGGTAAAGGATCCGCACTCGAGGAACTACAGAACAGTAATGAAAGAAATTGAAGAAGACATAAAAAGATGGAAGACCATTCCATGCTCATGGATTGGAAAAATAAACATTGTTAAAATGTCTATACTGCCTAGAACAATCTATACTTTCAACACCATTCCAATCAAAATTCCACTGGCGCATTGGTGGTATAGTGGTGAGCATAGGTGCCTTCCAAAATTCCACTGGCATTTTTCTTTTTCTTTTAAGACTTTATTTATTTATTTGATGGACAGAAATCACAAGTAGGCAGAGAGAGAGAAAGAGAAGCGGGCTTCCCGCTAGCAGAGAGCCTGATATGGGGCTCAATCCCAGGACCATGGGATCATGACCTGAGCCGAAGGCAGAGGCTTTAACCCACTAAGCCACCCAGGCGCCCCCCACTGGCATTTTTCAAAGAACTAGAGCAAACAATCCTAAAATTTGTATGGAATCAGAAGAGACCCCAAATTGCTAAGGAAATGTTGAAAAAGAAAAACAAAACTGGTGACATTATGTTGCCTGATTTCAAGCTTTACTACAAAGCTGTGACCACCAAGACAGCATGGTACTAGCATAAAAACAGACACATAGACCAGTGGAACAGAGTAGAGAGTCTAGATATGAACCCTCAATTCTATGGTCAAATAATCTTTGACAAAGCAGGAAAAAATATACAGTGAAAAAAAGACAGTCTCTTCAATAAATGGTGCTGGGAAAATTGGGCAGCTATGTGTAGAGAAGAATGAAACTCGACCATTCTCTTACACCATACACAAAGATAAACTCAAAATGGGTAAAGACGTCAACATGAAGCAGGAATCCATTAGAATCCTAGAGGAGAACACAGGCAGTAACCTCTTCAACACTGGCCACACCAACTTCTTTCAAGATATGTCTCCAAAGGCAAAGGAAACAAAAACGAAAATGAATTTTGGGGACTTCATCAAGATCAAAAGCTTCTGCACAGCAAAGGAAACAGTCAACAAAACAAAGAGGCAACCCAGGGAATGGGAGAAGATATTCGCAAATGATACTACAGACAAAGGGCTGATATCCAGGATCTATAAAGAACTCTTCAAACTCAACACACACAAAACAGATAATCATGTCAAAAAATGGGCACAAGGGGCACCTGGGTGACTCACTGGGTTAAAGCCTCTACCTTCAGCTCAGGTCATGATCTCAGGGTCCTGGGATTGAGACTCCCTTCAGGCTCTCTGCTCAGCAGGGAGCCTGCTTCACTTCCTCTCTCTCTGCCTGCCTCTCTGCCTACTTGTGATCTCTGTCAAATGAATAAATAAAATCTTTTTTTAAAAAATGGGCAGAAGACATGAACAGACACTTTTCCAAGGAAGACATACGAATGGCTAACAGACACATGAAAAAATGTTCATCATCACTAGCCATCAGGGAGATTCAAATCAAAAACACATTGAGATACCACCTTACACCAGTTAGAATGACCAAAATCAACAAGACAGTAAAAAACGAGTGTTGAAGAGGATGTGGAGAAAGGGAAACCCTCTTACACTGTTGGGAGGAATGCAAGTTGGTGCAGCCACTTTGGGAAACAGTGTGGAGATTCCTTAAGAAATTAAAAATAGAGCTTCCCTACTTCCAGAGCGCCTGGGTGGCTCAGTGGGTTAAGCCTCTGCCTTTGGCTCAGGTCATGATCTCAGGGTCCTGGGATCGAGCCCCACATCCAGCCCCATATCAGGTTCTCTGCTCAGCAGGAAGCCTGCTTCCCCCTTTCTTCCTGCCTCTCTGCCTACTTGTAAACTCTCTCTCTCTGTCAAATAAATAAATAAATAATAAAATCTTTTTTAAAAAAAGTGTCTATTTCCAGACTATAAATATTTATTTGGATATTCCCATAGATTTCATATATGTTAAGATCCTTTTGGTTTCTAAAGTAGGAAGCATATAAGAATTTCTAGAAATCCACAAGGTCTTGAACCAGAGGTCCTGATTTGCAGTTTCTAAAGCATCTGCTAAGTTTATGAATCTAAATACTACATACAGATTTTGAAACATCCTTTGGCATACATTACATATGCAACCTCTTATCTGAAAGGACAATCACTGAGCTAAAATTCTTCAGTAACAACCAATTTTAAACCAATGGCTTGGCAGTTTTCAGACCCACTTGCATTTTTTAGTTTCCATCATACAGACACATGAGCAATTCCTTAAGAAACACTTACATACTTGTATGGCCTTGATACAAGTGATTTCATTCCTCCTCTCAAACCCAAATGTGCAGTGCAAATACAGATTCACTGATCTTTTTTATGACAATCCAAATTACTGTGGTTCAAATGTCTTGACTTAAGTGAGACTTTAAGAAATAAGATGCAAGGGCACCTGGGTGGCTCCGTTGGTTGAGCGCTGACTCTTGGTTTTCGCTCAGGTCATGATCTCAGGGTCGTGAGATCAAGCCCCACATTGGGCTCTCAGGGTCGTGAGATCAAGCCCCACACTGGGCTCTGAAGTGGAGAATCTGCTTGAGATTGTCCCTCACCCTCTGTCCCTCCCCTTGCTTGTGCTCAGTCACTCCCTCTCTCTCTAAAAATAAATAAATTAATTTTTTAAAAAAAAGGCAAACTAATCAAGTTTCTTTTCCATGTTTGAGGTAACATTAGGTGACCAACCTACACAAACAATAGCCACATAATGATTAATAATTGATAATGTGATCAATAATAATTTAAAATTTGTTCTTCTTTTTGAGAACTGATCCTATAGCTTACTGTTAAATGTAGGCACTCTCTAATAGAGTTTATCTATGGGAATAATATTTTATGTATGGGAACCCTAATTAAAATTTTCAAAAAATCCACTACATTAACTTGTTGTGCTAGAGCTTTCCCGTACAGCTGAGCTGTACGTTGTGGGGTTAAGAATTTTTCCCTAATGACTTCTAGGCCAACATCAAATATAGTAGTCATTCAGAAATTTTATGGCACTCCTCTCTGATAAATCCCATACTCTTACCATTTCTAAAATTGTTTCTTTGATCAAACCTTGAGTGTTACACACACAGTACAGACTATCTGAGGAAAATACACACAGTTAAGGGTTTTTTGAGATTATCTTCTTTAATCCTCATAGCAACTATAAAGCATATACTATTATTCCCATTAGAGATGAAGAAACTGAGCTCAACAAAACCAAGAGACTCTACCATACGTCACACTCCTAGTGAAAGATGAACCTGGAACTAAAACCCTAGGAACATGATAACAAAGTCTAAAACATTAACAGCTATTTTGTCACCATTGGTTATCCTCCTTAGGGCTGCTCTGTAAAGATCAGGAGCTTATTAAGTGCTCTTTCCATCAAGGATTTAGCTCAGAAGTCATTTTTGGGCCCATAATTGAGAAAATACAATCCATCAGGGAATAAAACAGCAGGAAATTTAAAAACCACTGATCTCAATTATATATAGAAGAAAATAATGTCAGAGAGGAGATTGTCCAAGTTAAGCAAAATCCCTTGATTAGGAGCTTCTGCCTAAACACTGTGGCCTTCTACCATGCCACACTCCAAATACAAGTAAGCTCAGGTTCACCCTCTTCAAGCAGTGATGGAGGGATCTGGGACATACCACTGAGCATCTCATGAGCCAAGATTAGGACTTTCGATTTGTTTATTTGTGCGTAACTATCTCTCTGGTGTCCTTTGGCCCAAGGTAAAATAAGTCTACTTTGTTATTTGTGTGCTATAAGGACCCTTTCTGGTGTAATTCAACTTTCTCTCAACACTTCAACTGGAAGTACTATTAGTAAAATCCTTTCCAATAATTCTGCTAATAGTTTCCAGCAAACTTAAACCTGGAGCGACATTTGAATGAATTTATCTGTAGTGGGCTTCTGCAGGAATCTATAAGTCATTCTGATTCATTCTCAGTTTCTAGAGGAAAGTATTTATTTTCTAAGATGAGACAGAATAGAAATGGGAATCATTTGTATGGGGTGAAGCACAGCTTGCTGATTAAGTTACCTTCTTCTCCTTTATTACTCCTGAAGGATTAAGCCACAGGAATTCTGGAACTTAAAGCTACAGATTTCTTCTTGGGATCTCTCCAAAATCTCAGAGAAGCACTAAATATCCCCCATGGGTTTCTAATAATTTGCACCATGTTGAAGTTAGGATTTTGTCTGGAAAAATACTTTGAAAAACCAGCTGGCTGAAAATCAGACCATGCTTCATCTACTAGTATATAAATACATGAAAATGTGTCCAAAAAAATCAATTCTCTTACATGCCCCAGTGAAAATGAATAACAAAAATACAAGTCATCATGTGAAAAGAAATGGGGGAAGTTATTAACTTGTAATCCAAATCTGTGAAGTTTTAATATCAAATAATTCCTTACATCAGTGAAAGTGTTCATAAAAGTAAAAATTCTTTTCAGGTATTGAGATTGAGGACAAACCCCAAAATGTCAGAGGTCCCTGGGAAACAATGACCTTTCATTTTTACCTTATAGACAATGCAATGTAATTAGAATGAATTTGTGTTCCTAGGTTTGGAAGACATAGCCACCAAAACTAGCTGCTAAGCATTTAAATCTAACTGGGAATTAACCCTTACAGGGATTGAAATGGCATATGATTTTGCTTGCCTTCACAGATAATTATTTAAAAATGTGAGTCAAGGGGCAGCTGGGTGGCTCAGTGGGTTAAGCCTCTGCCTTCAGCTCGGGTCATGATCTCAGGGTCCTGGGATCCAGCCCCACATTGAGCCCCACATGGAGCCCCACATCTGGCTCTCTGCTCAGCAGGGAGCCTATTTCCCCTCCCCGTCTGCCTGCCTCTCTGCCTACTTGTGATTTCTCTCTCTGTCAAATAAATAAATAAAATCTTTATAAAAATGTGAGTCAAAAGGCTCCTAGGAGTCAATTATAAAACCTGCCTGTCCTTAGGGATTCATAATTCTGAAAGCGATTCCAACGTGTGGGTTTCTCCTTACACCATCAAGTAATTTGTGAACACCAGCTGGGTATCCTACAATTCAATTCAATTCTGACACTATCTATTCAGAAACAGCATCTAACTCCAAAGGTTAAGGGCTCAGTCCCACAAGACTGCCCTTGATTTCAGATGCCAATAGCAAATCCAGGTTGTTACCTGTAATTCTGACCAAAAGGCTCTCTAAACCAGAGGTCCCCCAATGACTCCCTTCTTGGGTTCAACCAACCTGCTAGAGTGCCTCACAGAACTCAGGACACTCGTTTATTAAAAGGGTTTATGAAGGGGAAGCCTTGGTGGCTCAGATGGTTAAGCATCTGCCTTCGGCTCAGGTTATGATTTCAGGGTCCTGGGATCAAGTCCCATACTGGGCTCCCTGCCTAGCCAGGAGCCTGCTTCTCCCTCTCTTCCTTGTTTGTGCTCTCTCACAATCTCTGTCTGTCTCTCTCAAATAAATAAAGTATTTTTTTAATAAAATAAAAAATAAAAGAGTATATGAAGGTTATGAATCAATAGGCAAATGAGGAGATAAAGGGGGCAAGGTATGGGGAAAGGGTGTGAAGCTTCCATGCCCTCTCCAGACTTTGCCACTGTCCCCAAATATCCATGTGCTCACCTACCAGCAAGTTCTCCAAACACTATCCTTTTGGATTTACAGAGACTTCATTATGTAAGCAAGACTGATTAAACCATTGTCCACTATTTATTTAACTCAATCTCTAGCCCCTCTTCCCTCCCCAGAGGTGACAGGAGGGTGGTCCTGAAAGTTCCAACCTTCTCCTGGTGGATTCCTCTGGTGACCAGTCCCCCTTCTTAGCTGCTTTCCAAAAGCCACCTCGTGAACATAACAAAAGAACCTTAACTGCTCTCATCACTGAGGAAACGTCAAGGGTTTAAGGAGCTCTGTGCCAGAAATGGAAACAAAGACCAGATAAATATACATTTCTTATTATAAATCACAACATCATGGGAATAGAGCATCTTCCTATCAAAGTAGACCTCCACTGCTTTGGAAAACAAGAATAATATGAACTATAAAACCCAAAGCCTTACCCTGGCCCGGGCTCTGGCCCAGAAGACTTCACAGATATTGAAGTATGAACACAGGTTCCTGGGACACACAGGGACAGAAGCATTTTCAGAGATTCTGCCAGGGGTAGACTTTTATGGGAAGAATAGATTACATAATATCTCTTGGGTCTTGAAGTAGAAACAAGATTTAGGAAGAAGGACTAGCATTGAGAAGGGAAAGATTCCTTTCTTGTCACTAGAGAAAGACTCCCAAAATAAGCTATTTCTTTCATTATGTACCACAGGACAAGCTCTGCCAAGAACATGAACAATTGTGAATAGGCCACAATAGTAACACAACATAGAATTCAGCACGTCCTAATATCCTGTGATCTTTCTCTGTGGTGTAGCCCCCCCTCTAGACAAGTTTTATCATTGATCTTAGCTACTGGGAAGCCAGGAAAAGCTAAGATAATAGCAATTCAATATTGTTAAAAAATTATTTCTAATTTTTTTTTTTATTTGACAGAGATCACAAGTAGGCAGAGAGGCAAGCAGAGAGAGAGGGGGAATCAGGCTCCCGAGCAGAGAGCCCGATGCGGGGCTCGATCCCAGGACCCTGAGATCATGACCTGAGCCGAAGGCAGAGGATTTAATCCACTGAGCCACCAAGGTGCCCCAAAAAATTATTTCTAATTTTAAATTTTATAGAAATTATTTTTTTAAAACCAGAAACACATCACCAACAAGAGTTTACATATTTTTAACATCTTATTCCACATGCTACAGAAATCTCTGCCATATCCTGTCTGCCTTTCTCTCCTTCTACCTCTTGAAGGCTACTACAACCTGGAAATTGATACTTATCATTCCCATGCATTATTTTCAATATTAAGTAAATATACAGGAATTCACTATATGTAGTATGGCCTTATATATATTTTAACTTACAGAAATGGCATTCTATACTAGGACTTCTCCACCTTGGCTGTATTGACATTTTGGGTTGTGTATTAGTTTCCTATTGCTGTTGTAAAAAAATTACCGAAATTTAATGGCTTAAAAGAGCACAAATGTATTCTCTCAGAGTTCCAGACATTCAGAGGTTTTAAACTGAGTCTTACAAAGCTAAAATCAAGAGGTCAGCAGGGCTGGGTCCTTCTGGAGGTTCTAGGAGAGAAATTTTCACTCCCTGGCCTCTTCCAAATTCTAAAGATGTCTTCATTTCTTGACTTATATAGGCTTTTCTCCTCCTGCTTCCACTATCACACTGCCTTCCTCCGTTCAGATCTTCTCACTACCCTTTTACAAAGACTACTACAGGGGTACATGGATGGCTCAGTGGGTTAAGCCTCTGCCTTTGGCTCAGGTCGTGGTCTCAGGGTCCTGGGATCGAGCCCCACATCAAGCCCCGCATTGGACTCTCTGTTTAGCAGTGAGCCTGCTTTTCCCTCTCTCTCTGCCTGCCTCTCTGCCTGTTTGTGATCTCTCTCTCTCTCTGTCAAATAAATAAATAAAATATTTTTTTTAAAAAAGTCTACTGCAATTACACTTAGGGTCCAACAAGATAATCCAAAATAATCTCCCTGTTTTAACATCCTTAACTTAATTGCATGTGATAATTTCCTTTTGCCACAGAACGTAACATTTATAGGGTCAGAAATTAGGATATGGACATCTTTGGGAACCATTACCGATCCTACCAGAGGCCAAATAATTATTTTGCTGAGGACCATCCTCTACCGAGTAGATGCTACCAGCACATCTCATGTTTTGGCAATCAAAAATGCCTCCAGACATTACCAGAGGTCTCCTAGTGAACAAAATTACCTCTGTTGAGAAGAGATGGTCTACATGTGTGGTCCTCACACGTATATTTCATTCTCATTACATTTGAGAATTATGCATGTCAAAATATTAAGAACTAGTTAATTAATTTTAATTCTCAATAATATTTTGTTAAGTGAATAAAATAAAATAAAATTTAAAAGTTCCCAACTTTCTTTCTATATTACAAACAATGCTCCATAAAAATCTGAATGTGCCTTAATAAGCACATTCAGATAAATAAGAATTTATGGCAGGGCAATGATTCCCATCCTTTAACATGATCAGAATCCCCTGGAGAGATCCTTAAAATGCAGACAGACTTCTGTGTAACCCACCCAGATTCAGTAAGTCTGGAGTAGCACTTGAAATACTGAATTTTTAACAAGATCCTGTATGATGCTGAAGCTGTTGGTCTGGGGATCACTCTGAGAACCACTTCTTTAGGAGAAATAAATAAATATAAATATAAATGGAAGTATGATTTTGTAGGTATTGTCAAATTGCTACTGTGGTTATGATTGGCAATTTCGCTCCTACCTGCAAGGCCTTAATTCATGTTTCCCTACAACCTGAGCAATAATGGTGAAGAGTAATTTTTTGCAAAAGTGAAGTGTGGAGCTGTATCGCATGGCCTATTATTTTATATTTCCCACATCAAAAGAGTGACATATATTTCCATGAAAGTATTAGCTACTTGGGGTTCCTAGTCTGTGTGTTACCTGTTCTTATTTTTTTCTTGTTTTTCTCATGAGGTATTAGTAGAAATTCTTTCGATACTCCAGATATTAAATTTTTGTGAGTTGTACAGAAAAACACTTTTCCTGATGTTTTTGTCTTTTTAATTTGTAGCTTCTTTTTATCAAGACATTTATTTTAATGTAAATTTGTTTTTTATAGCTTTTGATTTCTCACCTTAAGAAATCTTACCTTGCCCTAAAGTTATAAAAATATTCCTCATAATTTCTTTAAATTTTGCTTTACGTATATTTGGTCACTAATCCATCTGGATTCATCTTTGTGTATAATGTGAGGTAGGGATCTATTTTAATGAATTCCATGTGAATAGGCAGTTGACTCTGCCCTATTTATTGAGTAGCTGGACTCAAGGATTTATAGTATCCCCTCTGGCCATATGTACACATATGTACATGATTCAGTTTGAGCTTTCTATTATATTCCATTGAATATTTTTTATATTCCATTGAATATTTTTGTGCCAACACCATACAATTTTACCTACTAAAGATTTAAAATAGGCCTTAATTTGTTAGGTTAAATATACCTTTTTTCTTGTTCAAAAATGTGATGGCTCTCAAAAGAAATGAAATCTTGCCATTTGCGACAACATGGATGGAACTAGAGGGTATCATGCTTAGAGAAATAAATCAAGCGGAGAAAGACAACTATCATATGATCTCCCGGATATGAGGAAGTGGTGATGCAACATAGGGGCTTAAGGGAGTAGGAAAAGAATAAATGAAACAAGATGGGATTGGGAGGGAGACAAACCATAAGTGACTCTTAATCTCACAAAACAAACTGAGGGTTGCTGGGGGGAGGGGGGTTGGGAGAAGGGGGGTGGGATTATGGACACTGGGGAGGGTATGTGCTTTGGTGAGTGCTGTGAAGTGTTTAAACCGGGCGATTCACAGACCTGTACCCCTGGGGATAAAAATATATTGTATGTTTATAAAAAATAAAAAAAAAATTTTTTTAATTTAAAAAAAAAAAAAGTGATGGCTCTGGGGCACCTGGGTGGCTCAGTCAGTTAAGTGTCTGCCTTCAGCTCAGGTCATGATCCCAGGGTCCTGGGATCAAGCCCCATATTGGGCTCCCTGCTCAGCAGGGAGCCTGCTTCTTCCTCTCCAGCTATCCCCTTGCTTGTGTTTCCTCTCTATCTCCATCATAAGATAAAATCTTAAAAAAAAAAAATGATGGCTCATCCCTTTGTTCTGTCAAATGAAACTTAAAATCAGCTTAAATTCTATAAAAAAATACAGAATTTTTACAGGTGTTACACAGAAATTACAAATAAAGGTCAGCTGCTATCATAATATCAGCTCATCCATCCAATAACAGGACACATCTGTCCATTTATTTAGGTCTCCTTTTATGCTCTTTAACAAAGTTTAAAAAGCTTGTCCATAAATGCCTTTGGTATCTTTTTATACATTTATTCCTAGGTCCTTAAAATACTATGCTGTTCTTAATGATATTTTGCCTGCATTTTCTAATTGTTCTTTTTGTATAGCAGTACTAATGAGATTTGTACATGGATATTATATCCAGCAACCTTGCTAAATTCTCTGATCAAAGAGTTTGATTCCTGTGGATTTTCCTAAATAAGCAATATTATCTACAAATAATGATACATGTGGGGGGTTTTTTCCCTTTCATTCTCATGCTTTGTGTTCTTTTCATTCTAACTAGGATCTCCAGTACTATATTAAAGAGAACTGATGACAGTGGGATCCTTGTCTTATTCTTGCCTTTGAAAATACAGCTTTTGCTATGTCACCATTAAATATAGTATTTTCTACAACTTTTCAAATTACTATTGGCCAGGTTCTTTTTCCCCTGCTAAAAGAGGTTGTCATGGGTAAATGGTGAATTTAATTAAACGTATGTCTGTATTTATTGATTATAGGATTTTTCTCCTTTAATTTGTTAATGAGGTAAATTGTACTGATTTTCTTTGTAAGACAGTTTTTATTTTTATCAGTTATAGGTGCATATATTTTAGAGTCAAATGACTATTCACCTATTGTGAAACACAGCGGACTCCTTCTCTCACCATGTCCTCATCCGCAAAAGCAATGCCTTTTATGTCTTTTAACTGATCCTTTCGGTGCTTGTTTCATATTTTAAATAAAATGCTTACACTGTTACTAAACTTTTCGGGGGTTTAATCTTCTATTAACTTCCACTGCATGGCTACCTTTCACTCCCAATGCCTCCCACAGAAATATACTCTCTCCTCCCTCTACCATTCTAATAGAGTGAAATACTTATTTTACTTAGGTAAATATTCTGTGCTTACATTATTACAACTATACAAACATTATTCATAGCTCAATGTAGTAAGCTATGATTATTTTTCCTTTGTGGACTTTATTTTCTCAACACATACTGTCTTGCTTTTATTTGCTAAGTTTTCTACAAGTTTACAATTAACAACAAACTCTTCACCAACTGTCTAAAATTCATTTTAAGGTGATCATATATAGCGGGTATTGTATCAAATTTATCTTCCTGAAGAAGTCACTCCCAGGTCCTCTAACCTGCTCCAATGTGGGTGGTTGCCCAGCATTCCTGATGCTCAGCTATTATCTTAGAATCTCT
Organism: Neogale vison; assembly: GCF_020171115.1. Lineage (NCBI taxonomy): Eukaryota > Metazoa > Chordata > Mammalia > Carnivora > Mustelidae > Neogale > Neogale vison. The sequence goes on from NC_058099.1 coordinate 83,149,165, forward strand.
CTTTGCCATCCCTCCATATATCCCCTTTGTATTTCTCCTGTGATAGATCTCCAATATCTAGGATCCTATGCCTCATTCTTCCATTTACTCCTCTTTTTATGAAATAGATCTTCTAGTAGATTCCAGAGAAGGAATGTGTGGGGATAAAAGGGTATCGCTGAATTTTTCTTCAGAATGTTGAAACACTACTCCATGGTTTTCCATCTTCTAGTGCTGATGTTGAGAAATAAAAAATCATTCTGATTTCTAATACTTTGTATATGACCTTGGTTTTTTTTTTTCCTTCTTTCTTGGACCTTGATGATCATCAGTTTGGCTCCAGTGATCCAAAATTTCACAATAACAGATATTGGTGGACTCATAACATCTGAATGTTTTACTTCTTTCTTAACAATTTGGATGTCTTTCCTTTCTTTTTGTTGTCTTGACTGCTGTGGCTAGGACTTCTAGCATATGTAGAATAAAAGTGGTGAAGAGTAGACATCCTTGTCTTGTTCCTGAACTTAGAGGACAAGCTTTCAGTTTTTCCCCCATTGAGTATGATGCTCACTGTGGGTTTTTCAAATACAACCTTCATTATGTTGAGATATGGTTCCTCTAAACCTACTTTGTTGAGGGCTTTTATTATTAATGGATATTGTCCTCTGCCAAATGCTTTTTCTGCATCTTTTGAATAATCGTATGGTTTTTATCCTTTCTCTTACTGATATGACATATCATGTTGATTCATTTGCAATTAGTGAACCACCCTTACATCTTGGGAATAAATGCCACTTGATTGTGGTGAGTAGTTTTTTTTTTTTTTTTAAGATTTTATTTATTTATTTGACAGACAGAGATCACAAGCAGGCAGAGAGGCAGGCAGAGAGAGGAGGAAGTGGCTCCATGCTGAGCAGAGAGCCCCATGTGGGGCTCGATCCCAGCACCCTGGGATCGTGACCTGAGCCAAAGGCAGAGGCTTTAACCCTCTGAGCCACCCAGGACCCCTGTGAATGGTTTTCTTAATGTATTATTAAACTTGGTTTGCCAGTATTTTTTTGAGGATTTCTGCATCTATGTTCATCAGAGATACTGGCCTGCAGTTGTGTTTTATTTTTTTTTTAAATTTTATTTATTTATTTGACAAACAGAGATCACAAGCAGGCAGAGAGAGAGGAAGGGAAGCAGTCTCCCTGCTAAGAGAGAGCCGGATGTGGGGTTTGATCCCAGGACTCTGGGATCATGACTTGAGCCGAAGCAGAAACTTTAATCCACTGAGCCACCCAGGCGCCCCTACATCTGTTTTCTAAGCCTTGTCCTCTATACAAGGAGGTTGGCAGATAAGACATCAACAGCTGTGATGTCCAGCACAGAACTGAGGAAGGGAAGAATGGGATCTTTGTTGGGATGTTTATTCCCTTGACTTCCACCTTGTGTGGCTGCAGCAGGCAGCCTGCATTTTGAAGTCTCCGTCAGGCTGCCCTCTCCTTGGCTGGTAACAGCCAGTTCTTCTTTTCCTTTCAGGCTTAGAGATGCCCTACTGTTGCCTGCAGTTGTCTTTTATTGTGGTGTCTTTATCTGGTTTTAGTATCAAGGTGATATGGCCTCATAGAATGAACTTGAAAGTTTTCCTTCTATTTTTTGGAATAGTTTGAGAGGAATAGACATTAATGCTTCTTTAAGGGTTTTGACAGAATTTGCCTGTGAAGCCATCTGTTCCTAGACTTTTATTTGTTGGGAGTTTTTTGATTACTGACTCAGTCTCCTTGCTGATAATCATCTATTCCAATTTTCTATTTCTTCCTGCTTCAATATTGGTAGGTTGTATGTTTCAAGGGATATATCCATTTCTTCTAGATAGTCTAATTTGTTGACAAATAGATTTCATAATATTCTCTTACAATTATTTGTATTGCTGCTATTTCTCCTCTTTCATTTATTATTTTATTTGGGTCCTTTTTGGCTTTTGTTACTGTTGTTGTTGTTTTAAGATTATTTATTTATTTATTTATTTGACAGATGACAAGTAGGCAGAGAGGCAGGCAGAGAGAGAAAGGAGGGAAGCAGGCTCACTGCTGAGCAGAAAGCCCGATCTGGGGCTCAATCCCAGGACCCTGGGATCATGACCTGAGCCGAAGGCGGAGGCTTTAACCCACTGAGCCACCCAGGCACCCCCCCCCTTTTTTAAGGAACCTGGCTAGAAGTTTATTGGTTTTGTTGATGTTTTCAAAGAACCAGCTCCTGGTTTCACTGTTCTGTTCTATTGGTTTTTTTAGTTTCTATACCATTTATCTCTGCTCTTATAGTAATTTGCTTAGTATCCAAAATATATAAAGAACTTATAAAACTCAAGACCCCCCTAAAGAGTAATAATGGGCAAAAAATATACAGACATATCTGTAAAGATATCCAGATGCTCAACAAACACATGAAAAGATGCTCAACATCACTCATCACCAAGGACATGCAAATCAAAACTACAATGAGATATCACCTCACGCCTGTTGGAATGGAAAAATCTACAACATAAGAAACAAATGTTGGCTAGGATGTGGAGAAAAACTGAGTCCTCTTGCACTGTTGATGGGAATGCAAAATGGTGCAGCCACTGTGAAAAACACTGTAGAGATTCCACAAAACACTAAAAACAGAATTACCCTACAGTTTAGTAATTGCACAAGTGGGTGTTTACCTAAAAAATAGAGGGGCACCTGGATGGCTCAGTCAGCTGAGCGGGCAACTGGTGGTTTCAGCTGAGGTCATGATCTCATGGGTTGTGGCACTGAGCCCCACCCCAGGCTCTGCACTTAGTGGGAAGTCCACTTGATATTCTCTTCCTCTACTGCTCCTACTTATGTGCTTTATCTCTCTCTCTTGAACAAATAAATCTTTAAAATAAATAAATTAAAAAATACAAAAACATTAATTCAAAGGGATACATATACCTATAAATTTTACCAGCACTTTATTTATAATAGCCAAGATACAGAAGCAACCCAAGTGTCCACGGAATGATAAATGGGTAAAGAAGATATGGTACCTATATATAATGGAATATTATTGAGCCATAAAAAGAATGAAATCTTGCCACTTGGCACAACATGCATGGAGCTAGAGAGTATAATGCTAAGCAAAGTCAGTCAGCAAGAGAAAGACAAATACCTACGATCTCACTCATAGGTGGCTTTAAGAAACAAAAGAAAAAAAAAAAGAAATAAAGAGAAAGACAAACCAAGAAAGACTCCTGACTATAAACAAACTGATGGTTACCAAAGAAAAAGAAAGAGAGAGAAACCAAGAAACAGACCCTTAACTATAGAGACCAAACTAATGGTTACCAAAGGGGAGTTGGTGGGGGAATAGTTAAAACAGGTGAGAGAGATTAAGGAGTGCAATTGTCACGATGAGCACTGGGTTATGTATGCACATGTTGAATCACTATATTGTACATCTGAAACTAATATAACACTGTATGTAACTATATTGGAATTTAGAATTTTTTTAATTATAAAAAAATTAAAAAGGTTAAAAGGACAAAAAATGTTGCCTGGCACACAGTAAGTGCTGAATAACATGAACTTTTGTATTTTAAAAGAAAAAGAGGAGGAATGGGCTCAAAAAGCAGCCCTTCCAAGAATGGAGTTTCTGTACTGCCTGAGATTAATTCTAATAATCAAGAAAAAATTGGTTGCTTCTAGACAGTGGGAATCTGGGGTATATGTCTGTAATACAAGGGTTCTCTGAGAAGCCTTTTAATACTTCTATTCCAACAGTAAAAGTTAATGCCATTGAGCAGTTGGCCCTTTAGAAATGAAAGTTTAGTTAACCCAGGAAAAACAATAAAGTAAAAAATAATTATAAAGTATGGGTGTCAGGGTGGCTCAGCAGTTAAGTTTCTGACTCTTGATCTCAGCTCAGGTCTTGATCTCAGGGTTGTGAGTTCAAGTCCCATGATGGGTATGGAGCCTACTTAGTATCTAACCAGTTTTTCCTCCAAATCTAGTATTTTCTCAAATTCATATTTGTTAAGAGGGAGCTAGCATTAGCAGAGGGGAGGGATAACAGAGGGAGAGAAAAAATCTTAAGTAGGTCCCACACTCAGCACAGAGCCCCATGTGGGACTCGTTCCCACAACCCTGAGATCATGACCTAGGTCGAAATCAAGAATTGGGTACTTAACCGATTAATTGGGCACTTAACCAGGTGCCCCCAAATTCATTTATTAAGAGAATGGCATATATAATTCTATCCTTGTACCTCCCACCTCTCTATCCCACTCACTGTGTTAAACCCTGGGTATTTTTCTTATAGCCATCTTCTAGTTTACAATTTTCTCTTCGGTTATATCTAATTGGGATATTTAACCTAGCAAATGAATTTTAATTTCAAATTCCCCAATTTTTTCATTTCTAAAAGTTCAATTTAATTTTTTTCTCAAACATGCATCATTTGGCTTGTTTTTTTCTTATGTTTCTTCGTCTTCCTTTTTCTTTGTTAGCAATTTAAAGGATACTAATTATATTGCTTCACATTATTTTATCTCAAAATGTGGCCTGCCAAACTCTCTTTTGTCTGCTCACCCTAACTCATGAAGGATAATTCTTAAGCACTTTTACAGTAAGTTCATCTGAAGTGGAAATATTTTTTCCTCCAGCCTGGATTATGGAAAAATACTTACATTCGTTTCTTGTTGCCATTCTAGAGATAAAGCAGCCTAAGGACTACTTTTAATTAATGTATCAGTTTGGTAGGGTGAGAAAGCATAGGTTTAACCAATATGTGACACACATACATGGAGTCTAACAGGCTTCTCCTTCATCATTAACTGAATGTACTTTACTTCTGGATGTGGATAAGTGCACCCTAGAGCTCCAATCTTCACATGTTTCAATGGGTGACATTCTTTAACCAACTTCCAGAGAAAAGCCCATTCATACTCTGGCAGATGGGAAGATATATAACCAAATAAGTACTGGATAAGAAACTCAATATTGCTATGGAAATATCATTTTGAGATAGCTATTTTGTCATGATCAAAGTAGGGGCTAAGACTAGTATAAAGAAGCAAGTTCAAAGGCACAAAGGAATGCAACCTGACATTCTCTGGAAACAGAAGAGTGTACAACAGCTGGAAGACAAAAGATGTGATGTGGATGGGATGACTTATAGATAAGGGTGGACAGAACAGCAACAGTCATCTTATGAAAGCATCCTCTTAACACAGTGAAAGAAATTCTCATTAGAAGGTTGCACATCTTCTTTTTAACCATGTATAAATTTGTTTCATACAATGCAAATATGAAATGATTACATATTAAGTGCTGCTTTCTGATTAATTAATCATTTCAAACATCAGGGCATTCATAATAAGTTTTTATAGTAAAAATTGTCATTTTTGGTTTAGTACTTGTTCTTTTTTAGGTTCTTGGGGGGAAAGGGAGAATCTGAGCAGGACTGGTCTCTTGGCCACAGCCCAAGAAAGTGGCTGAAGAGGAGAAACGGGTTGTTAGAGAGGGCTGGACATAAGCCAAGCCCAGCCCAGTCAACATGGACAGAGAGCATGAGACAAGAGGGAATAAAAACACCTGCTAAGGCATACTGCCAACCCTGCTTTTCAAAGGACAGAAGAACTGGGAAAGTCCTGGGCTTTGAGGAATGGACCCTAGACATGAATGCATACTGAAGTTGTAAATTATATGAATTTGATACCTTTTCCTAAAGAAAATCCTGGGTTTTAAATATAGTAGGCATAACAGAAATAGAATAAATAAGATCCGATGACTATGTGAGCCAGTGATTTTTAAATCTACCTGTACTATCAAAATCATCTAGGGACAATCTGAAAAACTGTAAATACCTGCAGCCCACCCTACACACTAGAATTCCCTCTCACCATTTCTAAGTTCCTTAAGTGATTCTTGTGTAACTCACCCAGCATAAGTCAGCATACCAGCACCTGGAAAAGGCAGATAAAATATTTCTTGATTATAATTTGTATTTAGTTTAACAGTTCAGTTTATCTTAAAAATGATGTACATTGCTTTAAAAGTTAACTTACAATTAATTCTTAGAATTATTCTTCTATGGATTAAAAATGTTTATTTCATATTTTCTCAAAATTGTATCTCATCTTTTAATTATAAAATTTTACATGATAAATACAGAATTATAAATTAATAGGGGAAAGGCTATTATACAGCAATACTTGAGAATTAGCTAGCCATCTGCAGAAGAAGTCAGTTAGACCTTTTTCTTATACTTTACTCCAAAATAAATTCCAGGATAATCAACACTGCAAATAAAGAAAATTAAATAACACGTTAAATATTTTTTAAATCTCAGAATTAGAAGAGATCTTTTTAAGACAGATACAAAACCAAGAAAACCACAAAAAAATAAGACTGATAAATTAGGAAATCTAAAACAGACCATTTCTAAATAGTGGGCAAAAAGAAATTTTTTAAATCAAAAAGTGATATATATGTGCTTAATATTTTTAAATTCCTAAAATCAATAAGATAAAGACACCTCAATAGAAAAATAGGAAAAATGTTACCAATGGTTCTCACAAAAAAGGAAATAAAAATGTCCATTAAAACTATGAGATACTAGTGGCACATGGCTGGCTCAGTAGGAGAGCAAGTGGCTCCTGACCTGTGTCATGACTCAGAGCCCCACATGGTGTGCAGAGATAACCTAATTTTAAAAAACTTAAAAAAAATAGTATGACATGCTAAACTTTGTTCATTATAAGTGTGCATGAAAACTTGTACACATAATCACATAAATGCGCATAAAAAGATCTAATCTTTACTCTCTCAAAACTGATAGATCAGTTTGATAATACAAAGTTTCACTAGAGTGTAGGGAAAATGAGCCCTTCACACATTCCTTATAAGATGGCACTGCCTCTGTGGAGTACAATTTAGCAATATCTTCCAGAATTTTTAAAATACATATTGAGGCCCAGAGATTCCACATTTATAATATTAGAATACAGCTACAGTCACAAGTATGCAAAATAACATAGATATTTAGAATATTCACTGTAGCATTAACAAAATTTAGAAATAACCCAAATACCCACAAAGAGGGAATCTGATAACACCATGTTGCCATTAAAAAGACTGAGGCAGCCTCATATTAAGATATAGAAGAATATACCAATCATGCAAAAAAAGTCTATGTACATACTTTTTACTGTAAATCCTTCATATCTTTTGATTTTTGTGTTGTATGAATATATTACTTATTCAAAAACTTACAGATGCAATTTTATGGCATTTCTGTCAAATATATAAGCAGTTTGATGGCAAATGGAAAGCAATACTATAAAAATTATTATAATGGCATTATGATTATCAGATTATAGGTTTTTTAATTTTTTTTCAAAGATTTTATTTATTTGAGAGAGAGAGAGAAAGAGAGACTACAAGCGGGAGGGTTGAGGGGCAGAGAGAGAGGGAGAAAGAGATGTCCCGCTGGGTGGGGTTCCTGATGTGGAGCTGGATCCCAGGACCCCAGTATCATGACCTGAGCCAAAGGCAGATACTTAACTGAGACACCCAGGAGCCCCTATAGGTTTTTGTTCTTTTTTTAATGCCCTTAATTGGGACGCCTGGGTGGCTCAGTTGGTTAAGACGCTGCCTTCGGCACAGGTTATGATCCCAGGGTCCTGGGATCGAGTCCCACATCAGGCTCCTTGCTCAGTGGGGAGCCTGCTTCTCTCTCTGCCTCTGCCTGCCACTCTGCCTGCTTGTGTTCTCCCTCTCTCTCTCTCTCTCTCTGACAAATAAATAAAATCTTTTAAAAATAAATAAATAAATAAAATGCTTTTAATTTTTCATATATTTACAAAAAATATATAGAAGGAATGACAATAAACTTCTTTAAAAAGTATTCCTGCTCATTGTAGAGATTGTAAAATCCAGAAAAAAGAAAAAAATATATGAATGACAGTTCCCTAACCCCCACCAAATAACCACTATTATTTTTTTTACCACTATTATTTCTGTATGCACTTGCAAGCTTATGAATACGTGCATAATATGTGAAAATTATTCTATACAAATATATGTATATTTTAGCACAGATGACTGTAGTATATTCTTTACTGGTTTTTACGCTTACTATGAGGAATATAACTGGTAATAGCTCCATAAAATAAAATATAATACAGCAATTAAAATGAGTGTTCTAAATTTCATTCATTTTCTCTTTACATATGTTTATTTTGGAGGTTTAATTAGCCTGACATTAAAAAATACATACTCAAAAAAAAAAGACTGGGTGGCTCAGTGGGTTAAGGCCTCTGCCTTCGGCTCGGGTCATGATCTCAGGGTCCTGGGATCGAGTCCCGCGTCGGGCTCTCTGCTCGGCAGGGAGCCTGCTTCCCTTCCTCTCTCTCTGCCTGCCTCTCTGCCTGCTTGTGATCTCTGTCAAATAAATAAATAAAATCTTTTAAAAAAAAAAAAAAAGAAAATACATACTCTAGGGGCACCTGGGTGGCACAGTTGGTTAGGCATCTGACTCTTGGTATCAGTTCAGGTCGTGATCTCAAGGTCGTGAGATAGAGCCCCACATCCCATGTCAGGCACTACATTCCAAACAGAATCTGCTTGGGACTCTCTCTCCATCTCGCTCTGCTCCTCTCCATTCTCTCTCCCTTTCTCTCTCTCCCCCCACCCTCTCTCTCTAAAACAAATAAATCTTTTTTTATTTTTTTTTAAGGATTTTATTTATTTATTTGACAGAGAGAAATCACAAGTAGATGGAGAGGCAGGCAGAGAGAGAGAGAGGGAAGCAGCCTCCCTGCTGAGCAGAGAGCCTGATGCGGGACTCGATCCCAAGACCCTGAGATCATGACCTGAGCCGAAGGCAGCGGCTTAACCCACTGAGCCACCCAGGTGTCCCAACAAATAAATCTTTTTTTTTAAAAAAAGATACATACTCCAAAGTTTTAAAGAATACTCTTGACCAACACTACATTTGAAGTCCCTAGCTCTAGCAAAATCTAGAATATATTCTTCAACAAATAATAGACTTAAATATACTACTAAACTACTCCACTTCTAATAATTCAGTCTTTGTCCTAACCACCTAGTGAAAGTAATCTTACAAACAAATGCTATTAGGAATTAAGGGCTATCAGCAGGATAACAATTAACTTAGAAACCCTGCATTATCGTCTTCCCATTTTAGAGTCACATTCTGGGTAGAGGATTAAAACAATGTTTTTTAAGGCTTTACAATGGTACGGAAAAAGAATCAATTATACCAAAATGAATTAATATTGAGAATTATTTTTGTGTTGGCCAAAAAATACAAATCAAGAAGGGAGAAATAAATATACCAAGTAATTTATAATTCCATTATAACTTCCAAAGAAGGCATGGCCTCAACATATGAATTCCACTTTCACATACTGAATTAGAGATTCAGTATATTTTCCTAGGAATCAAGTTTGTATTAACTTGATAAAGAATATATGTATTTTCTTTCCATCTTCAAAACCTGGTGACAAATTGAGTTGCAAAATGTGATCATGGAAAACAATTCTTTATATAGAATTTATAGACTACAGGTCTTGAATCGTAAAGCTTTTTAAAAGTCTCCAATGTTGTTTATTCTTAATTTCAGACTTTCTTCATGTATGCCATTTTCCTTTTAGCTCTGTGCCCTTAGATACTTGAAATCAGACATTAAACTCGTATCTAGTAAATTTTCCCAGTTATACTCCTTCCACCCCCTGCATCCCATTTGCCAGTGTCATTTCTGCCTCTCTGCACTAAAAAATACTCAAGGTTAGGGATTATCTCTCATAAGGTTTTTACATCTTCCCATAGTACCTACTTCATTGATCTACACACAGTAAGCACTTACTGAATGTATTTAGTGATTGTTTCAAGGATCCTACAAATGCTTGAGTTTACAGTACACATGTGAATTACTACATGACAGAATTTAATATCTCCTTCCTCTTTGCAGGGAGATCAAAATGGGTGTTCAAAAAGCCAGCTAAAGTGTTCCATCTCCTTTATCATAATTCCTTTTAACCACTATGTTCCACTACTAAAATTATTTGATTTTTGCCAAGATCTTATTTGGAGAAGCTGTTAAATTCAATCCCATTTCATCAAACCACATTGTCTTCTTCCAACATGCTTTTTTTCTTCCCCTCTTACACCAAATTGCGTTGTTCAGGATAAGCTGAGTTGTCTGTATTAACAAGTTAACCCCTAAATCTCAGCAGTTTAATGCAACAAATGTTTATTTCTCACTCGTGGTACTTTGGGGACAGAGGTCTGTTCCACAGGGTTGCTCAGGGGTCTAGACAAATGGAGGTTCCACTGTCTCAAGGCCAGGTGGGGGATAAAAGAGTCAGAGGGCTTCATGCTACATGAAGACAAAGGGACTAAAAGGAGAGAAATGAGGGGCATATGGATAGTCAGCAAGCAGTGATGGTCTCTATCTGGCATAGTCACTAGAGAATTTTGGCTACAGTATGTGCCATTTCCCTTTGCAATTACTCCCAAATTTCCTAAATTAAAAAAAAAATTTTTCAAATGATTAGTTCATGTTATTCAACTCTCAATCGTCAGTTAAGCAAACTTTCACCCATAAACAACTATTTTAAGGTTTTCCTCTTTATTCTTCATGTCTTGCCTAGACAATGAACTTGGCTAGTTCATTCTTCCTTTTCCTTTCACAAATATGGTCTTATTGCTCCAATGGTCCTCATCTATCAGGACCTTTTTAAAAGTATCACAACCATACTCAGAAAAGAAACCTTCCTGGGACACCTGGGTGGCTCAGTCATTTAAGCATCTGCCTTCAGCTCAGGTCATGATCCTAGGGGTCCTGGGATCAAGTGTCACATCAGGTTTCCTGCTCCGTGGGAAACCTGCTTCTCCTTCTGCCTGCCACTTCTCCCTACTTGTTCTCTCTCTGTCTCTTACAAATAAATAAAATATTTTAAAAAAAGAAAAGAAACGCTCTTACCCTTTGTTTTTCCTCTTCCTGTTAGGATGTTGTCCTTATTGGGTTCTACCTCACCTTCTCCCTGATCTCCTTTTTTTTTTTCTGATAGGATGTGATGCTGCATGGACTCCTTACCTTTGCTAGTCATCTCCCTCTGTCATTGTAACACATTGGTTCTTAGTTGTAGCTACATGTCAGATCACCTGGCAAGCTTTTAAAAATGACTGATGCTCCAAGTTCTAGGGGCCCAGGAGGAGCTCAGATGTTTGTTATATGATGTAGTCTTAGGAAAGACTTCCCAAGTGAAATGCCACTAAAAACAGATCTTGATGATGAGCAGGAGTTGACCAAGTAAAGAGGTGAGTATCCCCGTTAAGATTAGATGAGCTTCCCACAAACAGGGCACAGGGTCAGGTCTGTGTGTTAAAAAATGATCCCTCTGGGGTCTACATGAGGCACAGACTGGAAGAGGAAAGACTTCAGGCCTGGAGAGCAAAAGGTGAGCACAACCTTCTGCTTCCATATTTATTCAACACTTGATTATTCATGCACTTGAATATACACAGAATGTTATTAGCCAGAAATGTGTTCAACTTTAAGCAGCAAAATCACCTTTTTATGGGTTAAGCAAAAATTTAGTTTTATTATACAAAAAAAAATTTTTATAATACCTGAAGTCCCCCTAAACCAACTGAATTGGCATCTCTGGGGCAAGGTTGGTCACAGCAATCATCTATTCCCCAATGTATATTTGTTTTCTTTTCTTCCTTTTCTCATTCCCCCACTTTGAAGCATACTACCTCCTGGGATCACCTCCCAAATAATATGGACCAAAATCTTCTAGTGTCTGCTTTGAAAAATGGGGGAAATGATAGTACCCAACACATACAACTGTTGAAAGGATCAGTGACTTAATATATGTGAGGCAAGTGTTATTTACACACGCCCTTCCCTCTTCCTCATATACCCTAGTCCATACTTCAACGGGATTAGCTCCTTCTCCCACTTTTCATCTTAGCTGAAATGTCACCTCCTCAAAGAACACTTTATATTATCTTCAGGTGTTCCCTGTGGGTCTCTCTTATACTTTTTGGTTTTGCTGCTGCTGTTGTTGTTGTTGTTTTGCTTTCCAAGTACTCAAAATAATTATAATGTTTACTTTAAAAAAAAAAAAAAGGAATGAAAGCCCCCAAAGGGCAGGTACTCTAACTTGTTCCCCAGAATTTACTGGTGCAGCATAATGTCTGACATATCACAGGAGTCTAATGCGTATTTATTAAATGGATGCCTCTGGTCCAGTAACATGCCCTTAAAAGATGTTGAAAACATACTATATAGCCTTTTTAAAATTCTAAGTAAAGAATAAATCTGGGGAAGAAACCTATCATACTAGGCAGAATAATAGTATCCCCCCCAAAAAATGGTCATGCCTTAGATCCTGGAACCAGTGAATATGTTACTTTACATAGCAAAAGGGACATTGCACATGTAATTAGGTAATAGAACTTAAGGAGAGCTGCCTGGATGATTCATGTAGGTCCTATCTAATCAAGTGAAACCTTAAAAGCCAAGAATATTCTCCAGCTGGTTATAGAAAAGGAAGTCTGACTTAAAGAATGAAAGAGACTCGATCCACCATTGCTAGAAGGAAGCCATAAAGCAAGCAGCCTCTGGTGGAGAGTCCAATCCCCAGGTGACAGTCAGGAAGGAAACCAGCACTTCAGTCCTACAACCACAGGAAACTGCATTCAGCCAGCCACTTGAATGAGCCTGGAACTAGACTCATTCTCAGAGCTTTCAAAAGAAGTTTGACCTTGTGAGACTCTAAGCAAAAGACCCACTTGGGCCACTGTGAGTCAGCTGAAGTGTGCAGCAATAAATGGGCATTGTATAAAGCTTTTAAGTGTGTGAAAATTTCTTATGGTAGTAATGGAAAATCATCTACCCTAACACACCCTTGAGGAGGGGCCAGAAAAGAGAAAGACAACTAGAGGCCCAGGGCTGGTGAATAACCACAGAGATCCAAGGTTCTGCCGTAGAGCAACAGTATTCTCTAAAATTCTCGAGCTCCAGACAAAAGTGTGTTTCTGGAAACCAGGAATGAATAGTATTTCCTTCTACACATGTATCCTCTCATAGACTTTGTCCCTTAGGGAAGAATGAGGTAATCGTCCTGAGGTGATTTACAAGATGCAAATCTACGAAGACACTCAACAACTTTTAATGCCTGGATGGGAAGAAATTCACTATAATTCACTATAATTAATGCCACAACTAAATATTAGATGTTAAAAAAAATAAGAGGCAGATTAACACTCTGTTTCTCTGAATCAATGTATTCCCAAATATGAAATATGCATGTGAGTGTGCACAAATGCAGAACCATTATGTACATATGATTTTAGAGGGTTTTTTCAGATTTTAACAGACCTGTAATAAAAATATCTTAAATAGTACATATTCTTAAAATGGTGACATTTCTCCCCCAAAAGCAATTTTTAAAGCAAGATTAGTTTTGGGGGTGTGGGGGAGTGGTACTTAGCATTTAAATAGTAATATGTGTCTTAGTTGGCTAGAACTACCATAACAAAATACCACAGACTGGATGACTTAAATAGAAATGTATTTTTTCACAGTTCTGTAGGCTAGCAGTCTAAGATCAAGGTGCTAACAGGTCTAATTTCTACTGGGGCCTCTCTCCTTGGCTTGCAGATGGCAGACTTCTTGCTGTGTTCTTGTGTGGCCTCTATTCTGTTCGTATATAGATAGAATTCTAGATAAGACAATTTTTCTGGGAGGGTTTATCTTGCAGAATAGTTTTCAACCGTTTTTCTAAGCCACTTGAACCCCACTTCCTTCTGGATAGAATTTCGATGATGTTTAGAAGCTTGTCATGAATAGTCTGTCTTGATGTCACCAAAGCGTTTTAGAAGGACTCCATGATGGTGACTTTGTGGTGGAGGAGAACACTCAGACACTCATCGTCACTGACAGTGTCAAGTTCCAGCCATATCTCTAGCTGACTGCTACGGAGTTCTCTCCTGGGAGCTGTCTTTTTTGAAACTTGGTATTAGAGATTTGGATAAAGTTGCAAAACACAATTATAAAATTTTCAATAGCAAAGCACTGAGAGAGAGAAAGGATATGCTGAATAAAAGGTTCAAGATCTAAAGAGATCTTGACAGGATAAAATGTTTGAACAAAGCCCACACAATTCAAAGAAATGAAAGGTTTGATACTTGATAAAGGACAGAGTTGAGTAAACTCAATTTAGCGGGGGGAAAAAAAATGTGTTGAAATTGAAAATCATGGAAACAAAGACATGCCAAAAGTAGGGCTCTATACTGAAGCCCCTGGATGAGAAACGGTACAAGGTATGAACTTGCTGGAACTCAGATCAAAATTGCTGATGATTTATTTCCCTCCTCTACACCCCACTCCCAGCTCCTTGACTTCTGGTAAAGGGAAACATCAGTAATCCCTGTTGTTTCTATTTATAACAAACTAACACCAAGATTGAAGAATCAGCCTATCCCTCACCCTGTATTCCAGAGTGAACTCGAGGTACCTCAGCCCGAGCACGGTGTACTGTCACACACTCAGACTTGGCAGAGACTCTGGATACTCAGGTCCTTTCCGTATGTTCCAAGTTACCACTTCCTACTTCCCTGTCTGAATGCCAAGCCCCATTCAATCCTAACTGCTTGCGACTGCTCACACTTTTTGTGGTCTCTCCCACTTCTAGGTCTTTGTTCAGCCTGATTTTTCTCTCCCTGGAATACACTCCTCCCAGCTTCTCTGAAATCCTACTTTCCTTTGGTGGTACACTGTAGACACAGGCCTTGATGCAAATTCACAGTCTCTTTCCAGATTTCTCCTCTTAAAATTCCAAGTAGCCTCCCTTTTCTTTTTCATTTGTGAACATTTACAGCAATTAGACATGCTTCTTTATGACATTCATCATCTTTCTTGTGGGGGAAGGTTTTCTCAACAGGGACACCCAGTATTTCCCCCGTTGCTTTTCTGCCTCACTTGGCAGTCACATCCCCCTCTTACTCTGCTCCCTTCTCAAGAGTGGCAAACCGTGGCTCATCCACCAAGGCCTAAATCCCTGGTTTTCTCTTCTGTGAAGCTTTGTGCATCCCAAGCAAGGATGCTCATCATGCCTTTGCAGCCCATCTTTACTGGGCACATACGGCTCTTAGTCGGGTTTATAATGCTGCAACTGCCGTATTCCCTCAGTTATGAAGCCATGTTTGTAAAAGCTCCAATGGCTTATTAATAGGATATAAAATCAAAGTGATAAACACTTTAAAATATGCACCTTATTAAAAGAATGCACTAGTTATTAACATATATGCCTTACTCTACAGATTGGCAGGTCCTCAGCTGGTGGCAGGAATCACGTCTCATTCATCTTATTACCATTGGCTAGTATATCGCATTGGCTCAAGAAATATTTGCTGAGTGAATGAATGAATTGAACAAATAAGGTTTAGCTGGCCATAAATTTATCACAGTTCAACACTCTGGTCTGGCTGCTGTGAAATTTAACTTAATATAAGACCGTATCACGTTAGGATGTTCAGATGACAGAGAGCAAGAATCACAGATTCAATCACATCTGGAACATGGTGTTCAATATTTTAATTGTGTTAAATATCTTAAAGGGGGTCACGGCCCATCCAGGAAGACCAGGGGGGTGATAAGCCCAGAAACACATAAGGCAGGGCTGAAAGAATTGGGTAGATAGAGCCTGCCAAAGAGAGGCAAGTGTAAAACACGACACCTTCTTCACACATCTAAAGGCCTCTCTTTGTAGGTGTAAAAGGGCCTGATGTGTGGAGCTTTAAGAGAAGCAAAGACCAGTATGATGACACTTGCAGAAATTGATTTGATTCTTCATACAAAATGCCATTACAATCCACTGCTATGAAGCAATGGAACAGGTTGTCTTGTGACACAGCGAGAATTCCACCTCAGGATAGATCAAAGTAGAAACCTAATGGCTAAGGGTTATTCAGCACTAGAGACAACGGTGGACTAGGTATGCCATTGGGCTTCCTACAATTTCTAAGTTTTCTGATTTTATCAATGTTGATTCTTTTTCCAGAGAGGACAACCATATCTACAGACACAACTGAAAAATGACAAGTAGTCTGGGGGATGACCTGTAAGTTTCCAGTCCCAGCTCTAACACAGATTGTCAATGAAAATGCATCTCCCAGATATTTGCAAATGACATATCAGATAAAGGACTAGTGTCCAAAATCTATAAAGAACTTAACAAACTCAACACCCAAAGAACAAATAATCCAATCAAGAAATGGGCAGAGGACATGAACAGACGTTTCTGCAAAGAAGACATCCAGATGGCCAACAGACACATGAAAAAGTGCTCCATATCACTCGGCATCAGGGAAATACAAATCAAAACCACAATGAGGTATCACCTCACACCAGTCAGAATAGCTAAAATCAACAAGTCAGGAAATGACAGATGCTGGCGAGGATGCGGAGAAAGGGGAACCCTCCTACACTGTTGGTGGGAATGCAAGCTGGTGCAACCACTCTGGAAAACAGCATGGAGGTTCCTCAAAATGTTGAAAATAGAACTGCCCTATGACCCAGCAATTGCACTACTGGGAATTTACCCTAAAGATACAAACGTAGTGATCCAAAGGGGCACGTGCACCCGAATGTTTATAGCAGCAATGTCCACAATAGCCAAACTATGGAAAGAACCTAGATGTCCATCAACAGATGAATGGATCAAGAAGATGTGGTATATATACACAATGGAATACTATGCAGCCATCAAAAGAAACGAAATCTTGCCATTTGCGACAACATGGATGGAACTAGAGCGTATCATGCTTAGCGAAATAAGTCAAGCGGAGAAAGACAACTATCATATGATCTCCCTGATATGAGGGAGTGGTAATGCAACATGGGGGCTTAAGTGGGTAGGAGAAGAATCCATGAAACAAGATGGGATAGGGAGGGAGACAAACCATAAGTGACTCTTAATCTCACGAAACAAACTGTGGGTTGCTGGGGGGAGGGGGGTTGGGAGAAGGGAGGTAGGGTTATGGACATTGGGGTGGGTATGTGCTTTTGGGTAAATTGGAAGGGGAGATGAACCATGAGAGACTATGGACTCTGAAAAACAATCTGAGGGGTTTGAAGTGGCGGGGGGGTGGGAGGTTGGGGTACCAGGTGGTGGGTATTATAGAGGGCACAGCTTGCATGGAGCACTGGGTGTGGTGAAAAAATAATGAATACTGTTTTTCTGAAAATAAATAAATGGAAAAAAAAAAAAGAAAATGCATCTCCCCATCCATCCATCCATTCATTTATCTAACCAAGATTTAATGGGTACCTGCTGAGCGCCAGCCACTGCCCTAAGTCCCAGAGACACAGCAGCAACACAGCTACCGTATTCAGGAACTTACTATCTAGTGTGGACATTAATAAGCACACATAAATACAAATTACAGCCCATGGTAAATGGTATGAAGAAAGGCATGGGATGCTAGAAGAGCCAACTGAGCTAGTTGGAGGACTGAGAAAAGGTTCAGGAAAGGCTGCCTTGATGCACATTCATCCACAGTTATTGGACTGAAACTGGGCAGGTGTCTGTCTCACCAAGACTGTGAGGAGTTTGGCGTTTGTAATCTGGGACAATCCTCTCTTTCCTAGGGCAAGGTCCCTGACCTCTTGAAACCAAACTGGGAAGCACAAAAGCCCCTAGGTCATGAGGTTGGGAGGTCGTGCTTCTGAGCCCAGGGTCTGCCACAGAGTGAATTCCCAGCAGCCGACAACCAGTGTTATTAAAATAAATAGGAAACATCCTGAGTGCTTCGAAAGAAAACTTTCACATACATTCCAGATCTTTTTTTTCACTCTTCCAATTAGGCCAGCCTTGCAAATCCCTGGGCTATTTGGTGAGATGGGACAGTGAGATCACCAGAGGATGCGGGGGCACTTCATCTCACGTCAGGGCATCAACACTTCTGTCTCCGGTCTGCATTTCCTGCCTTACAGGTAGCCTTCTGCTATAGGATGAAAAACACCCTGCCTTCTTCTGTTCCTGTTCAATACCTTCTTTCTTCTCTTTAAAAATCAGAGAGGGTTAGAAAGGACACTTCTGGAGAAACTGGACCATCTCTGCCTCGGCCAGCGCAGCCACCAAATGAGAGTACCCAGCGGCAGCTCCCTGGTGTTCCAGGAGGAGACCAGCCCTGTATGAATAAATAATCCACATTTCAAGCAGGATTATGGATATAAATGAAAGACGAAAAGCACATCAGGGTACCAATTCGTCACACATCTCCACACAAAAGCACAGTCTTGTTTTTCTCCTCATCTCCAGTTTACCCCATTTCCCACTGCACTTTGTGGCCAAACATGCACAAGGCTGAAAAAACATAAAAAAGAAAGTGGGTCAGAGAGCGAGAGCTGCCAGACTGACAGGCGATTTGAGTGGGTCTGGGAGTGCCCGCCATTGCCTCCTTTCCTGTCAGCACTCTGGAGCCCCCCGAACCTTCAGGATCAGATGACTGCCACCGGGGGCCTGACTATCACCTCAGCAAGTGGTGTCCCGGAGCACCCAGCCACTGCCTCGCTGAAACCTGTCCCTGCACGGGCTCTCCTGTTATCTCCCACTTGTCTTGATAGCTAATACAGCTCCCACAGTCGCTCTATGCCATTAGGTCAGAGCAATGAAAACGAATGCCATTTTCTTGATGGCTTATGCAGAATTGCTGTAATTTGAAGCAAGCTTCCCAGGTCCTGCTTCTTCCCCGTCTCTTTCCCCCACCCCATCACCCCCCCTTTCCTGGCTGCTCCTGTACCCCCAACCCCTCCCACCCCCTGTCTCTGTCTTTCTTCTCCCTTTTCATACTGAATATATTGGGGCCCTGGCGGGCTGCCATTCTAACTGCACATTAGAAATGGTAGAGTTTTCCTCTATCTGATTCTATAAAATGAGTTCACCAGAAGGTGCAGACCCAGCACATTCGTGGTTTTTCCTATAAATTACTTTAACACTGTGTCCAATCATATATATAATTTCAGATTTTCAATTTCAACTCACTGCTGTGTCAGCACAGACTCCACTGATATGTCTAACGTATTTAGCTTAAAATGAAACGGATGGCATTTCATTACCAGGAAGATAATATTTTTGAATATGTTTCCTGCATGGCGGGATCCATCATTATTCTGCCATTTTATGTTCAGTGTGTGTAATAGCTTTCTAATGCTTTGACGTATTTTATTTATATATGTAATATTTTTCTAATACCACAGGACAGTTTAACTCATTGGACACATTAGAAAATCTTAATTGAATGCTTTTAAATATTAGCAGGGTGGGGGAGGCTGAACAAATGGCCAATATTTTTATTTAAAATTTCGTCAGGAGTCACAAAAAAGGCACAAAAATTGTTCAGCCAGCCTTGTTCTTTTCCTTTACCTATTCTCCCCAACCTTCTCCCAACCCCCACTCAGTAGTCTCCCCATAAATATACACACTTTGGAGAGGAAATATAAAGATCTCCCCCGTCCCCCGAGACTTAGGAGCTGTCAGGGTGAAAGCGAGGAACACGAGAAATATTGAGCAAGCCCCGGTGTGAATGACAGGAATGCTCTCATTGGTGGAAGCTTCTGACAGTGCTGAAATCTTTAATACCAGGTTCCCGGCTCTTTGACCAAAGTCATGGAATGTTTAAAAGGAGACTTTTTCTCAAAAACTGCCTTTGCAAAGAAAATGCAAAGGAAAGTGTTTCGCTTTAAAAACGTGCAGGTAGCTGACTTTGCTGAAGGCATTTCAAATTAACAGGTAAGAGCCAGAGAGAGCACTTTCTTCTGGTTCTTTCCCCCACATCTATCAAAGCAGCACCTGACTCCTGCAAAGGAAAGATCTGGGAGTCAGTGTGGGAAAGGTGCTTCGCCTTCCTCTCTTCCAGTCAAAGCAGCTCAGTAAGTGGCCTGCTGGTACTGAGAGCCAAGTAAGGGAAAGATGTGAGAATTAACGTTTTCTTTGTAGGGGTAGCTCTGCCTTCCCAATATGTACGTATGCATATGGGGTTCCCCCAGCTTTACTGAGGTAAAACTGACAAATAAAACTGTGTATATTTGCTGTCCGTGAAAGTGTAGAACATTGCCTTCGCTGTGTTCAAAGTGTAACCCCTATTCTCTAACTGCGGCTCTCCTAGGGAAGAGCAACCAGACATGAATTCTAATACCAGGCCACCTCGGATCACCTAGAGGACCGTGAGCCAGTTACTGCAGCCCTCTGAGCCCTAGAACATTTATCTGGACAACAGAGTTACTAGTTTCTGCCCTGGAGGTTGCTACAAGAATAAGACACGGCGCGTGGAGGCACCTAACACAATTTGTGGCTTATGTAGTAGACACGCAATGACAATCATTTTTCTTATAATTAACAAATTGTTTCGTTGTTAAAAGTCAGCTCATCTTTTTCCTTCTCTCTCCTTCCAATTCTCCTGTCTACAACAGGAGACTCCAATCTGCATGCTGATAAAACAGCCTCCTTCCTATAAATAAAAGTTGGCACAAAAGCACAAACAATTACAGTATTTCATTTATTCCAACAAAGCTCCCTTTGGAATGAAACTCTCCAAGTTTTGCCTGAGGATATTTTAAAGAGGTTTTCCTGGCTTTCTAGTTGTTATTTTTCCCCTTGTGTTTGTTTACCTCTTTTTTCTTAAAAGAGTAGAAAATTATAGCACAAAACTCCTAGAACAGAACTCGCCACTAACAATTCCTTGGATCAATGTACATAATTTAAAGGTCCTGTAATTTTTCTAGCTCTCAAAGAGTTGGTAAAATTAACTACAATGGCAATTATAAAATACATAATTCTATCAAATCAACATGGACCTCTTTCTCTCTTTTTTGAGAGAGAGAAAGAGAGAGAAAGAGAGAAGGCATGTAAGTAGGGAGGGAGAGGCAAAGGGAGAGAATCCCAGGAAGAATCCCACTGAAGGCTCATCCAACTGATGAGCCTCACGACCCTGAGATCATGAACTGAGCCAAAATCAAGAGTCAGAAGCTTAACCAAGTGAGCTACCTAGGTGCCCCTAACATGTACCTCTTAAATTTACACAGGGTTATATGTCAAATATATTTCAGTTAAAAAGAGGTGGGAAAATAATACTCTAGAAAAGGGGTGAGAATTTTCTGTGAAGATAAGTATTTTTGGCTTTGTTGGCTCAATTCTGCCATTGTGCAAAAACGTATGTATAATATACAGGAACAAGGAAACCCACCGTATTCCAATAAAACTTCATTCACAAAAACGGGCAGTTGGTGGCAGGCCTCAGTTTGCAGACTGACCTCTGATCTAGGACATTAATATACCTAATTTTGCATTTCTCAAAGATTAAAAATCCCAAAGTATAAAATCGCAAAATCAAGGGCAGAAAAAAGAAAATGTCAAAAGTATAATTTAAGTTGGGGAAGGGATTTTAAGTCTCCTGTTACTATATTCTGTATCATCTATCATTCTTGTATCTGTTCTGATATTCATGGTTTTACAGAAATTTGCTAAGAGGAAGTTTCAGTTTTTCACCCCAAGTCTCTATGATACACAGTTCAAATTTATCCTAATTTACTGATGACAAGTTCGACAATTTTGTTCAAGACAAAAAAATTCATTCAACAAACTCCACTGAACAATCAGTATGTGCTAGACACTAGCAAAAAGCAGGGAATAAATAAATAAAATCCACCTCTACACATTTAATGTTTTAGTGGAAGGAAACAGTATATCCTTAAACTGGTCAATAAAAAGACAGATTTACATCACCAAGTACTAATGACAATCCAAAAAGTTGTTGTGACAGAAAGGAATGGATTTAGGGACATGAGTGAGTCCTGAGAGTCTAACTGTCTAACTTCCTTCAGGAGGGGAATGAAAGTGACTATGTTCAGCCCTCTGAAAAGCTAGAAATAACAATGCAAAAGTCATGAGCAAAAATAAAAGAGCTTAATAAGGAGAAAGAAAAGCAAGGAAGCCAGTGTGGTTGGAATACAGGAAATGATGGTCACGTGGGCAGTTATATTTTATTCTCATCAACAGAAAAGTGTTTGCACTGATTAATTCCCAGTTATAATATCTGTTGACCACTCTGAAGAAATCATCTTGAAGTGACTCTATGAGCCTACTAGAAAACAGAAATCAGAAATTCCTAATTACTTTGCTACAGTCCTCCTTCATGAACCCCATTTCTAAATTCCTGCAGTTCTAAAAAGAGGTAGAAAAATTTAGGTAGGCATGTGCAGATCAGCATTGCCTTATTTTGCGCTGCTCTTTCAGGAACCAAAGCAGAAGCTATTTGATAATACTCCTCTTCAAAGTTACATGGCACTTTTCATCTAAGAATATCAGAGCACTCTGTCGCAATTAAATTATTAATCCTCATGACAACCCCATCAAGAAAGTATCTGCTTTATTATCAGTAAGAACACTTGGCATTTACATGCTCATCTTGAGGATGCTACTCAATCACACGCAGTTAATTAATGCACACAACACATTCAGAAGGCAGGTCACCATTCTTGTCCCCACTTACAGATTAAAAAAAACAACCCACCTCTGTTCCTGAAAGGATGAGATATTTCTAGCCAATTTCCAAATGAGAGGAGTATCAGAAATTGCTTGATGCCTTGATCTTAGTTAAAAATCAATCACTTTTCCACGTCTCACACACACACAGAGCTCCACCAAAGCTCTGCAAAGCTGGCCAAGCAAGCACCCTGCCCCTTGTGCACTGCTCCACGATGGTCCTGCCAAAGCCAGCCCATACTTACAACCCATACATAGGACACCCCTCAAGCACCTGTCTCTGGTGGTCAAAGGGGATTGTGTTTCTAGGCCCCATGTGTCTGAAACAATTGAAGAAACAGTTCTTGGCAGCCTACCATCTCCAGAGCAATGCATAGAGAGCAGAATAAAACACCTCTAGGGGCGCCTGGGTGGCTCAGTGGGTTGGGCCGCTGCCTTCGGCTCAGGTCATGGTCTCGGGGTCCTGGGATCGAGTCCCGCATCAGGTTCCCTGCTTGGCGGGGAGCCTGCTTCCTCCTCTCTCTCTCTCTCTCTGCCTGCCTCTCTGCCTACTTGTGATCTCTGTCAAATAAATGAATAAAATCTTAAAAAAAAAATTAAAAAAAAAAACACACCTCTAGCCTTCTGTGAATAAGGACTATCTACTTAAACTGGAGCTTTAGCCAAAAGGGCAGGCTTCAAGTCTACCATACATCTGAAGGTGACTAAAGTGCTCTTGGGAAACACAGTCTGGGGATACTACCTCTGAGCCCTGACCTGGCCTTGCTACAGCTCACAAATACCCCCCAAAAAGAGCCCACATGGCCATCTAAATCTGCCAGTTTTGCATTTCTCAAGGAAGGGAACATTTCTTGATCATGTGGTCTGGAGGCCAGCAGGGCACACAATTGCAGTCCTACAGGACTGATACATTTGCATACCTTAAAAGCTACTGCCTGATGGTCTAGTTTCCAACTAGCCTGAAAATAATTTCAGTGTTAAATGAAATCCCTCTTTCTGGAATATTCACAAATCTCAACATATCCTCAATAACTAAGACCTACCAAAAAAAAAAAAAAAATCAACTTGCTCAGACAATCACAGAGGTTCAAGAGACAATCAAGAGCCAGGGCAAGGTTAAATAATAAGGTCTATCTCTTACACAATGCCTGCAAGACTGGGAGAGATAAAGCTGTCTCACCTAATACATGGAATGGATAGAAACAAACACAAAGACAAAAGTAAAATGAGGAGAAAGGAGTAAGTTCCAAGCAAAAGAATGAGATAGAGCCCCAGAAAAAAACTTAATGAAGTGGTGATAATTTATAATATGAATTATGACAAAAAGTTAAAAGTTACGGTCTTAAAGATGCTCACTGAACTTGGGGAAAAAATAGATGTATACATCAGAAACTTCAACAAAGAGATAGAAAACATAAGAAAGTACAAAAAAAAAAAAACAAACCACGGAACTGAATAATAAAAAACTGAACCGAAAGACACACCAGAGGGGTTCAGTACCAGACTAGATGAAGCAGAGGAAAGAATCAGTAACCTTGAAGACAACATTATGGAACAAACCCAAACAAAGCAACAAAAAGAAAAAATTAATTTTTAAAAATGAACATAGTTAAGGGGCCAATGGGACAACATCAAAAGAAATAAAATTTGCATTATAGGGCGCCCAGAAGAAGAAAAGAGAGAAAGGTAGAAAACTTATTTGAAGAAGTTAACAGTTGAAAACTTCCCTAACCTGGGTTAGGAGACAAACACCCATATCCAGGAAGCACAGGGACTTCCAAAGGAGATGAACCCCAAAAGACCCATACTAAGACACATAATAATTAAAATGTCAAAAGTTAAAGATAAAGAGAGACTCTTAAAATATCCTAAGTTAAAGATAAGGCAAAGAAAAACAAACTGTTACATACAAGGGAAATCCTATAAGACTGTCAGGAGATTTCTTAGCAGAAACTTTTCAGGCCAAAGGGGCGTGCTTTGATATAGTCAAAGCACTGAAAGGAAATAACTTCCAAAAAGAATACTCAACCCAGAAAGGTTACCATTCAGAACTGAAGATGTTTTTCATACAAGCAAAAGCTAAATGAGATCATCAATCATAAACCAGCATTAAAGAAAGCATTAAAGAAACTTGTTTAAGCTGTAAAGTGTAAGAATTAGTAACAAGAAAAAGTGTGGAAGTAAAAATCTCACTGGTAAAGGTAAATATATGATTAATTATAAAGTTTATGAAATTTATAAAACAAAAGTAGTATAATTATATATAACTGTAATAACGTTATGGGATACACAAAATAAGATGATGTAAAATATGGTATCAAAAACATAAAAGGTGGAGGGTAGGATGTAAAAATGTAGAGTTTTAGAATGTTTCCAAACTTACGATCAACTTAAAATATATTGTTACATAGAAAGACTATCAAAGATGAGCCTCATAGTAACCACAAAGAAAAAACCCAGAGTAAATACTAAAAAGATAAGGAGAAAGGAATCTAAGCATAACCCTATAGAAAGTCATCAAACCACAAAAGAAAGTAACAGAGAGGAAAGAGACAAAAAGCAACAAAATGGCAATAAGGACATAGCTACCAACAATTACTTCAAATGTAAATGGACTAAATTCTCCAATCAAATAACACACAGAAACTGAATGGATTAAAACACAGATACACACACACACACACACACACACACACTACACCCACATGCTGCCTGCAAGAGACTCATTTCAGATGGAAAAACATACAAACTGAAAGTGAAGGGACAGAAAAAGATGTTTCATGCAAATGGAAACCAAAGAAAGCTGAAGTAGCTATATGGACATTAGACCAAAAAAAAAAGACTTTAAAGATTGTAATAAGAGATAAAGTAGTCATTACATATTACATAATGATAAAAGGGTCAATCCAACAAGATGATAAAATAGTTGTAAACATTTATCCATCCAACATAAGTGAATCTAAATATATATAGTAAATACTAACAAAACTGGGGGAAATTAATGACAGTACAGTCATAGTAAGGGACTTAATACCCCATTTGCATCAATGGATAAAACATCCAGACAGAAAATAATAAAGCATCAACCCTTAAATCACACATTAGACCACAAGGACTTATGAGATATACAGAACATTCGATCCAAAAGCAGCAGAATACACATTCTTCTCAAGTGTACATGGAACATTCTCCAAGGTAGAGGACATATAAGGTCACAAAATAAATCTAAATAAATTTAAGAAGACTGAAATCATATCAAGCATCTTTTCCAACCACAACAGTATACAACTAGGAATAAATTACAAGAAGAAAATGTAAAAATCATAAATATGTGGATATTAAACAACATACTACTGAACAACAAATGGGTCAATGAAAAAAACAAAGAAGAAATCAAAAAATACCTGAGAAAATGAAAGTGGAAATATCACCTACCAAAATCTCTGAGATACAGCAAAAGCAGTACTAAGAGGTAAGTTCACAGCAATACCAGACTACCATGAGAACAACAACAAAAAAAAAGTCACAATTTCACTTTAGCCCTAAAGGAACCAGAGAAAGAAGAATAAAGAAAGCCCAAAATTAGTAGAAGAAAGAAAATAATAAATATCAAGCACAAATAAATAAAATAGAAACTAAGAAGACAATAGAAAAGACCAATAAAAGAGCTCATTCTTTGATAAGATGAAGAAAACTAACAGACCTCTAGCTAGACTTACTAAGGGAAAGAGAGAAAAGGCTCAAATTAATAAAAGCATAAATGAAAGAAAAGTTACAACTAATACCAAAATATTACAAAAAATCTTAAGAGACTATTATAATTAGGGGCGCCTGGGTGGCTCAGTAGGTTAAAGTCTCTGCCTTCAGCTCAGGTCATGATCCCAGAGTCCTGGGATCAAGTCCCACGTCGGGCTCTCTGCTCTGTGGAGAGCCTGCTTCCTCCTCTCTCTCTCTGCCTACTTGTGATCTCTCTCTGTCAAATAAATAAATAAAATGTCAAAAAAAAAAAGAGAGAGACTATTATGATTAATTATACATCAACAAATTAGACAACCTAGAATAAATAGATAAATTCCTAGAAACATACACTCTTTAAAGACTGCATCATGAGGAAAACCAAAAGTTAAATAAAAATATTACTAGGAAGGAAATAAAATCAGTAATCAAATAACTCCCAACAAAGTCCAGGACCAGATGGCTTCACTAGCAAGTTCTAGCAAACATTCAGAGATTTAATACCCATCCTCCTCAAACTAATCCAAAAAATTTAAAAGGTAAGGAAAGAACACTTTCAAATTCATTTTATGAAACCAGAAAAAAACTGATTCCAAAACTAGACAAAACCACACACACAAATACACACACATACACAGGCCACTATCCCTGAGGAACATAAATGCAACAGCCCTCAACAAAATATTAGCAAACCAAATTCAATAATACATTAAAATTATCATATAACATGATCAGGTGCTATTAATTTCAGGAATGCAAGGGTCGTTTGACATCTGCAAATCAACCAACGTGGTACACCACATTAACAAAATGAAATATGAAAAATCATATGATTATCTCAATAGATGCAGAAGCATTTAATAAAACTCAGCATCCATTTACAACAAATACTCTCGACCAAGGGGGTAAAGAGGGAATATAGCTTAACATAATAAAGGCCATATAGAACAAGCCCACAGATAACTTCATAATTAAAAGCTGAAAACTTTTTCCTTATGATCAGAAACAAGACAAGGATGCCCACTCTCACCACTTTTGTTCAACACAGTATTTGAAATTCTAGTCAGAGCAATTAGAGAGGAAAAAGAAATAAAAGGCACCCAACTTGGAAAAGAAGACATAAAACAGTCACTATTTACAAACTACATAATGTTTATATATAGAAAACCCTACAGAATTCACAAAAGTCTCAGAACTAATAAATTCAGTAAAGCTGTAGCATATAATAATCAATACATAAAAATCTGTTTCATTTTTATACACTAACAATGAACTATAGGAGAAATTAAGAAAACCATCCCATTTATAATTGCATCAAAAAGAAGAAAATACATAACAACAAATTTAACCAATGTTGTAAAAGATGTGTATACTGAAAACTATAGGTCACTGATGAAAGAAATTGAAGATGACATGAATAAATGGGAAGATACTCCATGCTCATAGAGAAGAATATCACTAAAATGTCCATAGTATCCAAAGCAATCTATACATTTAAAGAAATCCCCATCAAAATTCCAATGGCATTTTTCACAAAACAATCCTAAGATTTGTATGAAACCACAAAGTACCCAGAATAGCCAAAGCAGTCCTGTAAATAAGAAATGAAGCTGGAGGCATCACACTCCCTGATTTCAAACTACACTACAAAGCTATAGTAATAAAAATAGTATGCTGTTGGGGCGCCTGGGTGGCCCAGTGGGTTAAAGCCTCTGCCTTCGGCTCCGGTCATGATCTCAGGGTCCTGGGCTCAAGCCCCCCATGGGGCTCTCTGCTCAGCAGAGAGCTTCCTCTGCTCTCTCTCTGCCTGCCTCTCTGCCTACTTGTGATCTCTGTCTGTCAAACAAGTAAATAGATCATTAAAATAAAAATAAAAATAAATAGTATGGTGTTAAGATAAAAACAGATACAGATCAACGAAATAGAAAACACACACATGAACTCACACATATGTGGTCAATTAATTTAGGACAAAGGAGACAAGGATAAAGAATAAGGAAAAGTCAGTCTCTACAATAAACAGTGTTGGGAAAACTGGACAGCCACATGAAAAGGAATGAAACTGGACTACTATCTTACATGGTACAGAAAAATTAACTCAGAATGGACTAAAAACTTAAATATAAAACCAGAAACCATAAAATTCCAAGAAGAAAGGCT
Organism: Neogale vison; assembly: GCF_020171115.1. Classification (NCBI taxonomy): domain Eukaryota; kingdom Metazoa; phylum Chordata; class Mammalia; order Carnivora; family Mustelidae; genus Neogale; species Neogale vison. Next base: position 83,177,615 of record NC_058099.1, read on the forward strand.
ATCTTGATATTGGTCTTGGCTCCAGAACTCCAGAAGCAGTGGCAAACCAAAGCAAAAATAAACAAATGGGACTACATCGAAGTAAAAAGCTCTGCAGAGTGAAGGAACCAATCATAAACAAAATAAAAAGACAACCTACTGAATGGGAGGAGATATCTGAAAATCATACCTGACAAGGGCTTAATATCCTAAATATATAAAGAACTCACATAACAACAACAAAGGAGTATTTCAGTAGACATTATTCCAAAAAAGACATACAAATTGTCAAAGGGCACATGAAAAGATGCTCGGCATCACTAATGAAGGAAATGCAAACCAATACCACAATGAGATATCACCTCACGTCTGTCAAAATGGCTTTTAACAAAAGACAAAAAATAACAAGCACTGGAGAGGATGCGGAGTAAAAGTAAGCCCTGTATTGGTGGAAATACAAATTAGCACAGCCACTATGGAAAACAGTAAGGAGGTTCTTCCCAAAATTAAAAACAGAACTATCATACAATATAGCAAGTCCACTTCCAGGTATTTATCTGAGGAAAACAAAACACCCTAAATTAAAAATATATATGCACCACTATGTTTACTGCAGCGTGACTTACTTAAGCCAAGATATGGAAACAATCTAAATTTCCATCAGTGGAACAATGGATAAAGATGTGGTGTATACAGCAGGGCACCTGGGTGGCTCAGTGGATTAAGCCTCTGCCTTCGGCTCAGGTCATGATCAGAGTCCTGGGATCAAACCCCGCATTGGGCTCTCTGCTTGGCGGAGAGCCTGCTTCCCCCACTCTCTCTCTGCCTGCTTCTCTGCCTACTTGTGATCTCTGTCAAATAAATAAATAAAATCTTAAAAAAAAAAAAAAGTCAGGGGGATATAATATACAATATGGAGACTATAGTCTGCAACACAGTATTGCACATTTGAAAATTGCCAAAAGTATAAATCTTAGAGTTCCCATCACAAGAAAAAAAAATGTAACCACATGGTGACAGATGGTAAATAGACTTAATGTGATCATTTCTCAATGTATTCAAATGTTGAATCATTATGTTGTACACCTGAATATGTTGTATCTCAATTATACTTCAATAAAAAATAATCACTTCATGCATTATACTCTCAAACATCTAAGCACCTCTAATTGTGTAACTGTTTATAAAATCAGATGGGCATTGACCAGAACACAGCCTCTTTAAATGTTTCCCATAATAATGTCCCTTGGAGCAAATTTCAAGTTTGCCTAACATTTTCACACACATTTCTCAGTTGACCTTCACTATGACTTTATGAGTCAGACCAGATGCTGATGTTACCATTTTATAAGTGAGGAAATGGAGGTTCAAAGAGATTACAAGATTTGACCATCATTATATGGTTAGTAAGTAAAGAGGTCAGACCTTGAACCTAAGAATTTTTACCTTACGTGTTGTGTTCTTTGCTCTGCATCAGTGTTTCTCTACCCTCTTAGATTTTCATTTTAAGATGATTTGTCCTTGACCTCCAACCAAGGCATTTTGTCTTCCTACACCCAAGATGATGCTGATTTTATGTTTATGACACCTACAAAGTTTTTCCAAAGTATGGACTTTGATGGAAAGGTTTTTTTTTTTTTTTTTTAAAGATTTTTTATTTATTTATTTGACAGAGAGAGATCACAAGTAGGCAGAGAGGCAGGCAGAGAGAGAGAGAGGAGGAAGCAGGCTCCCTGCTGAGCAGAGAGCCTGATGCGGGACTCGATCCCAGGACCCTGAGATCATGACCTGAGCCGAAGGCAGCGGCTTAACCCACTGAGCCACCCAGGTGCCCCTGATGGAAAGGATTTAATAAAAGTTTCCTTCAGTTGATAATGAAACCTACCATAAACAAAGCAAAAAAGCTGTACTGTTTTTGCTTTTGGTTTGTCATATTGTATTTTGGTATATATCCGGTCAGGAAAACAGAAAACATTCCAGGTATTTCAAACAAAGGGTACTTAGGGATATTATTTAAAAGGTGATGAAAGGTTGCTAAGGATAGGGCAGGGGAGGGGAGCTGGATTTGCAAAAAGTAAGAGGAGTAAGGTTCAGATGTTACTAATGCCACTGATTTGAATGAAACCTATAAGCCTATAAGCCTGGCCTATTGCTACTGTTAGATCCACAGAAGGTGCATGTCCTCAGCTAGGGCTGCAAACACTGAAATAAAACAGTGCTGTGCCTGGAGCTGAGAATCACCACGGCCCAGAAAGCACCATATTAAGTGAGGATGAAGCCACGGCCTCTTTCTTCTTTCCAGGGCCTCCTACTGGCAGATGTCAACAAGAAGCCAGCCAGAAAGGTAACCAAGGAAATGTAGCTTGCAGATGCCTAGTCCCAACAGAACATGGTGTGGAATGGTGGTTATGAGTCCAGAAGACAGAAGGGAAATAGCTGACATGCTCAGCATTATAAAGGCTTAGACAGATCAAGCAATGACTGCTAGACCTGATAACAGACTCCAGGTCAATGCTCTTCACCTCAGTGACCAAGGAAGCTATGTCCCACCCCCCACTCCAGGAAACCAAAAAGATAAAATGAAAGGCTGAGGTTCTCTGTAGTTTAAAATCTATACGGGAAGAGAAGAAGCCTACCCAAGAAAGCAAAGAGTTGTCATTAATTCAAAAATATGCCATGTGATCCCCGAAGGGAATAAGAATTTCTGCAATACAGGGAGTGAGGGCTGAAAGTGGGAAGGCAAAAACAAGAAAACAAGACCTAGTAAGACACTGATGAAAGAGTATTTAGGGATCAGGTGGGAGGAGGAAAACTGAGCGGTAAGAAGATCAAGAGTTAGAGAGAAATTAGGATATACTTTCAGAATGGAACAGACAAAGGAGAGATTCCAGAAAGAAACTATCATGAAGGACAGAGAAGCGAAGGAAGAAGGACTCAAACGAGGTCTCAGAGCCTGGACAGGCTAACAGCCAGTTGGAAGAGCTTGGAAGAAATCTTCCCCCATAAGCCTAACAAATGTCCATCAATATCTGAAGGACAAACTCCAGGGAAACGATAACCAAGTACAGTACGCTGCCTCAGTTTCCCAGAGATGACTGGCCTCCAAAAGAATAAAGACAACCAGGTTCCAGGAGAGACTCTGAAGCAAGCACAATTCTTACTTATAGCTACTGCTGCCCTATCACCCTCCTCCACTCCCTCCGAGTTGAGACCATAAATTAGAGAACTGCCTTTCCAATATCCAGTTCTCCTCACTTATTACATAGGTGGTAATCAGAACGCCCACCCTCAAAAGTATTTTGACACCAGCCAACAGTAGGTAAAAGGGCTGACTGGCTGTAAACACCACGTAAAGTCTCACTCAAGTTGCGATTTCTGGCTACACATAAAGACTGGCCTAATAGGATGGATTTGTGACATCTTCACGGAAGGACAAATACTGTGCTGTGGTCCTTGTTCCTTACTTGATGAAATTAATTTTCTCAGCAAAGTATTCATGGTGGTTAGGATCCAAATACAGATTCACCATTTCAGTTTCATCTACCAACATCTCCACGTGCATACACCCCCACAGGCACTTCGGCCACATCCCTGAACCAACATGCCCTGTCTTTACTTCACATGCAGCCTCCCCCAGCCTTCCACCCATTCTTCCTTCTCCACCTAGAAAACTCCTTTTCAGATTTCAGTGTCCAGCTCCAGTGAGTCTATACAGTCTTCCATGACTTGACCAGAAACAATCCATCATTCCCTACTCTGAAACCTTCAGTACCTTGAATGTACCAACAGAGACGAGTGCTCTCTTAGCATTTGTGCTCGCCTCTCCACCAAGCATTTTCTTCTCTCTTGGTCACTTCCTAAATTTTTATTTGTACAACTGCATATACCATATACAGCCCACACTGGACACAAGCAATAAAAAACAATGGGGGGGTGGCGAGCTCTTACATACCATGTCCATCGAGCTTGATTAGGTTCATTTGCTTTGACTTAGTACATCAAAGATGTCGTCAAGGATCCTGTCTCCAGGTAGAGAGGCTGGACAGCCTTATGCAGAAAACACAGACTGTTTGAGTGCCCTCAGAAGTAAGTTCTGACATAGCTTCCTTTATTTCTAGTCCCTATGGGTCAAGAGAACAAGATTCCTAATAAAATTAAATTAAATTTTAAAAAGAGAGTAAAACATTCTAAGCTCTCATCATTACCAGCAGAACATGCTGTACACTGATGGGAGGAGAGGTAGCACAGTTTCAGCTATCTGTAGGTCTCCACAATAGCCTGGGGAGGAACCAGCAGATCCTCCTAAGGGGGCACCATCAGCACCCCAGGCCTCAGGCTGCCCTGGAGGGATGGCCACTGGCAGTTCTCTTACTGGGTAAAAGAGAAGAGTCCTTCTTAATGAGAGCCAAGTATTCAGAAACAAGGTTACCCAGGCACAGGTAAGATATCCTTCACACACATCCATTCAGTCCCATAAAAATGTCTGCGAGTCCATTACAATCCTGCCATAGCACTAGGATTACCACATAAAATACTCCTAGATAAAAATGAATTTCAGACGGGCAAGTATTTTTACTTTTAAGTATTTCAGTAGAATACTGAACACTCATTAGTATAAATATGACCCATACAATATTTGGGACACACTTACACTAAAAAATTACTCACGGTTTATGTGGAATTCAAATTTAGTGGGAGTCTTGTATTTTTAGTTCCAAAAACTGCCAACTCCGTACGGCATCAAAACTAAAACTGTTGCATTTAATCAGCCTACTTCCCATTTAAGGTCTATAGGTTTCAACTAATTTAGCAGACAGTTCAGTAACTAAAGAAAAAGTTTTGATATAAAGCAACAATCCCAAAAGGCTATCTCCTAGGGACATTTACGAATACAATGACTCAGAGCATAGCATACGGATTTATTTTGTTTGTTGATCTGTTTGCTTCTATAAAAGAGTTTGAATCACCATGGGCTATTTTTTCCCCCTCCCTTCCTTTGGGAGTTGGTGCAAGCTTACTACAACATGAGCTACCAGCTTTCTCCAAGAGACGGATTTTAGACATCAGAGATCCTCCAGAAGCTCCCTCATCTCTCGCAGAATGATCAAAAGCCAGCCCGATTGTCCTTGAGAGTTCATCCTCTCATTTCTCCTGACCCCCTCCGGATCCAGAGATGGATGAGTAACTACACAAGCAAGAGAAGAAGAACTGGGTTGTGTGGGCAAAAAGTCACTGTGGAACTTCTCCTGGGGCTCCTCAAATGAAAACGAGTTCAGCCTTCTGCATTAGTTAGCTTGACTCATTTGCTGTGCATGGCAAGGAGACTGAATCACAGCAGCCTGTAATCGTTAAATAGTAATGTTTCCTTTGGCTCATTGCTCTGTAGTGAAATTTCCCCTGCCGTAAGTGATGCCATCCCAAGGACCCTAAATAGCAAAAGGTGTGCACCATTCTCTCCACTGGTGCCTTCACAGGCTATTGGGTAAGGTGTCCCCATTAGGGGTTTTCTGGTAAGTACCCTGTCATTTGCCTTTCATTTTCTGTGCACCATCTTAAAAAAAAAAAAAAAAAAAGTCTGAATCGAAGCTTATTTCCAAGTCAGAAGATTCTTTAAGTCTCTTTTCGAAAGCAGAGACATCCTCTTCCCTTCTCTGGATGTGTCATCAGGAACTTTAAAAGCAATCCCCTTGTGTCTGTCACAGTGACTCAGAAAACTAGGCCAGTGGTGATTCTGTCATTTAGTGGTTCTGTGGCACATGTGCCCTACCATCTTTCATTTCTATGCTTCAAAATACTAAGTGGGCCACACTGAGACATCTTTTTGTCACAGAGTACGCCGTGTAATGGTTTTGGGAGCACTGGAAAGGAAATGGAAAGGCGGGGGAGGTACTTTTGCATAACTGCTGTTTATTTCTGTGGCAAGTCGCTAGTTGGGAAAACATGTATTTGAGGGACATTTAAGGTTTGGCATTTCAATCCCTGACTTCAGTCCTTGGAACTGCCATTCGTATGGTGACATTTGAAACTTGACCACCCTGGACTGCCTGGTTGCCAGACAGCAGCCACTCTGGCAAGAGCGAACTCCGGAGGGAAGGGAAGAGGCTATCTTCTGAAAGGAATGAATAAATGTCTCCTCAGGCCTCCCTATCAGCCCAAACAAGCAGCTGCATTCGAAAGGTTTCTCCTATCTTGTAGAGCCAGAAAAAGGTGAGCTGTTCCAGGCAAGGCCAGAGAAAAATGTACTAGAATGTCTGTGGGAAAAACCACTTGTTTCTTAAAGGAGAATGACAGAGCTCAATTGGGAGGATAAGCACAGAACTTTCTAGCCACCCCCATTCTACCTCCTATTCAGTATCCCTGAAATGAGAATCTGGAAACTACCCAGACTGTGGTTATTTTGAGGGGCTGCCACCGACAAGACTCCCCTTCAGTCAAGACCATTATTTTTTCCCTAGTGTGTCATGTCTCCTATTCTCTTTAGACTATGACAAGCCTTGATGTAAGAAGTCAACTGAAACGCTTCTTCATTGATATCTTCCTTGTCTCTTACCTCTGTACCTCTGCTGTCTCCCTTATGTAATTGTTTCCTTTCTTGATCCCCCCCTCTAAGAAAATTTGAAGAGAGGCAAGATAGTCAAAGGGACATGGGTGGTAAGATGCAATAGGAAAGGGCTAAAGAAAGTCTACGGTGGACCTGCAGCACAGGTTTTCACTCCGTAAGTTGGATGAAACACTCCTAGAAGAGACCACTTCCCTCTCTTAGAATAACAATATTAACAAGAAAACACTAATAGAAAGTTAACTAGAAGCACTTCCCATATGTTAACTTGCTCAATCCTCATACACCCAACAGGTAGATACTAATATTACTCCTTTTAGCCGATGAGGAGACAGGCCCAGAGAGGGTAAGTAATTGCCCATCATCATATGGCATACAAGTTGCAGAAGAATCAGGACCTGAACCTGGTACCTGGCTCTGCCATCTCCAGGCTACCTCCCGCAGTTTGGAAGTTTTTGTTTCTGTCTGCACTAACTTCCTGCTCTCTATTAAATCCCTTCCTTCGGCCACCTGGGTGGCTCAGTGGGTTAAAGACTCTGCCTTCAGCTCAGGTCATGATCCCAGGGTCCTGGGATAGAGCCCCACCTCGCGCTCTCTGCTCAGCGGGGAGCCTGCTTCCCACCCCCCAACCCCGTCTGCCTCTCTGCCTACTTGTGATCTCTGTCAATAAATTTAAAAAAAAAAAAAAAATCCCTTCCTTCTTTTCTCATGGGGTTGAGATATCCAGAGACAAATTTACTATTTCAGAGATTGCACGGACTGTTTCCAGGGTCCTGAAAGAAGGCCTGTAACAACAGAAGATAGGAAATGTCCCAGCTTCGAGCCACTAATCGAGGTCATTTCCCAGTATGCCTGTATCAGGCGTGCAGGGTTCAATCAGAGAAGCAGCAGCAATTATGAAAAAGACTGAACCCTGACTTACTGACCGACTAACCGACTGGCAGAAGCAGGTGGGCCGAGTGGCCATGTACTTGTTACACGGACTTGACTCACACAAGTACGGGGGCTGGTTAAGCAACCCCCCGCAAACCCACGGTTCTCGTGAGTACTTCTGAAGCGCGACGTCTGCAGGCAAGGCTGCTCAGAAGGGAAGACATAAGGTGGGGGAGATCAAGGGGAAGCTGGAACCCCAGAAGGATGGTATGATGCCCTTGTAAGTTCTTACTCTGACCTTGATGGGATGAGTGTCCCGCAGATGCCAGTAAGACGAGGAAGGCTTTGGCATGGAGTTAAGCACAACACTAGGCCCGGAGCTGGAGGAGCTGAAAGAAGAGCTCGGTGAAGCGAGCACATGCAAGCTGAGCCACCGCCTCCCACCAAGGCAGTGAGCAGAGAAAAAGAAGCGCTGCACGCGACCACCAACATGGCCGCGGCTCTCTCGTTTCCCACCCCGCGCTCTCCCACAAAGTTGTCTCTTATGGCCTACCGTACCGGGAGACACGGGAAAGGAGTTCTGGGAAATGTGGTTCGGCCCCGCAAGACCAGCTCATTGCACAGGCAGGGCACACGCTGGCCTAAACTTGCATGGCATGGTCTTTGTGGAATGATCTAACAGGGTTCACCTCCCAGTAAGTGTGAAAGGAGGAAAGGTAGAACGGTTAAGATATGTACCCCCAAACCACACAGATCTGAGTTCAAATCCTAGTGCCAGTTACTTGCCAACTGACCTCTATAACCTTTAATTACCGCACTTGTAAAGCAGAGATAATAAAAAGGTGCCATCCTTGAAAGCAGTAAAGATTAAGAGCGATAATACCTATAAGGTACTAGGTTCTACGTCTAGCACTTATTAATAGCGATATTTATATTTAATATAAAGTGACATATGTAACCATAATATATAGTAATAAAATGAATGATCATTTTTACTAATTCTTTCTAATTTTGCAATAAATAATTCAATAACCAAATTAATTGAAAATACATTTTCTCAGCCAGAGTTCTTATACTTCATGAGAAATAACAATCTATGAGTTCTCCTAATTTAGTACCCCCAGATATTCAGAGTTTTCATCTAAGATATGCTAATTAAAGTTTTAAACTATCCTTTAGAAAGATATAATTAGGGAATCCCTTGAGCATTTGAGTGTTTTTGTTTTGGATTGGTTTTTTTGCTGAGGATTTTTATCTAAATATGTTTACTTTAAGCCTAAAGAAATCAGTAACAGGAAGACAGTAAGAAAGAAATACAGATACCTGGGATCCACACTACAAGTGAAGTTCGTGGCCCTTAAGCATGGCTTGATTTCTGTGAGTTATAGGATCCCTACAATTCAGAATTGGTATGAATCATAGAAGCAATTTAATCCATGCCTGATCTGATGCATCAATACTTTCTAACCTGTTCTTGATTAGAGGGGCACCTGGGTGGCTCAGTGGGTTAAGCCTCTGCCTTTGGCTCAGGTCATGATCCCAGGGTTCTGGGATCAAGCCCCACATCGGGCTCTCTGCTCAGCAGGGAGCCTGCTTCTCCCTCTCTCTCTCTCTGCCTGCCTCTCTGCCTACTTGTGATCTCTCTCTGTCAAATAAATAAATAAAATCTTAAAAAAAAAAAGTCTGGGCCTTAGAGATATTAAGTGATGAGAAATTCACACCACCTACAGGCAGACCAGTTCATATGGACACAATTCAAATTTTTAAAATATTACTCCTGATATAGCCAGATTTTACCTCCTTGCAACTTAGAGCCATTGCTTGTTGTTCTGTCCTCTTTAGCCAACAGCATACGTATAGCACATTGATCTTCAGTCTTGGAGAGTCTGGTTAATTCTATGGACCTACTTCACCTCAAAGTATAAATACTCCCATACACTCAAACTCTACACATAACCTCAGAAGCTTCTCTGATCTCTTTTAACTCCTGGTTAGTTAAAGCCTCCACATGACCTCTCTTCCTTTATTCAAAGACAGTTGTCAAGTTCCTCCTGAGCCTTCCTTTAGGTAACTGTTCCACCAACAGTTTTTTTGGCGTGATCTCAAGGTTGGTTCCTCTCATGGCTGTGTTTCTAAGAATCAGCTTATCTTTTCAGGGCTTCTCTTAATGTGTCACACTCTGAAATAAATACAATGCTACTGGAGCAATCTGGGAAATTCAGAGCAAAGTTAAACCATCATCACTGGAGCCACTCGTGTTCCGATTCAATACAGAGCGATATTGTTCCGATTCAATACAGAGCGATATTGCATGAGCTCCTTGGCAACCACATCACACTGTTACATTTACTTAAAAAGTAAATGGGGCTTCAGTTTCCTGTTTTGCAGATGGTTGGAGTAGAGAACCTCAAAGCCCCTTCCAACTCTAAACTCTGAGTTTACTGAAAGAAACCCCCCAAAAGTGATAAGCTTATCAACAAATTCAACACAGAAGAAGATAACGGCAAACATGCTGGGAAGCTGTTATTGTGATACAACTTCCAAGAGCAAAGCATCACAACTGTGTTACTTAGGTTGCATAGCCCTTGCCCTAGTGACCAGAGGACAGAAATAGGGAGCGTATGGCTTTCAGCTTTCTTGGCCAGAGACAGAGTTCTACATCACAACACAATGGTATGTTCTCCCCTGATACAAAGGGGAATTGAAAGCTGGACAGCCAAAATATTTGGCCGTGGTTATAATGAGAATAGGTATAAAATGGAAAGATCTGTGATACTCACTAAAATGCCAATTAAGAGGAAAAAAGCTTTTCCCATATTACCTTTGAAGTGCATTTTCAGGTTAATAAAGAGCCTTCATAAACATTAATTCAAACTATGTTGCTTGGAAGACTACTTCTGAAGCTTTATTACGCTATCCTAATTAATGTGCTGCAAAGCAACACTGTAGACTTACCAGTCTCTCAGAAATGAGGGGTTCCCAATCATTACCAAGCTCATCATTTAGCATTTATGCATGTGTAGGAAGCATATGAATTTGTGGGCTCCAATTCAGCTGTTGTTCTGCGGCTGAACTCCACTAATTTAAACAACTTGAGGCCAGATGTGTTGTAAAGGGGCGATTTATCTAGATTAGTTCTCACAAGCTGATAGCCACAATCCTTCTTTGCAAAACATACAGCATATTCAGATCCTAGGAAGCCTTGGCATTATGAATTCCTTTCACTTGGTTGAGTGTTTTGTTTGTCTGCTAATATAAAATTCATTGAGACAGCAGGCAGCAATCAGAGCTGTTGGGAGTTCTAGTCCAGTGCACCACAATCCCACCGCAGTACAACTAATGGCAAAGAAGGCATCCCAGAATAACCCACCTTCCCTTTTGGCATAACAGTAGGTTTTCTGCATATGTGAAGCCCATGTATGGGTTATACAATGGTTTGGGGATGAATTTGCAACTCTGACCACCAGAGACCAGAACTATTTCTACTGTGGTTCTGTAGCTACTTGGCAAAAATGCATCAGAGTGCTCAGCAGCGAAAAGAAATGTGATAATTGTGAGAAGATTGGACATTACATTAGAGTGAGCTCTTTGGCACAAAAGAATAATGTCTGTGAAATGCTGATTTCAGGTCATATAACACTGAATTTCCAGCATGATGCTTTTAGGATGCAAAATGAGGGGGCAACAGTCAGTAAGTCCAACTGAATAACCAACTGGTCAACCACCTGAGGGTTCTGCAGCAAGTACGGGGGAGTAGTAGATGGGGAAAGGAAAGGCTCGAGGTCACCCTATGAACTGTGGAATTTTTACTTCTGGCTGCCAGATTTGAAGCATGACATTTTAGCTCATCAAAGCATGAATGAGGCCTATTAAAAAAAAAAAAAAAAAAGCTTGTGTCATCCAGATACACGAGAGATTAGTTTGTATGAGAAATGCAATACCTTACTTTTCAGAGAAAAAGAGAGAAGCAATTTTGAAAAACCAAAATCAGATGAGAGGGTTGCTTAGAGAATATGTTGTCTTGGAGCTAGAGAGATTTTACTAGGATTTGTCTCATTCAAGTTTCCCTAGATCCATATAGCCCCTTTCTTTCTTGCATATGAAAAACCAGTGTCCCATACTTCCTATCTAGGTTCCCCTCAGCAACAGTCTAAAAGTCACTCAGTTAGTAAGTGGTAGAACTGGAGTTCCAAATAGTCCTGTCAGACTATAAAACCTTTGTTCGTTACTCATCACTACCCTACTTCACCTCTGCTTTTAAGCCCATTTATTGATGGATACTTTTTTTAAGATTTTATTTATTTATTTGACAGAGAGAGACCACAAGTAGGCAGAGAGGCAGGCAGAGAGAGAGAGAGAGGAGGAAGCAGGCTCCCTGCCGAGCAGAGAGCCCGATGTGGGACTCGATCCCAGGACCCTGAGATCATGACCCGAGCCGAAGGCAGCGGCTTAACCCACTGAGCCACCCAGGCGCCCCTTTTAACTAATATGTTAGTCAGGATAGACTTGGCTACGTTGCTGTAACAAATAATTTCTGAAATATTGCTGGCTTGACATGTGACACAGTCCAGTATAGATTGTGGAATTCTCTCAGAAAGTTCTTCTCCAATCAGTGTCTTAAGGACCCATACACCTTCCAGCTTCCATCTGACAGCTACACCATCTGGAGTTCTTGGCTTCCAATACCTCTGTGGTATAACATCCAAGATCAAAGCATCATATTTGTGATGCTTAAATCATATGCCCTTTGCTCTGGGGACCAGAGAGTAGGGAAACAGAGAGTATGAACCTGTCAGCATTGCTGGTGGGAGACAGAGTTCTACATCTCAAGAGAGCAGTGGAGTCTCCCCTGATACAGAGGGGAATTAGAAGATGGACAGCCAAAAATATTAAGAAATGTTCATCATATCTACTATGTGCAGCTTATTGTGCTAGAAGCTGTAAAAAGAGTACAAAATAAGTAATGCATGACTGCAGTTTTGAAAGGAAATGATATTCTAATGGTCTGGGAAATTGATCTACAGAATCAGCTACAATTTCAGATAACACAAGAGAGTAAAACAATGGAAAAGAAGCATGACAAGTATTGTACAGGGAACTAGCCAGCCTCAAAATCCTGTGGTACATTTCAAATTCCTACCAAGCAATGAGGTCAACCAACCCTCTTCACTTATTCAGAAAAAACATCTGAAGAGAGAAATTTATTCTCTTATTATAAAATTTGAAGCCAACATTTTAAAAAATATTTTTCAACCATTCTCTTCACATCACTCAAACTCAGTTTTCTCATCCGGAAAATTATCACGTGTATCCTAAATTTCCTTGGGTAGGGTATGCTATAATAGTAGGCACTCAGATACAAAGTATTTCTCCCCCTTTCCTGGACCCTTGTTTTTTTTTTTTGTTGTTGTTTGTTTGTTTGTTTGTTTTACTGCATTCAGTAAAGGAAATAGTGGTTGTACCTGCCACAGGTTGGTCCCCTGCACTCATTGTTCCTTTGACTTCAGTGTCACTGTCAAAACCTACCTGTCTCATTCACTTCCCTAATGTCTTGCTAAGTGGCTAAGTTAATTTGAGGGAATAGTTTTGCTACTGTTTTAATGGATGATAATATATTGATGTATTATTACTGCAAGGTAAGATATTATATATGAACAGTGGTCCTATCTCAAATAAGTATTAAACATAAATAGTAAGATTTCTTAGACAGTATGTCAGCCCCAGAAAACAAATAGATCCATGCCAAAGATTCTCGGCCTCAGTGCTACCGACAATTAGGGCCAGATAATTCTGGGCCAGGGATTGGGGGAGAACTCATGTGAATTGGAAGGTGCATTCCTGACCCCACCTACAAGAAGCCATAGTAACCTCTTCCCAACTTCCAAGTTGTGACCTCCATAAATGTCTCCAGATGTTGCCAACGTCCCCCTGGGTAGGGAGACAAAATTGCCCACATCTTCCCAACCACCCCACAGGTGAGAAGCGCTTATCTATATAAAGGAATATTTTTATATGCCTTCTAAAAGCCACTATATATTTTTGCCTTTAATAACAGAAGCCTTATCTCATTGAGCTACACCCCCTCCAGACATGATAGTGCTCTTATTCTGAAATCAGAGAGGTAAATCCTCAAGTTCTAATCCAGTTATGGTAACCCGAAGGTCTTTACCAAAAGTGGTTTAGGGATAGTTATGTAACCCAACTACAGCTAATAAGAAATAAGGAGGAGGCTGCTTGACTAATTCCACAATGGGTTTTACTGCTGGCAGAAACACACAAAGGAAGACCTGTTCTTTTTTCCCACTGGATATGATCATGCCTGTGTATGATTATTACAACAACAAAAATTCTGAAGACTTTAGCTATTGTGAGATCAAAGGCAACAAGCTAAGAGTAAGAACCTAGGTCTTTGATGCAATTGACACAAATTTAACTGATCCTGTAGCTACCCCACCTCCAGGCTTCTTGTGAAGTATATTAATAATGTGCCCCTTTGTTTAAGCCAATTCAGTCCAGGTTTTATAGTAGAGCAAAGCACCTAGTCTAATACACTGCACGTAGCACATCAACACAGCAGCCATCGACCTCAGCCTATAGAGCCTGTTTGACCAAAGTTGCTTCTACATAATTAAAAAACAGCTAATACTGAAAAGTAGGCAATTCACGGTTTATCCTCTGCCAATGAATCTTATTTAAAAACATGTACTGTGATAAAACTAAAGTATCCTAGGTGTGACAAATGTGAACACTTACTTTAGCATTTCAGGAGATGAGAAATGTAAATATCCGAGCTACATTAAAATTACCCCCACGTAAAGAATTTGTCTAGTCATTTGTTTATTAATTCAACAGATGTTTATTGACTACTTATTTTATGAAAGGTGCTCTGTGGTAGGAAGAATAAACAGATTTGACTAAAACCTACCCTGCCTTCAAGGGACTTACAGTGCAGTAATGAGAAGGTGTGAGCAGAAATTACTATAATACCTAGGTTTTTGTTATAAGGGATCATAAGAGTGATAGAAGCAGAATATTATGGGTGTTCAGATGAAAATCATGTTGCTTGCAACCTATAGTAATCAGGGAAAGTTTCATTAGGAAGGAGTATTTAATGGAGTCTGGAAGGACCGGTACTATTTATTTAGATTGAGAGTATCATGGGTTGAAAGGCAGGAAGCAGCAAATAGGGCAGATGAAGCACACAGGTGTGTGAGAAGCTCCCAGCAATTCAGTTTGTGTGGAATGTTGAACACGTGAAGGTTAGTAATGATCAGAGAGAAGACTCAGACCGTGGCCAAATCATAAATGGTCTTAAATGTCATGGTAAGGAAGGCTGAAGTCAGGAGAAAAGGCCAAATCAAAATTAAAGAGGATAAATATCCTCAATGTTACAAATTAATGAACACGTTTATTTCCTTCTTCAGAAAAGAAAGATGAAGCCAGGAAAGAGAATTATCAGAACCTTCGATGCAGGTGAAATAATGTTAATCTAATTAGCTCTGATTTCCTTCTCCATGTAAAAGCCTAAGATGAACAATTCACGAAATAGCCAATGGCCTCTTTCATCATTTTCAGCATCACAGAAAGCTATAAATAGGAATAGGATATTAAGCGTGTAGGTAACCCTTGTAAAACTTTCCCTCCTCCTCACTCCCCCAGCAAGATCTTTATACACAGCCTATTTTCTTTCAGGCCTGTGCAAGTTTTCAGCCCTCAAGTAAACATAGGTAGTGTTAGCTTTTTAAATAAAGATGATTTGGTTTCTAGTCATATTCCCAAGTTGATTCAGTAATTCAACATAGATTCTGTTCTCAAATTATAGCATAAATCATTTACTATATAGTAGGTGGTTTAATGATTTCACAGAAAATGTAAAATCAATTTCAATGCAAATGTAACTTCAATAGAAATCACCACTTCCCCCACTTATCAACTGTGTGACTTTGGAGATATTATCTAAACTTTCCAAACCTATTTCCTGGTTTAAAAAAATAATAATAAATAAATTAACTAACCATAACTACCCTTTGAATGTTGGCGAAAGCCATGAATAAGGTAATATACATAAATCAGCAAAACAACTCGCGGTACATGGTAAGTGCTCAGCTAAAGCTGGGAGCAGGTGTCATTGAATCAAAGCTTCAAAACCAGGAAGTAGAATAAAGGGAGCATTTTTGAAAGAACATACAAATATCTCACAGAAACTAAGAGAAGAAATTATAGCAGGGCCTCATGAGAGACCAAGAAGTAGGAAGTCCAAAGCTGAGTGAATCATCTCATTCAGACAGTATTATTTCTGGGTCATGTGTCTGGGTAGCTATTGGGCTCCTCCTCTCTCTCTGCAGTCTGCCTGCTCTGGCTTCCCTGAGCACCTGTGAAAAGGACCATTCCAGGCCCAGTTTCCTGCCACCGTTACATCCAACTACGGAACAAGGCTTTGAACTACGGGAGGCAGAGTCAGGCTGGTCCAGCCTGCGTCCAGGATCAATCATGCAATCCACTGGACCTGCCCTCCTGGCCTAATGCCCCCTCATTTCTGAGAAAGAGGTCCTCTAGGAAGAGGGGACGACCATGAGAAGGAAGCGAGTGTCACGTCTACAACAGCCGACAGAAAGAAAAACCCTAAAGCCCTCACTGTAAGGTCCTCCAGGTTAAACAAAGGAAACAGTGGACTGCGGTATCTCTAGAGGAATCCTATTTCAGAGTTCAGAGGAGCGAAAGGAGTTTGCAGCAAGAGCCTCTGCCAACTGCTTTGCTTCTAGCCCAGCTCCTCCTGTCCCTGCTGTAATATATTCAGGTCTCTTCCATTATGGCTGCGTGTGTATTTCAGTTTGGCACCTCCCTCCGGAGCGAAGCGGAGGTGATCATATTTCAGGAGGTGCTAGTTCCTGCGTGTGGAGTTGCCTCTGTGTTATAATTGCTTTCCGCCATGCAGCTGCCACACATGAGCTCATCTACATGCTGTATGGCTCCGTTTACAGCAAGCTGGCCTCACACTGAGTTTAGAAAGAGGCAGGCTCTGCCCGCAAATCTTGCTTCCCGAGGCATGTCATTTCTTTGGACGATTTGCAGTCGGATAATGACCATGTCATGATTGTGCAGTGATAACTCCAAATGCCTCAACACACTTGATGGATCTTAGCATAAATTGGCCATTTATCAACATGTGGGACCTTTAGAATTTCCATATTCGAGCTGTTATGCCATAACACTGATTAATTGTTCAAGGCCCAATGTAACCTCCACATCGCATGTTCCGGGGAAGTTACAGGCACCCACGTGACTTCGTTAGATTTGCCAGGGAGGAAAAAGTGCTGTATGCTCTTCAGTGAAAGGCAGTGCTCTCCTGGTTTCCCAGTGATGGCACAGGTTTCTTAAGAAAAGATAAAAAGAGCATGCAAGGACTTCGGCATATCCTCTACCGTTCCAGTGGAGAGCAGAAAGTCTCTTTGAAGATATTAACCAGGTACTGCTTGCAGTCTTGAAATGGGGAGGAGGGCAGGAAACAAAAGCTATCATTACATTCAAAATATATCCTGTTCCCATTTAATGAATCTGAACTGATGAATCAGGTTGGTTTTTTCGTAACTGCTACCTTACTACTGGTGTCCTCCACTGTCATTAACGTATTCACTGAGTCAGCAGATATTAAGTGCCTACTATGAGCTAGCACTGTTGATGGCACTAGGAACAGCAGTAAAAATGCTTGTAAAATATTTCATAAATACACACACACACGCGTGCATCTGAACACCTATGTCTGTATGCATATGACTTGGGATTTTGACCCCTGTCTCTCTGGTGTAAACTTTGCCCCAAAGCCCAGGGCCACATCCCATTCACTAACAGATGTGTTCATCTTGAGGTCTGAGCATCGAAAATTCACAAAAGAAAGAAACCATGATCAAAAAGTAGACATTATGAGAGGATAGAATTGGTTTTGTGTAAGAAAAGTTTCATAAGAATGAGGGGCTGCCCAATAATAGAAGGGACTATTCCTTGGAGTGGCAAAGGCTGCCCCTCTAGCAATATTCCGGCATTTTGCAGGGATGCTTAAAATGCACCCTAACATTCGTTACAAGGAAATCAATCTCAATGATCCCCTTTAATTCTAAGATTCTCTTTCTTCTAAAGGCAGAGCTGTTAACATTCTCCACTCTCACAATCAAAGAAAAAGATAAAGGTACTTAAAGCTATTTAAAATACCTCAAGTTTAAGCAAATGGTGAAGTATACTTCTTCCTCCACAAACATCTTTTCCTTCCTTCTTTTCGTTGATGGGTTCTCGTACCCTAACTTCCTTCCTTACTGGTGTTTGCTTGTAGATGCCATATTTTCAGGAAACTCTAGATTTCATACTCAAATCAACGTTGAGCAGCCATCTTTTCTGCATATTACTACTTGATTTGGGATTTTCCAATGACCATATGCTGCAGGTTCATAATTTCAGGGAAGGTTATTGTGAAAGCGAACTGTATTAGTTTCCTGTTGCTGCTGGAACAAATTGCCAAAGATTTAGCAGCTTTAAAGCAAGGTAAATTCATTGTCTTAGAGCTCTAGAGGTCAGAATTCCAAAATGGATGTCAATGGGCTAAAATCAAGACATCTGCAAAATCACATTTCTTCTGAAAGGTCAAAGGAGAAGTCACATTCTTGTCTTTTCTAGCTTCCCAAGGCCACCCACATTCCTTGACTCATGGCCTCCATCCATCACCAAAGCCACCAATGGCAGGCTGAGTCCTTCTCATACTGCATGGCACCAGCCTTGCTTCTGTTCTCCTCCCCTGATCCTTTTACTTTTTTTTCCATCTTCTAAAGACCCTTGTAATTACACTGGACTCACCCAAATAATCCAGAATAATCTCCCTAGTTTAAAATCCTTAACTTAGTCACATCGTCAAAGTCCCTTATAACCACAGAGCATAACATATTCACAGGTTCCAGGGATTAAGATGTAGACTCTCTGCGGAGGGGGGGCATGTTATTTCCCAAGCACAAGACCTTAGGGTTGATTTGTGAAATTCCCCGTTTTACAGGTGAAGAAAGGGGAGCGAGGAGACGGAAGCACGTGCCTGCCACGATGGTGTGGGGTAGAGTCAGAACTAAAATTCATGTCTCCCACCTTCCAGCCCAGTACTCTAGAATGCCACACTGTCATCTTCACTAAAATTATAACTTAGGACCAACCATTCCTGGAGCGCCTGGGTGGCTCAGTTGGTTAAGCGTCTGCCTTCATCTCAGATCATGATCCCAGAGTCTTGGGATGGTGCCCCACAGCAGGGGCCCTGCTCAGCAGGGAATCTGTTTATTCCTCCCCTTGGCTCCTCCTCCCACCATCCCAGCCCCATTCATGTAGTTTCTCTCAAATAAATAAATAAAATCTTTGAAGAAAAAGAAAAAAAAGAACCATTCCTAAGACTAAAAGATTTTTTGAATATTATAAATTCTTCCAGAACCTAATAGTCTTCTGCTCGCCTTTTTTTTTTTTTTTTTTTTCCTTTTTAAAGCAACTGGTAATTCCCTGGTCGCTTCAAAGAGTTAATATCTCCTTTTAAATGTACTGGGTTTGTAGAAAGAATCCTCTTTTCATGCCATAAAGGAGGTTGGGGAAGGTCAAATTCACTTACTTTATAAAAGAATCTTCCAAATCAAACAGATGGCTTTATTTTATTTCACTTGTGACTGTGATTAAGGTTTGGATAGTAGTTATAATTCCCCTTTGTTTTCATGAGTGGTTGGTCCATCCTTGTGAGATCCCCCATAGGTCAGTAATGTGAAGTTTCCTCTCTGCCTGGGAAGCCACCCAGGGAATGTGTAGGTAGTTAAAGATGAGCAAAGAAATGCGCTGTGATGGAGCCCTTTTAAGACTATGCTTCCCCCTTTCCCTGCAACAGAAAATGGCAACAAACATTCTCCTGAACCGCCTTCCCAACAGAAGAGATCACCTCCACGAGTGACCTTCAGCTTCTGTGCCCACCAAGCATTCTCTTGTCCCATAATGAACATCAGGATTTCAATTCTTGGTCTACACAGCTTTAAGGCTCAAACCCTTCCCAGCTACCAGGAGCCAGGCAAACTTCAAAAAGTCGACTTTTCAACACTTCCACCAAGGGCTGGATTTATCATGGTGATGAAATGGTCCAAGGACCTCTGACGGACAGCCCTCCCACAGAGACTAGCCCCTTGGGATGATTTGCACAACCTCTTGACAGTTAAACTATACTTAGCGGAACACGGTTTACAGTGGAACTTAAAGTCAACAGTAAAATGGGAGCCAGGGTCTGGTTAGAAAAGGAAAAAATTAAACAAATCAATCATGAGGCCAATACCAAAAAGAGAATGAGATTCAACAACAAGAGCAATGGAAAGGAGATGCGTCCCCCCCCCCCACCCCATTGAAATCTGAGCAGAAATGCCAGGTTGATGAAGCAGCAAGAGGCCAGAAACTCTTCAGTACGATGGCTGAGCCCGTCCTGCCTTTCGGCAGGGAACCAGGGCAAAGCCTTGCACAGCTCCGGTAGCTGCTTTCTTTCCTCACGCATCTGGCTTCCCGCAGCCTGGGCGGTCATAGAGCACTTAGCCGCTCACAGTAATAACGCTGGGTGCAGCTTTGCGTCCATCAGATACGGGCTCCTCTGCCAAATGAGCCCCCCTAGCACCTCGCCCCCCTGCAGCCCGCTGATAATCTGCAGCTCTTCTGTAATTGTTGCCCGAACACGCACTTTCTTTCGCTGATGACTTTGGCACCCTCGCAGGGCTCTACCCAAAAAGGCACTGAACAATGGGATGTGATTGTTTTGAAACGTGTCCAACAGGAAGCCATCCTCCGACGTGCTCTCAGGCCCCGGGCTTTAGGGATTGGACGGATTAATGGAGTTCAGCTGTAGTTTACAGTTTATCATCAACCAAGTGTCGCTCTCTCGCTGCCTGTCCTCCCCTCTCCAGCTTGGAAAGAAAAATAAAGGAAAAGAAAAAAAAAGAAAAGAAAAAAGAAAAGAAAGCAGCAGCCCTAGAACATTCATTGTATAACAATCTGAACAAGGGAAAGGCGGGGGAAATGCCCTCAGTGATCATGAAACTGACAAGACTCCCCAAAATGGCTTCCGGCTTCCAGTTTGTCACGCAGAGCTGTCTTTCCCTTCACTCTCCCAACCCTCTCCCCCATTTATAATCATCGTTCAAAGTGGTGAAAGGCCTAATTGCCCCGAGCAGTGTGGTCAATCTTCCTGCAGATTTAGCTGCCTGCTTTCATCTGGCAGCCTGGGAGGGAACTCAGCATTTCCCTCCAGGCAATCTATATGGTCTAGCGGTTCACTGCAGAAAGTGGTGCCTTATCGATTTCTGCCATAGCTTCCATGGCTGACTCAAGGATCAGAGCCTCTGACAATGACTAACAAGTTTAAACCATTAGTCCCATTTGTAACTACTCAGAGAAAGGCTTGTCAGTCACGGCGTACCATACACTGCAGCTTTTAGCAGATTTCTAATTCCATTCATTTTGCCCACAATGACCCCTGTAGTTAATGGGGGTTATCGGAAAACTATTTTTTCCCTTCAAAAGCATCGCCTTTTTCTTCTTCTTCTTCTTCTCCTTTTAGGAACATAAAAGCCATTTTGGTTGTGATGTTTCAAAACAGTGATGCCACCCATGATTAGAATCCCTCCTCAGAGAAAACCTGTCTCCTGGCATGTGGTACATCAAATCTGATCCTGAAAACCCGCACAGAGAGTTGCGTGGCAGGTAACAAATCATCATAAACAGATCCTCCTGTCCTACTCTTATAATACAGGCTTGTCTTAGCACCTTTTGTGTCCTTCTTTGATGTAGGAGAGGTTCATTTTGCTGTCAGATACATCTCTCTTTCTGGGTGTCCAGCCACCCTGCCGGGAGGTCCAGCAAAAGCATTCTTACTCCTTGTGTGGCCCCCCGACCATCAGCATCACCCAAGAACTTGTTAGAAACACATAGTTTCACGTGCGATGCTAGACCTACCGAATCAGAATCTTCATTTTAACAAAATTCTCAGGTGATTCCCCCATGCACCTGAATGCTTGAAAACTACTGTTTCAAGGAACCTGGTTGGTATTGTTGTTATTTTTTTACTACAATGTTTTTATAACAAATAAAGCCTTATGCCGAAATAAAACCAAATGTAACCCTACCATTATATGGGTTAGGATATTTTTAAGAAAAAAAAAAAAAAAGACTTTTTCTGCATTACAATTCTAAGGGTTTCTCCTGTACATTCGACAACTGAAAGATATTCATCGCTTATCTGCTGCATCTCACCCGGTACCTTGTGAATGGTAAGTACAAGATGAATAGTGGTTGAATGGATGATTTACAAGAAAGAACAAATGAATGAGAATAAAGAGAGGAAGGTGATGTATCTGTCAATGACATAAACAGCCAGGTATCTTTAATATAAAATGATATGAAATGAGAAAGCAGAAATAAAATGCAAACGTTGGCTACAGGACTCAGCAGAGAATAAGCTTCTACATTCATTTTTTATTGCCTTAACTAGATGCTCTCATCATCAACTTGATCCAGCCCTAAAGATGAATTGCAGGAAAAGCAATGCAGCAGTTAGAGCTTTTCCAGGGGCATTTTCTTATTTCCACTTCTAGATCATTCTCATCCCATTTCTGCTGCTTGTTCTTGCTCTTCTCTCCCTCTGTTCGTTTCTATTGATCATCAGTCTCTATCTTATAAAACCCTATACTGAGCCAACTGAACCCAAAGTATCTGAAAAACCAGCTCAGACTAAAATGAGAGTGACTGCCAAGGCCTTAATATTTGGAGGGTTATTTTTGACATTCCCCAAATTATACCACTCTAGGCAGTTTCTTCCTCCTTGAGGTCAAGTCAGGTCTATCACTGCCAAATTAATACCAGAAAAGGAGAAAATAACCTCACGACAAGATATTCATGGAAAAGATTTTGTTATGCAACTGCTTCCTGTATAAATCTGACCTTTCCACCTCCCAGAGGAATTTTTTTGACCATGTTGCCACCCTTGTCTTACAGTCATTAAGTCTTTGTTTAGACACCAGTCATTATGGGAAAAAAAAAAAAAGCATTGTGAAAAAACTTAACCTTCATGTTATCTCAAAAAATAAAAAGCATAAGTTAAAATCAAAGCAAATTTGAGGTGAAAGTTAAGGACCACAGCCATCTATACCAAAGAGAATCCTCATGCCATCATTTTTATTTCCAGCTTAAAACAAGGACTTGGGGAATAAAATTACCTTCTTCCAGTGATTACCTTTGCAAATGGTAATTTCCAGAACATTCATCTATGGACTGCCATGTTGTGACTACTTAATTGCTGCCTGAAACACTGAAAACTGATTTTGTGTTTTCGTTTTAAGATAATTCTTTGACATTTTGAATAGCTACATAAATAGGTTGTTTTTGTGTGGCGCTAGCAGGGGCCAGCAGGAAATTATTTCATTCAGGGGCAGGTGGTGCTGGGGACTAAACAGAAAAGGTTAGGTGGATGGCAGGGTGGGTATAGACATCTACACACATGAGCACAGAAACTGAGGGTACAGTAATTCTGTGGTGTCTGAATTCTCAGCCTGAATTTGTGTATCTTAAAGAAATTATTCATTGATTTCCCACACACAAGTTAAAAAGTGCCTTCAGGCTAGGGGTATCCTACTCCCCCAACCCACCCACCAAGAGTTTTAATATGTAATTGGAGAGCATGTAAAATAAAAGGAAATGTCATTCGGCTTGTAACAAAAGACCTAAATCATAACGGATTATCGAGCGGCATCTTGTGGTCAAAGGTGAGTATCACAGTTGGAGAAAGCCAGTTTGGTTTGCCCTCCTTCTACTCTGAAATGTGGAACACAGCCTCACATCTGGCTTTTGATCATGTTAATAAGGGGCTGTGCCAGGTTATCAATGCAGCCTTATCATGCCACCTTCAAATATATTTGTGAATGAGAGCATTAGCTTATAATTAATCATCTTGCACTAATGTAAATGTATCTGTGCAGGCAAATTTAATCAGTACCCTTTCTTTCATATTTTAATAGCAGAGCACTCAGAGACCTACAAGATATAAAGTTACAGGAGCAGTGTTTATAATCTAAACCAATTCATCAGAATCTGAAAATCAGGGCTTCCTTATGAGATGAAATATAAAATTATTCAGTCATTCTCTAAATAAGAAGCTTTCAAAAATTTTTATTATTCAAATCCAAAAAGAAAGGGGGGCTGATGGTCTTTCTCTGGCATCTACCTCCTTCTGTGTTCCATAGAACTGTGTGGGTTGGGGCCAGTATATGAAGTGATAAGTTAACGGACCTTCATAAATACAGAACCCAGACACTACTGCCATATAGCCAATAGCCTATTTCTGTAAGACAGCAAAACACCTGGTTGGCTGTCAGTTTGCTTTTTGGAAATCAATATTTTCAAATCCTACAAATTTTTACCAAATTTCCCATTCTGGAAAAGAGGGGAAGAGGAAGGCTAATTCCTGAAGCAGAAGCTGGAGGCAAACAGATCCAGAAACAGTTTCTTATAAATCGATGCAAGGCCAACAGATTAAGGATTACTTAACTCTCTCCAGCAAGAAGGAATTGAGAATCTCTATAACTAATTCCTTGCTCAGCCCTGGTTGGATGAATCATAATGAGGTTCACAGAATACTTCCCAGAAGAAAAATGCACACTGGCTTCCCCCCTGCCCCCATGATGTCATTTCCAAAGTCTTTTGTCTGTTTTACTGCTCATTTTGTATTTACGATTTTCTGTGGAAGATGGCAATCTCCAGAGCACCGCAGAACAAGAAGTGCAAAGTATGCCCACGATTTCTGCGCTACTGAAATTGATTACTTTCACTCCCTCCCACAAAACTTATTCAACAAGGTGAGTCTACCACGGAGGCACAGTAACAGCAAATCTTCAGAAATGCTTAGAGAAGCGAACAGGTAGTAGCATTCAGCATGTTTTTTCTTCTACAGACCTTGGGAAAGTCACTTAGCCTCTCTGGGTCTCAATTTCCTCATTTATAAGATGAGAAATGAGGGAGTTTAGTTAGATAATCTTTAAGGTCGTTTATGGCAATTAGGTCCCTTGATTTTATTATGGTGTATGTGAATTCAGCTTGAATATTTTACTCTATGTCTCTTCCTTTTGTTTTATTCCTCTCATTAACTACCCACTGTAACCGGCACAGGTCACTCCCTTTCCATCAAAAGCACAAACCAAGACGATGTAAAAATAGAAATTCCAATGACAATTAGGAATCTTTTCTAAATGGCCACATCTTGGAAAAGCCTGATCTAGCTTTTTTTCTGGGAACTAATGATCAAATGAGATGAGTTGCTGATAGGCCACAGAGGCAAGGACCATTAACACTTGATTGTCACTAATTCTGAGTCAATGTGCCATTTCAAAGTCATTAGTGGTATTAAAAACTGAAGCAGCACATACACATGAAAAAAGAAATGCATTAGGATATGCTCAAGATTAACAGGTTACCACAGCAAATACAAAAGAAATGCCCATAAAAGACTTAATTCAATAAATGCCTATTCAGAGAATTCTTAGTATAAATGCTATACTAAGCATTACCTGAGATATAAGAAGTAGTACTTCCTCTACCCTCAAGAAGTTAGGGTCTGCAAAATTTTATGTTCATATGGTTTTGTGTTGGCTTGACAAGGATGGTCTTTTCAAAACTTCCAATTTCATTTTTTTTTAATTATCTAACACAAACCAACCAGCCACAGACGCCATTTCAGAATATGTTTCATATGTCTACTTAAATCTAACGATTCTTTCCATCTTATGTTAAATGAGTGTTTATTATAGATTATCTGCTAAGTGCCAGTCACTGTGTTAACAAAACTAATCATCTGCTAGGGGAACAAATGAGTAAGAAGCCTACTGAGCACTTAAAAAAGGAAAAAAGCAGGTGACAATTTTAAGGGCACATGGAAAGGTCACCAACTTTAAATGTGAGGGGTGATGAACCACCGCTACAGTGGTTATCTGCTGTTTTTGCCTGCCCAACATTCTTCTCCCTCTTTCTGAGCGCTAGCACCTAATTTCCCTTTGATAAACTCCATTTCCTTGCAATGAAGGACTCACCCATTATTCGCTGAGGGCAACCCTCTGCTTTAGGGAGTCTGATCTGTGAACCAAGCCAGACCAACCATCAGATGTTTTCTTCCAGAAAGATTTATCCTGAGTAGAGTGCCACAGATGAAAAATGTTGGAGATTTTCCAACGGTAGAATATTCAAGAAAAAATACACTGGCTTCTATCACTTAAATTTCCAGAGCTGCATTCATTCCTGTTCCTCCCAGGTCCTGAGTTTTTAGCTTTTCATTTGTTTCTTTGTGCTACCCTGTGCCCTTCTAAATAATTCCTCATTAGTATATAAGCCAGAGTCTGTTTCTCTTGCTTACAACCTACATAGTAGAATATATCCCAATGCCAGCAGAAATGCTAAGCTGAGCCCAGGAGATGTTGCTGCCTTAGCAAAAGGGGTAAGGGGAAAAAAGGAGAGAGAGTGTGTGTTAAACTACAGAAGCCAGAACAATGGCTTCTGTATATAAAATGGCTGGCTGGAATATAAAGTACAAGATAGGATTCCAAGAAATAAGATAGTGAAGAGTAATATCATTCATGGATTTATAAACATGCTGAGACCAAATGTCTTTTTTACTTTAAAAATCTTTTAAAATGTAAAATATTCTATAAAGATTACTCTGAAGTCAAGAATAGATTGGAGGCTTTAGACTAGAAATAGGAAGGCAAGAAAAATGATGTTCAAGTAATCCCATCCTATAGAAGATAATGGTTTGACTTGTGATGGCAAGAATGGAAATAGAGTTGGACTTCTGAGAATTTGGGAAGTTAGACTCAACAGGACATGAGGCAGGAGATAGGAAGGAATCAAGGATGTCCTCCAGACAAGTTTGGCTGATTAAGTAGGTGGTTGTCTTACTCACTGAGAAAACATAAAAACCAACTCTGATTTGTGGAGGAAGATAACCAATCCATTGCTTTACATGTTGAGCTGCTTATGAAACTTCTCAACAGATATGTCAAGTAGGTAGATGAGTATATAAATTGATAGTTGGGAGATACCTGAGTGGAAGATACAAGTTTGAATTTGGGAATTATCAATATTTAGTTGGAAGTAAAGGATGAGAGTAAATCAGATCACCTGGGAAGTATACATAGAATAAGCAAATATTATAGTGCAGAGAAGATTCTCCATGACATATTGACATATTAGACATAGAAGCAAAAAAGGATCCAGGGTGGCCATAGACATCAGAGGAAAATGAAGAGACCATAATTTTATGGACATGAACATAAGAAAATATTTTCAGAAGAAAGATATAGATAATACTGTCAAAAAATAAAAAAAGATAAAAGATTGAGAAGTATCACTAGATTTAGCAGCAAGGAGGCTCTTGGTGCTCTTGATCAGAAATAAGACTATAGTGGGTAGGGAAGTGAGTAGAGGAAGCAGAGACAGCAGTGTAGACAACACTTCCAAAAAATGTGGCAACAGATGGGATATAAAAAGAGCTGTAGAGATGGGGGAAGGGAAAAGGGATTTAGAGGAATGTGTTCTAAGAGATGGGATGTGTCTTGAATATGTTGACATGTTGGTAAAAAGAGCAACTAGAGAGGAAGTGATTCCAGATACAGGAGACAGGAGGGAGACTCCATGGGCCAAGATCCCAGAAAAAGTTGGCTAGGATGGGACCCAGAACTCAGGTGGTAGCACTATCCCAAACAACTAGCAGCACTTTTTTCAACTTTTAAAGGAAAAGTTGCAGATGTTAATTCACAAGCCTGGAGATGGAATATTGTAGAAATGCCTGACTAATGGCTCTTGTTTCTCTCAAAGTACACATGAAGGTCATCATCTGAGAGTTAAGATTTGTTTCTGTAAACTTACAGATTATGTGCATATTTGTATTATTTGTGACTTTTCTCCGAACTTTTTTATTCTTGCCCTACTAGTTAAAAAGGAACCAAAATAATAACCAGAATAATAAAAAGAAACAGCAAGGAGTAGACACTAATTCCATATAACTATGAGAATTGATTGATTTATTTAGCATAGACTTGCTGTATGTCTACTAGGTGCCAGGCCTAAGGACTATGGCTAGTAACTAAGGCAAAGTCCCTACCCTTGTGGAAATTTAAACTGTGGTTAATAGATAAACCAAAATGGCTTCTAGTAATGCTAAGATACATGAGGAAAATAAATAATATGATAAAGAGCAACTGAGGAGGAAAGAAGAGTTATTTTGATTGAGTGGTCAGGAAGGACCTCTCTGAGGAGGTGCTTTTTGAGTTAACACCTGAAAAGTGAAAAGAGAAAGGTCACTGCAAAGTCTAGAGTCCATATGGGGATCATACAGGGAGATCATTTGCCAGCACCTGGTGCAAAGTCTTTAGGCAAAATGGACTCATTTTGTTTAAGGGAAAGAAAGCAGTGTGGCTGAGTTAAGGAGAAAAAATGACGCCAGAAAGGAAAAGTAAAGGCTGTTCCTATCAGATCTTCCAAGTCAAGCTTCTATTTCTTGCTTATTAAAATGAGCAGTCATTGGAGGACTTAAGCTGGGAAGCAATGTGATCTGACTCACTTATGACTAGTGTATAATAACTTCCATCCTAAAACTTGAGTAGACCTTATGTTTTTAAAAGTGAGATTAAAAAAAAAAAAGAAAGGGAGACACACCATAAGAGACTCTTTTTTTTTTTTTTTTAAAGATTTTATTTATTTATTTGACAGAGCGAGATCACAAGCAGACAGAGAGGCAGGCAGAGAGAGAGGAGGAAGCAGGCTCCCCGCTGAGCAGAGAGCCCTATGGGGGCCTCGATTCCAGGACCCTGAGATCATGACCTGAGCCGAAGGCAGCGGCTTAACCCACTGAGCCACCCAGGCGGCCCCATAAGAGACTCTTAATCTCAGGAAACAAACTGAGGGTTGCTGGAGTAGGGGGTGGGCTGGGAGAAATGGGGTGGCTGGGTGTTGGACATTGGGGAAGGTATGTTCTATGGTGAGTGCTGTGAATGGTGTAAGACTGAGGATTCACAGACCTGTACCATTGAAACCAATAATACATTCTATGTTATAAATAAATAAATAAATAAATAAAGGTGAGCTAAGGTATATTGGAGCGTTTGCTATCAGTCTGCTTCTTGTGCCTCGTACACTTAAGAACTTTTCATTCTATTTTGAAGACACTAAGTTTCTCACTACTCATCTGATCCAAACTACCATTTGGATCATTATCATGTAATTATCATTCAGTCTTTCACCAAACCCTTTCCACCTAAATTATTTGATAAACCTAAGGAATTACAATAAAAACCTTATCATTAAGGTCACCAAGATGGTTTTCAAATTTAAATTTTACCAAAAAGATTAATAGCTGGATAAGCATACTATAAATTTCACTCATTATTCCGTTTTTACTTTAAAAATTTGGATTCTAAATAATTATGCCTCTTAATATACTTGTTAATAAATATTAGACATACTCATTCTCATTTAGTTTTTAAAAGTTCAATATTTAAATACTAGAGCCTAATGAATGATTAGCACTTTGAGGCATTACACTGAATGGTTACTAAGGGTCCAAAATACATAAACCATTAAAATTATTAAACACAATTCCTATATAATCTCATAAAACAGAATAAAAACCATTGACTGCAACACCTCCATATGACCAGACTGTCGTACTTTCAACTGTTAAAAAAGAAGAAAAAAATACCATTATAACTTTTTAGATTTAATGTTTTCATTAATCATTTGATCAAAGATATTAATATCTTCCTGACCTAATTTACAGATGAAACAAAACTGAGAAAACACTAAGTTGGACAAAAGAAGCAAATTCTCAAATCAGAGCAATGGGCAAGGATGGTGGGCCAAATCTTATCAGATGGAAATGAATAAGACCATAAAAGGATAGGATGGAGAAGATGTGTCTCAGTTAGAATTATGGTACAAAATTAACTAACTAGAGATCTTAGCTGTAAGCCCAGTGGTTCAGTACAACCCTACAGAAGAATTTCAGTGTCTCACCAAAGGAAAATCTCTTGCTATAATGCACCAACTGGATCTTTCCTGGAGTATTTAATTTTGTCCTGAGGGTCAAATCAAGAGTAATGATTACAAATGAAAATGTATGCAGAAAAGATCTATAGCTTGGCAAGAAATAATGAGAAAATACAAAGGACATTTGAGGTCACCAGACTGAAAAAGAGAAGAAACTAAAGAGAATCGAATAGTGACCTTCACAAATACTATAGAACTTCCAAGAAAAAGAGGAATAAAATGTCTTTTTATGCAGCCGTAGATGGGTCCCTAGAACTAATGGGTGGAAGTTACAGGGAGATGAATTATGAATCAATAAAAATGAAAAATTTCTAACATTAGATACTTCACAAAAGAGACCAGCTTGAACTATTCAAACAGAAATCAGACACCTGGGGTTGAGGATATTGTTTGGGTTAGGATCAGATCAGTTGTTTAGGATCTGTTCTCATCCTGAGGATTTATATGATGGTAATACATGTTAAGATACTATAGTATTACCTAAAGATTTATAGAAGGTAGAGATTGAAAGACATTTCCAGTTATGCCACAAAAATAATCAGTGAATGTACCTTCCATGATATTTTCCAACATGACTTTTGAGAAAATATTTAAATGTCTCCACAGTCATGGGACGCTGGGTGGCTCAGCTGGTTGAAGATCCAACTCTAGATTTCAGCTCATGTCATGAGCTGACACCCTCAGGTCTCAGGGTGGGGGGATCCTTGGGTTTTGTGTTCAGTAAGGAGTCTGCTTGAGAATCTCTCCTTCTGCCCCTCCCCCTGGCTCGTGCATGCCTCTCTTTCTTGTTTTTTTTTTTTTTTATGTTTTTTGGAGTTACTTTTATTTTTTTTTCCAATTTATTTATTTTCAGAAAAACAGTATTCATTACTTTTTCACCACACCCAGTGCCTCTCTTTCTTAATAAATTTTTAAAATAAATAAATAAATATAAATATCTCTGCAATGATGAAAGTCACAAGGGTGATACTATTGGAAACCAAGCAATGAGTGTGAGTATCACTGCTTCATAGAAATGTTCCATCCTAATCACAAGCCTAAAATGTCCTGGGACTGGTTTGCAGTAAGAGTATTCAAGGTCCAAAGCATTAGAACCCCTAGAACAAGCTAAGTGCAGGAGGTTGTCAACAGAATACCAAAGGAGAATCTAAGTCATTCCAATGAATCCAGTTACTGACCTGATTTACCCTTAATTGCATATTTGCTTCTGTTTAAGAAAATACAAGTCTAGGGGCGCCTGGGTGGCTCAGTGGGTTAAGCCGCTGCCTTCGGCTCAGGTCATGATCTCAGGGTCCTGGGATCGAGTCCCGCATCGGGCTCTCTGCTCAGCGGGGAGCCTGCTTCCTCCTCTCTGTCTGCCTCTCTGCCTACTTGTGATCTCGCTCTGTCAAATAAATAAATAAAATCTTTTAATTAAAAAAAAAAAAGAAAATACAAGTCTAGGGGCACCTGGTGACTTAGACTGTTAAGTGTCCACCTTCAGGTCAGGTCATAATCCCAGGGTCCTGGGATCGAGCCCCATATTAGGCTCTTGCTCAGCAGGGAGTTTCTTCTCCCTCCCCCTGCCACTCCATCAGCTTGTGCTCTCTCTCTGTCAAATAAATAAATAAAATCTTAGGAAACAAAGAAAGGAAGGAAGGAAAGAAAGAAAAGAAGAGTCTGAGCGATAACACCAAAAGATGCCTCTTATAAGAGCAAGGTGAACAGTAGATTATATTTGAAGCCATGGGACCTGGTTATAAAAGATGCAGCATTCTGGGGCACCTGGGTGGCTCAGTCAGTTAACGATCCGCCTTCAGCTCAGGTCATGATTCAGGGTCCTGGGATTGAGCCCGATGTGGGGCTCCCTGGTCAGCTGGGAGCCTGCTTCTCTTTCTCCCTCTGTCCACTCCTCCCACTCATGCTCCTTCTCTCAAATAAATAAATATTTTTAAAAATAAAAATAAAAAATGCAGCATTCATATGAGCCTGGTTAATCAATCTCTAAGCATTCTCCAAACTGTAAAATCAGTATTTACAGAGAGAAAAAAAGAGTCAGTGGTTTCCTCATGGAAACCTCACGGAAGGACTTCTCAGCATTTCTTAGTGTTTCCTGTGAATCTCCTCAAGGGTAGAGGAAATGCAAGACACCATTGTGAAAATTCCAAAATCCATGAGTGAGGCCAAAGTACCCACACTGGACAAAAGAGACTGAAAAGGACATAGAGGGGAAAGGGGAGCAACATTGACCGAATGCCATGCCCTTCCCCAAGACCAACACAGGGCCACACAGATGGGGCATCCTGGGCCTATATTTTCTCCAGTGGAAAAAAGCAAGCTCAAGAGGGGCATGCAGCTTCCCCAGTGTTGTGGGACACCTCACAGAAGGCTCCCTCAGGTCTCACCTCACAGGGATCATGAGGGGAATCTATGGAGTTCAATCACTGGGAATCAGATAGAGACAGACAGAGTGCCTACTGTAGCTGGCACTCAGACCTTGGCCGACCATATTCCTGCTTACAGTAGCACACGAGCAAAAATCCCAGCCACTGGTACTGCCCATCCGCAAAGCCAGGTCAGTGGTCCTGTCTGACTAAGGAGCTCAGTTGGCAGTTCTGCCTGATTTGGGTCCCCAGCCAAAGGACCACACTAGCTGTCAAGTCCATTCTACAGCCCTGTCTGGACAGAGGAGAAAATTCACAATCCTTCCCAAACACACAACCTAACTTACCAAAACTGAAGAGTGAAGAAATAAAAATAGAAAATCTGAACATATCAATAAGGAATAAGCAGATTTTATCAGTAATCAAAAAACTCTCAACAAAGAAAAGCCGAGGACCAGATGATGTCACTGGTGAATTCCACCAAATATTTCAAGAAAAATTAATGCCAATTCTTCTCAAATGCCTCTAAAATTGATGAGGAAGAAATATCCCCAAGCTTATTTAATGAAGTCAGCATTGCCCTGATGCCAAATCCAGATGAGGACTCTATAAGAGAACTATAGACCAGTATGCCTGATGAATATTGATATACTATTTCTCGTCAAAATACAAGCAAACTGAATTCAATAGCACATTAAAAGGAATATACAACATAAACAAGTGGGACTCATCCCTAGGGTTCAAGAATGGCTCAACATAAGCAAATCAATGCATGTGATACATCACATTAATAGAATAAAAGATAAAATCACATGATCATCTCTATATACGGAAAAAACATTTTTGACAAAATCAATATCCTTTTATGATTAAAAAATGAAAAAGAAACACCATATGATTTCACTTATACATGAAATCTCAAAAGCAAAACAAACAAACAGCAACAGACTCACAACCACAAAGAATATACCGGTGGTTGCCAGAGGGGAGAGGGTGGTAGGAGGGTGAAATAGGTGAAGGAATTAAGAGGTACAAATTAAAACAAAACAAAACAAAACAAAAACTCAACAAATTGGTTATAGAAAAACATACCTCAACATCATAAAGGCCATATATGACAAGCCCACAGCTAACATCATACTCAACAATGAAAGGTTGAGAGCTTTTCCTCTAAGATTAGAAGAAGACAAGGATGCCTACACTTACCACTCCTATTTGATATAGTACTAGAAGTCCTCACCAGAGCAATCAGTCAAGAAAAATAAATAAAAGGCATCCAGATCAGAAAAGAAGGAAAATGTTGCTTGCAAATGACATGATCTTATACATAGAAAACCCTCCAAACTGCCATTACGTATAAACAAATTCAGTAACGTTGAAAGATGCAAAATCAACATACAGAAACCAATACTGTATTGGATACTTGAATGTTTATAAGAAAGTAAGTCTAAGGACACCTGGGTGGCTCAGTGAGTTAAGCCTCTGCCTTTGGCTCAGGTCATGAGCTCAGGGTCTTGGGATCAGGCTCTCTGCTTGGCAGGCAGCCTGCTTCTACCTCTCTCTCTGCCTGCCACTCTGTCTACTTGTGATCTTTTTCTCTATCAAATGAATAAATAAAATCTTTTAAAAAAAAAAGTAAGTCTTAAAAGTTTTTACCATACAAACAAAAAATTGGTCACTCTGGGGATGCCTGGGTGGCTCAGTTGGTTAAGCGGCTGCCTTAGACTCAGGTCATGATCCCGGCGTCCTGGAATCGAGTCCCACATCGGGCTCCTTGCTTGGCAGGGAGCCTGCTTCTCCCTCTGCCTCTGCCTGCCACTCTGTCTGCCTGTGCTTGCTCCCACTTCTCTCTCTATGACAAATAAATAAAATTTTTAAAAAAATCTTTAAAAAAAAAATTGGTCACTCTGTAAGGTGATGGATGTCTTAATTAACCTTACCGCGGTAATAATTCTGTAAGATATACATATATCAAATCATTACATTGTATATTTTAAACTTACATGATGTTATATATCTCAATAAAGCCAGAACAAATAAAATTTATGTAATAAAAAATTAAAATAAACCTGTGAACATTTAACAATCAGCCTGTCATCTAGCAGGAGCTGCCTCTAGCACACCACTCATGTAACCAGAAAACCCTAGGACCTAGTGTCATGTCTTCAGGCAAAGACCCACACCCTGTGCAGCTTCTCAAAGACCAATGGTTACACCAGGCCACAGAGGACACCACCACCAGTGCACAGCATTTTTCCAAGAACAAAGTCCACATTGGACTAGAGAGAATTGTTTAGAGATGGCAAGGATAGAAATAATTCATATGTCCACCATAATGTCTAATAGTCCCTCTTTTCTTTCATTTTAAAGAGTAATATAGAGAAGAATGTACAAGTCATGAGTATATAGTTTAATTATCAAAAACTGGGCATATCCATATAACCCCCACCCCAGCCAACTAATAGAATAATACCTGCTCCCTAGAAGCCCTGCTTGTGTCCTTTTGAATTCTGTATCTCCATTCTTTATCAGAGGCAACAAATATTCTGACACTTAATGCCATAGATTAGTTTTAACTGCTTTTGAACATATAATACATATTCTTTAAGTCTAGTTCCTTTTGTCAGACCTTAAGTTTATGTCATTAATCCATATCACATACAGCAATACCTCATTTTCATTACTATATAGAATTCCATTAAATACTATTGATGAACATTTGAGTGCTTTTCCATTTTCTATTACCAAAAATGCTTCTATGAACATTTATTTTATATATCATAGATATGTGTGTGGGAGTATATAGATAGATAGAGATATGTGTGAATATATGTATGAGTTTTTGTTGGATATATTCCTAGGACTGAAATGACTAACTTATTGGGTGGCTTTATACAAGAGGGTACCTTCCAAACAGTTTCCAGAGTAGTTGACTAGCCTCCACTCCTACTAGCATTAGTGAGAATTCTAGCTGCTCTATACTCTCCAACTCTTATTCGTGTTAGTCCATAAATTGCCTTTCTCATGAATTGTGATTTTTAAAATATTTTAAATATTAGCATTTAAAATTTCATTTTCCTAATTACTGAGATTCAGTCTCTTTCCTTATCTTTATAGTCCATTTGAATATTTTTTGTGAAGGCCTCCTACATGTCTCCTACCCATTTTGCCAGTGATTTATATTTTCTTATTGGTTTGAAGGGATTTATCATATAAGCCCTTTTTGGCTATATGTTCCAAATATCTCCTCCCAGACTGTGTGTAAGCAGGTTTTGTTTTTGTTTTTTTTTGTTTTTTATTCATAGAAATCCTTCATGTTGATATGGACAAACTTAGCAACCATTTCCTTCATAAGTATTTTTTGTATCCTCTTTAAAATGTTCTGCCTACTCCCAGGTTATGAAGTTATTCTAAGTTACTTTCCATCAGACCATTTATACCTACTATCTGCCTGGATGTGATTTTTGTACTGGTGTGAGGTAGAAGTTTTCTATTTTTCATGCGGATATAAAATTGACACAGCACCACTTATTTAAAATAAATTGTTCTTTCCCCAAGACCCTAAATGAAAAAGTTGCAGTAAATTAAGTCCACATTTACTCATGACTTTCATTCTGGACTTTTTAATCCATTGGTGTGCCAATGCTACAGTATCTTGATTATTATACCTTTATCATAAGTCATCATATGAAGTAAAATCATCCCCTGCTCTTCTTGGTCCTTTGTATTTCTATAAAAAATCAGATTCTCAGTCTCCACAAAAGCACACATTAAGAAGAAGAATATGCTGGGTTTTGACAAATACAGTCTTGAATCTACAGATCAATTTGGAGAGAATTGACATCTTCATGATTACTCCTCCAATTCCTCAACATAATATGTTTCTTCATTTATGTAGGTCTTCCCTATTTTTTCAATGTTTTATAAATATAAGATTGTGCTAACCTTTCTATTTCCTCTAGTGTCAGTTTTGGTAGTTTTATAAAATGAATTTCTCTATTATATCATAATTTTCAAATTGTCTCCATTAAATTATATAGTGATATACTATTTTCTTTCCCACTATTGGCCTTCTTGGCAGGAATACTGCATTCCTGTATTTCAGTGATTCATTTGACCACGGACACATATCCAGCTGGGGCCACAGAGAAATGGTGACATTATTGGTGCAGTCCTCTCTTTTCCTGGACTGGCACCTTCAAGGACATAGGCCAAAGGTGTGGCTGCCATTTTGTGGCCATAGAAGGTCTTTTAACAGTCTGTCAGGGACTTAAAATTTGTTTAGTCTCAAAAAAAAAAAAAAAAAGTTAAAAGGTTTAGCTTTGTAATTCTTCTCTATGGTATGTTCATTTTAAATGTCACTTACTTCTGAATTTACATTTATTATTTTCTCCACTCAGTAACTTTTAGTTTAATTTGCTATTCTTTTGCTGACTTCATTAGAGAATGTTCTAATATTTAGCCATTGCTCTTTTCTAAGATAGACATTTAAGACAATACATTCTCTGCACATAGATTTAACTATCTTCCACTTGTTCTGATATGTCATTTTTGTCATCAGCTTAAAATATTTTCTAGTTTTCATTGTGATTTTCTCTTTGATACATGGATAATTTAGAAATGTTTAACAAGGGGATTTCTGTAGTTATCACTTAAAGATTTCTAGTTTAATTCTATTGTGGAAATTAAATGTTCTAAATCCTTTGAAATTTGTTGAGACCTGATTTGTAACTCTCTGAGTGATCCATGTGCACTTGAATCAAATGTATATTCTATCATTTGAAGGTACAGGAGTGTGTGTGTCCATAGGTATTCCTATTTGTTACATATATTATTCAAATATGCTATATCCCTATTGACTCTTGGCTTTTTCCTCTTTTGGTTACTGAGAGGAATATGTTAAATTTCCTAAATTTGAGGATTTGTCTTTGGTAGATAGGTACATGGGTAAGTAAATTTGTAGATATATAAATAGAGGCCAAAGAGATATAATACTTTGCATATAAAATTTGAATAAAATTTATAATTGTTCCACTTCTGTGCCATTTTTCCTATATCCTTATATCTTGTCTACCTCTTTTTTTTTTTTTTTTTGAGACAGAGAGTATAGTAGCAAGGGGGAGAGGTAGAGGGGAGGGAAAGAAGCAGATTCCCCACTGAGCAGGGACCCCCGATGTGGTACTCAGTCCCAGGACCCTGTGATCCTGACCT
This sequence comes from Neogale vison, assembly GCF_020171115.1. NCBI lineage: Eukaryota > Metazoa > Chordata > Mammalia > Carnivora > Mustelidae > Neogale > Neogale vison. The sequence goes on from NC_058099.1 coordinate 83,214,722, forward strand.
GAGCTGAAGGCAGACGCTGAACCAACCAAGCCACCCATGTGCCCCTGTTGCCTACCTTTTATAAAGTAGCATATTTTAAATTTTTTTTTATCTAGTCAGTCAACACAAGAGTGTTTTGTCTATTTACATTTAATATAATCACTGATAAATCTGGGTTTAAATCTACCATGTTACTATTTGCTTTCTATTTATTTCTCCATATGATGCTCTTTCTCTCCTTGTCTTACTTGAAGTAGACTGTATATATATTGTTCCATATTTTCCCCTCAATTAGCTTTTTAAGTATATGTTCTTATTCTAGTATTTCAAGATTTCTTCTAGAAGTTACAACATCCTCAACTATTAAGGTCCACTATAAATCACTGCTTTAATATCTTATCAATATTTTGGTATTTTATTTTTAGTGATACAAAACTATATATAATCTCACTAAAATAGAACATAAATGATATTTTTAGTGAGAGCAATGTGATTAAAGTGCTTCACTATCTACGGAAATCCAAATTTAACACTGTGGGATACAACAATTAGAATATATTATTTTCCTCTCTCTCTGACAAATAAATAAAATCTTTTAAAAAAAAAGAATATATTATTTTCAATTCAAGTTTATTTCAATATTAGCTGTCTTACTTAAAAATCATACCTCAGCAAGGTATATAGATCCAAATAGAACAGCTTGCCAAAATCTGGTATGTTTTCCAATATCATTTTCTAACTAGGCAAAGATTCATATGAATATTAAGCTAGTAAATTTTTATCTTTCCAGAACTCAATTATTTATTTCTACAAAGTCATCAGAAAGTGTTACATTCTTATTTTCAAAAAATTGTTTTGAACATGTGTGATATTATTCACCAAGTCAGAAAATTTTTGCTCCAATTTTAAATATACCAATAGACTATTTAGACCATTTTCAGCAGCAAAATCAGTCAACAATTATAACCTTTTGAAATGCCATTTTTCAAGATGCTCTTCCATAACATGAGTATCTTTTAAAGTATTTACTTTCTCATTTACTATTAAAATATCACCTTTCTGCTGAAAGGGCCAATTAAGAGTGTGTATTTTAAAAATATCTTCTAAATAATGTATTGAAGAGAGCTGCTTGTTATCACGTGAAATGTCAGCAAATTTGCAACACTTGTGTGATTGTAAAAGAATAAAGCATAATTCATCTTTTGCCCTACCTTTGCCTCAGGCAATCTGTCACAGGATCAACTATAAATTCCCATGGGATCAAAATTATTTTTATGGTCACCCTCCATCTCATTACAAATACCATGAAGATGCAATATTTTGGAAGTCTTATTTTTTAAAAAGAAAGTAATAACCACATCAATGACATCATGTAGCACTTTGGCCATATCTAGCTTCAACTTCTTCTGCAATGTTTCTGCTTACGAAAGAGAATGAATTTCACTTGTGGTTCTTTCCTCTGAATTTCACCTCCAGAATCCTAATTTTTAACTTCCAGTCAAAACAGTTACACTTACCCAGCTTTTCCAGAAAATACTTGTTCTAAAGAAGTGAATTAATCTATACAAAAATATCTTATTTGATATATTCTTTTTTATGGATCACAAAGTAGTTTTGTTTTTTCACATTGAAACTGAACCTAATAAATACCATAAACTGAGACATGATGAAGTTATCTGTACTTTGAGGCAGCCATTTAGGAAACATTCTGCATCTATTTTAATACTTGTTTCCTCAAATGATCAGTAGTATTTTCCCTTGGCTTTCCAATAGTACTGGCTGGCAAAGGGACACATATTATTGAATATATTGAATATGTATAGAGAGCGAGAGAGAGAGAGAATATATATGAATATATTGAACCAAGTAGAAAAATACCTGCATTCAGAAAGCTATTCTTTACAACTCAAAAAATGTTTCTAAATGTTTAAATTGAAGTTTAGTAAATTTTAGTAAAAGACCAAATACCTTAAAATATCATTCAAAGTTCTGCAGGGTTTTCTTTGTGTTTTGATTGCTTTATTTTTGGTTGCCTTGTTAATTTCTTTCTCTTTTTATTATCATTGTTTTATATCTCAAAGCCCAATGCAAACTTGTGATAAGATTCATCATTAACAGTAGTGGATGAAAATCCATTTTTAAATAGCCCTTGTTTTTAGCTTGTTATTTACCTATATCATTTTACTTCAAACTGTCGATGCTACCATTTTCTTGACAATGTATGTTTGCATTGATGTCTCTGTAAATTAGGGTCCAAGTAATAAATAAGTGACTCTAGCTACTTTAGCAGAGAATTTTAAAAAGGAAATTGGCTCAAGAGGTAGTAGATGACTGAAAAGGGAAGAACAAACACTGTGGTCACAGAGATGGTAACTTCAGGGAGCAGTTTCCACTGCTGGGGCCAGGGATCAAAGTGATGAATTTGAGGTTAACAGACTTAGAAGTCTGGGGAGAGCCCAGGGGTCCTGGGACCCACACCTCTGCGGAGGTACCAATGCTGATTCCTCAGGCACTTGGAGGAAAGGCCCTTGGGGCAGGACACAGACCTCTGAGGAGGGGTGCTGCCTGGCTGGTGTGGCCACACCTGAGAGTTATGGTGACACTGGTTTGGGAGTGTGAAAAGACACAGGGAATTGGAACCAATTACTCTTGGAAGCCATTGGGGTAACAACAGCAAAATCAGGTGACAAATAGGAAGGAGCAAGTTCCTGCTCCCTCCTTCTGCCTTTCCGGTTGGCAGACCCTAACAGGGAGGAGACAGACGAAACAGAAATTTGATTTGCAGAATCCCAACCCCCATATGACAGAATGCAGAGTAAGGGGCAAAAAACTATTATTAGTACAATACCCAGTGATGCCTTAGTCTTGGAGGAGGTACACTGCAATGTGGCGGCATTTCTATACCCCACTTGTAGACATTACTCATGCACTCTGATATCTCATTCTTGTGTCCATGTTGGGGATGACCCTTATTCTGCCCTTGGAAGCTAAGTACAGCCATCTGATTAGTCCTCAACAACAAAGCGTAAGCGTAAGTATCACTTCCCGGCCAAAGTGGGTCCTTACCAGAGCCCAACCCTCCAGGACCCTCTTGGTCAGCTGAGGCAAACCTCAACACACTGTGTTGAGAACTCAATGATGGAAGATACTGGTGGTGCCTCTCTTCACCTGATTCCCTGAATGACAACTGTAGGAAGAAACTCCTCCCACCCTCACTGGGCAAATGGTGATTTGTGAAACTTTTTTGTCTTAAAGAACTGCTATTTGGGGTGCCTGGGTGGCTCAGTGGGTTAAAGCCTCTGCCTTTGGCTCAGGTCATGATCCCAGGGTCCTGGGATCGAGCCTTGCATCAGGCTCTCTGCTCAGTGGGGAGCCTGCTTCCCTTCCTCTCTCTCTACCTACTTGTGATCTCTGCCTGTCAAATAAATAAATTTTTTTTTTTTTAAAAAAAAGGACTGCTATTTGGAGGTTTTCACCCCACCACAACTTAGTCCTGACACAATCCCTGATACAGCATCTAAATGGCTTCAGAAAACCCTCCGTCCCTTCCTTGCCTAAATTCTGCCCAATAAAGTTAGAGGTAGGTCCCACAAGCCAGAGGGATGAAGCTGCAAAGGCAATATTCCACTAGTTGTGAGTTTCCTTAGAAATGGCAAGTGTTTGATGCTAGGTGCCACTGGGACTTGGAGGAGGCTTGTCACCTGGTTCAATAAAGGACATGTCAAGACCGGTCCTTCCTTTCCCAGGTCCCTGTTTCCATTGGTGTATGAAGGGAAGATTCCCTTGGAGCTAGGCAGGTCTCAGTTTGTGTCCTGACTCTGCCATTTAGTAGCTACATGATTTTGGGTGAATCACTAGGCTTCCTTAAATCTCAGTTCCCTCAGGCTTGAAATGAGCATAATTATAGCAACTTTTCCTGATTTCACACACATTAGCCATAATTTACAATGACTGCTGGTGTCCCCCTGACCTCTGAGGACAATACATGTGCTCTCCAGGCCCCGCATCTTTGCCCCGGCTCCTCCTCCTGTCACTCAAGACTGTCTCAGCACTTGGCATTGCTCCTTCCTCAAGGTATAAGCCCTTCTAACTCAGGAGCACTTTCTCTTGCTGTATCACTGGAACATAACCTCTCCATGTTCTGAACTCTGTCTCTTAACCCTCTGTAGCTCCTACACATCAAGCAAAATCCAGCTCAAAAATCACCTTCTCAATGACAACTTCCCCACCCAAGGCCAAGGGTACCCTCCTCTTCCCACCCACCCCTGCTCTAGCTCCCATCCGTACCTGGCTTGGCTGCTGTGATCACATCTGGCACAACTGCCTTGTTCCTTTCATTTGCTCTCTCGACAGCTCATTAATGGTGGGGCTGTGCCTTCCTCATCCTCCTCTCCACACCCTTGATCCCCAGTCAGCGCTATACTTAGAATTCCTGGTGTATAGCAGGCCATTAGGAAACATGAGAAGCCAGGCAGAAAGAAAGATTGTGGGGGGGGGGGGTTTAAAAAAAGAGAGAGGGAGAGAGGGAGAAAGCAAAAGGAGAAAAAGGAAAAATCAGGCAGCTCTGCCTTCTATCAAAGAGAGGATAACCTAAAACTATAGTTCCCCCTTCTAAGAAAAACATAGCTTCCTTTTAAAGAATTAGTTCATAATCTGTCTCACTGAGTCATGCAGAATTTTTAAATGATTTTTTGAGTTGACAGGTAATCTATAAAAGGAAAGAGTTCATTGCAGGTTGATGAAATGGATGCAGATTCTTTTCTTCCTCTTAGCTCCCGTGCCCACATATCCATAATTATTTATATTTCTTTAATCAGTTCACTATAAAAGGCAATTCAAGAGGTGAGAGGGAATATTTTTGGTTATCCATGTTATTAATGCCACAAAAGAAGAAATTGGCAGAGCTCTAATAGCAGAGCCCAGCCCTAGCCGAGAAGAGCTTTCATTAAAAAAAAAGTGTCAGACCTTCTTTATTACAACCATGCTTTCTCTTTGAGGGTATAAGTGGCCCCAGCAACACACTATAATAAAACATTAAAAATTTTAAAAATAGAAAAAAATGTCAAACCCTGTGAAACGGAGCTAAAAATAGAAGGAGAATCTTATAAGCATTTTAGGGGGCACAAAAATTGTATCATTGAAGATATCAATTTCTCCTTGCTGCTGCCCCAGATATGCTACTGGACCAAATCCATGGCAGGTACAAGGGGAAGGTTATTCCTCCCAGTAAAGGACATGGGAGTAATGATAAGAAAGTGAAGGAAACTAATATCAGTTATGAAACTCAAGGAAAATCAGTGCTAAATTATTTATGTCGAAGTTTTAATGTTCCCTTGCAGTTTTCAATTGTCAGGAAGTCTACAGAGAAAGTCACAGAATTTCCTCCCTCCGGCCAAGAGGACAGCTTCTTCGAAAAAGTGGTCCTTGGAGATGAAGCCCTGGAAGTCTCCAAGGCACAGCACAGAGCTCAGGGTGAGCTGAGGTGGAAGTTTAGAAGTATTTCCAGGTGTGTGAAAAAGTCAGCACTATCAAATTGCTCTGGGACAAGAGTAGCCAACAGATAATTATCTGCCATCCTGAGCAGTCTTTCTGATTTTTTCAGAGGCCAGATGTCTCTCAATTTGTAAGATGGTCAGCAATTGTGTGCAGTCAACCACACTCTCTTCATTCAAAATAATGAAAGAGAATAAAGTTCAAGATAGAGAGGTCAAACTGAACCCATTCAGCATCGAGGGAAGATTTCTACTTCTTTATTAAATGAATTGCCCACATTGGGTCGCAGCCTAACCAAGGCGTGTTTTCCTGAACTGTCGAAGGTCATTGTGTGCTGATGGTTTGGATTTGGCATTCATAGGGAGGTGAAAGAGAAGCCAGATCCTTGTGACCATAATGCATTGCTCTGAGGAGCCCAGGAGAGAGATTTCCTGACCCCATTCATCAGTGAACAACTGCATGGATGGTCGAACAGAACAGAGCACTATAAGTTTCACCTCTGCAGAAATTGGTGGCTCTCATTCTTGGAAGACTAAGACTATTATTTTAGAAGTTCTAAGTTCAAGCCCTGTGCCTATTACAGCAAAACCCTCAGACTCTATCCAATATCACAGGGGAATCACTCTAATATCTTAGTCATCTCCAATAGGAGGGCAAATTGGTGAATGAAAGTAAAAGCAAGTGTGCAGATACCATAGGGTTCAGAAAATTAATTAAGAGCCAAGGAAGAGTTCGTAATGGACAGAAATATACCATTGGTTACTCATGATTAAGAGACTAAATATAGTAAAATTGGCTCCACTATGAATCAACTCATCTCTCCCAAAACACTGTAAGATATATAGAAGAAATCTGATAACCTTTTAGTTATCTTTCTAAGACTGACACAAATCCTAGCCTCTATGTTCTAGAGTTATATTTTAGATAATCATATACCCGACTTTGCCCGAGACATTTCTGGTTCCCGTCTACTGTCCCAGCATAAATTATTAATAACCTCCTCTTTCATTCTCCAAAGTGACCCAGTTTGGACAATTCATGTGGTCATACTACTTGCAAAGGGTTTCTGCTGAATTATAGATGTTTTGTCAATTCCTATTTGAAAGGGAAAGGGAGTTTCTCTGCAAATAAAAAAGAAAGTCTCAGTATAATGCCATGTGTTACACAAATGCATAAATAGGTTTAGTCTCACAATAGGACAGCAGAACAATACATCACATGATGCCGAGATTAAGCTAATAAAATTATCCCCAATGCCTTTACCAGTGGAATGTCTTCCTCTAGCTCTCGGGTCATGTGGCATTTTTTAATTTGACATAATTGATGTGATCTTGTAATACCAACCTCAGCTTTACGGTAAGAAGAAAGAAATGCTGCTGACAAAGCTCACATCTGCAGCGTACACATTAATGGAACATGTTTCTCCACCACCTAAGTCTTCCTTTGAACATCTTTCACGTTTCCAGTTATGCCTTCAAAATTGCCCAAGACAGCTGGGCCTGTTCCCGGTTTCTTGTTAATTAATTTTCATATTTCAGTCTCTGTTATTATTACCATTTGTTCATTGACTGCTGTCATTATCATAATATTTGTTTATCACTCTAAATAAGCTAAATACTAAGACTCTGAAGTAAATACAGCACAGTCACAGAAAGCTTCTGAAAAAAATGAAGAGAGAATATTGAAAAATCATCCGGGGAAATTTTGTTCCTGACAAATTACTTACAGGAATGGATGCTTATGACAGGGTTGAAGGGAAATTGGACATAGTCAAATGAGGCCCTAAATCTCGTGGAAATTGGCTAGTCCTCACTGGGGAGGACAGTGAAGGCAGAGTGAGGTTGCTCAGCATGGCTCCTCCCTGTCAGCGGTCAGTGGAGCCCTCCCCATCCTGTCCAGATAAAGTCTCCAGGGGACTCTGGCCTTTGAGGAAAGCCTGAGAGAGGAGTAAGTAGGGATGGATGCCTTAATCTCTTTGGCAATGGTCCAGATCTCAGAACCCATAAGGTTCTACAGCACCTCTCTTGGGGGACAGGACAGTATCATGGAGACAACCCAATCCATAGCAAAGTGCTGGCCCTAAGACTCCAGAGAAAGATGCACGCCAGAGTCAATTCCCCAACTCTTCCTCCCCAGCTGGCACTTCCACCAATTATTAGCACAGCATCCTGCTGACCCTTATGCACACGTGGTCCTCAACCAAAGTGTTTGTCATTCAAGTTACCACCACACAATGGGAAGTAATGATGGGCCCAAATGATTATCTGACTCAATTTTTTGAAAAAAGGAACCTATTAGCAACACAAAAGCCTGTTTTCCATGCTTTGGATGCCAAACCAGTGCCAAGATCTTTCTGATTCAAGATCTAGTCTTTTCCTTGGACAAGATACTCTTTAATGAGGAGGAGGAAAAAATGAGAAAATCCACTAGAATAACATGCGTCAAACCACAAGTCAACCCATGAATCAGAGAAAAATGAAATGTCAGTATCAACCCTAAAAAGGAATTGGTCAGAAATATCTCCTCACGATTTTTCATTATCACCATTCATTTACCAGCAGAAGGTCGCCTGCCTCATACACGCCTTGCCAAGAAAGCAGTCACCACGCACAGGTGATTACGTGACACCATGCAGAAATTCTTCTCAGACATCATCTTTGCAATTTAAATGCTAGGTACTTTTTAGTATGATTTCAGTGTATTTTGTGAGATTGATCTCATTCTAGAAAGGATGACATAAAGGGTAGAGAAGAGGGTTGGCACTCATGCCAAATCCTTCATTTTTCTCTTTTCTCTAGAGACTTGCAACTTTTACCTTTTAAGGAATTTCCAGATTATAATTCTTTTACAGTACTGAAAAGCTTTATCCACACATGCCATGTCTCCCAGAATAATCATTTTTTCTTTTAAGCACTCTAAAAATAGGAACTCAGTTAATCTTCATAACAACCCCATGAAGTAGGCACTACTGTAAATGGAGAAAATGCAGCCATGAGAGTTAAGAAACTTCCTGGAGAATTTGATTCTAGAGGGGAGCCTTTAACCACCACACCAAGCTCAGCAGCCAGGGAAGGACTATATCCACTATCAATGTACAAAATACCAGAAGCAACCAGTTTGATAAGAATGGCTACAAATACAGAAGAGCAAACATTTATTGAGCACCTACTACATGCCAGACATCGTGCTATGTACCAGGATAAACAGACTAATTACACAAAGGGCAGTTTAGAGAGGGGAAAGTAAATACATTTGAGAAAGGAGGAGATAGTAAGACCCATTCAGCATCCTGGGGGGCGGCAGGGGCAGAAAGGAAGGGGTTCCGGTGAGAAGTAGGAGGCTGGCAAGGCAATGTGGCTAGAGACATCTTACCATTTTGTTAACACCTATATTTCCATGATCAGTCCCTTTGCTTTGGGCTACAATACACTTACCACCACAAATTCATCAGCATTGACATATAGAAGAGACAGTTCCGAAATTCCCTCTGACTCACCAGCAATTAAACACTGTGTTAGAATAAGACATCCGCTTGGCGCCTGGTCTTCCCTTCACTCCCTCCCACCCAAAGCCCCTCTTTGTTTTCAGTGGCTCTGAAGAGAGATTTTTTCCCCCCTCTCCACCTTTCCATCAAGTTTTGTAGACATTTATCAACTCTAGAGTTTCCAAGTTAGGCTGTCAGTCAGTTAACCTTCACCCTCCTTGAATTTTCATCCTGATAGGTTTGGATTAAACCACAGACTGATAAATGAGCACTGCTTGGGCGACACAAAGAGCAGTCATTAAGGAAGCCTCGCTGAAGGTATGAATCAAAGCCAGGGATCTTTTGGTTTCTCTACCCGCTCTAGTTCACGGATCGCCTGCAGTAATACGTTTTTATTATTTTTATTTATTTCTCTCTCTCTCTCTCTCTCTCTCTTTTTTTTTTTTTTTTTGCTTTGGTTTCCAAACGGTTTTCATCATCATTTCCTGCTTGTTTTTCTCAAAGAATAAAAGTGTATCCTGACAGCAGAGTTCTGTCTTTACAGCAGTAATGTGGCTAGCAAAAGCATTTTATCAATTTGAATTTAATCCAGGACCAAGAAGCAGAGGGAAAAGGGAATGAAGGTGAAGTAACAGGACCCCAGAAATCAATAGTCTTTCGCTCATGAAGACTTAGAATAATTAAGGAAGTGATGTTTTCCCCCTCCAGGGCAACTGTTTTTGCTTAACTGGAACGTATAAGGAGGGATTTTGCTCTATTTATTTAGCTTCCCATTTTCCAATTCTCTAAACCATCAGTGACTTACATATGGTGTCTGCTTTCTTTCTGGTTCGGAAAGTTGGACACCATCTTAGCACTACTCTGAATCTTTCCCTCTCCACCAAACTAAAAAAAAAAAAAAAAAGACAAAAACAAACAAACAAAAAAAACCCCACAAACCTAGGGCTTGCCAAGGGGAAATGCCTTTGGAGTCAAAACAATGCTTTCTTCTCTAACACTGTTGTAACCCAAATGTCAGCTGCCTGAATTTGCTTAAGCTTTTGGGAGTCACCCTATTCTTTAAGGTTTTAGCAGAACTAGCTTAAATCTCCATTGTCTAGGTTATGGGAAACCCATTATCTCCTGAAAGCTTTGGGAATTTGGATGTGAAGGTGAGAGAAGGCTGGCACTTATCCTTCGGCTCTTGGTTTCCCCTTTGGCTTATGACTCTATATGGTCCCCATCTGTAAGGAGATGCCAGCCCTTTGCAGGGCTAGACCTCCCAGCTAACACTGGTCCCTAGTCTCTTGCTGACATAAGCTGTGGGCAGTGATCCTTCTCAACAAATGAGGAAACAAAAGACAGAAAAGAAAATGGCTTGTCCAATGGGGCCATTTATTCCGCAAACCTGTATCAGCCTCTTGTCACACTCTAAGTATTACTATGCTAGATCCAGGGTCTAGCATAAGTGACTTGAGAGTTAGAAAATAAACTCTGTACCCAAAGAAGGTACCAAGCACTAAGGAAAGGATCACCTCGTGAAACTCCTCCTGCAAAGCCTACTGCCAGCCTTCTAAAGAAATCCTCCTGGCCTTAGAGTTCCTGACAACCTGAATTCCACCTGACAGCTCAGATCTCTGGTTGATGGCAATGTGGCAAAGGCCCCTTGAGGACAAAAGAGCCTGTGCCAACGACAGACAAAGGAGAAAGGCATGTAAGGCATTACCCCCACTAACAGATGCAAAACCATCCATGACTAAAGCACAGGGAGAGAGAGAGCTGTCCGTGAACTTGTGGCTTCCCTGGCCAGAGGATCCTGCTCTCCCAATGAGCCTTTAGTCACACATAGAAGGCCTAGGCCTGATGGCCAAGGGGGCTGCCTCCCCGTGATGGTATGTTCCAGATTAACATCAGCAAAAAAATTCTACATTTTAGTCCCCAAAAGAAATAAGAAATTCCTGATGAGCACATGGACACTTCTCAAGGCTCCAAGTTCATTCCTGATAAAGAGCAAAGAAAAGATGCTCTTAGGACAACTTAGTGGGGCTTCTGCTTGTACTCAAAGCCCAGTGCGTCGGAGATGAGTCACCTGCTCCCAGTGAAGAGAAAAGAAGGTAAACGAAAGCATGGGCCAGTGACAAAATGGCCACACACTATTTCTCAAACAAATACTTCCTATGATGAATATCCAGTAAGTCACAGACGAAGAGCCTGAAAGAAGGAAGAGCCATGAGTTACTTCACAGATGAACACAGGGGTCATAATGATCCAAATTTCCCATCTGCAAGGAAGGATTAAGGCCCAAGATGGAATTTCACAGTGGAAACCCCTCCTTGGAGGTGAGCATTAACCCCTCACAGACTGAAACATCTGGAATGACACTGAAAAACAGAATATGGGTAAAGGGGATATACAGAAAAGTTGATACAAGTATCACGGGAGTAGGGTCTTGGGTGAAAGTTCACGGTTATTGAAATCGGGCAAATGGAGTTCATATCCTCACTCCAAATCACGTCCAGTGAGACCGTGGGCAGGTTGCTTAAACTTTGTAAGTCTCAGTTCTATCATCCATAAGATGAGTAACACCTACTTCTTCGTTCTGTAATATTTTAAATGAGGTAATATGGTAAGTGCCTAGCTTAGAGCAGATGTCTGCAACTATTGAAAGATTTTCCTCTGAAGTCCTAAGACCCTATCCCACCAACACACAAGACATGACTTAAAGACCAGTTTACCCATTCTCTGACACCTTTTCTAGTATATTCTCAAGTTAGCCCTGTTTTTATTGACCTTTTGCATTTTGTGATCTGTGGCTGCCTTTTTCATAACCCTCAAGAACTATTTTCAAATCACTCCAAGATTTATTATTTTATTTCCTCCCCCACCCACTTTTTCCAAGGGATGCATTTGATCAGATTTGACTTTTCAACACCATCGGGGTAATGAGTTAGAGGAGGGCCTTTCACCTCCCCACCCCAGATCACTAAAAGGAGTCCGGTCTTACAAATGATCTTTGGGAAGGACTCCTGAATCAGGCGCAGCCTTGTGGTTTCAGAAAGGACTTCTGAAACCCATGCAGGAATGACCCAGCCAGTGTCCAAACAATTAAGGTATGCAGTGTCATTACCTGGTCTATTTCTCTCCCTTCCATTTCGCTGAACAAAGGAAAATTTGGCTTCTGTTCCTTTTGGTTTGGAGTTTTTGGTGTCATGTGCAGGAAAGGTCTAAGTACCAACTTGTTCAATGCCCCATACCGGTCTTTCTCTCTCATCCACATCACTTAGAAAACCAGACTCTGCCCATTCCTCCTCCCTCCCAACTTCTTATTGTTTTCCCTCCCTTTTTTCCTTCTTTCCTTCAATCAGAAAGTGAAGAGCTGTCCGATACGAGAATCAAGCCCTGCTAGAGTCATCACAGGTAACCACTTTGCATGTGAAGTCGGTCTACACCAGTAGATGAAAATCCCAGTTCCCACATTCAATTCAACAGACAATTACTGAATGTTTATTATATGCCAGGCCCATGCTAAACACTGGGAATACAAAGATAATTTGAGACATGGTCCCTGTCCCCATGGAGTTGTACAGCACAGTGGAAAAGTCAATAATGTAGTGAACTATAGTAGTCTATTATAGTAATATAATATTATACCATCATAATACTTTGTGATGCAGGACATAACAGGGCTATGCTGTAACTGTTTTGAGGGGGGTTAATTTTGGGGGAAAGTCATCAGAGAAAGCTCTCCTTGATTCAGGATTTTATTATCTCATGGAGAAAATTTGAGGAAACTTGCTAAACTTCTTCCATATGTTTTCTCAACCCACTCTAATAATCCTCCGTGGTGCCACCAGAATCTTCATAGTAAGACACAACTGAAGCCACGCCCTTCTTGAAATCATTTAAGGGCTTCCTGTCTCCCTCAGGGTAAGACCCCCAGCACCTTGGCCAGCTGGCTTTCATGATGCATGCTCCTCCATCCCACACTTCAGAGTCCTGTCTCCACTGTCCACAACTATTGCCAAATGACCACCATGCTTCCTCACCTTCCCATAGTTTCTTTGTACATGTTAATTACTCCTGCTCAAGCATTCTACATCCTCTATTCCCTCCATCTCCCATCCCTCCTCTATCTGATGAATCTTACCTATTCTTTGAAATTCTGTGAACCCTCTCTGGCATCCTTCCTCCCTCGCATTGACATACCACCCCCCCCCAGGGCATTAGGTCCTTCTGACAGATAATGCTCATTGGCTAAAGAAACACCCATGCCCAACCCTTACTATTTTATCAGTCAAGGGACACGCAGGAAATAAGTGGTACACACAGATTGGGTAATTTGAAACAGGATTGTCTACAAAGGAGTAGCAGTAAAAAAAAAAGCTTAATGAATACGGCAGTACATGCTTGCAGAGGGAATTAGGGGACCACTGGCAACAGTAGGGCATCTCTAAGCCTGAAAGGATAAGAAGAACTGACTATTACCAGCCAAGGAGAGAACAGCTCATCCTTCCCGTCCTCAGTTCTGTGTTGGACAGCACAGCTGTTGATGTCTTTTCTGCCAGCGTCCTTGCGTAGAGCACAAAGCTTAGAAGACAGATGTAGAAAAGCTAAGTTCTCATTTTCTCATTTCCCTGTGCAGCTGGTAGGAGGTAAGGGCTGGCATATGACACAGGTTGTGCCTCTGAGGAGTCAGTAGGAGTCTCCTTTGGAGCTTAAGAAAGGGGTTTCCATGATGAACAAGATAATCATCACTGGCATCTCTTCTCCTCCTACGGCTGCCATCTTGAAACACCAAGGGAGAGCCCAAGAAAATCAGAGATACGAGCCCTTGTGTCATTGGGATGGTAAGCCCACACTGTAGCTTTCTACTTCCAGACATCTTACGTGAGAAATGCAAAATTCTAAGCCACTGTCAACGGTATTTTCTGTCATTAGTAAAGGAAAACGTTCCTAGCAGATATGGCTTTCTTGTGGTCACTCCTATTACAGCAAATCCTGTTGGAACTCTGAGTAGGTGACTATCTTCTCCCCCAGAATATGAGCTTGTGAGGTCAGACCTGACCCATGGCGGGCACCTAACTGCTGCTTGAGTCAATGAATCACCGTGCCAAGCGCTGCAGGAATCTAAGCAGGACGAGGTGCCATCTTAAGTGTTTCTTCCAAGCTCTTTCTTCCCTTTGCCTTATTTTACCCTAAGGAACTCCCTCCGTGCCTTGTTCCCTGTGTGTTCACATTTTCCTTCTGCTCTCCTATGTCCATCGTATATCAGGCAGACTTGAATTGCACAAATTGTTTGCGTTCTGTTTAATACCCACTTTTTAAAAAACATTTCTCACTCTAAGAGAGATGGGCTGATTAATGTACTCAAAATCTCCTGCACTACACAACCGACTCCTTCATCCTTGTTCTATGCATAATGGATAGCCCTTCTTTCTTCAGATGCGCACAAAAGAGCCGTTCCCCACCAGCATTATTTGTAATGACGGAGCTCGAGGAGGTACTTGATGTCAAAAATGAAAAATTGCTAAATTCAAAATTGCTTCTCTCTTTGTTTTAAAGGTGACCTGCAAGTAGTTTTTATTTTTTTAATGAACTAATTGTAGGATTATATGCTGAATGCCCCAAATGCAGACAGTGAGAGAAGAACACTCAGCAGATCCGAGGTACAAAATACCTGGTATTGTTTCAGAGTCTCCGCAGGGCCAGACTGCTGACTCCCACATTCCCCGCAGCCCTACCAAGGAGACTGACTCAAACGAAGCTCTGCTTTGAACCGGGACAACAGGGCCAGGCAGAACGATTGGTGAGCTGGGCTAGGAACTGGGAGGCTGTCTCGCTACTTGCCCAGTGACCTTGGCCATGTTGCCTTGTCAGCCAACAGCCCGGCTTGCCCACCTTGGCCCAAAGGAAACCAGCCCCTTCATTCCCTCCCACTGAAGAAGATCTGATGGTTATGACTTTGTGTTTAACGCATGCCTCCCATAAAAAGAGGTTGTCAGAGCTGCAAATTATTTCCCAGACTCACTGAGCACACACACATCCTGTTTGACTGGGAAAAAATCTGGATATGCCGTAAACCTGTCCATATTTCCCATCACTGCACTCTCCCTTGGGGACCCATCACAGCCAGAGACCAGGCTGGAATTTGGAAGATCTGGATTCTTGGACAAACAAAAGCTTCCAGGACAAAAAAAAACCTGGAAGTTCTGGATTCTTATCTCCTGCACAGAGATGTAAAGACACTCCTTTGGAGTAACTCAGACCCCTCAGGGAGCAATAACCTTGGTCGGATCATCTATGATTCTGTCCAGGAACAAATTACACCAAAGAATGTGTGGGACTTCCCTACATGAGGTCCTACAAGGGAAATCACAGACATGCCCTCCTCCTGACTCAAGACAGTGCCCTGCAATCGACTTGAAATTCCACCATTAATATGAATATATTCTTCTTATTTACTCTGTCCCTGGTTACCTGTCACCTGTTAAAATGTGCATAACCCTTCTAAGGTAGCACATTAAATTATTCATTATCTCCTATCATACCCCGGGGAGAATGAATTGTTCAGATTCCATTCCAATGAGAGGACCACTTCAGCAGCGGTGTAAGAGCAAGCAGGGCGATGTTGCTCTGGAGCCCAAAGAAGCATGGAAACCAGGGTGGGCTGCACTGCAGAAGGAGGGTGCCCAACAGGACGCATCCCAGCACTGGGCATTTGTTGATGCCTTTGTTCACTGGACATGAAGGGCTCGCACTGCCACAGACTGTGCTAGGACCAGGTGATAGACTATGAAGTGACTTTCTAATTGCAGAGAAGACAAAAAACACTCAAAGCCAACTTGGCCCACTGCAAAGCCAGCATCCCTTAATTCCATCCCTCTGGGAGGAGGGAAACCCTGGCTCCTATGTCTTGGGGATTGCAAACCACTCAAGCTGGCAGCACTATGACCAACGGGACACAACTGCTCTCCTCTCTCACCTCCCAACCTACTTGTTTCCATGAGACTGTGAAAGACACCACAGATTCCTTTCATTGAGCGGTGTTTGTGTTCTTTACCTGCTGATCTGGAAGCACTATGGGCCTGGCAAAGACACTGAAGAGGGAACGTGGCTGAACAGGGAAAATAGGAGGGCTAAATCATTATCTGGGCCGTGAAGTGAATTTATCAGCTCTCCCTACATACAGAAACACAAATAATCAGGGAGACCAGGCTAAATGGTCCTAAGGAGACCCCACTGTCATTCTCTGAAATCTCTGAGCCCTTGAGACAGAACCTTGGGGACTCAATCCTACCCTCTACACTCCACACTCTCCCCACTATGGCTTGCTACACCCAGGGCTCTTTCAGACTCTGTTTTGTTCCAGTGTTTAATCTCCCAACCAGAAAGGTTAGTGTTGGGGTGGGCGAGTGGGAGGGCTTGTTTTGTTTGTTTGTTTTTGTTTTCCTATAGAGTAACAGCAATAGAAGCCCAGGTCTAGCCCTCTTGGGAAGCCATTTGGGTCTTGTCATGTGCACACAGGGAAACCAGCCACTTTCAGAGGGGAGACCACTGGGAAGTGGCATCTCTGGATTTGAAAATACCAGGCTGCTATTGTCATGCCAAATGGAAATACCGCGCTGAACTCTATGCCTCTGGGGCTCAAGACAAATTAAGTTACCGCTGAGGTCCTACCTGGTCATAATCTGCCCACAAAATGAGCTACAAGCACAAGCCATCCATGATCAGGTAATTCCCACCCTAAACCTAATGAGGAAATAACTCAGAAGCCACCAATGGCTTTTGCCCAAAGAGATGAATAATGTGGAGAACCCTTGGCTGCGAGAAGAACAGAAGAAATTAATTGCTGAAGCCTTCCCAGCATGATGAAAGCCAAGAATTATCCCCCGGATCCGCACTTATAATTTACAACAGCTGCCTCCTTCAGACAGGCCAAAGTGACTCTCAGCAGAGCACAAAGCACAGCTGATCTCAGCGATGAATCTGGAGCTGGGTCAACACGCAGCCACCGCTAGGACGCCCCTCCCTGGGCCATCTGCCGCCCCCAGCCTGCAGCCCTGACCGGAGCCCTCACTCGCCTGGGCTGGCCCTTGCCCTGCTTACTGTACAATTGTCATAATAACTCTTTCAAAAATTCCACAGGGAGATGGCTGAAGCCCAGTCTATTTATTGATATTTTCCAGCCACGAGAAACGGAATTGTCACCAATGCATCATGGGAAGAGCATTTTGTGCCCTTTTGTGACCTCCCCGCTGGATGGCAACAGGGGGGGCAGCCAACATCGTATCAGGAGATTCCCCTGGGGTCAATTCCTACAAGTTAAGGCATTTAAAAAAGAATTCAGGCACAAAAGCAAGCCTAAAATAAGTGGGATATGGGCCATGAGGAGAAAATAAAACCAAAAAGACTGAGGACTGATATGCTAACAGTTAAAAATAAACAGCTGTTTTAAGGCGGGGGGGGGGGGGGCGGTACTCACATAAGCAAAGACTTAGAAAGGCATGGTTTGTTTTAAAAATAAGTAGAGGTTTGTGTAAAGGAGATCATAACCTATTGTGACACAGATTTGACAACTTTTTTCCTTGCCCATACCCAAAACTAATACTTCTGTTCAGAAGACAGTTAAAAAACTATGCTTAAAGCCGACTCCTCCACCAACCCATTTCTACTCACCTTATTTATAATCTTAAATGTTGAGAATCCAATTTGGGAAAGAATGAAAAGCTAGTGAGAGCAAGAGTTAAGTAATATAAACACGAGCACTGAATGACAAAACATTGCTAATTGTTTTTCAAGACTTGTACTCAGTCTTCATTGTAATGACTCCGGAAGAACTGAGCTGTAGATATGGTTGTAGGATCTCGGCAGAGAGCAACTGAACACATTGTTACAGATGGGCCCAATTCTTGAGTGGAGCTCCCTTGAGGAGGTTAATATATCACAATGATTTAATGTCTACCTGAAAGTCCAAAATTAATCACATTATTTTCCTTAAAGGGACAGCTACTCTTAAAGTTGATGTTCCTGAAATAGGAAAAGTACTAAGTTTTATCAGTCATTTATATATTTCTATGGATTTCTTTATTAGGTCCTTTTCTAGGAACAAGGAGTACTAACAGGAAAAAGTCTGTGTAGTGAGTGGGTTCACAGGGTTGAGGACAAGCAGGTAGGGCTTTCTCAGTGTGCTACGTCCTTCCTCAGGTTATCATACTAACAAGGACTGAGAAACGTTAGCACTGACATCACATTTCAGTGGTCATTTAATTTATCAAAACCAAGGAGCTTTGATGGGATAACCAGCTTTCCCAGCTCCACTGACCTTATTTCACAGAGAACTTTCCAGTTTGCTCCCGTACTGATCACATCATAGCCCCGCAAATAGGGAGAGCGATCTAACCGCACAGAACAACAGGAGCTTAGGGGTGTGTGTGTATCTAACCCGTCTGTATGATCCTGGTGAATAATTCAAAGATACATCAAACCTGACCCCATGGATAATTTATGGGCAGCTTCTGCTGTTGTCAATATTTATTCCTCCTACAGTTGTCTCCTTATCCAATGTACTAGTGATGAAACCACATCCCTGCCTAACCTCCTCAGCTCTGTCCCTTTTCCCTTTCACCCAATAAAAAGTGCAACCCATACTCCGTAAGCCAATGACCTCTACCACAGTAGTTGTTAGATATAGGAATGAGACACGGCCTTAGAGACCATCTTCATGGCAGGGAGGACAGAATGTAAACTGGGTGGGGAGGACTCAACCTCAACAGTGACACCATGCGGCAGCCTGAAGAACAGCAATAGTAGACTGGCCAGTCCATGTTGGGGGAGGGTAGGATCACATCAGGCCCCAAAGGGACCACATTCCTCACTCCCATGCCTTCCTCGGAGCCCTCTATGGCCCTGGGCCAGTTCACAGCAGAGGTAGAGGCTGGACTTCCTGTTGTTGATAGAACAGGCAAAGACTCCAGTATTCATTGGGAATGTATTATCATCACCCTCAAAATCCTTCTTTTCCATATCCCAAAAGGCATCAAGTTAGCAACTCATGAAATGAAAAAAAATTCAAGTAGCAAAACCAAACCAGACCAAACCCCAAACAGTACCCTCTGTATCTTCTCTCGAGATACCCCTCCTCCCCAGGCTACCGAGTACCCTCCTTCAAGGCACCTGTTCCAACATCACCAGCATGCTCCCTACCCACCTTCTCCTGCTTTCCCCTTTCACACATCATCAGTTACTCCTGCTAGAATATTAACTGATAATTAAGGTGTCAACTGATGGTAATGACTTTACAGGAATATCACTGGGAGCATTAACATTTGTAAAAATGACTTAGAAAGACATGGGCACCTCTCAGGGCACTGTCCTGGGAGCAGCCCATCCCTTCTTTCATTCAGCCTCATAGATGGTAAGATGAGTCAAGGCCCGGCGTGCCACCTCTAAACAATGCCATCCTTTGCAGTAAATGATTCTGGCCTCAGCATGCCTCATTTGCACTGTGTCTAAGTCTGGCAAATGTACATTGTCTTAAAATTATCATTTTCCCCTTAGCCGTCACAGTGTCTTTGATGTGGGAACTTCTTGGGTGTATAAATCAGGGTCTCCGGTCGATGAGTCAGACTAGCCCAGGAGAGCTCCAAGGCTTCCAAGGAAGGCTCCCCATCAGTATCTAAAGCCAAGATTCCCAATTCTCACTCTGGGATTTGCTGCAATTCTCAGAAGGGAGGAGACTATTGAGAACAGCAGAACCTCCACCTTCCTTTGAAAACTTTTTTAATCCCCCAGTGTAGGATAATGTGAGATTTCAGAGCAATCAGGAGCAGTTCCTCCTCCTGAAAACTTACCCCAGTTTTTCCTTAATGTCCAGCACTTTACTAATATGTTTACATGTGACTCGCTCCACCTGCCTGGGTCTAAGAAATGGATTCTGCTTGTCTTTGCCCATTGGTAAGGATTCATTCAATATTTGTTGAGTGACTATATAAATGACTAATAAATAAACAAATAAATTAAATAAGTGAAAAAAAAAAGTGAAACAAATAAATAAGTGAAAAAATAAAAAAAAATTGAAGACTGTCATTTCTGATATTCACAAAAGGGGGGAAAAATGTGTTCACCAACTTAGTCTTCAGGGGAACCTGGCTGCCATAGTCAGTAGATCTGCAACTCTTGATCTCAGGGTTGTAAGTTTGAACCCCACCTTGGGTGTAGAGATTACTTAAAATAAAATCTTTTAAAAATATGTAAAAAATAAAGTTAATCTTTGAAATATACCCACAGTATGGGAAGTTTGCAGGATTCCCTGTAATAAAGGGCTCGTGAGCTTGGTTAAGAAATTATAGCCATGTACCCCTGTGAAGAAAGATAATTGCATAATTTGAGAATAAATTATTAAGTAAATGTTTATAGAGGCCTAAATAACAAATTTCTATACATAGTATAGAAAGGAGGCTATGGATTAATACTTGAGCCTTGCACAAATCAGTGTACTGAATGTGCTTTGCCTGAAAGTTGATGGTGTACTGACAACTGTTTCACCCACATACAATGGGTCTGTTCCTAAATTGTGTATAATGGCTTGAACTGTGCTCCAACAGAATTCATATTCTGAGGTCCTAATCCCCAGTACTTCAGATTATGGCCTTATTTGGAAATAGGGTCACTGCAGATGAGACTGTTTAAAATGAGGTCATACTTGTATAGAGTGAGCCCTCATCTAATAAGACTAAGATCCTTAAAACAAAGGGAAATTTGGACACAGGCCTATACATAGGGAGAATAAATGTCATATGATGTAGCAGAGATCAGGGCAATACACAAGCCAAGGAACACCAAAGTCACTGACAATCCCCCAGAAGCTCGATGAGGAGTCTGAAACAGATGTTCCCTCAAAGCCCTGAATAGGAACCAACCTAGCTGACACCTTGATGTTAGACTTCCAGCCTTCAGAACCACGAGAAAATAAATTTCTGCTGTTATAAACCATCCAAATCATAGTGGTTTATTATGGCATCTCTAAAAAACTAATACATTGTGCCACCTCTTGCCCTATGCCTCTTTTCTCAATTCCCTCACTCCTCAATTCAGTGGCCCCAGGGATACAAGAGTAGCTCCTCAAAGTGTCAGCCTGAGTCTCTTAGTCAATAACAGCCATAATGAAATCTACCTTCATTCTTCTGAGTAAGGCAAATTGTCCACCATGTTGTATCTCCCATGGGCTCCTTGGTGGATGCCCAAATACTCACCACATTCACTCCTGCTTCAGAGTTCTACCCTGTGGGCACCAACTGGGCCTCCTTGGCACAAGCACCAGCACAGCACCTCTCTGTCCATAGAGGTAGTATTGTTTCATTATTTTCCAACTTGGATAACCAAGAATCCTTCAGGACAGTGCAATTTATGATGCATGCAAACCTGGACTCCCCCTGAAGAACCAGAGAAGATATGCATGTCCCTGTGGCAGAAGGGTGCACCGATAGACAATATCCACAGAGTGGAGACATGGGGAAATTGAGCAGTTGGCATGGGTCAATGTCCATCCCTGAGCCTACGCCAACATTCCAGCCACAGGCTAAAAGGATTATGCAAATCTTCTTATCTAGGACCAAATGTCCCAATGAAATGAACCTATCCTTCCATCAAACCTTCTCCTTCCCCAATAAACAAGAACCTACCAGAGAAAGGCCCCTTCCACCACTTGCCAACTTACTTCCCCAAAAATATCAGTCAACCACAAAGAATTCATTCAACATTTTGGGGGACCTATTTGTACCAGTAATGGTTCTAAGAACTAAGAATACATCCATGAGTGAAAAAGCTCTGCTCCTCATGGACTTATTATTCTAATGGGGGACACACAGAATAAGCAAGGTATATGAATGGAAATGTAGAATATGCTAGTGGTGTGTGCTTAAAATAGGAGAGAGTAACAGGAATGTTTAGCGGAAATTATTTTGAAGAGTTCTGTCTGTTCACTGTACAATTTTAGATGGAGTGCTGGGGGAAGACCTTACCGCAATGATGATATTTAAGTAAAGGACTGGGAAATGTGAGGGAAGGAGCTACAAAGATATCTAGGGGAAAAACCCTTCAGACAAAGGGAACATCAAAGGCAAAAGCCCTGGTGGATGTGAAAAGTCTAACAAGCTATGTCAATGCAGACTCGTAGTGTTACTATGGAAGGAGGTAAAAATTGGCATCCAGCAAACTCTTTCAATCCAGACAAAACAGAAAAAGAAAATAGTTTAACATCCACTGAACATGTGACATTGTTCTTTTCTTCTCTAACATAGAATTATTCTTTTGCCTACCCTGGGTACATATATTAGTTCTCCAAAAAAAAAAAAAAAAACGACACAAGTATCCAAATTACCTAAAAGAAACAAAATTTCTGTATGAAACTGGTAATGGTATTGTTTGTTACCAGGCAAAGTCCTGCCTGGCAGATACTAATACAAGGCAACAAACAGTGATGAGAAGTGTGGCTGTTACAGTAGAAATAGATGAAGAAAACAGACTTTCTTTTCCAAGGTTTTAAAAAAAAAAATTGCCTTTGACTAAATATATGGAGAAGACTCATTCTAGAATATTCTTGAATATATAGGGCTGAAAGGTAGATTGCAAATTAATCTAGAAAAAAATCAAAATGCCATGTAACCATCAAACCAGCTCAAATCCACTGGAGGAAAGAGACTCCCCCCACAGAGATGCTACAGATGGGGGTGTCAACATGAGAGTAGGAACCAAACTAAATGAATCTAGAGGAAATCTCTTCTTACTATACGATTCAAAAATCTCACATTAGCGCCTCTTTGTTAGCAATTCCTCATGTCCTAATACCTCTTGGCTTCAAGAGTGATGTGGCTAAAAGTCACCAACATTCAGCCCATGGTGCAAGGGTTGGTGGGTCTGTCTTCATTTCAGTAACCTGTTTAAGTCATGGTTATCGTCATCAGGTACCATTTGATATCAAAAACAAAAACAAGTACTGTGGTTGTCTAATCGGAGGCAGTTTTAAGAGTTTAGCCCTAATGGTTTTTCAAAGATCATTATTAGCCAGTGAAGGTGAACAGGGTTCAGATAGTAGCAAAGGATCACCAAATATGTTCATTTTTAACAAATACATTTATAACTCCAGTAGGACATTTTCTGAGAAATTTCTGGTAACGGAAGATGTAGATTTCTTCAGTATATGTGAATACTATGATTAAGTCTTTCTTCCCATCTTGAAATTGCAAATCCCTTTCCTGAGAACTCTGCCCTCTCATTTGCTATAGGCAAGGTCATGATTATGATGGTAGAAACAACAATATTTGCTAGTTGCTTGGCTGATTTACAAATGATTTTTATTAAGACTTTGATGATCAAGTAATCATTCACTTATCTGTTTCCTCCACAAGCCATGGCAAAATTCACCTTTCCTTCCACCACATTTTCATATATTATATTTTCAAGCAAATACCAGCCCCTGTACATGTGGGCCCTCCATCAACGTAAAACAACAATATCTGTGCACCTCTTAGGGAGCTCCAGGATATTAAAAGTTTTTCATTACTTTCCTCACATTCTCTCTCCAATTCAGCAAAGCCTACCCTATGGGTGTTTTTTCCCCCCTTAAAATGTCTTTATGCCATATCCTTCCATTCTTTGACTGAAATTCATTTGTGTTTATTCCTCAAGCTCTTGCACTTATATATTTTATTACAACTTCCTCATATCCTTCCCCATTCCCAAACCTAATCCTTGTCTTCTTTGCCCTGAGGGCCCCCGCCGATATAACTTCAGGTGAAGCAAATGAAAATACTAGCTTTTGCCCAGGGCTTCAGGCTTCCTCCACCAAAATTAAAACATAAAAACATTACATGGATATTAATATTATATTCCCTGCCTGGCAAACCGTCTATAACATCCCACCCTCTGTCACTCAACAACATTTTATTGAGTGTCCACTCTGAAGAGTAGGTTGGTGCCCTTCTAAGGAGAGGCAAAGAAGGAGACAAGGGCTTTTTTTTGGGGGGGGGGGGCTTTATTACTCATAAAAGTTCCTTCTTGTTCTCTGATTCCTAAAACCTGAGTTCCCCCCCACAGGACCTGTCTCCCAACCTCTGAAGCAACATTTAACACTTGCTGCAAGTATCTTGTCCCTCTCAGACACCCATTCTCACGATTTCCCTGAGAACCCTTCACAGCACCTAAAAAACTGCTAATCCAGAATCAGACATGCCGGATCAGCTCCCAAGAAAGGTCATGAAAGACGTAGTGAACTAAAATTTGTGAGCCCATTGATGTGCCGTGACTGTGGTAAATACATTCCTTGCATATTTACTCCTCTGAGCTACCGTGCAAGGTCACAGTCATTCCCATCGTCCAGGGTGCATCTTTCTTGCTAAGTCAGGGTCAAAAAGGTTAAGTTACTTGCCTCAGAACTATAAAAAGCAACAGAGGAGAGAGCAAACTCAGATCTGGCTAACTGTGGAAAAACTTTCACAAAAAACAAATTTATTTTTTGCAATTGAGCCAAGAAAAACTGCACATCCTTCTCTGAAAATTATGAGCGGGGGTTAAGAAATTCAGATTCTGCTACGGACCCCAGCGCGTTTTCAGCGGGGATTCATGGATGCCTCCCTTAAGTGGTGGGAGCAGAGGTCTTCAGGGTACAAAAAAAAGGGTTCCAGATTAGAAGTGGGGAAGAGCGTGGGAAAAAATAAAAATGGAACATGAATTTGCAAGGGCTTGAGGAATAATGGCAGAGGGATTTCAGCAAAAGAAGATGATTTCCTGGGAACTATCTGGTAAGGACCTAGCCTACTACCAAAGTGGATGTTCCAGAAGGACACCGGGAGCAGAGACAGTAGCCAAGCCAACATTGTTCTTGAGGGCTGGTCCAGGTCCCCTCCCTCCCGCTAGAGGTCTTGCTTTAACTGCCTATCCTGATAGTTCAAGATGTGAGTCATCAACTACAGCAAAAAAAGACTTGATGAAAAATAAGAGGAGTGAAATCTTTGTCTGGCACTTTTGTTATTAAACCAATCTCAGGGGTCCAGTGTAACAGCAACTAGCCATCCCCTCCAAAGCCCAGATGGCCCAAGCTGTAACCGCATTAGCTACTTTATAACACAAGGAATTGGGCATCCAAACAGTCTGGATGACTGGGGAGATGTTCACACAGAAGATCGAAAATGAGAGTCAAGTTAGCTCTCACTAATCACTGCTTAAGACCCCACTTCTGCATTTATGGAGCAAGGTAGGGGGTGTTGGCTCCAATGCTGACAGGGAGAGGCAGGTTATGTGACGGACACTAGGAAATAGTAGGGCCTGCCTGTGGAAAATTTGGATCTTCTTTTTTTTTAAGATTTTTTTTCATTTATTTATTTGACAGAGAGTGATCACAAGTAGGCAGAGAGAAAGGAGGAAGCAGGCTCCCTGTTGAGCAGAGAGCCTGATGTGGGGCTGGATCCCAGGACCCTGAGATCATGACCTGAGCCGAAGGCAGAGGCCCAACCCACTGAGCCACCCAGGTGCCCTGAAAATTTGGATCTTAATTGCCTCCTCTAAAGGGAGGAGCAAGCTACTACCCCATGAGGGCAATTGTGGACAAGTAAGAATGGGACCCAGTATTGCCAGATCTTTCCATTTGCAAAATAATCTGAAAATATGTAGCATTCTGTATTCTCTGGCTTTTTAAATTTGATGACTAATACAATATGACTGGTCAAAACTGAGCCCGGAGACACTCTGTGTCTCCCACAGGCCACAAGTTTGGATCTCCTCCAAAACTCTCCTTCATCGTGAATTGTCTGGGTTCAGTCATTGGCCAGATCTCTTAGTCCTCAATGCAAGATGTTCCATTCACAAAACTAAGGTTAGGTGTGCACAACCTTCATGGGGCCGTGAAGCCACGGCAGCTACTTAGGCCTGTCCGGTGCCCTCTCCCCTCTTCCTTGTATCTCATTAATCAATGCTCAGTTGTCCTCTCCTGAAGACCTCAAGTTCCTCCATATGCTCTTTCCCTTCCTGTGATCTGAAAGTCATACCAGACAGCTGGTTGGTAGAAATTCCTGATCCCCACAAGATGTGCTACACGTCTTGTGGACTGTCCTTAACCTCCTACAGCCACCAACTACAAACACATAATCACCACCATCATGGGCATTCCCTAGTACCCTACACCAAGATAGCTGCCATTTGGATCCTCAATCCAGGTCATTTTCCCACGTGGTGATCTACAGAACGGTACCTGGGTCAGACAGTCTGAATTGGAATCCCAGTTCCTCCACTTCCTAGCTATAAGACTGAACAAATCACTTGACTTCTTTGGGCTTCAATGTTCCCAGTTGTAAAAAGGCGATATTAACCAGGCATCAAGGATAGGTTGTGAGCATTGAATGAGCTATTATACACAGAGTGTTCAAAATGGGGCCCGACACATGACACGTGTTATGTGGATTTGCTAGTGTGATACTTCAAAAGGACTACACAGCATGATTGGCAGAGCTCTCACCCAAAGGGGATCCTGATGAACAGAGACAGAATAAGATGGAACAAAGGTCTGGAGCTGCCCCGTGCAATCCCTTAAGCAGTCACTCCTTTCCACAAGGTCACAGAAAGAAAGAAATGCACGAAGGGCAAAGCAAGGCAGCATTTTATTGCTGGCTGGGCTGCAGTTAGAAAGAAACTGAAGTTGCAGTGGGTCTGACCTGGCATGAGGCTCTGGCCCCCTTGTGGAACTCTGGAAAACTTGGTGGGAGTATGCAGCGCGCCATCATGGGCCAGCCCCGGTAACTCCGGGTGGTCTAGAACCAAACTTCCTGAAAGGCCTGCTATGCCTCTTTTCTCCCAACACCAAACCTTAAACTTCAGGTGTTACCCCGGCTGAGGAGAGGTGGGGTCACAAGGCCCATCCCCCTCTACACACCCACACACCCTTCCTAGAAAACAACAGACACACAGGATTTCTCTGGTCCCCTACACAAAATGGAACTGGTACAAACAATCATGTCTGGTCTCTTCTGGGTTGGAGAGCAGTATCTACAAGGTGTTCGGGAGAAGAAAAGGGAAAGGAGGGATGGGAGGACCCCTCATTCCCCCCCCCCGCTTCTAGAGGAAGAGAAAAACCTCCAGGGGAGGGGAATGCAAAGGCGGCCCCTCCCCTAGAGCTTCCATTCCATGGCCCGGAACTGGTCACCACTACCTCTTTGTCCCTGGAACTGGAGTGACTACCTGGACCCTGACCCACCTTAGAGAGGAGTCAAGCAGGGAGGGAGGAGAAAAGAGGAACCTTGAGCTCCTGCCAGCTGCTGACTTTGAACAACACAGGTGAACAAGAAACACAACAGAAGTGACCTTGACACCTCTGGGGCTTTCAGGTTTCCTTAAGTGTAGAGTGAGGATGGTACTAGAGGT
The DNA here is from genome assembly GCF_020171115.1 of Neogale vison. NCBI lineage: Eukaryota > Metazoa > Chordata > Mammalia > Carnivora > Mustelidae > Neogale > Neogale vison. The sequence continues at coordinate 83,242,065 of NC_058099.1, forward strand.
TCCGCCTTACTCTAACGCTCTAGAAACCATATGCCGTGAGTTCAGGCATCACATCATACCACTGTTCAAGTAAAAAAGCCAAGTAGCTGTAACGTTGATCTGCTGAGAAGCCACACAAACTGGGTCACTGCACTTCATCAGCCCAATTTTACACCTTGCTCCCATTCAGGAAGTGCCTTCGCTACACTCCACCCATGTTTCATAAATAACTTCCACCCATTCGTGAGAGCGCTGAGATGCAGAACTCTGAGTCAAGGGGAAAATCACTTTAAAAAACTAGTTCTCTGGCTGTTGAGGAACCGGGCCTTCCACTGGCCAAGGGCACGTGGATTTCAGGCCCTTCTGACTGGCTGCAAACAATTACCACTTGTTCTGTGATCTTTCAAGCTTGTTCTCGGCTCAAATTCCATCTGAACATTTCAGAGTATGCAGAGCATGTAAAGGGGGGTGTTTTTCACCTGCTCAGACGTTTTTCAGATGCTTTTTGTGATTGGATAAGCTCAAACATAGCTTTGTTTTAAACCTTCAAAACACACTTGCTCTTGATCTCGATGGCAAAAAGTGGTTGACAGGATAGAAGGATGTTACCCTTGTTTTGACCCTTACAGGAAAGGATGTGGAGGGCTTGAGAGAGGGGTTTATTCTGCCAACATAAATGTGACCCCTAATGAAAGAGGCTGCTCAGAGAGACCCGAAGGAAATACAGCTTCATGAGGGACAGGGGGAGGATGGGATCAACAATAAAAATTCTATCTGACAATCCTTGCTTCCAACACGAGCTCGGTTTTGGGCTATGCAAAATTTTTTCTTTTCATTGAAAGAAAAAAATCAAGAGCCGGCTGTAATTTGACACACCATATTGCAATGCTGTTATTTAGAAAACTAAACATATGTATATATAATTTTTCAAACAAAGATGCTGTTATTGTTGTGTTAAGTGTAAAGCCCACAGCAGTTCTGTTTGTTATAAACATTGGGTCCAATCCAGGGCGGGGGAAAGATTACTTTTCCTGCCACGAGAATCTTTACTTCCATTAGCTCTGGAACACAGTTTTTCAGAATTACAATCTCTCTCCTTTTGGACCCCAAGAAAATATGAGGATGGAGAAAGGGCTGTGGGTCTTTGCTCATGTAAGTTACAACATTTTAAACAGCAGAGAAGGATTTCAGAATCATCTTTAGAATCATCTGCCTTTTCCCTTATACATATTAAAAGGTCTGAAAGAGAGAGCAAATTAATAAAATAAAATGGGGTATGTAACAGAGGGAGAACAGAAGCTGTGCTAATAATAATGTTCAGTATGCAGGTTGCTGACCTAGGACCCTTAATGTGTGTAACTCATTTAATCCATACAACAACCTTCTGATGTCAGTGCTTTTATTATACCCATTTTATAGATAAGGAGACAGAAGTATAGAAAGAGTGTTAACTTTCTCAGTAAGCGAGGTAGCTAGAATGCAATCCAGGCAATGTAGCGCCACATTTTAACCACTACATTTTACAAGTGTCTGGTCACTATGGTAAATGCTAAGACTTTCCTAGGTGCTTTAAATTCTGCATCTCATTTAATCTTCAGAGCAATGTGGATTTCCACACCCCAATTTACAGAGGAGCCAAATACAGATCCAAGAGACTAATAACTAGACAAGGGCGCACAGTAGCAAGCAGCAGAACCAGATTTTGAATGAGGCCTGCCAGATTGCAAAGTTTTTACAAAGTTGTATGTCAAGTACCCTGAGCTGGGAACTAGGATTTTATACAAAACATAAGACGTGGTCCCTGTATGGACAAAGTTTGTCTCCCCCTGTTGAGACAGGAAGATAGATAAGCAGAAAGATGGGACAGTACAATATGATTATTGCATCGATTTTTTAACCGGTGGACCCTGAGATCTTAGAGTTCAACCTAGTGTCTTAGCCATCTTTATAATTGCTCCAATTAATAGATGTCCTGGATAGGAATAGGTCCACCATGTTTGTTAGGTGATCTTCTAAAGTAAAGAAGCAATCCCCGAGAACCTATGAGCTTCTCTAATGCATTTGGTGCAAAAATTAGAGAAACACACAAATTCTAACTCTTCTAGCACTTTCTCTCCAAAGCAAGCTTAGCTGGAGTTTTTCAATACAAACTCAGTAGCTTTGAGAGATTAGAAGAGTTACTTAAATACAAAGGTCTCTAAGACAATTGGAAGTGGAAAGAAAAACTGAAAGAAGAAGAAATGGGGAGTCCTACCTATTTGGTGACTGGGACCAGATATTCCATTAAGTTTCTAAATTTGGTCTTAGAAGTATAACCAAAAGTAGGGTCCTCTGTCGGTGTGGATGAATGCTGGTCCTCTGACTTCCAGGTAGGAGTCAGACGGTGAAAAAGGAGCAAAAAACTTATACATCTGCCCAAATGATTGATCGTGGGGGGGAAAAATCTCATTTTTCACAAATTACGGGCCTTTTTTTTTTTTACTGCTGGTAATGCACAGAAGATTAAAGTGAAGTCTATATTTCACAAATGGGAGGACCAAATGATTTAAAACCTTTGTTATAATGACCTACTTTGGAGTGAAGAATCAATTTTTTTACAGCAAGAATCTGTTAATTTAGGGAAAGGGAGAGAGGGAGGGAGGAAGCACATGGACTGAGCTTAAGAGAAAAGGAAGAAAGGGCGGAGAGAGAAAATAGCTTAGGAAGTTGAGTAGCATTTTTCTGGCTCTATTTTTAATATCGAGCCATTTAGAGGTCATTGTGCATAGTGGAAAGAGGATAAACTTTAGATTCCATTTTTAGTCCTGGCTCTGCCCCTTGGGCGGTATATTAGTTTCCTACTGTTGCCGTAACAAATTCACACGAATTTAGTGGCTTTCAACAATGCAAATGTATTATCTTACAGTTCTGGGAGTCTGGAGTCTGACACGTGTCTCACTAGGCGAAAATCAAGGTGTCAGCTGGACTGCATTCCCTTTTGGTGGCTTTAGGCAAGATTCTGTTTTCTCATCTTTTCCAACTTTGTAGGGCCACTCATATTCCTTGACTCAAGCCCCCCTACTAATCAACAAAGCCAGAAATAGCCCGCTGAGCTGCTCTAACATCACACCGCTTTGACACTGACTCTTCTTTTACCTCCATGGTCTGCCTTTAAAGAGCCTTGGGATTACAGTGGGCCCAGCCAGATAATCCAAGATAACCTCCCTTTCCTTAGGCCAGCTGATTAGGAACCTCAATTCCATCTGCAAGTTTAATTCCCCTTTGCCGCACCAACATAACCACAGGTTCTGAGGATTAGGATGTAGACATCTTGGGGAAGGGGAGGGAGACATGACTCTTTTTTTTTTTTTTTTTTAATAAAGATTTTATTTATTTATTTGACACAGAAAGAGAGTGAGAGAACACAAGCAGGGGGAGCAGCAGAGAGAGAGAGGGAGAAGCAGATTCCCGGCTAAGTAGGGAGCCCCATGTGGGTCTTGATCCCAGGATCCTGGGATCATCACCCAAGCTGAAGGCAAATGCTTAATCATCTGAATCACCCTGGCACCCCAGGGGAGGCATTATTCTACCTTGCAGAGGTCCTGTGAGACCTTGACAGTTTACATGGCTAACCCTCAGTTTCCCCATCAAATGGTGAACAAACTTACCTCCTAGGATATCTGTGAAAATTGAACAGTGCACCTGTAAGTCATCAGTAAGATGATGGTAAGAGCACCTGTCTCAGCTCTTGATACACATCTGGCTACTAGGAAGGTAAGAGTGTCCATAAACCTCTCCCTAATGACCCAAGTAGTCAATTAACAGTACACGTTGACCATTCTATTTTAAGCTACTTTTTACCTCCTTTCCATCATATCAAGCTCTCTGGAATGCTTTTGGCAAGCTGCCTACCGCATAAGTACACCCACATGCTCCCACAGCAGGACACGGACCTGGCAGGAAGCCGCAAATTTGGTTTTGTTACTTAAACCAAGAGGCTTTTTCCATCTTTGCTTTCAACATAGAGCCCCGCCTGGAATCGAAGGCAGCTGAAGAAATGGAAACAGAGTTGAAGGGGTATCTTCAGTGATCTGGCTTGTCCTGTCACAAGGAACAATGGGAACCCCACGGCAGGAACTCCATCACATATCAGTAGGTCCAAAGGCCCTCAGCGACCTGCCTGGGTAAGTGGCAGTATCTCCTACTGTAAAAGTAGAAAGTTCTCATCTCAAAGGATGAAAGTAAGAGTGGCCAAGCAAAAGTACTCAGATACTGCCTCACTGTTATCATGAAATCCTGAGGCAGCTGCCCTTTGGCAAAAGGCAAACTTTGGTGAACTGCCTTCATGCTGGAAGTTCTGCCAGGAGTCCACCAACTGACTAGATCCTTGAATTCACTCCTGCTGGGTCTGTCAGAAATTCAAGGGAACTGATCCAAAAGAGCTAGCCAGGTGTAATATCCGGCTAAAGAAGAAATGAGAGCATTTCCAGGTAGAGCCAAGCCACAGCTCCTTGGGGATCAGGGAGTGAGGGCTTACCACAAAGCCGGTGACCAGTAACAAGCACTTCCGGGTCAAGTCATGGTATTCTCCACAAGAGCAAACACGAGGACGAAACACTTGTATCCACAAGCCACAGACCTCCAGGGATCTTCACTCCCACAGCTTCCCCCCCAACAGGGAAGGCCTGGCCTCTGCTCCAACCACAGACAGAGCTTGTTATGTGGGGGCAACAGCCTCCCCATCAAATTGTGTCATGTTTTGTTGGGAGAGAATGACGTTTCCCGCTTCGTCCCATGATGAAATGGAAGCAAAAGTGGAAATGGAAGTCCATCTTCTGTGGCTTGTTCCCACCAGGATGGCCTTTTAGACTGAGGAAGAGGAAGAAAGAGAAGGAGAAGCAGCAGAAATACTCAGCGGAATATACTCAGGCTAGTATATTTAGAACAATATGGGCGCTGCTTACGAGTGTTTGATGTCATTCAACTTTGACAGAAAGAAAAAAATCTTTGGATGTTTCCATAATCTACTGATAGTCTGTTCTCTTAGAGAAAAGAAAATTTCCAAAATTATCAGCATCCCGCCCCCGTCCTCTTGCACATTCTGGAATATTTAGGGACTAGCCCTATTCCGTGACAGCTGCAGCCAGTGTCTTGGGAGTTGAGAACTTTGCAGAGTGGCAAGGGGGGTAATAGAAGAAGACAGAGCCCTCGAGCCAAACACGCTCACTAACATATACGCCTTCGGGCAGTGGAGGCTTCACCCGCTACAGGGAGAGGCAAAGATTCAAGGGCAACAAGAGGCGTGGTTAGCCAACCATCCATGCATCAAAAGGACAAGTAGCCATCTCCCTCTGACACATGCATGAAAGAATGCAGCAGATGAGAAACAATAAATTGTCAAAATGGCGTAACTGTATGCAATCCCCAAGAGAGCTAACAGGGTTACACACACACACACACCGAGAGTCCTGTGAAATATAACCTAACACTGCCTTATGAATTTTCATACTCCTCTGTGATCCAACATAGCAAATATTACCCCCAAACTATCATCCATCATTAGGAGTACTACGGGCAGGCAGGGGGCACAGCGCTGAGGGGGTTCACAGGCTCTACTCCCTGAGGGGCCTCTCCCACCCCTTGCAAGCCATAAATTGGTAGCTCACTAAGGAACAAAGTGCTAAGGCAGCAAATGTCTAGCAGCACCTGTTCCTGCCTGGGAGTGGGGGCCGAAGGGGGATTCCCTCTTGGTCTGGGAATTCACTTCCACACACATAGAAAGCTGGGAAGGCAAAGGGTGCCCTCCGCAGAAGATTTCCCCTAAACAAAGTCTTGCTTTCCTCTGCAGCTGTCACACTTGGGAGGCCCTGGCACTATCCTAGGCATGAATTTTCCTGTTGAGGTTCCACTCCCATCCAAGAAATGGGCAGCTTTTTTAAAGACATTCTGAAATGGGACCCCAAAGCTTTCATCAGATCTTTCCCAAGCCTGTCAACCTCAGGGTGTAAGAGAAAGAGCGGAAAAAATTAAACAAGAGAAGGATTAAAAAAGAAAGGGCAGGAAGGCGAAAGAGACTGAGGAGGACAGGCACCTCCATATATAGCCTCCCACTGCATCCTTGCAACAACCCTAACAAGGGAGAATTATTTGCTCTCATTTTACAGAGAATAAAAAAAAAGAGAGAGAGAGACTTCCGTTACTTGATTTGTCCATGTGCAATAGTATTTCTATGCTTTATTTTCTTAGAAGGCCAATAGGCTGTGGTTGTCTTTACACTGGCAAGAGGTGTGGATTGACCCATTCCTGCAGATCTTGCTCAGAGGTGGATCCCACCACCCCTTTCATCCCATGGAAGCATCCTGAATGTTGTTGAAAAGAACAGAGAGGTTGGAGAATTAACAGGATCAGGACACTGAGGGTCCAAGCCCTTGACTGGAAGTGTGTGGAGTCAAAGAAACTCATCAACCCAACCTGGTGAAGCCACACATGGGTGGGGGAGGGCGTGTAGTTCCAGAATGCTAGGGATAGTTGGGCACTTGTTCCTTGATGTGTAGAGCTTAACAAGCTGCAATGGGGTTGCTGCCTTTAAGCCAGAGATTTAGAGAATTCTGAAGACAGTAGGGCCCCAGCTTGTGCGGGCATCCCATAGGCCCGGGACAGGCTGCGAAGGGAGCCTGGTCTTCATTGTCTGGGTGGGACCCAAGGGGGTTTCCTGCCAGGACAAGACAACCCAAAACCAAAAGGCTGGGGGGTAGGCCACTACAGGCAAGACTTGAAGGGGGATTTAACAGAACAGCATCAATATACTGTGCCTTGCAAAGTTCCCCATAGGGGTGCTTCTGAAAGACCTTTCGATGACACGGAGAACAGACTGCCATTTTTTAGGGTCTGAAAATGAGCTTGAATTGTCAAAGTAAATTCTGACAACCGAAAGGCAATGAGACGATTTGGGTTCTGGGATTACAAAGTAGGGTTCAACATAGCATGATGGAAGATGGCAGGGGAAAAACAGAAAAACCAGTATTTTCCAACTTCAACCTTATCAGAGTTAGCACAACCAATAGGGTGGTTACACTGAATGTTTCCAGAGTCAGAATTTGTACTTCCTTTTCTAACTCCAAAGGCAAAGATCTTTTTAGTACTATGGGGCTAAAAATCAAACACAGTTAAGGTCCTCAAACTGATGTTATGGAATCACTTTTTCCTGAGGTTATCAACAGCAGCATAAATCTGCTGCAGGAATTAAGGATCTGTTTAGGAATTTACATAGGGATCTGTAGCAGGAATCAGCCCAGGGCCATATAATTTCGTCTACCATGTGTCAAAGCTGTTGGATTGAGAACCCAGGCCAACTCAGTGGAAGATGCAGAGAAGTAAGTATGGACTAAGACTGGACCAAATGGTACTCAGTCTCCTCTGAGCCCTCCAGATGAGGCCTCAACCTTGGGCTGCTTTTAGCAAGAACCTCCTGACCCTTGGCATCTCTTCTTCATTATCTCCCATCTATTGGCCCCCTTGCTCTAGCTATAAACCCCCAACTGTCTTTGCTGTATACATTTAGGCTCAGTCTCTGTCCCCTGATCCAAGGGTCTCCCCTCTATGGCCGCAGTCTTGAATAAAATCTCTCTTGCCATCATAACAAGGACCTAGTGAATCATTTCTCATTAACAGCACTGGCCCGGGATCCTTCCTAACCTAGTGCAGAAGGGCAAGGGGAACAGTGACCTCCATGACATGTGTCTGTGGTTTTGCCAAACCTGATTCTCCCCCCATGGTCACCAAGTACATTTTGAATTTTCTCACCCTTTTCATATTGTATTATAGAGAAATCAAAGATTTGGGGGGAAAGGGAAAACAACAACAAAAAAAAGCCTGAAGAAGGGTGCCTGGCTGGCCCAGTTGATAGACATGTGACTCTTGATCTCAGGGATGTAGGTTCGAGCCCCACATTGGGTGTAGTGATCACTTAAAAACAAAATCTTTAAGAGACACCTGGATGACTCTGTCAGTTAAGTGTCAGACTCTTGGTTTCAGCTCAGGTTGTGACCTCAGAATCCTGGGATAGAGACCTGCTCTCTGGGACGTCTGCTTCTCTCCCTCACATTCTCTGCGCCTCCTCCACCTTGCTCGCTCATGCATTCTAAATAAGTAAATCTTTAAAAAATAAAATAAATTTTTGAATTTTAATATGAAAAATAAAAATAAAATAAAATCTTTTTTAAAAGTTAAAAAAAAAACAAACCTGAAGGAAATATCACAAAGAGACCAAGGGGAATGGACCAGTTAGTCTGTAGGACAAGAGAAAGGCCCTGCAGTGCAGGCTGGTGAGGAAGGGGAAAGGAAGAAGGTTTCACCAAGTCAGGCTTATGGACTAAATGTTATAGCTTTATAAATTCCCAGAAGTGCAAAAAAGATCTCGGTGTATATAATGCTTTAAAAAGTCACAGAAGGAAAAAGGAAATGAATTCAACTCACTTGCTTTCGGGGCTGCCTTTAAAAAAAAAAAAAAAAAGGCAGATAAATGCTGCTAACAGAGCTCTTTGCAATGTTTCAAAATGAATAAATAAAACCTTCCCTGCCAACTTTTTTTTATTATTATGTCTGTCTCTGACTTTTTAAATGTTTTCCTTAAAAATGTTTTCATGCTTCCTTTTCCCTGAACGTTTTACAGTTCGCCTTCTTAAATTTCACTGGAGACCTGCAAATCAAGTTGTATCTTGCTGATTTGATAGCTGCTTTTACACAGCCCAGCGGAAGGCAATGCCTTGGCATCACTCTTGCTGGGAAGAGAGTTTATTAGCAAGCCCTCCCCTGCTCGGCTGGCAGGAGGACGTGCAAGGAAGGCCAGACTAGGCGAGGTCTGGCCCAGGGGCCAGCCGGCAGGTGTCTGGATCAGGCGGATGAGGCCACTCAGTAGTGACCTTCAGTCTCATAGCGACAACAAAGGAAAATCACCTCTCTCTCCAAACATCATTAGAGGCCCTCTCCTCCCTCCCTGGTTGGGAGAGGCGAAGGGAGAGTGGGCAGCAGCAAGAGAAGAAAAATCCTTGTTTTGCAATCCCGGTAATTAGTCCTAGAGGATTTCTCCCACTGCTCCGGCTGCCAGGAAGGCCTGGGAAAGTGCAGTGTGGCCAGGCCCGCTACCCTGGCCACCGTGGAGCTAGCTCCCTACTTGAAATTCAAATGAGTGCGGCTCTGACCTTTCCTGTCACATATTTTATCTCAGAGACAGTTTACAAGGCCTCTCCTCCATGCAGGTCATGTTTTAGTTTAAACAGAAATACTCTCGTAGGTGTTAGATGCGAGTTAATGATTACACTGAAATCATTCTAATTAGGCTTTGTTGTTACACGCTGCCCTTTGGGGCCTGCCGCTATTGTCACATAAAGTATTTTGTAGGAAAATAATTGGTCTGAGATCCCTTCTTTCCTCTCTCACATACCCATCTCCTCTCTCCACCACTCCACAATCCCCACACTTTTCTTTCTTCCCTTCTTTTTTTTTTTAAATAATTATTGATTCTTCAGTACTCGATCAGGGAGATCATTTACCGTCAGTCCCTGTGAAGCTTCTGGAAGGTATCAAGCATCTGCAGCCAGAAGGGTGGGAACTGCAGCCCGTCCTCTGCCAATTCGGGCTTGGGTCTGCCATCAGAGGGAGAGAGACTAGGAAATTTCTTTCAGGGCTCTTCCCAAACACCCTAACATTTTGGTTTGTTTGGGTGGGGAGCCTGGGTGGGGTGTAGGGGGTAGGGAGGTGCCAACTTATTCAGGGAGCTTCGTCCTCCTCCAGGTGTGGGGAGCAATTAGGGAGTGGGTGACATTACTTTCTCTCTTTGGCTTATTCATCATCTACATACATCTGCATACAGACACCATGCTCCGTGCAATCTCAAGCAATTTTCAATCTTGTTATTGCGAGGATTTTTTTTTCCTTCTCTCAACTTTTGTTTCTTCTCATTTACCTGGAATAATTGACCCAGGTGACTTATGGAAAAAGCACTTCACAACTTGAGGGGATAGGCTGCACTGAACACCACGGTAAGAGTCTACAAAGTGGGTAGTCACGAGAGGGCCTTTGGGGCCACGCTAACAGGTCTGTTCTGGACAGCAACTGATGAGGAGATAGCCTGTCACTTAGAGAAAAAAAAAAAAGTCACACTTTTCCTGAACCTTCCACAGTTAACAGGTTGGCTAAAGGGTTCAGAGGAGCAGGAGGCTTCAAACGGAGGAGGAAAGATTCAAACTGGGTAGGACATGTTCGCTGAATGTCCCAAGTAAACCCGGAAGGGGCTTCGTATCCCTGGCTCAGAAATTGGTTGGCTCTACCTGTGAAGGTGGCTTTCAATCTTAAAAATAATGAAAAAACTCTTCTGAGGCCAACCTATCCCAGCCACTATAAATCTTTACCCTGTATAACAAAAAACTCAGAAAAACTTAAAAGAAATGAGGTTTTTGTGGCAAGAAGTTGTTTGAGGCAGATGGGCAGAAAATGTACTTATTCCAGTAAAAAAGCATAAAGAATAAAAAATTTTAAAAACATCATTACTGTTTATCTTAAAACTCTGTATCTCTGGGATATGCTGTCTTTTCCAATAATCCTTGCTACTCAAGGTGTGGCTCATGGTCCTGCTGCCCTGGCTTTACCCGGGGGGTGTCAGAGAGGCAGAATCTCGGGCCCGGCCTCAGATCTGTTGAAAAGAATTTGCACAGAAGCAAAATCCCAAGTGGTTCGAGGGCACATTAGTGTGAGGGGCCTGCCTTCCTCCCCTCCTATCTTCATCAGGATCTCGGAAACTTATTCCCCATATCAGGGTTCCTTGACCTAAGTAAAGGGTTTGCTTCCTCTGAAATCCACCTCATCTCACACTATCAGAGGGAGAGACACCAATTTAAAAAAAAAAAAAAAAGAAAGAAAGAAAGAAAAAAAGAAGAATGAAAACTTCTCGTCATTGAGAAATGGGTTGTAGTGTGTGGCTCTTCTTTTCTTTTTGGCTTGGGGGTGGTGTTTAGAGAGCCCTGAAGAGCCCTTTCAAAGAAAGCCATCAAATTAAAACACTGAGTTAGCAACCTCGTGGTCTTTTTATCTTAAGAGCGAATGTGAGTTGTCAGTCCACAGAAATCCTTGTTTATATGAATAAACATTCGGCCTGTGATGCTAAGAATTCAATTAATGTTCAGTGCGGGTATGAAAGGACGAGGGTCCCCCTGATTTGATTTGCTGGCCCTCTGTTAGGATCAGGTTTTAGAGATTCGTTTCCTCTGACATGTTTTAGATAAAAATTTCTTCAGACAGCATATATAGAATATATATGTATTTAAATATGTGTGTGTGTGTGTTTATAGATAAATACACTTTCCTTCTCTTCTAAGCAATTAGGCCAGTTTAATCCAACACCCCCACGAACCCCAGATCCTCAAGCCCGCCAAGGCCTCCAACTGCAGTGTGTTGGTAACACCTTTGTCACTGCCTAAACAAGGCATCAATAATTAAATTCCCATTTGTAAAAAGAGGAAATTATTCATGCCATCAGCACTCCCCATCAATAACAGGAGGAAACCTAACTATCTCATTACCCCATCACACTGTGTGCAAACAGAACTGCCCGTTGTTGACAATAAATATTTGATAAGGGAGGAAACAGGAAGGAGAAACCAAGGATGCCGAGAGTTGCTGCTAGAGCATTGCCAACGACCGGCCCTGGGGCTGGGGTTTACCTCACGGACCCTCCCCGCCTGGCCCCACAGAGTGGCCACCCACCGACCGCAGCTGATGGCACGCTGGCCATCTGCCTGCTTCCGAATCACACAGTCTTCCTTCAGTCACGTCTCAAAATAGAATCTAACCTTGGTTCCCCCTTTCCTCCCCTCCTTTGCTGTCTCAACAAATTCCTAGAAAAGTTTCTCAGTTCACTTTTTTTTTTAAAGCTGTTATACCTGAAACATTCTCCTACCGCTCCACGTTCGGACTGATGAGGTCAGGGCAGAGCTCTGGGCCCAGTGGTCCTGGCTGGGTTTTCCACAGACCTGCTGGGAGGAATCTTCTTTTTTTTTTTTTCTGGTGCCTCTGTTTTCTCAACTCTAAACAGAGACATGTGCAAAAGCTGACTTGTCTTTCTACTCTTAACAAGTGACTTTTTGAGAAAAATCTTCCAACCACCCGCGTAAAACAAAATACAGGAAAATCACAAGTGACCAAAAAGGAGAGAGGGGAGTCATTTTCAGTTCGATATTATTTTTCTAAGCTCAGCAGCGACATCCATACTTCTAGCCCCTAGGTTTCTGCATTCTGCTGAATAGCAATAATGCTGATTGTTTTCTAAAGTGATTCTCTGTTCCTTGCCTCCATTTGTTGACCACCCTTCTTGGCCCTTCTAGAATCTCTGGCAGCAGATCTACACAGGTGACATCCTCCACATTGACTTGTTCTCTAGCTTTTCTGGGTCAAGTGAAGACTCTAATAAGAGATCAGAAAGCACTTTACAGACGCTTGTACAGTTCTGCACTTCGCCCTCCCTATTTTGCAACCCTTCTAGAACACTAGTCACATTTTCCCCTAACAGCAGCTCCTGCTGGACCGTCCCTTCCCTACTGCTCCAGTTCTCACTGGTCAGGGGGCCTCTTTTCCACCCTGCTCCCTTAGCCCTGAGCACAATAACACCTCCCCACAGCTGCCAGCCTCTGTGGCTTCTTTTAGCCTCCCCATACTTCTCTAAATAACACTTTCAATAAAGCCTTCTATTTGAGCCATCTGAGTTCAGTTCCATTTCATGTCAAACATCTAAGTGATACACGGAGTAAATATTAAGACTAACCAGTTTAAAATAATTTTAAACTAACTACATTAGTTTGGGAGGGCTGTCACGACAAAGTCCCACAGACCCAGGGGCTTATTTTCTCACAGTTCTAGAGGCTCGAAGTCTGCGATCATAGTGCAGGCAAGACCAGGTTTTTGTTTTTGTTTTTGTTTTCAGAGGCCTTTCTCTTAGCTTGTAGATAGCGGTCTTCTCCCTGTATCTTCGCATTATAGTGAATGAAACCTGGCTGTGTTTCTAGAATATTCTTCAAGAGAGGTCTCCCAAGCATAAGCCCAAATCACTCCTAGCGCCATGATCACAAGAGAGAATGTGGCACCAGACAGGCACTCCGACCCCATACCGGTCACAATTTGTGTTGGTTTTATCCACTTCAGCCAAAGGAAACTGTGTATGATGGTGGGAGAGCCAAGCTGGGAGGCAGAAAACGAAGTCCCCTCCTGGCACGGAAGTGACCATCACTTAGTGTCTCAGACGCCCCATTTCTTCATTTATGAAATAGTAGTATCAACTAGCTCCTGAGATTATTGAAAGAATCAAAGGAGATACGTGTGAAATCCTTTGTAAACTTAAAATAACATCCTAAACAAGTAACAAAATTGTCCAGCATCCAATTGTATTATTTTCTATTTTTCAGAGTATTAGAATTCAAAACAATAAATCCTTTGAAGGTAGGAAATCTTGTCATGCACTAACGTGATTTCTTCCACAGCTCCTAGCTGGGCACACTGAGAGTTTTCAATAAGTATCGGTGGAATGAAAGTTTCTAGAATGCAGTGTTTATCAAGCTGCTTTTAATTAAAAAGCAAAACATTGAACAAAAGCACCCAGCTTTGGAAGATGAAACTAGAAATATCTATTAGCTTACCCATGAAGTTGAGCTTATGAGAATTTCCCAGCACTTCTGCCAATATCTCTTTGTAATTACAGCACACCAATACATGTAAAATGCATTCAGAAAAACATTTATCAGTATTCCTTCCAGGGGCCATCGGATATGGTATACAATTTTTGGCCGATGATGAGAGAGCATCTTCAGTTTCCTGATAATTAGATGGGACCTTCAGTGTAATTGAAATTGGTACCCAGTAACAGCTCCAGCCTCAAATCAACACATCACGGGGTCACGCTTCCTCTGAAATTTTATTTTATGGTGGGCTGAGCTTTGCATCACTTTTACATTATATCAAGTCACACTGATTGCTGGAATCCTAATTCTTCTTCAACTGTACCCATCCTGAAAAGTTCTATGAGAAATACTAAGGAAATCTAACTGGAGGTGGGAAGTATCAGATGATAAGTGGGGATTATAAATTGGGATCTTCTTTTTCCTCCAAGAGATACTTCCTTGAATCTTCTGAATTTCTCCTGATGGCTTTCTGCAAATCCCTTCATTTCAACTCACTATGGTATGAGCTCTGATGTCAGACAACCTGGTTTCAATGCTGACTCCACCACTTATTAGCTATGTAAACTTGGGCACATTTCTTGACCTCTCTGGACGTCGTGTCTTTTGTAAAACCAAGATAATATGAACACCTGCTTCACAGAGCTGTTCTGTGGACTAAAAGAGTTAATTAATGGAAAAGACATCAGACTGAGCTGGCAAATAATGAGGTCTGAATAAATACTAGTGTTGTTATAAAAATTTTCAGTCTTCCTTTCTCTAAGTATGTCCATATGAGACTTAAGTGTAGAGTCGTATACGCTAGTCCCCCTTTATGGTAAGAAGGATGGACTTGTCCAGCCCCTCCTGGTAGTCACATTCAATGCTCCCTTGAAACCAGAAGATCCACCAAGCCCTTAGATTACACAGATGGTACAACAGGAAGGAACTTGAAAGATAGTATTGTCAATTTCCATCTTTTGTGATAAGGAGACAAAGAGCAATCACACTCTGGTTGGATTTCTCGTAGGTCTGTATGCAGGACAGGAGACTAGAATGAGCAATACCACCAACAAGCCCTTCGTAAAGGACAGAGCCTTCCTTACCACATAACCAGCTCTTGCCAAAACTCACCCACTTCTTCCTTTCATGAGTCCTGAGCCCAGGCTTCTAAAAATCAACCTACTCATGGATAGGTAGAAAGTCATCTAGCAGACCAAAACATAGGTTCCTTGAGGGTCTGAATCACATATAAACTTTGTCCTATTTCTTAAAACAACGACAACAACTAGCACTTTGCTTCACACACAGTAGGTCTTGAAAAGGAAACGATTAAAAATGTCAACTTCGGCACATTGCGATGATGTATCTACCATCACCCCCTCTTCACCTTTAATGTGATCTAACATATGGGCATATGGGAAAGATCATGAATAGATTAATAGTTCATAATAAGAATTTCATATTCCTGGGGCACCTGGGTGGTTCAGTCAGTTAAGCATCTGCCTTTGGCTCAGGTCATGATCCCAGAGTCCTGGGATCAAGTTCTGAATTGGGCTCCTTGCTCACTGGGGACCCTGCTTCTCCCTCTCCCTCTACCTGCCCGGCCCCTGCTTGTGTGCTCTCTCTGGCAACTACATAAATAAAATCTTAAAAAAAAAAAATTCAGATTCCTTTTTATTTCAACACTCCTATCCTATTCCCTACGCAAGGCACAGATTAATAGGCAAAATCTACATAAACTGGGGTCACTGCATCAACACACTGGAAAATTCCTCAGAAGTCTTCCCACCAATAGGCATCACTGGCTGCCCACATCCGAGAACAGATCCTCTGGCACACATGTAACTGCTCTGTCAAATAAAAAGGCATTTTTGGCTTCAAATTAAATGCAAACTTTGGATGGCTGCCACAGCCTATTTATCAATGTAACAAACAATATTTACCAATTGCTTCATTTCCCTAAATTGTTTTCCGTCCTCAGGACATGTTGTTTGCATCTTAATTTAGCACTAATTTCTCTGTGCTGGTACCTTCTCCCGTGTGTTTTACCTTATTCCTGCTTCTGACAAAAGTAAACACTGACTTGGACAGCTCTGGCAACTTGCTAATGGATTAGTGCATTCTGCCTTAAGCAAAGTCTTCCTTTCCTCTCTTTAGGGATTGTGCAGCTATCAGATATAATTTTGATTCTTAATATTTTAGTGGTCATGCATGGGACCTCTTTATGTGTTTGAGACTGAACTTTCTGACAATAGGTTGGAACACATCCCTGTCAAGGACATAAACACAGTTGCCTCTGAGATGAAGGAGGCAGAAAAGAAAGGCATGTGTGGAAGAATGAGGGAGAGAATCAACTAGGAATTCAATCCAAAATCTGGGGTATGGTTAATCTTCTACTCAACAATGCTTGATTTCCTGTTTCCATACTTCCTGCAATCTGAACATCTAGGACCAATAACCAAGAAAGCATTTGAAACAAGAAGAGATAACAAAGAGACTTTGAAATCAAACTAACTTCCCGTTCACAGAAGCAATCAAAACGCTTTAAGCCTCCTGACTAAACAAGAACCTACCCCACGGTGGTTCCAGATTAAGATTTCCAAGTGAGATCAGGTAAACCACATTGAGGAGATGGTAAATAGGTTAATCTGGCTTGGATGGGAGGGAAGGAATGGACTCTGGCTTCCTTCCCTAATCCCACCTGCACCGTAATGCCAGACTGGTCGCCTCCTGCCCCTGATTTCACGCTACTCACCAGCTCAGTGAGCTTCTGGTCCTCTATTTCACCAATCCATGAATCTGAAGGGTTGGTTTCCTCAACGTCAGCATGCGTCAGAATCCTCTGCAGAGCTCACTTAGGATCCCTATCCTCAGAAGGTTGGGGATGTTGAATACTCAGCAACTTTTTTTTTTTTTTTTAAGATTAAAAAAAGAGAGAGAGCGCATGCGCACACACAAATAAGGAATCGGGGGAGAGGGAGGAGTCTTCTGCAGACTCTACGCTGAGTGCAGGGCGCAACCAGAGGCTGATCACCCGAGCCAAGCCGAAACCAAGATTTGAACACTTTGTTGTGACCCAGGTGCCTCATCTCTGTTTTTAATAAACATCCTATGTGAGTCCATCACTGATATCATTCACCTCACACATATAAAAACTAGAACAACAGACCATAAATGACATGTTCCGGACCACACAACCAATGCTCATGTGTGGAGAGCTGGCCTGGACTCTGGTGGCCTGTCTCCTCTTGATGTCCTGGTTGCAGCCAGGAGGCACCACCTCTTACAGAAGCAAAAGTCACTGCCTGTGCCTGACTTTGAAGGTCCTTAGCCCAGTACACTGCAACTGAACTCTCCCCAGGCACACTCTCTTGCTTTCCCTGGGCACCTTCTACTCTAATAAAGCAACACCCCCCTGCTTTTTGTCCCTCAATGTCACCTTCACATGGAGTATCTACCATTCTCTTACCCCACCATTCTTCCGCCTTCTGCTCAATCCCACTTCTTTCTTCCAGGTCTGTTCCATCCTAACTACACTCCAGTCTTTGTTGCAAAGCATAGCCATGAACTATACCCTCTTACAGTGTCTCTGTAAGAGATGGTTAATTGTATGTTCCCACATCACGGGGCCACAGAATACTGAGATAGCTGGTTAAACATGATTTCTGGATGTGTCCATGCGGATGTTTCTAGAACAGATTAGCATTTGAATTGGTGAACTGAGGAAACAGATGGTTCTCCCCAATGTGGGAGAACCAAATGGTTGAAGGACTTAAGAGAAAGGAAAAGGCGGGGCGCCTGGGTGGCTCAGTGGGTTAAAGCCTCTGCCTTCGGCTCAGGTCATGATCCCAGGATCCTGGGATCGAGGCCCGTATCGGGCTTTCTGCTCAGCAGGGAGCCTGCTTCCTCCCCTCTCTCTCTGCCTGCCTCTCTGCCTGCTTGTGATCTCTGTCTGTCAAATAAATAAATAAAATCTTTCAAAAAAAAAAAAAGAGAGAAAGGAAAAGGCAGGAGAAGGTTGAATTCACTCTGGAACACTGATCTCCTGACCTTGGTGCTCCTCATTCTCAAGCCTTCAGTTTCAGGCTGAAATCTCCACCACCAGCTCTCCAGTCCTAGGTCCTCAGACAACAGCACTGGGTTTCCTGGGCCTCCAGAGCACAGATGGAAGATCAGGGGACATCTCAGTCCCATTACCAATCAGAATCAATCAATCAGTTATTTACTCCTATAATAAATCTTTCTCTAAATAGGTGTATGTGTGTGTGTGTGTGTAGAATATATCTATATATAGAATATGTTTTCCACAAATATCCTAGATACACAGATATTATATATATACATACTCAGTTGACCCTTGAATAAATATATATTCTAGATATACAGATATTATATACACATATATATTCTAGATGTATAGATATTATATACATATATATACACATATGTACTCTAGGTATACAGATACTATATATGTATATCCATATACATACATACACAGTTGACCCTTGAATGTGAGGATGAGGAATGTCAGCCTTCCATGCAGTCAAAAACCCATGTATAGGGGCACCCAGGCGGCATAGTTGGTTGAATGTTTGACTCTTAGTTTTGGCTCAGGTCATCATCTCAGGGGTCATTCTGGTTTAAGATACTCTCTTCCTCTCCCTCTGCCCTCCCCCCCACTAAGATAAATAAACCTTTTAAAAAAAAATCCATATATACCTTACGACTCCTCCAAAACTTAACTACTAATAGTTTACTATTGACTGGAAGGTTTATTATAACATAGTCAATTAACACGTATTTTGTGTTAACACATATTTTATGTCAGTCTTCCATCAATAAGCTAAAGAAAATGTTAGTAAAAAAGAAAACATGCTTTACAGTACTGTGCTGTATTTATTGAAATAAAAAAATCCACACATAAATGGATGTGTACAGGTCAAGCTCACGTTGTTCAAGAGCCAACTACATATAGAATACTAAATATATCTCCTATGGGCTGTTTCTCCAGAGAACCTGATAAAATTTTATTTCTTTTTATACTGTTTCTAGTGTTTCTTATATATTATACTTTTTCTTTTAATTTATTCCCCACAACTAGGTTGTGAGTTCCCCAAAGTCAGGGCCCGCCCATTGCTTTTTTTCTTTTTGTACCTCTCACAGTACCTAGCACAATGTTAAAATATAATGGGTTATCAAATATTTGCTGATCATTATTGTTCTGTTGTGTCATTACACTGTCAATTGATAAATGCTTATTCTGTTTTTAAGATGTAACCTCTTCAAATGAAGATTTTATTAGTTTGTGGATCACAGGCTGTGGGAGATAGAGACCAAAATCTATAAGGTATTAGCCTTAGGACATATTTTTTTATTCCGTCAATTTTTAAAATTGATGATTATATCAAAATTAGAACATTTCACATACAAACTTCTCCTGGTAAATCTTAAGAACTAGGAATCCTGTGCACATTCCCAGAGATCAAAAACTGCCTTGAGCTAAGTAAAACCAGTTGCCTCCTTTAGACAGGCTTTGTGTGGTCCAATTTTCACAGTGACCCCCCACACTTATTGATGCCCAGCGGGGATCAGTAGTCATTTATCATCATTCTTGACTACTGTTTTCACAACTAATAGAGAAGTAGTTGCCAGGGCTATCATCTATCAAGGAGAGGTATGAAAAGAGAGAACACAGAGTCTACCTGTTACACACACACACACACACACACTTCAGAACATACACCTCTGTCAAAACCGGGAATGGGTCTATATATCTAATATGCAAGCAAAGCGTGTCCATGTCTTTCGTATGCCCTGCAAACCTCATTCACTCACACTGCCTCTCAGGGGTCCTCACCCATGTTAATTCTGACAGAGGCCTTCACTGAAATACTGGTCTGGCTATGGTAAGTCAGTCAGGGAAGCTAAGTTACGCTGCACCAGGAAAAGCCTGATAACAAGAAAAGTTACTTCTTATTCATCCTATCTGTCCATTAAGGGTCAGCTGGAGACTCCGCTCCACGTTTCCTGGCTCTGACAAAGCAGCCACCATCTGGAATATTGCCAGTCACCATGATAAGCAGAACAAGTGCCCTTAAGAGGTCTCACACTGACAATAAGTGCTCCCGGCTGAAAATGACACCCATCACTTCTCACAACTCACTGGCCAGAATTCCTCACCCAACCCTCACCTCACTGCAAGGCAGGAGAAGCCCACCTTGAATCTGAGGGGAAAGAGCTGAAAATAACGACCACCACAGATGACCACACCCACAAAGCCACCAGCTCTCTCACCTTGAGAAGGCTACACCTGCCCTTGGATCACGGGGGAGCAGCCAGGGGTGGGCACTTGACCGATACGTTGCCTTGACCTGCAGCTGAATGGCCATGGTCCAACAGGTCTTCTAGTTAACAGCTTTGCACAAAGAGCCCCCACTTTGTTGCTTCTATTTGAGGATTCCTAAAGAAACGTGAGATGACTGATGATATTTCAAAATTGTGGCCAAACATGAGTCCCTGCACATCTCAGTCATCACATCAGTAAAAACAAATGCTCTCCCCCCTCCGCCAGTTTAAGTCACCTTGTTACACCAGGAGTGATAGAGACACTGATTAGGAAGAAAGACAAGACTTATCAGCCCTAGGGGTGAGAACTTTAACAGGAAGGATATAATTTAAGAGGGAAGCAAAATGAGAGGGTATGCATAAGCTCATTGTGCAAAAACCATGTCTAATTCAACATTTTGTGTGGCACCTTGAATATTATTGCTTTAAACTTTTAACAACTTTAATAATATCCTTGAACCTAATTATTCTACGACAGGCACATCATAAAAGCCACCTTCAAAAGTGATGTGAGAAAAACTACACTCACTGCTTAGTGTTATTTCTGACAAGTATCTGTACACTCCTGGTAATGTATAAAAAGTCCTCATTTAATTTTCCTTTTCAATATCACAATGAAAAAAATCATAATCAAAGAATAAGAATGTATCTTTGAAGCCTGTAATAAGGTCTGACCATTGCGAGAATCTACATGAATATCTCTGCATCCGTCTACAGAAATCAGACTTTTCCAAAACACACTCAGCAAGACTTTATCCAGCTCCTGTTTTCATAGTATTAAAAACATCCACATGTTTCTTTCTACACACCTGACACTTTTCCCCTACGATCTCCTTGTGTGGGGCAGGAAATGCTTTAATCAGAACTTAATTTATCATAGAGAATAATGAATGCTTTTTAAAAGCACAGATAAAGATAGTTTTACAAAAAAGGTAGGACTCTCATAAATTGCTACCTGCTGAAAATGCAAAATGAGGGCCCTGTCATGAAATCACAATGAGATAATAGTATTACTTAATAGAATTTAGTGACCAATTGAACACATGTATTAAGAATTATGCAATAAGAATGACTTTATAGGGTGCCTGGGTGGCTCAGTGGGTTAAGCCGCTGCCTTCAGCTCAGGTCATGATCCCAGGGTCCTGGGATCGAGTCCCGCATCAGGCTCTCTGCTCAGCGGGGAGCCTGCTTCCCTCTCTCTCTCTCTCTCTGCCTGCCTCTCTGTCTACTTGTAATCTCTGTTTGTCAAATAAACAAATAAAATCTTTAAAAAAAAAAAAAAAGAATGACTTTATATATTTCCTGCCAGCCACTGTGTCAGAAATTGAGACTGCATTCCTATTGAGCCTAGTGAGCTAGAGGATTGACAGCCAACAGTGGGACACCTTGATGTATTCCAGAGTCCAATTTAGCTGTTTGGTTATTTTCAAGTAAGTGCCCGCCCCACACAGGCAAGACATCTAAAGATTTGAAGAGATATTTTTTTCAAAATCACACACACGAACAACAACAACACACAGATAAAAATCCCAGAGCACGCAGAACATTCTGGAATCACTCTGAGATTTTAAAGGACTTGAAATTCCATTCTGATGGTCCCACCCTGTCATCAGATAGCCATACCCAGCTTCCCAGAAAGCTTCAGCCT
This sequence comes from Neogale vison, assembly GCF_020171115.1. Classification (NCBI taxonomy): domain Eukaryota; kingdom Metazoa; phylum Chordata; class Mammalia; order Carnivora; family Mustelidae; genus Neogale; species Neogale vison. Next base: position 83,263,722 of record NC_058099.1, read on the forward strand.
GTGATAACCCAAACAAGTGGAACAGTCCCAGAAGATTCTGGAGGATGGGACAGAGAGGTTTTTAAGCTCAATGATTTGGAACCGTCATGACATGTGGGGCCCCATGAGTAAGCGTAGCCAGAGAAGGTGGGGAAGAAAGGGAGACTGCAAGGCACTGGAGTGTCCCCTGGCACAAAAAGTTGATGCCCAATTAGATTTAGAAAAAGTGACAAAGAGTTGATGCCCAATTAGGTTTAGAAAAAGCTCTTCTCTGTAAACCTCAATTACCTGTGATGCCTTATGACATTCAGCATTTACAAAGTATAATTACACAATAGTGTCTGACATTTAACGTCTATGGATAATTTAAAAGACTTCTACTTCAAAAAGGCTGCTCGTGAGCAACAGTAATCACTTCAATTAGCTTGGCACCATTACAATGTAACAAGACCATTTGACTGCCTATTAGAACCAGCCAAGCTCTTCAAGTGTGTTAATTTAGCAGTCATTGCTAATTTCTGGGCTTTGCTACATTTGCATAGGAAAACACATCCCTTAAAGCAAGAGAGGAAGTTTCATTCCTGAACTGGTTTCCTATTCTTAGAGCGGCTTTTTATATTTTCACATAAAAAATCAGAAATATATTTGAAATGTGGGCATCTCTAAATAGTACAGGGTAAGATGAGACTCCTAGCAAATTTAAGATGCTACTTCTCCCAGTTTCTTGTCATTTATGTATGTACATATATACACATATGTATACATATGTAAGTATATATTACCATAAATAGGATATATAGAATAGACAATATGTAACATACATTGGGTACTATAATACCTAATACACTTGTAATATCTAATATATATAATATGCAATATATATACTGTAATGTATTTAAATTCAACTAGACAAAACCATGGCTGGAAAAAAGCAAAAGCTTTGGTCTCTGAAAAATAAGTTCTAAGTCACGAACCAATCTGCCAGGACTGGAGTTATGGATGTGTAGTCTTTTTATTTTATTATTTTATTATTGTTATGATTATTAATTCATAAATGAATTGGGCTTTTTAACATCGTATTCTTATACTTGGATACAATTTGCTTCTCCCCACAAAGAATCTGTGTCTTACAGAAGAGAAAGTTTATCCACTGAGTAGCATTATGCGCGCACACACACACACACACCTGGAGATTACAATACAGGCCTTTTGACTTAAGCTTCAATTGAAATGTATTTAGGGCATCTGGGTGGCTCAGTTGGTTAAGGGTTGGACTCTTGATTACAGCAGAGCTCATGATCTTCGGGTTGTGAGATCCGGCCCTGCACTGGGCTCCGCCCTCAGCAGAGAATCTGCTTGAGATTCTCTCTCTCCTTCCCCCTCTGCCTCTCCGCTTCCCGTGCTGACACTCATTCTCTTTCTCCCTCTCTTCCTCCCTCTCTCTAAAATAAATAAATAAATCTTAAAAATAAATAAATAGATAGATGTATTAACACACTCCATGACTGGGCATTGTTAGGTGATATAAGTTTGTGAGTAGAAAATCCAGTAAAGAAATTAACTGGGGTGTGCCTCGGTGGCTCAGTTGTTGGACATCTGCCTTCAGCTCAGGTCGTGATCCCAGGGTCCTAGGATCGAGTCCTATATCCGGCTCCTTGCTCCAAAAGGAATCTGCTTCTCTCTCCAACTCTGCCTGCCTCTCTGCCTGCTTGTGCATGCTCTCTCTCTGTCTCTCTGACAAATAAATAAATAAATAAATCCTTAAAAAAAAAAAAAAAAAAAAAGAAATTCCCTGGATTCCTGCTCTAGTGTTCTTTTGCCAGGATGAAGTTTTTCCTAACTGGGGTTCTCCTGACTCTAACCTCTTTACGCTCTGAACTTACCTGTCATTTATTCAGGAAAAGTACCTTAGTTAGGAAAGTACATTACATTCTTAATAAATGATTTTTTATGTTATACAGGTAGCTATTTATTTAGGAAAGTACAGTACATTCTTAATAAATGATTTTTTATGTTAAAAGGCCTTCAAGGATTCCTCTTTTTTTTTAATGAAGCAGGATTCACATATAAAATTCAAATTTACAAAGTATAAAATTCGATGGTTCTTATGATGTTCGCCAATTTATTCAACCACACTGGCTATCTGACCTTAGAATACTTTCTTACTCAGTAAAGAAAGCCCATACCAATTAGTGGTCAATGCTATAACCCCTCTCTCAGGCCCCAATAATCACTAATCTACTTTATAGATCTTTGGATTTGCCTATTCCAGACATTTCACATGAAGAATATCATATCAGATGTGGCCTTTTCTGTCTTGCTTCTTTCATTTACCATGTTTTCAGGATGTATCAGTGTTGTACCATGTAAACAGACTTAACATTTTTATGACAGCATAATATTCCATGGTATGGATATACCACATTTTATTTACCCATTCAGCAATTGATAGACATTTGAGTTGTACCCACTTTGGGGTTACTGTAAACAATATTATGAATACTTGTGTACAAGTTTTTGTGTGGGTGTCTGTTTGCATTTCTCTTGAGTATTGCCATAGAGCAGAATGGCTGTGTCATATGGTAAGTCTATTTTTAAACATTTAAGGAGATGCCAACATATTTATTAAGGTGGCTGCTCCATTTTACAATCCCACCAGTAATGCATGGGAGTCCCAAACTCTCCACACCTTTTCCCACACTTGTTATTGCATATATATATATATATATATATATATATATCTCCACACACATACATACATATACACACACATATACATATGTATTTATATGTATTTGTGTATATGTATCTATATATGTGTATATGTGTATGTGTGTGTGTGTGTGTGTGTGTGTGTGTATAAACTTATTTTCCAGAGAGCGAGAGCATGCACAAGCAGGGGGAGCAGCAGAGGAAGGGGGAGAAGCAAACTCCTCACTGAGCAGGGAACCCAACACGGGGCTTGATGCCAGGACCCTGGGATCATGACCTGAACCAACGGCAGACACTTAATGGACTGAGCCACCCAGGTGCCCCTGTCCATCTTTTTGATTATGAAGTCTTAGTGGGTATGAAGCAGTGTCTCATTGTGATATATGATGTCTTTCCATTTATTGAGGTTTTCCTTACTTTCTCTCAATCATGTGTTTTTAAAATTCTCAGTGTACAATGGACATGCCCTCTCCGCACAGCTCGGCAATTGACAACTCTGCCTTAGCCTTCACATCCTGCTCACACAGAGCCTCAAGAGGATCCAGAGGCAAGAGTTTAGGGCCATTTTAGTTTACTACTGAATGTGTGTGGAGGCCTCAGCATGCACAATACCTGTACCAGCATGTGCCCTTAGGGATTCCCAAGAATATGCCAGAATTTTCCAAATCCCCAATGGATACCTCATTTCCCCAGTCTTTCTTTTTAATCATTTATTCTTTTTTCTACCCCAACTGTTATCCCCACCTCAGGCAGCCTCAAAGCTCAACTATTGCCCCTAAATATTTTTGACAAATGACTTTGAAAAAAGACTTATTACTGAATGGGCTCTAAGAACAAAAAAGGAGCCTTGTGAGTGGGGGTACTCCAGGGAACCACGAGATAAGTCAAATAGTAATTCTTGAGTCCTGAGGCTTTGAAGGAACTCCAACTCCCAACTGTCCTCTCTGGTGGCTTCCAAGGTGTACATGAGCACTGTGTCTGTGGGCAGAGCTCCAGAGAGAGGAATGGAGACAAGGTAAGTTAAAATGCCACAGGTCACCAGTCTGAGATTTTACCTCAGTGTTCCTCAGATTGCTGCCAGAGTTTGGTTAATTCCAAGTGTTCTGAAAAGTTGATTCTGGCCATTTCCCCCACACACACCCCAGTCTTCTCCTTGCTTTTTTGGAGGAGAGAATTTTTGGAAGTCCTTCCTCTATCATTTTCGCTCAAGTCATACCAAATATTCCTCTTTCTAACAAAAATCCAAATTCTTCAATTTGAGATCTCTCCCAGAATAGAATCCTACTGTCAACCTTACTTTCTCTTACTTGTTTGCCTTCAATTAAATGAATAGTCCACTTGGACCACATTGGTCTCCTTTCTGTTTCCTGAGTATATGAAGTTCATCTCTGCCGGAGGCTTTTTATAGACTTTCTTCCTGCTCAGACTGTCCCTTGTCCTCCCCTCTGACCACAAAAATCCCATCCATCCAACGATCCATCCACCCATCCAGTCCTGTTCATATCCTCCGCCTCAGAGTCCCCCAGGACTCCAGGCCACACAGGCATCTTCCTTCTCTCTTCTGATGGAAGCTAAGACTCTGTGGTCATTGCATCAGCTCACTTTATATTGCTGCATACCGCTCCTCTGTCATAAAAACCTAGCTTAGTTAGTAAACAAGAGTTTAAACCATTTGAGAATTTTACATTTCATACTTAAATTCTGATTACTCCGCAGTACATGGCCAATAAATTTTAACTGACCTGAATCAGATAGAAGAAGACCAGGGTCCCTTAACATTGGGTCCACAGCTACCTCCCCATGTTTACTCTCCAATACCTGTACTTCCTTAAATGCAATTTTTCTTCTGAGCACACATTAAATGTACTGGCATTCCTTCTCTGCAACAGAACAGAGGACTTTGAAGGAAGAGAATTACCCTAACTGGTTCTTTCCTGTAATGAGCTTCAGAAAACAGTAACATTAGACAGAACCTTGAAAAACATGCAAGAGTGAATCTTCTGCAATTTTCCACACAAATGCATATGGGAAATTGACAAGTATTTTGTTTAGCTCGATTTGACCCATGTGGCACATGGTTTACTTAATCTTGATTTTTTTTTCTTAATTGCATTATGTGTGTCCAGGGATTTACTAATGATAGAGGAAATTCAAACCAATTCTCTAACGCATCCATTCTAATAAAGAATTTGTGAGTGTATGCATGCATGCATGTGTGTGTTTGTATGTACTTAATGCTCTGTGGAGTACCTAGTATATGCCAGTTAAATAAGAGATAATGAGTCATCATTATCAATCATCAATGAGAACAAATTCTCATCACTGAGATTCCCTAAGTCTGTCACATTCAAATCTCAAGTTTGATATGGAAAGGGGGACAATTACTATAAGCCAACCATAGAGTGAGCTACGGTAGTATAACTCACAATAACAGATTATACGTATTTAAATTCTTATAACCAGATTATTATACTTCTATAGACTCAATGTTTGTATCCTCGTAAAATCTACATGTTGAGATCCTAATCCCAAATATGATTGTATTTGGAAGTAGGACATTTGGGAGGTGATTATGTCATGAAGGTAAAGCCCTCATGAATGGGAATAGAGAGGGGCGCTTCAGTGGCTCAGTAGGTTGAGCATCTGACTTTTGATTTAGGTTCACGTCATGATCTCAGGGTCCTGAAATCAAGCCCCACATGCTGGGCATGGAATCTGCTTGGGATTCTCTCTCTTCCTCTGCCCCTCCCCCAAGTCATACAATCAATCAATCTACCAATCAGTATCTTTTAAAAAGAGAAAGAGACAGCACACAGAGATCCCTTGCCCCCTCTGACATATAAGCACACAGCAAAAAGAACCTTCTATAAGCTCTATAAAGAACCAAATTTGCTAATGCCTTGATCTTGGACTTCCAGCCTCCAGAGGTGTGAGAAATAACTTTGTTGTTCATAACCTTCCTACTCTATGGTATTTTTATAGGAGCCCAAATGGACCAAGGTCTATATGTGCATTGCACAAATCATAATTAAATGTTGGTTGCTGGTATACCCCCCAAAATAGGCTCTCATGGTGAGTAAAAGAAAAATATAATGGACACTTAAGGCCACATATTAACAGCCTCATGAAATAAAACAGTGCTCTATAATAAACTTATTCAAGTTGCTCTTCCTAAGAGGTAGCAAGACCACTTCTCTCAAGTTCCTTTTTATTAGTTTTTAAAAACATCCACATGCCTTTGAAAGCTACACTTGAGTGGTTCAGATGAAATAGGACACCAGTGATCTTCAGCCATCCTTCAAGACTGCAATTTCCTAGTTTGAGAGACGATTCAGATAAAAACTTTTTACCCTGATAGATCAGATATTTCATGAGAGTACTTTTTCCTACATTGAAGCACCAAAACTACTTCCATTTGCCTTCTAGTAGCTTCCACCATTGTGATCTCGCTCCCCTCTCTGGTCTCAGGGGCAACTATTCACCTGACTCAGTGTACAACATATACTGGCCTTCACCTTCCTGCTGCCAGGCCTGTGCTCTCGGTGTCCACTCTGCCTTACAGGCTCCACCTTCAAGTTCCTGCAAGGCGTGCTGAATCCACACTATAGGTCTCTGCTCTGGTGTTAGGAAGGGATCCCCTGACTACCTATTTACAATTATAACCACTCCACCTTCAACACTGCCATTCCCAATTCTCTGACTTAATTTTCCCTTAGCAATCACCACTGACTAAACACAATATATCTTAATTATCTACCTATTGGTTATATGCTCCCCACAACCAGAATGTAAGCTGTACAAGATTAGGGACTTGGGTCTCTCTTGTTCAGTGCTTGATCCCCAACATCTGTGGAGTGCCTCTCACAGAGTAGGTGCCTGGAATATACTGGAATTAATGAACTAACATATACACAAAATGACTGTAGTTCTAGGATAGGAAGGTATACACTGGTGGTACTCAACATTAACACAAATGCCTTTAAAGGCAAGGCAGGAAAAGCAAATATAAGAACAACACAATAGGGAATTGATGAGGACATGACAGACAGCACTGGCATGAAAGGACATGGCACCTCTACTCTCCTAAACCCAACTAGAATTTAAAAAGAAAAAACAAAATAAAACAAAAACAAACAAACAAACCTAAAAAAAAGCCTTCCACAAGCCAGGCACTGAGGAAAAGTATCAATTAGTTTAGAAGTCTCAATTCTCCTTCAAGAGTGAAAGGAGATTGGTGAGGATGTGGAGAAAGGGAAATCCTTCTACACTATTGGTGGGAATGCAAGCTGGTGCTGCCACTCTGGAGAACAGTATGGAGGTTCCTCAAAAAGTTGAAAATGGAGCTACCCTATGCAACCCAGCAATCACACTACTGGGTATTTACCCTAAAGATATGGATGCAGTGATCTGAAGGGACATGCACACCCGAATGTTTATAGCAGCAATGACCACAATAGCCAAACTATGGAAAGTGCCCAGATGTCCACTGAAAGATGAATGGATAAAGAAGATGTGGTATATATAGAGAGAGAGAGAAGGGAATACTAAGAAGCCATCAAAAAAATGAAATCTTGCCATTTGCAATGACATGAATGGAGCTAGAGGGTATTATGCTAAGTGAAATAAGTCAATCAGAGAAAGAGAGTCATCATATGATCTCTCTGATATGAGGAATCTGAAAGGCAGGGCAGGTGGTCGTAGAAGGGAGGTAGGGAAAAAAATGAAACAAGATGGGACCAGGAAGGGAGACAAACCATAAGAGACTCTTAACTTTAGGAAACAAACTGAGGGTTACTGGGAGGTGGCCAAGGAGGGATAAGGTGGCTGGGTGATGGACATTGAGGAGGGTATGTGCTATGGTAAGTACTATGAATTGTGTAAGACTAATGATTCACAGACCTGTACCCCTGAAGCAAATAATACATTATATGTTAATTTTTAAAAAGAGTGAAAGGAGAACAAAATCCTTTCATTCAAAATATAAGAGAATTTCCTACTCACAGATGTTTCCTTCCTGAGAAAAATATGAAAGGATGTACATAAGGAAGAAGAAAACAGGTCTTCAACATATGGGGCAGGATGTAGGAAGCAACACTTAGCAAAAAAATTGGTAAAGGAGTCAAAAACTTAGGAGGAAATGATGGTAAAAAATAATATTGACTAATTAAAGTAGTTTTTCTTAAAGTAAAATTAAACTAGATAGAAATAATATGAAAGAATGCAGGGAAGATATTGGAATTGAAGCATTCCAAGATCCTGTGATTTTCAAGGAAGAAGAGAGATATTGATTAATTCTAGGCTTCAGTATGTGAGAATTCTTTTATCAGTAGAAATAGACATACAGAGCAAAGAATTAAATTTGATTACTAAAATATGAGAGGAAAGGATTTAAAACTCAAGAAAATTATTGTAAGTAAAGAAAACAAAGTTACTACATCCTAGAATAAATCCAAACATATCAGTAATTGCTATTAAAGTAAACAGAATCAGAATAAACTCACCAGTCCAAAGAAAGAGATGCTGAGATTAGATTTGTTTAATCTTGCTGACTTCATTTTAAGTGCTTACCTTGGGATGGGAAGGAAGAAGCTATTAATATGAGTGAGAACTTTCTGAAGTGATAGAGATTTTCTATATTCATCTGAGTGGTGGCCACACAGGCATATACATAAGAATCTGGGAGTTTTACACTTCAGATTTGCACATTTACCTGCATATAGATTTTTAAATAAACCATGTGACAATTAAATATAGAGAAAGTTAAATATTGAATACCCTCAAGATTAATATTAATTTCAACCTATCTGATTTCTGTATTTTCAAGATAATACATTTTATTCTGAATCTTCCTTGTACAAATTTTCCAGTTCTCATCATCCAGGATTTAAAAGCTTTTGAGCAAAATCATGTGTGTGTGTCCCTCTAAAACAGTACAAAGAAGTACATGGAATTTAGAAAAAATGACAGGAAAGCTCATTTTCAATGGGGAGTTTCCCAGGAGGAGGTAATTTTAGAAACAAGTCATGAAATATATCTGAGATATAGAGCAGCCATATGCGACAGGGAAAGTGAAGACAACACCAAAAGGAGTATCCCTTATGAGCAAGAGTGAAGGTGAGAATACCAGAAGAAGACTGGTACAAAGGTGGTTGGAAGTGGGCCAAGAAATGTGTTCCAGGAGAGGGCACTGCAAGAACAAATGAGCAAAGGAAAACCTGTTATAACAGCTGGATGGAGAGGAGGGAGCAAGAAAGGGAACAGTGAACCCTAGAAAGTTTCTGAGCAAGGCAGAAATCCGGTCTGCAGGAGTGTGCAGTGGTTGGGGAAGGGGTGAGGAGCTACAATAGCAAATGGCCCACTGTTGACCTTGAACCTGGGCTTGGGAGCCTTGGCAACAGTTGGCAGACCATCAGAAAAAAACAATTTTCTCTGCTCAGTTCACTGCAGAAGTTCAGAAAAGAAACAAGGTACCAGGCTCATGTAAACACACTTTCTGTGCATATCTAAACAGGTGTGCAAGCTGAGGAAGTTCTCTGAGTCCTGAAAAAAGTGAGTATGGGCAGCCAGTGAGACAAACAAGCCTCTGCAGCTACTGGAAGCCCAGATGTCAGACACCAATCTCAGGGCATCACTTTATTTTTAAGAACCTCACAACTAAGGGGCATAATGTGACACCTGGGGCCCACCCTAGACAGAAAACTGAACTGGAGCCCCTTTATGAAGCTAGACTCCAAAGAGCCCCAGCGACTTGAAAAGAGCTCACTAATCTAAAAAAGTCTGGCCTGCAGAGGAAATTTGTAACCACAGGCTAGGCTTCCCAATTTTTGTGTGGTCAAAAGAATCTGAAACTGAGAACTTATGCTCGATCCAAGATAAGAATGTCCCTAAATGTCCAGCAAAATCATCTACCAAGCCAGCCCCAACAAATCCTCTCTAGGTTACAACCCAAACTCACAATCAAATTCACAAAACTTGTAAAATAAAAACCAAAGACAAGAGTCAACAGAGACAACAATCAATAGAAGCAAACTCAGAAAGACTTCAAATATGGGAATTTCAAACATAAAACATACTGAATATTTAATATATATAATATGTTCAAAGAAATTAAAGAATTAAAAGACATGATACAGCATTCTGGGTTAAGATGGCCAACTGAATATACACATCTAATTTTGTTTCCTTTCAGAACCCAAATCACATTATAGAATCCTTAAAAATCTAAGGAACTAGCAGCACCACCAACTTCTGAAACTGGAAGGTGAGCATTAGGGAGGGGACAGAAGGTCATAAGGAAAAGGACTGTGTGATACTTGGTTGAAAATCAATTAGGTCCTAGATCTCTACTTCTTTCCTACATCACCAGGTAAGTGCTCCTCAACAACCCTGATAAAAAAAAAAAACCTCTAAATTTACTCTCTATGTAAACAAAGAGTCTCTGGACTGAGGGATGCCATGCACAGTTGTGGGCCTGGGTACTGCATCCAATGTATAAAGATTATATACCCTATGCATGTACTACAGAGACCTTTAGCCTCCTTCCACTAGCTACTAGCACTATGCCTCAGGAACATCAGCCACCAGACCCTTATCTAACAGAGAGATCTAACAGTTTTCTTGGCAACTTGAACCATCTAGAAGACATACCAGAAGAAAAGGACATTAAGGGATCCATAGCTAACAATTCACGTACCTCATCCCGTGGGTGAAGCTCAAAGTCAGTGAGTTCTCCATTCCCCACACGTTTAGAGCTTCTAATGCATTTTTCAGTCCCACACTATGAATCATGAGCAAGCAACCAAGGATTAACAGGTATCAAGGGAAAACTTTAAAATAGAAGAAGAGACCATTAAAATAAATAATATAGAGGAAATGGGGAGTTTGCAGAAAAAAATAAATGTAAAATTTAAAAGCTATCACTAATACCCCCAAAGAGGTAAGAGAAACTGTTGAATTCATGATAGAAAAGGATGCTCTAACAAGAAATTGAAAGAATTCTCAGAAAAATTTTGTGAAACTTTACATATTAAAGGAACAAGAGTTAAAGGAACAAGAGTTAATCACTAATTAGTCTTACATTACCATCCCCCACCCCTAGATTTTTAAATGTTATGGATTCTTACAACTCAAGATAAAGAGACTCATATCCATTCCATAAATGTCAAATGCAGGAAAGATTAGGATAGAATATCCTGATTTGCCTGGACAGTCCCTAGTATATTATACGGACACCCTACTGATGGGGCAATGTAGTGCTTGCAAGGATGATTACCACAGAATCCAGCCCCAAACCCAACCACTGGCCCTTCCATAAGGATCGTTCTCTTCCCCTTGGGGGATCGTGATTCTGTAACCAGAAGTCTTGGACTTCTTTCATAACTGTGCCCTTTATCAATTATTAACAATGAAAATCATAGGCTCAAATTATAAAAACCTCAGGACAGGTTCACAAACTCAAAACATGTTGTCTCAAAAAAGACTCATATTAACCTCTGAAGAACAAATATCACAAATATCGCACATCTTGAGCCTACCATAAGGGCCAAGATGTCCCAGACGCCCTCTGCTCAAGGAGAACTGTGAGAATGTGTGTGAAGAGCCCAGCCCTGGGACCAGCCCCTAGACCTCACTCAAGCTACGCTGTTCCCTCCTTACACAGAACGCAGATCACACCAGTTCCGGAACCTTCCCCACGGCACAGAGGGTGAACTGCACTCTAGCTAGCCTTGCACATACCTAAAAATACTCCTGTGGGAAATTCCAAGCCTCCCAATATTCGCACAGCTCATGAGAGGAGGCCGGGCTCATCCCAGAGTAAGAGCCTTTCTCTCTCACCTGCTGGAGAAGCCCCGGGTCTCCACGCAGAGCCTTTCACCTCAGTCTATGTAAGCCAAGTCTAAATTCAATTACTGTAAAATTAACTAAGCATTAAACAAAAAAATCCCAACCTGGTAGTCGTCACTGCTAATTAACTGGTTCCCGCTCACTGCTGCGACCTGCCTTTCACCAGTGCGCTGACAAGGAGAGCTGTCTAGCACTTGCCCGCGGGGTGGGCTTGAGATGCGGGGACTTGATTTGAACTGACAAGGCACAGCCAGTAATATCAGAGCCCTCTTTAGGCAACCCACATGACGCTGGAGGGGAACTCACAGAAGGCGCAAGGCAGTGGAGACAGACTGGACTACACACAGAACAGAGACTGGTTAGGGTTGGAGTTGGGGCCAGGGTGGGGTGGTCAGAAAGGAAGAGGATGGCCCTCAAAGGAATTGGGGCACAGATGTGTTTGGGCAGGGTGCAATTCAGCATCACCTTCAGACACTCACCATTAGCCAGTAAATACTGATTTGTCTATGGATAATTATAGACAAATGGATAAATTTCATACAATAGAAAAGAATATCCTTTCATTTCCATCACTTGTTTTTTGTTTTACTTTGTTTTCTTAAAGAACTTCTGAAATTCTATCTCCAAGAAACCAATGTGCTTAAAGCTTATTGAGAAAAGTTTTTTCTTGCCCAACTCTGAACATACCATCCCCAGGCTCCCCAGTCCTCACCATGCAAAACGGAAGGGGCATATCTACTGACTTAACTTGAGTAGATGTGTAGGGGTCCGTCTGTCTGTCAGAAATCAGAAGGCAGTGGTCACATCTCCATAACTTACTTAATGGGGTAACCACAGGCCAAGAGGAAGAGGCCTGTTTCAGGCAGCATTCTGTTGGGGGTGGGGTGGGGGGAGTGTTCATTCAAGCTGTAGGGCAACTCATCATTTGGGTCCACCTTGCCCAAAATAACTATCTTGGACTGCACAAGTGGGATTCTTTTCACATGAGCTTCCTGAAGATAGCTCCAAGGATTTGCTAATAAGAATTACATTCAACTTAAAAAAGAATAGTTTAATTCTTAATTTTAAAAAAAAGTTTAATGGTTAAGTAATTGCCAATATTGTACAGATAAAACTAGTAGTTAGATCTTGTATTAAAGAATAAGCCCTCCACAAAATGGTGACCACAAAATATCTCTTTTTGACACCATTCAGTAGCAATGAAAAAGATTCTGGAATTACCTCTCCAGGTTCTTGTCACAAGAAAACAAATTCCATACTGTTATTTCAGAATCTTGTCCCCACCCAGCATCCTTTGCACAAAAGAACAAAATAACCATCTATTAACGACCCAATAGTAATGACCTGCGTGGTTGTAGGGAACATTCCCAGGACTGTGAGTTTTTGCTTCAGGGAGAACGAGTCAATCTTTCCATGTCCTTGTCTGTGGGGAAAACACAAATTGGATAAAAAAACTTCCTAAATAAGGTGGTGATGGTGCTTTCTGAAACTACCTGAAGCAGCAGTAAGGAAATATCCATGATACAGGCTCCAGAACCTTCTGTGCAAATTTCCATTGACTTTGCAAGTAAGGGATTCAGATCTAAGGCCAGGGGTCTAAGGAGAGATGTCCTGGGGTCAGCATGGCCCCTTCTTGAGTCTGAGCAGTGAGTGGTCCCAGCCATGAGGAGTCTCAGAGATCAGCTTTTGGCCCATGTGTGTTTCTTTTCACCCACATTTTTTAATTGAGTACCAACCCTGTAAATAGCAGATTTCACTGCACTCCTCCTTTCAATGACATACCCAGTAGCTCTTGAAAATTAAGAGATCGATGACATTACTCCCATTATTCTCCCTGGCCATAGCCACCAGCTCCTGAAGAGGGGACACGGACCCCCCCCATCTCACCACAGACAACACCCCTCCTCATTACCTCACACTGGACTGACTCCTCCATTCACACCGCCTGCCAGCCTCCAGCAGGAACTGGAAACTGTGGCCCCTGGCTATGAACTTCTCTGCATCAAAATCTTTGAGAGCTAAGATCAAAATAAAGGTTTTCAAAAGTGACAAAAAAAAAAAATCATAGACGTTCTCTGCTAAAAGCCTCACCACCATCTCCTTGTCACTGCTGGGGCCATTGTTTCTATCCTCTAATACTCATCCTAGCTCAGTGGATACTCAAGAAAATTAGGTAACATTTATATATATAAACTACCCACTCATAGGCCTAGTATGTGACAGAAATAGATGTCGAATGATTATTCATTCCCCTCTCCTTCCTAGGAAACTTGCCTGGGTCTCTTAATGTTTGAGGAAGTTAGCTTTGTTTTGTTTTGATTTGTTTTTTTCTGCTTTACTTCTTTTCCCACCAAGGGGAATAATATGAATTACTTTCTAAAAACGGGGGCCAGGGGTGCCTGCTTGGCTCAGTAAGTTAAGCATCTGATTCTTGATTTGGGCTCTGGTCACAATCTCAGTATCATGAGATGGAGACCCATGTCAGGCTCTGAGTTCAGCGGACAGTCTGCTTGAGATTCCCTCCCTCGATAAATAAATCTAAAAATAAATTAAAAATAAAAAATAATAAGAACAGAGGCCAACTCCAGTCCATAACATTAATTCTAATGTGTTCTCCTTCCCCAGCCCTGAGTTCCTTCCCTGCACCTGCTGTGCTTTTTTTCTCTACTGCTTTTAGCATGGGACACTCTGTTCCCCTCTGCAGCTGTACAAACTAGGGATGGCAGATTCAAATGCCTTCAAGACTCAAAAGAAATTGTATAAATCTGTGAAATCACTGAGCTTAAGACAACAGCAAGACATCAGCCCTAGCCGTAAACACATAATTAGGGAAAGAAATGTTATTCTGAATGAACCAACTAACTAGTCTCCTGTTGGATTAGACCAGCTGGCCACCAGTTTGCTGAAGGTATTTCAAAATCACAGAAGTAAAAATCTGGATTTCAATCCCAAGTCTGAATTGGTTGATTTCCCAGCTTTTTTGTGCACCCTGATCAGTCCTATTTAACATGAGCCCCATTATATGTACATGTTTGTGATTATAAATCATATTCATTTACCACTGCACTAATGAATTCTGAACATTCGTCATATATACAAGGAAACCAAATGGCACGGATGCTGATGTATCACTTGTAATCTCTCTTCAGGACTGGAAGGCGCCCCAGCCCCCGGATAGAGCCTCCTTGTGTGAAGTCACACCCCCTCCCAGGGGCAGCCTGCATTCCTGACTGGTCACTTAATGAGTAAAAAGGGCCAGAGCTCTCACAATAACTGGGATAACTCTGAGGCTTGCCCAACTTCAGAGTTCCCTGTGGGTTAGTAGGGATATTCTCTGTGAGTGAACCATAACCCAGCTTCTCCCGCTTGTCCCCTCCAGACCCTTCTTCCTTCATCTCCTCTACAGGAATTAATCCTGAGAGCACACCTAATACATTCCCTGCATGTTAAACTCCATCCCAAAGAGGGCATAGCTAGAAGGTCTGACATTTTCTTCTCCCACCACAGTGGGCTGTCCTACAAACCCCTTGGGTTCCTATCAACCCATTTTGGAGAACAATGCTCAAAGTCAAGTGCTACCTGATAGAACATTCTGGAATCATTGAACTGTCCAACATGGCAGCTACTAGTCAGCCACATGTGGCTAGTGAGCATTTGAATATGATCAGTACAACTGAGAAAGTGAACTTACTTTTAATCAATTTAAATAACTACATAAGGGCACCTGGGTGGCTCAGTGGGTTAAATCACTGCCTTCGGCTCAGGTCATGATCTCAGGGTCCTGGGATCAAATCCCGCATAGGGCTCTCTGCTCAGCAGGGGGCCTGCTTCCCTTCCTCTCTGCCTGCCTCTCTGCCCACTTGTGATCTCTCTCTGTCAAATAAATAAATAAAATCTTAAAATTAAAATAAAAATAAATAAATAACTACATAAGACTCGGAGCAACCAGCACTGGTATAAACTATTTGTAACCCAGTTGGGCAAACAGAAGGGGTCCAGAGCTGTTACTCCTCTTTTCACTGAGAAAGCAAATGTGCAGCAATAAAGAAAATATATACGCAAGGAGCCATTTAATCCCCATAAGATGTTTAAGAAAAAAAAAAATAACTTCATCCTCTTGTCAGAGGAAATATTCAGAGCACCCCCACACCATTTCCTGGAACTGTCATCATCAGTTAGCCAGGGCAGGTGCTCAAGGGGCTGGCACAAGGCCTGCCAGCTGCTTCCGTTTGTCCAGTTCAGTCCTGATGTGAGTGAACATCTCTCCCTCAGTCGGTTTTCTTCTCAGGAACACTAAACCTCCATGTAAAATATCTGACGAAGGATCAGCAGCTCCCACCCTAGAAAAATTCCTTCGCAACTGCGAACCCCCAGCCACGCTGCCCGGGGGTCTGTCATCAGCAACAGTGTGACCATTGGATGGGAAACAAGGGAAGACCTCCACACATCTGGAATCCAAATCAAGTTGCCAGATACCTTTAATGAACAGCATCCCTAAGTCAAGCATGCCTGGAGAAAAGAGTTCCATTTCTAGGAGAAACACTTCTTCGCTCCAGACACAGCCCCTCCCCTCCTGTCTGAGATGATTTTCTGGGCTGTGATGATCACAAGCAAATGGCAGATAGGCCCAGGCCTAGTAGACAACTCCCATGCCCTGGGAGCCATTGGAGCGGTGGGAGGTGTTAATGCATTATCTACTCCTCCGGAGAAAGGTTCAAGTTTGGGCTTGAATCACAAGTGAAAATGAGGTCAGTGGCCTGGATATCGCCTCTTGTGGACATTTATCCACAGTATAGAAGCCTCGCCCAGCTGGTGGTCTCAGCTCATCAAAGCAGAGAGACAAGAGAAAAATGGGGGTGGTCAGACACCCCAGAGTGCTTTAGAAGTGGAACACTGGCTTGGTTTCGCTTAAAATGGCAATTAAACTATGCATGAGTGAAAATGCCTCTTAGAGGGAGCCTGCTACCCACAAGCTTTGCACTTTCCTTTCTCAAAAAAGCCTTGCCCCTGATGGGTCTGTGCCTCCTTGCAGCACGGCCCTCGGTCTGTGATGCCCTCAGTCCTCCTCTCCTGTGTGCCTCCCATGCACCAGGCCATGCTTCCCACAACAACCGTTTCTCAAAGTTGTACAGAAGAGACACGCAGTCCCTGCCTGGTGGAAGTGATAATCTGACAGAGGAAATAGACACTAAACCAAAACCTTGGTTAAGGAGGAGAGAAGAGGCAATGAGAGGGAGGTACAGGGAAGACCTGACCTAGTGCAGGGGTTCAAAGTAGCTTTTTTAGAGATTTTTATGCAGCTACTCACTCAGTCCCATACCCCTAATATGAAGTTCAGTTCATCTCATTGTTGATCAGTATCCCAAGCAAACCATCACAATACTTCCTGCTGCATCCAGTTTCCCAGTGCCATGACTATTCAGTCCCTTCAGCATTGTAACTGTCCATTTATACATGTGGTTGTCACAGGGTTGTCCACGAACATTCCATTGCTGCTTCCTTCCAGGGCACATTTTTTTTTTAATTTGTTTAAACTTATTTATTTGACAGAGAGAAAGAGAGATCACAAGTAGGCAGAGAGGCAGGCAGAGAGAGAGGGGGAAGCAGGCCCCCTGCTGAGCAGAGAGCCCGATTCGGGGCTCGATCCCGGGACCCTGAGATCATGATCTGAGGTAGAGGCATAACCCACTGAGCCACCTAGGCACCCCCAGGGCACATTTTAAGATCAGACTTTCCACTCTCCCTTAGAAACAGTCTTTTGACTTGCTTCAGCCAGTAAAGTATGAGCAAAAAATGGCATGTGTGACCTGGGGTGGAAGCTTGAAAAATCTGTGTGCAACTGACTGGGGTCCTTTCCCCCATCCCAGAGACCCTTTGAGGGTCACGCAATGAGATGAAGTCCCTGAACCTGGGAATCGGTCGATTGTCATCCTTGCCTCCCCAGATGAAATCTGAAACTGGCCCTCCGTACAGAGGACAAGGAGAGATCAAAGAAGAGGCAGGTCAGTGGCAATCCTAACAAGCAAAGCAACTTGCATATAAGGCTGGTCGCAGGTGACCACAAGACAGAGTAGATCTCTGCACCCATCCTCCAGAATCTTCAGAGATTCAAGAGTTCTTAACTGGATTTAGTTATGTACAATATCCAAGTGGCCTCAACACCCCCTTACTCTCTCAAGGCTACTTCCTTGAAATGGCCAGTGGTATGGGAACAGTAGGGGGGAGGTACATTCTGAGAGCAGGGGAAGGAGCAAGGAGCCTCTGTTTGCCAGGGATCCAGATCACAGATCAACCAGCGGTCACATCCTCCTGATTACCTCAGCCGACAGAGCCCCCCTGCTGACTTTACTAGAAGTAAAGTATGAACACAAAATAAATAATGGTTGTGTTAAGTCACTGCTATTTGGAGGTCGTTACTGTCCCATAACTCAGTCTAGCTGACTAATACAATATGTAACTTCCCCATTGGACTGTGAGCTCCTTAAAAACAAAAGTTGCTTAAGGGTGCCTGAGTTGCTCAGTAGGTTAGGTGCCCAAATCTTGATCTGAGCATCTGAGCTCAGGTCTTGATCTCTGGGCTGTGAGCTCAAGCCCTGATATCAGGCTCCACACCAGGTATGGAGCTCACTTTAAAAAAAAATTATTTAAAAAAAAATTTGCTTTCCTATCTTTGTATCTTCTGCACCCAGCACATGGTACATGCTCAGATGTTTATCAAATTAACGCACAAAAGGAACTTAGAATTTTTTTTAATCAACATAATGAACACTCAATTTAGAGGTTATTTTTAAAAAGGATGAAATGATCATAAAATTGGTCACTACAGACTGCCAAAATAGGAAATGATCACTGTAGAATCAATGGATGACTGGGATGTCCCACTGACTGGGACATAGATAATGTAGCACATGCTACGAATATACAATAATGGTTACGAAAATAGCCCAGTTACTTGCTTAAAATGTGACTTACGCTGAATTCAAATAAGAGCAGAGTGAAGAAAGTTTAATAACATCCTGGATCCCATCCATTATTTTTATAATCGCATCTCTATCAAACTGACACTAGGGGGAATTAGCTTCATATTCACAAACCAAAGAGAAAAGATCAGTAATTAGGGAAAAAGCACCGACTCCCCAAGGGTTTTAAATTTGGAATCTACTCAATTACTTCCTCTTGAAAAAGTATATCTATTTTTTGGACGTAGTTTTCAAGCTCCTGAGCCATCCTATTTATAATACTTTATCTTCAGATACTTCTTTCATTGTATCTTTCATGGAATACATTTCCAATTTCCTGCTTAATTCCCTGTCTACACCCATGGGTATTGGCAGCTATGCATTTTAGGGTTGGAACTTACATGAAGTAATAATGCAGCACTATATTCCCCCAAATAATTAAGAAACCAATATTTGTTCGTCAGAGCACCTTGTATTACCCATTCATTTGAAAAGAGATCCTTTGCTGAGGGGATAAAAGCAGAACCTGTTCTAAGTTTAGAAAGGTATGTCCTTTTTCAGACTAGCCCTATGAGAAGTCCTAGATAATATTCCCCCTTAATATAGTTTCAACTTACATATCATTGAGGGATACAAATCACTGTGAAAAAAAAAAATTCTAATTAAAAGGTTATTATTCAAGCCAGTGTTAAAGGTAGGCTAATTGCTATAACAGAACTAAATGGGTGATGTTCAAGAAAAGAGAAATTTATTTTTGCTAACTTAACAGTCCTGGATGAGCGTTGAGGCATTTTCTGTATGTAGGAATCACTCCACATGGTCCTTCCAAAGTTCCTTCTATCATCCCATTGACCTCTACCCTACCATATACAGCCAGTGGGAAGGAAAAAGCATGGGGAAGTACCCTGGAAGATTTTTATGGGACAAACCTGGAAGGAACACACAGCCTTCCATTACTATTACTATTGGAACTCAGTCCAATCATCTCATCTAATGCAAGGGAGGCTGTCCAGGAAAAAGAAACAACAGACTTGGGGAACACCCAATCCCTGCCACAACTCAACTTTGGGTTGATAAGTAAATACCAGGGAGGTATGAGGAAACAGAAGAAAGAGACAGATAGGAATTAGTTGGTTGCTTTTTTGCTCATTTCGTTGATAGGTTCTAGCTACAGCATCAGTGTGACATGATGGTATATCTGACCAAGTTGGGTCATTTACCATTTCCTTCCCATGATAAGGCACTAGAAGGTGGGTAACACCATGCAGTTGGAGTGGGGCTATCCAAATGTTAGTCAAGCAGTTCTCAGAGTGTATTCTACAGACATCTAGGGGTCCCCAAGACCCTTTCAGGGGGACTGAGGAAGTCATGAACGTTTTCATAATACTAAAACATTATTTGCCTTTTTTAATTATGTTGACATTTGCACTGATGGTACCAAAAATCAATGGTAGTAAAACAGCTGCCATTTTAGCATAAATCAAATGT
Source organism: Neogale vison (assembly GCF_020171115.1). NCBI lineage: Eukaryota > Metazoa > Chordata > Mammalia > Carnivora > Mustelidae > Neogale > Neogale vison. Next base: position 83,283,704 of record NC_058099.1, read on the forward strand.
GCACTCACATTAAAAGGCAGGGTGGGGAGAATATGTATGTGTGGCATGTAGAATAGCTTCACTTAATCCTTGTTGAAATAGTAGAAATTATTTTTCCTAAATCTCAACTTTATTTTCTTTAAACTCAATGAGCGCACATATAATACATCATTAGTTTCAGATGTAGAGTTCAATAATTCATCAGTTGCGTATAACACCCAGTGCTCATCACATCATGGGCCCTTCTTTTTTTTCTTTAAAGATTTTATTTATTTATTTGAGAGACAGTGAGAGAGAGCATGAGTGAGGAGAAGGTCAGAGGGAGAAGCAGACTCCCCGTGGAGCCAGGAGCCCGATGTGGGACCCGATCCCAGGACTCTGGAATCATGACCTGAGCCGAAGGCAGTCGTCCAACCAACTGAGCCACCCAGGTGTCCCTCATGGGCCCTTCTTAATGGCTACTACCCAGTTACCCCATTCCCCCCATCTACCTCCCCTCCAGCAACCCTCAGTTTCTTTCTCATAGTTAAGAGTCTCTCATGGTTTCTCTCCCTTTTTGATTTCTTCTCATTCAGTTTTCCCTTCCTTCCCCTATGATCCTCTGAACTGGTTCTTTTATTCCCCATATGAATGAACCGATATACTAATTGTCTTTCTCTGATTGACATATTTCACTCAGCAGAATACCCTCCAGTTCCATCCATGTTGATGTAAATGATAAGATTTCATCCTTTCTGATGGCTGAGTAATATTCCATTGTACATATATACACCACATCTTCTTTATCCATTCATCTGTCAATGGACATCTCAGCTCTTTCCATAGTTTGGCTACTGTGGATGCTGTTGCTATAAACATTGGGGTTAGGTGCTCCTTCAGATCACTATATTTGTATCTTTGGAGAAAATACCTAGTTGTGCATACTGTTTTCCAGAGTGGTTGCACCAGCTTGCATTCCCACCAACAGTGTAGGTGGGTTTCCTTTTCTCCACATCCTCACCAACATTTATTTCCTGACTTGTTCATTTTAGCCATTCTGGGTGGTGTGAGGGGGTATCTCATTGTGGTTTTGATTTGAATTTTCCTGATGCCGAGTGATGTGGAGCATTTTTTTATGTGTCTGTTGACCAACTAAATCTCAACTCTTGAGTACACAACTCTTTAATATTCTATGTGATAAACTGGAAGTATATATCAAGTACTTCTGCCAAATGCCCAAGTATAGGCTTGTCTCAAACAAAACCACATGTGCAACTGTTTAAATTTCACCAGCCACTTTTTTTTTTAATGAAACAAGATTTTTACTTGAAAGAATGGCTGACAGTCCTATGACAGTTACTCAAACGTGGCTATACTGGAAGACATTTTATTGAAAATGAACGAAGGGAGCCTGTCGCTTCAAGTAAAACAGATGACAATATTTATTGCCAATGAAACAATTTGAGCTTTCAAGTGAAAATTAGAATTTTGAAAAACTTATATATACCACGTTGAGCTTAACAGGTTCCAATACCAGAGATTTCTGATAAAATCAGTGATGATATTAATGAAGGTGATTTTTAAAAATTTTTTTGAATGATGAACTGTGTCAATATTTGGAAGATCTCATAGCCCAGTAAACCAAACAAGCAAATATTCCAAAATCATACATGGGGGAAAGATTTATTCAAAGTGGAAGTCAGACTAATCAATTTTAATGTAACTGCCTCAGAGAAGTTCATTAATATGATTTCAGATTCCACATAACTTTAAAGACTTTAAAACATTTTTCAAGTTTTGGTATAGCATCCAAAAATAATATCCATGATTAGCTGAAAATGCCATTAAAATGTTTCTCCCTTTTCCAACTACTTATCTGTGTGAGGTCTGCTTTTCTTTTTCATGTATTTCAACAAGAGTAACACTGCAACAGATTGAATGCAGAAGTAGATATGGAGATTTGCAAAAATGTAATATGATTACACTCTCCTCATCTATGACACTGTTTGCAGTTAATGTAAGAGTCAAGACTGGAAATTCTGAAACAAAGCTGACTCCAAGGCTTTCAGATCCAAAGTTGTGGACTATATCTTTTAGTTCAAAATCTCAGGGCCAAGAGCACACCATAACAGTTTTCCCCAAGTTGACATGAACTGACTGGCATGGACCAGCATATAATCTACCTAACTACCAGGTCTACAGGGATGTCCTGACAGACTGCTAAAATTCAAGTACATTACATCCACGACATTCCCTTGATCTAGAAGTTTCCTATCCTCTATTAAAAGAAGCTCTCTTCGGGGCACCTGGGTGGCTCAGTGGGTTAATGCCTCTGCCTTCAGCACAGGTCATGATCCCGGCGTCCTGGGATCGAGCCCTGCATCGGGCTCTCTGCTCAGCAGGAAGCCTGTTTCCCCCTCTCTCTCTCTCTGCCTGCCTCTCTGCCTACTTGTGATCTCTGTCTGTCAAATAAATAAATAAACTCTTAAAAAAAAAAAAAAAAGAAGCTCTCTTCAATTAGCCTGAAATGACCAGTTCTCTAGGACCCAAACTGGCTCATTGTAGTAATTGGTCTTTCATCTAAACAAATCACAAATCATCTGCTTCAACTTTGTTTTTGTAATCTGAGAAATAACTCCATAAAACTCAACCCATGCTTTTTAACTAATTTGAAAAACTAACGGCATTGAAAGTATTCAGTTAATCAATCTGATGTCTTAAGCGCCTCCTTAGTGTGTGGCACTTTGCTAAGCAGTGCAGATGTAAAATGAACATGGTTATAACTACCGTGTTAGAGTTTATTTAATTATGGTACTCTCTCTCAGATCTGACAGTCTGGCAGGAAAAATAGGCAATACATAAGAAGATAATATAAAATATAATGGTACAAGTTAATAGGTACAAGTTTGATGTTCTGGAAGCACATTTGAAAAGCCCCCAGGTCCTATAGAAGGATAAAATGGAAAGAGTCATCATGTAGGGCTTCCTGGAAGAAAAGGACTTTCAGCTAATACCCCAAGGATGAATTGGGGTGGGGGGGAGGAATCATCCAAGCAAAGGGAGAAACAATGTTTTAGGCAGAGGACACAACTGCGAATGTCTCTTCTCCCCCAGTTATGACCTAAATCTGTCCCCCTGTTCCTAGCAAAAATCCAAAAGGTATTTTTGGTCATCATGTTCCTTGGCCCCCTCATGTATTTGACCCTTCTTCTTTCTTGCAACACTGACTTCTGTTAGCTTCTGTGATATCACACTACTTGTCTTCTGATCACACTGGCTTTTCATGTTTTATAATCCCACCCTCTCCTTTTCCACCTAATGTTGACTCTCCCAAAGTCTTGACCCTGTGCCCTCTTGTCTTCATACCCTATGTTCTCCCCCAGATTAATTGCATCAAAGTCCACAGCTTCAGTTATGACTTATGCAAGCTGTCTTACCAGTGCATGTCCCCAGCCTCGGCCTTCCCTCTGAGCTAGAACGGTGCCCCTTCCTGCCCACATGACCTCTCTACATGTACAGCTGGGAGCCTCCTCAGACTCTGCCCAACACCAAACTCACGAACCCTTTCTTATCTTCTTCCACGATCTCCTCTCCATAGAGGGTCTTCACCACCGCCCAGCTACCCAGCCCAACATCTAGGAGCTTCCTTTTACATGCCCTTCTTTCTCCTACTTCCTGTCTAATACATCATGGTGTCTAAGCACCATGAACTTTACCTCCCAAATCGCTCTCAAAACAGCTCACGTGTCTCCACATCCTCTACAGCCACCCTAATCCCAACCAGGGTCTCAGTTGCCCGGATTCCTCTAACAGCCCTCCAAATGCCTGATTCACACTTTTCGCCTCCCTCTCCCAATTCACTCTATAGACAAAACGATCCTTTCGAGTTTACTCTGCTGCCCCTAACTGAAAATGCTTTAGTGACTTTCAACCTGCTTTTTGTACCAAGACAAACATTCCTTACCAAAGCCCCGTGTGATCAGAATCAATCCTGCCTAGCAGACTCACCCCTGCCCACTCCAGCCACATGGACTCCCTTCCAGTTCATCATCACTGTATGGATTACTTATTGACCAGAGCTTTGCAAACCTTGTTCCTCATGTTGGGAATACCCTTGCTTCCCCTTCTTCCCCTAGTTAATTCCTATTCATCATCTTCATTTCAGCAAGGGAGGTTGAGATCTGGTAGACAAGGTCACATGTGTGTCTAGGACTATACTCTTTATCCCTGTTATAATGTTATAGTGTACTTAATTATTTAATAGTCATTTGATTAATTACTATCTCTCCTTATAAAGACCATAACTTTCCTGCTTTTATCCTCCTTTATCTCCTCCAATGCCAAACCGGGGCTAGGCTTGGTGAAGATATTTTTTGAATGAGTTAACATAGTGTGTGCAAAGGCTCAGGGGGAACAGCAAGCCCATGCCTGAGGCTGTAAATATTTCAGTAAGGCGGGACCCTCCAGGAAAACAACTAGGGATTGCAGGAGAGGGTGGGTAGAGTCAAGCCTGGAGAGGCTGGAGGGGGGCAGGGCAGAGACTGGTCATGAATGCTGAGATGCAAAGTCCCAGCAGGGTCTTGACAAGAGAGTGACATGATGAACTCTGCATCACTTTGTTGTCACCCAAGAAGACTACACAGAAAAAAGCAACTCTAAAGACAGAGGGCTTCAGCTCTTTCATAGTCTGGAAGGTAACGACCAACTGGGAAATATAGACTAATAGTGGTGACCGGAAGCGTGGAGAATTTTAGATTGATGTGAACAACAGAGACTGAGGAGGCCTCAACGAGACCACGATGCCTCTTCTCTTTCAAAGATTCCACCATCACCAACCATTTTCAACACCCTGGACTGTGTCTCTTCCGGCCCCAGAGACTTGAATTCACTGAAAGCAGTCAGCTTTATCATCTCATATTTCCTCTGGAACCCGTGGGCCTTTGTAGATCATGAAATCTGACAGCGATCACAGAAGCAAGGTTCTGCTAGTTCTGCTAGTTGGCTAGTTCCCTGCCATGTGCTAATATCATACCATCTGCACGAATCATTGTTTTCATCATAGCTGTTCAATGTCCTTTCCATTTTTTAATTGTCTATAGCCTTCTTCAAATATGTGAACTCATTCCAATAGCATTCGGAAGGATTCACACCATTACAAATAGATATTTTATTACAATAGGTGCTCTTCTAAATTCACCTCTGGTGAGAAATTTCATCTTTCATCTAACATTTTCTCACACCAGAGCTCATCGGAGAGTACCCTTCATTCAGTCTGGAACCACTGATTTAGCATCTGCTTTGTGCTAGACATTTTCTAGTGGATATGAATAAGATGACAAAGAATAGAAGTCTTATACCTCAACAAAGCATGGCCTCGTGGAAAAGGCAGCGATAGAATGAGGCACATTTAAAGGTTGCCTAATATATATATACTGATGATCTATAAACACATTTTTTTTAGAAGCCCCAAGATCTCTCCTGAGGTTGTAGGGAATGTTTCCTTTAAGAGGGGATCTCATAAGACTTTTGATCTGAATCTTAAATTTGAGTCAAGTTTGACACACAAAGAACATGTGAGAGGCAGAGAAGTGAGAATGACACATGAGAATTCATGGGATGCTCCAATAATGTGACATGATTCGATTTGCCTTTTTTTTTTTAATAGGAAAACAGCTCTGGCAGTCTTACTGGCTTCCTTAGCTCCTTCTCGCTTTGCATCCTCTTTGGTATCATTTAGGATTCCACTGTGAAACTCTTTTAGAATCTCTCTCTGCAGTCTTCCCTTTTAGGAAAGAGCTAGTAGAAACGACAGGATATAACCTATTCTACACTTGTTTCACTACACTAACCAGGGTGACTTCTGCGGGATTTCATAGACGCATCCTGAGCTAATCGATGCAGGCATCAGGAGGGAGTCTGTAAATCTAGCAACGTGTCTTCCAACAAGACAACTCTTCATGTCTGAAAAAGGTTGCTCTTTGCTCATCAATTTCTAAATCTACTTCAGAAGAAATTACAGCAACTCAAAAGATGCCAACATACTAACATAAATCATGACACCCCCATGTGTCATATATTGCATTAAGGGAAATGTGATCTTTGTTTTCATTACTACTTAATTGCAAGCAAAGTCCTCTGTGTTTCTCTTCCATCCTCATGTCTCTCTAAAAGAACAAGAAAAGAAAAGCCACCTGGTCATCTAGTTCTCCTATGAGAACTAGCCTTGACTTCTGCCTCCAGGAGGAATCTAGACCTTTCCACTCTGGCTAACTGAGTGTCTGTGTTTTGTTCTTGGCTTAGCATGAATTTCTCCAGTCCCCACTCTAGACCCCTTGCTATTTGTGGCCATTTCTCCTACATATCCCCCAGCTTCTGCTGGGGAGGAAGTACCGTCATGCGCAGCCACATGGTTCTCACTTCAAACACCGGGGGATCGCTTCGTTCTCTCCTCTGCAAGAAACATATACCCGACCCCCAGCATCAGAAACCAAGGATTTCTTCAAGAACGCAGGGAAAAAAATACACCTTAATGAGACCAACAGCTCATCAGCAACTGTCTCCGGGGAAACCCATAAATAGGCTCCCACTGCATCAATCTCATTAGTGATGATGGGGGGAGGGGGGGGGAAAAGGAACTCAGATAGGAAAAGGGTCCACGTCAGTTTTCTGCCTCTGCCAGAAAAAGACAGGCCTTTTTAAAGCGTCAAATGGTCCCTGCTAGAACTGTCATCCCCGGATTACAGATGGCAGTACCGGAGCACCACGGAACGGACAGAAACTCCCCAAGCTTGCACCCAGCCGGCTCCCTGGGAATAGCATGCTGCCTGTCAGCCGCATCCCTGCCCGCGGAGCAGAGCAGCCGGGTGAGGCCAGCTCGCCCGCCGCCTGACAGCACCCTCTCCAGAGGCTCCGTATTATTACAGTCTGCCCTTCTGCTGGCGTGGAATTAACTTGTTCCGACTGTGTGACAGTTCTGACGACGACACAGTTGGAGGCAAGGAGCTGGGTCACACGCAGCTACACGCATGGGCTGTCACTAACTGTGCCACTAAAACCAGACAAAAACCTTGTCAAGGGAGATCAGCTCCTCTGGAGGCAGAGGTAAGGGACTCAACTCCCGGCCTGCTTGTGAGGGTTTTGTTCCGTTCAAGGACAGTATCAGCTGACAAAAGGATGTGATGTTTCAGGGGAGACCCAATCAACACTGGCAAGTGGAAAGAGGCAGAGAGGCAGAAAGAGGGGAAAAAAAATGCACCCGGACAAATGCGAGAATGCTGAAGGAGACGGGCCGCCAGGAGGTGGCAAGAGACCTCAGCATCCTCACTCTGGAAAAGTCAATGATCTAAATCAAATCACGCCTATGTCATGGTCCCAAAGCCTCCAGCAAGAAACGAAAGCCATCAGCCTTGGTTTTACCAAGTTCAGTCTCTGCCGTGGGCTTGACACCATCCAAGGGCTGATGAAGGCTCCAGAAACATAACAAGCTACTGCTAACTTTAGCGACCTTAATCACTTAGCTGTTGGAGAAGACCCGTTTCCTAGAAATACAGAATGGGGTCAACACAGTGCTCTTGCCCCGGGCCTGAATGCCCAGATGGAATCGGAATCAGAGGATGCGGAGTCCACCCCCAAGAGACAGGAACTCAAGACAACAAAGTAGGGAGAAGCCCCGGAGAAGTTCCTCAGCAGGAACGACCTTGGGCTGCCAAAGGTCAGGAATCCAGCTACTCTTTCCTCTCTTCTGGGCTGTCTGTGAGGCAAGGCCCTCCCGGATCTACGCTGAGAATCAGCGAGCCTGCCTGTCATTCTGTCCCAGTGGTGTTCTCCTCAACTTGCCTGCTCCCGGCAGTCCTCAGACTCGGCAGTCCTCAGACTCTAAGACCTGACAACCTGGTTTATTCTCCCGTCTCCTCCATCCCCGACCCAACCCCAAGGTACAAAAGTCAGTGATAACAACCACCTCAATACCCATCCCTAAAGGGACACACTTTGGAGCTGTAAATATTTAGTCACAACTGGTACATTTGTCAGTTGTGTGCACTTAGCTCATTGAGTCTTTGTCTCTGTTTCCTTAAGTGCAAGGATTGATGGAAAAAAGAAAGAGAGGAATTCCAGAGAAGTGCCCCGCCTGGTGTCTGGTATTTGGTAGATATACATGTTGGTTTGTTTTCATTATCCAATAGCAACAGGGAATACGTACTTGAGTGTAAATTTCTGTGTAATGTCTCTTAAGACCTTAATGAGGACCATCAGTTCTCTTTACTCACGAATTCCATGTTTATGAATTTACCTACTCACTAAAGTTTATTTGTAACCCCCAAATCAAAGCTTGGGGCACTTCCGTGCTCATTCGTGGACGTACCGAGAGTGAAAAAAAATGGGGTCGCCCAGTGCACACATTCCCAGCTGTGGCAGAACAGGTGAGCCTCCACCTTCGTGTTTTAATACTTGTGCTGTAAACAAGTGTCTTTTTCACCATACTTAGTGTAATGTCTTTCACATTTTGGTGGGTTTTTTTTTTTTTTTGTAATGTCTTTGTTTAAAATGGTCCCCAAGTAAAAGAGTCTTTTCCGTAAGTGGTGTTGGGAAAACTGGACAGCTACATGCAAAAGAATGAAACTGGACCACTTCCTTACACCATAGACAGGAATTAACTCAAAATGAACTAAGGACTTGAATATAAGACCAGAAACCATAAAAGTCCTAGAAGAAGACATGGGCAGTAAGCTACTGGCCCCTGATGTTCTAGTTTTTTTTGGTTCTGCCTTTTCAGGCAAGGGAAACAAAAGCAAAAATCAACAAATGGGAGTAAATCAAATTAAAAAGCTTTTGCACAGTGAAGGCAATGATCAACAAAACAGAAAGGCAACCTGCTAAATGGAAGATGTTTACAAATGGTTTAACTGGTAAGGAGTCAACATCCAAAATATATAAAGAACTCACACAACTCAATATCAAACAAAATTAAAAAATGGGCACAGGGCCTGAATAAACAATTCTCCAAAGACATACAGATGGCCAACACATGAAAAGATACTCAGAATTACCAGTCATCAGGGAAATGCATTGAAACCACAGTGAGATATCACGTCACACCTGTCAGAATGGCTATTACCAAATAGACCCTAACAAGAGTTGGCAAGGATATAGAGAGAAGGGAACATTTATGCACTGTTGGTGAGAATGCAAAATGACACAGCCACTATAGAAACCTATATGGAGGGTCCTCAAAAAATTAAAAAATAGAACTGTCATATAACCCAGCAATTCCATTTCTGGGTATTCATTAAAAAAAGGAAAATTTTAATTCAAAAAGATATGCAGTCTGTTATGCTCACTGCAGCATTTTATACAATAACTGAGATACAAAAGCAACCTAAGTGTCATCCACAAATGAATGAATAATGAACATGTGGTATACATACACAATGGAATATTATTCATCCATTAAGGAAATAAAATCTTAATATTTGCAACATCTAGGAATCTAGAGGGTTTGTGCTAAGTGAAGTAAGTCAGAGAAAGACAAATACCATGAGATTTCACTTATATGTGGAATAAGAAAACAAAACAAACAGACTCACATACAGAGGACGATCTGATGTTTGCCAGAGAGGGATAGGGGATAAGCAAAATAGGGGAAAGGGATTAACAGCCACACACTTACAATGGTAAAATAAGTAAGACACAAAGATACAACATAAAACATGATACCTTAGTATGTAAAAACTTTGTATGGTGACAGATGGGAGCTTGATTTATCATGATGACACTCTAATATATATATATAAATGTTTGATCACTGTGTAATACATCTGAAATGGGATACTGATCTTTGCTTTTTTTTTTAAAGAGTTTATTTATTTATTTGAGAGAGCCGCATGAGCCAGGTGAGGGGCAGAGGGAGAAACAAACTCTAGCTGAGCAGAGATCGTGACCCAGCCAAAGGCAGACGCCCAACTGACTGAGCCACCCAGGCACCCCTGAAATAGAATACTGTATGTCAACTACACTTTAGTAAAAAAAATAATAATAAATTAAAACGGACCCAAGCTTAGTGCTGAAGTGCTTTCTAGTGTTCATAAGTGAAAGAAAGCTGTGACATGCCTTATAGAGAAAACACACGTATTAGACAGGCTTTGTTCAGGCATGAGTTATGGTGCCACTGGGCATGAATTCAATGTTAACAAACAGTATATATTAAATTAGGCATCCTTAACAGAAACCCAGATAAAATAAATGAATTGATCAGGTCATAAAAATGTGAAACAGAGGCTCAAAGGAACCCCACACTGTATTTCCCTTAGGAGCAGCTCAGCATTTGCTAATTTAATGTTCAAAGTAACTATATAGAACATAACTACCAAGAACAAAGAGAATCAACATACATCCTTTTCTCATTTAATTTCCACACCCATCCTTTGAGGTGAGGGTGTAATCAGAAGGTCATTTACTGCATTAAGAAAAAGTCACGAACTTGGTAGGAATAGTGAAGAATGTTAGGGCAAAAAGAGGCTTGGCAGAGGAGAGAGGTGGGGAGGGGCAATGGCGATAGAGAGGATCTGTCCACTGGAAAGTGAGGGGCTTAACTTCATCAAAGCACTGGTGAATATTGAAACGTCTGGAGGCATTTACATTTCTTTACGGCCCCTCGATATTAGTCACAAGTCATTTGAGATGACAGGATGGGTTTCATCGATGCTTCTTTCCCAGATCTCCTCTAAAGAACTTAAGCACTCACAGGGCACTTGTCTATAATTAGCAATATAATTATATAATTACCCTAAATCTGGGATGAATTTCTAAAACTAGAATCTGATGACACATCAATAATATCACTTTTTTTTTTTTCATTTAGTCAACCTCTCAGCTAACTCAGGCAAGAAGGAAGAAAAAATTCAATGTGTCTCTAGCTGGACATCAGCTTTTCCTGTCATTTTCTACCCTGAACACAAACTCTCTTGGACCGTGTAGGAATTCAGACAACTCTAAATAAAACTATTATTTCAGGGAAATTTAGAATCAGGGCTTTGGAGACAGGAAGAGAACTTGCTAGCCATCCAGTTCAATTTCCTGTACTTCAAATGAGAGATTTGAAGCTCTGGGAGTTAATATGACAAATTGGGGACCATGGCCTCTTTTTTCCCAATGCCCAGTTGAGTGGACTTTCCACATCTATAGTAATCATATGTGCAGATTTTCCAGGAGAAATTTGATTTCTGAAAATGTTTGCTCCCATCATTGTTCTAAGAGGATTTGTACTTGTTAGTTTCTAGACCCTGAATTTGGGGTCAAACAATATGGTCACAATTATTGTACCATAATTTGTCTAATGGATAACTAATTCTCATTCCCCTGTAGCTACTCATCCAGGCTTGTGGCTTCTATTGTCACATCTGTTTGGGTAATCCCAAATCAAGGAAGAAACTTACGGCATTTTAGATCATAAAGTAGCCTAATTGGTCATTTATAGAAAATTCCTTAATCTTACTGGAAATGGTGAACTTGAGTCTATAAGAGGCCAAATCATGACCAAAATCAAACAGCTGGCAAGAGATAGAGCCAGAGTATAACCTAGTTCTCCAACAAGTATTACAAAAGTACAAAGAAGTTGGTTAACATGCTTGCTAGTTCATCATCATGATGGACATAAATATTGTAAGAACCTCAGAAGATGCATTACAAATATATTCACACAAAACAATGGTGATGATTAAGACCTTTGGCTGTGTCCCCATTGAGAGGCTGGAGGCTCTCGTTTCCTTACTAGAACAATATTTATTGACCTATATCATCATGAAAAATGATTGCCCTGAACACCTACCTGCAGATACAACCATGAAAACATTTCCCAAGATTTATGTAGTAAAAGAAACACCCTGAACAAAACACAAATACCTGGTCTACATTTTATTAGCACTTTAAAGTCAATTATCGCTTCACACCAGAAGTGAAAGCAATGACATTGTCAGGCTCTCAGCAATAAACCTACACAATTCCAGCTCTTTGGTCACTCAGAGAACCTCCTTAAGCTTCCAGAGGCCAGCACATCACTTTGGGAAAACAATTGTTCTAAATGATTAAGAAGGCAAACAGTAATTTGTTCTGCATGAATCTGTGCCATTAAAGAAAAAGTATTGTTTAAGAGGCACATGGGTTTATAAATTAGTGGGTGTTGAGCAATGGAAGGGCATGGGACTAACATCATATTGCCTTCCTTCCAGAGGATGTGCTAGTAACTGAGATTTTTATCTATTCATACAATATAGCTGAGTCAATACAAAAACCACTTTGCTGAGCTCCCCAACCCACAACTTGTGTCCTTCAAAAGCCATTCTACATTTCTTTGCCAGACATGTCTGCATGAAACGTTAATCATTCCAGCCTCTGCTCAAAACCTTCAATGACCAGAGGAAAACCAGAGCTAGGACGTGCCGTTTGGGTCTTCCCATGGAAAGATTCCTTACATTGATGGTTTGGGTGATGACCCATGACCTAATGTCACAAGAAGACAGAAACCACATTGGAAGGTATTTTCCTAGTGCAGTCAAAAAAAAAGCCACATGGGTTATAGGTGGATCCACTGTATGCTTCAGTTTTCTTGGTGTATCCCAGTTTGTGCCTGTTATCACAACTAATATCATCTTTACCAGCTCTCAACTATGTCCTAGTTTGGATAATAAATCTTATGAGAATCCTAGTTATAAGTATTACAATGCCACATGCCTTCCAACAACATCAACATTTTTTTTAAAGTAGGCTCCATGCCAAGGGTAGAGCCCAATGTGGGAGCTCGATTTCACAACCTTGAGATCAAGGCCTGAGCTCACATCAAGAGTCAGACGTTCAACTGAGACACCCAGGCACTCCACATCACCTTTTTTTTTTTTTAAACCAGAAGTTATAGACACTGCAAGGAACTTATTAGTCATCTGATCTCATTACAACTTATTAGTCATCTGATCTCATCTTCCAGCCACACTGTATCCTCGGCACAAGAGTGAGGAAGAACATCACTAGCATTGGCGGGATATATCAGCTAGATGATGCAAACTGTATCCCCTGTCCTGAGGTTGTTTACTACCTTTTCCTTGGGTACCCCTGGCATCTTGTGATTATCCACCTGAAACCAGAGAAGGATTCAGGCTTTACCAGATCTCCTGCTGCTTGGCTGCCTCCTGCATGCCCAGCATCTCTAAGTCAACTACTGACACCCAGAATTAAGCTAGTCCCATGTATTCGCCAGGGGAGAAGTACAAGCTTTCTGCCACATCTGCCACAGATGTCACAGGAGACCCTGGCAAAGAGATTTTTCTTTAATTATAGAAAGAGATTTTTCTTTAATTATAGGTTAAAACGTGTTACCTTGCTTAATCCTGAAATACTTAAACTCCAAGTCCCTGATATTTCAGTGGAAGACCCCAAACACAGTCCCTATGCATTCCTACTGAAGTTCCTCTAACAAAAATTAGTTTCAAAAGTAATTTTTCCCTGTTTTGAAAATGATTTATAAATCGACATTCATAATCCTATCATTACACATCTATTAACGTCTTGTGTATTCCCTTCCAATCTTTGTCATGTGTATATTTCCAGTCTGAATTACAGTATACATATAATTTTCTATCATGCTTTGATCAAAACCACTCTTCCAAGTTGTTACATAGAATTACTAATTATAATTATAGACACTTCACAGTGTTTTTTTGAATGGATACATTACAATTTAATGATTTCCCTGTTTTTAATTTCTTATTCCTTTTGCTACTAGTACAAGGTGTTTTGTCAGGCACAGGGAATAGTAAAGTTAACAAAATAAATGCTTTTATGAAATAAAAAATTGGGGACTCTGTGAAAACTAAATTTGAATTCTTGTCATATTTTTGAATAGCTCTGGTATTCTCTTCATGTGTGAGTCACACACTTGAAAATAAAGAGGATGAGAAAGGGAGGAAGAGAAAACAAAACAGGCAGAAAAACAAAGGGGGGAAGGGAGAAGAAGAAAGACAGTGGAAAAGGGGAAGGAAAGGACTTATAATTACAAGGATAAATTGAGGGTCTTCTGTTCTGACATTTGCTTCATGTAAATGATGGAAATACCATACCAATTCATTTGAATACATGTCAAGTCTCTCCATGAATTATAATAAATGTCAGCATCATTCTAATATTTAAAAACAAAAGCTATCTATAATTCAGACATGACCCTTTCCCTGTCGTCTACTCCATCATGTATAATATCCATTGCCTGGCCTTTAAGGCCTTATATACTCTAGCTCACCACAGCCAAACCAATTTTTCTCCACACAAACCTCATCTCTAGTCAGGACTCCTTACTGGGAAACACAGACGCTGCAGCTTCAGTCAGGGAGGAGTAGCTTGAGTCAGAATAAATCTCCTATGGCTTAGAATTTTAACCTTTGGACAAAATTTTAAGAAAAACTATTGGAAGGCACTGGAGAATAACTAAAAAGTATGCATAAATTGGAGGATAGTGCCCTTGAGGGGGGCGGGGAATGAACTAGGTAAGATCACTTATAAAGCTTTTTTTTAAAAAAAGATTTTATTTATTTATTTGATAGAGAGAGACTGAGCGAGCATGGGGCAGGGGAAGCAGAGGGAGAAACAGACTCCCTGCTGAGTAGGGAGACTAACATGGGGCTCAATCCCAGAACCCTGGGATCATGACCTGAGCCAAAGGCAGCTGCTTAACTAACTGAGCCACTCAAACAACCCTGTAGCTTTTCTCTTAAGAAAATTCCCCAGTTCAAGGGATGCTAGACAGCTAAATTCAAGCAAAACTCAAGTCTTACTGGCTTAGAATGGGGACAAAGTTCAGGACCTCTAAAGCAGCTGGAAATTAAGAAAGGAAATCCGTAAGAGAAGGAGCCAAAAGAAGGGCCCCCCAAATCTGATATATAGACCTCCCTCAAATCTTTGACTGAGTGTAGACTACAACTGCTTAAGGAAGACTGCAAGGAACCCAAAAGAAAACAATAGTTGGAAGGCTGAGAGAGATGAGCTGAAATGTTTGGAGCTGCCTACTGTAGAGCAGGAAGGGTTTGAAGTTTGAGTGTATCCCAGTTAGACAGTTTTGCTAAACACCTTGGGCTTTCCAATGAAACCTCAGAAAGACATATTTTAGGATTAAAGTGCATGTCTCTGAATTAAAGTCTTCATTCTATTTACACTACGAGCAAAATCAAACAGACCCCCCCCCTTAATAAAACCACGCCTCCATAAGTTCAAGGGGACCAGTCAGTAACTTAACTGGCTGGAAGAACAGAAATCAATAGTCTTCAGTGTAAGATAAAAGAATCCAGAGGGGGCGCCGGGGTGGCTCAGTGGGTTAAAGCCTCTGCCTTTGGCTCAGTTCATGATCCCAGGGTCCTGGGATCGAGCCCCGCATCGGGCTCTCTGCTCGAGGAGGAGCCTGCTTCCCTTCCTCTCTCTCTGCCTGCCTCTCTGCCTACTTGTGATCTCTGTCTGTCAAGTAAATAAGTAAAATCTTTAAAAAAAAAAAAAAATGCAGAGATTTTACAATGGATTACTTATAATGTCCAGTATACAGTAAACAGTAGACATGAAAACAGGAAAATGTGACCCACCATCAAAAGAAAAGACAGTCTATAGAAATTAATCCCAAGGCAACTTGAAGTTTGGAATTAGCAGACAAGCGGTAAAGCAGCTATTTGAAGTATGTTCAAAGATTTAAGGGGCACCTGGGTGGCTCGGTCAGTTAAGTGCATTCTTTTCCACTCAGGTCATGATCCCAGGGTCCAGAGATCAAGCCCTGAGTAGGGCTCCCTGCTCAGTGGGGAGTCTGCCTGTCCTTCTCCCTCTTCCACTCCTCCCACTCATGCTGTCTCTCAAATAAATAAAATCTTTTTTAAAAGATTTAAAGGAAAAATTTGTCAGAACCACTGTAACAGTTAAAGAATATCAACGGAGAAATGGAAAAAAAAATTTTAAAGGAACCAAAGGGAAACACTAGAACTAAAAAGGTAAATAGATGACACTTTATAATTCACTGAAAGTGTTTAACAACAGATTGTTACAAATCTGTAGCTACAAAAGAAAGAGTCAGTGAACTAAAATCATAATAAATGATTCAATATGAAGAACAGAGAGAATTAAGATCCAAAAGATAGGGGTGCCTGGGTGGCTCAGAGGGTTAAAACCTCTGCCTTCGGCTCAGGTCATGATCCCAGGGTCCTGGGATCGAGCCCCGCATTGGGTTCTCTGCTTGGCAGGGAGCCTGCTTCCTCCTCTCTCTCTCTGCCTGCCTCTCTGCCTACTTGTGATCTCTGTCTGTCAAATAAATAAATAAAATCTTTAAAAAAAAAAATCCAAAAGATAAGCAGATCTTCAGTGACCTGTGGGGCTTTATTAAGCTCTATAATACAGTAGTACAGGGAAAAAAAAATGTGGAGAGCAAAATATGTGAAGAAATAATCACTGAAAGTTTCCAAAATATGACAAAAAAGATTTACTGTTCTGAGAGCTCACTGAATTCCGAGCAGATTAATTAACAAAAAGCAAAAACAAAAAAAACAACACCAACAACAAAAACTCATACATCTGGAAACATCGTAGCTCAACTGTTGGAAACCAAAAGTAAAAAGACGATCTTTTTTTTTTTTTTTTTAAAGATTTATTTATTTATTTATTTGACAGAGAGATCACAAGTAGACAGAGAGGCAGGAGAGAAAGAGAGAAGCAGGCTCCCTGCTGAGCAGAGAGCCCGACATGGGACTCGATCCCAGGACCCCAAGATCATGACCTGAGCCGAAGGCAGTGGCTTAACCCACTGAGCCACCCAGGCACCCCAGTAAAAAGACAATCTTAACAGCATTTTGAAGGGGGAAAGAAGACATGTTAGATGCAAGAAAACAACAATAAAAATGAAATTTAAGCTCTTGTCAGTAGCAGTTGAGATCAGGAAACAATAGAGTATTTTCTTTTTAACTGCAGAATTAGTGAACCTAGAATCCTCTATCAAGTGGAAATATTCTTTAGATTCCTTTTATTTCATGATACTGAGAACAGGATGTAATATTCATCACCAGAAATACTAAATTATAAGAAATGCTAAAGAAAATTCTTTGGACTGAAGAGAAATGAAAGCAAGTATAAACTCAGATTGACAGAAATAAAAGAAGAGGACCAAGAATGATAAATATGGGTACAATTATAAAGAATCACATCCTCTCTTAATTTTCTGGAGGGAGTGTTAGAATTTTTTCTTATGTAGGTGCACAATTTAACAGTTTATCATGAAGTTTAATACACATCTAATCTATAAACCTACAACCCCTTATCTAGGTATTTACCTAAGAACAATGAAAATATATGTCTCCCAAAAACTGAATTGTTCATTATTCATAACTCATAACAGCTGAAAAGTGGAAGCAATCCAAATGTCCATGAACCAGAAAACAGATAAAATCATGGTATATTCCGTAAAGTCTGTCCTATTATTTTCCATTATTAGCAATGAGCTTGGTCTTACAGGTCATACAGCAAGGCCATATGGCCAAGAAGGGTCCAGTAAGTAGACTGAAACCCAGAGACACCTGATCTGGGACCTGAGCTCTTAACCACTACACTATTATTCTAATAGGGAGAAAGAGTGTAAGACTAAGTCATTTCACACAGGAAGATACGTAGCAAGTTATGGACAAGAGTGCACAGAGTGGTAGCATGAGATATTTGATTAGAAAGTTGGGAACAGGGGCATCTGGGTGGCTCAGTGGGTTAAAGCCTCTGCCTTCTGCTCAGGTCATGATCTCATGGTCCTGGGATCAAGCCCTGCATCAGGCTGTCTGCTCAGCAGAGAGCCTGCTTCCTCCTTTCTCTCTCTCTGCCTACTTGTGATCTCTCTCTCTGTGTCAAATAAATAAATAAAATCTTAAAAAAAAAAAAAAAAGAAAGAAAGAAAGAAAAGAAAAGAAATTTGGGGACAAAGGATTTTAAAGACCAGACTCAAATTTTGGGAATTTTTCCTCCATGTCCTAAGTATACTCTGACTGGAAGCTCTTCTCTGACAGCTTTTGGAAGTCAGCGAATCATTTTCTAAGACATTCTTAATTACTATAGTTAGGAAACTTACAATAATGCAGCTATTCAACTGTCTGTGGGAGAGCACTCTACGCCCCTCCTCTTCCTCTTCCTCTTCCTCCCTCCTCCTTTTTGATCACAACCATACCTGTTGCATGGTTAAAGGAAACAAAAAAGGCCTCTCTGTGACCGGTCTCAGCTCTGATGAACTGTGATTGGTCCAGGTCATCGAGTTTTGTGGTCAAAACATCAGTAGTCCTATCATTCATGTACCATCAAGAGAGGTTTAGGTAAATGAAAGACACTCATCATTTGGAAAACAAACTCCTCTCTACTTTGTAAAGCACCCTCAAGGCTAACTCAATTCTTCCTCATCCTCAGCCTCTCTGAATTTCACTTGATCTAACCCCCATCCCACTACCAAGAGATAAGAAAATGTTCCCTAAGGGGTCTCCCCATTCCCTGGAGATAATGGAACAATGGCCAACCATTACTCTAGTTTTATTTCCCCATTTGAAGGTTTACAATGGAGTTCAACTATGAAAGAGAGATAAATTATTCTAAAGTTTAGTCAAAAAGAAAATATCAGTATATTCATCATAACTATGATAATAATTAACAAATGTCCAATAGTAGTCATCTGTGCCTCATACACAATGCTAAAGTTGAAGGGTATGCCTTAGTGAATTCTTTAGACCAATCTCATCCCACTCTCAATTTGCAAAAATAATTATACATTTTTGAATTCAAAGCTTTGGGTGCTATTGTTGACTGAAGCCCTTGAAATGTGCACTGATTACAGTGCCAATGTAATGTACATTAGCTGGGAACTCAAGTACTATACAATAACCTTAAATCAGAGAGAGTTATAAGAGGCTAATAATGAAGATGAAGTAATGCTGAAAGTACTAGCCTTTTATTCTGAATTCAAGAAATGCATTAGAAAATATGTTTTAAGAATGGGTCATAGAGAACGTAAATGCAATGTAGAAGAAAGGAAAGAGGAAAAAATCTCTGTTGGGCTGGAGAAAGAGAAATGGAGAGAGAGAGAGGGAGGGAGGGTGAGGTTGTACCTTAAAAGAATATGCGTAATTTAGAGAATAGAAAGTGAACAGACTCTGAAACAAAAGTACCAACCATTCAGATGTAGTGGCAATGGTTTCCACTACCACCATGAAGATCCTGTCTGTATTTCTAAGAAACAGCATTTGAATCTGAGGACACATTTGTATAGAAGTCAACACTGCATTCCTATGCTACGCTCTCAGAGACCAACCCATCTTCTGTGTTGTTTAATTTCCAACAGCCCACAATAACCTATCTGAAGCTTAGGATTAAACATTTTTAAATAAACCAGTATGGAAAATAAGCTATGAAATCATTTAGGAGCAAAACATAGCATAAGGCATGAAGAACTATCAGTCCACAAATCTTATGTCCTGTGATCTTAGTTAAATGACAAGTTGGATTACAAATTTGGCTCCGGGCTCCCTAACTTCTCAAACAAAGAGGGAAAACATGGTTATAATCATGGTTCTCAAACTTTTTGGTCTCAAGCTCTTTACACTTATTAGTGGACTCCAAGAGCTTTTCTGGTGGAGGTATATGGTAATGTCTGTTGATATTTATATTAGCAATTAAAATCTAAAATATTCATGAACTCCTTTTAAAATAAACCTATGACATAATAACATAAATTATACTGACTGAAAGTAAATATATTTTCTCAAAAAAACATAGAAGATTGTCATTTACATTTTTACAAATCCTGTTGGTATCTGGCTTAATAGAACACAGCTGGTTTCTCCTATCTGCTTTTGCATTCAGTCTCTACATTTGTGTAACTCCTGGAAAATGCCACTATACACCCCTAAGAGAAGAAGCATACAAAAGTCAAATCAAATCTGCATATTACCAGGAACATGGTTTTTGTACCTCGGGAACCCCTGTGGATTCCTGAACAACGCTCTGAGAACCACCAAGTTATAGGAAATACAGGTCTTTTAAGACAAAAGCAAAGACTGCTCAAGAGGTATATGGCCTTTTGAAGGAGAAACTCAGAGAGAAAAAACCTGTTCCTTTGAAATAAAAGGAGTAACATGTAATGTGGTCTACTACATGATCAACACCTTCCCAATCCCAATCACCAGTGAGTGGTATAGGATTGGCCATTCAGAAAGGGGATATAAACACATTCTTTATTTCCCTTAATTTATAGCTCCTGGACATAATGTGAGTTAATGAAATCAATACTTCCTATAATTGATGTCAAGTGCATTTTGTAATTATGTTTTGTGGTCTGTGATTTTTATGAGCTTGGTCCCTAAAACAATTAATAATCCCATAAAAATACTTTCAACATTTTTTTTCATTTAAAGTCCTTCATATATCCACATTGTGAAGAAGGATACAATAGCACTAAGTTTTATGATTTTTCGATACCTAAATAAGAATATTTCTTCTACCTCCGAACTACTCTATTACACTATTTATAAATCTAAAATAATTGTGTAACAATTAAAAGAATCATGGGGGGGGGCGCCTGGGTGGCTCAGTGAGTTAAGCCGCTGCCTTTGGCTCGGGTCATGATCTCAGGGTCCTGGGATCGAGTCCCGCATCAGGCTCTCTGCTCAGCAGGGAGCCCGCTTCCCTCTCTCTCTCTCTGCCTGCCTCTCCATCTACTTGTGATTTCTCTCTGTCAAATAAATAAATAAAATCTTTAAAAAAAAATCATGGGGTCAGATGCATCTGTGTTTGAATCTTAGTTCTACCCCTTCTTGGTTCAATAACCTTGAATACTTTTATTTTATTGAGCCTTGATGCCCTCATATATAAAATTAGAGTAATAAGAGCAGCCACCTTGTTAAGTCATTGTGAGATTAAGAGGTAATACAGATTAAAACATCCACACTAGTTCTTGGCACTTAAAAAACACTGGAAATGTTAGTTATTAGTAACTATAATTGTTAGAGAATTTCTCTCTATAATAAAACTGTAATTATTACAGCATTTCTTCCCCACCCAGAATCACTCTGCTGGGTTCATGGCCTAGAGCACACAATGGAGCTAAAAAGAAGGTGAGAGGTGATAGAGGAATGGAGACTAGCAGAAGAGAAGAACAGGCAACACACAGACATAGAGCTAGGAGAATGGGACTGGACCAGATCTGGGGGACACTGACAAAGGAATCCAGATAACATGGAATTCCAGTGTTTCTATTTATTATGAGCCTCTAATGATTAATGAATTTTATTGATGGACCACTTACACCTAACATATTGCCATGTGGTTCTCCTAAGGGTTTGTGCTGTAGACGCCCAACCCCCCCAGGTGTTAGTTTAAGCATTACCGGTAATAGTCATCCCCCTTGGCAGCAATTAGTTTAGAAATTAGAAATTCTTAATTAGAATTCTAATTAATTCTTAATTAGAAATTCTGGCTTAGGTCCCATGAAACAAAATCAGCTATAAGAGGGAAGAGGGGCGTTAGAGAGGAGTAGGGAATTTGGGTAAATTGGAAGGGGAGGTGAACCATGAGAGACTATGGACTCTGAAAAACAGTCTGAGGGGTTTGAAGTGGCGGGGGGGTGGGAGGTTGGGGTACCAGGTGGTGGGTATTATAGAGGGCACAGCTTGCATGGAGCACTGGGTGTGGTGAAAAAATAATGAATACTGTTTTTCTGAAAATAAATAAATTGGGAAAAAAAAAAAGAGGAAGAGGTATAATAGTATGGATTTTCATTCAGTAAATATTTACTACTAACTCCCTCCACTGTCAGTAGAGTTTGCTTCTCCATCCCATTTGCATTGGGCTTGGTTGTGTATTTTGATTTTGTCCAGTAGCATGTTAGTGGAAGGTAAGTCACAAGACTTAAATGTGCTTGCACAATAAGACTGGGCTCTGGCTCTCAGGTGATCTGCCATCAGCTGTCCTTCTTAGTTTCTGTCCTTCTGCTATGGCCCCCAAACACATACCTGTGAAGCAGACCTGAAACCAGCCCACAGCCTAGAGCTATTTGCTGCAGGTCCTTCAGACTGAAGCAGATTTGCCCAGCTTACTACAGCCAAATCACAGCCCACCTTGGAGGACACAGTTGCATACTTTTTATATACTACAGAGTTTGGGGATACTTGTGACTTAGCAGTATTGTTGCAATAGCTGACTAACACAAATGGTAAGGCAGAGTATCTGGGAAAGATTTTTCTAACTCTGAAAAAGAGATACACCAGAAGAGAATTCTGGATGTGTATCAGGGACCTATTGCAGCCATCTGTAACCATGAGGAAGCCAGCTTCACACTGAGGAAGCCCAGTCCTCATTATCATTGATCACACTGAGCCCATTACTAAACACCCATGGTTCTTAACCTGTGTTATTCAATATTAATTGTTTTAATGTTCAGGCCAGTTAAAACACTTCTTGGGGTGCCTGGGTGGCTCAGTTTGTTAAGTGTCCAATGACTCTTGATTTCAGCTTGGTTCATGATCTCAGGATCATGAGATCGAGCCCAGTGTTGTGTTCTATACTGGACATGGAGCCTGCTTGAGATTCTCTCTCTCTCTCTCCCTGTCCCTTCCCCCTTGTGCCTCTACTTATGCACACTCTCTGTCAAACAAAAATAAAACAGTTTTCTACGTAAAGAATCTCCTGCTATTTTTGTTTCATTTAAGGAAAGAATTGTCACACAATGCAAATACAGTGTAAATACACAAAGCTGACAGGAAAAAGAACACAGTCATTAACTAATACCTTAGAATTCTATGCCTTCACGAAGGGTGTCTTGAGATCTGTGGAGGTCAGTCCTGATTCTTTTCCTGTGAAGCAATTGCTGTGCTTCTGACACAAATAAAAATGATGCGGGTGTTCATGAGCATATGAGAGACCAAGCTACTTTATGTAGTAAGAATTTTTCACACCAGGGACGCCTGGGTGGCTCAGTTGGTTAAGCAGCTGCCTTCAGCTCAGGTCATGATCCCAGCATCCTGGGATCGAGTCCCACTTCGGGCTCCTTGCTCGGCAGGGAGCCTGCTTCTCTCTCTGCCTCTACCTGCCATTCTGTCTGCCTGTGCTTGCTCTCTCTCCCTCTCTCTCTCTCTCTGACAAATAAAATCTTAAAAAAAAAAAAAAAAAAAGGAATTTTTCTCACAGCAGTTGTCCCTTAGAACTAAGGCATCTGATGCATTTGTGGGGTAATTGAAGGATTGGGGCCTAGGCTCATTGCTGAACCTCTGTACTCTTCCTCATCTGTTAAATGCGGTCCCTTTTTACTGGAGTCTGTAGCAGCTCAGAAAACACTGTAAAACTACTCTATAAAATGAGTTTTCCTGTGGGATTCTTGCCCAGTAGCATCACACACATTCAGGCCTTCTGTGGGTCTCTGGGCACCCAACATCTCAACCCAGCTGGGCTTGCCCCAAAGCAGTTTGTTTGAACTTCCATGCAATCCCCACAGACTTCTGACTTCCTTATTCATCCTTGCCTGTCCCAAGCCTTGAAACGTGAGGTCAAATGATGAGGGGAGGGGACACGCCCCCTTTCCTACTCCATGTTGGTCTTTGTCACCTGAGCCCAGGTGAGACACTCGCACATATACATACTGACAAAGTAAATTGCAAGACAATTTTTCTTCAAAAGACCAACTATCCAGTTTGTAGAAATTAATGTTCAATTCTTTACATTATAATAGCATAAAAGATATGTTCATTCAACTGAGAAACTTGGGGAAATAGTTATAGCATAGCATCTTCTCTCATTGAGAAGCTCTCGTCACTGAAGAAAAAATTGATTTTGCTAAGGTTTGGCCTGGAGAAGGAAAAGAAAGATCCCTGGACTTGCCCTCATTGACTATTCACTCCTTCTGCCAAAACACCTTGATGTTGTAATTCCATAACTCACGGCCCAAGGCTTTCAGGGTACCCTGGCTCTCTTTTATTCTCTGATCCTAACTGCTACCTTTCAGCTTCTGGGACCAGTGGAATGCAAGCTAGCAAAATATCAGGAGGTCTGCTGCTACCGGTCTCATACTACTGCACTGATAGGGTGAAGGACCATGAAATCAAATCATCCCACCCATATTCAGGCAGCAATTACTGCTGACAGTTGCCAGTGTACATAGGCTTTCTGTCCAGGTCTTCTGCAGAGCTGGAATTTTCTATCAGTACTACATACACACTCAGTGTTTCAAAGAGGGTCATAATATTTGACTAGGACCTTTCCCATATGGGGACTCTGCCAGCCCTTTATAAAGGTCCCAAGCCTATTTCTAATTCTTCCTTGCCTTTAAGTAAACTTCTGCCTTTGGTTAAGAATAGTCGATTCCCTGCCAGCAAATAGGTACTGCATCCCTGCCAGGCACAAGGTGCTATGCTAATTAGTAGATTGTTCATTAGACCTTGCCCTTCTCTGCTGCCACACAAGCACCATTGCCCTCTCCATCCTGCCAGGGTCAAAAGCAAATGCTTAAATCCATAAAGAACATTCTTGCCCCTCTTTCCGAGAGCCCATTATTTCATCACTGCAAGCACCATGCAGAAAATTAAATTGAGCTGTTAAATCACATTTTTATGACTGGTCATTCACTTCCTAGAACCTCCCTGTTCTCCCAAAGACAACACATGACAATCAGAAGAAATGAAAACACCACCTGGGCTCCATGTCAGTTTTCTTCCTTAGACTTCAAAGTGACTGGAGATCCGTTGGCAGCAAGAATGGGAGGATCTTTCAGTCTCCCATTCATCAGTAGTGATCTGTTCCCAAGGCTTATCAAGCCTCGGCAGACAGCCCACATAGCATCCCATCCACAGTGGTCTTTATAAAGTGTAAATAAGATCTGATCACTCATCTCTCAGAGAAATGGCGTTTCTTACTTGGAAGTATAAAGCTTTTACCTTCTCTAAAACTACCCTTCCCATGTAGTTTCTTCCACATCACTATCACATAATTCTATTAATTTTCATGCTCTGAAATTACTTTATTCATTTGTGTAACCAGTTCCCCTTAGAATGGGGTTAACTCCTTGCCCTCCATGAGAGCAGGGAGCATGTCTGCCTCGTTTGCTGTCATTTGTTCAGTACCAGGCAGAGTACTTGGCTCATGGCAGGCACTCAATATCTATCTTCTAATGAACTAGTTTAAAAAAAAAAAAGATATCGCTCCCTTTAGTATTTCATAAACACTCTTGGTGAGGAGGGGTAATGTCCTCCACCTCAGAAATCTCTATTTCGTGGGCTGCCTGGGTGGCTCCGTCATCAAGCATCTGCCTTCAGCTCAGGTCATGATCCCAGGGTCCTGAGATCGAGCCCCACATCTGGCTCCCTGCTTCTCCCTTTCCCACTCCCCCTGTTTGTATTCTCTCTCTTATGCTTTCTCTCTCTCTCTCTCTGTCAGATAAATAGATAGAAATTTCTATTTATTGCAGTGGAAGGTCCCAGCAACCACTTTCTCTTCACCCTCCCATGACTGGTCATGTTTGTAATTACCCCTTTTTAATACTTTTAGAAACCAATAAGCTCATTCAACCCCTGCACATGAAAAAGCTTCGTGAACCACTACAGAAGTGTAGTTAAACTCAACCCAAGTAGCGATCCTTGCAATAATTTTGGTTTACAAAGAATTTTTGTTGTTTTCTTCCTGCCTGCCCACCCCATTTCAGAGACACAAGATCCTACATCTAAATACAAGCCCACAACACATCTTCACCTCCCTTCTCTCCAATAATGACAAAACATGGTGCTTACTTTTTATTGATTTTTTTTTTAAGTGTTGCCAGGTTGGAGGTCTTTTGCAGTTCTTACACAATAGCTCCATGTGGGATCTGTAGCTAAGAATTCTTTAAAACATTTCTGAAAATCTACCAATTCAGTAAGCAGTAACTTATGACCATGGCTTAATTAACTTTGAGGTCCAAAAACTTATTTTCTATGGAAAGAGTAAAGTACCCAGGCAGGCTTGCCTTAGAGATGTGATCATAAATGTAACAAAGAATTGAACTAGAGGCTTGGGGCGCCACCCTGTCTTTGCGGTCCTGGAGTCGTTCCTGTCACTGTGGGGGCAGCTCAGCATCTCTTCTTCTGAGGGGCAGGTAGATGGGGACACCGGGGCTCACGGAGCTGGCAAATGCACAAAACCTCAAATGTCAGGTTGCCCACACCTTCATGTAAACTGAACATCTTTGGCCAGGGAAGAAAAATCCACTGGGGAAAGGAACCGGGAAGGATAGGATCTCTTTCCCACGGTACAGCCGTGGCCAGGTGGGGCAGCCTACATCATTGCAGGGAACTGCAGAGAGCTTGATGAAGCTCAAGGAGATCTCGTTTCTTTCACTCTGAGTCACTGGCGGGGTCTCGGTCCAGTGAACACACAGAAGTACACATCCAGTTAGTCGCTGTAGATGGAAGGGAACGGAGTATGAAATAAAACCTTTGGAATCGGTCTCTGAGAAGGGGGAAAAATCATGGCAGCCTTGGAAACACACATGCAAATCCACATCCGGGTCTTCTCCTTACTGATACCCAAGGAGGGGCAATTGCTCACTACCTTTAGCTAAAGGGCAGGGTGAGCTGGTTAGAACAGCCTCACATCTGGGCCCTGGAAAAGGCAGAGGCAGGGAGGAGTCAGGTCCTTTTCATAGGTCTGCATGGAATCTTGCAGAAGGCTACACTGCCTTTGTCAGTAAGAAGCTGTCCATCATCAAAGGAGGCAGCGGAAGGCCATATTGCCACCGGGCTTCACCCTCCTTTCTGCACAATGCCTAAGCCGGCTCACTTACTCCCATCTTATTCATTTCCCTCTAGAGGATACCAAGAACCCCAAAATGTCCAGCTCCACAGTTAATGCACATTTACAGTCGAGAAGTATTTTCCTTTCACTGAATGGGGAATGAGAAGCAGGCAAGGAAAAAGGAGGTAATTTAAGTTGCTCTATCGTTGGGAGCGAAGGGACTAATTCTTGCTTATGTCAGCAGCTTGCTGAGTCCCACCAGCCTCGCTACCCACCCCCCCTTTATTTTATTTATCTCTTTACAGCCTGATAATGCTATAACCATTTCCTGTTGTATACTGGCTGAGGAAGCTTTCTCCAGGCCCAAGAGCAAATCAATAAAAGTAAGCCACAGCGATTCATAAAAATAAAATTGTCATCATTATTGTTCAATTATTGCTGTGTCTGTGGAAAGAATCTCAAGAACTGAAGGTTTCTTGGCTAATATTTATAATCTGCGTTGAATGGTGTTAATGAATGAGTGGGTGTGCAGTAGACTGAAATGTGATGGTGTTTGATTTATACCAAGTCCAGGTCTGATTGCTAATGTTAAATCCATTAAAGTGTCTCTGAGATCTGCCTTAATGTACTCCCCTGCATATAATAGAGCTTAAACATACCCGTTTACTTAGCTTTTCATTATTGGTTGAATATTTGTCTTTATTACATTATCCCCATGATAAATTTGACTTATGACAGTTTAAAAAACAGCACTTTGGGAAAAGGCGAGGCTTTTAAGAAGAGCTACAGAAGGATCTCCCGATTCCCCAGTCCTCCCACAGAGCAAAGAGCAGAATATCCCCAAGTAATTATTTTTAAAAGTTCAAACTGTTCCATCCGACTGTGTCCCAGATCACAAAATCCAGACACTCAGGGGAAGAAGTAGTATTTCATCCCGGAAGGAAAATAACAAACAGAGGAATGAAAGCTATCTGCTTACGCTGCCCCCTTTGCAGTGTCTCGGGGAGGGGAGGGGGCTGTGGAAAGGCTTTTTGTATTTCTTTAAAACACTTCTCCCGGAAGGAATCCATAAAGCACAAGTGTAAATAGAAACAACAAGTTGAAAAGACTTAGGCGTAATCATCAAGAGCCCCCTCTAAGGTCAACCATTTCGCAGGGATTCTGGAAAGGACAGCGGAGTATGAAATGCATCTGTGGCCAACATTACCTCCCTTTAATCTACAAGAGTTTTCCATTCACAGCCCAGGCAGTCCCAGGTGACAGGTGCCAAGTCAATCTGGGGTGTATTTCTGATGTCCCCCCAGCCCCAGTCCCCGCCTGTGCTTCACTGGCTTTCCTTGAAAGCTTGACTTCCTGCTCAGCCTATGTTTGGTGATGTACGTGTGGATGACGATGAGGAACAGACTTCCTGTTTCTTTCTGACAATGCTGCTGCTTCCTCCAGGCTCCCAGGCTCCTGTCCATCCCTCCTAGAGAAGACCCAAGACAGAGATCGCATGCAGAGCTAACCCCCAGGCTCTGGATAAGATGAACCGAGATATAAAAGCAGGTAAAATAAATAAATCCCACCAACAGAGCAGCTAAGCGTGAATCACATTGCGGGAGAGGGAAATCTCTAAACACCCCATGGTTATTTGCCGTGGACAAGATTGTGCCAAGGTACAGGTGTTTAGAGCACATTCAGGTTGGGCAGCATAGGACACAAAGACGACAATGTAGAGCTTCTTCCTTCAGAAATATCCTAGCTCTCGTTTTGTTGAGGAAAATGAGAAGCGTGTTTCCTGAGTTGCGTAACCAGGGATAAAGACGGCCTAGACAGTCAATGCTGTGTGCATCATGGGTAAGGACACCACAGGCTAGTCCCTAGGAGTTTTTAGGGAACAAGAGGGATTCAAGGTGGACCTTGAAGAAGAGGCTTTGTAGGAGTGGATCAGAATGAGCGACAGCAATACAGAGGCGCACGTGAAAGCAGCAAACCCGAAGATATATTTGGCCTTCAATAAGGCAGACACGTTTTAAAACTGAAACATGCACATGTACACACAAATGAAATTACCAAATTCCAAGTATTTATCACACATTTTCACTGAACCTGTGGAGTTAGTATCACCTGGCAGTAAATACAGATATACTCTGAATTTACGTCAACAAATCTAATCCTGGCTTGGATTGACCGTTGACTCTATTTTTGATGGCTTCTGATTTCATGATTAAATTGTTATACTACTCACTCTAAGACCAATGCCAAAATTAAGCTTTATCAAAGTGCTTTTTTTGATATATAAAGGTCTTTTTTTTTTAAATTCAGAGAGAGAGATTTAAGGTCCCTGGATTCATTTGTTTAGCCTTTTTCCATAAAGTTACCTTATCTTCTAGGTTAGAGGAACTTACGGCTTGCCATATGTGTTGCCAAGAAGTTGCCATGTTACCAGCAGCTGAAACTTGAAAAAAATCATTTGCCTGTCATAAACATTAGCTATAGAACAAAAATAACTTTAAGATTTTATTTTTAAGTAATCTCAACACTCAACATGGGGCTTGAACTCACAACCCTGAGATCATGAGTTGCCTACCCCAGGGGTGCTGGGTGGCTCAGTGGGTTAAGCCTCTGCCCTCGGCTCAGGTCATGATCTCAGGGTTCTGGGATTGAGTCCCACATTGGGCTCTCTGCTCGGCAGAGAGCCTGCTTCCTCCTCTCTCTCTCTACTTGCCTCTCTGCCTACTTGTGATCTCTCTCTGTCAAATAAATAAAATCTTTAAAAAAAAAAAAAAAGAGTTGCCTACTCCACTGCCTAAGCCAGCCAGATTCACCAAAAATAATTTTTTTTAACTGTTCACTATCATTTGAAATAATGCTTTGCCCCTCTTTCCATAGGAGATTGATATGGAAGGAGGCTTCAATAACAGGGGAGAATTTACTTTGATCCTTTCACCATCTCTCATTCCAATTTCTTGTGTTCAGTGGTGGCAAGGATTTGAAAATTGACTTAATGTATTCATGACACAATGAGTGTCCAAACAAATACAGGACAAAGCATTCACCAAACAAGCCTGCATCTTGAATTAGAAATGTGCAGGTTCAGGAAAGGCACCCAGGAGTGATGGTCTGGATGACAGTGAAAACTTACCAATGAGATACATCCCCAAGCCTAAAAGACTATTGGATATTATGGCCCCAGTAGTCCCCCCAGTCTCTGAGATCCTATGATTCTGATTGATGGGACAAGAAAGAATAGTACCTCTTGGCATGGTAAGGAAAAGCAAAAACATAGTAGAGGACAAACATTTATTGAGCACTACTATTTGCCAGAGAAGATGGTAAACGTTTGCTATCAATAGGTAACTAGACCTTCCCAAGAGTCCTATTATCCCCATTCTACAGATATATAAACCAAGGGTCAAAGGGGTTACTTAATGAACACATGGTTATGCAGCTACTAGGTAGCCAAGCAAGGATTTTAGCCCAAGTTGGTAGAACCAGGGTTGATAGAGTATTTATCCACCAATATGGCGTGGATACTGGTGAATCAGAGCCGATGCAGAATCAGTCAGAAGAGATGCTGGAGGTGAACCACCAGCACAGTCAGACCTGTCAGAGTCAGCAGAAGTTCAACTCAATACCCAGGTTCTTCCCAGTAAACATCAAAGACAAACTTAAATTCAGTCCTCAAACTCTTGCTTTGCCTTTAAGTGAGACATTTACTTTAACAGTCAATATGGATTTGATAATTTACATATACTTTAGTAGGCAGACATCCATCAACCCACCTAAGTACCTCTTATTTTGGGAGGAGGTGGTTGTCCTCTTTAATGTATTAAAGCAGAAAAAAAATCCCTGTACAATTTTATCTGTACTGTTGTACACAGGATATGCTTCAGGTGTCACTGGCAAACAGACAACTCATCATTCATTTCCCCCCTGTGTTAATGCAAAGTTAATCTGAAAACACCAAAATAAATTACTTGTTTTAAAAATGTAGGGTATAAAAAAAAAGTGTAGGGTATATGCCTTGCAAAATGGAATCTGCATTTATCTCTAAATTATAAGGTAACATCAAATCAAGACAAATCTACGGAGTTACTTTAAATGTATCCCAATTGAATGAGATCCTGCAAATATTAATCAGAACCTGAAAATAAATCAACGTGAAAAGAACCTATGAAGACTGGCATTTTCAGAATTGCCATTCACCTATAACATCAAAGATATTGACAGATACAAAATACATTAGGGAAGTAGATAGGAAAGTATTTATCACTTGTGACATCATTGCAATCATCAGACCTTTCCAAAAATTATACAGTGACCTTGCATTCACCATCTAACTCAAATTAATCCTTGATGTTGAAATTTAGCACCTCAGAATGAATGTTGGCATAGAATGTAGCTGGTAAAAAAAAAATAATAATAAATGAATCAAAGTATTTTCAGACAAAGCATGCCCTAGGCCATAAAGGCTTTGTAGGGAGGAAATGAAAAACTGACAGGGATGGATAAAACATTTTTTTTAATTCCATATCAATTGCAGTAACCCCTGTATTCTCCAGCAAAACCAGAAAGAGATGTTCTTCTTAATCAAAAGTTCTGGCTTTTCCATGTCTTCTCCAGAGATAAAGGGATTCCTGACTAAAGAGGCACAAAAAAATTCTCTTAAAGAAGTGTTAAATATTCCAGGAATTTCTTCAAGGGAAGTTACAATGAATGTCCTGTCCTTCATGGGTGTGGGCTCCAGTGGCAAGAGCAGGGCATGGAGAGAAGGATACTGGAGATCTAGTCCTAGCAACACCGTGTCTCTATGAGCTTGGCCAAGCCATGTTTAGTCTGTGTCTCAATTTTCATCTATAAAGTGGGAATATTATCTCCTACCAGGATCTAGAGACCAGTATGTTTGCTTATCTCCAAGGAATATACTCAAAATACTTAGCATCTAGGGGGACTTGAGCACTGAAATCAACCCTGATTATCCTCTATCATTCCAGGAAAGACTCATGACAACTGACCAAAGAAAATACCCCCCTTAAAAAATCTTTTTTACCTTAAAGAATTTAGGTCAAAAACAACATAAAGGTGAAACAGAAGATAAAGAAGGGCAGAAAGTCTGTGGAGATGTTTCTCACAAGAGCCCAAACAAGGGGGACATTGAGAGATGCTAAGTTAACCCTCTACACAGTAGAGTCTCTATCTCCCAGTTATAAAATTTGTCATGGTAGTGATCTTCGGGTTTTTTCTCCAGGTGTTCTTTGAGCCCCTGTGACAAGTAAAGAAATATTTATTTTAGGTCTAATATATCTGGTACGATGTCAGCCCTTTATGAAGGTTATATAATTTTCATACCAACATTAATGTTAATGAATTATTATCCCCACTTTACAGATCACAAGAAACAGGGGTTCTAAGAGGATATTTTTCAGAGCAACAAGAGTCCAACTGGTTCACTGCCATAACCATGAATTTGGATGGATAAATATGGATAAATAAATGAAGATTTCTTGGATGACAACCAATAACCTTAGAGAAATAATGTTTTGTTTTGTTTTTTGATATTTTATTTACTTATTTGACAGAGAGACACAGTGAGAGAGGGAATAAAAGCAGGGGGAGTGGAAGAGGGAGAAGTAAACCCCCACTGACCAGGGATCCCGATGTGGGGGTTGATACAGGGCTCAATCCTAGAACCCTGGGATCATGACTTGAGCTGAAGGCAGATGCTTAATGACTGAGCCACCCATGCACTCCAGAAATGGTTTAACAAAGAACCCTGAATCCCACTACAGAAATGTCAATGTTCCCAGAGGATACAGATGTCGAAGCCATCTTTACAGTGATAAGATAGTAAACTGTCAAAGAAAGTTGGTTATGGACACATAATATTTATTTCTACTGAAAAAGCTGTGTATTATTGACCCTGGAGGAATCTTTTTATTAAGAAATTGTCAGATATTTTAATTCATTTATAGTTCATGTTGTAACTAGCACCATAAAATAATTCATGCACTAAATGTTTATGGAATGCTGACCTATGTACTGAGCATGACAAGAGATATTGAGAATATGGAGGTGAGTAAAATGTAGTCTTCACCCTGAAGGAGGCTGCATATGTTCCTTCATATGTGTGTGTGTGTGTGTGTGTGTGTGTACATATATACATTCAGACATAACAGATAAAATATTAAGTTAATCATTATGTTTTTAGTTTGCATTCTGGCCCTGATTTATAATTAAAAATGGGTTTTTGATTTGTCTATAAAGACTGCAGTGGCATCTGGGTGGCTCAGTTGTTTAAGCAAGCTGACTCTTGGTTTCAGCTCAGGTCATGATCTCGGGGTCATGAGATCAAGCCCTGCATTGGGCTCTGTGTTCAGTCTGGAATCTGCTTGAGATCCTCTCCCTCTGCTCACCCACACATCCGTGTGCTCCCTTTCTCTCAACACCCCCCACCAAATAAAATGAAATCTTTGAAAGGGGAGAGGGGGTTCCAAATTCAGTTATCTTAAAAACATAGAAAATAAGTATTGGCTGAAAAATCTATTACTTTCTTAGCATTGGATTATACATTATAGAGCTAATAAAGCCACTGGTTACAGAATATGAGCTTCTATAGGAGAGTCAGCTACTGGGATAGTTGAATTAGCAAGACTCAACTCCTCGGAGCTAACACTCCAATTGTAACATCATGGCTGCTTATGTTTTGACATCACAGCTCACTACCTAACCAACAAAGCCACTCCCCCACTATAAACAAAACCTCTGTCTCCAAGAGCTTCCTTCTTCAACTCTCCCTCTGTCCATTTCTAAGCCTCAACGTGCTCCAGATCATCCCCCTGGAATGGAAAAGTTCATGGCATCCACTCATCCTACCATCCCTGTTTCCTTTTTACAGTTCGTTGCTACCTTCTTCCTGGCCATCCTTCTTGGTTACACCCACTTTGGCAGCTGGATGAAAGTGTGTGTCATAGGTCTCCTGTCCTCATCATGGTCAGATTCTAGTGGTCACACCTCACCTTGATCTTCCTGCCTTCTCCTTCATCCTCTCTTCAATCCCTTTCCTAGAAACTCAACCATGTTCATGGCTTCAGTTATTACCTCTAATGACCCCCCAGATACCTATCTTTACCCTCAACTGGTCCTTAGAACCATAGACATACATTTCCATGTTTGAGAGGCATGCCAAGAGATGATTTGGTATGTCCAAATTAATTCATCACCTTTCCTCAAGCAACCCCCAACCTCCTATTTATCTCCCACTGCCTTCTCTCTCTCTCTATGGTCTGACTTCTCTCCTTCTCAGGGGTTCGAATGAATAGCTTCACTTGTACTCCTTGGGCCCTGTTGCCTCCAATATGCCTCCAAGTCCTAAAGATTTCCTCCAAGAAATGTCTTTCTTTACTTTCCTGCTGTTGTCCTTGCAGTCTTAATAGCATTGACTGTATTGGGTCATCTTTGTGTTTGTCAAATACCAACAACATGGTAGATAATTAATACACATCTGTTAAACTCTATTCTAGAATAGACTTCCACATATTGCCAGGAATGGACCCAAGTGGGTCCTGAGACTTATACAACCTAAAAATAGTTTTTTATAAAATATACAATATTATGGGTACAAAATTAGATATAGTGGGGTCCTGAAAGGAGCCCATGCAAGTGAAGGGTCCTAAAGTTTAAGATGCACTGGCTTCCTAATAATGCACACTTTACTTCTCAAATGCAGATACAACCTCTAAATGAGGTCTATGTTTACTTTTTGACCCTAAGATGAAAGTGATTATTGTGATTAAAAGATCAGAGTGATGCATTGTGGAATCAATGGCATTTAATAATCCAAAGTTCTATCATCTCTCACCTGGTCTTTCATAATAGCCCTCTAAAATGAATTCCCTATTGCTCCAAACTCACAACTTCCTCATTTCCAAATTCTATCCCATCACGCTCTATTCAAAAATTTCCCATGCCATCCCACTACTCTTGGACCAGACTACAAATCCCACAATCTGGCCCTCAAAGTCCATTATTTTTGAAAACTGGAAGAATTATGGTTTTAAGATGTTAACTACTTTCTTCTTCCCTCTCTCCCTCCCATGAGTCCAGTCTACATTTATTGTTTTAGAAGGTGTGACACCTACAAAGCAGAAAGAGCTTACTAATATCTTCCCGGCCCCACTTTCCCAAAAAACAAAAACCAAAAAAGCTTGAGTTTTCAGGGAATTGGAGAAGACCTGGGGTATAGTCAAAATATTACCAAGAAACAGAATTTGAAGTCCAAATCCTTTCCCTGGCTTTGAGGAGAGTGGATCAGAATGGGAAGATTTGGGTCCTAGAGAGAAGTGTTTTGATCTCTCATTGCTATATGGAGACCTCCAGGGCTCCAAAAAGGTTTTGAGGACCCCAAAGCACAACGGACCAGCACCTTACTTCTCAGGAATCTAAGAAAGGGGAACCCTGGGTACATGGGTGGCTTAGTCAGATGGGCATCTGACTCTTGATTTCAGCGCAGGTTATGATCTCATTGTTGTGGGATCAAGCCCTACATCAGGCTCTGCGCTCAGCAAAGTCTGCTTCTCCCTCTGCCTCTGCTCCTCCTCCCTCACACTCACTTTCTCTCTTTCTCTCACTCAAAAATAAAATTTTTAAAAAGGGGGAACTTCCAAAATGTTCCGGTAGACTGAGCCATGTGGCAGCCTTGCCAAGATGCTCGTGCCGCAGGGAGGCACGGAAGGAGTACACGAACCAAGAGCCCCCGAACTGGCTGACGGAAGAGCAAGATGGGCCCTGTGATGTCTTGACCATGACCTGGGACTTTGCGACGATTGTGGGCAGAGGTGGTGGGGTGAGGATGAGGCACTCGGAACTGACTGAGACAAGCTTTCTGCCATGCCAGTGTAATAAAAATCAGGCTGAACTTCAGGAAAACGAAGCAATGTATGCTCCTTACACACTTGTGTATACACTGACGGTCATGGCTCCATCAGATACTTATATACCCCTGAGGTTGCAACCATATTAAAGCTACTCCAAATTTAAGGCTTTAATTCCAGAAAGTCATTTCAGAACTGGTGACAAAGAGCCTCCCTGGGACCCGCGTGCTTAACCTGCACAGGCACACAGTTGGTTTTCTTTTAAAAACATCTATGCCCGAAACATGGCCCGGGTAGTTTCTCTTGTCTGGGAAGATGGACATCAGAGCAGGGAAGCACCTTGTCAAGAGGACCCTTCTTTTCAAAATTCAGAGATTTGTGGGTCTTTTCCCTCTAAACCACAAGCCTAAAGACCAGGAAAAAAAACTTATCAGCAAATAATTCTGCTAAGAAAACAGAAGCCCATTCTGGGTCAGATTTGGGTGACGGATGTGCTTACTTGCACTGGCTAACCACCAATAAATAATCTTTTTGGTAATGCACGGAAATGATTGCCTTGTATAAATGTCACCCTCCTAGATTTGTGCAGGACAAAAGGGGAGATTCATTAATAAGGGAAAATTAGATACAGAGGACAACCCAATAGAGAGAGATAAATGAGACGCAGACGCCAGCCAATCTCATGCGCACGAGTTACAAGGAAAAATGGGCACTTGGTTTGAAAATATAATTTCCCTGCTTATTTTTTTCTCTCTCTTACAAAATGCAGCAAAGCACACTTCAGCCGTATTCCCATGTCCCTAATAGAAGAAAGAGCATAGGGAAGTGATAATACGTCTGGACTGGGCTTTTATCTTTACGCCTTTCATCCAAGTATCTTTCTGTCCTTAAATAATAATTGATTAAATCTCACTATATCCCTACTGAAGGTATCTTCTGATGGGCCTGGATAGAAGCAGAAGACGAGGAGTGGATTGGATCACCAAGGTTCAGGGCACGGGGCTCTAACAGAGGCAGAAATAGACCCAAGAGAATCCCCTCCTGTTACTCACCTTTAATCACTAGGAAATAGTCTGGCCCCTTGGGACTGATGGCCAGACTACCTCCATTTTTGGAGTTAGCTATGTTTTTCATTTAATTATCTTCGGGACAGATGCCTTTGACAGCTGTTCTTTTGAGAACGTGACTAGAGAATCGTCAAAAGGCTTGCCTGTGGCCTCCAGAAAGTGTCACCTCCCGGGATCACTGCAGAGAGCCCGCAGGTAACACGTATCAAGTACAGTTGAGTAATTGGGGGTCTGCTGCAGAAGTACTTTCATGCTGACTAATTAATCTCTAGTAATTAGCACTCAGATGTAACAAGTGTAGCATTTAAGATCCATAG
The DNA here is from genome assembly GCF_020171115.1 of Neogale vison. Lineage (NCBI taxonomy): Eukaryota > Metazoa > Chordata > Mammalia > Carnivora > Mustelidae > Neogale > Neogale vison. Next base: position 83,320,679 of record NC_058099.1, read on the forward strand.
CGAGGGAAATAAAATCTGCTCTTCAGAAATTTGCTGGAGAGTCTGATTGCCTTTTTTTTTTTTTTCAGATAAGTAATGGCGCCCATCCATTCAGGCACAAACACTGGAGTAGGGCGTTTACTTTGTATGAAATACCAAACACTGCCCAAGAAGTCTCCCAATTTAGAATACTTTAAAACTCATTGCAAAAGTCAGGCAATCCTAAACTTAACCGGAACTGGAAAGAAAGTCAGAAAATCATTCAGCCCAAGTTTTTTGACCCACAGCTAAGGAAATTGAGGCCCAAAGAGGTAAAGGGATCTACCCACGACCCACAGCTGGTTAGGGCAAAGCAGGGACTGGAATGTGCAACACCAAGTGCCCCGTTTTCTTACAGGAATGGGGCTTGGGCCCTACCTCACCCAGGCAGGATCAGCCTTTGAGAGTAGCCCCAGCTGCTGACTCTGGGCCAGGTGCTACCAGACGGAGGTGAAGTGTCTCTGTGATACCTTCCTTCAGCTCTTTCGCCTTGGACTGCTGGCTTTGCCTTCCTCTGCCCCCACCCTCCTCATTCAGCTCTTACCCTGTGTCTCATTCCTGCAGCACCCTGCTCTAAGACTGGAGTGTTGGGTGAGCCCTCAACTTAACCAGAAAGGCACATCCAGCCCTGGGCTCTGTATGTGCTGCTATAGAAACTTAAGTCTCAAAGCTTCTGTCTGTCAAAGGGACAAAATGATGTCACACACATGTACACACAGAGTTGGTGGGGAAGGGGAGAGAGCACACACTCAAGAGATCACACTTCTTCGGAATGTCTCTAAAACCATTCTAAGGTGGAGATGCAGCTCTCCCTCCCATGAACCTCAAGGCAAATGATGGCTCCGTTGCAGAATCACTTTCACATGTGCCTGCCACTCCCTCTTCTCCCTTTGCTTGTTTGGCCATGCCTCTGCATTCTCTTCTTCCTTGGCCCTGGATGGGATGCTCTCCATCTCTTCCTCTGAGTCAAATGGCCAACCAAGGGAAGGCACAAAGGTCAATGGGGTTTTTCTGAAAAGGGAGAACATGGACACATGACATCTGATTCCCAGGGGGAGCCTTGCCCTACCCTGGCAGTTGAAGGCAAGGAAAGGGAGGGAGACAGGGTTTGGACTTTTCACAGCCTCTCCTCTGAGGGGTGCCATCCTCACTGTCCTCAGAGAATGGAAATTGAATTCCTCTCGGGCTAGAGTCAGGCAGCGAGTCCTACCTCCAGAAAGCTGTTGGCCTTTGTTTTTGGTTTTCTTTTAGTCTTTTGCTTCCTTGAATAGAAGGTGTGAAGGCAAATAATAACCTTTCTAGAGCTTTCCCTTCCTCTTCACATCCCATGTAGCCAGCTACATGGGATGCATACGCCAGCCCCAACAGCCCGAAACACAGTGTGATGCAATGGCTGAAGCTTTGGAAGAATCCAAAGGAAGTACATCATTTAAAAAACCCCTCGTTTCTCTAGACCTCAGACTCCAGCTACAAAATCAAGAGCTTAGACTGACATTCTTGAAGGTTTCTTTCTGCTTTAAAATGTAAAGTCCTGGGACGCCTGGGTGGCTCAGTTGGTTGGACGACTGCCTTCGGCTCAGGTCATGATCCTGGAGTCCCGGGATCGAGTCCCACATCGGGCTCCCGGCTCCACGGGGAGTCTGCTTCTCTCTCTGACCTTCTCCTCGTTCATGCTCTCTCTCACTGTCTCTCTCTCAAATAAATAAATAAAATCTTAAAAAAAAAAAAAAGTAAAGTCCTGTATTTATTTTTTCAAAACACATTTATTGAGGGGCGCCTGGGTGGCTCAGTGGGTTAAAGCCTCTGCCTTCGGCTCAGGTCATGATCCCAGTGTCCTGGGATCGAGCCCCACATCGGGCTCTCTGCTCAGCAGGGAGCCTGCTTCCTCCTCTCTCTGCCTGCCTCTCTGCCTACTTGTGATCTCTGTCAAATAAATAAATAAAATCTTTAAAAAAAAAAACAAAACCACATTTATTGAGTACTGTCCAAAGTACTGAAGATACAGAGGTCCGTTAAGCCTCAGTCCCCACCCTCAAGTATCTCATGTAAATAACGTGGCTCCAAGATTCAGGAAACACATAACAGAGTGTATCCACGTGCTATGGGCAACTTCAGTGAGGCTGAGGGTGAGGATGGGGAAGAAGAGACCATTGTACTGGGTCATGAAAGACGAGCTGGAGTTTCCAGATGAACGAGGCCTGGGGGCAGGAGAGGAGGACATTCCTTGGACAGAAATGCCAAGGTTAAGAAATATCAGAGAGCATGGTGCCACTAGGGAGGGAGGAGTAGCAAAGACGAGGGCCAAAAGGTGGGCTGCTACACCACACAGGGGAGCTCAGACTCTGTATGTAAACAGGAGTTTATACAATTGCTCATGTGTCAGCAACAACTATGAGAATAAATCTGATTTTTTTTCATTGCCAAAGGGATGCATGGGAGGGTTATGGAAAACCCTCATAAAATCTTAACATCTTCTGACATTATTTTGAAATGATTTTTTTTTTTGTCTTTCTTATGGAAAACAAGACACTAGCAGACTCAGCCCATGGTTTTTAAGCAAGTTCAACAAGATCCTGGAGATTCTTTCCCAAAAGATAAGCTGCGTGTGGAAATTAGGAAGGGAAGCATGTTGTAACTACAAATCTTCCAGTTAAATTCCTTATCTAAAAATCATGCTCCCTTGCTTTCTGTTTCTATTAGAGAACACACACACACACACCCCAATGGGTCCTTCAGAGTCCTGACAGTGGGGAGAAGTATGTTAATGATTCCTGCCCCAGAGATAACTTATCCCTTTTCCTGAAAATCCCACAGAGCTTGGCTGTGGCTTCTTGGCGCATACCTCCTGGTCTGCCTCACTGTTCTTTACCTGTCAGCTTGGGGACCCACAACTGTTTGAACACAAAAGAAACCCCTTCTGGGCATCTGGGTGGTACAGGCAGTTGAGGGTCTACTCTTGGTTTCAGCTCAGGTCAGATATCAGGGTCTTGAGTTTTAGCACTGGGTCAGGCTCAACACAGAGTCTGCTTGAGTTTCCTCTCTCTCTTTCTGCCTTTCCCTTCTACTCTCTCTCTCTCTCTCTTTTTTAAAGATTTTATCTATTTGACACAGAGAGAGAGATCACAAGTAGGCAGACAGGCAGAGTGAGAGGGGGAAGCAGGCTCCCTGCTGAGCAGAGAGGCTGATGCGGGGCTGGATCCCAGGATGCTGAGATCATGACCTGAGGTGAAGACAGGGATTTTAACCCACTGAGCCACCAAGACACACCTCTAGTCTCTTTTTACTTAAAATAATATATAAAAGTAAATCAAATCAAAACAAAACAAGAACAATGAAACCCACCTTTGGCTGAGAACTAAAGGCAATGGAGGTAATATAGGAGTATGGCCAGACACCGAGTTTATAAAAAGTAAAAATATAGTAAATATCCTGTGATTGTGTACAATCTTTTGATGCCCTAGAAACTATGGTTCCATTGCACAAGACTGAAGCAGGGTATAGCCCAGAGAGAGAGTGCATCTCCCCAAACCAGGCAGATTCTGAAAATAGTGTTTCATAAAAAATCCTAAGAATAAAAACATTCCTTTCAACCTCATCCATAGTCTCATTCCCCATGCAGTAGTTTTTGTCATGAGTTTGTAGTATATCCTTCAAGACTGTTTCTCTATCCCCCCAAAAGCACTTTTCCCTCAGAGGCCACATAAATCTTAGATTAACTTAACAAATTTACTAAGTTAATTTAAAATTGCAGGTATAGGTCCAAGACAAGGATCAACAAATTTTTCACTCAATGTCCTGATAGTATTTGGGGCTTTATGGGCAATATAGTCTGTCAGAACCATTAACTCTGCCTGTGCAGTGTGAAAGCAGCCATAGATAATTCATCAGAAAATGAACATGGCTGTGGTTCCAATAAATCTTTATTGACAAAAACAGGCCACAGCAGGATCTGACCCATGGGACAGAGTTCGTCAACCCCTAGTCCAGACCGTGAACTCTGTGGGCACTTGTATTTTTCTTGAAGTAGAATGAAGTTTCCTATGCTTGTGAAGATTCAGACCGGAGCAGAGTTTAATTATCTGAAACAATTACAGAACAACGGAAGACAGCAAATAGCAGGTGTAACACTGGGGACAGGGGCCTCACTACCCACTGAACCTCACTGGGTTGGGACTAGTGAAGGAGATGTACTCTGATCCTTCCAGGAGACACATTTCCAGTCCTCTTAATTAAGGCCATTCACAAATGGCTTGGAAAATGTTTGTGGAGTAAAGCAATTTGGGAAACCCATGAAATGGAACACACACCCATTAGCCTCCACCCGGTTCCCGCTCACTCCAACACCACTGCCCGCCACCCAACGAACATGCCGGAAGACAGCAGCACACACAAGCGTGTTTTCAATGATTAATCTCACTGTTTCACTTTGAAACCTAAAAGGGAAAAAAAAAAAAAAATGGAAGCATTCCTATTTCCTATTGAAAGTAATCACAGCTTTATATCCCTTGGTGTTTACATAAAGAGAGCTGTTTATTTAGAATCATTGCTGATAAGAACACCACACGCTCCGAACTTATTATATATTCCTTTCCCATTTTGTCTTTTTTGGGGGGGTTAGGGGGAGGGGAGGGAGAATTATGTATATTTTATGATAACCCAAAATGACTTATACATAAAAAATACAGACTTTAAAGATAAAAAGGATTAGTCGCAGGTAATGCATTTTCCATGAGTGGCTATAGGGCTCTTGGTTCCAAGAGGTACCCGGCTGCATACAAATGAATTGATAAAAGTCTGACGCTCTGGATGGGTAGCAAGGCTCATGCTTTGCTGGAGATGATTCTTAAAGTTACAATAAATCAGACAGACAGTGTCGGCCTTTGAGGATAAACCTGTGATGGCTTGTTGTGCCTCTCTGAATCGCCTCAGAGGCCCAGGGACTAAAAAGTGCCTAGATGTCACATTAAATCTACCGGGAGGATGGGGCACTTCAAAGACAAACGCAATCAGATCTGATGGAAAATACATTTTCTGAAAGCTACTGACAAAAAAGTAATCTTTAATGTGGATGTTGAATAACAATTGATATTGTCTTTCCTGACATTTTTCATTATTGCTGTCTTATACAGCCTACTTCATGTATTAAAGCAATATTAACTGTTTGACAGGGACAAATCCTCCAACTATCACATAAGCAATTGTTTCTGAATTGTCCTAGCCCACTGCCTGTAAAAACCTATCCCAGTAACTGCTTTTAAATAGGACGGTAGACACTCTCTCCTGACTAGCGAGACACTGTCTGAGCTTCAGCCTAGTTCAGTGGAGTCTGGAGAATATTAAAAAATGGTTAGGTGGTTATGAGTTGTCATTTGATTATAAGGAAGGAGCAGGGATGTTTTCTGAAGGTGAGTTTTAATGAGAGCGGTCCATAAAAGTTAGTCCTTATCATTCCCCCATCTTCGGTACACATTTATTTCAAAGAGATATGCACAAATCTCGGATCTGCCACGATTCTGGTTGCTCAGCGGGGGAAACAAAGGAATGTACAGAAGATCTTTGTTATTTATGCAATGAAATAAAGCCATCTCTGCCTGTGCGAGGACCTATAAAATAGGCTCGAATTAAGTCCCCCAGTATGCTTCTGGAAAGAAATTCAAGCAGATTGGGGACACATGTGTCGCTTTCAAGGTACTTTCAGAGGCTTGAGGTCCTAGCCTTCAAGTGTAAATACATGCGGTTTCATTGTAGGTATTCGGAAAGCTTAAAATCTCTAATTTTGCAATGACCTTGAGCTTCTTGAGAAATGAGGTTTGGACAAGTTCTACAGAAGAGTTCCATTTTTTTTTTTTTTTCATGACATGGGGCTAATTCCACCCCGGAGTTTTCGTTATTAGAAAACTAAAACCCCACGATTGGAAAAAAATCACAAAACCTTGTCAACCTGTGTTGTAGACTCTCAAAAGTTACCGCTTGCAGCTAAGACACCTAAAGGATGGGATACATGTTCTTTATTTACATTTCCCCACATTCCCTGGAGCTTCGGCGTGCCCATGCCTTGACAATACCGTAGCTCACTTGTATTTTTATGGGAAAGTTTTACTGGAAGTCTGCTTCTTCATTGGGATCTGGCTTCTTCATTGGGATCCCTCTCCTTTACGATACTTGAAATAAGGCAGGTGATGGGGGATGAAATGAACAAACCACTCCCCACAAATGTAAAGTTAGAACACAATACATTGCTACTCAGGGCTTTTCCATGACCTTAGACAAGATATTTATCCCTCTTTGCTCTCCAACAGGAGTCCTGCATTTTCGTTTTTTTAAAGATTTTATTTATTTATTTGACAGAGAGAAATCACAAGTAGATGGAGAGGCAGGCAGAGAGAGAGAGAGAGGGAAGCAGGCTCCCCGCTGAGCAGAGAGCCCGATGCGGGACCCGATCCCAGGACCCTGAGATCATGACCTGAGCCGAAGGCAGCGGCTTAACCCACTGATCCACCCAGGCGCCCAGTCCTGCATTTTCTTAAAGGACTAGACAGTAGTTAGTTGAGGTTTGGAGACCACAGGGCTTGTTATCAATACTCAATTCTGCCCTCAGAGCACAAAAGCAATCATTGACAATACATCAAGGACTAGCGTGGCTGAGTCTGCATAAAACCAATTTGAGGGGTGCTTCAGTGGTTCAGTCATTAAGTATCTGCCTTCAGCTCAGGTCGTGATCCCAAGGTCCTGGGATAGAGCCCCTCAGCAGGCTCCTTGCTCAGGGGGAAGCCTCCTTCTCCCTCTCCCACTCCCCCTGCTTGTGTTCCCTCTCCATCTGTATCTCTGTCAAATGACTAAATCTTGAAAAAATAAAATGAAATAAATAATGAAAAAAGCAATAAAAAAACAACAACAGGTGGTGAGATAGATTTGGCCCACAGACTAGAGTCTGCCAAGCCGTAGCTCTGAATCTTTTCAGTAAAATGGGTAGGAATATAAAATGAGATCTAACGCCCTTTATTGCTGAGCAGATTAAATTAGTTCACGAAGGGGACAGTGCTCTCCCTCTAGTAAAAGGCAATAGGAATAAGTCCACATAACCCAGTGATAATTACCTTTCAGGAGTCATTGGATGAATACACTGATCTTCATAAAAGGAAAGGACTATCGTTGCAGTAAGTGTATTAAGCCACTCGGTCAATTTTAAGATTTAGCCCAGCTATAGTCTATTCAAGTCCTTACATTACATCATTTCTCACTTGGTCACAAGGAGAGGGAGGCTGTAAAGTAGATCTAAGTTGGTTAAGAACAGAAGCTTCTAAGTAGACCCAGACAGGCCTTCAGACAGGCCTTTTCTGAATGCTTGAGGAGCCCTTCCTAACAACACAAATGTAAAAAGTAAGTACACATTACGTAGTAGGACACAGCAAGAGCTGGAAGGCTAGCATCTCTGTACAATTACAGTCAGAACCAGCAACACTAGGTTGCAAAAAACAGCTACCAGAATTTCCCCATGGCTTAAAAAAACAACAAAGTTTCTATTGGTGCCATGTGACATCGACATCTTGGGTCAGCAAGATGGCTCTGTTTGTTGTTGTCTTCTGGGCCCAGCCTGACAGAAACACAGCCTGACACAGGCTTCCGTCCTCAAGAAGGCAAAGGAAAAGCAAGCACGCAGATCTCTGCACATGCTCTTAAAAGTGGCGCATGTGGCATATCTACTCACATTTCATCGGCCAAAGCACAAGACCAAGCCTGCCAAGTCACAAGACCAAGCCTGACATACATATGGTAAAGAAGGAGAATTCTTCCTGTTGATTATATTCGCACATGTAGGCAATACTGGTGTCTACCAGAAGGACCAAAGAGTTTTATGAGTGGGCAGAAGGAAGGCCTTGATTTGTTGGATTCTGACATGTAACTTGACTGAAAACTCCAGGTATCTAGCAAGAAAGAGCACAGAAGACTTCAAAGAAGCTCACCATGAAGAAAATAAAGCCAAGATCAGACCCAGGCTCCACTCCAAGGCCAGAAGATTCAAGGAAAGGGCTGGTTCTGCCACAGTGGTTCTCTAAACTCTGCCCCATGGGTATCAGCCAAAGAAAGCTGCAGCCTTGAGGTCCCTGAGGCCGGACCAGGAACCTTGACTGTAGAGGCATCATGGACGAGACAGAGAGGTCTAGGTTGGACAAGAGGGACAGGTCATAGAAAGAACATCAGAGACCAAGATCCCGAGACTGCTGGGGGCCCCAACAGATCTACCCATTTCACACTCTCTGCCGAGGGTGTGGAGTCAGGACCCACTCAACTGGACCAAGTCAACTCCTAGACCCCTGCCTACAGGCACACTCAACTCCGGCTGATTTGGGGGGAGATGAAGCGATCTCACTAGTGAGACTGGAGTGCTGAGCACGATCGACTACATCTGAGGCTGGCGAAGGATCCAAAGGATCCGGTCAGTTACACAGGAAGAAGGTCTGTCCTTTGTTTACCAGGATCACCGTTTGAGCTGGCCTGAGGAAGTTCGTCCCTCCCACTGAATTTGCGATTCTAACCTTCCACCCACCTCAAGGGAGGATTTAAAGAAATATGTTCTCCAACTGACTGGCGGGAGAGGGGTTTTGCCATTTAAGCACTGAATGCATAGAATGAAGGCTTTGGGAAATAGTAAGAAGAGATTGATCTCAAAAGCTTCAAAATGGGGCTATGGGTCTATGGGGGTGCTGGAGAGGGTCCTCTTGTAGCCTCTAAAAGTCACACCTGTAGCTGACTCCAGCTCGCTTAACAAGATTCAAATCAGACTGAAGTAAAAACTCCATCCAAAGACTGGACACACACCTTTCTTCCCAGTGACCCTGCTTTCCTTGCTTTCTGACCCCTCATCTGCCCTGCCCCCCCCCCACCAGGGGGGCAGAGACTCTAAGGTCTGAATATAGCTTCTGCACCACAAGCTGTGTGGCTCTGGCCCAATAACTTAACTGTTCTGAGCCTTAGTATTCCCACCTGTAAAAAAAGGAGATAATGCCTACTTCATAGGGCTGCTGTGAGGTTTCATTAAATTAAGTCTAAGGCTTTCAGGGGAGTGTCCAACATGTAGCAATCATTCTAACAGCAGCCACCACTATTATCTGGGTCTAAATGTCTGTCCACATTAGCAATTCTCATGCTACCCCTCTCCCCAGCCTTCCTGAGACCATGAGGATAATGGAATCACTATTTCCTATCATATACCAGAGAATATATTAAACCTTCTACATTTATGGATTTAATCCCGTTTACGAGCGTTCTCAAAAGGAGACAGGATTCTGTCCATCTTAGAGAAGAGGAAATAAAGGCTTGGATTAAGAAACCTGTCCAAACCCACAGCTAAAACGGAGATGTAGCACTGACCTTGAGGGGCCTCTGTGCTTGCCCAAGAAAGTGGTTCTCCCCTTCCCATTCTGAGCCAAACAAAGCAAGAAGTGGGGAGGCGACGGAGGGAAAAGAGATCTCTTTGATGAATGCTTCTATCAAAATAAAACAACAGTGAGCAGAGGAGAAGGGACTACAAAACAGACTGTGGGATAGCAGTGCCATCCAAAGTCCTCTAAAAGGTGACTGTCTTGGCTCTTAATTCCACAAGGATCTGTAGCTCTGTTAGTTCACAGCCAGGAGGAGACAAATATCCCTGGTGAACATCTGTCTCGAGTTCATCTCTGCCATCTCCGCACTCAAGGTCCCTGCTGCATGTTCCTGGAGACCCTCCCCCCGCCACCAAGGACCTTCAGCACCTTCCAAGACCTTCCTCCTCACTGGAGACACATCCCCATCTGGATTTAACAGAGCAGCCTTTCAAAACAAAGCAACCTGACCAACAGAAATCTCTTGAAAATGTTCTCCCAGGGATGTGTGTGCTTCTGGGCTCACCAAGCCTCTGGCAGTCAGGACCTGTGAGTCAGGAGGCATGGATTCCAGTCCTGTCCTTGGCTTACTGGGGCAAGATTCCACCCCCAACCCTAGAAGTTTCTGGAATCTCCTCACTTTACCCATCAGACAGCCTGTTAAAAAAAAAAGAAAAGAAAAGAAAAGAAAAGAAAAGAAATAGAGAGAGCTGATCTCAAGGATTCCTCCAACTCTAAAAAGCAAATTCCAAATCTGTCCTTTTCCTGGAGATGTCCCAAAGCTACCCCTTTAAGTTCCAGAAAATTCCAAGTCGGCTACAGTGTTATCATTGTCAAATGTGCAGTGACCCTCACTTTTTTCATTTCAGTTAAATAGACCAATCTTAACAGAAGATAGTTAACCTTAAATACCTAATTTAAAAAGATAAATGCCACTGAGATAAGGGGAGATAGCAACCAAGTTTCAAATGCTTCACTTAAAAAAAAAAAAAAGGCTTTATTTTAGAGAGAGAGCACAACGCGCACATGCATACAAGCCGGGGGGGGGGCACGGAAAGAACCTCAAGCAGACTCCAAGCTAAGCACGTGCCTGACGCAGAGCTCCATCTCACAACCCTGAGATCATGACCTGAGCTGAAATCAAGAGTCAGATACGCAATCAACTGAGCCACCCAGGCGCCACACTTCACATCACATATAACATAAATCAAAGCCCTTGTCCTGAAAGTACAATACACCAAACACTAAAATCAAGGGAGGGGAGACTTTGTGCCCCAACAAGAAGTGAGAAGTGGTGAAAATGCCCGCAAACCGCCAGGTGCGTACAAGCACCTGGTGTGCGGTGATCATGGGCACAGCTCTAGGACTGGCAATGCTTGTCTGCAGGCTTTGATGATCGTTCTTTGTAAGTTACGTAGGAGAGAAGAATATTCTAGCCCTCAGAAAGGGAAAGAGAAGCGGGGGACCACTCTGGGGCACCTACTCCACACCAGGCCCCGTGACGGGTGCTGTGTACTTGAGCTCATGGAATCCTGGTCCCCGTCCTATGGGGAAATTACTTCTGCTGTGGCTGGATGTTTGTGTCCCCGACCCCCATCTCCTCAATTCCTATATGGAAGGAACCCCAACTCCCACAGTGATGGTATTTGGAGGTGGGACCTCTGAGAGGGGATTAGGACTTGAGCTCTCACAAATGGGTTTAGAGCCCCTTCCTTCCCTTCCCCTTCAGCAGGTGAGAACACAGCAAAAAGGTCAGGAATGAACCAGGAAGCAGACCCCCCCCCCCAGACACCCCATCTGCTTGGACTTGGACTTCTAGCCTCCGGGAGGGTGAGAGATAAATCATTCTTGTTTATAAGCCTCCTAGCCTGTGGTATTCCGGTATACCAGCCAGAATGAATGAAGGTAAGCTCTGTCTTTAGTTTTCAGGGCAAGACACTCAGCTTCGTAGAGCTGCAATGACTCTAAGACCACTCAAGACCAAGCAGAGACAAATTTGAAGTTCAAGTTTCCAGTTCTACATCCAACTGAATCGGACCCTGTATCCAGCCATGATGGCTTGAAGAGCGAAGGCAGGAGCAAAGAGAGCTCACAGGCAGCAAAACAATTGGGAAACCATGTGGGTGTGCAGGAGACATCAGTTATTCTTGCTGTGCAATATCCTTTTACCACTCCTGCAACTGAGGAGAAGCCATGCCCAGTGGGCTCATGCCGGCTGCCGGCACTGCTGTCTCTACCTCCTTGGCTCAAGAGGTAGAAAAATCACAATCCTGCCTGGCCATCAGCACCCTGACTCCCACCAAACACAAGGCCAGCTTCAGGAACAGCTGGATCCACCCGATGCAGTGAAACAGGTCTGCTCTGTGGTGTTGGCTCCCAGTCCACTCAGCTGTCCCCACACACCAGCAAAGACGGTCGCCAGTCCCTGCAAACCTATACCCTACCAGCCTACCAGTCACCAATCGTTTTGTTCTGCTCAAGTATTTTTTTCTGCAAAGCAAAAGTCCCGGGCTGATTCTTATCCATCCTGCTTTGGTCGAACACTCTCCTTAGAACCAGCAGTCTTGGCCAGATAAAACACAGGATGCCTCCTTACACGTGAAATTCAGATAAACTTTTTTTTTCAAGCTTTAAGTATATTCCACACAACATTGGAGACGTACTTACATTTTAAAAAATCGTAATAGTTTATCTGAAGTTCACGACTTAGCAGGGGTTCGGTTTTGTTGTTTTAATTCGGATACCCCTAAGAGCCGACCACTGGGGCCAAGAGAGGTACAACAGAAGACTTTTGGCCACAGCTGGGTTGTACCTCCCACCCCATCGCACCAGAGGAGAGTGGGACCAATATCCTCTAAGCCCCATCAATTGAGATGCGGGCAGCTCCCCCAAAAGAAATTGAGGGGCTTCTCCCAGGAGAGAGAGAATGGCTGTTTAACAGCCAAGAACAGCAGATGCGCGCGAGAATCAAAGTGGGTGTCTGGAAGGAAGAGGAGCATATGTTTTTGACGGGGGTGAGGGGCCTGTGGGCCGGCTAAGTGAGAGAAAGAAAGCCTGAGCCGGCTCTTCCTCAACCTTCCAAGTCTGCGTTTTTACCCACACACATTTGCCAGATTGCTCTAAAAAAGCAACAGCTGTGGAAACTGACAGTTTACAGTTGTGATAAATCGCATTAGTAAAGTATTTCAATTAAAGCCATATCTAACTAAAAAACAAGAAGTCATCTCCGAACAAATAAATTAGTGACTTCCATTGGTGGAGGCTTCAAGTGCAGGATTTCGGCCCTTACCTACTCTCTTATTTTGCTTTTCTCACGGGGAGTGTCTCATCCCGTGGTTCGGGTTAGGGAGAGGTGCTTGATAAAGACACATGTGAAAACCAAAATCTGAAAGCAGGCATTTAGAACATAACCTTCTTCCTTTGGGGGCATTTCTTAAGGATTTAACTCCAAACCTGGTTTCAGATTTGCCTGTCATTTCCCTGATTATCTGTCAGGGAAGAGGGCATTCCAGAACCTCCCTGTGGGGTCCGCCTGTCCATCCCTATCAGCCGGGTGGCCAGGCCCAGTGGGACTGTTTTCTCCTTCCCAAGCCAATTCATCTACATCTGTAACATTTTAAAAGGAACGCACAGATAGGTCTTCTCCAATGGATTCCTTTTCCACGGTTTAGAAAGTCATTCGCCTGCACAAAATGAATGGCCTGGTGAAATCACTAAGACTTTTTCTCCCAGGGTCAGAGCCAGCACAGCCCCCGGACTACAGGGCCTTGGGGGCCTCACAATGGACTTTAGGCCTTCACGGCCCCGCCCCCTCCCGCCCCCCTGCCCTTCCCCCCATCCTTTCAGGGAAATCACATCTTTTTCCAGAGTCCTCACTTCAGCTTGATTTTTTTAGCAGATCCTTTACCGAGCCAGTTAGTAATTCAGGACTAATTAGGTGATTGCTTTCATTTATGGTAGCAGTCGGGAGTGGGGGGTATGAAATGGCATCGCCCCTATTCTTGTTGGAAAAATAAATTACACCCATTGTTCCTGAAGACCTCATTCTTTTCCCCCCAATCAAGCAAATTAGCAGCTTGGTTCATTTTCCCAGCATTCACTCCTGAGCAGACGGCAGCGCCCTGGAATGTGGCTTGGAGCTGTGTGGTCAGTACAATTGTTTGGGGCTGTTTGTGCCAACAATGAGAGGAGACGGCTGTCTCCGAAAGACGAGTGGTACTTGTCTTGCTTAGGCCAAGGAGGGCTGGCGAGCTGCCGCCTGGCCCGGCTTCTGAGGAAGATGTACACCGCCATCTACTGGACACTGGGGCTCACTGCAGTGCAATCCCTCCCAGCTTTTGCTTCTGGCCGGTGAGGACCAGCAATAATGCTTCTTCGGAGTTACTAAAAATAGGAAGGACTCTTTGCATCTCCAGGAGCTAGGAAATGGTTGCGTCGGTGGCTGTAATGAAAACGCAACTCAATGCTTGCATTATGTTTCTCTTACGAGTAGTTCTCTTTGGTCGAGGTTTCCTGGTCCAAAAGGAGATTGTCACTGCTTCCACAATGGGTATCCCTGATTCTGGGTGGTTCGTTCTCTTGTGTCCTAAGCACGGAGAGCAGAGAGCATCAGCACCTTCGGACAACAGGTTCTTTTCTCTCTGCCCCTTCTCTGTCACGCCTCCTCTCCCCCACATCAAGCCCAGTTCTGAACTGCACAAGGCATTCAAAGAAGCTTGCTCACCAGAGGCATTGCCACTGCAGAATGGAAGCTGGAAACAACACAGTCCTCGGACTTTTTCTGATCTTGGTGTGGAGAGCTGTTCCCACTCTCTGACCCCTGGCAACACATGAGTCCAGGCTTTCTTCCTGCTCATTCTTTCTACCCTATATAAAGATCATAGTTGTTCCCCATTTTACTCCAGGAACCATGACTTTCTTGGGGTTTGTGTCCCTGAGGAAGAGGCCAGAGAGTGCAAATAAATTTCAACATGGAAGGCTTCGAGGTAGTGGTTCTCAAGTGGGGGTGGGGGGAGACAGTTTTGCCCCCAGGAGACATTTGGTAATGTCTCAGGACATCTCAGTTTGCCAAAACTCAGGGACTGCTAAAAACCCTACCTTGCACAAGGCAGCCCCCCACCAGAATTATCCAACCCAAAATGTCAATAGGGCTGAGGAAGCCCGGCTTGCGGTAACAAAGAGTGCCTCAGTAATCGGGTTGTGATAACACCAATTGATTGCCTTCCAATGAGCCACACTGCAGAGACTGTGGATAATTCATTCTTTCCCAAATCAGTATTTACCACCTTTTTTCGTCCTTTAGACTCTTCCATTTTAAACCTAATTTAGCTGTCTCCCCCCCCCCCACCCTCTGCCTCTGCTGGAAAGAGAAAGGATTGGAACGGGGGAGGGGAAGGCGACAGAAAAGGAGGATTAGAAGCATGACCTGTTTCTCCTGGAGAAGCTCGGCACATTCCTCTCTCAGATGTGCTTTGTGACCGAGCAGGGTACAATTAAAAGCACAATAATTTGCTTGTTATTCAAGTCAGGCATTAGTCCGGGTAATGGCGTGCTTGGTGGAGAGATGGATTTCCTTGTTAGGAGCTAAGCACAGGATTAGCTGAATTCTCCATGGAGAAATCTTGATTTGTTCAAGGTCTTTCATGTTTTCTACAGAGAAGGGATTATGTCTTCTTAAAGAGGGGCCTTGCTTAAAAAGCTACAAAGTATAAGAAAAGGATTTAGGGCAGAGGGGCCTGTGGTTAAGTAGCTGAGGGGTACAGGGAATTTTAGAGCAAAGGATTATTTAAAGCCATAGAGTTCAAAAAATAATTGGTTTAGCACTACTGGGTCAGTGCTGGCGAGTACGCTGTAAAGGCAATTAAGCATGAGCTAATATTCATTTTACTTTGGCTAATTATTGCAAGGATCCAGGAGAGAGAAGGGAAAGACAACATGCCCCCTCCCTGGCAATCAAGGAGCGCCTTGTTTTGGGTTCCTGAGCCTTCCCGGCAAGCTAATTTGTTGGGGTGCCCGGAATCCAGGCAGTACAAAGAACTTAGCAGGTAAAACACAAGAAAATTGTTCTCTCAAAGCAGATCGCTGCATGTTCTGCTATCCTGGGTACCAAGGAGAAGCCACTATTAGTTTTAATTCCATGGCGATCATTAGCTAGAGAGGACAGAGTGTAAAAAAAAAAACAAAACAAAAACAAAAACAAAACCTGACTTCACCTATGTCCCTGCTAAAACTGGCAGGAGCTTGCGACCAGAGCAACCGTGTTCCCCCAGCGACCTTGGACGATGTCAGGAGACTTTTCTGGTGGTCCCCACTCTCGAGGTGCCATGCATCTGCCAGACAGAGGACAGGGATGCTGCCACAGGATGCACAGGATGGCCCCCTGCGACAGAGAGCCATCAGACCCCAATTGTCACCAGTGCCGCAGCTAAGAAATTCTGGTCCAGACAGACGTGACAGTCTCTCTTTGGATGGATGCAGGTTTTCAGAATCTCCCCTTCCTTAAATCGGTGACGGAGAAGTCAGCAGAGGGCCACATTATGCTCACTGACACTTTTCTTCCCTTTTCCACACGGGGCCTTGCCAAAATCGGGGAAACGGAGCGGGGGATGCCAAGAGCAACATGTCCCAGCCCCGTAGTTGTGCCCGCCTGGCCCTCCCGGTCGATTCTCACCACCCCCACCAGGAAAGCAGAGAGCTGGCTTCTCGTCAGTTTCCCCAGGTCCCTGAGTCTCGAGATTACACATTCCTCCCCGCGTGAAGAGGGTTCAGGGAGGACATCCTTCTGCTGCTTGCAAGGCAGGAAGAGCCTGCAGCTACAAGATACTCTTTTTGCCCTGACAAGTGACAGTCCTCATCCCGAGGGAGGTTAACACGCCCCAGACTGGGAGCTTCTGACGGCTGTGAATCAGGAGGGTTCCAAGGCCTGGCCTGCAGCTCTCTGGGAGGGGCTCAAGGAGGCACTTAAGCAAGCTCCATTCACCCGAGAGAAGACAGAAGGCTGCAGAAGGGGAGTGAGCGGCCACAGAGGTTCCCTCGAACATGGCACGTGCGTCACTCTGCAAATTAAACCAGGAGGGACAACAAAGATGAATGCTTTTATATTAGGTCTTCCTCTACTGAACACGAACACACACACCTGAATAGCCTTCCAGCCCCCTGGTTACTTGGGTGTCAGTGCTACAGAATGGCTCAAGGAGAGGTCCCCATGATGACCCATCCCACGCACAAGCAACACTCAACACCTGCTGCCGAGATTTCAACCCTTTAGGAACGGTCCCTTCCACTCGAACGGTCCAGAAGGATTGATGACAGATGAAATGGCTTCTCATTCCATCTGGTGTGGATTTCTCATATACTGAATTCCCACGGGCATCGCCAAAAAGGACCTTAGCAGTACATCAAAGCACCACTTCTGGCTTAAAAAAACAAAACAAAACAAATTTGTGTGTGCGTGTTCACAAGCGTTACAGCTCTTAAAATCTGTCCAGCAGGTTTTCCAGTCCTTACCAGAAAGTCCCTAAAAATGAATTTTTTTATTTTCATTCCCTATGCTAAGTGACTGTAATTTGGGAAACCCCACACTTGATTTGTTTTCTACCTCTCACAGTGTTTGGCAGGCAACATGCTTTTACAAAAGCTGGCGTGCTCCTGGCATTTCAGTGTTAATATATAACCTCATGAAGGACAGACTTTCCAGTTCAGGAGGGGGAATTTGGAGCAGGTCTTTTCCTCTAAATGAAGGGGCCTCTCTACAAAGAGCCCAGACTTACAGACACACAGAGGTAAAGTCACTTTTTGTCTGCCTCAGGGTGGACCCTGGAGGTATATATAGTCTGACAGTAGGCCTGTGGGGAAGACTGTTATCCACTGGAGATCTGGGGCCCAGTGGCCTCGATCATTGGCTCTAGTTGTTCAATGTCTGCCAAGTTCTGACTCTACCTTACAGTGGCTACAGCAGAAGGAAACCAGGACATACAGATGGAAGAGGAGGGGTGGTCCTCGTACCAATACAGGAGTCGTGTCTCCCACCAGCCATTAGACATGTCATTAGATGGGCGGAATCCAGTCTCCAAGTGACGCATGCCCAAGACACCTCAGCTTCGGTTTCCATTCAGTTTGCCTTGGGCCTTTTACTCTTCTAGTCCACACACAGCTCGACCCAAGGCCCAACCCCATCTGTGGAAGTCACACAGCTGCTGTTTGTTGGCAATGACCCATCCACTCACGAGTGTTGATTCTATCTACAACACGGGTGTCGAGCACGGGGGATAGAGCTGAAGGCAGTAGTCTAGGTGTCTATCCAGACAGACAACATGAAACACTGACAACCCAAGCGTTCAGTGTTGCTGCAAGTAGAACCCACAGGAAGCGCCAGGGCACCGTGGAGACAGTGGGAAGGCAGGACGAAAAAGTAAACCTCCGGATGCACTGAAAGGACAGATGGAGAAGGACGGTCAGCGTGGAAACTGGAGGAAACTCCAACAGGGCCATGGAAGAGGGGTGGGCATATTTGGGGGACTGGGAAGGGACAGGAACATGGAGTT
This sequence comes from Neogale vison, assembly GCF_020171115.1. Taxonomy (NCBI): domain Eukaryota; kingdom Metazoa; phylum Chordata; class Mammalia; order Carnivora; family Mustelidae; genus Neogale; species Neogale vison. The sequence continues at coordinate 83,338,602 of NC_058099.1, forward strand.
TAGACTGGGAAGCAGACAGAAAAGATGCCGGAAAAGAGATTCGGGGATGGTTTACTGAGATCTTGAATGTCCAGCAAGAGGACTGAAACTTCACTATGCAGCACTGATGCGCTAGGCAAAGATTTCAGGATAAGGGGTACATGATGCTGTAAGAAATAGAACCAGGATGGACTGGAGACCAGGATCCAAGGCTGCTGTTATAGATTTTGTACTACTGGGGAGAAAATCTCCGCAACTGAAATTTACTCTCTCCAAGTTCTAGAGGCTTGAAATCTGAAATCAAGGTGCCAGCAAGGTTGGTTTCCTTTGAGGGGTCTGTCTTTTCCTGTCTTTCAAGCAGCCCCCATCTCATTGTGTCCTCACATGATCTTTCCTCCAGATGTGCAAGGAAAGAGAGAGAGTTTCCTGGTGTCTCTTCGTCTTCTTCTAAGAACACCAGTCTTTCGGACACAGGCCCCACCTTGACTTTACTTTCATCACTTCTTTTAAAGGCCCTTTCTCTAAATACAGTCACTTTGAGGGCTTCAACAGAAGGACTAGGGAGGGGATACAACTCAGGTCTTAATAAATGGTATGAGCTTCGACTCAAGTAGTGACCATGGAAAAGCAAAGCTTTGGAAATATAAGTGGAAAATATTTATGAAGGGTAGAGAGGCAATGCAAAACAATACTAACATTACCAACCCAAAAGATTTGGAGGGGGACGGGGGGCTGGGGAGATGCTTCACAGAAGGTAGAAGGCCCCCTGCATGACTTAATATGCCATTACCCTCCCTTGACACGCCCCACTGGAGACTCCTGAGTTTTCTAACACAAAAACAACCCTTCTTTTATTATATACAAATTGTTAGTACCAAATATAAGGAGTTTTAGGGTTGTGCCAGAGACTGTAACTATGGAAAATGGGATGAAATTAAATGAAGGGGCTTGAGACTTCAGTGAAAAAAGACCATAATATTGAGCTCTGTGAGAGAGGATAATACTCAGTTTCCCAAAGGAATTAAGTGCTGCCACATTCATTCAGCGACCCAAAGCCAGTATCAAAATTGCACAGAAGGATATTCAGCATCCTTCAGACACCTGGAAGCCCCATCCTCTTTCAGTGGATGACTAAGTTACTGGAGATCTGATGTCCTGGCCTGGACCATCACGTCATCTGAGCGGTCCAGCAATTGCAACATGCCTTCATCCTCTTAACTAAAAGCTAATTCACTCAAAGCTTGAATATTGTTCACAAAATGGCGATTGTGTCCCCCAGAACCAGACCCTGAGATGAGGATTCAGGTCCATGTGGTTTGTCACACACATGCTCCCAGGAGAGACTGGCAAGGGAGTGCAGAAGCAGGACAGAACGAGGAGGCCACAGAAAGATGCGTGCTTAGCAGGTTCGACAGAGGGTAGCATTATCCAGGTCCCTTGGGGGACAAGGACATGCAATGTGTGCCTCGGAGCCAGGGCAGAGGAGCTGGGCTTTCTTTCCTACTCCCTCTCCCACCAGTCTCTGCTTCTGGGCTGCCCCAGAGTGGTGTCCAGGCCTCAGTCTCTCCAGCTCTTTGGGCAAATTCTAGCTGTCCAAGAGCAGCTTGTCCTAGAAGTAGCTTCAGGTCCCTTCTGTTGGCAGTGAAAGCACATCAAAGCCACGGGGGACACAAAAAGCCTAAGGAGAAATTCAAGGAGATCTATGCAAGCACACACACCCTAATTCCATAATTCTACTAAAATATATGCAAAGGAAAAAGTCGTACATGTGCAGGATAATTTAACCTGGTACATTGTTCTAGTGCTATTTAAAAGTTGTGTGTAACCTAGCAGGTTTTTGGTTCTAAGCACCAGAAACCTCCACCCAAACTGTTCAGTAATGAGGGAATCCCCTCATTCCCAAACAGTTACGGCCAGAAGTACTTGGGCGTCTCCACCACAGTTCCGTGTGCACCCAGCTTCATTTTCCACCACTCTTCCTGGCTCCTCCACCTTTCTCTATGGGATGACTTTGTTCTTAATATAGCTTAATATAGCTTCAGCAGGACTTTAAAAAAGGAAGGAAGAAAAATGGCTGTAACTGTTCTAAAAGCAGGGGGATTTTTCTCTTTTCGCAGCCAGAGAACACCAGTACTGAGGTTCATTTTAACTGAATTAACTTCGGTTCCTTCCTCACTCCTGAACAAATCATTGTGGCCAAGGGCATGGGGTCACATAGTGTAGTTTAAGGAAAACAGGGATAATTTGAGAGAAGGGAGGGAAAGGGAAGAAAAATCCCACCCAAACCATGTCACTGATTAACAGTGGACAAATAGTTCTAGATAGCCACCAATGCAGGGCAAAACTGACTGCTACTGAAATACCCTACACAGGGGGCTGGTTTTACAAGTTAGAGTATCCTTCAGTGAATTGCCTCACATCCACTTAAAAATCTGTAACAATACAAAAAGATGTCCCAAATCTTGAATGTCCAGCAAGAGGACTTACATGGAAAGAGATTGTAAAATCTTGGAAAGATATACACCCATCCGTTAACAGGAGTCTTCTTGATACAGTGGCATCATGGTTGGTTTTCATGACTTTTGTGGTAAACTTTTACTTGTGCTTATTCTTATTTTCCCCAAAAGTTGTATAATAAAATCTATTCCTTTGTAAAGGACAAACATCCATTCTGTTACCTTCCTGTTTTTTATGGATCTGCATATTTCTCACATCTTTTGCCCTTTACTATAAATCCTCCAAAAGAGGCATTTTGTTTTGTTTTATTAATGAAAGAAGTCCAACAAAATAAAGGGACATGCCCAGCCTTTCACAGTAACTTTTTACAAGCACCGATATGAAAATCAAGTATCTGGGTTTCTGCTACAATTCTGTTCCACATCCCTGTTCCATCTTGCCTCCCCTCAGATGAGAAGGGAGATCACTCTTTACACACCTCTGCCAAACAGAATGAGTGCTAACAGAGGGACCTCTCCACCAGGCACCAGAAAGCCTCACCATTTCAAGGGACTGCCAATACTTGTGGGGCGCCTGGGTGGCTCAGTGGGTTAAGCCGCTGCCTTCGGCTCAGGTCATGATCCTAGAGTCCTGGGATCGAGTCCCGCATCGGGCTCTCTGCTCAGCAGGGAGCCTGCTTCCTCCTCTCTCTCTCTCTGCCTGCCTCTCTGCCTACTTGTGATCTCTGTCTGTCAAATAAATAAATAAAATCTTTAAAAAAAAAAAAAGGGACTGCCAATACTTGTCACTGCAGAAGTCAAAGAGGGGCCCCTCCTGCAGAGGACTATTACTGACATGCAGTCCATGAACTACTCCCAGGAGCCCCCAGAAGTGTACGTGGCTACCAGCTGCTCCTGAGCTTGTTGGAACACGAAGACTGACTCCATTTCCGCTGGTTATTTTGTCCTGCTTTAATTACCGGTGCCTGTGTGACAGAGCATGGATTCAACTGTCAAGGAGCAGGATCTCTTTCGGCCACCAGGCCCTAAGACGGGCTGGGCTGTCTTCCTGATCGCTCTATCAATAGCCAGCATCAATGCTTCCCTTGGAAAAAGGGCATTAAGGAAAAGATCAAAATGCCAAAGCTATGCCCTTTGTGAACCACACCAGATGGGATTCAGAGAAATTAATTGTCACACCCCCACCCTCATTACCAGAACCGAAGCTCTCAAAGCCACTAGGAATAGTTTCTTTTGTCCTTCATGCATTTTCCATGAAGCAGCCGCCTTCCTCTAAACTTGGACTAGTATTTCAGATTGCCCAGGCCATAAAGAATCTGAGAATGCTCCGACTAATGGAAAACTTAAGGTCCTTGTAAGGGCACTGAAAGCTTCAAAATTCTGTGGTTCCAGCATCAACAGACTTCTTGGTGGACATGTTCCTGATCTATCGCTGTACTGAGTGCTGCAGATTTTTCTGTGCGGCTACACTGAGTGCCGGACTCCCAGCAAGACCAGCGTTCTGCTTCTTTTACCTTTGGGTCATGTGACTTATCCTGGCCAATTCACTGTAAGTGACGGTGAAGCTGTCATTTCAGAGACAAGACGCTTCCCAGGCCAGTGAGATGCTCCAATACCCGCCCCTGCAACCTCACCATACAAATACATGTTGAGGGGCGTCTGGGTGGCTCAGTGGGTTAAAGCCTCTGCCTTCGGCTTTGGTCATGATCTCAGGGTCCTGGGATCAAGCCCCGCATCGGGCTCTCTGCTCAGCGGGGAGCCTGCTTCCCCTTCTCTCTCTCTGCCTGCCTCTCTGCCTACTTGTGATCTCTGTCTGTCAAATAAATAAATAAAAATCTTTAAAAACAAACAAACAAACAAAAAACAAAAAACAAATACATGTTGAGACAGGCACAGTGCAAGATCAGAGGGGCCCTTATCACTGAGCCAACCCTTGGCAGGGTCTCCCAGACCCATGGACAATACTATGTGAATAGAAAATGTGGTTTAAAGATGCTTAAACCCAAGGCACCCTTAGTTGGTTAAGTGTCCAGCTCTTGATTTCAATTCAGAGCATGATCTCAGGGTCCTGGGATTGAGCCCCATGTCGGGCTCCCAGCTCAGTGGGGAATCTGCTTGAAGAGTCTCTCTCTCTCTCTTTCTCTCTCTCGTTCTCACTCACTCTCTCTAATAAATCTTTAAATATATAAATAACAAATAAAGATACATAAATCCTGTATTGATTTTTACAATAATCCCTTGACTCATACAAGTGTTTAATAGAAGTCAGACAGTGCTGGGCACTCAACATGCATTACCTCACTTATTCTCCAAAACAACCTGGTAAGATTCAGTCCATTATGATTCCACTTCACTGAAGAAACAAAGAGATACTTCGTTCAAGATCATATAGCAACGAAGTCACGTGACCAGGATGAGACTTCAAAATTTGTGCTCATAACCACCACATTGCTACAGTGGGATGGAATTTAAACAAAAGTGGAATGAAGAAGCCAGAGGTAAGCTAAATAATGAAGAGCAGAGTCAGAAGAAGGAGGGAAGAAGGGAACAAGAAAGCCTTAAGATACTGAGTTAAGACAATTGGCCATTAGAAAAGTAGGCAACTTTGTAAAAGCCTCCAAAGCCTTGCCCAGCAGTCTATAGCAGGAGAAGGGGCAACGGTTAAAAAACACAGATGAACCAATAAGTGAGCAGTTGTCTTAAATGAGCGACATTTGTGTGTGGAACATGTCACAATCAACCTGAGTATAGGAAATTTTCGCCTATTTTTTTTTAAAGAATTATGTATTTGAGAAAGAGAGTGTGTGTACTGCACCGGGCGGTTGGGGGTAGAAAAGCAGACTCTCCGCTACGCAGGGAGCCCAACCCAGGGTTCAGTCCCAGCACCCTGGGATCGGGACCTGAGCCGAAGGCAGATCCTTAACTGACTGAGCTACCCAGGTGCCCCAAGTTTTAAATTTAAATAATCACTTTTTTTTTTTTAACTGAGTAGGAGACTCCACAATTTTGACCTCAAAAAATATTTTACTTCCAATGATGATCCAGACAACTTTCACAGAATCCAAACAAAAATGTCAGAATTTTATTAACCATTCATTTGTTTAGAGCATCAGACTTTGTGTTCCATTGGACAGTAAATCAAAGAGCCCACATAACACTGAACCGGAATTATTAAGGAGTGCCATAAGTGCAAACACTTACATTATCCCTTTTAAGACATTTTTCAGGATAAATAGGCATCTCCAGAAGTTAATAAGGAACACGCATCTAAATCCAAAATTTCAAGCAGTAAACATGAGAAATGATTCTTTGGTAAATTAAAATTCACAGTTTCTAATAAAGTTGACAAGAATCTACATATATATATATATATACTTACATATTTTATTATGCTTTGAGGAAATTCAACTGGAAGAATCAAGATAAATGTACCATGTCTCAATATTTCCGAAGCTTAACTCCTCCTAAGTACAGACAATGAAAATACCTATTTTAATTTTACCCAGTACTGTGGGTTTGCTTTAGAATTTATGAAATTATCAGCTTCAGACTCTACCTGCCTTATCCTTCTGCATTTCATTCCTGGTATCAGGGCTGAATTTCAGCAGAGGACAGAGCCCCTCACTAGGAGAGGGAGGTACCATCTGCAATCCTTTAGAAGCTGTCGCTCTAAACACATAAAAAATGTCCAAGGACTCAGCCAACAAAAACAAAGGCGGTGGGGGCAGTGCGTTGCGTGTCCTCCATGGGACAGCTATAGAAGATCATATCCACTGAGCATAAACACTCTAAAAGGATTCCAAACTTCATGACTCACTTGTTGCCTTTTTTTTTTTTTTTTTTTTTTTTTAAGCAATTGAAAGTCAAAAATTTTTTGGAATGGGAGAAGATGCAATGAAGTACTATCCACCCATCCACCCTTCCCACACATGACTTTCTCTCTGGTTTGACTTCTCAGGGATACCAACACACACCATACCCCATCCCATACCCCAACCCATCCCAACCCCCCCACAAATGATCTTCCCCTTTATTCTTCTCCTATTCAGATCCTATACAGCCTTTCAAGTGCCACTACCACCATGAAGGCCTCATGAAATCTCAATCCCATGGGATCTTTCTTCTTCTAAGTATCTATTGTTCTAATCTTTTATCCCACATTTAGGGATAGGTTGGTTTCCCATCATCTCTATAGGATTAGTCTTGCTCTTCCACTTAGAGTCCTTAACAACTGTCTCTTACTTATCTCTTGCTTATTCCCCTGCATATCTAACACGATAATGACTACATAGCATAGGCTCCGCTTACGTTTTTAAGAAAATTATGTATAATATTGAAAACAATGACAAATTCAAACTTCAGAACTGAAGTCCAGTTTCTTCAACATAAGCAAGTATAGTCTTAATGGTGACCAGCCTAATCCTCATGACCACATTCATCATCTAAGAACCCATAAATAATTTTTAGATAGCCTTTCCTTCTATGAGAGGACAAAAGGTTACAACCTTGGGCTTTGACAGTAACCTACTAACACATTCTCTGGAGCAATGTGGGCTAAGAAAAGCAGCTCAAAAATCAGGCTGAGGCTGGGTTTCTTTAGAGGAGACTAGTATGGAAGCAGGGGCTCCACTGCTGTAGAAATATGGATTTTCAACCCTTGGCTTCAACAGCAGCAACTTTTGACCATTATGCAACAACCACTGCTGGGCATGTCAAAATCAAATTCTGAAAACGTAATATTAATACACATCCATGAGAAGTTTTGAAATTCAATTTAGTTGTGTTATTGAACAGAAATCTATCACTGAAAACAAGCTGACTAGCCAGTGATAGGGGAATAGGCGAGTTCCATCTAATTCCCACTGTTGATGCCTTTCTTCCTCTCCCATCTTATGTAACAGCCACACTGCTTGGACAGAATTTCCCTTGTCCCCAAAACAGGCCACTTCATGTCACCTCATCCCCCCACACCTTGCTACAGTGATTCAATCACTTGTGGACAAAAAGTCTGCTCATCAGTTAGTGGTAGTCTCTGGCTACCACCACTGGTTGAGTTTAGTCCAAAGTGAAAACAACTTCTGGTAGTTTGGGGCAAAGACCTCTGCCTGCGAAGTTCAGTGCTGTAGAGCAAAATACATTTCCCTGAAATTCCTGTGTTGAAGCTCTAACCCCCTGTGTGATAGTATTTGAAGATGGGACCTTCAGGGGGTAATTAGGTTTATGTGAAGGAATGAAGGGGAGGTCCTCATGTTAGGATGGGCACCCTTATAAGAACAGACACCAGATACCTTGCTTTCTCTCTTCCTGAGGATGGATACCTTTCAAAAAGGACAGACCTCTTGAGAGGAAGAAATGGAAACAATGGTCGAATGGTATTATACCTAATCCCACTTGAAGTTTGGGTTTCTTTCACTTGAAATTAAAAAATCTCTTAACATGTAGAAATTATATATGTACAAGGCTAAGGTTTAAAAGACAGAGGAGGGGTGCCTGGGTGGCTCAGTGGATTAAAGCCTCTGCCTTCGGCTCAGGTCATGATCTCAGGATCCTGGGGTCGAGTCCCACATCGGGCTCTCTGCTCAGCGGGGAGCCTGCTTCTTCTTCTCTCTCTGCCTGCCTCTCTGCCTACTTGTGATCTCTGTCTGTCAAATAAATAAATAAAATCTTAAAAAAAATAAAAAATAAAAGACAGAGAAAACATTGAATTTTGAGGCTAGCAAGATGGATGGATTTTTCTCCTATTTTGAAACCAGTTAACCTTCACTAAGGTCTTAAAAAAGGTCAAATATATGCATTATTTCATTCAATCCCCTTCTTACAAGGAGCAATCCATAACTGCAACTTTATTTTATTGCCGTTTTGTTAGAGAAGGGAAGAGAAAAAAGAGAAAGAGAGAAAGGGGGAGAAGCAGCAGGAGAGAGGGAGAGAGAATCTTAAGCAGGCTCCACACCCAGCACAGAGCCCAACACTGGCCTCGATCATGACCTGAGATCATGACCTGAGCTGAAATCAAGAGTCAGATGCTTTACTGCCTGAGCCACTCAGGCACCCCTGTCACTGCAACTTTAATGTTGTCTGTTCCATAATTTAAAACTTGCACAACAATTCAGCTGTTAAAAAGATCAGTTTGTTTGCTTCTGGAAACTATCCGCCTACAGAATATAACAACACAAAGGTTGGCTGATACGAAGAAATCCCTCTCTACAACATAAGAAGGGCAGAGGGACAATCTCTTATCCAAACAAGTTAACAAAGGAAAGGCAGCTCCAGTGGCCACCAACATAAGCAGCATTTAATCTTGCCCTCTATTACAATGACATCAGTATGACTCATAGAAAAGATGGCCACAACGCCAGGTATATGGGAAAGATTAAGTATTTGTCGAACTTGCTGAACAATCATACATCCCTTATACATACATCCCTTATGAGGAATTACCTTCCTTTAATAGTGTTTATTCAAATGCTTCTTGTGAGTAGTTTCAGTTTGAATGTCCCAATATGGAACTGCTAAATATTACCTGAATCTAGAGACAGCAGGCATCTCATGACTTTATCTAGAAGTCTATGAGCTTTTAAAATGTTCATCTAGATACTTTCCATTGTTACTCCACACCCATTCTGCACCCTTTCTACCCTGTGACCTGCACGGACAACACTGACAAGCTTCCAGCTGGGTTTGGTCAGTAGAGAGACCAGACAGTAGAATACTTAACCTCTCTGGTTCTTCCTCTGCAAGGCTGCTCAGGTTGCTTATCAGGCACTTCCGGACAGCCTACCCCATCTCTTAACTCTGGGGGTCAGGACCTCCACTGTGGGGGTAGCAGCAACAGACCCTCACTAGTCCCCACACTTTCTAACCCCAGCATACTACACAATCACCTGTGATTCTACTCTATGCATTTATAAACTATCAAAATCACTAACCTGATCCAACTACAATATAACATTTTGTTTCTCCAGGACAGGGACAGGTAAAAACATGGTACCCAGTTGATTTTGTAATGCAACTTACAATCAGGAAGGATATAGACACTCTTCTGGAAAAAAATAAGATCTAAAAGTTATGCAGTTGTGGGAGATGTGTCTCATATTTCGACTTAGCTGCAAGATATTAAATCTTACACTAGCAGTATCTAAAAAAATTTTTCTGATCTCCATAGAAACCAAAAAGAAGGGGGAAAAAGTTTAAGTCACCACACCCAATGTAAAGGCTGCCCTAAATTCTTTTCTCTCTTCTACCTCTCTCAGAATTTAAAGTGTCATCCTTACCCCAGAGTGTAGACGGAGTGCAAGTGGAGATGTCTTGATACAAAACCATTATGGACAGTTCCGTAGCTTCTCTGCCGTACAACTCCAGGAGCACCATTCACCATGCTACTCAATGGGAAGGCTTTCAAGAAACAGTCCTACTGCATCCAAGTCAGATCCTACATCCTTACACAATACCTCAGAATGATTCGCTAGACCAGATGGCGTGCCCCATTTTCCAACTTCAAGCTGCTGTAACTGAATTCCACCACAATAAACATGACGTACAGATACAACCTTGTGGGGGACTATGTTTATGTGTGTACACTCCCTCCACTTATTTCCAAATAGCCAAAGACTCTCAAGTCTTTCACATGAGTAAAAAACAAATGGGGGCTCTACAGGACTAGCTTCAAAAGCTGTTGGGGTATGTGTGTAGACAGAATTTGAATGGTCTGTCACCATTAAAAAAAAAAAAATCTGGATGTCTAGTTGAAGAATTTTTTAAGATCTGGCAACACTGGTGTCAAATCCCCAAAAAGCTACCATCTCTGGGACTCACAACGTTGTCCCTTAGACCAGGCCTTCCACCACCTGCCTCACTCACCTCTGTTAAACGGTGGCATGTAGAACCAACTGAGTGGGCCAAACCTGAAAAATCACCATGAGTTCCAAACCTCCCCCTTCACCTTCCTCAGGGAAGAGCTACAAGACACTCATTGTCAGCTGATACAACAACCTTCAAGGCTCACTCTGATGAGCCCTGAAATCTTCAGACCCTTGTGAATGAATGACAATCTCCTTGATCCAAAGTGGCATCAGTTTTACCCTAATGACACTAACAAACTTCTCTGGATTATGGAAAGACTTCGAAAGGAAACTGTAAATTTCACTGTCTCTACACTACCCTCCCCCTCAACAAAGTCTATATTCCTACACTTAAATACAAGGGGGCCAAAAACCAAACAAAACATCCTTCCATCCTTGCTTAAACCTACATCTCTAACTCCTTGTCATTAGTATATTCCAAGAGCAAGTGTTTTTCTGGAGATCTAATGGACAGCATGGTGACTATAATTAATGCTGCATTATATAGTTGATATTTGCTGACAGCAGGTAAGTATTTCACCACATTCAAAGTTGACTGTGTGAGGGGACAGGTTAATGAGCTTGATTGTGGTAATTATTGCACAAGTTATGTGCATATCCAATAATCATCTTAGATGTCTTAAATATATACTATTTTTGTCAATTATAGCTCAGAGAGGGGGGGAAGCTGTTCTTCAAGCAGAAAAAGACAGCTCTGTCCTGTAGGCATCACCGGTAACGACTCCCCTGCCCAGCACCTGTCTCCAGGCCTCGGCCCACTATCAGAACTCTACAAAGTCCAAACACAAGTTTTTCAATGATCCGACCCTCTCTGCTCCTGAAAGATAGGAAAGAAAAAAATGAAGGAAGGGGAGAGCCTATGGCGGCAAGCCTGAGCTAAAGCAGAAACATAAACCAATAAACCCAAGTAAGTTCTGAGTCAGGGCCACCACGGAGTCCTAAACCAGGCCCATTGTGTTTTGAACGTGCAGAAGACCATATGGTCTTCCATTAGTGGGTCTCAGAGCAGTGGGCAACGGGAACATACCATATGTGCTGATCGTGGCACAGGGCTGATGGATGTTAGTGCGCACAAGGTATTTTCTTCGTATTTCATCTCCTTGTTATTTCAAGAGAAACGTAAGAGTAGATTTATTCTGCCATTACAAGAAGCTTCCTACAGTTTGTTTGTTTAAAGCTGATAGTTTCCAGTAGGATGAAGTAGATCTGTTTCTTACAGAATCTGGGAGAAAGCTTTGAGTGGCTTCTCCTCCGCCCCTGAAATGAGAGCAGATTTAACCTCATCCTTCTAGACCCGCGGACACAGAGCCAAGACAAGAATGCCAGAGAATCATCAGAGTCTAAGGCTTACATGCAGCCTCTCCTGGCTCCCCTGCTTCTTTTCTCACCATGAGGATTAAAACTCTGGCCAGGGATGAATGATGTAACAGGCTAATCAGGGAAATCCAAAGGATGTCAAATTACTTGGTAGTGATCCTGGAGACCGTCATCTTCCTAGCAGAGTCCAGCCCTGAACCCAGGGGTCAGTGATCAGTTGTCAAGTGGGTCAAAAGGAAGGGGAAAGAAGGAGGTCTCAATACTGGCACACAGAAATAAAGGCTTGAGCCGTGTGAAAATAAGGTCGCAAGAGCTGCTTCCTCCTGCCCCAGAAGATTCAGTCACCTCTGGCCCTTTGAGGCTGGAGAACCAATTATCTTGGTTATCTCTATGCCTCTACCCCACTAGATGTCACTCTCCATCTCTGAACCCTAACTAGCCAGGCCCCTCCTACAGCACAACAGCCTAGAACCACTGGCCCTCTGGATGCTGGTGTCTAAATCTCTACCAGATTATCTGTTTCCTTATTTTTATTTTTTTTTAAGATTCTATTTATTTATTTGACAGAGAGAGATCACAAGTAGGCAGAGAGAGAGAGGAGGAAGCAGGCTCCCTGCTGAGCAGAGAGCCCGATGTTGGACTTGATCCCAGGATAGATAAGTAAGATATATTTTTGGTTGGGAGAGGGGGAGGGAGAGAGGGAAAAGCAGACTACCTGCTAAGCAGTGAACCCAATGTTGGGCTTGATCCCAGGACCCTGATATTATGACCTGAGCGAAAGACAGACACTTAACTGACTCAGCCACCCAGGTGCCCCAATAATAAATTTCTTAAAAAATAAATACAGAGTGCCTGGATGGCTCAGGTCATGATCCCAGGTCCTGGGATTGAGTCCCACATTGGGCTCCTGCTCAGCAGGGAGTCTGATTCTCACTCTCCCTCTGTTCCCCCTGCTTGTGATCGATCTCTCTCTCTCTCTCTATGTCAAATAAATAAATAAAATCTTTTTTAAAAATAAATAAATAAAATCTTTTTAAAAATAAATGAATAAATACAGAATGAAGTTCTAATTGGTAGAAAGGCAAAATATGAGACAAAGGGGAAAGAATCTTTTTAGGTATCAACAAGAAGCACTTTTTTTTTTTAAAGGTTTTATTTATTTATTGACAGAGAGAGTGAAAGAGCACAAGCAGGGGGAGCAGTAGAGGGAGAGGGAAAAGCAGGCTCCCTGCCAAGCAGGAGCCAGCCAAGGGGCTCAATCCCAGGACCTCGGGATCATGACCCGTACCAAAGGCAGACACTTAACCATCTGTGTGACCCAGAGCCCTGAAGAAGTGCGTATTAAAACTAGACTCTAGGAGCACACATGGTTGAGTCAGTTAAGCCTTTGCCTTTCATTAAAGTCATGATTTTGGGGTCCTAGGATAGCGCCCCACAGTGGCTCCCTGCTTTACGGGGAGTCTGCTTCTCCCTCTCTCCCTCCCTGCTGCCAGTGCTCCCTCCCTCTCCTTCTTTCTCTTTCAAATACAGTCTTTAAAAAAAGAAAACTGGACTCTAAATTTTATCACATTATTTCCACCTCCGCTGTGTATACCACTCACCTCTCTTCTTCTCACTCCTCTTTCCTAAAGAATGAGGAATAGGACAGAGACCCAAGTCAGTCATAAAGTCAAGAGCAATGACCCAGTGGTTGGAGGAAACAGTATGTAGCTAACAAATCTTCTTGCTTTTTCATAGAAAATAAAGTTCTCTTTCCCTCATCCATGTCTCTAAAATTGAGATGATCTAAAGAATCAAATCCAGCTTTTTGATATAACAAAGACCTTGAAGAGCAAAACAAAGTGTCTGAAAACCTGTGTTGTTGAAGCATTGCAAAGTTCAGCTTTAGATTCAAGCAGACTTACGGTCACTTTGGGGCATTGCCATTTGCTCCCTGTGTGGCTTGGAATAGTTCCTACCCCAATCTACTCAGTTCTCCTATGTCAAATAGGGTTATTCAGACCTGCTACAAAGCGTAAAGAGGATTCAATGAGATCATGTAGAGACACTTAGTCAAGTATGTGGGATATTGTGCTCGGTACCATTTGGTTGCTGCAGGTGTGGTATTGCGGTTACTGACAGAGTCCCTCCCCACCACATTAAACACCAGTTCAGAGAGGCGTCAGTCTCCCCTCTTTCTCCCTCACCATCATCCCATTCACAAAGCGCATGTACAGTGCTGGAATTGAGTAGAAAGCACCTCTCGGGCACAGTTCATTAAGTCATTCAGCAGGTGTCTATTAGGCACTTCAAGGCGTCACAGGATACCTGAAACTCGGGAGATAAAGCTGTGAAGAAAACCCATCAGCTCCCTGTGGAGGTTACATTCCAGGGGTGAAAGGCAAGTAACAAGTAAACTAACCAATGATAATTTCAGATGTCAACACAACAATATGAGCTATTGATCATCAAAGAGAATTAGGGAGTGGAGAAGGACACAGGGGTGACCTAGTATAGAATCATTAATGAAATCATCTCTGAAGAAGTGGCATGAACGCTGAGAATTAAAATCCAGGGTCAGGCACAAGCTTTGGCATTTGAAACACAGAAAAAAGCCAGGATTGCCAAAAGCCCAGTGAGTACTGGGAGACGAGATAGCATCTAGGAGAGCCTAAAATCAAGGACAGGGGTTAGGGTTAATATTTTGATGTTTATTCTGATTAGGTTAGGAAAGCATCAGAATGTGTTAAATAGCTTCTCAGAAAAGAGGCCTGGTGGAGGCACAATTACATGATGGGGCAAACGGGGCTATTCTAGCTCCTGCTTCATGGTTTCATGCTCACATAACGCATGAGACTGTCAAAGCAACCGACTTCTGCAGTTGATGTTTAGAGCTTTATCCATGGAATGTGCTTTCCTCAATGAAGAAAAAAAAAATTCAGGATGGGCCTCTGACTCCAGAGAGTAGAAAATTAGGCCAAACCTATCAGTTTATTCAACAGGGAAAGGCTATAAAAATTTAAGGTAGTGAGGTGGGCCACCTTGCTTTGAATCCTAAATGTCTTCTCAGTCAAAAAAGGTAGAAAATCTTACCTTTGAGGGTCAAAGACCATTCCTCTTTGTTTTAGAACTTCAGATGCCACAGTTACTAGGGTTCCTACTCATCTCTAGGAAGTAAAATTGGTGGAAGAACTAACCTAAACCTAAACCTCAAGAACCCAGAAAATCAACCTTCCCAGGAACGGGAGTGTGCCACAATCGTACTGTCATTTCATGTCTTATCAGGAAAAGAAATGGCTCTAGGTGTCTCAGAGGAAATGTAATACAGGAAATGAGAACATCTGGGAAGTGCCAATAGAGAAAAGCCAACAGGTGTAGTCAGTCAGAGAAATTGCTAGTATTTGCCAGAAGTTGCTCCCATCCTCAAGCCTGGGGCACTAAAAAGGACAACGCTTCTCAGAGTCCATGATCTCCACGCCATTGCCAGAGCACCCACTGCCAGTGGTGTTTGAACCACGGCTGTGGTTTCTTTGCAGAAAGTGTGGGGTCTAAATTTGCCCACAGCAATCACAGCTCCTAGTGGAACCAGGATCCATGGTGGTTTATTGCACTGCCTGGCAGGATGCCAGGAGTCTAGGCTTTTTCTACCACCACTATTCCCTTGGCAGGACTTCAGAGGTACAGAAAGTTTCATCTCCTTTTCTCCTGCCTTCACATCTCCACCAGGGCCTCCCACCCGCAGAGGAAGCCACGTGGCAAGGGAATTTCAGCAGTGGGGTTTGTAGACTTCTGGACCACCCTCCCCCAGCAATACTCAAAGCATGGAAGAGGGGAAATGAGCCAGGAACCAACACCCAGATAAATCAGCACTCCTCATCTTGGTCTTCACTGTCAGAAGGCCAAGGAAGCCACAGTAAATCCAGACTGTCTGGAGACATTCTGAAATGCATTTAAAACTAAAGAGAAAAGGGGAAAGATCAAAATCCAGAATGGAGGAGAAAAAGCTCATGAGACCATTGACAACATTAGTGCCTCGCTTTTCGTTTTTTAAGATTTCATTTTTCTAAGTAATCTCCACACCCAGCGTGGGGCTCAGATTTACCACCCTGAGACCACGAGTCAGGTGCTCTACCAACGGAGTCAGCCGGGCGCCCCTTCCATGCTCCCCCTGCATCCCAGCTCCCTTCCCAAGCCACGGTCCCATACCAGTCAAGCCACTCACAAAGCCAACCCACGCTCATTCACGCTAGTGTGGAAATGATGGATAATAGTTTTGAGAACATGCCAGGCTAGTAGACAGGAGAAACTTATAAATAACATCAACAAAAGCCTTTAAAAAAAGAAAAAAAAACAATGCTTAAGATGTTCTATCTGGGTTAGATTCCGGTAAGGCCTGGGGCCCCAGGACCCAGTCAGGCCCACCTCTGAGGGTGGAAGGGGAGACTGACCACCTCCCAGAGACCTCTTAGAGGTCTCACAGGGTCTTAGGTGTCACCGAATGGGTCCAGAGCTCTAGAATAAAGAAGGCCCTCACCAGTTGGATGAATCACACCAGTGGAAGCCCACCAGTTCCTACAGACCTGCTCCAGCTCCATCTTCGATGAGACCCCACTGACTGACGGACATCTCTTCACCGTGGTCCCTGGCTACTGTCAGCATGACATGGACACCCTCACCTCAGGAGCTGGACTTTACCTTGCTGCCCCTCCTGACTGGATTTTCTCCCAGAAACTTGTTAATGTTATTGTTTATTGGGCAGCCTTTGGAACCTTAAGACGGATTGCTAAGTTCATAGAAAACACTATTACCAGGCGAGGCATTCACTGTCCAAATACTAGCCTTGCAGGGCCATGGTAATAGATGATACTGATGCCCTCTAAACTAGGTGTTTAAAAGGGCATCAAAGGGGGGAATGATAGGGGAAAACTGTACTCTAAGATGGCCGACCAAACCAGCAAGGAAATTCCAGTCCCTGTCTCAAAGTCCTTCTGGGTTCTTCTTTCCTACCCCATTTCCCCCATGTACGCCAAAAGCACCAAGTATGCGGAAGTAGAAGGGTATAAATCCCCCTCCCGGGGCGCCTGGGTGGCTCAGTGGGTTAAGCCGCTGTCTTCGGCTCGGGTCATGATCTCAGGGTCCTGGGATCGAGTCCCATATCGGGCTCTCTGCTCAGCGGGGAGCCTGCTTCCTCCTCTCTCTCTCTGCTTGCCTCTCTGCCTATTTGTGATTTCTCTCTGTCAAATAAATAAATAAATAAAATCTTTAAAAATAAAAATAAAAATAAAAATAAAAATAAAAAGAAATCCCCCTCCCTGCTTGTGCTCGAGTCTCAGACCTTTGGAGAACAACCTCCTCTGAGCCCACTGGTGTTAAATAAACCTCCAATCCTAAAAAAAAAAAAAAAAATGTTCTATCTGCCAGGATAGAAAATCTTGTCCTCCAGTTCATATCATCTAAAGGGGAGAAACACATGGTTCAAATAAATAAAATGTCATGTAGAAAATATGTAGCAGGTAAATAGGAAGGAGAAGTAGCACAAGGAAAACTCGAAGTAGTTTCTCCATGTCAGTGCTCTTGGCATTTTAGGCCGGCTAATTCTTTGTCGCTGGAGGGGTGGGGAGGGGCCCATGTCTTAGTGGAGGTTCATCAGCACTCCTGGCCAGTAGCACCCAAACCTGTGACAACCAACGATTTCTCCAGCTATTAGCAAACATTTCCCAAGGAGCAGGATCAAAGCATCTGACACTTCAGTGGAGAGTGAAGTATCTGAAGGAGTTGCCTAACGAGAGAGGAAGGCTGGGGTTCCAGGCAGAGAAACCAGTCACAGGCCAAGTTGTGAACGGATGTGCCAGCGTTGGGGGGGAGCACAGGGAGTGTGGAGGAGCCTGGAGAAAAAGCTGAGAAGCAGAAAGTATGGCCTATGGTGAGCTTCATCTCTAGACGGTGGGAGCCACTGAAGGACTTTAAGTACGGCAGGAATTTATTCAGATTTTGCATTTTGGAAGCCTGTCCTCGGTGACTGTGTGGTAACCAAAGGGTGGGGGAGGTAAAGGGAAGGAGCACAGCTCACTGGCTGCCATCATCCTGATAAGGACAGATATGAAGGCCATTAAGGCAAGATGATGGATAATTGGGAAATCAACATTACTGACTAAACAAACATGGGAATAAAAAGGAAGAAAACAAGAACTGAAGGCTCATAATGATGGGGAAATGAGACAACTTGAAAAATGTCCATGGGGTGCCTGGGTGGCTCAGTGGGTTAAGCTGAAAGATCCCCCGGGGCTCCAAGCACCCCGGAATGGACCCCTTCTCAGGGTGTTGAAACAGGAGACCAGTATCACCCCCTAAAAGCCAAGTGGTTACAGAAAGGCAAGGGAGTGGTTAAACAATTAACTGGGGGAGGGATCTAACAGGGGAAGGGCGAGCGATTACAGAAAAGCCAAGAAGCAGTTAGTTAATCAATGGCTGGGGGGGGGGTGTCTATATGCGGAGTCTTTCAAAGCCTCTAACTTCAGCTCAGGTCATGATCTCAGGGTCCTGGGATCGAGTCCTGCATCGGGCTCTCTGCTCAGCGGGAGCCTGCTTCCCCCACTCTCTCTGCCTGCCTCTCTGCCTACTTGTGATCTCTCTCTCTGTGTCAAATAAATAAATAAAATCTTGAAAGAAAGAAAGATGAGTCCTAACTTCAGTATGTGAAGTTTGAGTTGTCAAACTTAATGTTTGAATGTTCCTAGACATTCCTAGCAAGCAACTCTATGTATATATACATATGTACGAATGAACGCTCATTGCTCAGGGAAGGGATCTGGACCAGATCAGCTGGGAAACCTACGGAACAGGCAACAACTGATATGCCCATGAACTGCCACCACGGAGAGACGACAGACAGCATGAGTCAGGACCTAAGGACAGACATCCAGGGAGCGTTGACATTTGGGAGCAAGAAATCCAGACAGAAAACCTTAAAGTGATTCTGCATAGAAACAGAAGGATAGAAGAAATAAGTGCTGGTCGAATAGCAACAGCTAAAGAAACAGGTGGAGAGGGAAAGGTTGGTTCATGGTGCCAAGAAAGCAAGCAAGAGAAGGACTAAAAATGGCCTCGTGGATCGCATGATCGGGAGTCCCGCGAACGTTCACCAAGGGGACGTCAGGAAGGTCCGCGAGTCTGACTGCAGGGAGCAATAAAGACAACGAGAGAAACAAGAGTAGAATAGGCAACTGTGTTCTATACATACCAACAACGCTTTCAAAAACCATATTATATTGCTGTTACTGCCCTGGCGAGACTGAACACGTTTACAGGTTAAGAGAATAGACCCAGAAAAGGATGGATTAGCAGCGGTCAGTCCCTGAAGAAGGGAGTGCACTGAGGCACGGTGGGAGGACACACCTGACGGAGAGGGGTTTGAAGTAGGTGTGTGCAGGCAACAGAACATTTGTGCTGCCTCTGAGACACAGGAGGCAGGGCCACCCAAGAATTAGATCAGTTGAGAACATTTGAGTGAAAGACCTAGATTCAGCGTTCTGGGGAGGAGCGACCATTTCTGAGAACTACCAAAGGAAGTTGGAGGGAAATTGCCAACCCAGAGACCAGGCAGCTTTGAGGACTCATTTGAGATCTGAACCCACTTGTTTTCACAGGGTCCGCTTTGTAGGGATGTGCAATTTTTCTGAGCTGCACCCAGCAGCTCACGTTAGGAGTAGACTGAGTTTGGGTCGACCCCGATCCCACCATCAAATAGATATGGTGGAAATGAAGCTATGAAAGCTATACCTGCTGAAGGTCTTTGCTCTCTTCACTCTTGGAGCCCTGAGCCACCGTATAAAGAAGTTCAACTACCCTGCTGGCAGGACCATGTGAAGAGGCAGAGACAACACAGAAGGTGCCCGGCTAAGCCCAGTGTTCAGTGAACCAAGTGTTCAGCCACTTACTGCCATCAAGGTGTCAGGCATGTGAGCAAAGCATGGCATGGACCCTCCAGACGTCCTGAGCACAGAGCAACCCAATCCCATGCAACGTGGTGCACTGAGTCTTGCCCAAATTCCAGGCCCACAGAATCATGATGGAAAATGATGGCAAGTTAGGGTCTCAGTCAAGTCGGAGACTCCAGAAGTACGGCTGTCCCAAGTTTGGCCAGGGAGTGATCAAGATCCTGGAGGTGTTATAAATGTGGGGGGAGAACATCTATGGAAAGTTTGGGGGGGAAGGAAAAAATACTACCTAGGTTCAATTTATTGCTAATCATTTCTGGCTGTTACTGTTTTTTTTAAAAAAAAAAAAAGGATTCAAGGAGGAAAATTGTTCACTACCAGTCACCTCAGCTGCCACTGTGATGCCTGGTGACACGTAATTAGAAAACAAATGACAGATTAGTTTAATAATATTCATTAACAACTAATGAAACTGACAGTGTTTCCTCCTGAAAGCAGGTCGGCTGTGCGTGGATTTTAAGCAAATTCTACTCCAACCCTCCCCTCTGGGTTCCCTTCCCCTGTCTGCCTTTCAGCTACGGAGTGTGGGGGGAGGGGCACTGCAAAGGAGTCACAACACAGGGTGTCCAGGGTGCGATGGTTGAGGGGACAAAGAGAACAAGAACCAACATCAGAGTCGGTGGAGAGGGAGATGTTCCTGGGGGTCCAGGGAGGAGGAGAGAGAAGGAGGTGAGTTTAACCTCCCCCACCAGCTGTCTCCAGACCTGGAACCATTGTTAAAAACGAAATTTCCATTTGCCTCAGGAAGGAAAGAGTTAACAGGGGGAAAAAAAAATCAGTGCTGCTTTTCAGGCATTGTTGTTTTTTTTTTTTTTCTTAAGAAAAAAATTATCCTAAGTAAGAATTTTAACGATATGCAGAAATCATAGCTGTCTTGCTGAATCGCTGTAGGACTGACCCCCCTTGACAGTTCTTAAATTATTCAGCTATCAAGGGCCTGCTAAACATTAAATTAAGCATCCTCTCTCCCCTGTCCTAAACCATTAAGTTATGCAAATGCACAGATAATGGGGCATATGACAGCTGGAGGCATTAATCACGCAGCTCTGTCTCTGGGCTGTTGTTATGTAGAAACTGCATCTGCCAACAGACCGAACAGCCACAATTAGATCTCACTTAATGGAATGAGGAGACACTACCTAGCCCTCCACACTCGTGTTAGGTTGTAGACCCGGGAGTGAATAAGGCACTTGGGAGATCCGCCGCTCCTGCTCCCCCTCCCCCCTGCTCTCTTTTTAATACCTGCTCCTCCAATTGAAATGAAAAATTACCTGTAATTGTTAACATTTGCAAACAAAACCTGTCAGAAGACAAACCTGCTGTTTACAATGGATGTTTTTGTTGTTCCCCAGGAAGATTCTTTGGGGAATTTCCTTCTTTTTTTTTTTTAAACTAATTCTGTCTTGGAGAGGAGGCTGGGGCCTGGGAGTGGGAAGAAGCCAACAGACTTCCCAGTCCTGGCCTCTAAATGGCCATCTGGAAGATGCAGACTGACTCACCCCCCACGAGGCTGTTTGCTGGAACTTTCCGCAGCTCACCTTGGGCTCTTCAGTACCTGCTTTGCAGGAGTGGGCACCTGCCTGGCGGACAGCATCTTAGCTATGTTCCGCCCGGGTCTCTCCCAGGAAGCCGTGAGCGAGACGTGGGGGGAGACATCCCATCCTCCTCCCAGGAGCTGTTCATTTCACTTCCTTATGACTTAAACATCACTTTGCAGTTTATGAATTTTTTTTTAAAAGCCTAACTGACCACCTTGTAAATGTTCAACAACTGTTGTTGTTGTTGTTGTTGTTGTTGTGTGTGTGTGTGTGTGTGTGTGTGTGTTGGAGAGGTGGGGTTGTTTTGTTTTTTAGTTTTAGGATACAAAGACCACAGGGATTCTTTGTAGGAGTATCTGTGATTTGCTAACAGTTGCCATCTGTCTACTGAGTTGGCGTATCTTTTTAATACCGAAACACCAGTTTCCAAATGGTTTGTCGAGAAGCCTGTGGTTCCTTACAGTCCTTCTGGGTAACGAGGAGCCACAGCTTCGTAGGAGAGATTCATGACCCCCACCGTCCCCACCACCAAACAGCAAGAACACCACTTTTAACTGTTTGGAATACTGAGCTTTTTGTGTTGGGGGGGAGGGATGAAAGTTCTTCTGTTTAAAATACGTAGTTTGGGAAACCACAGTCCTAAAACCAAGCCAAGGAGACATTCAGACTCGGACCCTGGCAGCATTCAGCCTCTGATAGGCTATTTGCTAAAATTAGAATCCTCCTCAATCAATAGCACTTGCCTCCTTGCCTCAAAATTTCTCCAACACTTTTAGAAAGTATACACGTATTTATGAGCAAGAAACCAAACATGGAAACTAGGGCGACGACCTCTCTCCCTCCCCCATTAAATTCCACTAACCCCTTTTTAGGACTGATTAGCTCTAAGCGGGGTGAGTACACCCCACCTCCCTCTAGAAGCTCCACTCCATGGAGAAAGAGAGCAATCCCGTTGGAGGAAATCCGTACTGCTGAGGGAAAGACACATGCACCTGTTTTGGGTAAGATTCAGTGAAGTCTGCTTGAGCAGGAAGAGGCTGCATTGCGTGCCTGCCAAGCCTTCCAGGACTGCTCTGTTCCGTGCTGTCTGTTCCTAAACCTTCCAGTCATTCTTCCTCTTGGCTCCATTCCCAAGTCTGGAAGAATCCAACCACATGGTTTCAGGTCCTGCTGGTCTCATCTGGAGCCCTGGTCTCCGGAGTTCTGTTTCACCCTTCCCTGGCCCATCATCTTCCCACAAACACAGAGTGTTAGGAATTGGACAGGTAGGTATTCAGGACCAGGGTCCCCCATGAGGAACTAGGGAGTCGGGGCAGCTAGAATAAAATGGCACCGACACCCTGTTTTGAAGCTTAGACGGGACCCCACTAGCATCCTGCTTTCCAGTCTTTGGAGAAAGGACTTCTGCAAAATGTCCTAAAATCAAACCATTAACCACAAAACTTTTGTCACTATCACCTGCAAGGGGCACTTAAGACCTAAGCCGCTAGATGTCAGCCAAAAAATACCATCAGCGCACTGACATAAACCGAAGAGGTAGACAGATGCATGACCCATGCGTAGATGGACCCGACTCCGCACACCCCGATGGCCTCAGAGAGTTTTGCTGAAGAGCGCATAGAAACCCCTCAACTTAGAAACTCCACGGGCAACCCTCTCTGGGCCCCCTCCCTCTCCGGGAGTTTTCTCCTCTTGCTCAATAACTTTGCTTTGCCTCCTCCGCTCCTCATCTGGCTTACCTCTTCCTTCCTCAAAGCAGGATGACCAAGAACCATGGGCACTGAAGGCAGAGAATTCCTGCAAGAGTAGTAGGACCTCGACCACAAATCTCGGTGACCTTCCTCCACTTAACCCTGTATGCGTTTCTCCAGTTCTTTATCTTAGGGGTGGTCATTGCCCTGGAAAGCCCTCCTGAAGCCCCTTCCAGGCCCATCGCTCCTATGCTAGCTGGGCGTCGCTCATACCCCCTGCTGTTCTCCCGCTTGCAGCTTTCACAGGGAGTAACCCTGCATTCGCAGGGAGGTCCATCGTCAAACTTGTGACCTGACCCAGCTGAGTGTCTAGGCCTATCCGCCAGTGCTTTTCCAGGTGCATGCATGATTCACAGATCTTATTTAAAAAGCAAACGAGAGGCGCCTGGGTGGCTCAGTAGGTTAAGTATCTGCCTTTGGTTCAGGTCCTGGGATGGTCCTGGGTCCTGGGTCCATGGTCCTGGGATCGAGTCTGGCTTCCTGCTCAGCGGGGACTCTGCTTTTTCATACTCTTTCAAATAAATCTTACAAAATAAAATAAAAGGACTAATTCCATTATCTCGGGGTTGCGGGATCCTACCCCATGTCGGGCTCACACACTGGGCCTGGAGCCTCCTTGGGATTCTCCCTGTTCCTCTGTCTCTCCCTCTCTAAAAAAAATGATCACTGAGCATGGGTGGGCCTGAGAGTCTGCATTTCTAATGGGTTCCTGGGGAATGTCACTGTTCCCATTCGTGAACCACATCCCAAGTATCCAGGCCCTGGAAAATTTTCTAACAGGGCCTCTGTGCTGAGAGTACAAGGCTGGAATGATTAGCCACCTCCCACCACTGGTTGTTAAATGACTGACAGCCAAGTCTACCTAACGAGGCTTGTGTCCAATGAACCCACAATAGGCCCTCATATAATTAGGCTACTTGTTACTAGAAACAATTCAGGTACCCGGACAAATGGCTAATTAGCCCCCTATTCATCTCAAGGCATCTCAGAGTAACCTCAATAGGAAGCTGACTCCTCCCCCACCCCAGCCCCGCAACTCTGCCCCTCCCCGCACGACTGTCAGTGAGCAGTCTTCTCCCTCCAAGCACTGTTAGAATAATTTTTTAAATTGAGTGATGGTGCTCAAACAAAACAACAAAATCTATTCACAGATCTCGTTCCTGGCTTTTTGTCCGTCTTTCCACTGGAGGGGAAGGTCCATGAATGCATGTCCATCTCCGGGTCTCATCACCTCATCAGTACAGAACACAGTGCCTTACATTGAACCATCAGAAAGCAACTGGAGTGCACAGACCACCAGGGCACTTGAACCATAGGCTTCTACAAGTTCAATGTGCCCATGCCTACTTTCCACGGAGGCTTTTAACCACCCTTGTTCTTCCTGTTATAAAAATGGATAGACCCAGGGCGCCTGGGTGGCTCAGTGGGTTAAAGCCTCTGCCTTCGGCTCAGGTCATGATCCCAGGGTCCTAGGATCGAGCCCCGCATCGGGCTCTCTGCTCAGCAGGAAGCCTGCTTCCTCCTCTCCCTCTGCCTGCCTCTCTGCCTACTTGTGATCTCTGTCTGTCAAATAAATAAATAAAATCTTTAAAAAAAAAAAAAAAAATGGATAGACCCAGGGCCAAAAAGGCAGAGATCTGATTGAAAACATGTCTTCACCTTGGAGCAGAGGTACGGAACATCATTCGGTAGCTTCAAATGTCAGCCAGTTTTTAAAATGCTGGAGTCTTCTGGAAATGCTGATTTGCATGGGGAGGAAAAAAAAACCATCATTCTTTCCCGATGATCTTTATTTTTGAGGATCCTAGTACCTCCTGCGCTGTTAACATGTGTTCTAAGACAGAAAGCTTTCCATTTTTGTCCCAGGGGTTTGATCTTCTAGGAAAGTTGTTTAACAAAGCCCCCACCCATGAAGCCTGGCTCAGGGGAGGTGCATAAATTTGGAAGATGGTTTCACTAAGGCAGCTCTAAACTTTAGAACAACACTTTAAAAATGGCAGTAGAGGAAATTTGCATTTTCTGACAGTAAGAACTGGGCCTGGATTGAAATATTAAAGATTTAACTATTTTTCCATGAGCATTTA
Organism: Neogale vison; assembly: GCF_020171115.1. Classification (NCBI taxonomy): domain Eukaryota; kingdom Metazoa; phylum Chordata; class Mammalia; order Carnivora; family Mustelidae; genus Neogale; species Neogale vison. The sequence continues at coordinate 83,363,562 of NC_058099.1, forward strand.
CTTCCACAAATATCAGAAACTGTTTAGTTGAAAATTAAGAAACAAGGCAGGAAGAACAAATATAGACTCATCTACCCTCCCTTCTGTATTTCTAGTACTCTATTTTGCTCAGGTATATTTTCAGAGTAACAGTAGGTAACCCAATTCATACCAGTTAAGCTAAGACGTAAAATGAGTTGGCTCATATAATGGTCAAATTCACAGCAACAGCATCAGGAATAGCTGGATCCAGGGTTTCTACCAAGGTCAGATGTTAGATCTGTAACTCACAAATTCTTCAGCACAAACAGTATGAAATCATGCATATGTTAGTTAAGCTTTAATTTTAAAGATAATGTGCAGCTCTAGTAGAACCATTACATAAAAAGGGAAACCCACAAGAGGCAACAACTGCATATAGTTCTATTATCTGTATCAAAGCCAACACCAAGGCTTTAGCAATTAACATAGTAAGTGTAAGAAAACAGGGGTTAGGAGTGCCTGGGTGGCTCAAGCCAGTTAAGTATCTGCCTTCGGTTCAGGTCATGGGGATTGTCCATATTGGGCTCCCTGCTCAGTGGGGAGTCTGCTTCTCCCTCTCCCTCTGCAGCTCCCCCTGCTTGTAGTTGCTTGCATACTCTGTCAACTAACAATCTTAAAAAAAAAAAAAAAAAAGAACGAAAGAAAGAAAAGAAGGGCTAGTTAATTAGCATAATGGATGTTAGAAATCTATTTTTTTTTTTAAAGATTTTTATTTGACAGAGAGGGAGAGAGATGGACAGAGCACAAGCAGGGGTAACAGCAGAGGGAAAGGGAGAAGCAGGCCCGCAACAGAGCAGGGAGCCCAAGGCAAGGCTCCATCCCAGGACTGCAGAATTATGACCTGAGCCAAAGGCAAAATGCCCAAGTGACTGAGCCACCCAGGCTTCCCAGAAAGGTGTTTTTAATGGTGAAATTTTATTAAGTTATGTGGGCGGTCCAAGTATTTTTTGAGATGTTCCTATCCCTTATGAGAATAGTATATATCATTTCTGCTAGACCTATAGCTTTCACCCCTAGAGAAAGATCTCAGTGCTTCCCTAACCAAACTTTTTATTATTATTATTATTATTACAGTAATTATTTGTCTTCCCTCTGCCAAACCCTGAGCAAACCACTTTCCCCGAGCTGCCTGTGGAGGTATAGGAAAAGAAACATACAGGGCAGATGAGACACAGGAGGAAGACCTATGGGAGCTGGACATGGCCTCTTCATGTGGCTAAGAGGCTAAGAAGGGCCTCCATCAGGCAAAAGAGCCCCATGGCATCCAAGAGGGGAAAGCCCAGAATAGGGTAGGGGAAGAGGTGCTGCTTCAGAGAGGGGTTCCTGGCATAACCCATGACGAGGCTCCCAGACACAGTCCCAATCCCAGCCCCAGAGCCAGCCACCCCTACCATAGCAGCCCTAGTCCCAGTGAACTTGGCTGCTGTGCTGATGTCCTTGCGACAGCACCGGATCAGAATCTGTGGCTGGGAATGAGTGAGATCAGGGGACGTGAGGCTGCCAGGCTGCTGAGGCTCTTGTAAGGTACCTCACCCATCAGGGTGTCCAATGGTTCTAGCACCCCTGCAGACAGCGATCGGCTCAACAGCCTGACCAAGAAGGGGGTCGAGACGAACTTCGCACAGGGGTCCATTTTCAGGGGTTGAGGGGCTGGGGCAGGAGTGCTCATACCCGTGCAGAGAACTTCCCTGACCAATCCTGTGTCAAGCCATGGGTTTGGAAGTCTTCTGGTTATTGGATGTTGACCTTAAGGTAAAAGAAGGTCACCTCTGAAATCCCTCTGTCTCTGCCACCAGCGAACATTCTGTGTGAAAACTCTGATGGGGCCGCTCTGCAGAGGGACCCCACGCAAAATCTGGTTCTGTTTGTCAAGAGTAAAGGAAAAGACACTGGCCTGGGTTTTTACCCTGGTTAGGGAGAGGGGCCAGGGAATCAAACGTGGTTTGACTTTTTCCTGCACCAAAGGAAGGAACACAGAGGCTAGAAAGCAAGTCAACTTGCCCACCTATGGGGCAGAAGGGGAAAACAAAGGTTTAGAAGCTGCCAGCAAACAGCAAAAATATGAAGTCAGATTTTTTGCTACAGGCCTAGAAGAATAAGAATTTTGAAATTCATCAATCTAATAAAGCTCCTGTTTCCACTTGAATTACTTAGCGCTTATCTGTGTATGTGATAGAGTTTGTGTCAGACCTTCTTTCCTTATAACCAAGAAGCAAGGTTCTTGAGTAGTCAAGCCTACCAAGCTTAAACCTCTTGGTAGTTACAATAACTAGACAAAACCATGTAAGGGCGTGTCCATCAATAGATGAATGGGTAAAGATGCATGCACGCATACACGCCGGAATATCAGCCCTAACAAAGAATGAAATCACGGGGCGCCTGGGTGGCTCAGTCGTTAAGCATCTGCCTTTGGCTCAGGTCATGATCCCAAGGTCCTGGGATCGAGCCCCACGTCGGGCTCCCTACTCCATGGGAAGCCTGCTTCTCCCTCTCCCACTACCCCTGCTTGTGTTCTCTTGCTCAGTGTGACAATCTCTATCAAATACATAAATAATCTTAAAAGAAAAAAAAAAAGAACGAAATCTTGTCATTGGCAACAATGTGGGTGAATCTAGAGGGTACTACACTAAGGGAAATAAGTCAGAGAAAAAGGCCATAGGATTTCATTTCTATGTGGAATCTAAAAAACTAAACAACAAACGAATGAACAAAAGCAGAAACAAACTCATAAATACAGAGAACAAAGTGATGGTTGCCTGAGGGGTGGGCAGATGGGCAAAATGGGTGAAGGGGTGTGGAAGATGCAGGCTCCAAGTTATGGAATGAGTAAATCCTGGGGGTGACAGGTACAGTATGGAGAATATTGTCCAAGATACTGTGATAGCATCATATGGTGACTGCACTTGTGGGGTGAGCCGCACCTTGTGAAGGTTGTGAAATCACTGCATTGCACACCTGAAGCTAATGTCCCCTCGTGTGTCCACTATCCTTCAGTTTTAAAAATGAAAACCTATCTCAGGGTTTTGCCTGATAGGTAGGTTTACGAGACCTCTGTTTTCTATCCACTCCAACAGATCCTCTCCGAGTTGTGACAAAGAGGTCAGCACACTAGTCCCCAGCGACCCTAACCAGGGGACAGGCCTCTGTTCTGTGAATTCAGGAATGGGTGGGTCACAGGTCTCCACTAGACCCACACCTCTGATGGACCAAGCCTGGTGCCCCTCCGCTGGCCTGAGGACCAAGTTCCTCCACCGAAACCTCGTGGCCCCCGAGGGAGGAGAAGACACCCATCCATCTCGGGCCCTTCCCCGGGTCACAGGTAAGACCACGTTTCACCACCCTTTCCCAAACTACAAGTGCAAGGTGCAGCCAACAGTGTAATGCTGTCCAGCCGTAAAAACGAAGGCAATCCTGGCACACGCTGTAACAGGCGTAACCCTTGCCAACATGTCACTGGTTGAAAGAAGCCAGGCATTTAAAACTCACCTATTTTGTGACTCCTTTTATAGGCGATATCTTAGAATCTGCACATCCAGAGACAGGAAGCAGATTGGTGATTGCCTGCCAGTGGGGGATGGGGGAGTGGCCACTGACGGGCCTTGTGTTACTTTTGGGGGTGATGAAATGTTCTGGAATTAGTGTAATGGTTATACTTCCAAATAGCCTTACACTAACGTATGAATAGCCTAAAATCACTGAATTGTATAGAAGGTGAATTTTAGGTTATGTGAACTCTATCTCAACCTAAAATAAAAATAGTCTGCATGTTTAAAAGAAAGAAAGTAACCTTATAGGTAGAATTAATTCTAGTAGAGGGGGCGCCTGGGTGGCTCAGATGGTTAAGCATCTGCCTTCAGCTCAGGTTATGATCCCGGAGTCTTGGGATCAAGCCCCGCATTGGGCTCCCTGCTCAGCGGGGAGTCTGCTTCTCCCTCTGCCTCCAGCTCCCCCCGCCTGTGCTCTCTATCCCTCTTTCTCTCCGTCCCTCTTGCTCTCTGTCAAATAAATAAAATCTTTAAAAAAAAATTCTGGTAGAGAGGACTTTGGGCCACATGGCGTTGGTCCCTTCTCCTTTGACATCCAGGAAGAAACTATGGAGGCCACAAATGAATTGATACTTTAATTATGCGATGGCAAGTCACCCATGTGCTGGCTGCTCCTGAGGCTCTCTTCCTTCAAATCACAATTTCCCACACTGGTCTTTGGCTGATGACCATTCCTCAGGAAGTCTGGAAATACTGGGTGTATTTAACAAGTTAAAAACCTTCCTTCTGGGACGCCTGGGGGGCTGGGTGAGTTGCGCATCCACTCTTGAGTTAGGCTCAGGTCATGATCTCAGGGTTGTTAGATCGAGCCCTGCGTCAGGAGTGGAGTTGGCTTCTCTCCCTCTCCCTCTGCCCCCCACCACTGACTGTGGCACTTTGTCTCTCAAATAAATAAATCTTTTTTTTTTTAAAGATTTTATTTGTTTATTTGACAGAGAGAAATCTCAAGTAGATGGAGAGGCAGGCAGAGAGAGAGAGAGGGAAGCAGGCTCCCTGCTGAGCAGAGAGCCCGATGCGGGACTCGATCCCAGGACCCTGGGATCACGACCTGAGCCGAAGGCAGCAGCTTAACCCACTGAGCCACCCAGGTGCCCCAACTCAAATAAATAAATCTTAAAACAAACAAACAAACAAGCGTTCTTTCTAGAGTGCCTAGGTGGTATAGTTGCTTAAGCATTCGACTCTGTTTCAGCTCTGGTTGTGATCTCAGGGTCATGAGATCCAGCCCTGTGCCAGGCTCAATGCTCAACACAGCATCAGCTTGACACTCTCCCTCTGCAACCCCCTTTATGCCCTCTTTCTCACTCTCTCAAATAAATGAAACACACACACATACATACACACACACACACACACACCCCTTCCTTCTGCAGGATTTTTGAGGGTCTCGTCATGCTAAAGAGCATTGTGAACCACTAAGGAAAATCGGTATGGTTCTTCTCACATTTATTTGACTACAGAACGACTTGGATTCCCCCCCCCACCCCACCCCCTAAGGAAACACCTTCTGGAATTTAATTCTATGGAAAGTACCTTGAAAAAGCATCTCCAGAGCTATCAAACTCTTCATTTCTTTGGATTCTGTGTGCTCCATACATAAGCAGGTCTCATTATAAAGGACGTTCAGTTGATGTCAGGGTTGGACTCCCAGCCTCATTTTTATTGGCTATGTGACCTTAAACAGGTTCCTTTGCTGAGAGAAGTTTTCCATCTACCCGAATGGGTACAGTACCCGAATGGGAACAGCACCTACTTCCCAAGGATGTTAGAAGAACCCAGTGAGAATGGATGTAAAATGCCGAGCACTCTCCTTGGTACATAGCTGGTACTTTAAAAATGTGCATCCTCTCTCTTTACGAAGTAGATCAGAAACCCTTGGTGAAGAGGTAGGCATAGATCTCTGCAAGCCCCCACAACACTGGCAAGGGGCTGTGTTCACCACTGACTTTCAGTATTTGCTAAGTGCATGAAGGCATGTTCGATGCCCTGTTGGCTTTACATGCCAGAACCACACAAATCCAGGGTAGACAGTCCATGACAATGTGATGATCACAGGAGGGTAGAATTCCCGAGCTCACAACTCCTACTGAGATTTTCACCAAACCACCCCCTCCCCAAAATCTCTCTCTCCGCCTTGCTCTTGATGGATCTATGTGTTTCGAGTCTTTGCTTAAGGACACTGATGGGTGACACAATATTGTTTTTCTACTATGGACAGATGGACGTTCCTACTGCAGACAGCCTTAAAGCAGAGAGAACCATCAGTCCAGAAGGCCAAAACAACAACAACAACAAAACAAACACACACACACACACACAAACAAAAACCCCCAGCACTTGGACTTTGGAACCAGACTACCTGGGTTTGAATCCAACTCAGTCGCACATGACCATAAACAGGTACTTAACCACCTCAGGCCTCAGTGTCTTGTCTGAGCCCTTACCTGGAGAGCAGCGGAGAGGATTAAAATTGGTAAATGAGAAATACTCAAGAGCAGGGCTTGGTTCCTAGTGAGTCCTCCATAAATCCTGATGGCTCTTTATTAGTAATTGACCTATTATGAATTCTTCCTCGTAAACCGTTTCCAGTCCTGTTCAGCCCTTGTCTCATCTAACCGTCCTCTGACATCACGGCTGAAACCTAAGAGACTCCACAATATAGAAGGAATTACTGAAGAAACTGGATTCATTGAACAAGTGTGGAAATTTCTTTTTATTGGTATTAAGAGGGAATTTTCAGGCTGTAATACTGCCTCTTTATTCCTCAAAGGGAAGTAGTTATTGTAATGATGTACTTTGAGCCCACGGCTAGTTAGCACCTTCTCTCTTCATTGGAGAACCATGAAATCTATTATGTTCCCTGAGGAGGCCAGTATTCAGTGAGAAATTGCTACATTTGTAAAGAACATATTGACCATGATGGAAAGATTTTATCCAGATCTACACAGTGATGACAAAATTGGATGTGACTAAAAGGTTTGGAGCAGCCCAGTTCTCAGGGACAAAACCTAGAAACAAATGCCATGATACCCAAGAAAATGCCTCGATGGGTCACAGGACACCAAGCGAAGCCTTTATTCACATTCTGGAATAGACGGCCTCCAGGGTGTTTCAGATGAGCAGTTTTCAAACGTGTTTGAACCCCTTCTCAAACAAAATCTTTGATGGAACTCAAATATGTAAATGAGAACAAAATAGGGCTGAGGAATTCTGGGTTGAAAACCCATAGGATGGGAGTTCCTTCCTCCACCCAGCAGTAACCCCTGAGCTCTGCAAAGAATTTTCCAGATTCCAGGAGGTCCCAGTGAGGTCTCAGGAGCCCCCTCCTCCAATAAACTCAGACACGCACTTGAAGATCAGGACAAGTAGGGGAGGAGAGTGTTTTGCAGTGTAAGAGACTGGAATTACCCCCGGAAGGATGATCACTCTCTAAAGGGACTTGCTAAAATTCTCGAAACATGCCAAGTTCTAAAGTGCGTCAGAGTAACGTTTATTTTTTCATTCTAACTCTATGTGGGCCCTTAAGGAATAGCAGATCCACTGGAGGAAAGCTTAAGAAACTAGGCTTTCTCTACGCATGTCAGTTGCAGTTGAAATTTGCAACCCTGTGTGTTCTCTAATGACCTTCTCATTCTAACTGGGGCTTTCCTCAAGTTCTGCATGGTCAGCAGATGGGCCTGGATTACTTTTGCAAGGGGCAGGGGTGGAGTGGGGGGGGGCAGGGGCAGGGAAGACAACATCTTGAATGTCCTGAGACAGGCAGCAGCATCCCTGGTCTGTGCAGCAAGCCCCACATAACAACCTACAGTGTCTCCAGATATTCTCGATGTCCTTTGGGAGAAAAACTGCTCAACACTCAGTTGAGTGCCCTGTTCTAGCCATACCCCTTCCAGATCACTTCCCATAGCTGCAGGAGAAATCTAAGACCTAGTCTAACAAAGGGCCTGCCTGGCCATGTGATAAGTCTGATGAGCCCCTGATGCATGCAGGAACTTCCAGAGCTCCCACAGCCTTCAGAGGGCACCCACTGACCACAGGACTCTGGGACCTAAGTCTGCCTCCACTTGCATTTTGACCTCCTGTAGCCTCTATCCACCTCCCCCAACCATCATGCAAGACCTAAAGATGTGTGCCCACACTTGGCATTTGGTGCTTGCGTTCTCCTGTGTCTAGAACCCCCTTTCTCAACACACCCATCTCCCTGAGAGCTTTGCCCTCTTTTAAACCCCTGGACAAAACTCCCTTAGGAGCACCGTTAGAGGACAGAACACGGTTCCTGCTGAGACTTTGTGCATATCACAATTACTGGTTTACTCATCTGCCTGCCCCTGGAGATTGAAACTCCTCAAGGTCTTCATACAAATTCAGCAACCACCACATCTGTTAGAACTTAGTAGACTAGCATTTTGCCACACTTGCTCAAATTCAAAATTTTGAGGCCTACAGTACTAGGGTTAAATGCCACTAGCGTGGGGGGGGGGTGGCGGGGGTGGCGGGGGTGGAACAGGGACACATAATCCCCAAAGGAATATTCCATAGGAAAAAAAGATACTAGAACTTCTCTTTTCTTGAAGGACATCAAGAGAGTAACGACTAGGGCGCCTGCGTGGTTCAGTGGATTAAAACCTCTGCCTTCAGGGGCGCCTGGGTGGCTCAGTGGGTTAAAACCTCTGCCTTCAGCTCAGGTCATGATCTCGGGATCCTGGGATCGGGACCCACATCCGGCTCTCTGCTCAGCGGGGAGCCTGCTTCCTCCTCCCCACCTCTTTCTGCCTGCCTCTCTGCCTACTTGTGATCTCTTGTCTGTCAAATAAATTTTTTTTAAAGATTTTATTTATTTATTTGACAGAGAGAGATCACAAGTAGGCAGAGAGGCAGGCAGAGAGAGAGAGGAGGAAGCAGGCCTCCCAATGAGCAGAGAGCCCGATGCGGGGCTCGATCCCAGGACCCCGGGATCACGACCCGAGCTGAAGGCAGAGGCTTAACCCACTGAGCCACCCAGGCACCCCTGTCAAATAAATTTAAAAAAAAAAAGAAAGTAACGACTATACCTAGGAGAAAGTGCTACTTGATAATTAGTTGATAAGTAACCCACTAATTTCAGTTCTATGGATCCTAAGATTGCTGGAGAAAAATAAGCCTGGTTGAATGTAATTTTGAGTCTTCTTTCCAAAAGCTTTGTACCAACCAAAAGCTATACATTAGGTTAAATCTCCGCTGGCTTCTCTAAATTTGTGTCCAGACAAATTGCAAACATCACACCAGCCAGTGGTCACTGAGTCTGCTCTTAACAGGCTGATTGATTTTTATAATGTTCCAGGCAATTTCAAGTTGTCAGTAAGAACTAATTCTGTCTCGTTACCGCCTTCACTCTTGGCAGCTCTGTGACCACTTATTGGTTTTTTGTCTTCATGTTCATTTTCTTCTGCTAATCCTAAAGTCTTTTTTCCCCTCTCCAGCCCCATTCAAAGGTCTGAAGCTATAACCGTAGGAAGCCCCCAGCACAATTATAGGTGAACACCTCTGTTCTTCTCATGGGCTCCCAAGCTGAACCCCGAAGCCCCACATCCCATGAAACCTTCTGCCAAACCCAAACCCATTAGAGCCTGGGATGCTGTATTACTTCATTAATCTGGTGACTCTGTTGCTGATGCCCTCTTTCAAGCTGATATTAAACCAACTTGTCAATCTATAATTGTGGAATTCCACACTCTTTTCTCAGGCAGCTTGGGAATAGAATTGGACTGGCACATACCTGACCTTTCTACATGTATTTCCATACAGTCTAAAATAGAAATAATTTACAGACCACTTTATTCAGAGTCCATGTGGCAGGTAAGGCCTCATTGTCATGAGATCTCAACAAGAGCATTTTACAGAAGTGGGACTGATAAAAAGATTCCTAATAGGCCTCGCATATTCGGAACGAAATTCTCATCATTAGGCAGAAACATAGGCATTTATTCCCTTTATATCATACATACGTCTTAGGCAGTGGAAAGCACTGTAAGACCCAGACTCCAAAACACACGAGTGGCATAGCACACCCAATAATATAAATAAAATGCTCTATGCCTTCTCCCTAGTTGATGAGGTCTAGGTATTCGGAGGAAAACAATGACAGCTCCTCCAACAATGATACATACATGGTATCTGACCCCCACGTGATGATGGAGAAGCAAGCGTTCTTCAGGTACAACCATGAGGTGAATAAAATATGCCCTAGAGGAACTCAAAAATCAACTGAGGCCCTTAAAACAGACACTGTCATAAAAGTAGTAGAGACATAGAGGTCCACAGAGGAGAAGCACTGAAACCAATGCCACCACCTCTCGCCTTAACCTGAAACTGAGCATCAGGGTGAATTCCACAGAGAAGAGGAGAGAGCTGTGCCGGGAAAGGAGGAGGAGGGATCAGCCAGCACCAGGTAAGGCTGCACAGCTCTTTGTAGAATGGTCTAAGCACAGCCAAAAAGGCCGGGCAGCGTGGGGCGGCGGAGGGGGTGGGCATCAGTCGGCTTCAGAAAAAGTCAAGACTGCTACAAATGAGGCTCTAGAGACAGACTTTGGGAAAAGTCTGGGTTATCCCAGACACCTCAGAAGTTCTAAACATCAGATGTACCCGTTTTAGAACTCAAACAAGATGGCCTCAAAACTTCCCTCAGCTTACCTAAACTCCTTCCTCAGCACTGAACCTCGCTTTTCTTAGAGCACTTTCTTGAAACTTGTAAATTCTTCCTCTGCCCCCTTTGAAGTGTACATAAATCTTGTTAAAAGCCTCTTGGGAGTTTACAGGCCCAGGTCAGTCTTTCTCAAGGGCCTGGGTACCAGCTCTTGAAATGCAATCAAAGGGTGCCTGGGTGGCTCAGTGGGTTAAGACTCTGCCTTCAGCTCTGGTCATGATCTCAGGGTCCTGGGATCGAGCTCCGTATCAGGTTCTCTGCTCAGTAGGGAGCCTGCTTCCCCCTTTCTCTCTGCCTACTTGTGATCTCTGCCAAATAAATAAATAAAATCTTTTAAAAAATGCAATCAAAGTTGATACTACCTGAACCACCCAGTTTCTAGAGGAGCGTAGGAGCCCAGCCTCTGTGGGCTCCTTGCTGCAAGTCCTAAAACTGCTTCCTCTCATAAAATATGCGAAGTTAAACATTCCTTTGAGTAAAGTCAATTAGCAAATGGTTGGTCTTTATTTTTTTCAGCACAGCCCTCAAAATCCCTACCACCCCCTGCTTCGGGCCATCAGCATGGACCACAAATCACGCATCTCTCCTCTAGTGCAATCATCTTGAATAAAATCGTCCTTGTCTATTTAGCTTTGTCGAGGATAGTTTTAGCTTGACAAAATATTCTTTCTTCCTTGGACTCTGCATCCCCCTTCAGCGACCCCTCCCCCCATTTCTCTTCCCCTTCTTAGACTTGAAGTATATTCTGTCTCTCTTCCTCCCGGTCGCACTCTGACTTTCATACCCACCGCTCCACCAAAACTACCCTGTCACCCTTGCTGAGGACCTCCTATTAGGACTTCATTAAATTACCATTTGTTAAGTGGAACCCAAGGGTGCCCCTTGGTGAAGGGTGGTTCAACAGACCAGAAGAGAAATTTAGATCAGGTTTATTACTCACAGATCCTGGAGGGGGTATATGGTACACTGCGTCGGCCACACTGGAAGTCAAGGCAGAGTGTAAACCGAGAGACAAGACTTAGGGCATGTGCCTTTATTAGGGTCTCTGGGTGGAATGCTTTGGGGTTCCTGGGATAGGACTGGATTGCTCAATTCAAACCAAAAGAGTTGAGTTCAGGTAAGCTCCCCAGGAAGGGGTCTTATCTAAGGAGAACACGAGGCGAAGGCCCTGGGAGGCAAGGAAGGCTACTGATCACAAAAGGATTGGGGGGTTCCTATCAGGAACTTCTAGGTTCTCATAATTCCACAGGCTGTTATCCAGACCCTATGTTTGCTTGAGGGGCTGGTGTCCATTTCAGGTCCTGTAAGACATTCAGCTAAACGAAATGGACACACAGGTAAGGCTGCTATGGAGTAGCTAAATTCTGAGCACCTCCATTGCTAAATCCAAGGATCACTTCTTAGTCTTCATCTTGCTTGAAGAAACAGCTCAGGCCCTGATCTCGGTGTTGTGAGATCAAGCCCCACATTGGGCTGTACACTCAGCATGGAATCTGCTTGAGTTTCTCTCTCCTTCTCATGCTCTCTCTTGTGCTCTCTCGAATAAGTCTTCAAAAAGTGTGTGGGGGGAGGTGTGCTTGGGTGGCTCAGTCAGTTAAGCCTCTGCTTTCAGCTCAGGTCATGATCCCAGGGTCCTGGGATCCTTGCTCATCAGAATCCTTGCTCAGTGGGAAGCCTGCTTCTCTCTGCCTCTGCCTGCCACTCTGCCTGCTTGTGCTCGCTCTCTCTCTCTGACAAATAAATAAAATTTTAAAAAAATAAAAGCATAGAGGATTCAGTGCACTTAGGCCATGTGACCTCTTGCTACCTAACAGTCACAATCACACAAACCCATATGCAATGTGGACATCTGGTCTCAAAGACGAGGACTCAAACTGCTCTATCCGCTGAAATCCTTCCAGTCTCCAGCAACAGCCCACCAGACTGACATAGGCCGATGTGACAGACACTTCATCTTCTCACAACAGGGGATCTAGGAACAGGCAGTCCAGTTTTGGGGACAGCCTTCCAATAGCTGGGCTTCAGCTAATTTCTGATTTTCTTTTTTCCTCTTTCTTAAATGTTTAACTCTGTGTTGTCAATCGGCTCCTACTGTTCCATTGTGTCATCACAGTGGTGTTCCACACTGGAAAGAAGAGGTAGGAAGGGAAGTTTTCTCCCCATAAGACTTTTTATTTGGGAACTTTAAAAAAAAAAAGGTTCTCCTAGAAACCACCACCATTGGTCAGGGCCATGTGTGACCAGTTAGAGTTGCAAGGGAAGTTTGCAAAAAGAATGGATTACAACTGGCTTAGACCTCCAGGTCCCTTCTCTCAGGATGGGAGGAGAGATCTCTGGTTCTCTAACATCACGGGATCTCCAGCCTACCAGAAGGGAGGGAGGATAATGGCAGTTGCTTAGGCAACACACAGTTAGCCATGGCTGCCAGTGATTATGGCTTTAAGGCCACTATACTAGTCCCAGAAGTCCCTGGTATATAAAATGGCTATGACCCACCGAACCTGACTGCCTGCCAAGGGCAGCCCACCAGTGCTGTGTTGTTGGTAAGCGCCTACGAACAGAGCACTTAGGATCCCACGAAAGAAGTGCTGGGAAGGGGGCACCTGAGTATCTTCCTTCAGCTGCAGTTGGGATCTCAGGGTCCTGGGATCACCCATCTCCTTAGTCGGGCAATCTCTGGGTCCTGGGATCAGTCTAGGTTGGGCTCCCTGCTCAGCAGGGAGTGTGCTTCTGCTTCTCCCTCTGCCCTTCCCCACTCCCTCCCCAAGCTCTATTGAATAAAATCTTAAAGAAAAAGAAATGCTATGAAGAATGAAATCTTGCCATTTGCAACAACGTCAATGTAGCTAGAAATCATTATGCTAAGTGAAATAAGTCAGAGAAAGACAAATACCATATGATTTTACTCATATGTGGAATTGAGAAACAAATGATCATAGGAGGAAAAAAAAAAAAAAGAAACCAAGAAATAGAGTCTTACTTATAGAGCACAAACTAATGGTTTATAGTGGGGTGGGGGAGGGAGGGGGAACAGATGATGGGATTAAGGAGGGGACTTGTTGTATTGAGCATGGGGTATGGTCCCTAAGTGTTGAATCACTAAATTGTTCACCTGAAATTAACACTTCACTCTAGAGCTGTGACTCTTAATCTCACAAACCAACTGAGGGTTGCTGGGGTGAGGGAGTGTGGGAGAGGGGGGTGGGGTTATGGACATTGGGGAGGGTATGTGCTATAGTGAGTGCTGTGAAGTGTGTAAACCTGGCGATTCACAGACCTGTACCCCTGGGGATAAAAATACATTATATGCTTATAAAAAATTAAAAAATAATAAAATTTTTTTAAAAATGCTGTCGGGTTGACCTTTGCATACCACAAATTTGAACTGCTAGGGTCCACTCTATGCAGATTTTTGACAAATAGAGTGCCATACTGTAAATGTCTTTTCTCTTCGGATTCTCAACATTGTTCTCTAGCTTACTTGAAGAACACAATGTATTATACACGTAACATACTAGACGTGTTAACTGTTTAGGTTCTCAGGAAGACTCCTGATCAACAGTGGGTTATTTATTAGTTGTTAAGTTTTTGGAGAGTCAAAAGTTATATGCTAAGGCACCTGGGGGCACTCAGTCAGCTGAGCATCTGAACCTCCGTTTCTGCTCAGGTCAGGATTTCAGGGTCCTGGGATCAGGCTGGGCATTGGGCTCCCAACTCAGCAGAGAGTCTGCCTATGGATTCTTCCTTCTCCCTCTCCCCGACCCCTGCTCACACAGGTGCTGCTGAAGACTTTCTCTCCCTTTCCCTGCCCATCCCCCACCCCCTCACACTTTCTCTCTCTCAAATAAATAACCTTAAAAAAAAACAAGTTATATACAGATTTCCAACTGTGCATGGGGTCAGGAGTTAGTACCCCTACCCTCCCCACCCCCAACAGTTTAAGGGTCAACTGTACTTTCTGTCAGAAGTTGTGAGGCCCGTGGCTGGGGGCCAGTAGCCAGCAACCCGAGTGTCCGCATCATAAGTCTTTTCTTCCTAACTAGACAGTCCCCGACCTATGACAAGTGAGCCTCAACGTGCCCTACTCTGATGGCAATTCTTATTTTCTTCCCCAGCAAGACTAAGCTCAACCCCAGTCACTATTTCCGCTTCCTCGGTGTCTGAATGTCAGGGGCTCACACGAGGAGGAAAGGATAAAGCCCCGGAGAGGCGCAGGCAGATGGAACTCCCCATTGGTCCTGACGTCTGATCAACGCATGAGGGAAATGAGCCTTATGCTGTCCTCACCACGTTCTAAGTACGACGGACTGTACTGTAAGCACAACCGTTGAGTAAGAGTCTGAGATCAATTGATCTGGAAACTTTCGGAAAAATCGTCTCAACCTGAGAATGCCAGTCTTTCTGCACCATTGGGAGTACTTCTTTTTACCAGCCGTTTTTCAAAAGTCACCACTAGCCAGAAGTTTAGAGCGTTCATTTCCCAACTCAAGCACTTTTGTGCAAACTTTTCCTCTTCCTAGGCTTGAGAAGCCCAAGGAAAACACGGATGGCGTGGGCTGCGTGGTAAAGGCCTGCCCCGCCAGAACACAAGCTCCACGAAAGCAGGGATTTCCGCCTGGTTGGCTCATTCGGTGGCCCCCAGTGTGGGGGACACCTAACCCAGTGTGTCCACATCCGAAGCATGGGTTGAACGGATGTGGTCCTTGTGCTGTAGGTTATGTCCTGCATCCCTCTCCCCTGGACGATTAAGGTATCGATGGAGCTTCCTTCAAAATCAATGGCATGCCCTGATGAGAAAGAGGGATGTGGAGGGGAGGAAGGCATGTGAGCCAAAGCTATCTATTTAGTCTTAAGTGGAAACTCTCAAGAGACACGTACCGAAGATGCTGGTGGGAGGCTCCAAGTCACAGCTCTCTTCAGGAGGAGCTGTGTCGTGCTAGGAAGTCCCTTAACATTAATAATAGCAAACACTTACCCAAACGCCAGGCTTTATTCAAGCGCTTTGTGTAAATCACCTTCGTCTTCAAAACAGGTTGTAAAGCAGACACTATTACTATCACGTCCCTTCAACAGACTGGAAAACTGAGGCAGTGAGTTCAATGAACTGTCCGATTTCACATACCCAGTTTGGGTCAGAATCAGAATTTGAACCAGGCAATCTGGCTTAAGTATCTGGGCTCCTGGCTTCGTCACTGTGGCCATATCAGCCTCCCAGAGCCTCCAGAATCCCCTTTTCCTGTTGGGGGAGGTTCAGGTGGGGTAGAGTGAGGAAAGAGGAATCAGTAGCCTTCCAACCTCCTCAGGTACCCCACTGTGTTCTTAAAAGAACTCCTCCCCGAGCTAGCCAAATCCACAGAAACAGGAAGTGGAGGGGTGGTTCCTCAGGGCTTGAGGGAGTGTGGAGGAGGGGACGACTGTCTTCAACGGTCTTACAGTTCCAGTTTTGCAAGAGGAGAAAGTTCTAGAGATGTGTTTCATAACCACGTCAACATACTTTACGCTACAGAACCGCCTGCCTTCAAGTGATTCAGATGGTAAATGTTATGTGTTTTTACCACAACATAAAAGAAGAAATCTTACCTGGAAGCTCCATCCATAAAGCAGAAGGGTTGCGGCCTGACGCAGGAGGGCAAGGGCCTACAACGCCAGCCTCTTGGCTGCTAAAACAAACGCTATGTGCTCACCCATCACCCAGCAGGGAAGGCTCCTTCTACCCCACCTTAGTGGCAAGTGGGGCTCTACCTCTGGGCCACAGGCACTCCGGGTTCCCCCAGCCTCTACCCGTGCTGGGGTCGTTTCAAGAGCCCAGGACTCCCAGAGGGAACAGTAGAGGGACCAGCTCCGAAGAGACTCCAGCACAGAGAAGTGTTAATGACACCCCCTCCTTCCCTATCCCCCAGACCCCTGCACAGCATGGTTCTGAACCTAAGGATCAGGGAAGGAGGGTATGGGGGCAAGGCAGCCTCGGCCATAAGCTCAGAGCAAAGAAAACCAAAGAACTCCAGCAGCAAAGTAAGCGAGGGCATTGGCACATCCTTTTCATTAAAAGAAACAAAAACAAAAACAAAAAACACCTAACTAAAAGAACAATGATCATCTTTGTGATGTTCCTTGCATCTTCCTTAGGTCCTCAAGTGACCTACTTCTTTCTAGCACACGTACGTCGCACCTGTACCTGAAACCTAGCTCAGCTCTCGGGTTATATTCTGACCCAGTTGACATGGAGCTGACCGGAAGGAGGCACAGATCAGGAAAGCAAGGCACTTGAAAGGAAAATCCAAGCTTCCTCCTTTAGATCTGCACCAACTCTCTGGCCCACCGCGGGAAGTTATTTGGTTCCTCATCCAGAGTAACCCATTTCTCTTTGCTTGGGAACATGGCGATTATACTCACAGAGGGAATAAATAAGATAAAGGACATAACGAGCACTGGATTTCTCATTTGGTGAGCAGAATGAAAATCATTTGAACATATCCCTGTGGAAAAAAATAATCAATTTTTCATAGACTTGTTATAGGTTTCATAAAATGTATCGCGCACATATTTTTAAAAGAAGATGGCTTTTTAATGATATTTAAAATATATGGCACAGCAAGAATTATTTAAAGTGCATTTCTGAGGCCTGAAGTTTGGTACTCCCTGCTAAAATATAGATGACCTGGATAAGTCTGTTTTCTTGGGAGAAATGTGAAACCTGGCTCATCCTTCTATAAAACTCTTATGACGGAACTCGATTGGGGCGGTTACATAATTGGGATAAATCCTCCCAAGATATTAGAACCCCTGAACCTCTCCCAGTGAGCAGTTGCCCATTGGCCTGTGTGACACTGAACTATCTTACCCTAGAGGACAGCAAACCATGCACATGCAGAAAAAGTCAACACAGAACAGAGCAAGAGGAAGCAGAGATGAATCCAACCCAAGTATGAACACCGTTCATCCAAGAAGTGTTTCCTGAGGGCGCAGCTGGCCCAGGAATGCAGGGATACGGGATGGAGGTGGTCTGGGGTCTCGATCCCTGATCCAAGGAGATTAACTTCATTTTCAGGAGCAAATGGCTTGATTTCCCACATTGGTAAGCATGCTTTCAACAGGTATACATGTCCAATCTAGTGGAAGACGATGCCTCGTAAGCATTTCATGTCAGTCTACAAAAGGGCAGGTAAGAATCGGAGAACCACCTTATCCCCACAACTGCGGAAGCAGGCATCTTTAGAGTCATGGTAGTAAGTCACGAGGGTCTTGTCCCTAGAGCATGGGCGGCCGCATTTATCACCGTTGCAGAAAATCAAAGTGTTTTCTCCACTCTCTGCTGAAGAGGGATTGCCAGATATGTATCTAGCTCCATGTGTTCATGCACATGACTGAACGGATGGATGCACGGATATTTAAAATCTATCTGAAGCAGATCCAATATACAAAAACAAGTTTGGGGGGAAAAAAAAAACTTGGCTTTTTTTTCTATCATGTACCAGGCTACTTAAACATTACACTATTTTTGTGTCTAACATCTTCAAGAAGCTATAAGACATTCAACATCAGAACTGATGATCTAGCTAAGAGGAAGGGACATGCCCGAAATGAAGGTCACATCAAATATAGGACCCCAGCTTTAAAGCTTCAAGAGTTTATAGAAGAGAAAGGCACTCCAGGACCAGGTTGACAGAGAGGACAAGAAGCAGGGTGCATTGAGGACACGGCTCGATGGTAAACTGGAGATTACTGACGACGTGGAGGTAGAAGAACACAAGCAAAGCTTTAGCAGCAGAAACAAGCATCCTGTTTTGCTGAGAGCGAAGACAGCCCTTGCCCTGACCACAGCTGCAGGGAAACGGGCTCTTTATAGGGGAGCATCTTGTAATAGAGGAAAGGGTTAACAGGCTGCCTGAGAAGTTGATTTGTTACATCAGGGAATCATTTTAGGATCTTCGAGGAGGAGGAGTAACAGGGTGTTCCAACAGTAAGGAGAGAACTCACCCCAAGACTGCCTTAAAAAACATGCACCCCTTGGGGCGCCTGGGTGGCTCAGTGGGTTAAGCCACTGCCTTCGGCTCAGGTCATGATCTCAGAGTCCTGGGATCGAGCCCCGCATCGGGCTCTCTGCTCAGCAGGGAGCCTGCTTCCTCCTCTCTCTCTGCCTGCTTGTGATCTCCATCTGTCAAATAAATAAATAAAATCTTTAAAAAAAAAAAAAAACATGCACCCCTTGACACGGAGTTGGGGATCTCATTTGCACTCAGCTTTTCAATATCCCGTCTCAGTGGCTCCCAACTTACACGCCACAGAGTTATGGCAGAGGTCCCCAAAGTCCAATAAGCACTGCCTAGAAAATGACTTGCTCCCGGAACATTGCCACTATCTGGTTCTAACAAACGTAGATACAAGGGGAGATATAAAATGCAGATTCACTCAAAAGCAACAGTAACCAGAATTGTCACCAGGCACCAGCCTGTGGCGGCATGTGGAATCACTTTGACAAGAACCCCAATGTCAATGGCACCAATCTCCCTGCTCATGCAGTACCTCAGCCTCCATTAAAATGCCCCTCAAGCCTGGGTGGCTCAGTGGGTTAAAGCCTCTGCCTTTGGCTCAGGTCATGATCCCAGGGTCCTAGGATCAAGCCCCACATCAGCTCTCTGCTCAGGAGGGAGCCTGCTTCCCCCTCTCTCTCTGCCTGTCTCTCTGCCTACTTGTGATCTCACTGTCAAATAAATAAAACCTTGTTTTAAAAATGCCCCTCAAAACGTAAAACGCTCCTCACTTTTCTAGTAGTTTCCGGGGATTTTGCTCCTGTGCCTGCAAACAGGTTCATTCTCTCCAGACAGCCACTGGGTGGCGCTGCGTCTGCACAGCTCCCTCTCGGGCTCCTTCCCGTGCCCCATGCCTCAGACCCCAGCTAGACCAAAGCTGCAGGATGGTTTACACAGAACAGGGGAAAACGCTGCACTCCTCTTTTGAACTACCGTGCCCAAAGCAGGCGTATTTGTGCCACACACTATTTTACCAAGGAATTTGGTCTTAAACAAAAGGAGTGCTTCCAGGTTTTACTTAAAGCCCCTAAACTAGAAATGAAAACTGTATTTGAACGTGACCCCGGTGGTGGTGGGTCAGGAAGAAAAAGTACCAGGGACAGATCCCATTCTGTGCTCATCGTTGTGCCCTGTAATCTGCTGTCAAAATGTCCATCCCTCCTTGACCCAAATTAAACTTCTAACTGTGCGAGTGAAAAGGACCCAAACGTCTGGCACAGAAAGGGTTAAATTAACTACCCAGTCCTAGGGAAGGAGATGAGGGGCTGTTAAAAACAATGAGGTTGGCTTCTAAGTACTGCTCTGAAAGATTCAAGCTGTATTAAATGAAACAAGTCAATTGAAGCCGGTAACCAAAGAGTTAAGAGTTAATAGGGCAGGTGGGCACAGCCAGAATCGTTATACCAAAATTTGCTCATTCTGGGAGTACAGTCTGCCACCATATTTCTCTAATATTCTTGCTGACACCCTGATAACCAAGTATTAATTTAGTTGCTTTGCAGAGACTCGAGGTTTCATCAAGAAGCTGGCCAGCACCGGTCAGGACCCCTGACCATCTCTCTGCGCACAACAAATGAAAGAAACCCTCCTCTACTCATTAACTTCCTTTGTCTGAGTTTGAGTCACAAAGCCCCTGTCCCCTTTACCCAGACCCTTTTCCACTTGCCTTTAAAGATCCCGGAATCTCCCCCTTCCCAGAGGGAGAGCTGAGGCTTGCCTTTCCATCTCCTCCTTTGGCTACCTCTCCAATAAACCCTGAATCTCCCCATTCCCAGAGGGAGAGCTGAGGCTTGCCTTTCCATCTCCTCCTTTGGCTACCTCTCCAATAAACCCTGTCCTTGTTTCCTATTTCTATTCAGTGACTGCCTTTTGCTGAACAGGTGGACGGATGTGGGCATGGTTCCACCATCAGAAGACATTAGGTATAGCCTGACCCCATTTCAGATGGAGGGAGGGGGGTGTGGCAGGGAGAGAGGTACACATGGATATTATATGTCAGGAACAAAGTCTATTATAGTACTGACAACCTTTCCCCCTGGCCCCACCTAAAGAGAAGTGGTTTGTTACCACCCCGGCCCATCTCGAACTTATTTGGGAGACAAATACAGACAAGTGCAAGAGTTCTCAGTTGGCCCAATTGTCTTCAATTGCTTAAGACCTGGACCGTGGTAGGGAAATCTGGCTGAAGTAACATTTAACCATCTACTGCTTGGTCATGTGCCGTATGACCCAACCACAGAGTCTGCCAATAAACCCCTGACCAAGATCTAGAACACCACTGAGGTTTGGGAATCAGATTGCTTTCTTTTGCATGTTTCTGTGCTACCTATGAGAGGAAAATAAGAAGCTTAGTTGAAAGGTGCCTGGGTGGCTCAGTGGGTTAAAGCCTCTTCCTTCGGCTCAGGTTATGATCCCAGGGTCCTGGGATTGAGCCCCTGCTGAGCAGAGAGCCTGCTTCCCTTCCTCTCTCTCTGCCTGCCTCTCTGCTTACTTGTGACCTTTGTCAAATAAATAAACAAAATCTTAAAAAAAATAAAAAAATAAAAAGAAAAAAGAATTCTAGTTGAAGACTACAGGTGAAAGTAAACAGCCAGGAAAGACATCCCAGAAATTATGCCAATGGTTACCTCTGCAAAGTTAGATGAGGTACTAGCATACATTGTTACAATGAGTATATATTTTATTTATGTCTTTAACAGACGTGTCTTTTACTCATACTTGGGACAGGAACTTGGGTGAGGTATGGTGCAGAATTTAAGGAAACACTGGCTCTCAGGGGCTTGCCAGCTCAGAGCTGGCAAACGCCCCTGTGAGGGATGGCTTACTTAAATTTAGCACCCTCGTCCCCCTGCTTGCTTCACCCCTGTCCTGGCCCTGCTCACCTCTCTTCTAGTTCACGCTCATAGTTCTGAATCTCAGCTCAAGCTGGATGCCATCTGCCACACCATGACACACAGAAGAGGTTGTTATTTTCAAAAGTATTTTCACATACATATTTCCCTGATTCTTCACAACAATCTTGGAGGAAAACAAGATAGGTGTGAGAATTCCCATTCTATAGATGCAAAAGGTTAAGGCACCTGTCCAAGGTCAGACAGCTCAAGTCGTGGTAAATTCAACACAGTTCAGCTGACTCATTCCAATGATTGCCCATCCCCCTAGTGTTTCCATGATAATAAGCACACACACAAATTGATATTGTTCTTCCATCAGAGAAATATGAACCTCTGAAGTGAACCTAAAGCAAATACTCTTGTCTTCCATCAAATAAGGCTGTGTGTCCATCCTTGCCCCCTTCCAAACCACAGCAGGAAGAAGCCCACTAGAGACCAAGGCACCCTCGTGCCAAGATGGCTGCCCCCTACCCGCCACCCCAGGCGCAGCCCCTGAGTTCTCTATTAGAGCCGCCTTCCACGAGGGCCTTCAGGATCTGTGGCTGCTGGTTGGTACCAGGTGTGAGCCATAGAAACACTCTGGAAGTCTGGGGGAGGGGTGCATCTGCACAGAAGACATGAACCTAAGAGAAATCTCGGACTTAGAAAAAGCTAACAGGAATGCATGCTACTACTGGGGTCAGCAGCTGTTACTTTTCTCCTCAAAATGAGCAAAAGGGATAATACAGCACCAGTAGCCGCTAACCCAGAAGCTCAGCCAGGTGGCCTGGCTACCTGTATGTTTGCTTAGGGAGTGGTTTCTGGTAGATGCTGAACCACGCTGTCCTTCCCGCTGCATTTTGGAGGACTAAAGATCTCAACACTGCATTTGATAAAACTGAAGTCCATCCCTTGCCTTGCCCTCTGAGGATTTGTTTTTCTGAGCTCCCAACTGGTACTATCTTTTAAAACTGAAGTCAACCACAACAAAAACAAAATTAAGAAACTGAAAAAAACACTCTGGCTTGCTAATTGTGTTTTTTTATTCATTCACGGAGGCTCTGTCATCCCTGGCAGAATTCATCCTATTCTTGTTGACCTCCTCCTCTAAGAAAATGGATACATTTCTCTCTGGCCTAGGGTTTAGGTAAGGTGTTTAGTCAGGTCTTTGCCTCCCTCTTCTGTTGAGAACAGAAATAACATGCCGCCAATTCAAATTTCGTATTTGAGAAAACTTAGAAGGAAACTCTACCCCAGGATGTTTACATAAGCAGT
Organism: Neogale vison; assembly: GCF_020171115.1. Classification (NCBI taxonomy): domain Eukaryota; kingdom Metazoa; phylum Chordata; class Mammalia; order Carnivora; family Mustelidae; genus Neogale; species Neogale vison. The sequence continues at coordinate 83,385,988 of NC_058099.1, forward strand.
GTAAAGTGTATTTAAAGAAAGTGGGGTATTAGTGTTACCCACAGAACACTCAGATTAATACTTCCCAGAAAAAATAACCTTTAAATCAGATCAAATTAGGATAAATGGCACACTACCTGAGTCATTGAACAAAATCGATGCAGAGACTCCTTGATCACTGGACTAAAAGGTTCAAGATTGATTTTTCTCCCCCTTTTAGGAAAATACAAAACTCCCTGGTAACCCAATGTACTACTGGAGCCCAGTATATTGTAGGAATTTACGTGGCAAAGGCATAGCATTCTTTCAACAGCTCTACCAAGGGCTGAATTTGCATGATCTCATCAGGCAATGATTTTTAAAAGCATTAACCTCACAAATAGGGGGTAAAAAAGATTCAAGTTTCCTGCTGAGTACGAGAAATCTCAGTAATGAATTAATTCTTTTGCAAACTCCGTTATATCCTAAAATAATCAATTACAACCTCTTAAGATATTCAGTGATATACAGGGAAGCCTGACTTTATAAAGGGCCTCCTACTTTCCAGAACGTAATGGCAGATTCGTTTAAGGGAGTTTTTCTTTCTGGGGAAGATGCCAGTACACCATGGACTACTAGAAGATTCTGCGGGGGCCCCTGCCACTTAATGATGAGCTATATCCACGGTGGGGTCCCCCAAAAGAAGGACCATTAGCGAGCATTGTGTTAGGCACTGTGCATATATACAACGAGTTATGATTATCTTTGTTTCTCGGGTTAGGAAATAGAATATAAAGGAACTTACCAGGGCATGTGGATGGTTCAGTTGGTTAAACGACTGTCTTCAGCTCTGGTCATGATCCTGGAGTCCAGGGAACTAGTCCTGCATCAGGCTCCCTGCTCAGCAGGGAGTCTGCTTCTCCCTTTGACCCTCCCCTTCTCGTACTCTCTCTCTCTCTCTCTCTCAAATAAATAAATAAAATCTTTTAATAAATAAATAAGTAAAGGAAGTTACCTGAGGTGGCAGATTAGGGGAGAGGCAGAGCCACAACGCCAATCAACAGAAACTCAACATCTAAGCTCTCGACGGCAACACCTACGGCCTTTTAAAAGCTCTGACGCGGCAGGAAGGCCTACCCGAGACCAGTATTTCTCCAGAGATAACAATCACCTGGGAAGCTTGTTTGCTCTACCTCCCCAAACTCCCTACCCTAGAGATTCTGGCTCAGGAAGTCTGTGTTCAGCCCAGAAATTGTGCTTTGAACAAATGAGCCAGGTGATTCTTATCCTCAGAGAACTATGGGAGTGGCCTTAGACCAGTGGTCAACAAGTTAGAGGGCGAGAGAGTATTTCTGGTTCTGTTGAACCCATGGTCTCTGTCACAATACTTTGGTTCTGTCACCGTAATCAAAGTAACCAGAGAAACGTCATCAATGAAGGGCATGGCTGGGGTGCAGTATTTTATTTGCCCAAAGCAGATGGCTGGATCTAGTTTGCTGTCCCCTAACATAGACCCTTCATAATACCATTAAAAAGTCACATGAATGCTTGCTATCTGTCACCTTACTAAGGTTGTTTCTCAAATGGCAGCTGATCCAATGGAAATCTCCCCAACGCCGTAACACATCACCTACGGCAAGGCATGAAGACAGGGTTTGGTCTTCTCTCCCTCTTCAGGGAGCTGTACTTTTAATGTTGGAGGTGGGTTAGCGACTAACTCTGTCGCCACAACTCAAGACAGTAGGGGAGGACATTCGGGGTCAGGCACAGGCCCACAAACAAAGCTTTCGCTTCCGCCTAGCGGGATGTGTGGCAGGCAGAATTCTGAGATGGTCTCCAAGTTTTCCAACCCCTTTGGATTCACCCCTTCTTCCAATTATCCAATCATGCATGCATTCCAGGGCCACTCTGCAGGGATTTTGCAGAAGTTTTTAAGGCACCAAACCAGGTGACCTTGGGATAGGGACATCATCCTAGTGGGCCTGATCAAATCAATGAAGCTCTTTAAACCTGAGTCCAGAAGTCACAGAGGAGTCAGAATCAACCTGAGAGGAAGAAACAGCTTGAGGGAAGAGTCTCCAATGTTGATAGAGAGAGGGCCACGAGGCAGGACCAGTGGGTGACCTCTAGAAACTGAGAGGACCTGCCTGACAGCCAGCCAGAAAAGGGGTCCTCCCGCTCTATGACCTCAAGGAAATGAATTCTTCCAATGACTCATGAGCTTGGCAGAGAACACAAATCCCCAAATGAGCGCAGAGCCCTGGCCAACACCTTGACATCACCTAGGTGAGACTGCAGCAGAGCGGAGATCCAGCCGTGCCGTGCCTGGCTGGGCTTGAGACCTACAGGAACCACAAGAGAATTAAGGAAGGCACAGCAGGCTGCTGAGTTCAGGCTCATTTGTTACACAGCAGTAGAAACCTTATAGAGAGGCCCAGGGCTTTCATGTCTCCACTACTGCTGGAGATTTTTAAGTCCAAACATTTCTGGATTTAAATATAGGTGGAGGTGTCTTTTTACAGCCACATTCATTCATTGTGCCCAGATCCTCCTATGACCCAGGCCTATGTGCACTGCCCGCCTTTCAGAAATATAGTTAGGGCTGCCTGGGTGGTTCAGTTGGCTAAGCATCTGCCTTTGGCTTGGGCGGTGATCCCAGGATCCTGGGTTCGAGTCCCACATTAAGCTCCTTGTTCAGGGCGCCTGGGTGGCTCAGTGGGTTAAGCTCCTTGTTCAGTGGAGAGCCTGCTTCTCCCTCTGCCTACTGCTCCCCTTGCTTGCATTCTCTTTCTTTCTCTCTCTCTCTCTCTCTCTCTGATAAATAAATAAAGAAATAAAATCTTAAAAAAAAAAAAGAAAAAGGAATATAGTTAAAGATGACTCCTGCAGTGATGTTTATCCAAGATCAACTTGCAGGCTTATTTCAACACACCTGTCCTATGCAAAGCATCAAATCAGATATTGGGCCGTGGGTGGGTGATAAGGGATGACAAGGTAAATAAGGAGTTTACATGCTGGGTGAGGGACAGATGTTTGAAAAATTAACTGTGAGGCAGGCGTTATAATTGAAATCTATTTATTTAAACTCAATTACAGGCGTTTAGAAAGCAGGACAGTTCATTCTGATCCCCCAAAAATGGAATTTACATGAGAGGGCACTGTCTAAGCCACCGAACAGAAGTGCACAGTATTTTAAAGAAGTAGAAGCTTGTTGTACGTGTAAAGGGACCGGTGGTGGGGGTGGGCTTTAGATTATGTTCTTCCTGTAAGGGACCCCAAGGACCCCCCAAATCTCTTCCTGCATCCTGGGATTTAGTAGCTCTGACCACCACATAATCTTTCAGGACACCTGTTGTCATAGCCTTTATTTTTATTTATTTATTTATTTGTACTTTTCCGTCACAATGACTGATGCTCAGCTGAATCTAAAGGAGAATTTGATCTGTCTGGGGTCCTCTGGGGATGCCCCTGCCTAAAGGCATGAAAAGTCACTCAACATCACAGATCATTCAGCCACGAGGGTGAGAGCCACTGTCACCTCATCCCACTTCCAATAGCCAATGTCCTCTCAATGTCCCTAGTGCAAGATACAGAGGTGAGAGAGGAGAAGGAAATGAGGGCATGTGGCTTAATACACTGGAATTTCTCTTGGCACCGGCTCCCGAGCAACCTTTTAACAGAGATGTTTAATTGATCTTTATCGAGCAGAACCTTCCCTTCTGCTTATAAAAGAAAGAATCGCTCTCCCCCCTGGTTCTATCTGGAGGACTTAATAGCCCCTGTTTTCTCTTAGAGCAGAGACACTTAACGACCGGGAGCCCAGCCTAGATAGAGTTTATTGTCCAAAACACAAGCCATGTTCTCATCAGCCTTCACACTGAGATCGCTTTGCTTGGAGGTGCTGATTTTTTCAGGGGCTTTTTCCTGACTGACAAGTGCATTGTTCTTGCCACTCCGGGTCTGCTGTCAAATTAACAAATGCCTTCAGCAAAATAATCTATAGGCCCTTGCCAAAGACGCTTGAGGATGCCCTAATGTATATCGATTGGATTCCCTCCTGCAGCAGCTATTGGATGAGGCCCAAGAGCTGAGCCATCGTTTGCCTGCCTCGTACATGAATATTGCACAGGCAGGAAGACGATCATTGCAACTGACCCAGGATTCAGGCATCCTTCCCCCGTCAGTACAAATAGAACCCTTGCTCGGTGAGCTATGAAGAGTGATGGAGAGGAAAAGGAACATTTTCTAAGTTCCTTTTGTTCATTTTTGAAGGGATTTATTGATATTAGCATTACTCCTTGAAATAACCTTCAAACAAACAAGTATTTCTATTTCCACTTTAGCCAGGAAATTTTGTCTTAAACGTTCCTACTAGTACAGTATTTAAGGAATAAGCTAGAGGCTAATACTTGATGCCTTAGAAAAGCATTATTATTTGGGGATTGGTTCTAGGGTTATGGATTTTCTGGCTCTTTTTTTCTCTCCCCCTTCTGTCTCGCCTTGTCCCCTTGTTACCAACCCCTCCCTCCTTAACCTCCAAGCTGCCACCTTGGCACGGTAGGCACCGTGGCCATAATTCCTGAACCAAATTTTGGAAACTGTTGTGTGGAATATACAAGTGTTCTTAGAGGAACAAGGAGACAGAATTTTTGAAATCATCACTCTCCAGAAAAATCTAAGATATGTGATCACTCTAATCGTGAGGTTCTAACATAACCCCGAAAGGTTACCAAAAGAAGATGTGGGAGGGAAGCACCTGCCCTTATTGACATACGAATAGTTTTTTTAAAAGATGTATTTATTTATTTGAGAGAGAAAGAGAGCATGAGCAGGAGGGGGAGAGGGAGAGAGAATCACCAGCAGACTGAACACTGAGGGGCTCAGTCTCACGATCCTGAGATCATGATCTGAGCAGAAACCAAGAATCCAATGCACCACCGCAGGTGCCCCAAGTCAGGAATATCTTTAAAGCAGGCATAAAACCTGGGTCTGAGGTCTTACCTGAAACATAAGGGGGAGAAGGGAAGAGGCTTTATCCCTGAGCTGTTGGCTTTTTTCCCAGTGTTAAGATATAACTAATGCATAGCGTTAGTTCAAGTTACACAGCATAACAACTTGATATATGTATATTTGTAAAGTGACCACCACACTAAGTCTAGTTAATACCCATCACCTCGGGGCACCTGGCTGGCTCAGCTGGAGGAGTTTGCTGCTCTTGATCTTGGATGAGGAGTTCAAGCCCCACACTGGGTGTAGAGATTGCTTAAATAAATTAATTAACTTTAAAAAATCCATCACCTCACATTGCTGCAATTTTCTTTCCTTGGGATGAGAACTTTTAAGATCTAATCTCTTAACAAATTTCAAAGAAACAATACAGTATTAATTACAGCTATCAGGATGTACGTTACATCCCTGGGACTTGTTTTATAAGTGGACCCCCCCCAACACACACACACACACACACACACACCTCTGACAACCACCAGTCTGTTCTCTGTATAGAGTAGTTCTGTTTTTTTGAGATTTCGCATTTAGGTGAAAACACATAGACTTTTTCTTCTCTGGGTTATTTCACTTAGCATCATGCTCTCAAGGTCCATCCTGACTTTTTCAATCGGTATCATAGTCAAACATTTCAGGACCATGTTCATGTTATTACCAGGCCCTTGTCAGGTGTGGGGGGGCTGAACCGTGTCTCCCCCAAATTCATACTAAGCCCTAAACCCAGGTCCTCAGAATGGAACTGTATTCAGAGTTAGGGACTTTAAGGTGGTAATTAAGTTAAAATTAGGCCATTAGGGTGGGTCCTGCTCCAATCTGACTAATGTCTCTCTACGAAGAGGAGATCAGGACCCAGAGGAACCACAGACACCCACAGATGAAAGGCCCTGTGAGGACATGGGGAGAAGGTGGTTGTCTGATAGCCAAGGTGGGGGGTCTGGAAAGTTCCTTCTTACAGCCATCAGAAGAAACCAACCCCGCTGACACCTTCATCTTGGACTTCCAGCCTCCAGAACTGAGAGAAAATAAATGTGTTATTTATCCTACCCCGGACTGAGGTGTTTTGTTATGGTAACCCTAGCAAACCAATACAGTGCCCCAAAAATGAACATGGAAGAAGGTCCAGAGCATCTGGCATGTGACAAGCTCTGTTCTGAACACATGTGCTGTGCAGGGAGCGTCATCATTCTCATCCCCATTTTACAGATGTGGAAACTGAGGCACAGAGAGGATCGGTGAATTGCCCAAGGCAATACATCTGGTATGTGGCAACACCGGAATTTGAACCCAGTTACCAGCCTGGGAGTTCTGTTTTTCCTCAAATTCCTGCTGGTATCCCCCAAATGATCATCTATAAAACCTTCCAGAAAATCCAAATACCTTCCAAGACTGGTTTAGGAAGCAGCAAAGAAGGCAAATCTGAGGATACTGTGCCCTTCTCTTTAGAAGCAAGGAATCCCCACTTGGAAAGCTTTGGAGAGACAAGGAAAGTTGGTTCCTCTAAAAGACCCATGGGATGGAAGGAGATCCGTGGGCCTGGTCAACTGAGGGCCAAGAGGTTTTCCCCACAATGGCTGTCATCCCAACCCACAGCCCTGCAGGAATACGGCCCTGAGCCCCGCCTTCCTTCAGGCACACTGATCCCGACAGGCACAAGAGGTGGAGTCAGAAATGGCTCATTCCCTCTCCAGCAGCTCTTTCTCCAGAACGAGCAGGGACAAGATGCCAGATTGAGAGGCAGGGAGGATTGCCTTCATCCTCCAGACCAGATTTTCTCAGCCCTGGATCTAGTCATGCTCCAAGCTTTTGCTTGCTCTCAACATCTTTATTTGTTGAGCTGGGGTGGGTGGGAGAGGAGGGACAGTTGTCATGTACACTATAGGGTATTTATCAGCACCCCTGGTCCCTACCAACTAGATCCCAGTAGCACACCAGGATAGAAGAATTTTCTATCCTTGAAGAGAAACAGAAAAAGATACTTCCTCAAGACACTTACTTCCATCTATTAGAAAGCTTTCATAATAATACATGCAAATGTTCTACATCTTTGATATTGTATAGTGCACAACCTACCCAAATGCCCATGGCAATCCTCCCTCTCAAGTCATTCTCAGGAGAATGAGACTAATCTGCCATACACTTGATCATTCCTCTCCACTTCCTAGACTCTGAGATACAACAAGGAACCCAAGGGCTGACTATACTGTCAAAATCCTTGCTTCCTGACCTAAGCTCGGGGCTGGGTTTGGGACTGACCTTTCTCTACCCTGAGGTAAAGATGAAGAAAATAAAACCTATACTAATCCTTCTGATTTTCTAGTCCAGCCATTAACGTGACAGGCACGAGGCGCTAATAATCCTTTTTCTCCCTCATTGCTGCAGCGATAGATAAAACAATTTTGGAGCTGTGTTCCTCTATCCCTAAAGCAGGAAGTATTAATTAGGAAATAAAGCAGTGACAGGGTGTGCATTAATGGGCTATTAATGCCTGCCATGGGTGCCCTGCACGGTCTGGAGCCAAAGGCCAGGCAATTTCCACCGCCCAGTACGCACACTAATAGCCAATTAAAGTCTATCCTAAGTCGGCTCCTTTCTCTTGGTCAGGAGTTTTTTCCATTTAAAAAAGTGATGAAGTTTCCAAGTAAACATGCGTTTGCTTTAATGCATGTTCCTTTTCTCGTCTTGCAATAAAAGGTGAATCTACCCACTGGGGATCAGGGGAAGGAAGAAGTGCAAGAAAGAACAGGAATGACGGGGGCTGATTTTTTTTTTTTTAATGTTTTATTTATTTATTTTAAAGATTTTATTTATTTGTTTGACAGAGATAGAGAAAGCACAAGCAAGGGGAGCAACAGACAGAGGAAGAGGGAGAAGCAGGCTCTCTACAGAGCAGGGAGCCCAGTGCGGGGGTCGATCCCAGGACCCTGGGATCATGCATGTCCTGAGTCAAAGGCAGATGCTGAATCATCTGAGCCACGCAGGCACCCCTTTTTTATTTATCTGAGAGAGAGAGAGAGGGAGACCAAGCAGGGGGAGCAGCAGAGGGAGAGGGAAAAGCAGGATCTCTCCTCTGTGCAGGGAGCCTGACTCGGGGCTCGATCCCAGAGCACCGGGACCATGACCTGAGCCAAAGGCAGATGCTTAGCTTGACTGAGCCACCCAGGTGCCCTGGGGACTGACATTCTGACCCTGAAAGCAATCCTTTGGGCCTGGTAGCTGGAGGCAAGGGGCACCTCTCTATGGGCTTATTTACTCCCCCTAAAAAAAGGCTCACATGTTGTTCTAGATTTTGTTCTAGAGAATACTTAGTTCTGTTGACACCTTATCTTCTAACAATACTTGTCTCCTGGTAGAAATCAGAGCTAATGTAACACAGACTGGAGGGTTACTATGTACCTGGGCTATTTAACTCATTCAATCCCCATAATGGCCCCTGAGAGATTACGATGATGGAGAAACAGACACAGAAGTTTAAATAATTTACCCGAGAGCAAACAGCCAGAGGGCAAGAGAGCCAGTTTTTAAACCCAGACTACCTGCCTCCAGTTCCAGGTGTGGGGAACCAGACCCACAGCCTACAGGTTACCTCTGCTCCCCTTGACCTGGTGGTACAGGCTTGTGAGGGAGGTGGGTTATAGAATTCCCGTTACAGAAGTTTTCTCCTTCAGCAGCAGACATCTGGCCCTCCCAGGAGGCAGCTGCAAAGGCAAGAGCTACACCCTGGGTATTTCAAGAGCGGCCCCCGACCACCACCTTGGAGCTCACTGGAAACAGATGCAGACCCACAGGAGAACGATCAGGTCCCCCGTTCTAATAAGATCTACAGGAGAGTCATACACATCTTAAAGTTCAAGAAGCATGAAGCTGGAGTCCAAGTATCCCATCCCAGGGCCAAGTTCTTCTCTGCAACTAATGAAAAGGAAGCCAAGATTCATTCTATGCCTTCCACGCCTACTATGCCTCAGTCACCCAGAGATAGCACAAGCTCATCGCATCCTCCCCAGGACTGCAAATGATCCTGAGGGTCAGAGTGGTTAAGCACCCAAAGTGAAGAGGGCCCCCTGGAGTCCAGAGCCCCCATCAGAAGAGCCCCTCCCCACGGTGCCTCAGCCCAGCAGCGCAAGCTGTGGGTCAAGGAGGTCCTCAGCAGAGCACAGAGCAAAGGTGAGACATGACTTCTTTTTGTGGAGTCTCTGACTTTTGAGATTTAGAGAAGAAAAATTCTTTTTCTGGGCTGGTTAAAACAGTATTACCAGGGAGTAAAGAGAGGGTGTCTCCAGGCCCCTTTCGGACTTAGAATTTAATGCCTATTTATTGAGAACCTCTCGGTGCATTTGCTCAGCACTACATCAAAATGGAGTTGTTCTCGGTGCCCTAAAAGCTTATGATCTAAAAAGGCCACAGAAATGGGGGAGACATAAAAAATGGCAGAACAATACAACAGCCTTAATCAGACTGTCTTTGCTTTTCTTTGCTTATAAGTCATCGGCTTTAAATTTAATATAGTGTCATGTCTTTATTTTTCTTGAAGTTTTCTTAAAAGACCATATAAAGATTTTCTTCCATGGTAAGACTTTTATATTGTATTTTTCTTAAAATGGAGTATGGTACATTTACCCTTCATCAGATGATTGCTTATAAGTCACCTTGCTTTATTAAGAACACTGCTAGAGGCTTCTATGCTCCTAGTAATAAAAATGTATTTTCAGGCCCATTCAAACCAATGAAAATCTGAGTTTTCAGAGCACAAGATAATGAAAATTCTCTAGATCGGTGTCTTTTACTACTTTTAATCTGTTAACAGACCCTGAGTGTCTCAGATGAAAGGTACTCTAGCGTGAATTGCTATCGTTAATAGCATTCCATACAGGTAACTCTTGATTATTCCAATTTCTCACAAATTTGGACACTTTTACTACCTCTATAACATCTCTAGGGGGTGTGAAAGAAAAGAGGACTGCACAATTTATTTCTCAAAATATACACAGAAATATAATTGCACATGCATAGAGGAAACCTTATAAATATGTATGAGGAGCCATAGACTGTCAATCCTAGAACTCCTCATTTGGAATGACAGCACGGGTCCCAAAATGGCTCCTCACCAAAAGTGACTGGGAATTTCTAGGGACCACCAAACCAGAGATGGAGAATTATAGAAATCTGAGACGTTTGAAAAATGAAGGTTCCCGAAGACCTCTTTGCTGTATTCCAACATGGCAAGAAAGTTGTCGTCCACATAATCTCCTCACCCTTGGTGAGGTGACTTTCACAGCCTCTCCCACGGAGAGGCAGACTCAGTTTCCAGAACCCTGGAATCTGGGTTCACCGGTTAACAGGCCTCAGCCGGTGGAATGGAGCAAGGATGACAGTGTCTCACTTCGGAGCCAGGCCTCAAGACACAGCGTCTACCCTTCTCTGTCACCCAGGAGCCCTGTCACCACCATGAGAAGAAGCCCTCGCTCTCTGGTGGCTGGAGGTGGGGGGTGTGAGGGATGACCAACCTGCGGCCCCCGCCCCGCGGACAGCCAGCCCTGAGCTGACCCCACTGTGATAAACTGGGTTTTGAGGAAGAAGAAACAGCATATAGTAGGCTGTATAAAGTGCTCCCCATCCGTAAGATACTACTTTTCCAAAGCATTTTGCTGCAGTGGTGAATCCCTGCACGGCCATCTTGAAAACACCCCTCCGGTCAGTGACAACGGAGAGTAAAGAAGGCACACTGAAACTAAGAGGAAAATATATTAGCATGCCCAAATTCACCGAAGATGTTTATAAATGAGCGGACAAATCGTCTGAGGGAAAGCAGACTCGAATGAGAAAACGGTCCAAAGAACAAGGAGGGTGAGGAAACACATCAGTGTGACACCAGCTAGGCCTCAAGGGCGTCATGGAAAGTGTGTTTTTGGTTCTTCTATTGTTCGGATCACCGAAGCATTATCAGATTGTACCGTCTTAGAAGAAAAACAAGCATTAAGATTACCTATGGGTTTGCAAACTGGCGGCCGCCGGAGGGCGGGGGAAGAGGGCAGAGAGAGGCAGGTCCTGCAGAGGGGCAGGCGGCAATGTTAAGCCAGGGAACTTACCAGGCTTGTCTTGGGTAGACGCGAAGACAGAGCGTCTCTACACCCACCAGAACCTTCGGAGTTCGGACAGAAGCCCTAAATGGTTTCAGACGATCCCGAGGACCCACTGCTCTGCCAGGGTTGTGTCCTTGAAAGCAGCTCCCGCTGTGGGAACAGCAGGCAAGAGGGAGTGGGGAGCCCCCGCTTGCCCACATCCGGCTTGTGGGTCAACTGGGGGTCAGGACCTTTCAATGACCTCTGCCAATGTTATCAGTAAGAACGAGGAGAGATACCAGAAAAGAGAGCCCACGGCAGAAACCGCTCTCCACTTTACGCGAACACCAGGGCAACACAAAGGGGTAGATAGATACACAAGTCTAATTCGGGCTTGGAAATAGGAAGCATCCGGGGACGAGCCCTAGGCTGGTACCGACCTCCCTCCCCTCAGGGACAAGGATGGCAGGAAGCTGGATGGGGTCAAAAAGGCAAACAAGGAAAGGCAAGTTCGGGTGTGCAGTGATCTGTGGATCGGAGGGCGCATGTCTCGGAACCGGAGCCCCCGGACCTGCGATCTCTCCGCGTCCGCTGGATCCCCACCCCTCCGCGCTCAGCCTCAGGCTTGGCTTACGCGGTGGCCTCCTCACCTCTGCCCACCAGTGTGGGTGGCAGTTCCCTCCCGCAGTGAACCAGCTTGGGGACCCAAGAGCTGCCGGGGAGGAGTGAGGCCACCAGGAGTCGGGAGAGGAAACAGGTTGTCGACAAGGACCAGGTGGGGTGGAAGAAGCAGCGTTCAGTGAACTCCCCTTCTAATGGGCGGGGGGCGACAAATGGAAGGGGGATCCTGACAACACTGTTAATTTACATATTATATTTTATATGAATTCCATTAAAACCGTTCTGAATACCAAAGGGGGAAAACAGGATCTTTTAAACCATGTCGGTGATTGTACCTCCCACTGCGCTCCATGAGCTCCCAGCCAGAGAGAGAGGGAAATGGGGGGGTGTGAGTCTGCGCTCGGTCCTCTCAGGAAGCCTCAGGGATCGGAGGCTTGTCCTTGCAAAGTGTCTCTCCTTTTGTATTTTTCTTTTAAATGTCGTATTTATTTATTTGTTTATTTGAGAACGAGAGAGCACAAGCTAGGGGAAGGGGCAAAGGGAGAGGGAGAAGCGGACTCCCGACTGAGCAGGAAGCCCACAATGGGGCTCTATCCCATGACTCCGGGATCAGGACCTGCGCTGACAGCAGACACTCAACCAACTGGGCCATCCCAGCACTGCTGTCCTTTTGCGTTTTTCAAGCAAATACTCACCAGAGCTGGTTTCTGCCCCATGACCCTCATGAAAGCAGTCTCCTTGACGCCCCGGGGCTTTCTCTGCTGATGAGTTCAAAGAAGTGCTTCTCAAGCCTCATTCATTCATTCATTCATTCACTCACTCATTCATTTATTTTTTTTTAAAAGATTTTATTTATTTATTTGACAGGCAGAGATCAAGCAGGCAGAGAAGCAGGCAGAGAGAGAGAGGAGGACCCCGCCGAGCAGAGAGCCCGATGCGGGGCTCGATCCCAGCATGACCTGAGCCGAAGGCAAAGGCTTTAACCCACTGAGCCACCCAGGCGCCTCTCACTCATTCATTTAAAGAAGACGCCATGCCCAAGCCCAACGTGGGGCTCAAAATCACAACCCTGGAGAATCCTATACCTAACCATCGGAGTACCCAGACTCCCCCTCATCTATGTGACTTCTAAGCAAAGTCACCAACTCACACAGTTTCTAACGTGGCAGTATCTTGTCTTCAGTTTCTGTGCTGGCCAATCCTCCCAAAGTCGTTCTCTCTTGCCGGTGTCTTTCTGAGACTTCGTCTTTGGACGTCTTTGGACCGTCTCTGCTCTCCTTCCCCCCTGCTGTCTATCAGAGGATCTCACCCACTCCCCCTTCTCCACGCCACCCCACTCACTGTGGCTTTCCACCTATGCACGTGACTGCCCGTTGAACACCCTCATTCCAATGTCTCATACAGGCACCACAAACGCAACACGTCCATATTACTCAAGGCCCACTCAGGAAAATACCGCAAATTTCATATGGTGACAGAAATCTAAAAGGCGGGACAGGATGGCGAGACAGCCCAGAGAGTCACAGCAGCAGAAGCCATAGCTGCCCCATGGCTGGAGGGACTGAGAAAGGGATGATGTTGCCATGGCCAAAGCCAGGCTGCCAGGCGCGAGCTGGGAAAGCCTGCCTGGTTGGGACGGGACGGGAACTCAGAGGCCCAGCTGCAGGTGCCTGAAGCGAAGAGAGGGAGGCAGGAGACAAACCTGGCTTTGACCTTCCTCCCACTCTCCAAACTCTTGCCAGTGCTTTCCACTGGCTGAGCCTACCCGGACAAGAGTTGGCAAGGAAATCAGAGCAACAGGGGTTGCAGGGGCTCTCAGCAGAGCCATGGAAAGGCGGGTAGCAAACGGGCAAATGACAGCACAGTACACGTGTCTCCCTGTGTCCCTGACCCCGTTGAGTGGAAGCATCTTTTACTCATCACTTGCACCACACGTGACCTTTCCCTTCCCCTCACCTCTCACATCTGGTCATTCACCCTGTAAGGAGCTCATTCATCCCCCTCTCCTCCCCACAGCCACCGCCATCACTCACTGTCTCCTGTCTGCAGACTCCCCGTCTCCCATCAGCCACTGCACCCGCCAGGACTCTTCTCAAGTGCACATCTTCTGCTGCTTCATGTCCTACAGCAGCTACCCACTGTGCTTAGGATCAAGTCCAGATTCCAAGGTAGGACTTGGCTGCCTCTTCGTCTTCTTGTGGTGACAAAACTCCACCCACATCCTGAACTTCATGTTTGCTCTTGAGTTCCCTGGGGGCAGCTTGACTCCTGGTCTTTACGTGTGCAGAATAGCACGTTCTTCATGGAACACTCCCCACCCCCCACCACCCAGATCCTCTCCCTCCTGATCCCTGTCTCGTGGGTCTCCATGGGAATTCTCCTAGGAAGGCTTGCCCTGTCCCCCTGTGTGTGTGTTCCCTTGTGCCTGACCCTTCCGCAGGTGGTGGGGTTACCAGATTTAACAAATAAACCATGCAAGTTTAACTGGACAGCTTGTTTTATCTGGCAGCCTGACCTGGTTTACTTGTCCCAGAGTATGACAATTGCATGTTAATATTTTCCTTTCCCTACCAGGCTCCAATCCTTTCAGGATATTGATCTTGTCAACACTGTTCCCCATTTCATTAAATGAATAGATTAGTGTGAGTGCGTTGGGTGGATGGATGGAGGACTTGCCCGGCCTGTTCTGAGAGTCCATCGCCCAGCTCTAAAGCTTGTCTGTGCTTCTGCAGGGCTGAAAATGGCAGAAGAGGCTGGAAAGATGGTACCAAGGATAAAATCTCTTATACTTTTTGCCTTGGGATGGTTTTCTAATAGAAAGCTCAGATTCTGCTCTTTGCAGACCCCGTACCCAAGGGTCAGGTAGGTAAAAAGTATAACCAAAAAAGTGAGCAAGGTCGGGGCACCTGGGTGGCTCAGTCAGTAAAGTGTCTGCCTTCAGCTCAGGTCATGACCTCAAGATCCTGGAATTGAGCCCCACATCATCAGGTTCCCTGAGCAGTGGGGAGTCTGCTTCTCTCTCTGCCCCTCCCTCCACTCGTGCTGGCTCTCTCTTTCATGAATAAAATCTTAAAAAAAAAAAAAAAAAGTGGGCGAGGTGGAAAAAGGCAAGTTAGAGCCTTTCTCGCCATCTAAAGAGCAGCACCTACTGGTTCCAGACACATGTCACCACACCGGAATGCAGGCCCAAATGTTCTATCCCTTTAAGAAAAGACAAGAATCAAGATATTAAGGCTTCATCTCATGATCTTTTAATATGGCCATTAATTTAATAATAAGTAGTAGATGGTTCAACCAAAACACAGCTGAACTGATCATGCAGTACGGGCTTCCAAAACTGCCCAACAGAATCAAAGTGTATCTCCAGGCGGAGATCCCCTCACTTGGCAAAGCTCTGGCAGATGTTGATCCCAACTTCCAGAAGCCTTTAGTAGAGAATCAATGCCTAAGACACTTCAGAGAATATAAGAAAGCATTTGTGAAATCTTACCAATATCAATCAATATGAACATAGATTATTTTCCCATGGCTATCAATATAGTCGTCGATATGCTCAGTCAACATTTACTGAATTATCACCTACAGAAGGTTTGGTGGTCCTCGGGCTGTGGGAAGAGGCTGAAAAGAACAAGATACACTCAGGGCTGAAATCCAGTGGGTACATACCTCTGTTGCCCTACCAGCTGTTTACCTATTTATCTATGTCCAACCTACTTGGTTAATTGTCCCCATCCGAACTCCAGCCCTGTTGGCCCTCAGATCCCTGCAAGAAGGAGAGGGCCCCAGGCACCACAATGGCCAATGCTGGGTGCTCATCTCACCCCCTGTGGCTGTGGCCACATGTAGCCAGGTGGCCCTTTCCTGCAGTTGCCCTCCTGTGGCCATTTGTACAAACTGTGGCATTATAGATCAATTCTTCAAACAGAAAATAAAATGAAAAATGTCCCCCCAAATGCCCAAATTGCTCTTGTCTCTCCCTAATCTCTTTTCTACCATTCAGATATCAACTAAAACATCACTTCCCACGTCTTAGTCCAGACTGCATCCCCCTGGCAGTCTCACACATCCGTTCCTTTACTTCCTAACTTGGATCCAATTTGTTTACTGTCTGCCTCCCCTTAGTAGGCTGTGAGCTCTATAATGGCAACGGAAAGCAGAATTTATTTGGCAAACCGTGTAGGCTTCCATAGGGTGTATGTGGGGTTGGCTGCCCACCCAGCCCCAAGGACAAACTCTGATGTATTGTAGCCACTGAGCATATCCCCTCTTCCAAGCCCTAATATTTGGTTCAGGAGAAAGAACCTGACTAGGGCAACCCAAGCAGAGTGAGCCTGGACTCTCTCATTGGGGAGGCACAAGTACAGACCTCTTGTCATCCCCTGGTCAACCGAAGTATTCAGAGCCAGTGTCTGGTTGACCGCTGCCTCCACGGTTATTGTGAAGCCAGGGATGAAGGGCAAAATGTCCTAGAAAGATGAACCCAAAGGCCACATGTCTTGGGCCTCTGGAGCAAACCAGATCTGGGCCGGAACTACCTTTGAATTGTTCAGTTCTATCAGCCAATGGATTCCTTCCTCTGCTTTTGTTAGTGTGGTTTTGCTTTAGTCAGTTTAGATCAAGTTTTCTATCTACTGTGACCAACAAAATCCTAAGTGATAGAATTTTGCTTTGGTTACTTTGCTTGCCCCTGTGGCTACAAGAACCTTGCTCGTGGAAGACCCTTAATTTTAAAAAGCTGCTAAACGGGGATGCCTGAGTGGCTCAGTTCATTAAGGGTCTGCCTTCAGCTCGGGTCATGATCTCGGGAGTGGGGCTCCCCAGTCATTGGAGAGTCTGTTCATCCTTCTCCTTCGGCCCGTTGCACTCGCGTGCACACTCTCTGTCTCAAATAAATAAAATATCCGCTGAACAATGCGACTGGGAGATCAGAAATGGCTTAATGGGAGAAATGACTGGGTGAAAGCCAGGTGGAGCATTAATTTGAGTGTATTTCTTTGGAAACTGTAAGATTACCCAAGATTTAAATGCATCAAAAATTCAGAAATGTTTTCCGCAGTGTATAGTTTATAGCAGAATGCTTGCTACCTGAGGTTATTAACCTGCTCACCTGTCATTTCCTAACAACTTCTGAGGATTTCTGCTTCAACCCCTGGACTTTCACCCTAAAGAAAATATGGTTTTAAAGTGGGGGAAGGGAGCAGGAAGGAATACCGAGCCAGCAGGAAAACTTTTACTCTGCTGGGTAAGATCATTATTTGTCCCCCCAGAATGCCCTATAACCTCTTATGTTTCTTACATTTCAACTTCAGACATTTAAGATGCTTTCAGCTCTTTACCTGGCTAGGCGGAAGCCGAGATTTTATTTTTCTCTTGGGGGCTATTCTGCTGGCTAGAAACATCAGAAGCAACCTTAACTTTAGGTTTTTATAGGACATTTTTCAAAGTATAATCAGGCTGTGTGGTTCACAATCCAGCTATTAGATTAAGGGTCTGTGTTGCCAAGGGGATGTTCTTTTAAAAATATTGAGAATTAAAGAAACCTGACTGGACAGGGATGGAAAATTCTACAAGTTGGTCCCTATATCCTGATCAGAAGATTCTTTTCCTTCTTTCCTGTTTCACCAAAAAGCACACTTGCTCATAATATTCACGTTCTCAAAACACATTTGTTGCTCTCAGGGCTCCTGGGATCTATAACCCCAACTGTTGACTTCTGACGTCCCAATGTATTTTTTTTTTTTTTTACACACCTTTGCTTATATGTTAGGGTTTCTTTTCCCTCTGGGAGAGAGAGGAGCAGGTTGTAGAAATATTGGTGGAAAATTAGCCATAAATCACTTTACCTTCTCATGATGAAGAACAGAATAGTCGGAACCTTGAAATCTCTCTCCATAAAATACTTATTAACTACAAAGGGACAAATAATAACTTGACAGTGGAGAATCCTCACCGACACCACCTTAAGACACCAGTCAGACAGGGGCGCCTGGGTGGCTCAGTGGGTTAAAGCCTCTGCCTTCGGCTCAGGTCATGATCCCAGGGTCCTGGGATCGAGCCCCACATCGGGCTCTCTGCTCAGCGGGGAGCCTGCTTCCTCCTCTCTCTCTCTGCCTGCCTCTCTGCCTACTTGTGATCTCTGTCTGTCAAATAAATAAATAAAATCTTAAAAAAAAAAAAAAAAAAAGACACCAGTCAGACAGACGGACATCAGGTGCCTCCTGTCAGGGTACACAGAGAAGGACATCACTTCTGTGGTACCCCTGCCAAAACAGGAAACGGACCAACTCAAACCCACTCCATGATTTTCTACTACAAGCAGCCTGTGTTCTGCCATGGTCAATGACGTGAAAGACTAAAAGGTTGAAGAACTGTTTCATATTTAACTTAAGGAGACATGAGAGCCAGGCACATGGGTGGCTCCGTCAATTAAATGTCTGCCTTCAGCTCAGGTCATGATCCCAGAGTCCCAGGATCAAGTCCCGCATCGGGCTCCCTGCTCATCAGGGAATCTGCTTCTCCCTCTGAGCCTCCCCCTGCCCGTGCTCTCTCTCTCTCAAATAAATAAAATTTTTTAAAAAAAGGAGACATAAGAACTAAGTACCGTACATGCTTGTAGACTGGTTCTTGGACTAAAATAAATAGCTATGAAGGATATTACTATAATAATCGGCAAAATTTGAATATGGACTGCGGATGAGTCAACATTACATTTTTGATTTAGATCATCACTGTGGTTACACAGGAAAATGCCCTTATTCTCTGGAAATTGTCACTATTTGGAGGTAAAGGAGCACAGTGTCTCCAGCTTATCCTTAAATGGTTCTGGGGGAAAAAAAGGGTATAGATAGAGAGAGTGACTACCATACCATGTGAAGCTAAATGTTAATAATTGATGAATGTAAGTCAAGCAAATAAAAGAGCTCTTTGTACTAATCTTGCGACTTCCCTGTAAGTTTGAAATCAGATCTATCTACATCTATACATCAACAACTAGATAGATAAATAAAATAAACCACACAAATTCAAAATACATTCATCACCCAGGGCATCAACCCAGAATCCAGCCTATTCCTCGGGTGTTCTCAAGCAATCTGTACAGAACCAAGGCTAGGATACCCACGACCAGGTCAGCAGGCTCACGAATTAGTCTGTCTACATTTCTACTAGCTTAAATTATGTTCCATTTGAATAAAATGTATCAGACTTCCTTAAACTTAGTACTGATGACTTACACGCTTAAACACTCAAAATACAAATTCCATACTTTTCCCCGCAGTGAGGCCCAAGGTTGTCAATATTCTCACGCCCTAACAAGTAAGCAAGGCTACTTGGTATAACCCAAATGTAGAACTTCTGTGTACATAAACTTTTTCTATTATGCCCAGTTCCCTACTTTCCGAGAAAATCCAATTTACATCCCCAGGATGCCAGATACCAAAAATACCATGCTCTTGTTTTTGTCACATCAAATGAACCATTTTATTCTTTACCCTTCTTAAAAAGAAATTCAATAAATCTTTGCTCGCTGTTGGCTTTTCTATCTCTTGCCCAGCACCTCCTTCTGTGATTAAGCTTTTCCATCCACTCTGGAATAATCCAGGGGTAATTAGAACTTCTTACCTTCTTTAGCCCAACAGGAGCCAATTTATCACAAACTGTCATGAATTCCGAATCTAAATTACCAAGAGTCCAATTACCGACGGAGGCAAGGAATCTTCTTTCCAATTACAGTGATTGATTTCTTCCCAAACCCAGTAGCATTTCACTTTTTAATTATGTTCATTCTGATCAAATGTGAGAAAATTCTTCCTCATTTTATTTTCCTTCAAAGAACATGTTACAACAAACATTAATCATGAAGTGATACAAGGCCAGACCTGCTAATGCCTTCAGCGGAAATGAACATCTAATCTATCAGTGGGTCTTGTCCCTTTTATGGGTCTTAGTGGTTCCTTCAGCTCGGAACTGGGGGAAAAGGCATAATTATTTGTTACATCACCTAGTTCACCAAAGGGCTTGTCAAACCTTCCAGCGTCGGCTAAATGGTGATGAAGCCTCATTGGACAGATAAACACGGACCAGTGGGGAATGAAGACTTGGAGACAGAACACGATTTGTTTCTTGTGCAAAGAACAGAACCACTGTGCTGGGAGACCAAGTAGCGTATGGAGGTAAACGTAAGGAATATGGGGGCGCCTGGGTGGCTCAGTGGGTTAAGCCACCGCCTTTGGCTCAGGTCATAATCTCAGGGTCCTGGGATCAAGTCCCACATCGGGCTTTCTGCTTAGCAGGGAGACTGCTTCCTCCTCTCTCTCTGTCTGCCTCTCTACCTACTTGTGATCTCTGTCAAATGAATAAATAAAATCTTAAAAAAAAAAAAAAAAGAAGGAATATGGAAACAATTTTGTTTTTTCTCACTCAAGCAGCATTAGAATGACTATGTACTGGGAACAATTTTGAAGGAGAAAAATAAAACCTCAAATTCAGCTTGCGGGGGTTGGCGGGGGCTTTGGGAGTATCTGGAGGAACGTGAGGCCGTTGTGCCTTAGACTCCCCGAGGCCTGAAAGACACTGATTTTGTCTGCTCTGCTTATCTTCAAGGGAAGGCTGGCTGGTTCTGGCTCTCGCAGCCTGCTGACCCGGGAGACTGTACCCTTATCTTCCCTCACACTTCTCTCCCTGTGGTCAGCAGACTGGCATCAGTTCATTCACCTGAGACACACAAAGGCCAAGGTTTTCACTTGACAAGCATCTTCCAGGAATCTGTGTCCCAACAAGTGACTCCCCTTTGTACTTGTATGGATGCTGTCCACTGACCATTTTCACAGATTTATAACGATGAGTCAGGTAGCTCTCCAAGACTTTAAATATCCCTGTTCAACCACAGAGTCCTAGTTGTCCATTGTAGTGGAAAGTGAAATTGTATCGTACACTAAGGTTTTAAAAATTAAAAAAAAAAAAAATCCATATCTGTTTTAAGATTGTGCGTCTGTCTCTATTCCAGGTTCAGTTCGTAAAACTCAGGAAGACCAATACGACCTGCATAAGACTCCTCATTCCTCGAACAGACGACTATTGAGTACCCCTGAAGGGCAAGGATGCCGGGTACCAGAAGTGGAGAAACAAGGCTCCTTCCACGATGCTCTAAAGGGAGGGGCAGAGAAGCAGACACCTTGGTAGGGAATGCAGGCCTGTGAGGGGCGAAAGGGTCAACCCATAAGAACACCATTCCAGGGGCACCTGGATGGTTCAGTGGGTTAAAGCCTCTGCCTTCGGCTCGGGTCATGGTCTCAGGGTCCGGGGATTGAGCCCCGCATCAGGCTCTCTACTCAAGAGGGAGCCTGCTTCCTCCTCTCTCTGCCTGCTTCTCCCCCTACTTGTGATCTCTGTCAAATAAATAAGATCTTAAAAGAAAAAAAAAAAAGAACACTATTCCAATGGAGGCACAAATGAGGCGGGAACTCCAGGTCTACTAGCTGTGCAAGGGAGGGGACCTTATCCGCCGCCAAGGGCCAACATCAGAGCAGACCCTGGAGATAGGAATGGAAGTAAGTGGAAGTTTGAGACTTTGGGTTGGTACAAAGCACAGGGGTTTGCAACCACCAAGAAAGGATGAGAAAAGTGAGGTTGACTCTGAGCACTGTTTCATGTAAACACTGAGGAGGAGACCATGGACTGGCTGGCTTTGCTATATAAACATTTATTGTAGTTATTATTCATATCCTGCCTTGACTCCTTGTTTGAAGCTCTTAAACATCTCTGGGACAAGTGGGGGAGTTACTTCAATCCTTCTTTTTACAGATGAGAACGAAGACAAGGGAAGTGTAGCACTGACCAGGGGAATGTAAATAACCCAATTAATTGATGCTGAGCTAGAATAAGAGATCAGCACAGTCTTTGTTACGTAATCCAACAAAATAGATAGCTCAGAAGTGTCCTATGGGCATGTTTCTGGCCTATGTGGGACAGAGTTCATAGACCTTTATACCATAAGCTGTGCTAGAAGGTGGTTTCTTGATAATGTCCATTCCAAGAGCCAATGGAAAGCCACCATGGTATACCAAGTCATTAAAAAAAAAAAAAAATGGATACACAGGACTCTAGACTTACACCTTTGGTGGAACTAAATTACCCTTATCAGATCCTACTTTTAGACTCAAGTTTTTCCATCACAAAGTTTTTAACAGAACAATCTGTTTAAAAGCAGGTAAAGTGGGGTGCCTGGCTAGTTCAGTCAGTAGAGCACATGATTCTTGATCTCTCCAGGTTGTAAGTTCAAGCCCCACACTGGGTGTAGAGGTTTCTTAACATACACACATACATTAATAAATAGCAGGTGAGGAAATTTATTGACAAACATTTAGATGTTTTAGGACTTCCATGTCC
The DNA here is from genome assembly GCF_020171115.1 of Neogale vison. Lineage (NCBI taxonomy): Eukaryota > Metazoa > Chordata > Mammalia > Carnivora > Mustelidae > Neogale > Neogale vison. The sequence continues at coordinate 83,408,016 of NC_058099.1, forward strand.
TCCACACAGTCAAGAGAAATACTGACAATGGACAAACAACAGGGAAAAAACTCTTCAGCAAAGGTTCTCCAGAACTCACAGCATCACTGGTCAAACACTATAAAAAACTGTCAAGTGAACCAACGAGAAGGGAGCTTAACAGAGAATTTTAATTTAACAGCTTAACCAAAAAAAAAAGAACACAGCAACCAACCAACCTTCTCTTCTATCCACTAAAAGGAACATAAAAGGAAATCAGAGAACTTCTAAATCCTGTGAAGCAGGTTTTTTGGAGAGGGAAGAGGGAGGGAAGCGACACACCGTTGTAAGCGTTAACCCGTAATATGTGAGGTTAAGGATTCTAACAAATTCTCTTAAGTCTCTATGTGCATCCCCAAGAACCGTATTATTAGAAACAGACTGCATAGAGATATAAACTATTTGGTATTAAAAACAGACTTTGCTATGTGAACATATAGTATGTCACTTTTATCTCTTTAATGAGAGTAACAGGATAAAGAAAGATTCCCCAGCTTGCCCTTGAGCCTGGAACCCCTAAACATCACCACACAGGCAGTGTGGACCCGAATTACCAGGTGCAGAACCCAGGAGACTCCACCATGTCATTTTGTAAAGGATCAAGATTCAGCACCTGTTGAATCCCGGTCCCCACCCAGCCTCCGTGCCACGTCTGAGTGTCTCCAGAAATCAGTAACTTCAATTTGCATAATTAAGTCCACAGGCAGGTTTGAATATTGAGATCTAACTAGAAAAAGTAGCAGCAAAGACAAAGTTAGCCAGAATTGCTAGAAAAGCTAAAGGGAGATTTAAAAAAAAAAAAAAAAAAATGCTTCCAGTTCACGTGAGAATTAAGGTGGAGGCCGTTAAACCCACCAGCTTTGCAGAGCTGTGGATGTTTTACTGTCGTTTTTTAAAAAAAAAAACTGAGATCTGTAATAAGCACGTTCACTCGAGAAAAATACCATGTTTGCTAGGTTTCTGTCCTCATTCCCAAGTTACTTTAGATTTTATACACTGTTCAAGGGCAAGAGTATATACTGGTCAAGATGTGTTCATAGCTGATGCATCTCCAGAAAGTTCTTCATGAAGGCCGCCAGCTTTTGAACATCCTCAATCGTGACCGCATTATACAGAGAGGCCCGGATGCCTCCCACAGACCTAGAGCGACCAAAGATGCAGCCAGTGAGAACAAAAGCATCTAACTGAGCATCGAGACGACGGTCTTTCCAGTCACCCGCTCCTAAGAGAGACACAGCACCTGAGGCCATCATGTCCAACCTGTCACCTGAAAGCCCCCAGGTGGCCAGCAGTTTCAAACGTTCTCATCACAAGAAAATTCTCCCTGACGTAGTGACAGACCATCACGCCCTCACATAACCTGGATTAACTCAGTCACGTATCTGATGGGCCGGCCTGGGAGGAAGGCGGGAGCAGGCAACCACTGGGGGCCGGTGTCTCGCCTCCCCTGTGGTAAGGACACACACTTTTCATAGAGCATGCAGGATTAACTATTTGATGTTCAGCCAGAGCAACAGTGATCTGTTCTCTCCAGTCAAGGGATGGAAGCCTCAGGGCCGTAAAAGCCATTTCAAAGATTTGTCAAAGGGAATTATGACAAAAGCCTGCAGAGGTGGCCCCACTGCACACTCAGCCAGGGAATCATGCTAAGGGTTTTGCAGGCAAAAGGAGAAGGGCGCCTGCCTGGCTCAGCTGGTAGAGCATGTGACTCCCGGTCTCGGGGTTGTAAGTTCAAGCCCCCTGTTGGGTGTGGAGATCACTTAAAAATAAAATCCAAGGGGCAGCTGGGTGGCTCCATTGTTAGAGAACCCAGCTCTTGATTTCAGCTCAAGTTATGATCTCAGGGTCATGAAATCAAGCCCCATGTTGGGCTCTGTACTTGGCATGGAGCCGGCCTAAGAGACTCTCTCCTTCTCCTTCTTCCCTTACCCCCATTCTCACTCACATATTCTCTCTCTCAAATAAATAAATAATAAAATCTTTTGAAAAAAGAAAAGGATTATTCTGTGACAACTGGTCTTTCCAATAGTTACAACAGCTGCTACTCCAAGCTGGGAGACTCCTAGATGGGTAGATAGGTTTTGTTCTACGTTTGAAAAACTATGGGGGCACCTGGGTGGCTCAGTCGCTTAAGCATCCAACCCCTGAATCCTGCTCAGATCATGATCTCAGGGTCAGAGATCGAGCCCCACTCCCTTATGTGGGTGCTCTATCTCTCAAAAAAAAGAGGAAAAGAGAAAAGAAAAGAAAAAAAAAACCCACTAAACCAATTCTTTGGTGAGTTTTTGGATTGATGTGTACTCACCTATGTCCTTTCAAGGAGATCATATTGAGTTCAAGAGCTTTATCGAGAAATCTTTTTTCTAAAGCATCGTCTCCTTTGGCATTGCCAATGCGGAATGGAATATTCATCTTGCTTCTATACTTGGGCTCCACTGGACATCTGAAAAACATGATTGTTCCAGCTACTTTTCTGAAATGTGCAACAGCCACTAACAAATCAACAGAAACACTGCTTTAAACATTTTGTCAATACAAACAGAAGTTTAAAAAAAAAAAATCTGCCCCAGGACATCAATAATTTTTAGGGAGACCTCTCTTGCATATGGAACAGTGAGTTAGCATTCTCTTGTATGACTTGTACTTAATTTCCATGAGCCTCAGTTCCCTCACCTGAATAATGGAAATAATACCTTCATTTCAGACCAGCTGTGAGAGCTCAGAGGCACAACGTATAGGAAGCTTTCAATACGTGGCAACCACACAGCGACGTGAGTGACCCTCTCTGTACAAGGCTAGAGAAAAAAATACATATACGCTGGTCCTAACAGTGGCTGAGGGACTCAGCCATTAACAGCTTTCAAAGCCCTTGTCACACTGCACTGCCCCAAGCTGTGTGACCCCGAGCAACTTACTAAACCTCTCTGTTGTGTCTCACTTTCCTCATAAATACTGGGAAGATTAATGGAACCTACCTACTAAGGTTGATGTAAGGTTTAAGTGAGCCAGTATTTATAGGGGGAGTTTGTGTCTTCTAAGTGGCCACAAATTCGCTACAGCCCTCCAGGCAAGAAGTGGGGTCTAGTTCTTCACCCCCCCCTTTTTTTTAAAGATTGATTGATTGATTGGTTGGTTGATTAGAGAGAGTGAGCATGAGCAGGGAGAGGGGCAAAGGGAGAAAGAGAAGCAGATTCCCTGCTGATCCCAGGACCCTGAGATTATGACCTGAGCCAAAGGCAGCCGCTTAACTGACTAAGAAACCCAGGCACTCCTCTCCACACCTTTTAAATCCAGCTGGCCTTGTGACTTGCTTTAACCAAGAAACTGCACCATCAGGGTTGCTATGCAACCTCCAAGCCCAAGCCTCAAGGGGAATACAGCCTCTATATCTGTCCTCTTAAAACATGGCTGCCATGTGGGCAAGCCTGAGCTAGCCTGCTGGAAACAGAAGACCAGCAACAGCCAGCACCAACTCCCAGACATGTGAGCGAGGTCACTGTAGATTGCTGGCCGCAGGTGAATTACCGTGGACTCTGAATACATATTCCAGGTGAGAAGGGCCGAAGAACCACCCAGCGAAGCCCAGCCCAGCCTGCTGACCCAAAGTCAAAAGCAAAAAAATTATTACTAAGTTGTTGCTTTAACAAAAACTGGCTTGTGTGTTCTGTGATGCAAAAACAGTGTCTGAGGGGGTGCCTGGATGGCTAAGTCAGTTAAGCGTCTGCTTTCAGTTCAGGTCATGATCTTGGGGTCCTGGGATCGAGCCCTGCTTCAGACTCCCTGCCTAGTGGGGGAGTCTGCTTCTTCCTCTCCCTCTGCTGCTCCCCCATTTTAAACAATTAAAATGTTTAAAAAATTTTTTTAAATAAAAATAAAAATAAACAGTGTCTAGAACATAGTAAAACAAGCTAAGTATCAGTTAAATTCAACAAATTCATCTTTTTGGTCCCAGCATTTTGCAGAAGGCTTCTCCAAACTCTCAAAAATGAAGGATGTGTGAGTTTTTATCTAGGAGAGGTTAGTATTTTGACTTCAGTTTCTGATTTGAAAAACTGGCAGCCAAAATTATGGTCCATTGACAGTCAAAGGAGATAAAGGGAGGAGTGGGCATCCACTCCAGAATAAAAATAGGAGGAGAACATGTAATCACCCCTTTTCCATTTTTAAGCTCACCCTGTTTTTATTTTTATACTTGTACAGGATGTGATTCATTAAAATTAAACAGCAAATAAAAGCAGTGTGAGGAAGCCCCCCCCCCCCCGCCCCGTGAAAAGTCACGCTCTCCCCTAAGGGCACATACATAATTCCTGCTAAAGTTAATAGGAGTCAAGTGCGCACCTACAGGCAAAAGAGATGCCAAGCAGGGAAAACAAGTATCTGGAATGGTCTTTGAGCCTGAATTCTGCGCACCACCCTTCCACGAGGTTGTAGGTTTCGTGGCTGACATTTAAATTAAAAATTCTGGCTACCCTCCTGATATCCTGCTGCCTCCCGCTCCCCTAAGGAAGGTCTAATTATAGAAGTACCAGGCAAAGAGCACGTCTAATTTAAGGGGAAAAAAATTAAAAGGAGGAAGACTTATTTATAGTCCAGCACCCTAAATGGACCCATCCTAACATGAAAGTGGATGGTATCACGGGAGCCATGAGTCAGCACACAACAAATTATTTACATGGTGCCTGAGACGGTCTCTGGGAGAAGGATCAGGAAGGGAAAGAAGGATTCTAGGGGATTCACTGCTCCCGATCTAGTGAGATGGCTGTGTAGGGAATTAACATGCCACGTGAGAGGTCAAGAAACACACAGCCAAGCAAGGAATTCTGCCCAAGAGAAAGCTGAAATGTTTCAGAGCGACATGGCAAGGTTAGGATGAGTAAGCCAGAAGGAAGGCCATTCTGGCAAAACTGCATCTACGAAGCCCTGGGGGACCCCCAGCAAGAACTCCGGGAACTGCAGGGTTAGGCTTCCTGGCCAGGGGATGGGCCCGGACGGTGGGGGGGCCCTGCAGATACACTGAGGGGAACTAGACTGGGTCCTTGAGCCACGAGGAGCAATCAGGTTGCAACAACATGAAATGTGAATTTTAGAAAAGGAACACTAGCACACAGAGGAGAGAATGGAGTGTGGAACACCAAAAGGTGGAGAGACCTGCTAGAAAGCTCTTAGAAAGAAGTGTCCTGGTCAGGGAGCATCTGGGTGGCTCAGTGGGTTAAGCCTCTGCCTTGAGCTTAGGTCATGATCTCAGGGTCCTGGGATCGAGTCCCACATCCAGCTCCTTGTTCAGCAGGGAGCCTGCTTGCTTCTCCCTCTGCCTGCCACTCCCCCTGCTTATACTGTTTCTCTGTCTCCGGCAAGTAAAGAAATAAAATCTTAAAAAAAAAAAAAAAGGACCCTGGAAGCAGCCCCCTGTGTCACCCCTCACACCCCTCATGTGCATATCTTGGCTTGTTCCCATTTCCCAGCTGCCCCTTCACCTCTCTGTGCCTCTGGAAAAAAGCCTTCAGTGTCTGCTTCCCAGGGCTGTGCTGACAAAGGGTTAGTATCTGTAAAGCACTAGGGCTCTGCCTGCTTCCCTTTATGTTAGGGTTAAAGCTAGACACACTCCTCTCTTTCCCAGGGTCTGGTCCCCACATGAAGGTTGCGAGAAAGGTGACCTCGGGTCTGGATATGGACACTATCACTTGGACATCTTTTGAATATCAAAAGTCCGCATTCTGAGTGCTTTCCATTGTAACCCAAAATAATATTAGGAACTAACTCTTAAGGAATGCTCCTTAGATGCCAAGTACTGCTTCTAGTGCTTTATGCAAATTAACCCACATGGGAGCCCATGTTCTTAAGCCCTGTTGTATATTCTTTATTCACATGGATTTTCACTTAAGTCCTCAAGGCAGTCATAAGAAGTATGCCCATTGTATCCGAGTCTGGAGCAGTTAGGTCATTGGCTCAAGGTCACATGCTAATAAATGGCAAAGAGGGGGTTCTCTACCCAGAATGCTACACTGTCCACGTGGGCTTAAGTCAGGGTCGACCAGCACCACGAGGGTAGTTAGGCCGTATGATGAAGAGAGGGACTTCGACGGCTGTTTCATCCAGTCTCGGCATCTCTACCAGGCTCACAGCCCCCAGGAAACTGCCCAGAACTGGGTTCAGTCTCATATTTCTAGGTTACTTGGTATTCCTCTTTAAAACTGTTCACCTCCAGAGTGCCTGGGTGGCTCAGTCGTTAACGGTCTTCCTTCGGCTCAGGTCATGACCCCAGGGTCCTGGCATCCAGCTGGACATCAGTATCCTTGCTCATCGGGGAGCCTGCTTCTCCCTCTCCCTCTGCCTGCAGCTCCCCCTGCTTGTGCTCTCCCTCTCTCTCTCAAATAAATAAAACTTTAAAAAAAAAAAAAAAAACTGTTCACCTCCCTTTTGGCGCTGTATTTCTATAGTTCGAAAGAGAAGTGGAGCATTTCCTGAAAAATCCAATGATCCCAGAAACAGCTATCAAGCACTCCACAGGGAGCGTGGAGGAGGGAGCAAGCGAAGGCCTGCGGACTCCAGTAACAGCGTCCCGCGTGAACTCAGGCACCAGGCTGACATTTTCTGGGCCGGCAGCCCAGGGCGGATGGAAGTTCCCAGAAAGAGGTTTATTCTGAAGAAGATGAAAATTCTGGGTCAAGGCTGTACATAAGTAAATGAGAAGTTTGGGGGGGTGGGAGGGAAGTGACCTGATTGCCCAGGAGACAACCCACCGGCCGTGCTGGCTACAGCAGGCTACCTTCTGAGAAATGCCGGATTGGGTGCTTGGAGTTTAAAGCTTGGGGGAAAGGAATTCCAGGGATTCCCGGGCTTCCTCCTATGTTCTGTTTTGTTTCTAATTCCTGGATTTTTCCAGAGGCATCATTATTTCTTTCTGTCTCCCCATTTTGTTCCTACAATCTCCTGAGAAATAAATGGAATCAAAAGCTACTAGAAAATTTGGCCTCCACAATAACCAAGTGCTTTTCCTACGTTCGGGTTCTGAGCACTTTTGGGGAGTCGGGAGAGATGCCTGTTCTTCTGGGCATCCCAGGGCCTAGAATAGTTAGCCGAGAGTAGGTGCTCAGGAACATGGGCTGGATGGTCAGACGGTGGACAGATGAACGGACGGATGGGTGTGTGAGAGGATGATGGATGGGTGGATGCATGGGTGCACAGGGGTGTGGGGGGCTGCCGGAGAGATGGGCGATATCCTGGGTGGCTGGATAGATCACAGATGGAAATGTGGATGGTGGGTAGACAGGGAGAAAGGTGAACAGAGGACTGAACAGGTGGACGAAACATGTCTTCAGACCTTTCCCTACCTTCCTTCTAAGTCAGCATAATCATCACCTCCAGAAAACCCACTCTTTGCTCCCCAAGCACAATATCCTTTCTTCCCTCAGTACCTTTGCAGGGATCATTCCCTGCCTTCCAAAAAATCCCTAACAGTAGTTTTGCCCTCCTCTGACTAACTCTAGTAAAACGCATTAAAAACAAACAAACAAACAGCAACAACAACAACAAAAAAAACAAAAAACCAACAACAAGCCTACACCCCCTACAGGCAAAGTCCTCGTATCCTCTTACTGCTCCAAGCTTCTAACTACTATTTAGCCCTTGGCTGGGAACTTCTTAGACCATCTGCCAAGCCCCCAGTCTGCACTTGGCTGTGGCACAGACCCGGAGCAGGCAGAAAGCACAGTGTGCACCCCTTCCCTACGCCGGGAAAGGAGCCTAGAGGCTAAGGCATGCAGCCAAACTCAACTCCCCCAGGGCCTATGGCTGGAGGGTCACTGCACGCCAAGAACTCAGGGGAACAGGCAACAAGCATTTTAAGGGCAGAGGTAGCAGAAACATGCTGCTTTATCCTATCTGCTCCGAAAATAACCCCCCAACCCCCACCCTTGGGTGGTCACAGGGACATATTAGAAGTCAGGGTTAAAGCACCATTTTATCCATCCCGTGTGACACATGAATTCTCAAAGAAGAGTGTACACTCTCCTGTTACTATTGGTCAGATACTATCATTGAACCCAAAAGAGTAGTGGTCCTTGAGGAGGAGGTCCCAGGCTTGGAAAATGAGTATGTGTTTACATATATGCGTGCAAATGTGTACAAACACCTATGTGTAGCATGCGCATGCGCACACACACACACACACACAGCATAAAGCCTCATACATCTGACACTTTGAAGGCAGGGAAACGTTAATGAAAAGAGCCATCTATCAAGCTCCCCGTGTGCCAGGCACTGTACTGGGTGCGTCACACCCAGCATTTTGGTGAGAGGTCTCTATTAGGGGACTGGACAACCCCCAGAACTTGTGGATGTGACCTATTTGGAAAAAGGGTCTTTGCAGATGTCATTAAGTTACAGGCCTCTAGCTGTGATCAATCATCCTGGATATCTGGGGAGGCCCTAAATCCAACAACCAGAAATGAAGACACCCAACAAAGGCGAAGCCAGAGACCAAGCTGACAACACCAACAAGCCAAGAGCCACCTGGAGCCACCGGAAACTGGAAGAGACCAAGAAGGGATTCCTCCCTAGAGCCTCTGGAGGGAGCAGAGTCTTGCCAACGCCCTGCCCTTCCGGCCTCCAGAGGAGTGTGAACCTCCAGAGGAGGTTTCTGTTGTTTTAAGCCACCAAGTTACTGCATCTTTGTTCCAGCAGTCTTACGAGGCTAATGCAAGACCCATACACTCTTGTCCAGCGGTCAATATACATTCATGATCCATCTGGTCACAACAATGTTTAACTAGAACTCTCCTCATACCATAGCCAATACCATTCACAGATGGCAGGCCTGGGATGGTAACATCCGTCCTAGAAGGGAAGCAGTGGACTTTCCTAAAAAAGGTAAGTGACCTAGGGGTGCCTAGGCGGCTCAGTTGCTTGAGTGTCCAATTCTTGATTTCAGCTCCGGTCATGATCCCAGGGTTGTGGGATCGAGCCCCGGGTAGGGCTCTGAGCTCAAAGTGGAGTCTGCTTTAGATTCTCTCTCTCTCTCAAACAAATAACACTTAAAAAAAAAGTGAAGTGACCCGGCTAAGGGGCCCAGGAATGGGTATTTATACAAGGTTCTCCAGCGGAGTCCCTGAGTAATGCTGAGAGCTTTTAGCAAGTACACGTGTTTTTTCCCAGGAGCCCTACAGAGGAAGCAGACAGTGGGAGAAGGGGTCTAGGCTGGGAGGAAGGTGAGATCTTTGGTGTGAGACACATCACCACCCCTGGGGTTCCCCAGGTGGGGATGCACAAGGGAAGAGCTCACCTGGCCCGTATTCCTGGGGCCCCGGACTTCCCAGATCACCGCACTTCTAAGAGCTGAAGGAAAGGGACGATGTCCACTCCTCAAAGGCACACAACATATACACATTTTCAAATGCACAAGAGGCAAACTGTGAGATGAAAGCGCATCAACTTACACATAGAATCCTTGAGAATTATCAATAATATCATAAAGCATCTGCGATTTGATGGCGCTGAGCTTCTCCATGGCTGCTGCACCACCATTGTTCTTAATCCACTCCAGGACCAAGCCCATGACGTAGATGCTGAAATAAAGATTAAAAATCCATCTAGTTCTGCTTTGCAAAAGGGCAAAGACATTCAGAAAAAAGGTTTAATTATAGACTCCTCTCGAGCTCACACCAATCCCTACCTGTCCAGCCCCAGCCCTAATGCAAATCCTCCTCTATCCTTGCACCAGGTGTCCTCAGGACCCTGGCTCCCCATCCCCACCCAGTTAACCCCTTCACTTCCTGCACTCACAGAGCCCTCTGCCCATCCATCCCATAGTTTGTACCATTCACTCACTTACTTTCTATTTCTCTGTGTCCATGACTTGGACTCCATGGCTGTGGGAGACCTGAAGCAGCGTTCAGCTTTTCTACCCCTGAGCCCTCCCATGCGGCCCTCTACTTGGCAGGAGGCAGTGCGGCAAGACGCTAGAAGCCCAGGCTCAGAGTCAGTCCTGACTCTAGTCCCACGGCTGCTGCCACTAACTAAGAAGACCACTCAGGGTTATTCACCTTGGGAATCCCAACCTCGGCTTTCCCACCTGGAAAGAGGGAGGCCTACCACCCTATGGGGGACATCTGGCATTTTAGCTGCCCTGATCCTCCTAACCCCATCCCCACCCAACAGGCAGAGCCAGCTGGGTCCCTTGTCCCCTGGTCTCACAGCAGGGCTGGGGACCTAACTGGGACAATTAGAGCCCTCCCTGGGACTCTCTGACTTGGGAGTGAGGACAGAGAGGCAGACCTGTGTGTTGGTGACAGTGTGAGTCTCTGAAGGAGACTCATCTGAGAAAATGAAGTCAATATTCCAGCAGAAAGAAGCAATGATCAGAAACAGAGAGCAGGGCACCTGGGTGGCTCAGTGGATTAAGCCGCTGCCTTCGGCTCAGGTCAGGGTCCTGGGATCGAGTCCCGCATCCGGCTCTCTGCTCAGCAGGGAGCCTGCTTCCTCCTCTCTCTCTCTGCCTGCCTCTCTGCCTACTTGTAATCTCTCTCTGTCAAATAAATAAATAAAATCTTTTAAAAAAAAAAAAGAAAAGAAAAAAAGAAACAGAGAGCAGATGGGAAAAGGGGTGGGGGGGGAATCTGGGTCCCTGGTTCTAGGAGCCACGGCCCCTCAGCTGCTCGTGAAACTTGGGAGGGTTCCTTGCTGAGCCAGAATGTCAACTCTGCCAGCTGTAAGACCTCGGGGCCCGAGAGGACTAGAGAAGAGAGACTAGGAAATGGGTTGGGGAAAGTGCTTAGTGCAGGGTCCAGCACCTGGTAGCTAGGTCACACAAGGGTAGATAGTGCCATCTTCATTACGAAGATGAACCAAGCACACACAAGGTTGAAGCGCGGTGAGTGGATTCCCAATAGTCTTCTGAAAGCTCGTCTCTTAAAAAGGTACCAAGGGCTCCGAGTGCACCTGCCTGAAAGTCTGTAGGGGCAGGAGCACAGGTGTCCAAGGGAAGAGACTCCATCCTCTTGAGCTGGGAATATGAAGACCAGCTCTCAGCTAGGCACTCTCCAGAGGTGGGACAAAGCCAGTCCCCTCATGGGAATCTGTGCAAACTGAGTTGCCAGGAGTCAATGCCCAGCGACGATCCAGGATGCTAACCCCTGGACAAGAGCTACCTTGTTTATTAACACCACGGGTCTCCTTCCACCATGACAAGTTGAAGCAGGAGATCACTGGATCTGGAAAACACTCTAACAGCCAGAAGTTGGTGCCAGGGGAAGTCTGAGGTTCTGGCCAGTTCATTCACTGTCTCAACCTGGTAGGTAGATGATCCTGGTGTTTCCACACCCAGAAGTTAAGCAGAAGTCAATGCCAGGCTGCTCGGTAGGCAATGGGCACCCAAAGCCATGTAAAAGGCTTTCCGGAGGTTGCCTGGGTGGCTCAGTGGGTTAAGCCGCTGCCTTCGGCTCAAGCCATGATCTCAGGGTCCTGGGATCAAGTCCCGAATCGGGCTCTCTGTTCTGCAGGGAGCCTGCTTCCTCCTCTCCCTCTCTCTGCCTGCCTCTCTGCCCACCTGTGATCTCTGTCTGTTAAATAAATAAATAAAATCTTTAAAAAAAAAGAAGGCTTTCCGGAGGCTTCCCTGCTTGAGGAATGAGAAACAGTAGCTAGTGGCAGAAAAGGAAGGAAGGAAGCAGAGAAGAATCCCTGAGTAATTTAGGGCCACAGCTGTAGCTCTCTGGATCGAGACTGAGAATCAGAGAGACAATGAGAAAGAAGAAAGAGGCCAGAGTATTTCCCAACATCTGTTATGGGGCCAGGCGCCCTGCTAGCTGTTCTCTCCTTTTCACTCACTAATCCTGAGGTCAGAGCTACCATCAGCCCATTTTACAGATGAGGAAACTGAGCTTTGGGGAGCTTAATTTGGCCAAGATTACAACCGGGTTGCCCTGACTCCAAAACCCAAACTCCTTCCACAGTAACCAAGGCATCTGGTTCAGGAGGGGCTCCAGGACCCCCCACCACTACCTCCCCTGCTCGTGGGGCAGCCCGGCTGGCACCAAACCTCCCAGAAACAGCTGCCAAGTGCAGGGGCTACAACAGCTTCATGGCACACGTGTGTGCATGTGTGTTCCAGACAGGATGCTGCCCGCCCACCGCTCTGTTCAGGAAGATGCTCTGGAATTCCCATCTAAACACAAACTGCTCACTCCCCCACAAACCCTGCCCCGTGATCCAAGCAGAGCCATGTGTGCCTGTTCACTACTCTTCAGAGGCCACACTGTGCTTCTACCCATAGCCCTGTGACCCTGGAATTCCCTTACTGCTTTCTCGCTACTCAAGTCCAAGGCTGCAGCAAGGCCCAGGGCAGGCCCCCAAACCCAGTCCTCAGCCCCAACACACCTCCCTCTCTGTGGCTGTTGAGCTCAGACTCACGCCCACACGCCCTGCTGATTTTTTTTTTTTTTTAAGATTTTATTTATTTATTTGACAGACAGAGATCACAGGTAGGCAGAGAGGCAAGCAGGGAGAGAGGAGGAAGCAGGCTCCCCGCTGAGCAGAGAGCCCCGAAGCAGGGCTTGATCCCAGGACTCTGGGATCATGACCTGAGCCGAAGGCAGAGGCTTTAACCTACTGAGCCACCCAGGCGCCCCCGGCCCTGCTGATCTTAATGGGATCTGAGCAGCCGATGAGCAGAAAGCACACCCCTGCCCCCACCCTGCTTCACAAGCTGGCTGCCCTGAGCCTGTGCCCCAGCCTCCTGTGAGGCCTCAGCCTGAGGCTGACCCCTAAGAAGGAAGCAGGTTCTCCCTGAGGCTTCTCATTCACGATTAGCTCAGATTGCTACCCCCACACAATCCAAACTCTTCAAAACCCAGGGGACCTCGATGCGTACGCAGCTCTGCAACTTCACCTCAGTTCTCCCCACACGTCAGTGGAACATGCCTGATGTCTGCCTTTACTTCTGAAACGCCACCGGCTTCACACAGCAGCAAGCTGACCATCTAAAGCCACCTACTGCTAAGTAACTCAATAAATCACAGGAGATCCACAGAATACCATACAGCACCTCAAAGGGGAAGAAAGAAAAAAGGCAGACATTTAAGCTGCATAAGAGGGTAAGAGTGTACCGCACGTGGCATATTGCTGGGGAGAAAACAAGGAATCCACAGAACAGTCCATATGGTAAATTCCCACTCGCCGAAGACATGGCTCTGGGTACTTGCAGAGGCCCAGACACACAGCAGTTAACAGCGGCTACCCCAGCAGTTCCTGCTCGCTCCAGAAACCTTTGTTAAGAACACGTTCATTTTCTTAAGTAATACAATGTACTCTGTGTGCTGAGGCTTACAGAAGCAGAGCAGAGGGGTGCCCGGGGGTGCTCAGTCGGTTAGGCAACGGACTCATGGTCATGATCTTGGGCCCCCCGTGGGGCTCCATGCTCAGCGGGGAGTCTGCTTCCCCTCTCCATCTGCCCCTCCCGCACTCACACACACTCCACAAGTGTGCACACTCTCTCTCTCTCAAATAAATAAATCTTAAAAAAAGAAAAGAAAAGGAAAGGAAAGAAAAGAAAGAAAAGCATACCAGGAAAAAAAAGAAAAAAAAAAAAAGAAAAGCATACCAGGAAGTCCTTGGGAAAAACTCTTCCTAGCTGTTTGTTCTGAAGAATCTAACTGCAGAGGCATATCTGCCTCTGGGGTTCATGGAGAGTGAGGTTAAGGCCCTGAGGCAGCCCCATGATCCTACTCTGCTGAGAAACGTGGGCTTGATAGATGATGGGGTTATTTTGTTTCTTCTTGGTTACTTTACTTACCTCCTACTAGAGCAAAAACAAATTAATACTCACAGGTTCAGTTAGTTGTGGTAAATAACTGTTTTGTGGGGACAGAAGGGAAGCTTAGGCATCTTATTGCCTGTTCATTCATGGGCTCCAGTGTGATCCACTAAAGGGGGAAAACAGAATGACCACGTGATCCTTTCTTCCACCCCAATTCACTGCTCAGGGCTAAGGCCCATTACGTGAAGGCCTGTTAACCCAGCCCAGTTCGCACAAAATGCCCAGAGCCTGTGGTCATTCAGCTCTGGTTTTAAAAGAAAATACATAAGTAAATCAAGGCTTCTTTTCAAATATGGGGACTTTTCAAGGACTTCTGTGTCACACAAAGTTCAGAAGCCTTTGGGCTGCCTTACCAGCTCACCGTCATGAACTCGGGGAGAGAATGTGGCACGAATCTTCTCCTCTCTACCTTGGAGCTTATTCTCACTGGACAAGCTGTAATTTTCTAATGTTGAGTGTTTAAGTACTACAAATGAACCTGAAGTTTTTCGAATCATAGATTTAGGGTAATTGTTCAATTGTACACACTTTTATTTTTCTTTCAGCGTGAAAGAAAGCAAAGCGACACCCAGTGGGGGTCTTGGTCAGCATGCATTGAACCCAGACTCTCATAAGCTCCATTTCGACCATTCTAATCAACATTAACAATCCTGCCCTGGGGTGGTCTCAGTTAACACTATTCTGATCTGCCTAGGGGAAAACGTTTGCCCCTTTTCTGCCTTTGTTTCTGGCTCAGCAACCCCCTTAGGGCAGGAAAGCTCTGGGGAGTCCGCCTGCCCTCCCCTCCCCTCCCCTCCTCCTCCCCTCCCCTCCCCCTCCCCTACCGCCCACCACACCACCCTCCCCCGGGCGACCAGGTGACCAGCTGACCTGACTGGTCCAGGCCTGGGGCTGATGCCTGCGAGGGGCTGGGAGGGCAGTGTCCCTCCGTGAGAGCCACCTCACGGAGCTGAGAGCAGAGAGAAAGGAGCCCTTTCTCTCTGCGTGTCTAGGTCTGACTCCAGACCTTGTTACCTCTTATCACTGTCATATTTATTAGACAGACTGACCTGCTTTCTCACTGACTTTTCACCGCTGACTTTTCACTCTAATATTAACAAACAGCATTTTAACATATTCACTGCCTTGCTCAGAATTTGCTTCCCAGAAACTCCGAAGTTACCAGAGAAGGTAGCAGAGGGTGTGCCCTCCCCCAGCTCCTCCGGGCCTTCCTCCAATCTGAACTTGCCAGCTTTCAAGACACATTTCAGGGACAACATTCTCCTTGCCTCCTCCTGGAGCCCATGGTGGCCCCTGCCTTGCCCTGAAGGACTCGCCTAACTACGAGCCAGGCCCTGGCCCCAGGGTGGGGACAAACACGTCACTGTGCAACCTGGCATCTAAGCCGCTTCCCCAGGGTCCCTGCTCTTGTGCCTTCACAGCTCAGCACAACCAGTTCCCGTGTCCAAGCTGGCCAGTGATCCCTGGTTGTTTCACTGGCTGGAACCCCCAGAGACAGGACAGATGGGGTCACGATTCAGCTCCACTGCCCCCCTCCTTTTTTTAAAGTTTTACTTATTTCACAGACAGAGATCACAAGTAGGCAGAGAAGCAGGCAGAGAGAGGAGGAAGCAGGCTCCCTGCTGAGCAGAGAGCCCGATGCGGGGCTTGATCCCAGGACCCTGGGATCATGACCTAAGCAGAAGGCAGAGGCTTTAACCCTCTGAGCCACCCAGGTGCCGCTGCCCCACCTTTAATAGGCATTTCAGAAACCCTTTCAACCACGATGAAACAGAGTGGGGTTTACAGCTGACCGAGAGAGTAAGCACCAGAACACCCCATTCCCTGAGGAAAGCAGGAGACACAAATGAGCTGCTGTGCATCCCCGTCCGCTGTGCAGAAATCCAGCAGAAAGTTCCATCAGAAATCTAACTTTAAAAAACAACACCTTTCTTTGCTATAGCCAAGTAGGTGGGAGATTTTTCTAGAGGCAGCCCCGTGGGGGAGAGCTCTGATAAAATCCCAACCTGGATGGAACCACTGCCTGACTCAGCCTGAGCCCACACTTCCACCCGCCACAGAAAAATCCATGAGTGGGAAGAGCTAGACTCTAACGGTGACTTAGTCTCCTAACATGGGATCCTTCAGACACAAATAAATGCACACTGATACACTGAT
Source organism: Neogale vison (assembly GCF_020171115.1). Classification (NCBI taxonomy): domain Eukaryota; kingdom Metazoa; phylum Chordata; class Mammalia; order Carnivora; family Mustelidae; genus Neogale; species Neogale vison. Next base: position 83,424,001 of record NC_058099.1, read on the forward strand.
AACTGCGCTTGTGGCAAGCATGAAGGTACAGTGTATACAGGCCCCAGATCTGGAGCCAGGCTACCTGGGTTCAAACCCCAGCTCTGCCGTGTCCTCCAAGTATGGCCTCTGCTTCTTTGCTTGCAAAATGGATGCAACTTCCTAGGGTGCTTGGGAGGATGAAAAGGGTGACACACATAAAGTGTCGGCATTCTACACCATTATCTGCCCTGTGGCTCTCCCCTCCCCTGCCAAGCCTCTGGGAACTAACACCGAGACAAACAGCAATAATAGTAATACAGCAGCTAGCTTGCATAATCACCAGTGCCAACCATGAAGTGCTTTTCATATATGTTCTCTCCTCACAGCAACCCAGTTGGCAGGGTACTGTTATTACTCCTGGAGGAACTGGCTGCACAGAGAGGTTAAGTGACTTGCTCAAGGTCACACAGCCAGAGAGCACTACAATCCCCCAGGCAACTGTTAAATCCTAGGTGTCACAAGATTTTCACAAAATATCGGAGGCCAGCTGTTCAAAGATCATGGGGGGCATGGGGGGGCAAGCCTTGCTCTTCCTGAATGTGTTTCAACACCCTTTTCTCACTTGGCTAACGGGAAGCCAAGCTTACAGGGCACCTGCAGACTGGGTGAAAAACCAGAATGGTGTTTTTTCCAAGCCAGTATGTTTGCTGCCACGGCGGCCAGCTTCGGGCAGGCCCAGCAGGGCAAGAAAAGAAAGCGGGGGAGGCCTGGCCTTTCAAAGTCCTTTTCCAAAGCTTCACTGGTTGTTTGAGATACAAGCCTGCCACTTCATCTGCAGAGAGCGTCTGGGTTAATGGTGAACCACTAACGCTATGGAGATCAAACAAAACACCACCCCCAAAAAGAAAGGGCAAGAAAAACTGATCTACAGTGCACAGAAGGTTAACAGAGAGAGAGAGGCGAGCTAGGCAGAGAAGACTGATAGGATGTCTGAACTACGAGGTCACTGGTTCATGAAAACACTCTCTACCTTAAAAAGCTATCTGTCTCCTCTTTGATGAGAAACAGTGAGACCCCTTCCATCAGTCCCCTGCCCCCTGCCGCCCCCCAACCCCCCACCAGAGTTCACCTGAAGCATGGGGGCGTGTTGTACAAGGAGCCGTTTGCAGCCTGTACTTTGTATTCCAGGATCGAGGGGCAGTCTCGGAGCGCGAACCCCAGCAGGTCCTCGCGGATGATGACTACAGTGACCCCAGCAGAGCCCACGTTCTTCTGCGCACCGGCAAAGATCACGCCGAACTGAGCAAGAGAAGACATGCTATTGTAGATACACACGGCCATTTTTCACACATGAAGCCCCATTTCCTGGTCTCTTTCCAAAGCACGAGGAACCAATTTTATTCCAGTTCTGCTCAAAGTGCATTCCGTTCTCTACTGGCATCTCCATCTGAGACAGCACATCTGTCCTCCCCAGGTCTGGGGCCTGCAGGTTAAGTGTGTGCCTGGTCCTTCTCACCAGCAAGCGGCTAGTCTGAGCATCTCTATAAAGATCTTATACATACTCACCTTCGCTCTGTATACCTCCTTTCTACACCCAAACCAGTATTTAAAATGAGGCTGCTGGGGCACCTGGGTGGCTCCGTCAGTGAAGCATCTGCCTTCAACTCAGGTCATGATCCTTGTGTCCTGGGATCGAGTCCACATGGGGCTCCCTGCGCATCGGGGAGCCTGCTTCTCCCTCTGCCTCTGGCCCTCCCCCTGCTAGTGTGTGCATACTCGCTCGCTCTCTCTCACTCAAATAAACAAATAAAATCTTTTTAAAAATTTAAAACAAAATAAAATGAGGCTGCTAACTGCTCCTGGTAACCAAAAGAAACCATTCTTAACGTATTCACATTTGCATAAAAGGACACTCAGAAGATGCTGAGAAATAATAGACAAGCTACCTGAGAAGAAATTTTAGCAAACAGAAATTAAGCTAAATGAACCTCTAGCTTAAAGGAACTTCAGAAAATGTTGTCCTATAAGACACACAGCCCTCTCCCACCTCCCCCCATGAAATCCTTCTAAACAGCGAATGGCATCCCAAGTCCGAGGGAAGAGGGTCTGGCCCGGAAGGGAGTATGTCACAGTTAGCATTGTTGAGAATTGCCAATGCACAGATCTGGTAATAAAAAGCAAGCTACAAAGAGAACGTGGGAGAACCACCCCATGGAATATTATTCAGCCTTAAAAAGGAATGATGTTCTGACACCAGCCACTGCATGGCTATCCCTGAGGCATACTCTAAGTGAAATGAACTTGACACAGAAGGACAAATACTGCATGAGTCCCATTTTATGAGGGAGCTGGAAAAGTCCACTGTGGAGAGGGAAGGCTCCCGGGGCCTTCCTCAGGGGAGCCCTGAGGACTTACTGTTTTAGGGGCAAGAGTCCCAGTTTGGGGGCACCTGGGTGGCTCAGTGGGTTAAGCCGCTGCCTTCGGCTCAGGTCATGTACTCAGGGTCCTGGGATCGAGTCCCGCATCGGGCTCTCTGCTCAGCTGGGAGCCTGCTTCCTCCTCTCTCTCTCTCTGCCTGCCTCTCAGCCTACTTGTGATCTCTCTCTGTCAAATAAATAAATAAAATCCCTTAAAAAAAAAAAGAGTCCCAGTTTGGGAAGATAAACAGTTCTGGAGACAGATGGAGGTGATATTTGCACAACAGAGTTCATGTACCTAATTCCCCTGAACTGTACATGCAAAAATGGTTAAAACGGTGTATTTTATGTTCTATGTATTATACCACAATATTTTTTTTTTAAAAAGGCAGGCTACCATTGAGTGTGTTTGTTTCTAAATGCTTTACAGTTATTACACGCCCTCACGGCACGCACCTGAGGGCACTGCTCCCCTGCCCGCCTTGACGTGCCGCCTGGAAAGCCCACGTGTCCTGTGGATGCTCTTGGAGTTGAGGTGGGCTCAAGGTAAGGGGGAGCCCCTTTCCAGATCCCCCGAGCTTGGATCATCTGCAGCTTCCCCAGAAGTCAGCGAGCTACTCCCAATGTATTGACCAAAACATTTCCTAAGAGGCACCCTCAAAGGCGGATGAAGTTCCCAAGGACTCCGTGTGACTCTGTGAGGCCATCATTAACACAAGGTGGAACCCATCAAGACTCACACGTCCCGACAAACTACTATAAACAAGGAACTTTCAGCCAGGGCATCGTGAGTTGTCTTGGCTTCAGGGTCTCTGTTGGCCTAAGACATTCTGGGCCTTTCCTTGTTCTCCTATTTCTTAAAATGCCCTCATGAAATCCAAGAAACAGGAGTTTCCCCACCTGGCCCCTTTACACTCTACCTTGGAAACGTCCACTGGCTTGGAGAGGAAGTTTGAGGACATGTCGCAAACCAGCACTGCCCCCTTGACATCAGGGATAAAGTCAAACTCCACTCCGTGCACGGTCTCGTTGGCGCAGTAATACACATAGGAAGCTTCTGGGCTGAGGTTCCAGGTGCTTGGATCTGGGATTTCTATCACAGAAGAAGAGGTGGAGAGTCTGTGCTTTCATTCCTCTTTGCTCATGTAGATGGGAATGGCCAGGCAGGACAGCCCTCCCCTAGCTGTGAAAAGCTGATTCCAAAGTCCTCCCAAGGGAAACCATCCTATCCATCTTATATAATAATCCCCATCAACAACCTAAAAGGATGATTCATCCCATCCTCTTGACGGTTGTTGGGGGCAACTAATCTTCAAGAATGATATGGTAGAAATTTTTCCTATTACCCAGTATCCATCCACCCTATGTCCACTGAGTTCCTTCTTGGGGCTCCAGTCGCCCCAACTCAGTCCATGTAATTCCGGTGCAGTCAGTTTCACCCGCAGCCACATGACTGAATGGGAATGGGGCACAGGACATGTGAGTCTATGACTGGGAATGCTCGTGAAGGCGTTGAAACTTGGGAGAATATAAGGTCAGGAGCATCCTCTAAAAGGGAAGGGACTGTGGAGCCATCGCAGAGGAGACCGGGAGAGACATCAGGACCTGCAGACATTACTGGGGCCCTTGATCAAGCCATACCTAAAGCCAAATCAGCCATAGGCTTTTCAGCTGAGTAAATCAAAGAATATTCATTCTGGGGCGCCTGGGTGGCTCAGTGGGTTAAGCAGCTGCCTTCGGCTCAGGTCATGATCTCAGGGTCCTGGGATGGAGTCCCGAATCGGGCTCTCCGCTCAGCGGGGAGCCTGCTTCCCTCCCTCTCTCTCTCTCTCTCTGCCTGCCTCTCTGTCTACTTGTGATCTCTCTCTGTCAAATAAATAAATAAAATATTAAAAAAAAAAAAAAAAAGAATATTCATTCTGTAGCAGCCAGTTAGTAATCTTAACAAGGGAGACTATCCACTCTAAATGGTATCAAATCAGCTACCAACCAGAAGGAATTAAAAACTGCAGGTTGCCCTGGGCAGGGATAACCAGGTATCTGAAAAGGGACCACCCACTCGGCAGCATTTGTCCACATTCTATTATCACTGTAGAGCTCAGATCCCAGCACTTACTCGTGTAACTCCCAAGTTTGGGGTGGACGATATTCACAGTCCCGAACTTCTTGGCTTCTTCTGCGGCCTTAGCTGACCAAGAGCCCGTTACCACGTAGTCAGCACACCTTCCTGCTTTCCGGCCAATCAGGTTTAAGGGGACAGCACTGAACTGGCCAGACCCACCTCCTTGCACAAAAATCACCTTGTAGTTATCTGGAATGGCTCTGGGCAGAAGCGTGGAAGACAGTAAACAGAGACACACAAGGTCAAAGAAAGAATGAGCGAGGCTCTACCAGCACTTTACTTTGGGTGGATATACTACAAGAAATGTGGTCAAGTCCCAGCCCTGCTTTGCCTTCCCCAAAGCCCTTCCTTGGGCTCCCTGTGGAAGCCTATGGGTACTTTTTGGAGGGAAGCTAGTCACAGCCTGCTGTTCCTTTAGGGAATCACCTTGCTATCACTCTCAGTCCCCACGGTTCTAGGGTGGCCAACCCTGACTCCAGAGGATGAGCCCACAAGTCAAGATGGCCAGCGGAGTTCAGTTCTGAGATCTTCGCTCAAACTTCTGGAAAAGATGAATGGTCTCTATTGAGGGAACGAATAAACTAGCTAATCCTGCAACCACTGGTGGCCATCTGGTGAGGCCGACACATCCAAAAGCAAAGCCAGGAGATGGAGGAAAAGACCTTCCTGGACATCACCTGAGCTCCTCCTTAATCGCTCCTGCACTGTCTAGTTACACGAGGTAATACATTTCCTCTTCCGCTGAGAGCTGGGCTTCTGCAACCATAAGTCCTAAAAACAGACATGTGCTGGTCCCTTACAGGAACCAAGTGGACCCTAGCAAAGGATCTGAGATAACGTGTTAGGCTTAAGCACATCATCACATATTGATGAACATCGAGATTACCAGTGAAAATTTTTTTACTCCAGCGTACAAAATTAAGATATTTTCTGGAATAGCTGCAGGCAGTAGAAGGCCAGCCCCAGAGGGACTAGGCCATGGAAACTGGACCCCAGCCTTTGAGGAAGCTCAGAGCTTAGGAACAAAGGCAGATGGCTGGGGACAGAGGTCCAGCACAGAGGCCTGAGTACCAAAGGGCAGGGCAATGTGAGAGGGTTTGAATGGGTGGTGTGCAAGTAAGTATCTGGTCCTGAACCCCATCTGCCCGCGATCATGTAGGCTAGCAGGCAGCTCGCACTGGGAGGCTCTAAACACGAGGTTCTCGGCAGCCTTGAGGACTGGCAGCCCAAGGCACCGTTCCAGGTTTATGTTATTGAGACGCCAGATAGATAAGCAGGCCAACACCTGGATGGAAGGACATGAGACACAGGCCCAGGTACAGGGACAGAAGACAGGCTCTTGGTTAGGAAAATAAAAGATAAGCCCAGAAAGTGAACTGGAAATCGGGCCCCAAGAGGCTTGCAGCCATACGGGTCAAATGCCACATCTTCTGGGCCGGGGCTCCAAATACCTGTTCCATGACGGATGGCCTTGAGCTGTGAACATGACATGGAACCCAACAGGCACAACCCATGTGAGGCGCCAAGCAAATGATGACCAGTTCTGGCCACCCACAATGCAATGGGCTCTAGTGCTCCTCACAAAAATGGCACCAGCCGGGGCGCCTGGGTGGCTCAGTGGGTTAAGCCGCTGCCTTCAGCTCAGGTCATGATATCAGGGTCCTGGGATCGAGCCCCGCATCGGGCTCTCTGCTCGGCAGGGAGCCTGCTTCCCTCTCTCCCTCTGCCTGCCTCTCTGCCTACTTGTGATCTCTCTGTCAAATAAATAAAATCTTAAAAAAAAAAAAAAAAAGGCACCAGCCCACCCCACCTGAAGACTTTTATCAAGGCAGTTCAAAAGGAAAGTAATAGTCAGTACAATTCCAATTGGGTTAATGAAATCATGCAAACTTGCACCCTTAAAATGTTAACAATAATTACTTCTGACGGATGGGGTTACGGAAAATTTCAGTTTAGTTTGTGACATTCAGTTTTCCTAAACTTTCTACCATGAATATACACTAGTTTTATGATTAGGAAACGTTTATTGTTTGTTTGTTTTTTTTTAAGATTTTATTTGTTTATTTGACAGACAGAGATCACAAGTAGGCAGAGAGGCAGGCAAAGAGAGAGGGGAAACAAGCTTCCCGCCAAGCAGACAGCCTGATGTGGGGCTCGATCCCAGGACCCTGAGATCATGACCTGAGCCAAAGGCAGAGGCTTTAACCCACTGAGTCACCCAGGCACCCCTGTTTTGTTTTGTTTTGTTTTTAAAGATTACCGCATTTGTAACATTTATGTGACTATACTTAGTATATAAATCTATCCCTTCAACAGCAATCTATTTAAGAGTAAGGTTTCCTCTGGGTAAGGAGAGTAGAGCAGATAAGCTAAGAGGGATCATTTGAGAAGTTCCTGGAGTGAAGAGCTCTTAAAACTACCCAAAGAGTCTGTTAAAGTTGAAGTTTCTACAGAGATTCTGATTCAGCTGGGCATGGTCGGCCCTGTACTTGAATTTTTTAATACCTGCCCACAGGCAGGTGACTGAACAGGTACTATGAGGCCCTTGCTTTAAGAACCAGTACACTGACCAAGATGACCATTTCTCTGTTATTTAAATCCCTTTTAAGCCTGAAAAATCTTTTTTAGATATAATGATTTCAAATCATTGGAGACACCATTTAAAATAAAAACACACAGGGGTGCCTGGGTGGCTCAGTCAGTTAATCATCTGACTCTTGATTTCCACTTAGGTCATGATCTCAGGGTTATGGGATCGAGCCCCACATCGGGCTCTCTGCTTGGCGGGGAGCCTGTACTGGGCATGGAGCCTGCTTAGGATTCTCCCTCCACCTCTCTCCCTCTAAAAATAAATAAATAAATAAACAAACAAACAAATTAAAATAAAAACACAAGTGCAGGATGGGAAACAAGTAAAAAGCATATACTAATTCAGTGAATTTGGGAAAACTCTTCAAAAGATTATTTTTTTTTTTAAAGATTTTATTTATTTATTTGACAGAGACAGATCACAAGTAGGCAGAGAGGCAGGCAGAGAGAGAGAGGAGGAAGCAGGCTCCCTGCCGAGCAGAGGCCCGATGCGGGACTCGATCCCAGGACTCTGAGATCATGACCTGAGCTGAAGGCAGCGGCTTAACCCACTGAGCCACCCAGGTGCCCCAAAAGATTATTTTTAACTATGAAATATTCTTAACCCACAGCCAAGTAAATACTGTTAACAGATATTCACATATATAGATTATCAACCAAGAGTAATGACTCTGTTTACAATTTTAAACTTACAACAATTCCCGCACAAGATTCTCTGCGTTGTTAATAATCTTGGCAAAATCTGACGACCTGTGGCTCATTTCTGTGGAAGGAAAGATAAATAACAAGAAAAAAAAGTTTCTGTTGAAAACCAATCACACAGAAGTAACGTTAGAAGTAGCTACACAGGGCGCCTCAGTGGCTCAGTGGGTTAAAGGCTCTGCCTTCGGCTCAGGTCATATCCCAGGGTCCTGGGATCAAGCCCCGCATCGGGCTCTTTGCTCAGCATGGAGCCTGCTTCCTCCTCTCTCTGCCTGCCTCTCTGCCTACTTGTGATCTCTGTCTGTCAAATAAATAAATAAAATCTTTAAAAAAAAAAAAAAAAAGAAGTAGCTACACACTTTGCAAATAAGATGATAAAGGGAAAACTCAGTTATTTTGCACTCAAATTGTGGGCCAAGGTTCACTTCGTCTATGGGGAAAATCCAAACTAATTTTCAAATTGCAAACATTGGGGACTTCTAGTCACAGAAGAATGATTTTCAAGCGGCATACTCATTGAATGAGCCATTTACTAATTCATCCTTCTGTCCCTGTGATTTCTCAACATCCTTCTCACAAATATGAATCCATGTGCAAGGACTGCCCCATAGAAATAATAGCACAAAATTCCACTCTGTGGCTCTCACTGCACAGAAATCCCAGCGTGGCTGGGACCAAACCCACAGGAACAAAATTTAATAGCAGTGATCCTACAGTTAACCCTATAATCTCTCCATATTGTGCAGCCTTGGGAATTACCCTCCCCCCCCCAAAAAAAAGCTAATTAAAATTTAAAATTTTTAAAATTCAAAGGGCCCCTTCCTCAATGATAAAGAAGAAACTTAATGCAATTATTAAGGTGCAAGATCTGAGCAAAGGCTTATAGCCTTTTAAACTTTTACTAGGTTCATTTTCAAGTTCAATAAAAGAGAGCAGGAGTCCTGGGATGTGGATGTTCAGCATCCTCTGATCTTAGAGGCTATAAATAGCAAAAGTAATCATGAAGTGGTAAATGGACATGCAAGAACCCCTCACCAGCACATATGCTGATTTCAAGAGGACTTGCTTCGAAGAGGACATGGTTGGCTCAGTCAGTTGAATGTCTGCCTTCAGCTCAGGTCATGATCCTGGGGTCCTGGGATCAAGCCCCATATCAGGCTCCCTGCTCAGCTCAGTGGAGGGCCTGCTTCTCTCTCTCCCTCTTCTGCTGCCCGCCCCCATGCTCTCTCTCACTCAAATAAATAAATAAAACCTTTAGAAAACAATTTTAAAAGGTTTCTATCAAACATGCCACCACAGTTACTAATATTTAAAAATATATTTACAAAGGCCTAAAGAAGACAGAGGTGAAAATTCAAGGCAGATGCATTTTCATCAGTTCTCTTTGGAACCTAGATATTTAGAATAAAGAAGTGAATCTTACCAAGAACACTAATCCCAATTCCTTTGTAGTCTAATAGTTCTTTCTGGATCTCTAACAATACCTAGAAGAAATAAGAGAAAATAAAATGATTTGAATATTCGGCCCAGAGCTCTGCCTCTGGACATGAGACCAGGGAGGGAGTCTACCCACAGAGCCTGTGAGGTCTGGAAACTTCTGTACCACCCACGGCCAATCCCCTTTCTTCCAGCCAGTCCACAGAGCCCTCTGATGCAACTTACACACAAGTTAAGTGTGAAATTATGTCATGTGATTGATATTAAAATTATAATTTTCCCAAAATGAATTTACTTAGATAAAAAAAAAAAATTCACCTAGATTCAAAAAAAAAAAAATTCAAATAGAGAATTTTTCTGATGACGACCCTTAACTATCAAGATAAGACCTTTGGGAAAAACCAGATTCCCCAGACAAGTCTGCTCCACAGTTACACTTACCACTCTCTGAAAGCAAAAGTGCAACAAAATGCATTGAGTCCTGGGTTCAGGGAACAACAAAAAGATCGATTGGGCTGAAATTAAACAGATAAATCAATTTCCCATCTTGCCAGTCTAAGGTGCTCAATTGGGACAGGTTGGGTGTATAGAAATTAGGAAGCTTGGCCTTGAATAACATCAGTCCAGGAATAATGACATACTGATCCCTTTGCCAACAGAGCCATGCGGGTGATACTCCTGTCCCCAGTTTGCAGAAGAGAGAGATCAGCAGAGGCTCTGAAGGGTAGGCACCTAGCCAGTCTCTTGACCCCTCTACTAAGATGACTGCAGCCTCTCAAGCACGTTCTGCCTTACAGGGACACATGGGCAGGTGGGACCCAGTATACTGGCAATCCCAAAGAGTCAGAAAACAGGGGAACGGCTCACCATCCCTTGCAAAACACAGCTGACCTGGGAGGAGACCCATGGCCGTTTTCTCCCCCAAAGTGTGAAGAACGCAAGTAACTACGTGATGGGGAAAAAAACAAAAAACAACACCAATCCTTTATTTATTTATTTATTTAAAACATTTTATTTATTTATTTGACAGAGAGAGATCACAAGTAGGCAGAGAGGCACGCAGAGAGAGAGAGGGAAGCAGGCTCCCCGCTGAGCAGAGAGCCCCATGTGGGACTCGATTCCAGGACTCTGAGATCATGACCTGAGCCGAAGGCAGCGGCTTAACCCACTGAGCCACCCAGGCGCCCTATTTATTTATTTTTAAAGAAGACAGATAGAAAGTCTTATCAGAGATGAATGCTAAAGTGTTTTTGTGAAATGACATGATATCTGGGATTGGCTTTAAAATAATCCAGGGGCGCCTGGGTGGCTCAGTCGACTAAGCATCTGCCCTAGGCTCAGGTCATGATCTCAGGGTCTGGCTCCCTGCTCAGCAGGGAATCTGCTTCTCCCTCTCCCTCAAAAAAAAAAAAAAAAAAATCCAGGGGCAGATAGGTGCTGCAAGGTAAAACCCTCAGAGACGTGTGCACGGATTCCCCTGCCTACCTTTGTGTCTGTGAGAACTGCCGTAACATGCAAAGAGAGGGGGGAAAGCTCTAAAAATGTACATGAAACAGGTGAGACAAGCTCTCTGTAGAAGCATCCTGCCATCAAATTTCCTTGAAAGACAGAGACTACATCAGATGTCATAAAACAATCTAAACTGGATGGCAACTTGTCTGAAATACAACATTTAACAATAAAGAATTAGACAAAAGATTTCCTGGCAAGGGTGGTTAGTTTAAGAATTTGTCATTGTTGGGGGACCTGGTGAGCTCAGTCTGTGGAGCATGTGACTCTTGACCTTGGGGTAGTGAGTTCAAGCCCCATGTTGGGTGTAGAAATTAATTAAAAATAATAATAGGGCACCTGGGTGGCTCAGTTATTTAAGCGACTGCCTTTGGTGCAGGTCATGATCCTGGCGTCCCAGGATGGAGTCCTGCATGGGTCTCCCCGCTCAGCAGGGAGTCTGCTTCTCCCTTTGACCCTTACCTCTCTCATGCTCTCACTCTCTCTCAAATAAATACACAAAATCTTTAAAAACAATAATAATATTAAAAGCTAGCATTTTAAAAAAGTATTTGTCACTGGTTTTGCAAACTATGGGATGATTATTATTATTGATGATGATTATTATTATTAGCACTGGCCGATTAAACACACTTAATCATTTCTTTAGTGAACACAAACAGATAGTAAAAGCATCTTTGAACCCGTTTAAGACGGGATTTCTCTTACAGGCAGTGTCCCTTGAAATGAGTTTATGATCCAAATCATTACAAAGAGTTTTAAAGACTTCTACCCAAAAAGCATGCCCCTCTACTGCAGTGGAGTTTATTTTTTCAAACTGCAATCACTCTTATGGGTCACAACACATTTTTTAAAATAGAACAGACTAGCATGGAACACAGTACAAAAAGTATGTACATCATAGTTATTTAGGCTAAATATTTCATAAGGCTTTAATTATACATACACTTTGTCATTTTGTAAAATATATTTCTCATTGTGGTCACGGTCAGCAATAAAGTTTGAAAAACTTCTCTAATCCTTACAATCAAAACTCATAAAAAGCAACATCTGCCACTTCTTCCCACCCCTTCACCCCTCAGAGAAGTCATCTGAGGAGAAAAATCCTCCCAAGAAAATAAGAAATAACTGTCAACTTCCATTATAAGAAAGGCAGAAGAAATTGCACAGGGAGGGACACCTGGCTGGCTTAGTTGAGATTCTTGATCCCCAGGTCCTGAGTTCAAGCCCCACGGGGGAGAGAGTACTTTTAAAGAAAAAAAAAAAAAAAAGAAAGAAAGAAAGAAAGAAAAGAAAAAGAAATTGCACAGGAACAAATACTCAGAAGGCCCCAAACCACGGAGACAAGACAAAGTTGAGGAGGGTACAAAAAACACTTGCACAGCTCTAAGCAGGGAAGGAATTTCACCTCAAACAGGCTTCAGTAAGTGGGAAAAACCAAGCCTTGCTCTTTCCACTACTATGAGCTCTGCCCCTAGGAAAGCACGAAGTCCTTTCCCTTCTAAAATTAAGATTCTCTGTTCTTACAACACAGAAGAGGCTCTATTACAGGGAGATTTCTACTCTGTTCAACAATAGATAATTGTAAAGCACTTGGCTGAGCCCCATGTTGCTACAACATAGTATCAGAGTCAATGTGGTTAGAAAAATAAAAATATAACAACAGAGATAGCAGCTTGTCAATCAAGGCACACCACAAACTGCCTTCTTCACAGTTGGTGGGGGCGGGGGCGGACTGAAGATGCTGCGGGAAGGAGAATGGGCGTTTGCGGGGAGGAGCTGAAACCTGGCTAGGGGCCTAGGAAGGCAGGGAGTGAGTTCCACTTGCACTTGAAAAGTCTGGTTGTGGCCCCGGGGAGAATTTAATCATTCCATTTCCTCCGAAACAAAGTGAAGCAAACTGGGTTGGCAGCCCACTGCCTACCAGAATTTGAATACACGAATGCCTTTAGGAGTCAAGCCAGTTAAAATTTAAAAAAATAATAATAAAAACAAAATAAAAAACCACGACTGAAAAAGGCGGGGGAGGGGAAGGTTCTCTTGGGAAACAAGGAAGGAAAGCCAGGACTGAAGGCTTTCAAGTTTACATTTCTGAAAAGCAATGTTCCCAGGTGCTGGCTAAACCAGTAAGAAACAGGAGGTCAGGCGCGGGACTCCAGTCTGCCATCCCCTCCAGTTTAACGCGCGATCCCCATTCACCATTCACTCAGTGTCCATTCACGGATCCACTCAATACTGCCTGGCTCGCAAGGCGAACCCAGCGATGAGAGCTTTTTGCTTTGCGCCGCGCCCGGGCCCAGGACCGGAGAAGGCACAGCCCCGGAGTCTGCAGGTGCGCGGCGCCGGCGAGCCACGTCGTGCAAGCCGCTCGCCGGCAGTCGGCGCCAGGGGCAGCTGCACAATCATGTTGCCCAGTTTCCTTCTCCCAAGTGCATTCTCCCAGAAACCCACTTGCGAGGGGTCCCGAACTGGGCGTGCACGCTGGCGCAGAGGGTTCGGAGGGCTCCGACCCGGGAGAAGGGATCTAAGACCCCGTGCAAAGATGCACAGCCACCCGAGCACGGGCTCCCGCTCGGACCACACTCCCGGCGCGCGCCCGTGGGGACTTACCGAGCGCGGTAGCTTGGCAGGCCCGGGCCCGAAGTTGACCACCTGCGTCGGGGCGCTCATGGTGCGGCAGAGAGGGCGACCAGGACAACGGAGAGAAGCGTGCGCGGCGCGAGTCTGCTGCGAGCGCAGACCATCTGTCTTCTCCCAGCGCCCAGCCGGCGCCACCATTGGCCCGCGCAGTAGCAGGCCCTGCGCTAATTGGTTCGCGCTACGGGGCTCGCATCCCCATTGGTCGTGCTCAACAGCTAAGGCCCAGGAGCAGTTGCTCCTCCTCTCGTGTACTGTTTCAACTCTTTTCTGATGAATGCAAGGCGCGCGGGAGATTGCGCCAGCCTTGGGACTCCGCAGAGTGCCCGCCCTAGCATCGTGGGCGGCGGGAAAAGGCTGCCCCTGCCAACGTGAGTTAGTGCCTCTGCATCCTGGATCAAATCTGTTTCCGCCTTCCAACCTTGACCCCAGCCCCTCTCTCTCGGTCGCACCGGAAGATGTGGAGGAAATCGCTCCCCAATCCAACCACCTCTCCTTCACCAACCCCTGGGTTCTGATGCATATTTCAGAGCCAGTAGTTATTAATTCACCAAGCTTTTCTGAGCTCCCCCGCGGACTCCAGATACTCCAGTGGAGAGGCAGGGCTCCCAAGAAAGGAACTGGCGTATGAAGGATGGGCCGGGAGTGGTGGGTGGGGAATAAGGTTCTCCGCACGTGCCCGGCGGCCAGGAGTTCCAGCAGGATGAAAGGATGGAGGCAGCCAAGGACTCTGGGAGGGGCACTAGCCTGGGACACCTGGATTGCACCCCCCCCCCCGGGAGTCCTTGTAGGTTGCTGATTCTCCGTTTACTCCTGTGAAAAGAGCGAGCTAGAACTAGACTTTAGCTCTCAGTTTGCGCCACCGCCGACAAGCTGTGAGTTTAGTAACGTGAGGAGGTATTAACTGCAATGCAATATCCCTAGGGACTCAGCGCAAGCCTGGGGAGAGGCCCTGAGCCAGGCCGGGCGCAGGGCCAGAGCTGCTCAAACTTTTACACAGATGTATCCCTCTCAAAGGAACCCCCATGGGATTCTGAAACAAGGAGGCCCCCTTCCCTATAGGAAAGACATTTCTTTGAAGTCTGTAATTTCATCATTTTTTAAACTACAAAGTTTGCCTTCTACTCCATCATGTAACCTAGTTTCTTTGAACATAAAAATATTGTACCAAATCTTTGAGCAAAATTGATGCTCCAGGAATATAAGCAGTGCCCATCCTGGGACTTTCTTAACACCCTTCACAGCATCAATTACCCCAGTGTGAAAAGGCTTGTAAGCTAGCAGGGTTGGGGACTTTTGCTTGTTTTTTTGTGGTATGTGGGTCGGATAGGGCAGGGGGCAGAGGTCCTGCTTTGGATTTGTGAGTTGGAGGGCAAAGTTTCTAGAAGAAGCTGAAGTGAACAAGGTCACTGCTTTCCATAGCACCTTCTGTTAAAAAACTGCAAAATGAGCAGAGGATATGAATCTCAGTCCATAAACTATGATTGCAAGAATCGTCACTTATCCATTATTTTATATCATGACTTATCTGTAGACCCTTAGCAGCTAGTCCCCTGGGGAGTTGGCCTTCCTCCTTCCTGGAGTCCCTAACCACGGGGATTTACGTGGTCCTAATTAGGGTTTGGGATGGAGGGGAAAGCAGGCATCCATCTAGTCCTCCATCCCCAGAATATATGGCTGAGTTGTGTCCGCCATCTAGGTTTATATGGGTGCAGATTCAGCCAATTAGCTCTCTACCACTCCCGTGTCTCACAAGGTGATGAAATGTGGATGTTTTTGGGTTTGTGAGTGAAGAATGAATTCTTGAGAGCTTTTTGGGTCCAAAAAGGTGATTGTCTTATAGCACAGAGAGAGAATCCATGGGTAGAAAGAGTTATACCAGGATTATGAGGAGATTATATATACATATATATATATAATTTATCTATATATATATATTATATATAATACACACACACACACGTTTTAATAGTGGGGTTTAGGGATAGTGTATGTCTCCAAGGAATGTGGAAACAAGGCTTTCTGGTCCTTGAGGGGCTCAGTGCCATTAAGATAAGGTTATTTTTAGTCTTTCATAAAACATAAACATTAAGGCACCAAGGCAGCCGTGAGTTCCTTGAGGGAGGTCAGGCTCTGCATGTCTCAGGTATCCATCAGTGGGCTGTCCCCTCAGTGGACTGTCAGCGATTAGGAGATTTAGTTCAGGCTGGATTTCTCTTGCCTTTGTTTCCCTCATCAAAGGGACACAGGAAATTTGGGTGGGGGGTTGGGGAGGCTGTCATCTCACCAGCCAACACCTGTCACATTCAGTCATTCCACCTAGGGCCTTGCAGTTTCTGAGATGATATTACAGGGAAGTGAGGCATACAGACCCTCAACTCAGGGACGTCGTTGTGAGTGTGCTTGCTATAAAGGCGCACACACAACTTGCGTCTTTCCACAATGTCAGATTTATTCAACCATAAAGCAAAGTTAAATCACAATTAGAAGGTGGGTTCAGGATTCCAAACTCAGTAACATTTCACCGTGTGATTCAACTTGGCTTCTTACACAGTGCACAGAGTAGGACAGAAGACAAACCACACAACAAACAGGATAACAGAAGGGAGCAGGAAGTTAATGAACCAAATGCGAAGTCAGTCTGTGGGTGTGAAGCTGAGATAAGGCCACAGCCTGGTCCAGGTCAATTCTTGGCACTTACTGCTTCTGATGTTCAAGCAGGGAAGGCTTCCAGTTCTGTTCGGAGATCAATCAGGCAGAGCCTTTGGCAACAATTTTTTAAGTGGTCAGACATAGAGGTGTCAAGTCTGAAGATTCTAACAGTTTACTCCCAAATCCTCCCCTTTTCAAAGGGATTAAGTCAGTTTTGGGGTCTCTGCAGACCTCCTCTGGTCCTGCTGCTTCTCAGTTCTGGGGTGTCCGCTGACATTGGTCCTGGTGCTATCTCCTAGCAGTAGTACCTTAACTGTTTGCATCTTTGCTGAACACGGGTCCTTGCTTGACACAGGCTCCTGCTTGACGTGAGAGACTCCGTTTTGCCCTCTACAGACTTGTAGACCTCTGCCTCAATGTCTCTCTTCCTCCCAGCCCACGGGAGCCTGTTTTTCATCCTAGAGAGAATCCACTTCTTTCTGTTTCTTCCTCACACTCTGTGCACAAATGCCTTTGGTAACTGGTTCTAAGTCTCCCCTGCTGATTTTGCAATACAGATGTATAAGGACAGCCCAGGGAATTCCTGCATTTCAGGAAGGTCCCTATTCCCTTTTAGTGGGCTGTGTTGAGTAGGTAAAAAGAAGCTTCTTTTTGAAAGACATGTGTTGTAAATGTTAATTTCCAGAAGAGTTTTTATTGGGCCCTTATTATACACACGTGAAAATGCCGCTGTTTCCAGTCAGATTGGCCTTTCCATTTCCAGAGGCATGAGGAGAGAAGGCAACTGAAGAGAGAAGAATCCCATTTGGAATGAGGTGAGATTATTTCTGTTGCCCTTTTTGTAGCTGGAGCTGAAGATCCTTCTTCTGTATCATTCATTATTCCCAGAGGAAATGAGAGATGGACAAGGGAGTCATTGTAGTTTAAGTAGCAAAAAAGAAACAAAAAGTCAAAATCCTATAACATTCTTCATTCTGACCCCAAAAGACAGAAAAAGTTACTCATCCTACTCATTTTGCTTACCTCAGTTTATTTTTGTCCCCTACTTTGCTTCATTTTTAAAAAATTGTGATAAAATATACATAACATGAAATTTACCATTTTAACCATTTTTTAGATATATTTCCTTTTTTTTAAGATTTTATTTTTTTCTTTGACAGACAGAAATCACAAGTGGGCAGAGAGGCTGGCAGAGAGACAGGAAGGGAAGCAGGCTCCCCGCTGAGCAGAGAGCCTGATGCGGGGCTCGATCCCAGGACCCTGAAATCATGACCTGAGCCGAAGGCAGAGGCTTTAACCCACTGAGCCACCCAGGCGCCCCCCATTTTAACCATTTTTAAGGGTAGTACAGTGGCATGAGTACATCCAGTGTTGGGCAACCATCACCACCCTCCACCTCCAGACTTTTTCATCTTCCCCACTGAAGCTCTGACTGTACTTATTGAACAGTAGGTCCCCCCTCCTCTTCCCCCAACCCCTATAAACCACCATTCTGCTTTCTGTCCCTATGCACTCAATGGCTCCGAGTATCTCCTGTAAGTGGAACATACAGAACTTGTCTTCTGTGACTGGCTTATGTCACTTAGCACAATGTCCTCAAGGTGCATCCATTTTGTTCTATTTTTTTAAACTTCTTTTAGGAGACTTTATTTTTAGAGCAGTTTTAGGTTCAGAGGAAAACTGAGAGGAAATTACAGAGATTTCTCATCTACCCCCTGCCCCTACACACACATAGATAGCTTCCCTGATTATCAATATCCCTCACCCGAGTGGTACATTTGTTACAAATCAGTGAACCTATATTGACACGTCATTAATACCCAAAGACCAGAGTTTACATTAGGGATCGATGTTGTTGTCACCCATACTGTGGGTTTGGACAAATATATAATGATGTGTATCCACCATCATTGTATCATATAGAGTAGTGCAGTGCTCTTCCCATTCATCCCTCTGTCTCCCCCTCTTTATTTTTAAATTAATTAATTTATTTGAGAAAGAGATAGTGAGCATGAGCAGAACAGGCAGACGGAGAGGGAGAGAGACTCCGAAGCAGACACTGCACTGAGTGCAGAACCTGACATTGGGTTCTATCTCACCATCCTGAGATCCTGACCTGAGCTGAAACCAAGTGTTGGATGTTCAACCAACTGTGCCACACAGACGCCCCTCCCTTTAAAAAAAATTTTTTTTTAAGTAATCCTTATAGGATTAGGGCTCAGACTCACATCCCCAAGATCAAGAGTCACATATTTTACCAACTGAGCCAATGAGGTGCCCTTCCCCTTTTAAATATTTTATTTATTTATTTGTCAGAGAGAGGGCATGCTTACATAAGCAGGGGGAGCAACAGGCAGAGGGAGAAGCAGGCTCCTTGTTGAGCAGGGAGCCCAAAGTGGGGCTTTATCCCAAGATCCCAGGATTATGACCTGAGCCAAAGGCAGATGCTTAACCGACTGAGCCACTCAGGTGTCCTCTGTCTCCCTTTTTATATGATCAGTATAGAGAGCATTCTACTGCAAGCTTTGCACAAGTAAAAGCTCTAAGGGAATCATTTTAAGAGAAATATTCTCTGTGGACCAGTGGGCAAAATTACACAGGGGACTGTGCACTGCTTGTATCTTCGACAGCCTGAAAAGATTCTGGTATTGGTAAAGGCATACCAGAATCAAGGATTTTTTTTTTTAATCCGAGAATGTACTTATTTCAGTACTTGTTTTAAGGAAAGGAGCAAAACTCCTTGCCACCATCCGTCTGGTGTGTAGACATGGTGTTCGCCACACCCAGCCGGACTCACAGGTGCATTTTTGGATCAGCATTCTTCCCCTGGGCTACCTCATGCCAGGGTTCCACAGAGGCATGAAGGTGGCTGCAGAGCGCTTGTTTAATCACCTGTCCGGGTCTATATGTGTCAGAGTGCCTGGGCGGCTCGGTGGATTAAGTGTCTGCCTTCAGCTCAGGTCATGATCTCAGGGTCCTGGGATCAAGCCCTGAATTGGGCTCCGTGTTCAGCGGGAAGCCTGCTTCCCCCTCTGCCACGCCCCCTGCTTGTGCGCTGTCAATCTCTCTCTCTCTCTCTCACTATATCAAATAAATTAAAAAAAAAACAAAAACCCAAAGTCTACGTGTACCTATTATAGAAATCATCAAGCCTCAGAATGACTACTGTAGTGTTAGTGATGTGGTGGTGATTTTATTTTTTCCTTTTATTTATTTACTTGTTTTTAGGATTTTATTGTAAGTAATCTCTACATCCAGCGTGGGGCCCGAACTCACAACCCCGACATCAAGAGTCATGCACTCTACCCACTGAGCCAAGTGCCTCTCCTTTTATTTTCTTTCTGGGGGCCAGAGCAAATACCAGACAAAGGAAGGAGATAGAGCAAAGCCAGGGTAAATGGGGACAGAGCCCATGTAGGACTCAGAACTTCCCGTTCCTGCTCCTTCTTTTTCTCATCCCCCAAACTAAATCCCAACTCCAACACACACTGCTTCAGAAACAGACGGTGGTTTTATCTAACTGATTGACTAGCTTACGTTTGGTACAGAAAGGCAGCGAAGATTAATAAAAAATAGCAAGAATTCAGAGCTGCAAATGAGAGCCATTTCTGCAATCCTAGGGATGAAATGGAGGAAAGGCAGGGTGGGCAGTGAGGCTGGAGGGCAGTGACTGAGAAGCATGGGGAGACGAGCTCAATACATCATGATCTATGCACGGGCTGAACTGCTGTACCGCTCTTACGGGTGATGCATGCGAAGACCTTTATTATTTTTTTTAAGATTTATTTACTAGAGACAGAGGGAGAACATGAGCAGGAGAGTCAGAGGGAGAAAGAATCTAGCAGACTCCCTGCTGAGCGTGGAGCCAGACACAGGATTCGATCCCAGGACCTTGGGATCAGGACCTGAGCCAAATCAAGAGTCAAACTCTCAACCGAAAGAACCACCCAGGCGCCCTCCTACGAAGACTTTTAATGACATAGGAATATACTCAGTATGAAAAAATCAAATGAAAACAAAAGCCGCTTTCCACCACTGCAACCATGAACCAGCTCCATTCTGCAAACATAACAAGGATTCAGCCACTTAAATTAAAAGGGTCCCCTCGTTGGGGTCACAGTTCCTACTCACAACTTAGGCAACAATTTATAGTCCCAAACCAGAACATTAACAAATGCATTCATTCAGTCCCATTTATTCATTCCACAAATACTGCATTCCTACCATGTACCTCAAAGAATGCAGGCATGGTCCTTGCCCTCTCACAGCTTCTGCGGTTTGATACGTTTATGGAGAATCTTTTCCTATTTTGCAGATGTCATCAGCTTAATGAGGCCTGCCATGATCACCTGATAATATCAAAACCTCGCCCTCAACACCTGGGGCTCCTGATTACTCTTACCCTGCTAACATTTCTCTTTTTTTCCAAAGCATGAATCATCTTGCACATGCAATAGAATTCGTCCATTTATTATTTATTCATGTGTATGAAGGGAAGGAGAAATTCTTCTCTATCCTTCAGGGTCTTCCAGCTGGACTAAGAATTAAACTGACATGAGACCCATTCCCAGGAGGAAAAAGCAGAGTTTTATTACATGCTCATGGAGGTCCAGTAATGAAATGGGGACCTAAGAAATGACCAAAGCAGGCAGATTTCATACTTCTTAGACAAAGAGACAATAAACCTATGAGAAATTGACAGGACAAAGAGAAGTTAACTGGGAGCTTCACTTACAAAGGAATTCTCAGCTGAGTTTGGGCTAGGGTAGTAAATTAGATTAGTAAAAAGTAACAAGGGTTGTTTATTCAGGCTGCTCTGCTCTAAATTTTCCATCTCTCGTGAAAAGGATATCTCTTTACGGCCTGGTAGAGGGAGGGGACTTTTCAGAGGAAAGTGTTATTTCCTGCTTTCAGGGGGATGGGGGAGGGGCTGAGTGTCCTTCTTGCACAAGAAACTTTTATTTTTAATAATCAATATGCCTAAGTGGAACATTTCGGGGAAACCTGTCCTTGGCCCCTCCACCTATAGCCTGTGTAGTAGAATTGTGTGGATTTGCTGGTACACCTAGATGAATGTCTAGTCCAGGGTAAGCTCACAAGGATTTGTTGAATGAGAAAGATTGAGATTATATATACTAGATCTGGGTGCCTGGGTGGCTCAGTTGGTTAAACAACTACCTTCGGCTCAGATCATGATCCCGGAGGCTCAGGATCGAATCCTGCATTGGGCTCCCAGCTCCATGGGGAGTCTGCTTCTTGTGCAAGCACTGGGGAGGGGCAGAGGGAGCAGGAGAATCCCCAGCAGACTCCCCCTGAGAGCGGAGCCTGATGAGAGACTCGATCTCATGACCCTGAGATCATGACCTGAGCTGAAATCAAGAGTCAGACACTCGAATGACTGAACCACACAGGTGCCTTGCTGCTTGCCTTTAGTAATAAATGATTCCCCACCCCCTTCTGCAAGGTTTCAGAGGAGGGTACACCACACCTTCCCTCACCATCCTATTTAATCTCTTAGCAAGTCTACTGAACCTCAGAACTTCTCTCCACCCCATCACTTCTCTCTGTCTCTGCTTGCCTAGCCGAGCTCCCATGGTCTCTCTCTTCCCAGACTCCTAGACCTGGCCCCCTTGCATTCACTTTGCCCTCTTAGAATCCATTCTTCAGAGCAACAGTTTAAAAAACACACAGGAAAAAACACACATGAAGTAGATCTTATAACTACGTTGCTTAAAGCCTTTAACATTGGGCCATTACCTTTAGAAAAAGACCCAAATTCCTAACAGGCCCACAGGATAATACCTGGTCTGGCCCTTGGTCCCCCTCTTGGCTCCCTTTTACTCTGTCAGCCCTGGAAGCCTCTCAAGCTCTTTCCCTCCCTGGCATTCTCTGGCCTCCCCAAGGCTGGCTCTGCCCATCCCACAGTCTGCCGTTCACACCACCTCCCACGTCTTGCCTGGTCACCTCAGCCACAGAGGCCCAGCAGACACTTCGGCTCCTTACCATATTTCCTACGTTATTTCTCTCAGAACCTGCCAGTCTCTGAAATACTCGTATACTTAGTCACTGTCCACCCTCTCACTAGAACACGCGTGCTCTGAGGACTGAGACCACACCTGCCCTATTCACGCCGTCCCCCGAGCATCAGCACCGTGCGCGCTTGGTAATACTTTTTGAGCGAATGTCCAGGGCAGGAAGAAGGAATTAACAAGGCTGACAGTCTTTGTTGCTAGGAAAAAGAACTTGCATCTCCTAATGCTCCAGAATTTTCTATAGTGAATATTAAAAACAATAATCATTTTTTAAAAGTCGGTTATTTTTAGGGGTATCTGGGTGGCTCAGTTGGTTAAGCATCTGCCTTTGGCTCAGGTCATGATCTCAGGGTCCTGGGATCAAGTCCTACATCGGGCTCCTTGCTCAGCGGGGAGTCTGCTTTGGCCTCTGCCCCTCCCCCCACCCCTCCCCTATGTACGCTCTCTCTCTCTCAAATAGATAAGTTAATTTTTTTTAAGTTGATTATTTTTAAAGAGTAGGTGGGGACAGACATTCGACCCTGAGAAAGTCTGGTGATCCTGGCCTACCACTTTGCCACATGGGGACTGCTGGGGCCCGTCCTGCCCAGGGCATGTGCCAAGACTGGAAGGCTTCCTTCTGCATCGAGTATGAACACGTCGCCGTGCAATTAGAACTCTAGGCACGTGTTTTCACTGGTAAGGGAGGCTGCAAGGGGGATTCAGCAAACCTCTCGCTGGCACTGGACCTGTCCGCACTACCCTGACCTGGCGCAACCCCCAGAGTTCACGGCAGCCCTCGGTGAGTTGCAGGTTGTGGAAACGATGCATTTGTCAGGGAAGAAGGGGTCGATAGAGGAGCAGGGGGCAGGGGGTGGAGACAGAGTGCCTGCAGAGCCGCAAGGAATCTTGGAATGTCATCTCGAATCATCCACCCACACATTCTCAGAGCCGGCCTCTCCCAGCATTGTCCTGGGGCAGCGGGGAGGAAAAGATCTTCCCCCTCTAATCCCATGAAGTCCCTCCCCTTTGACTGCCTGAGGATTGGGGTGGAGGTTTACAGAACTGAGGAAGGGGATGAAAAATTGAAGACTTTTTCATTGATAACCATCTTTACATTGATGATGTCGGTTCTGGCATCCCTGGAACTCATATCGCCAAAAATCCTCAGGTTACACGGGATGGCCTGGTGCCAGGCTGGCCCCGAGTCTCCAATCTCTAAGCATGACTAAACTTCCTTGCATTACTAACCAGGTAGACTGACCCTTTGGAACTCAGGGGTCGCAGGAAACTGTCTGCACTCTAAACGCGAAGGTTACAGATGGAAGAAAATGACCAAGTGTGCTTCTGAAGAATAAAATGAAAAGCACCTGTCCTCTTTCAAACATTAAGGGATACTTCTGGTGTGTCTTACATCTGTCTTGGACTGTTTACAGCATTCACATCGTAGATCTCAGGCATTTACTGCAACTCCTCCAGCTTCTGATGAGGAAAAGGGATGGTTGGGGTTGGTCCTGCCCTCTGTGGCTCCACGGCTGCTACCTCTTGCTGAGGACTAACACCTGGTCCCACCTGGCAGAAGGAGAACCGAAACCCAGATCAAGGATTTGTCTAGGGTCACCAAGAATCTGGTCAATCAACCCAAGAAGATAACAGACCATTGCGTTCTGAGGCCCCAGAACATACCCTTACTCTTATACACATTTCCTTGCTTTCAAAAGTGACTTCAGGGGGCACCTGGGTGGCTCAGTTGGTGAAATGTCTGACTTCAGTTCGGGTCATGATCTCAGGGTCCTGAGATCGAGCCCCATTTTGGGCTCCCTGTTCAGCAGGGAATCTGCTTCTCCCTCTGCCTCTGCCTGCTGCTGCCCCTATTTGTGCACTCTCTCTCTCTCTCTCAAATAAATAAAGGAAAACTTCAAAAATACTGGGTGATGGACATTGGGGAGGGTATGTGTTCTAACAAGCACTGGGTATTACAGAAGACTGATGAATCACAGGCCTGTACTCTTGAAAGAATACATTATATGATAATAGAAGTAAATTTTTAAAAGTTAAAATTAAAAATAAATAAATAAAGATCACTTCGAGGTGTCAGCAAGATTATTTAAATTCTTCCAGAAGAGCACAAGCTCAGAAAATACAAACTGAACCCTGGGCGATCTGAGATCTAGAAAGGAAAGGGCATGGGCTGGGGAGGGAGTTGCGCTCACCCCACTTAGCCCCACCTCCGCTCCTCCAGGAAAATGCTGTGACCTCTCCAAAGTGCAGGCAAGAACTTCATAGAGTGTTCCCATGCCTTTTGACAGGCATTGCTCCCCTGTTCTGCCAGCCCTGGAACTCATCCAAGGTATCCCCAACAGCCTTGGTTACCCTTCCCCCATTTTTTTCTGTAGATCTGTGGTCCCTTTCCATCCCAAGCTCATTATTACCTGATTTCATCCACTTACCAGCAAGTTAGCTGCTGCTGTTAGGCTGATCTTCAGTTCTTCTGGAATTGCGGAGTAGAGGAGCAGGTTGGCAGAGGGTGAGTCAGAGGAGAAGCACCGGTGATCTAAATTTAGAGACATTTGTGTTAGAAACCCAGTGGCTGGAAGAGTCCCTCTTCTTCCCTACTTTTTGAACTCGGTGCATTTATACACAGTCTTGATCCTCAGGGAAATATCTGGCACTTTGCCTTTGTCTTCTTGGATCTCTGTACCTAGGAAAAATGTTAACAGCATGTGAAGTTTTCCCGAGGCTTATTTAAACATGATTGCTTTTAAAATGTTCAAACATGGGCGCCTGAGTGGCTTAGTTAAGCATCTGCCTTACGCTCAGGTCAGGATCCCAGGATTCTGGGACTGAGCCCCGTCTTGGGCTCCCTGTCCAGTGAGGAGCCTGCTTCTCCCTCTGCCCCACCCCTGCTCATGTTCTCTCTGTTTCTCTCAAATAAAAAAATAAAATATTTTAAAAAACAAAAATAAAGTGTTCAAACATTATAGAAATTCAGAGCATAGGCAGAGAATGTCCAACTTTGAGACACTTTTACTTTAGGTACTGAGTCTATTTTTTGAATTGGTAATACATTCAGATGGTTCAAAAATCAAACATATAAAAGATGTACAGTGAACATTTCCTCATCCTCCACCCAGCTAGCTCCTATCTCAACTCCACTAGTAGATACTTTTGTCATTTCCTTTTGTGTCTTTTCAAGTTTCTTCAGCAAATACAGGCAAATATAAATATATAATTATTCCCTTTCTCTCTATTACACATAAGGTAACTGTTAGCACTGTTTTATATCTTGCTTTTTTATTCTACATAATAGATATTAAGCAAATTTTGATTCAGAATGTAAAAAAAAACCAGAAATAAAAGCCATATGCATATATGTGCACATGCATACACACGGGTCTGTGTGCCACACACACACACACACACTTTTGTTCTCCCTTTCTTTCTTTCTTTTGTATAACTAAGCAAGATAAATGAATTGAACTGATGATTGTTCAACCTACTCCTCTCCATGGGCCAGAGGAAGAAATAGACCAGGGATAAGATCTGACGAGAAGATTCTGTTTGATGGGTCGTAGCAGAAAGTGGGAGTAGGTGAGCCCATGGAGGGGCCAGAACTGCTCCAGTTCCTGTCTTCCTTGCTCAGAAGAAACTGTGAGATCCAGCTACTTTAGGGACAACCAAATTTGTAGATGTCTCTCTACTTGGAACCATTCTACCCTTTGATTCTTTCTATCACCAGGAAACGAAAATTAGAGTACACCAAGAGAGAGAAACTAGAGAATGGGTTTCTTCTTCTTTACTCTTTATTAAATACAATGTCAATATAAATACAGACCTCCCCCATCTGTCTGAGAATAAGACTTCCCCACAGTCCAGATAGCCTCAGGGCCCGGAACTGGTGGAGAGTTCACTCCTTAGCAGGCAGCCAACAAAGGCTTTTTGCTATGAAGTTCAGCCAACTCTCTGAAAGCAGAATTATTGTAAGGAATCCTCTGACCCATTTTTTAATTTCTCCCAGCACAAACAAAAACTGAAACTTCATGGGTCAATCAACGATAATCTTTAACTTTTTGAGCGCGCGCACACACAAACACACACACACACACACACACACACACACACACGCTTCAAAGGAACAAGCAAGCATATTTTGCAGAGGGACATACCCTATTCAAGAGACACGACACTACTCCCCTTCCTCACAACACAGACAAGATATTTCCTGAAAAGATAAGAGAAATCCCAAAGTGTTTTGTTTAAGAACAACAATCCCAGGCTGTTGAGAGGCTCTTACATAGTTAGGCTGGGGGAAATCACACCTACACCGGGAGTTTTTCCAAGCCTTCCAAAGTAGCAACTCTAACCACTGCCCAAACAGCAGAACTCAACTCTGTCTGCATATCCCCCGCATTTTCGGCCACTTCTGTCCTGCAAGAAAACATCAGCCCGTGCATAGTAGCATTGAGCCTCAGGAGCAGAAAATGCCAAGCACAGTTGGTGATTCTTCTTTCTTCTGCCTTCTTTTTATGCCCTATAATGTCAATAACAGGTATCCTCTCTTTAGTAAATATCTGATATCTCAGCTGGGGAGATACAGGGTGCACCATCTCTTCATGTCTTACTCCCTCTAGCCAACACAGGAAGGACTAACGTTTAAACCCTGTTAAAATGAGCAAGACTTGGGACGCCTGGGTGGCTCAGTGGGTTAAGCTGCTGCCTTCGGCTCAGGTTATGATCCCAGGGTCCTGCGAGATTGAGTCCCGCCTCGGGCTCCTTGCTCGGCAGGGAGCTTGCTTCTCTTTCTGCCTCTGCCTGCCTCTCTGCCTGCTTGTGTGCTCTCTCTCTCTCTCTCCTTCTCTCTGACAAATAAATAAATAAAATCTTTTTAAACAATGAGCAAGACTCGGGCAAAGAATTAAAGGCAGAGTTGGGGTCAAAACCAAGAGAAGACTCAGTAGCATAAATCAAACTGACATTTCGATAATTGAAAGAATATAAGCTGAAATGCCCTTTGGATGGTATTGTCTAGCTCCCTCGTTTTATGGAATTCTAGAAGAGAAATCATCTAAGATGGTGCAGTTAGTGATGGAGCAGAAGGCAGAGTCCAGTGTTCAAGCCTACTTCCTGTGACTCCTTGTTTTCTCAGGAAGGGAAGTCATAGCCTAATGTTTCACTGGCTTATCTTCGAGGGACTCTGCTTGTCCTATGGTGCTGGGTGTCCCATGCAGATCTGCGCTGGGCTGCATCCCTGGACTCTTTCCACTAAAAATGACAGAAACTCAACTCTGACCAACTCAGGCAGTGGGGAAATGAAGCCATTCATGGAACTGGGAGCCAAACCTCAAGGCGGTAGACAAGGGGGAGGCTTTGCTTCATGGACAACCTGGACAAAACACCCACGCACTGTAAGCTGTGATTTTGCACATGTCTTTGTCCCCCATTTTTTATTTTCTTTTCACACCATTTTGTTCTCTCAGACTGGCTTTCTTCTCAGGCCTGAAACCATGGCCAGGGACTGTCCCATCTTTGCCATGAGAGAAGGGACTGTCTTCCCTTGCTTCTAGTTCAAAATCACCTTGAAAGGACTCTGGGGCCTTTGGGTAACACACCTACTCCTGCACCCAGGGGTGTGGAGCAGTAGGACTGGCAGCACCCCAATACTAAAGTGAGGTGGGATCAGCTTAATCCCACAGTGGGATAGTCTTCACAGAGGAAAGGCAGAGGGCTGAGAAAGCAAACACTATATATTCCCTGTCCTTCCCCTCCTTTGCTTAGTTTGGCTTGATGACCTCATCTCAAATTCTGTCAATAATCAGAACTCTTAGCTGTTTTGCTGATGTGCACTGTCTGTCAGACGTTCCAGTTCATCACCCATGCGGGTAAGACTACTCAGTATGAGGTATTGGCCCAGTGGAAAACCAAGTTTCAACAGAAAATCAATGATTAACATTTTTATCCTGAACCAAGTGCTAGGTGACATTACAAAAGAAAGACATTTTTATTTTAAAACCACTAAATCCTTATTGCTGCAAATTGCACATGACCTTAAATGAACTCAGAAGATCATATATCATTGGGAAATACTGATCGTGTAAGAACACTGTATCCTAAGGCTTCAGCAAAGAAAGAAAGAAAAAAAAAAGACTGCCTCTCTTGCCCTTCCTGTCCTGGCATCTCAGATTGAACTTCTGAGATTTATTAATTTCATTCTTCTCGGCTTAGACAACTCGGAGAGAAGAAATACTTCACCCCTTTCTTTTACTGGTAAAAAAAAATATATATATATATATATATATATATATATATACAGAATTGTTTCTTCTGCAAAAATTCCAATGACTCTTCAATTTCATTTATGATTTTCTTTACCACAGACATTTTTCAGCCACAGGATTCCAGAACTTTCCAGCATCTCACTAGTCTCAAATTATATGAAGGCCGGCAGCGGCAGCAGACACTCAGGACTCCTTTCTTCATAGGAGTGGAGGCTCAGATGTTCTGCGCGGACGCTGCCCACTGGCCACAATTGATGGCTTCGAGAGTGAGCCCCCGATGCAAGGGGCGTTCATCACAATCTCCCCCAGGATTTTAAAAAAATTGTGGTAAAATACAAATAACCAAAAACTCTACCATCTTACTCATTTTTATATGGACAGTTCAGTAGTATTAAGTACATTCATACTGTTGTGCAACCAACCACCAGAAGGTGTCCAGCTTGCAAAACTGCAACTCTTCACCCCGTTAAACAACTTCCCCTCCTCCCAGCTCTGGCTGCTGTCATTCTGCTTCCTGTCTCTGTGCATGTGACTACTCTCTTGTACATCGCATAAGAAAAAAACCAGTATTTACTCCCACAGGACTAACACGCTCACCACACTTCTGACACGGGAGGGGTGAGCGCTTTCCCCCACCAAGCAATTCTGCTACACCAGCTGAGAATCCTGCAATTTAACTTGCTTCTGACCTCTCTGCCTCATGTTAGCGTCAGATCCCACAGGGCAAGGGCTCAGTCCCTCAAGACTTTCGATGCCAACAGCAAGGAGTAGGTCCCCAGTTTACCCTCGTCTTCTGTCTGACTTGGCTACAGCTAGAGGTTCGCATGACCTCCCCCACTGGATTCAATTGTTTGCTGGAACAGCTCACAGAACTCAGGGACACTTATTTCTATCTACCAGGATATAACAAAGGATACGGAAGAACAGCCAGGTTAAAAAAATACATAGGGTGGGCGCCTGGGTGGGTCAGTGGGTTAAGCCGCTGCCTTCGGCTCAGGTCATGATCTCAGGGTCCTGGGATCGAGTCCCGCATCGGGCTCTCTGCTCAGCAGGGAGCCTGCTTCCTCCTCTCTCTCTCTGCCTGCCTCTCTGCCTACTTGTAATCTCTCTCTGTCAAATAAATAAATAAAATCTTTAAAAAAAAAATACATAGGGTGAGGTCTGGGAGGGTTCTAAGGGCAGGAGATCCTGTCCCCTGTATGGCCCGTGACCCCCTCCTGGTACATGGATGTGTTCACCGACCTAGAAGTTCTCAGAAGCCTATACTACTGGAACTTATTTTGAGGTTTTCTCACGTAGGCATGATCAATTATTAACTCCATTTCCAGCCCCTCTCTTCTCTTTAGAGAAGGAGGAGCCGAGCTGAAAACTCCAAGCTACTAATTATGTCTTGTTTCTTTGGTGACCAGCCCCCAACCAGGGGCCATCTGGAAGCCCACCCAGAGTCCCCTCTTCAGAACAAGAGATGCTTCTAGTGCTCTTATCACTTAGAAAATCACAAGGGTTTTAGGATGCCAGGATTCAGGAGCCCATGTATATAGATTTTAAATATATGTATTTTAGAGACCAATATATCTATTTTCTATTACCTCATATATGTATATACCACATTCTGTTTATCCATTCATCCATCAGTGGATGCTTGGGTGCCTTCCACATTTTGGCTACTGTGACTAATGTTGCCATGAACATGGGTGTGCAAGTACATATTTGAGACCCAGCTTTCAGTTCTTTGAGGTATATATTCAGAAGTAGAGTTGCTGGGTCATATAATAGTTCTATTTGTAATCTTGGGGCAAACTCCATACTGTTTTTAGTAGTGGCTGCACCATGTCACATTCCCACGAACAGGGCACAAGGCTTCCTCTTTCTCCACGTCCTGACCAACTGTTGGTACTTTCTGGAGTTTGTTGGTTTGTTAGAGTAGCCATTCTAATGGGTGTGAGGTGGTTTCCCTAGGATTTCTAACTGGAACTGAGGAAGATGGTCATTCTCTCCAAGGACAGAAGCCATGGTGGTGGGACTCCAGAGTTAAGTATTATATTTTCTTGACACGTGAAGGAACACAGCCTGTGTTGTTTCGGGGATGCTACTTAATCCTACTGTTTTTCCAAGTTCTGAACCCAGCTGAAACCTATTCATGGAATCCCAACAGGCCCTAAAGAGGATTAAAGTAGCCACTTCAGTGCTTTTCAAGGGGAGCTGCAGCCTAGGAAGGAGGGCCAAATCCAAACTATCTTTGGATAATTCCTTCTTCCTTCAGGGGATGGAATGGACTTACTAGGCAATGGCAGGCTGTGGGGACAGGCAGGATCCAGAAGACATCCAGAGCGAGGAGACTGAGCCTGTGTGATGAACAAGCCCCCAGCTGACCTCAAATAGGCAGAATAAGGCCCTCCATCTTGGGAGAAGAAAGGGTGCCTGACAAGGAGAATGAACGCTGAGAGCCTAGAAGTTCTGAGAAATCAGACACTCACCTTTACGGACTTCAGCTGACCCAAGAAGTGAGGGGGGAAAACGTCTCTCTCCTGACGTCCCCAGTGTTTCTAACATTTGGGTTTCTTAACACACACAGCTTGGCCCTGCGCAAGTGCAGCCATTCTTCCTGGGAAAACGTTGAGTGCTCCCCGGCCTCATCAGCGTCCCCTTGTGAGTCCTCCTGAGGTCAGCCATGGGACCCTGAAGGCTCTGAAGTGGGTCTCAGTGGAGCACGGATTAAACTCCCCCAAGCCCATCCCAATGCTCTGGCCTCAAAATGCACTCCGCAGTCTGTCTTCCATCTTGGATTTTCCCAGGTAAGGCATTCATTCATTCGCTAGAGCTCGCTGGACATTATGCAATGAATTCAAATGAGGCATAAATCCACTCCAAAGAATAAATGCCGGCTATATTAAAATGCCCCGATTTGAACTGTATGAAATGCCTCACATTATTAAATTCTCAGGGAGGAATTAAAGTCTAAAAAAAAAAAATTAATATCCTTTCTCTTGAAGGTTGAGCTCTACAGAAATTAAAAATCCACAATTATTTCCTGCCCACTTTCCCTTCAGTTCGGGGTCAGTCCGAGGGGGCCCGTTCAGCAACGGCGGGAGAGTCGAATTCTTTCCACAGCGGCCTCCACAGCAGCACAGTCTCGGCTTCCGGCTTCCAGGAGGTCGCTTCCTGCGCGGTTTGTGTGGAGTCGCTGACTCGTGAACGGAAACTCAGCTGGGAGAGACCCACGTTGGTGGGGTCGGTCCTGCCACCACGGAGCCCTCCCCACGGCTTGCACAGGGCCAAGGCCGGCCCGAGGCCCCTGTGCTCTGGGGGGAGCCCTCCTCAGAAGCGGCTTCTCCTCAAAACCCACCTCAGGGAGACATCTTGGCCTGGGAGGTAAGACTTGCCTCATTCCAGCAGGGACCTTGTCTCTTCCTCACGGGCCTTTGAAGTCCCTGAGGAGATGAAGCTGCTGCTGATTCCACTGAAGTCCCCGGCAAGGGCTGAAGCTTCAACCTGAAGTGTTAGTCAGGCGGCCGCCGGCCCGCAAGGCCCATTTCTCAGCCAAGGCGCGACGCATTGACTCTCCTTCAAGGGAGAACGGGGGGGAGACGAGACGTAGGCGGAGAGGCATATTTTTGTTGTAGAGAAGAGTGACAGGGACAAACCCTAAGTGATTACAATCTCTCTGTGAATTGTGGAACAGAGTTAGCTCCCGTGAGTGGAGAGTTCCATGCTGATCCTGTTTATAAAAGGAGATACCTGAGTGCTTGCTTTGGCAGCACATTTGTTGAAATTGGGACAAAAAGGGAATACCTTAAAGGTATGGCAAAATCATGGACAGCTGAGGGTTGTAGACCTGAGGCTTTATTTTAACCTAAAGCACTAAAATCTTAAGACCCAGTAAAAGGTTCAAGGTAAATCTGCTCCTATCAGTGAAAGAAAACACCCAACTTCACCTTATCAGTTGTATTAAAAACCCAAGCCTTGAAGACTATGGACTTCACTCTGTATAAGATGAGTGATTTCTGCAAAAAGTTATTATTATTATTATTTTTTATTATTATTTATTTTTAAGTAGGCTTCACGACCCTGAGATCAAGACCTGAGCCGAAACTAGGAGTCCAACGCTTAACCAACCCAGCCAGGTGCCCCTGGAAAACGTTATGTAATTTTATATTTAATTGTTAAAAATAAAAAATGAATGGAAATCTATACCAAAAATTTTGAGGATTAGCCAACTTAAACTTATTATTTAGTTACAAGATTATTACATTAACTTCATTGGAGAAGAGAGCAACTATAGAAAATAATATAAGCATCCATAAGGAACGGGAAGCCAAGAAAACCATGTTCCATAGCTTCAAATTTGCCTTTCTTGCCAATCAACCCAAAAAACAGCCAACTGTTCACTTGACTCTTAGCAGTAGCTTGAACCAGGGTATGACTGATAGAAAGGGTATGAAGATAACACCTTGACCCCTCATAGGTTTTCAAGTCTTGGAATAATATGTGAAAATGTCTCCTACCTGATATACGGTAAGGCACTAGATTCTTTCCTGCTTTCTTTTTTTTTTTTTAAAAAAAACATTTTATTTATTTATTTATTTGAGAGAGCGAGAGCATGCATGCGGAAAGGCAGAGGAAGAGGAGAGAGAAAATCTAAAGCCGTCTCCCCACTGAGTGCAGAGCCCAATGTGGGGCTCAACCCCATGACTCTGATATCATGACCTGACTCAGATCATGACCTGAGCTGAAATCAATAGTTGAGAGCTTACCTGAGCCACCCAGGTGCTCCAATGTAAATCTTTCTTAAGAAATATTTAGTTGGACTTTGGCGTAAATAAATTAGAGCTATTTACTAAGTTGATTTTAGGTTCTTTTTTAATTGAAATATTTTTGACATATAACATTTTGTTAATTTAGGGTGTACAACTCATTGATTTGATAAATTTGTATGATTGTCATTGTAGTGGTAGTCAGTACCTATACCACATCACACAGCTATCATTTATTTTTAGTGGTAGGAGTAATCACGATCTTGTCTCTTAGCAAGCTTGATGATTATAATACAAAATTGTTGCATTTATTTACTACACTGCGATTACATCTATAGGACTTACTTAGTATTTCTTTTAAGTTTGTAGCCTTACACAACACTTCTATCCCCTCTCTGCATTTTTGTTTTTTCACACCATGGCCAAATTTTATCATATAAGATAAAATGACCTGGGATTATCCAGTTTTAAGATCCTTGTGAAGTTTTGTTTTTTGTATTTCTGGCATAGAGATAAAAGCCTCCTCCACAATGAAGGACGTTGAGGACTGTCTTTCGGAGACCTTAAAATAAACCACTGGTCAAAGTAATCCTCACTGGTCACTCAGGAACAAAGGTAATGATTATCTAATCTATAGGAGGTGTCCTTATCTAATTCTAAACTGCTTGGTTGGTGCTCGCTTCGGCAGCACATATACTAAACTGCTTGGTTGTTTTTCTGTTTTTCACTATTAAATTCACACTAGTTAAAATTTACAAACTGTACCAAGAGGGAATGAACCCTTTCAACCCTTACAATAAGTACATTATGTGCCTTGTGAGCAACATCAAGTGAGGCCTTAAATCATAGACATTTGCCTTTTTTTTATTTTTAATTCTTTGACCAAATTACATTTTTAAGATTCTGCATAGACGCATCAGTGTGAAAACTTGGGCTTTCACTGTAACGAAAGGGTTTTTTGTTTTTGTTTTTGTTTTTTTAGAGGGGAATCTCACATAGATTACCTCACATAAATTACCAGCTCAAGAAAGCTGGGCTTTGCAAGGAATGCACAAATGGAGAAGGACTTTGCCCTATAGAGGAACCAAGCAAAGGTGGGAAAGCCTTGCATTTTACTCTTGGTGCAGTTTGGTCAAGAGTGGGCAGAACAAATGTCTGAAGCATTCTCCCCAATGTTTTCATACCACAGCTCATGACCCGATAGTGGATTGTGAAACCTACTTAGTGGGTTGCAAACAGAATTTTCTTTAAAGGAATGAAACAGAACAGAACATACTAGAGTGTCACTAGAAGTACAGTAAGAACTGTTTGATGAAATTTTCCACTCACTCTGTGTGCACACAAGGCAGTTGTGGGCCAGGACAATCACCTTTTCCTTTGTATAAAGTATAATTTTTTACTGTGGGTTGTAGTTAAAAAAAAAAAAAAAAAAAGGCAGTTTGAATATACTATGTAGGAAGCCGCCAGGGGTACAAAGCTCTGAGAGGTTACGTGGTAAAGCTCATTTTCCACATGGATACTAGGACAGACATTTTAAAATATAAATGGACACAGGATATAACATACAGGATGACAGATCATATGTTTGTATTTTCCAAGGTCTCTGTGATGAACTCAGGGTCATGAGTTCAAGTCCTACATTGGACTCCACATTGGGCATGGAGTCTACATTGGAAAAAAAAAAATCAAATAACCTAAAGTAAGTGGAGTAAAATATGAAAAGCCCCCGTTTGTCCCTCCACATAGTACTACTGCCTTCTGCAGAGTCACCGTCAACAGCTTGATATGTATTATTATTTTCTAGGCACGCACAGACCCAACTGTATATCATCATGTGTTTGTAACCAAATAAACGTAAAAAGTGTGCAATAAGTATTATGGCAGAACTTGTTTTTCGTATCAGTATGTCCTTTTTGTCTTATTTTTTAGGTAATCTGTACACTCACCGTGGGGCTCGAACTTAACACTGATTTCAAGTTGCATGCTTTCCTGACTGAGCCAGCGACGTGCCCCCATCAGTACATCTTAAAAATATTTCCATGTCCGTACTACAGAGCTGCTGTTTTTATCTGCTACAGAGTACTGCATGGTAGGAACTAATTCAATAATTTCCACATTTATGTACAATTATATTGTTTCTTTTTTATTATTTCAAAATATGCTTCAATACACATTCTCATTACTGACTTTTAGGACACTTGTGTAAATATTTCTTTAGGCTGGATGCTTAGAATCATGGTTATTAAACCAGAGGCTAGACACTTTTTAAATATTGATATACACTGCCAAATTGTCCACCCCCAAAACTGTATGGACTTAAACTTCCTTTAGCAACAAGAGTGTTCTTCGCCCACATAATCTCCAGCACTAGCTGTCATCAGTCATTCTGTATCTGCCACTTCAAGGACTGAGAAATACTATTTCACTTTAATTTTTGATTTCTTATGAAGTTGAATGTTTATGTTTTTCTATATAAAAGTATTTTTATATCCTTTGTCCATTTTTTCCTCTGGTTATTAGCTGTGCCTAACTTGTTAGGTTTTACATATTTTCTCAAACTTTTGTCTATTTGTGTACAGAAGTTTGACTTTTTTTTTTTTTAATATTTATTTAACACAGAGAGAGAGATAGAGAGAGTGAGTGAGTGCAGGGAAGCACGCACAAGCAGGATGGAGAAAATCTGAAGTAGACTCATGCTGAGCTTGGAGCCCGATCTCAGGACAGTGAGGTCAGGACCTGAGCTGAAACCAAGTGTGGGACACTTAACCCACTGCACCACCCAGGCGCCCCAGAATTTTAACATTTTTTTTTTAGTGTGGATAAATCTATCAGTTTTTCTTTTGTGGAGACTGGGTTTTGCATCTTGCTTAAGAGGGCCTTCCTCACCCCATTTATTAAAAGTCATTTTCTGATATTTCTAGTTATTTTTGTATTTCATCTGGATTTTATTTCTTTTCCATGGTATGAAAGAAGAAAATTTTTTCCAAGTAATGACTAATCAGAACATCATTTACTGAATAGTTCAAGTCTTCCTTACCTATTTGTAATGCCATTCAAGTACTAAATTCCTGTGAATACATATCTCTGTTCCTGGATTCTCTGTTCTATGCCTTTAACCTATTTGATTATTCCTGTGCCGGTACCACACTATTTCATAACTTTGGCTCCCTGGACTGCTTTGATTTTGATAATGTTTTGTGCACGGTCTTCCAGATGAGAATTGTGATCAGGTTGTCCTATCCATTTAAAAACCTTGTTTTGGTTGTATGAAATTGCTTTGAATTTACAAGTTTATTTGGTGGGATGGACACATTAACTATATTGGGTCTTCCCTTCAGAACTGTGGTATGCCTCTCTATTTGGGGTGAGTCTTTTTTAATATCCTTCAGCATAGATTATTTTTTATTATTATTCATAGGCGCCTTCACATTTCTCTGTTAACCTTACTTCTACACGAATGGGATCTTCTCCTCCATACATTTCCTAACTGGTTATTGCTGGTATATAAAAAAGTTTTTGGTATTGGCATTGGGTGTTGTGCGGACTGCTTACTGAGCTTCTCGTAAATTATAATATCATGCCAGTAGATGATCATTAGTTTCCTTTTTGTCCAAAAACATTTATTTACGATGACAACTGTCTTACTTTGTGTTGTGTATACTTTTTAGTACTATCTTTGGGCAGAGGAGAGGAAGAGGGAATCTGACTCTCTGTGGAGCGCAGAGCCTGACTTAGGGCGTGATTTCATGCCCCTGAGCTGAACTGAGATGAAATCAAGAATCGAATGCTTAATCAGCTGAGCAACCCAGGTATCCCAGTATTTACCTTTTTAAAAGAAGTTCTCATACTACCTTTCCAATTTCTCCTTAATTACTTGGTCTATTTACATTTTCTACTTCTTTTTTTTTTTTTTAATTTGACAGAGAGATATCACAAATAGACAGAGAGGCAGGCAGAGAGAGAGGTAGAGGGAAGCAGGCTCCCTGCCGAGCAAAGAGCCCGATGTGGGACTCGATCCCAGGACCCTGAGATCCAGGACCCAGGACCCAGGCGCCCCTACATTTTCTACTTCTTATGTATTTTTAGTTCTATGTTTTTTTAAGGTCCTCACATTTCATCTAGTTCTTTCAGATTTATTGGAATGAAGCTATATAGTCACATTAGGAGCAAATTGTAATAGTACTCCCTTCTAATTAAAAAAGTCTCTATATGTACGTTATCTTTCTAAAAATTATTCTCATTATACATTTTTGTTCGTTACTTCTTGCTATTTTTATATTTTTCAAAGGTTTGCCTTTTAGTGGTTTTTACTTTAGAACCTTTTAATTTTATTGATCAAAATATGTTTTCTATTTTATTAATTTCTGCTTTTAACTTTTAAATCCCTTCTTACAGCTTACCTTGTTTTCTGGTTTCTAAAGTTAAGTTTTATTTCACTCATTTTCTGACTTCTCCCCTCCATCCTTCCCTCCCTCCCATCCTTTCCACCTTTTTTTAAAAGACTTAATTCCAAAGTAATCACCACACCGAGTGTGGGGCTCAAACTCACAACCCAGAGATCAAGTTACATGTTTCACCTCAGCCAGGTGCCCCTATTTTCAATTTTATTTCTTAAAAAATAAGTCAAACCTATAAATTTGCCCCAACATGTTATTTAGCAGAATCTCTCAGGTTTTGAGAAGTAACTTTTATTCATTCTAAATTGCCTATAATTTGTTTTGAGCTCCCCCATCAATGACTTAATGAAAGGTATAAAAGGTAATTAAAACATTTCCAAGTGGACTAATTTTGTTGCTAGTTTTATTACATTTTGCAAAGAGAACATGATCTGTAGAATCTTTGCATTTTTACAAGTTTTCCCCCTCATATCAACCATTTTGATTATTTCACAGGTCTTCCAAAAGAACATGGATTGTATTCATGGTAGATACAAGATACTTAGGAGATAATACCTTCCCTATCTCGACCTATCAATGGTAGGGGGTGGGACCTGAGATTTTTGCTTTAACATTATTATACAGTACAAATGACATGGGAGGGGGTGCAGTTCCATGATTTAAAAAAAAAAAAGATTTTATTTATTTGACAGAGAGAAATCACAAGTAGGCAGAGCAGCAGGCAGAGTGAGAAGGGGAAGCAGGCTCCCTGCTGAGTAGAGAGCCCTATTTGGGGCTCGATCCCAGGACCCCGAGATCATGACCTGAGCTGAAACCAGAGGCCCAACCCACTGAGCCACCCAGGCGCCCCCAGTTCCATGATTTTTGACATATCGTATTACCACCACCACAATCATAATCACAATCATAATCCAGAAGTTCATCACTGAAGGGTACACCTCTGCACAGCCTCTTTGTAATCAAATCACCCCCCTTCCCCCAAACTTGACAACCACACAGATCTATCCTCTATCACTATAGTTTTGCTTTTTCAAGAATGTCAAATACATGAAATCATGGAGTATGTAACTTTTGGGCTTCTTTTTCTTAGCATAGGACTTTGAGATCCATCCAAACTGTTACATACGTAATTCATTCCTTTTTATTGCACATGTGGATAACACTATCATTTGCTTATTCACTCGCCTGTTAGAAGACATTTTGGTGATCATGAATGGAGCTGCTATAAACATTCATGTATAGGTTTTTATGTGAACACGAGTTTTCATCTATTTAGAGTGAACACCCAGGAGTGATGGTGGGGTCATATGGTATGTTTAATGTTTAGAGAGTGCCAATCTGATTTGAGTGGCTACATTATTTTGCATTTCTACCAGCAGTCTATGAGAATTCCCATTGCTCTGCATCCTTGTACCATATATTTTAAAAATTTTAGCCATTCTGATAAGTGTGTAGTGGAAGACCTACTGATTTTGGAGAGATGTGTTAAATCCTCTCTCATAACTGGTTTGTTCATTTTTCCTTACATTTCTAAAATTTTCACTCTGTAAATTTTGAAACTGAGTTTTCAGGTTGCAGATGTATTTTAAAAAATCTTTCAGCAAGGGGTGCCTGGGTGACTCAGTTGGTTAAGCATCTGCCTTTGGCCTGGGTCATGGTCTGGGGTTCTTGGGATCAAGCTTCACATCGGGTTCCCTGCTTATCGGGGAGTCTGCTTCTCCGTCTCCCTCTGCCCCTCAACCCTGCTTGTACTCTCAATCTAAAATCTTTTTAAAAAATAATGTTAAGAAAAATCTTTCAGCAAACTATACTTTTTATTAGTCAAAAAGAAATGCTTCAGGCACCTGGGTGGCTCATACATTAGGCATCTGCCTTCATCTCAGGTCACAATCTCAGAGTCCCGGGATCGAGTCCCATGTCGGGCTCCCTGCTTGGTGGGGAGCCTGCTTCTCCCTCTCCCACTCCCCTTGCTTATGCTCCCTCTCTTGCTGTCTGTGTCAAATAAATAAATAAAATCTAAAAAAAAGAAAGATAAAGAAATGCTTTTTTCTTTGTCTCCTTTAATGGTTTTCATTTTGGATTCTATTTATTCTTTTTAGCCAGAAGTTAACAAAGCCACATCCACTTCTGTTAGCATCTGTCTGGCATGCCTTTGTCTGTTTCTTTATAATCCATGATAATTTAGATTTGCTTTTTGT
Source organism: Neogale vison (assembly GCF_020171115.1). NCBI lineage: Eukaryota > Metazoa > Chordata > Mammalia > Carnivora > Mustelidae > Neogale > Neogale vison. The sequence goes on from NC_058099.1 coordinate 83,463,662, forward strand.
AAATAGTGCATAGTTGGATTTTGTGTTTTTACTCAAGCCTAAGGAATATAATAATAAATAAGTATTATAAATATTTAGCCTACTCACACTTACTGTGAGAAAAGCATTTGGTCCTCTTTTTTTTTTCTATATAACTTTTTGCTTTTCTCTTTCTTGACTTCTCTTAGATTTTTAAATTCCACTCCCCATTCCTGGTAGTTGGTAGCTATGAAAGTTGTTGACATGTATTCCCTTCTCTCTCCTTGTCTTGGCGCACACTAAGTCTGCACTCTGCTTCCCTGCTCTGAACTCAGGCACGGCCATGTGACACTTTGGCTAAGGAAGTGTGAGAAGTGGTGTGTGTGCAGAAGCTGTAAGTCAGTGAATGTCGCCCCACTCTCTTTTTCCTTGGGTATCACAACCAGCAACATTCTAAATAGGGATGCTTCATCAGCTGGCTCCCAGGTTAAGGGTGATATGGAGCTCACTTTATTTTCCCATAGGCAGTAATAGTCATTCAGACTTTTCTGATTATAGACATCTCATGATTACAGAGGGGAACAGCAGGTCGCATGGCATCATCAGTTGCTTTGATTTAAAATCTTATCATGGGGATGCCTGGGTGGCTCAGTGCGTTAAGCCTCTGCCTTTAGCTCAGGTCATGATCTCAGGGTCCTAGGATCAAGCCCCACATCAGGCTTTCTGCTCAGCAGGGAGCCTGCTTCCTCCTCTCTGTCTCTGCCCACCTCTCTGCATACTTGTGATCTCTGTCAAATAAATAAATAAAATCTTTAAAAAAAATAAAATAAAATCTTATCACAGATTCACGGTTCAGTTTGCTTAGTAATTCTTAGAGAAAATTTTTTTTTAGTTGTTGAGTAAGAAGTCTAATACTGAAATCTTGTGTTTTCTCATTAATTCCCCAAGTATTTGTGTGCTTATTATATGCCAGTTGCTTACTACTTGTGTAATTACTATACATCTGAGTTTGTGGAGGACTTGTACTTTTCTTTCATAATATTTACCTTTTATCCCTTTGCAGGGCATATTGGGGGATCTCTCAAATATTCCATTTCATGAATTTAAGCTTCAGCTGAACCCATTCTGCGATCTAGCCCATCTTCTGAGTGGTTTTTCATAAGCATATTTTTAATTTTTAGAATTTAAATATTTCTTTTTCCTAGCATCTTATTCCTTATGGATACAACATGCTTATGACTCTCTGAAGAACTTAATCATATTCATTTTTAAGTTTCTTCTGTTTCTTCTACTAATTACTTTCTTGAACAGGTTAATTTGTTTTGTTCTTTCCTTTTACAATACTGATTTTCTTCCTGATTCTTGGCATATTTATAGATGC